>NC_139765.1:65961645-67161645 GCF_965231275.1 Zosterops lateralis
TGGAACAGATTGCATCTTTTAATGATTCTTCTATAGGCAGCCAAGCAGGCTCCTGTTGAACTGTAGATTTAAAGGAAAAAACATTGCATGCTGGTAATTGCATATAGGAAGTTAGCATGTTTCCTTAAAAAAATCACACCTTTCATGAGAACCCAACAGCAACACCAGAATTTTCTTTAAACAGATCACTTTTTGCTTTCCATTTAGACACAAGAGCAGTGTTTCAACACCAAGGAGACTCTGCTGGGAGCAGATAAGTCTGTTGGCTGTTGAACAATCAAAACTCCTTCTCATTTCTCTTTCTAAATGGACCCTTGTGTGTACACTAAACCTGGTTAATTTACATTGGAAAGAAATTTATAAATGCATTTTCCTTTCAGTTACTATAATTTGAAAGACCTAGAAACTGAAATATTATTGTTTTTCTTTAAAACTTGTTGGAAAATTTAATTAACAGCATTAATTCAGGAGTGGTTTATTGAACTCAGATTGTTTTGAAACATTTCCAGTTCAATGACCATTTTGCTAACTTCAAGAAAGGGTTAAGTGGATTTTTCCCTAAGCTCTCCTTCCCTGTAGAAAAACAGTTAAGCCACAACTTCCATGGTCTCCCCTCGAAGGGTGATTCATCTGGTAGACTGTAATTCCTGATTCAATGAAGTCCCAGAGCTTTAGCTGGGACTAAACTTTTAGGATTACAGTGAGGAGTCCAGTGACCCTGAACCTCAGTTTTCCAGAACAGTCTGCATTTAATCAGTTTTTATGATCTTTTATGGTTTTGTTGTCTTCAGGGAGAGTCTTTCTTGAAGAGAGGTGCACCAGAATTAGTTTTAATGAAACTTCAAGACCTGTTTCCCTGTACATCACATTTTGTAAATAAGGAGAAAAAAATACCAAAACCAAACAAAAAAAAAAAAAAAAAAAAAAAAAAAAAAAAAAAAAAAAAAAAAAAAACCAGAAATGAACACTGCAAAGTTCTGATCCATGTGATACTTTGTAATTCTGTGATTTTGACCTGATTAAATCCTTTTCTGAGGCAAAATATAACTCCTCAGAAACTGGCCTGTCTGCCTTTATGAATGCAGATTTCCTTTGCTGTCATCTTCAAAAACCATGTTGATTTGGAATGGGAAAGTTGACCTAAACAGTTTACAAATTTTTTTCTGGCTGAAATCAAGGTTATTTTTTCTATAGACATGAAAGAAGTACGGCATGCTCCTAAGTGACTGACTGTAGATCCAGTGGCTCAGGGACTTGAGTACACAATTGAATTAGGTTTAGCAAAGTTAGTGCACATTCATATTTGAGGTCATATGTTTCCATATTTGCGCTCATCCTGTTTCAGGTGTGAGGCAATGCAAATCAGTTTAAAAATCTCACAAATAATTTATAACCTCACAACTGACGGTGGAGTAAAAATATCCATTATTTCCAGAAAACCGTGACCGACAGTAATGAGTTAAATGATGATAATTGAGTTTTGTATTCCACATACTGAGACCATGATTTTGAATATTGGATAAACAACATACATGTCTTTCTTTCTCTTTCTTTCTTTCTTTCTTTCTTTCTTTCTTTCTTTCTTTCTTCCTTTCTTCCTTTCTTCCTTTCTTCCTTTCCTTTCCTTTCCTTTCCTTTCCTTTCCTTTCCTTTCCTTTCCTTTCCTTTCCTTTCCTTTTCCTTTTCCTTTTCCTTTTCCTTTTCCTTTTCCTTTTCCTTTTCCTTTTCCTTTTCCTTTTCCTTTTCCTTTTCCTTTTCCTTTTCCTTTTCCTTTTCCTTTTCTTCTCATGTAGTTGAAGAAATCCAATTTTTTTCCTCACCCTGTGCTGCACACTGAAAATGTGCAATGTTCCAGAGGCAATGGTTTAATTGCTGCTGGATCTAATCTCCACACATCCAGAGACTTTGCTCAAAACAAGGCACGATAGGTATTGCCTCCTTAATGCAGGTAAATTATATCTCTGAATGATGGCTGTTCTATTTTTGTTGAGGTTTATTTCCCCCACCCCAGATTTTCCAAGGCTTTTGGGCTTATAAATTAAAGCTTGCTGTCAGACACACCTTCTAAACTAAACACTACCTTATTTTCTTATCGGATTTGGACATCAGTCATTTTTCCACACCTTTCTTTCCTACTCTACATACAGAAATGAACTTGTTATCAGTTAAAAATACATACCGTTTTCATGAAGTGAGATAAGATACACATGAAACTCTCTCCAAGGTATTGGGGTTATCTTTATATCAAATATAGCAAGACTTTTGGTTTGAATCCAAGAACTGTCAATTATCAGCAGCCCCAAAAGACAGAGAAAGAACTACTTGGTCTTTCTTTGCTTGTGATTTATCTTCTGTCATCCTGTTGTGCTCTCTCCTGCAACAATTAGTTTCTTTACCCTTCTGATCAAAACTCTTTGTCTTCAGCCTAACTGCTCTAAATATCAGGAGGTTTTTTTAGTACTTTAAGGAGTTCCATCCTTTTTGAGCCCTACTCTTTCTTTTTTCTTTTCTTTTCTTTTCTTTTCTTTTCTTTTCTTTTCTTTTCTTTTCTTTTCTTTTCTTTTCTTTTCTTTTCTTTTCTTTTCTTTTTCTTCTTTTCTTCTTGACTTTTCATGTCATGCAGAATACTTGTTATCATGTAATACTTCTTTCATTGCTGAGTCCAGCCTGTACTACTGACAAAATTTGAATTTGGAGCTCATCAGCTGTCATGCCAGGCTTCTTTGCCTTCTCATGAATTTTGCAATCAGTACAGTAAATCTGTGCCCCCTGCGTGTGCCACTGGAATCCCAAAGTCAGAGAAAATAAAACTTCATAACTCCAAACTGATTTTATTTTTTTAAATTCTCACTGTGGAATAAATACATCTCTTCAATAGCTGGGCAGATTTGGAGTAGAGGCCTCAGGAATGTTTCTCTGCTCACTTCAGTGCTATTTGAAAGTTCCTAATCATATCTGACAATGGAAGTATAAACACTTGTGCTCGGATTTCTGCCGAAGACATCAAGAGCTGAGTTTGCAAATGTCAATGGACAGAAATAAGGACTTCCAGGGTGTGATACACTTGACCTATTTTTGACATGTATTTTAAGATGTGATGAAATATATCTCTGCTAACTAGCTCTGCTGTGTGCAAAGAGAGTCTCAGGTGACCAGCCACAGGTTTTGATGTTGAGATTTTGTCAGTTAGCATACACTATATAATACAGCATACACTTACTTGCACTCTGCATGAATAATTTGAATCCTTCATGCATATAAAGGCAACACAAAGGAAACTATGATATTAAGCTGTATCCAGAAGAGATCAAAGCATTAGAAGTTACTAAGAACACACTAATATTGATAATACAAATGAATGTAACTGGTGGTGTCAATCCAGTGTAAGATCCAGAGTTTGAACAAAAAGTCTCAGAATGATCCAATGATCCAACAAATACTAGGAATTTGGTGGTTTTACAACCAGAACAGTATTTCCTGAATTTCTTCAGAAGATCCATTGTTTTAGATCCCCAAATAACATCTAATAAACACAGTCTTCTTTTATTTCATCAAAGAAGAAAACATTTCTTTCCTACAAGTCCGTTTTCATCTGACATGTGGAAGATTATTTCAGAACTTTATTGTCTACTCTAATAGGAAGAAATGAATGGTTTGGATAAAAATTTCCCATATTCTACCCTCAAACAATGATTTATTTGTTTTTTGCACAAGTGAAATTATAAGATCTGAGATGCATATTTATATGAACCTAAGACTTTTGCAAATGTCTTCTTGCAGATAAGATTCACTCAAAACATGTATTTGAAGTAATACATTATATTAGACACTGCCCAAATTTAAAGCACATATTTAGCATGGTCCATTGTCATTTTTCTACACCTGATAGCAGCAATATAAAACTGAAGGACCGTAACAGTTTAACTATTATTTTTATTTCCTTCTTTTTGACCAAACATGATCTACTAATTACATATCCCACCAAAGCTTGCATTTTCATTCATCCACCCTCAGCCACAGGAACTCTAAGACATTTTGTTTAGCTAAAAACAAAATAAACAACAGAAGGGCTTGTTGTTAAACCTCAGTTTAACATAAATCTAGAAGTGTTGCATGAGATGAAATGAATGTTGGGCAGATAACACTTGCAGAACCTGAAAGCTTTCTCCTAACCAAACCAAGCATCTCAATTTGTTAGACTTCCAGGATAATCATGACCTTTCCAGGCAGATTTATGTTTATTGTGGTATTAGATAGCCCATTTTCACTAGCAAGATCTTTAATGTTTCCACTGGGACGTGCTCTGAAAATTTAAGGGCCTCTCTTGCCCTTGCTTGTGAGTGTGATTAAAGTGTGGTCAGTGTTGGGAGTGCTGGATTGGTTTGAGTGGGGTTTTTTTTACCCAACCTATTCAAAGCAATGACACACACAGAAATTTATTCTTTACAGTGATAAAACGCAAAGATTTATTCTCACAAGCAAAATGAAGGTTAAACTGGGTTAAGTGCATCTGTATTAGACATTTCCTCCTTCTGTCCATGAAGATTTCACATTGGCAGTATTTTAATGAGCTTAATTTAGTCATATAAGCACTTTCAGTCACATTGAAAATGTCAGAATCTCAGTATTGTGTGTAATGACTGACACTACAATTGTGCAGTGTTAGATACAGAAGGTGGAGTTGAGGCTTGCTGATTTTTATAACTGGTCAAAATTATCATCCAAAAAGAGCATTTTTATAGCAAAGTATATGAATGTGTCTCAGCATTACAGCATTCACAATGAAGTTTATTCATCTCCAGTATCTTCCAGTGGTTTCTTCTTGACAGGTCAGCATATAAATTTTATGTTAAAGATATGAGATTTTGCAGATAAAGGTATGAATTTGCCTAGTAGAGCATTTTTTCTTCATCTGCTCACATTAAATGGATGAAAGATTCACTGGTTTTCCACAGTTTTAAGAGTTTAAAAAGATCTAAAAATACCAATATGCTTTTTGGTTATCATTACTATTTAATTATATCAGGTCTTCAGTTGTACTGCACTTGCTAATACTTAATTTCAGGGAATGTGTTTGTTCAGCATATAAATTTTAATTGAATATCCTTTTCATAAGATGATAATTCTACCTTAAAAACAAAAATCACCTGGAACCAAGAAATAATTTAAGAAGCCAGGTGATGTTATCTTAATTTCAGAATATGAACATGAGCATTCAAATGTTATCTTCTGTTTCAGCTAATTCCAATCTCTGCCAGGGCAAAGACAACAGAAAACCATCTTCACTCTGAATAAGCTTGCTTGGCCCATACCATTTATTGCAGCCAGTCAGGTAATTAATCCCAGAGAACTTTCCTCTTCTGCAGAATTCCTGCTTTTCACCCTTCTCTGTATGTGAAGGCTTTCTGGCCAGGCACTGCAGGAGGCAAGCCAATGTCTATAAGAGCATTACTTTTGTCAGGAAGGATGTCAGGGAAGTTCTTGAAAGCACTTGCAGATCCCATAAACACAGAGTCATATTTATTTCCCTAAACTTTTTACTATATTTATCCTGATGCATTTTTCAGTTGCTTATACTTCTTGACAATATTTGATCACTTACTAGAAATGCTTAAAATGTTATTATTTGGTGATGGACTTGTTCAATTGCTCTCTGTACTGAGTCTGACTAGGATGGCACTAAGCCACCACACTGTTAACTATGTAGAGCAAGCAACACTTGATTAAGTGGAGGATTAATTTAAGAAAATAATTTTTCTGAGTTCAAAACAGTCATAGGCCGGGCTCCCTATGAGTGCCTGGTTTAACTTACTGAGAATTCTTTTTAAGGACAGTGTAAGGAAGAAATTATCTTTGGTAAATATCTCCCCTTTTTCTTTAAGCTCTTGTTTTAAACTTTTTTGTAAACATTTCTGTTTAATTCAAGAAGATCTTTTCCACTTTGATGCTGTGTACTGCCTCTTAGTTAAGATGCCAGCTAAGCCAAAACCTCCATATCCCAAAAGAGTTCCATGTGTGTTTAGAACACCTGACAGTTTCAGCAAGGGGTGTAGCCATCCATGAGTAAATAAGTGATTTCCTAGCAAATAGAGATGCCATTCAGAGCATGAGGTTACTTTTCAGAACACTGAATCTGTGCCAGTGAAAAAGTATGACAACATTGCTATGCTTTCTCTTAGTGTTAAAACAAGAGTAGTAGAGGCAACACAGGGAAATAAGAGAATAAAAAGGGATTATTCCTTTCCTTGTTCACCCACTCAAGCTGTGATATAATCAAGATGAGAATTTAAAAGAAAAAAGGAGAGGAGGGAAATAAAAAAAGGAAAGCAAACTAGGAAATAAACTAGGAAAGCAAAAAGGCCAAAATGATTCACCAGATCAACCTCAAAGTCCTCAAGGAAGTTGAAAGCTTCAGGACACCAATTAATTTAAATTTAAACTTTAAATTTTTTATTAAAAATATATTTAAATAAGCAAAACCTGTCTTAGGATCAGAGTTCTCAAACTAGAGACAAAGAGAATGGAAAAGAAGACCAGGCATATTGCCAGGCAGACTCCCACAAGAAGCAGTGACAGATGAGAGTCAAGAAGTTTCTATCTGTCCTAGAAGTAATTTTGATTAGGGGCACAGATGGACCCCACACGCAGAAGCAGAAAACTGGGTCTATAGTTCCTGTTAGCCATAGAGCCAAATAATTATTACTGTGTCCTATCCCAAGGCCCCCCCATTGAGAAGCAAAGGAAAATTAGTTTGAGAATCACTGACCTATCTGGAAAAAAATTTGTGCTATTGCTGCCTAAAGAATAATCCTTCCAGTACCCCCTGCTGCTACTCTTAGGGAACTTATCTGGTGGTGAAACTGGGTGGCCCAGAACCTAATAAATTACTAAAAGCCTACAGAAGAGGACTATATTTTCTTTGAGTTATGCCAAAACTATTAAACATTATGTGAATAAGTTACCTCACCTACCAGTCACCATTCTTATCCCAGCAAGAACTATAACATCAAACAAAAATTCCCTCCTTGTCACCATTACCAGTTCTGTGTCTTGGTATGTCCTAACCTCATGGCTTTCTTCTAAGCTGAGTATTTCCTTATTCACCTGTGACACATCCACTCTTCCTTGTCTTCTGAAATTCCCTCCTCTTCCAGCTGTGTATTTCTGGGCATTTCTTTAAGCCTCATGTCACACTGTAAATAAGCTGTAGTAGTCACTCTCTGTGGTGCCTCAGAGAACAGATTCTGTAGACAAAAAGCTCTTATTCATGGCAAAAGCAGGACTAAACTGAGGCTCTGAACACCTAGAGGTCAAAAGTATTTCCAGAGAAGCATATTAATGTGTCTATAACTACTATGCACGGCAGCAGAATGTATTATATTCAGTGCTTCATTCAAGCTTCTTATTCCCCTTCCTTCCTTGCCCAGGGCTTAAAAGATAGGCAAAACTTTGACAATTTCCACTACTGCATGAGTGTTATCCAAAGTGTACAGCATAAATCAGGGCAGGGGATGAATAGCTGGTTGTCTCTGTTCTAAATATTATCCTTTCAGCAGTACAGAAGAGGACTCCAAGCCCTGGGGAACTCTTCAGCCATGATTGTTGCAAAGAGACATAGTTCTTTTGAGGAAACCAGAATGCTTCCATTAACTCGCCCATCTCTGAAGCTGCATCTTTATCGAATTTCCAGAGTTACATAATATCCCTTTCTGCTACTAAAAAAAGAGCTGTGAATGAAGTTTTTGTGCCCTTTTTTTTTTGTTGGTTGGTTAGGCCAATATCCCAGGAAATACAAAGGTTGAGTGTATCTACCATCGAAGCTGTGTTCAGGAAACCATAATTATTTGAGGCCATACTTTTCCCAAGTTAGTCAGAACCCTTTTACTGCCATTAGTGAGAGGAAAACTAGATGAGGGCTGGTTATGAAGTGGTATAAAGCACAATGAGTTGAATTGTGTGTTTCGTACCTCCTCACATAAGTGATGGGAGAACAAAAGTGGCTTTAAGTTACTTTGGTGCTTTTTATACACTAGACCCTGCCAGAGAGCTGATTAGTCAGTAATGAGTTAGAACCAAGTAGAAGAAATTGTATGAAAGAGTAAAGTTAATGCACAGGTTTCTTGTCTGGAGTTGCTGTCAGTTTCAGTCAAAAGGGCATTACACAGCTCTGTTAATGTAGTTTGTGTGTGTAGAGAGAGGTTATAATGTAACATATTGCAGTGTATTTAATTTAACATATTTTTTTCAGAATATTCTGAATTTGGCCTGTGAAAACACCTAAGAGATTTCATGGAAAGTTAATAAAACCTAACAATTCACTAAGGATTGTGGCATATGGTATAAAGAAAATAAATTTAAATTATTCATTATAGTATTCATAAAGTGTATTTTATACTCAAATTTTCAAATTTATTAACATAACTTGTTCCCCAGTTTTAGGACATGGTCAGTGATCATTGCCTTGCGTGAAGAACTGCCCACCAAATATATCCTCTCTAAAGGCAGGGGAAAACTGTGGGAGAAAACATAGGTGACAAAAACAGAGCCTCAAAGAGGAGTCTGATTTTCAGTGTGAAGCAGGAAATTCAGTTTAGTTATGGTGTTTGTTAAAGGTAGTCTTGGCTTATATATAAATAATATATAAATAATTATATATTAATTACAAGCTCCAGAAATAGTAAAGGAAGTTGAGGTGAAGCAAATATGTCCTACTGACAGAAGTCTAATTATTTGTATGTTATTATTTGTATGTTGTTCCTGCAATCTGCTTGGCATAAACAGAGCAATCACAGGTCAGAGAACCTCAGCCTTCCAGGCACAGGTCTTGAGTTTATGGCCTGCCCAAAAACCAAAGCATTGAAAAAGCTAAAAAAAACCCATAAACCCCTCTAGGCATAAGAGATCACTTTAATGGGTTGCCCACGGAACAGGCAATTTTATAGATCTTAAGGTTGACACATATTTTAAGCCTTCACATAGATTTGTAATGGTTCTATAATCAGCATAAACCAGGCTAAATTTAATTTTATATCTGCTTGATGCCTATCAACACATACATAGATTTGCTTCCAGTGACGAATTTTTTCCCCCTTTTGAAATTCAGAAGCATTAACACATGGCTTGTCCAATATCTGGGAAGTTACAATAAAGAGATAGTTGATGACTGATCTTTTGCAAAATATTCCCTAAAGATTGACCTGATTATATTGCAATCATCTGTTCCCCCCTCACATTCCTCCTTCAGATACTTCTGCTATGAATTGTTGGGAAAATCCCAGCCTGCAAAAAAATATCAGTGATTATAGATTTATAGATTATAGAGTAGGTTTAGGTATATCACAATTTATAAAATTCAATCTTCTTAAGACAGTTTATTTGGCTGTATATGTAATTAATAATCAATTAACAATGTGTGATTAAGTCCTCTAATTTCAGCAATTTCAAGATTAGAAATCTGAGCTCCTTCCAACCTGAAGAAAACAAAATGGACATCTCAGGGATGGATTCACGTTGTAAAAAGAGAGGAATATAAGATGGATAAGAACAAGCATCTTCTGGAGGCAGTCTTTCTTCCTTTGTCTATGAAGGTAGACAAAAGATTACAGCACCAAAGACAAGGCTGGGTGGGATGAATCTGATTCCACCCGACCATGTCAAGGCAGCACATGAGGTACCAGCAGTTTTATCCTCACCACCTATTGATAAGGAAAGAGACTATGTCTCATTGAACAGAAGTATGTGCAGGTTTTGGCTGGGGTTGAGTTAATTTTCTTCACTGTGGCTGGTACAGGGCTGTGTTTCAGATTTGTCTTGGACACAGGGTTGATGATACAGAGATGTTTTTGTTATTGTTGAGCAGGACTTACACAGAGCCAAAGCCTTTCCTGGTTTTCCTACAGCCACACTGGCAAGGGGGCTGGGGATGCATGGGAGGCTGGGGGACACAGCTGGGACAGGTGACACCAACTGACCAAAGGAATTTTCCAGACCATATGATGTTGTGAGCAGCATATAAGGTGAGGGGAAGAAGGAAGAATGGAGGGACATATTTGGGGTGATTTGTCTTCCCAGCTCACCATTATTCATGATGGGCCCTGCTCTCCCTGGAGATGGCTGAACACCTGCCTGACCATGGGGAGAGGGGGCTTAATTCCTTATTTTGCTTGCATGTGAAGCTTTTGTGTCCTTTATTAAAGTGTCTGTGTCTCAACGCATGAGTTTTCTGGCTTTTATACCCTTCCAATTCTCTCTCTGATCCTGCTGGTGGGGGAGGAAGTGAGTGGCTGTGTGGGATTTGGCTGCAGCTGAGGTTAAACCACAAGTAAAGGGGAACTAACAGAGAGAGAGAGCAGTTTTCAAAGATAATACAGGAAATCTCAGAATTAGGAACTGCATGTTTCTTAACACCTAGGGCAATATTTTGGGGTTTGCCCTATCATTCCTAATCTTATGATGTATTATATCTTACAAACATGTTATGTATTAAAATTATCTATAACTTCTTTTGTTTACATAAACCTAAAAGAAAACTGACCATATATATATACACATATAAGAATACTACACTGACACCAAATCTCACATATACTGAGGCAAGAGACTTATAAAACCCCAAAATTATGTTGAAACTCAATTCCAGATTCCAACAAATAAAAGACAAATACCAATGTAACTGTAGATTCCAAAAACGAATAACTGGAACATCACTTTGACTAGGATTTCTCTGCCTTGCAAATGAATCCAAGTGATACATTCCTATTATGTCTTCCTGGAAAATATTTGTTCTAATTTAATAAATTCAGAAAGAGGCCTGAATTGCTAAAAAAAAATAGGCTGAGTAATTTATAGAAAAAAAAATCAGTACAGAGGAAACATGGAAGAGAGAATTTCTCTAGCACAGAAGGTATTAAATGAAACATTTGAAACTTTTACGAGTAAAATCTTTAGTTGAAGATTTAGCCCAGAATTAACTGGCATAATTCCACTGAAATCAAAGTAACTATGGCAATTTTCATCAGCTGAGGACCTGACCTACTCTCATTCTGTGAGGTAATATTCTTTCTGTCTTCCAGAAATCATTACTATGAATGTGTGATACTTTGTAGGTGGATCAGTCTACTAGTCTACCACACCAGTTACAAGATATGAATCTAAAGTAGCCTCACCATATTTACATATCTTGATGTTGGTCCATCTGGAGTTTTATTTCACCTAACACAAAACAAAACTGAGCAGTTGCTAAATCACTTTTTAATTTATTTTTTAACTTTTCCTAATGTTTTTTTAATCAGTCTCTTAATTTTTGCACAGACTTGAGTTGTAATTTAACTTACTTTCCAAAGTGTCTGAATTAATTTCCCTCTGTCTAGCCATCTAGAAGTGGTTCCAGTTGCCCTTCCTAATCTGCTGCTGCTGCTTTTACGCTTCCTCACAAAACTGGCTGCTTCTCTACATCCTACACCTAATACTTGCTACTGCCAAAAGGAGAACTTCCATCAATCTGCAATGAAATACCTGTCCATAAGAATGTGCCTAGTGAGCCACAGCTGTTCTGGAAGGTATTTTAACCAAAAATAGGTCAGCACTATAATCAGATGAGATCTTTGTTTATGCCTCAGAATACGTGTTTTTTCTTGTTTCAACTCCCAGGCACAGAGATTGTATCTGCACTGAGTGAAAGTTTAACGACTGATAAACCTTGGCAATAGAGCTTTTACCCTGAGTCATATGTTACAAAAAACCCCAGCTATTGACATTTTATTTTGAAGAGTTCAGGCACCCAAAAGTTTTACTGCCAATGACTAAGTTGTTGGATATTCCATTTGGAACAAGAAAACAAAACCTGTATTTTGGACGAGAGAAAGTTTCAGAGGAGACATCCACACACACAAACAAAAGCATGCAGTGTCAAAGTCTGTGTTTACCTTCATCTCTCTGCAGGGAGTAGTCTTAAAACACATCCCAAGACCATTCAGTAAATACAGTTAATTAAATCCTTTTGGAGCCAAGGTCTCAAACTATGCTAATTTGTAGTAATATTTATCACACTGAGTTCCCTTCACGGATGCCAGATGGATATGCTTTAGCACACATGGAACTGCTCAGACAAAATATCTTCTCCAAAAGGTAAGAATTTGACTGTCTTCTTAGACTGATGAGACAATAGAAGACTCAAACTGTCTTGGAGATAACTGAGCTAGTCTGGAAATACACTTCTGAAACAGCATAATAAATAGCAAAGAACACATATGATACAAGACTTATTAATTAACATCTGCTCTTGGATAGCACAGTTTGTGCTTTCAGTCAAATATCTTAGACTACCACATAAAACCTGAGTTTTTACGACATATTTCAGCATACTGTGTCTGCAATATGTCATTTGTACAGATGCTAAACCACTCTGGGATTTGTCAGGGAAGCCTTGGAGCTGGATTCAAATGCTGAAATGGAAGTACAATTGCAATTGGAAAATGTAGGCTGATTGTAAAAGCGCAGTTGGATAGTGAGAAAAGATTTCATCAAACCAGTGTCAGGACATGAAGGCCACCTCAAAGTCACTCGAAAGGTGATGGAGAAAACAGACATTCCTGAGGAGCCATAAAATCATAGAATATCCTGAGTTAGAAGGGACCCAAAAGGATCATCAAGTCCAACTCCTGGCACTGCACACCAATCACACCCTCTGTCTGAGAGCATTGTCCAAACACTTCTTGAACTCAGACAGGTTTGGTGCTGTGATCACTGCCCTGGGGAGCCTGGTCCAGTGCACAGTCACCCTCCGGGTGAAGAAACTTTTCCTGATATCCAGCCTAAACCTCCCATGACACAACTTCTGTCCCTTCCCTCAGGTCCTGTCAGTGGTCACCAGAGAAAAGAGATCAGTGCCTGCCTCTCTGCTTCCCCTCATGAGGAAGTTACAGACCATCATGAGGTCTCCCCTCAGTCTCCTCCAGGCTGAACAGGCCAAGTGACCTCAGCTTCTCCTTGTATGGTTTCCTCTCCAGGCCCTTCCCCATCTCCACTCTCCCTTATTGACAAAAAATGTTTCACACAGGAGGCATTTAACTAATTTTTAAAATGTAGTTGACAACAGTTAGAAATTGAAAAATTGATCATGAAACTTGAGGTTCCTGGATGTATTAGATGGGCCTAAAAAATCATGGGAGTATTCTGATTCAAGTATGCCTCACCCTTAGTATGTGGCACTAATGGTGAAGCCTTCGTGCCTTATTATTGTAAGAGAATACTGGTATGTTTAATGACCCCTGTGCTCTAAGCATAACATCATCTCTGGCAGAACAAATTCCTGAGCATCCAACTCTGCTTTTGATTTACTTCAGCGTGAAAAATGCAGCGTTTTTTTGACCTTTTTTACTAGCAAGTGAAAGAAAATCGCTTTGAAAGAGCTCTTTTGAGGTCTAGAATTCCATTGTATATCCAATATGTATGCAATGACCTTCTGCAAGAGAACAATATGTTCTTAAGCATTATACAAGACTGGGCGCATAATCAACATCCAGAAAAGAATAAGAAAAAGCAGAAACATCCTGAACTAGCTGCTGTGTGTTGTACAGACAATGACACAACATATCTATCACAGGCTCTAGTGCAAGGAACAGAGCAGAGGTCATTTCTCTGAAAATTTCCTCTGTTTTGAGAGCCTGGTAGGCAGGAAGGTTTAGATTACACATTAGGAAAAAACTCTTCACTGAGAGGGTGGTCAGGTGTTGGAATAGGCTGCCCAGGGCAGTGGTGGAAGTGCCATCCCTGAAAATGTTCAAAAAAATCACAGGGTTGTGGCACTTGGGGACACTGTTTAGTGGTGAGCAGGGTGGTGCTGGGTTAAGGGTTGTACTCAATCACAGAGGTCTTTTCCAACCCTAATGACTCTAGGATTATGATTCTAAGTTTTGCTCTCTGTACTACCATTAGTGTTCAGGTGCCTGTAAAGGTGACCTGGAGCAAGCAAGCAACTGATCTACCTAACTCTAACACAGGCTCTGGAAATACCTTTCTTCTGAAGGTCAAGAAATCTGAAGGAGAAAAGGTGATAAGAAGGTCATGGAACAGCCGATGAGCAGCAAGACTGAAGATGAAGAATGGCCAAGCACACGGAGAAAACCTTCATGATAAATTGTTGCAGTGTGCATTTTGGATTTCCCAAAATTCTGTATGTTTTTGTTATTTGTAATGGTTTGTCCCTATACTCCCATGGTATAGGGACAAACCCCTTTGGTTTTTCCCTGGTGGTGGGTGCTGTCAATCACCCTGCCATCCCACCCTAAAGCCTGGAAGGTTCTAGTGAGGCTTCAGGGTGATTTGTCAAGTTCTCAAGTTCCCCATCCCCCTTTTATTCATAGGTTGTTCTGCTAATTGTCTCTGTTCTGGGTCACGCCCCCCCTTCCCTGGATTGGTTCTACATTCTTCCCCGCTCTGTCTACGCCCCCTTAAGCTGAAACCCGAGGGTCAAAACCTCACTTTCAAGTGGGCTCTCTGGGTGGAATAAACCCTGGTTGCTGCCCACGTGAGAGTCCTCCTTTCTTCAACACCATTTGTCACACTTCTGCTTGAGGTTCAGACCCTACAAACCTCAAAGGTACAAAGCTGTACCCCTGAATGTGGAATGGGTGAGTGAGCTGGCCAGTAAGCAGCTCTGAACATGCACATAATAAATAAAGATGTGCTTTTCCACTTTAGGATAGTCACAACAGGACTGCACTCAAGTCCTTTTTCTGTTATCAACTAGAGTGTCATAAAAAACACTTTTGTAGTCCTTGGTCAGCAAAATCATCTGTGTAGGAGTCATTTTTCCTGTGACAGTCTTGCAGTCCATAAGCCAAGATAGTGCTACTCTTTTAATAGAGGAGAGAAAGTACTATTTAAAAGGAGTAAAAATTAAAGTGGAAACAACATTCAGAGGAGAATTTTTTCATTATTTGATGTTTTGAAAGAAGGGAAATTGGAAGATGTGACTGAACTTCTTAAACAAAAATCAGAAAGCATTACAATATTTTTCTTGAGCCTGACAAAAGTATTGGAAAAAGAGGGATCAAATTCTGTTTACCACAAAGCAGTATCTACAGCAAAAAGAATTCAATAATACATCTCTTAAAAAAAACCCCAACAACTGGAACACATAGAAACAGAAAACTAAATGAAGCCAGAAAATGAAATGAAACTTTTTTTTAAAGTTGTTTTGAAAGACTAGCTTAATTTCCATTTCCTGAGTATTTCTGGGGGTTTGAGGTTTTTTCATTTAATGCTTGCCGCAATGCATATTTTCCCCTTCTTAAACAGAGGCTTCTGGCCACTTAAACAAAACTATTATATTGCTTTGCTGCTGCTAAGAATACTTATAAGCAGATTGACCTGAAAAAAATACTTCTGTTTTTTCACAGATTTTAAATTGTAAGCAGTATTTCTCTTCTGATGGTGAAGGAAGGGAAATCAGACCTGGCAAAGCTTCTCCAGAGGTGAAGGAAGGGAGACAAGGAGTGTGGAAGATAGAGGAAAAAGAGAGGTCTAGAGTAGAACTGCCAACAGTGTGGAGGATAAGCTTTGCATCTGGCATGAAAAGAGCCAAGCCTCATGTTCCTCTTCTGAATTGGGCAGATTTCCCCTAGTTCTGGCCTTTTTGGATTTGGCATTTCTACCTAAAAATTAAATTCTTAATGTAATTTAACTGAGAAGTTAGTTCAACAAAAGTTTTGTCACTTCAGAGTAAGAGACAGACCAAATTATATACTTATGTTTTGGGGATAATAATCTTTATTTCAAGCTTGGGGAAAATCAAGGTTTTATCATTTAAATGCTAAGGATAATCAGGACATCTGTTTCATATCAGGACAGGTAGAGGACAGGGAATAAAAAGGCATTTAAATATTAGGAATATAACTTGAGACTACTTCAATGGAAAGATTTACTTAATAGCCACTCTATAAATTCTGTTTATGGCTGCCTGGACAAATGTGAGTCTTTTGTGAGAAATGTGTATTTTATACTCGGAAGTATTTCTCCCCACTGAGCCTAAATGACTAGTTCAGGTGAAGATTTACCTATCAGGCACTGAAACCTGGTGAGCTGCACCCAATATTTAATTATCCTCTACTCACTGAATCATCAGCAAATACTCTTTTGAAAACAAATTTCAAAGGAAAATCTAATTTAGAGATTCAGAATTGCTGTTTGGAGAAAGATAATCTTCTCTGGGTTAATAAGTTATATTTAAGTTAATAAGTTATATTTAGATTTTTTTAAATTTGGATACTTACAAAACCAACCTAATAAATTAATAACCGTAAAAAACCAAACCCAAAAGCCTATCCATGGTCAAAACAGTACATTTAAACACTTTTGATTATATTGATTATACTAAAACTTGTCACCATCTGAAACATTTTTAGCTAAATGATTGAGAATTATGCTAAAGGCAGACAGGGAATACTCTTTTCAGTGCCTCAAACAATGTTTCAGCACCTTGTACTCCACCTAAAATAGCCCTCCATTAAATTGGTTTATCTATCCAGCACCTCCAAGATGTGTGCAAGTACTACAGCAATTTTCCAAGTAGTTATTCAAAGGGAGAGAGAAACAGACAAAAAAGCTTATTTCAGTGCCTAGTCTATCCTGATGCTTTGTTTTTACCATATAACTATCCTTTCACCCTGTACTGCTTTACAACATGCACAGCTGGGCTCCCAGCTGGAGTTGAAGCTGCAATGAAATGCATACTTGTTAGAGTCAGAGTTTAATGCAATCCCTACCTCTAAAGCTACACAAAGATTTCTCTGAGATCTCTTTCAGTTCCATTTACCTCTCTGTTTTAATTTTTCCATCTGGAATAGCTTGTTTCTTCTCAGTCCAAGTTAGTCCAAAATGATTTTTTTTTTCCGTAGAAAATCCAGTCTTCAAAAATAAGGGATGACATTTTGCATTATTAGGAAGGCTTGCCACTGAATCTCAAGCACATCATGACTGAAGGATTTGCATGGCAGACACTTCAAATGTAATAGGCAGGTCAGAGACTTATTGGCAAACAAGTGCAAACTTCACATACTTCACATCAGCCCACTTCTCAAGCCTGTCAAGACCAAAAGATAGCAATACTGGAGGATGTCAGACATTGCAGAGTTCTCCCTTCTCTCCTTTCTCTCCCTTCTCTCTTTTCTCTTCTAACAACACTACAGGAAAGTTAATGTATTTCCCTATAGAAAATTTGCATTACTTGCAAGAAGAAAAAGCCTCCCCATTCTTCCCTGTGAATGAAAGTTGTAGTGGAAATGGAGCAATTAGAGCACTGCAAGGATGGTGCAGCATTAGGGGAAAAGGCTGGGGCAGCTGCTCCATCCCAGTGCTAGGAATCAGCAAATACCAGAAGTGGTAAAACCCTTTTTTCCAAACATCTTCTTTTTATGTAGGACTTATTAATGGAAGCAGAGTCCTTTGGCTGTGAAAGGCAGTATCTGGCACCACAAGTCACTTTCACCTATTTTGTCACTGTCTTAGTGTTGAATCATAGAATCAATTCTATCATTTCACTGCTGTCCTTTCTCCAAACTGCTGTTCAATATTTGCCCAGAAAATAGAGCTACAAAGTAGAATTTCTTCTTTCCTCTACAGCTGCACAATTCAACATAACTGCTCAGAGTCTGTCCCAGTGACACTGTGAAAGAGCCATTAAACCTCAAAGTGATTCTTAGCCCTGCTGTTGGGCTTTTGCTATACAAACCCACTGAGTTCCTCAGGCAGCTCCTTGCTGAGTAGGGAGTGCCAAACTTAGCACTGTCCTGCAATGATGTTTGCTAGTCTTGGTACTCTTACATTCATTGCAGAGACCACAAGGAATTTGGGTTTAAACCACCAAGAACAGAAAAGGTTAATTGAGTTAGGGCACTAGAGTGCAATCTGAGAGAGCTGAGTATTTTTTGAGCCCTTGGAGTTTGCTTTTTATATCATACAAAGAAAGTGGCATAATCTCTTTTTTCTCTGCCAAATGTGTATAACACTTTTTTGCCCCAAACTGGGAACTAAGTAGGAGTTTGCTCTTGTTGAAGATGTGCACAAATACTGTTGCAGTAAGAATCAAAGAGGCCACAACAAACAAGATTCCTCTGTGGAAACTTCAGATAGTGTGGAGTAAATGAGGCATAGTGTTCTACTGAAGGGTAACAAATGGAAAGGAATCTCATCAGTCTCACTCATGGAATACTGCTCATCCTGTGCTCTGCTGGATGCAGCCATACTGAGGGAAAGAGAGGCTCACATAATAAAACAGGATTGCAATACTCTTGTGCAAGGGGGCATGTAATGATCTGATTCTGAGTCTTGTTGACACATCAAAACAGGGACCTGGGATAGACTGTGTTATTTCATACTTTTACTCTCTCTGGTCATGCCTACAACCCAGAGCAGTTTAGTACTTAGGTTGGTTTATTATTTTTGCTCTCCGCCCATGCAAGAGTTTTGCAGTATTATCCATTTTTCTTGCAAATAATGTTCATTTCCAGGTAATTATGAGTAGTTCTTTGAATGTAGTATATACGTCCAGATGGAGATGATTTCTTATAGTGATTATTTCATATCACTTACAACCAAAATTTGTTCTTTTTTACTCAATACAGAAATTAGGTAAAATACAGCACTCTTCTTACATCTGTGTTCGTTGGCATGAATAAGAGTTTTCTACACACAGGTAGATCAGGAGTCAGACCTTGCAAAAATAATAACATGAGTGAAAATCCCACAGGAATTTGCAATGCTGTTGAGGTGTTTGCTTTCTAATTCATTGGCAATGTGGAAAACATAACCAGCTTAGGCACTGGCTAAAGATTACAGGTCCTATTACAGGCCCTATTTCTAAACTACTGGAGTAATCTATGAATTTAAAATACTGCAAAGAGCATGTTTGCTTCTTTTCTTTGCCAGCTGCAAGTTTCCAAGTGCTCAGTCTGCCAGTCAATAATTTATTTTCTTTTGAATTCTATGACTTCATTAAAATGCTTATAATATTTTTGGCTGGTTACATTTATTCTTTAACTATTATTCTTGATCCAGCATGACCTTTGAGTCTAATCAAGCTTCTGTTGGTTTGTTTTTCAAAGGCAGTTGACCAAGGCCAGACGTCTTAAAAAAAACAAAACAAACTAATATTCAATTTCTGCTAGGTTGGGCTTTTTTTTTTTTAGTTTTCTCATAAATACAAGAAAGCCGAATTATTATCTTCTTACTCTGTACTTTCCTAAGTCAAAGCTGGAAAAATAGAGAAGAAAAAGGGTGTAAAACTTAAAAAAAAATCCAGTTGCAGCAAGTAATTGCAGATACACACTTCAAAATTCTCAATGAATCAAGCATATTTTTGAATTAGCTCTGCTTTTCCTGTAATGAAGGAAAAAAAAATTTCTGTGCCAGTTATACTTGTATCTGAATTCAACTCAGGATATTACCCAGAAATCCAAACCAAGTGTGATTATTGATAGTCTCAGCATGTGTAGTGGAAGACAGCTGAGTGATAATGGATTTGTGTATATTATGGTATCTCATCAAGTAGTATGGTACCTCATCAAGTATTGGATGTATTTGTGCCTCGTGCTACTTATCTCTGGCATGTCAAAAAAACATCTTGAGTATTTTAAGATGTGAAGCATGATGTGTGTATTTCCTCTCCAAGGAGCATGCTTTCCTCATTAGCATGAGGAGCACTTGCACATGCAGGGGGAAAGATTCTGTGATCTAGGTCAGGTGGAGTTACACAGTTTGACAAATTAACATTTACTGTAGTGCACCATTCACATTATCTACAGCAAAATGACCACGCATCTCAGAGAGATGGAGAGAAAGCACCACAAACCAGTGTTTGAAACATTAAAATACTTTCCTTTTGTAAATTAAAAGATTAAATGACCTATGGAGGTAACTGCAGCAAGAGATATGAGTAAAGATGAGTTCAAACAGCTATTTACCCATGTGCACTGAAATGCTTTAGACAACACAGGAGGTGCAGTCTTGTCATAGGGATATTTCTGCAAATGCCTAAACAGTTCAGTCAGTGCAGTGGGGATACTCATGCATTTGACAAAACTCAGATCTGCCTTTTAGATCAGATCTCTGAGATTCTCAAGATCTGCCATCACAGTGGCTATTGAGTATCCAAGCTGCAAAAACATCACTAGAAACTTAGGGCCTTCATGCAGGAAGACAACACTGCAAAGGGCTTATCATCCTCAGCCAGATCAGTATAAATACCCTGAAAATTCCCATGATAATGTCATGGCAGATGTGTTGTTTTGGAGATGAACGTGTGTCTTCTGGAAGCTTGGAGAAAGAGACAGCTGTGATCAATATGAATCCTATCTCTCTTGGAATATTACAGAGGTAATGAAGAATGTGTTGGAAGAGGATGCATCTGAGGGATGAAAAGTTTTAGGGAAAGGATCCCAGATTTAATTTGCTGTGCTAGTACTGTGTGGTGGTGTGGCGAAGCGGTTTCGACTGGACTTTGATGTTTTTATCTCAGTTATGAAATTATCTTTTGCAATCACATTTATTCCTATTGTCAAAGATGGCCTCCCCTTCCCTCAGGTTTTCCCGCCTTTCCCCAGTTGTCATGCCAACCTCCATCCCAGAATAGTTGTTTACCCCATTTCTGTTAACTGTCAATCTCCGAGTTATATAATCCCTCCACCCCCTGTTACATAACCACCCCTTCCCCATTGGTTAAAAGTTTTGATCACCCCACTATTCAAGTTTGTTCCAAGTTGTTGATTCGTTCCTCGAGAGACCACCCTTGATCCCACCCCTATTCTGAGTCAATAAAAAGCCGTGGCCCCCCCAAGCTGTTGTCTCTCTGGGACGCAGCCTTGGGAACCACGCACCCCTTGGTTCGCTGATCTGAGAGTCCCGCCTTTCTGTTCACCGCTCTTTCCGCAACGCTTGCTAGGTTGGCTCGGTCCTCTGGCTAAAAGGCCCCCGGGTTGTGGTGGCGGCAGGGCTGGCCGGAGCCACACCCTTGGCAGCTGACCACCGCAGTACTGTCCACAAGTTCCTTTCAGAAAAGCCCAGAGTACTGGCCCTGTGACAGGCCTCAGCAGCACGTGTATGACCTCTGGTTCTCCATTCCCATACTATCACCTTTTTCCCACAAGCAACGACTCCCCACAACATACCCTCCTCCCACCTTCCACTAGAAGACTCTGGGGTGAAAATGAGAATCCAGTATTTGTATCTCTGTCTGTAAATGTCTGTGGTTGGTACTGTGAACAGAGTAATAACAAAATGCTGCTACCAGCAGATCAGTGATGGGACAGCCACACCTGGGGCAGCACAGTCTAACCACAGTGTGGGTATGGAGCATGGAGGTGGCACCTGGGACTTGGAAACGTTTGGTTTAAAAGATAATGGATGGCATATAGAGGCTACATTCTCTTGCTCAGCAGTGAACCAACATGATGATGATGGGGTTCTGCACTGGAAGGACAAAACCTCTATTGGAGTCCAGAGGCCACAAAGATGATTTGTGGAACACCTCTCCTATGACAAGTGGCTGAGGGGATTGTTTACTCTAGAGAAAATAAGGCTTCAAAGTGTTCCTATAGTGGCCTTCCAGAGCATAAAGGGGTTAACAAGAAAGCTGGAGAGGGACTTTTTCCATAGAACAAGGTGGGATGGCTTTAAACTGAAAGAGGGTAGACTTAGATAGATATAAGGAAGGAAGTATTTTCTGTGAGCGTGGTTTGGCACTGGCATAGGTTGCCCAGAAAGAAGCCCTATTCCTGACATGTTCAAGGGCAGGTTGGATGGGGTTTTGAGCAACCTGATCTAGTGGAAAGTGTCCCTGTGTGTGGCAGGAGGATTGAAACTAGGTGATCTGTAACGTCTCTTCCAGCCCCAACCATTCTACAATTCTGTGATTTTAAAGTGTAGCTACTCTGAAAATAGTCAACAGTTTCCTCTCTATTCCTTGTTCACTAGGATAAAACATAGAACATTTTTGTCTATATTCACTTATCTTACGGGGGTCAACAGTGCAGATAAAAAATCTACACAGCTTTCTTGGCCTCAGTCTGAGAAGCATTAGTACAGAGAGCAAAGGAAATGACTCCAAGCTGAGAAGTGGGAACAGATTCCTAAGTTCCTCTTCTGCTATCATACATAGGGAAAAGTACATTTTGGTTTCTGGACCAATAACTTCCCAGGAGCTTATACTGATTAAAAACAATCACTTACAGTGAAAAGAAATCCAAAAGCCGAAAAATATTTATGTCAGAGTCAAAGCCACAGAAAGATGAGTATGAAACAAATAAGTTAAAAAAAAGGCTAGTACAATGGCTGGCACATGAGGCAGACTGAATTCCATACTGCACACAACTCCACTATGAGGATTCTGCAATAGGAAAAGGTGATGCAACAGAAGGCTTGGAAAAGATACCCAAAGGAAGGAGAGACCTTCTTGTTTTCTGTGTGCATGAAAAATTCTAGGTTATGCTTTTTCCACCTTCCCTGGGTGGGAGAGGAGCCTCCCTGTGCCAAAGGTTCAAACAATACATGGCTGTTGGTGCAGAAGTGCTGCTCCCAGGATGTTTTCTCTCCTTTGCTGCAGGACTGTAACAGTCTGTATTTTATCAGATAAAAATAAACCTCTTTTTACGGTATTTAAGTCACAGGAAAGGAGACAACAGTCACTAGTGACTTTCCACAGATCTTCCTTATTTATGTTCTTCTAATCAAGACAACATTCAACCTTCTTTCCTCTTCCACTGAAACAAGAGACTCAGCTTGCTCAAGAGGCTGCAAACTTCACTGATTTAAAGTCTTTACAGCTGTAGTTTGTCTCTGTATAAACCTTAAAAGGACTCCAGCTCACTTTCAATGTTCAGGGATAGGAGAGGGACTCAGCAACACAGCCCTGAGGTAGGCACTTCTAAATGCATATTTTAAGTTTACGAATGACATATGCTGCTCAGAAAAAAGAATAAATTTCCATAGTTTTGAATAAATGGTGGGGTCTTTTCCTTCCTGAAGACACAGAAGAATTGTCATTACTCCCCATTAGCTACATCTGGACAAAACTTGTCTTAAGATGTGTATTCAAAATTGATTTATGTGACATGATGGATGTATGTCAGGAGATTTCTGTAAATCTAATTTTTAAAAGAATAAATATTATATCTAATACAGGTTCTATAAAGGTATGTAAAATAAAATCTTCTTTAGCAAAAAAGAAACAATAAGAAAATTAATGCCCCATGTGACTAATCCAGTATAGAGACACTCACATGATGCATCTCATATTTGGTATTATTTGTAATTACACATACACAAAACACATTTTGGATACTACATACAGTTTAAAAGACTAACACATTTTAAAATATTCTAGACACAGTCTGCTTCTCAGACATTTCTGAACAACAGAGCAGGCCTAATCAGCCTAGCTCAAAGAATTTATTTTTTTTAAAGCTGCTGTGGATTTTCAAGTTGTGATTAGAAAGGAATTCCCATCCTCTGCATCTTCATTAGTCACAGAGTTTTGAGACTCTCATACTGTGTGCAATCCTGTGTTGCACACAGATTTCCTTCAGCCTAAACAGAGGATTCAGAAAGAGGAAAAGATTCTATGTCTCTTGGTTAAGAAATATACAACATACAGGAAATATCTCAGGCACCACATTGGTCTTGTATTCTTTAGGCCTCATTCCCAATCCCCTCCCTTGTCTGTATTTTCAGAGAAGTACTGTGGTACCCTAAAACTTTTGCAAGAAGATAAATGCTCACCTTGAGCAACTCTAAAACTAAAAGCCATTTACTGGAATGCACTGGAAGTCAAGGAGCCAATGGGGCATGTGCTCAGGAAGACTGGTGAGCTGAAGAAAGCTGAACTGGATGGAGAGGTATAAAAACCACATGAGAGGAAGAAATTGAGCAGCCATGAGGGCAGTCACAGACCTGCCACACTTGCCAGGACAGGCTGCAAACATGTGTCCTCCCCTCCTTCTAAACACAGCCTGAAGGATATCTGAGAAACCCTTGTGTGCCTAAAGGAACAAAACATCTTTCATTGTGAGCTGAATGATGTAGAGAGATCCCAGAAGAACAGTGGCTGAAGACAGAATATTTGAACATGTATAATTCAAGGTCATATGAATGCTTGTCATATCATGTCCTGAAATCATATGATATTTTGTTGTCCAATTACTCCATTCTTACCTGAAGGATCCTTGAGTTTGCTGTAGTCATTCAGCAAATCTCTGCTTTTGTGCTTCTTTTACAGTTCATTTCTTCCCCCTCATTGCTTCATTTCAGAAATGAGGAAGGAAACGGGAGAGGGGAAATAAAAGCAAAAAAGCATATCTGGAAAATGCATTCAGTGATCAATCAAATCTGAGCAGGAAGCCTTCAGGAAGATGGGCAGACTGGAAAGTGAGGATCATCTCTTATGAATCCCAGGTCAAATCTCACAAAGACAGACAGATAAAGGCTGCATTTGCTCCATTGTCTTTGTGTTTCATGGGTGGAAATGCAGATAAAAATGTTCAGGCTGGCTGAGACACACTCCTCTGCAGGAAGAATCTGAGAAAGGGACGTTGTGACAATGTGTATACCCATCCTCCATAACATTGAATGTCATAAGGGCAAGATAGCCACGTTGAAGATCTCAACAATGAGGCCTTCAGATACTATTATGCCACACTTTTGAAAGGGATAGGAAGCATGACAGCAACTCACTACTACATCTGCCATTTCCTGGCCTCCCTCGTGCTCATTGTTGTACATTTTATCCAAGTAAGGAGGAAGGAAGAAGTCAAGACCAAATAGTTGATTTGGCTGCTTCTAGATTCACAGATATTTGTTCAGAAAGATTTGAGCATAAAGAATACAGCAAATACATTATTTTTCCCTACTGTACTTCAGCCTTGTTTCATTCCCATCTCCAGTATGGCCTGGAAGTTCCCTAGATCTCCTTTCAGAGAAGAACTTTTCCTCATAAGAACAGGCTGTTCAGAAATAGCAGATCAAAGCCCTACCATATTCAGGTTTAGTAGAGACTGTTTTAGATCCTTTCTAAAAGAGCAGGTTTCTATCCCAAAAGCTGAAATATGTGAGCACAGCAACAAGGTGGATCTTCTCTGACTGTGAAGAAGGAAACATGCTGACGTTAGTTCAAAATAATGTCTCAGACTTTAATTTCTTTAAGCCTTAACTGTATAATTTTTTCATTGGTAAATGAAACCTTTTCTTATCACTTTACCCTTCCTGGCAACTGTTTATGTGCAGCACACAACATCACGGATAAAAGAAGGGAACAGTTCCTGGAACAAAAATTTTCAGTGCATTCTCTCTTGAAAACCCTGAAATATTTATTGCCCTTACATTCAGCAGGGAGGAATCAAGCTGCAAGAGAACGAGCTGTTCATGTAATGCTTCTCCCTAATGTTTTATTGGCTAGAATGGAATTCCCCATTTTTCATTCTCCCTTCCTCATCACTCAACACAGCTTCCTAGGAGCCAAATCGCTTAATCCAGCAAACTCATACCATCCCTAACACCTCCTCCTTTCTTTTCACACATCTAAACCTTCACCTTCATATTACCCCATGAGAACAATTTTTAAAATTTTACTATAGGTTTTGAGAGTGATGAAACAAAGTTCCCATCAGGTTTTGTTCCTACAGACTCTTAAATCATTCAGGTCTTTTCCTTTCATATGCTGATTTTATACTGTGGATTTACAAGCATTTTATTTTAGCTCTCCCATTACCATCATCTCTGACTGCACAGACTCAAGGAGACCTTCAGTGGCTTCATTGCAGCTCTGTAGCTGTTTGTATTTACCCTCAATGAAGTAAGATTTCAGGATCAAGGCTTCAAAACCTGTTGGTCAGGAAGCTGCATAGTGGTATCCATGGAACATTTTTGACCATCTTCTTGCTTCTCTAGAAGCAAAAGATGCATGTACACCTAAAACAGAAATTCACTGCATTTCAGGAAAGCCCTGAAAGTGCAACTTGTGCTTTCCTGAGTAATAGGAGATAAGGCAGTCTTGTAATGTCTGCTGAACAACTGATGGCTATCAGAATTGTTAAGACAATTTTTATTTTTGTTTCCGGGCCTACTGAACTAAATAAACTGTTTCTGTTGTTCTGAGGAAGGAAGAAAGGGGAAAAGAGAAAATAGTAAGATAAGATTTTTCATTGATAATTTGTTTTCTGCTTATAACTTACAAGACATAAATAAAGATGAAAGATGTTGTGATTAAGAATTAGAGTGAGTGGGTTTCTTGGCAGAACTAAAGAAAAAATATTAATATGCTGACCAATAAAATGTATAGGTAATTGTCAAATCACAAAAAAAATCATTTGCCAAAATACTAATATATGTGGACAGTAAAAACAATCCATGCTTTTTGATTTATGACAACACTCTCTTCAGACAAGGCTATGCTGTTCTTCATCTTTTCAATGGTTAAGGAATCTAATTTGAGAGTAACAATGATTACAAAGTAACTGCAAATTCCTGAGAAACATAAATGTTAAACAATGATTTACATTTTCCTAGAAGGAAAAAATGACAATGAATCTGAACAAAGAAAGCAAGTAAGGAGCTGGTTTTAAATTTCATGCGACTAAAATGAAAGAAAACCATCCTTAATAAGGCTGTAATCTGTGCCTTCAACACAGAGGTGCCTGTTATCATTCTTACAAAGTAGTGTCTGGAAACCTTTCCTTTACAAACCTGTTTTTCAGGTATATGCAACTCTGCTCTTAAACAAAATGAGAGGGAACAATAGATTTAACTCATTTTCACTTGGTAAGAATACATTCCCTGAATATTTTTTTCATTTTATCTAAAGAGCTGCGTCTCGGGCCACAGAGATCTTGGCTGTAAGATGTAGCAAAGTCATCTGTCAGCATGCCATGTTTATGTCCAGAGAATGGCCCGTTGTCAGAAGCCTTTCTGAAGATGCAGTTTGTTGAAAATTGCACATGCCGGTGCTTGCAACTACTCTAACCATCTGTGCATCCTTCTGAGGGAAGCAAAGTCTGAAACGTAGGAGTGGCAGTGTTTTGAAGGCAAGTGCAATATAATGTGAGTAATTGGCTTGCAAAGAGAGGGATAGCACTGTCTATAATTTCACAAAACATACTTTGAGAAGGGAAGAGCTGCGTGCCTTAAGGTGCTAAATATGATCAGCATGTTCCATTCTGAACACCTCGACACGCTTGCAAAATGCAGGACACGTCACCATCCAGGCTGGAAAGAAGCTCACTGCTGCAGGGTGGAGCGGGTTCCTTTGTGCAAATCAGCACAAGTCCCAAACCTCTGAGGTGGTTTTGTAGGTACACAGTTCTAGACTCAAGTCCTTGCCAGAGTGTTTGGTTGCCTGTTTCTCATGGACCAATCTCCACACTTTGCTCCCCATGTCTGTTTCTTTCATAAGACTCATGCCTTTCTGATTGCAGGTCATGGGCTGTCAGCTGAGCTGACGTGGTAGGCGAAGTGAAGCAGTAAAAGTGATTTCACTTCACAGTCAGTGAGTTGACCTCCAGTCCTTCAAATAATGCAATCCAACAGGATTTTGCCAGTATTTCCACTGGAAGCCTAGCATGTGTCTCTTGCTTTTTCTGCCTTTGACTGGCTGGTGCATTGGGAAGGACAAGAGGCTGAGAAATGGTTGACCAGGGCACAAATTAAATTACTTTTTTCATTAGTTGGTCCTAGGCATCTCAGCCTGGAGTTCTAAGGAGAGAGAGTAGAAGTAGCAGAGTTCATTGAAAGCTGCCTTTTTCCCAGGTTCAGCAAATTCACAGACTTTATCATTCTGGATCTAGTAATATGGGCTTTCAGAATAGCTTTAGCTGTAAAGGAGTCTATAAACCATCTCCCTTAGAGTAGGGAGGAGGTTTTCTTTTGTTTGCTGCATGCTCAAGTGACTGTAGATCAGAAAAAAATTTCCCTCCTATTCTTCATCTTAGTTACTCATGTGCCTCAAGTGAGCACTGTGATGGGACTGGAAACTTGTATCAGAAGAGATTGAAAAGGAGCAGGGTGATATGGGTTGCTGAAACACAGTAGCCTGTGAAATTCATGGCCTATTTCTTCCTGGTGATGCCTGTGAATGACTGAAAACTGGCTGTTGTGATCCTGTCTTCCTCTGCTTCCCTTCCTGCTAGGTACCACTTGGGACATGAAGCTGTTCTATAGCAACCTCATCTAGACAGCTGATTTTTAAGGCATTGATTGTTATTATATAGGAGGGTTCAGAAAACTGGTTTTGGAGTGCAGCCAGCTCTCGTGTCATGGTGGAGAAAAGCAGTTACTCAGACATTCTGTGCTCCGTCGGCCCTTATGTGATAAATTTAGGGTAAAATTTTGCGTATGAAATAATAATCCGATGTGTAATGAGAATAATGTTAATAAAAAATGTGAAATCCAGTAGGAGACTAATCGTTCCCCCCCCAGCCTGCCAATCTCAGTTGCAAAGACAGGACGAGAATCATCAGACTACACAAAGACACTGGCCAACCTTGATAAGAATCACTTCCTCGCCAATGCAAGGAGAAATTCCTTCTTGACGACGATGCCGATCTCATCAACTCTCTGGTGCAACAAGCAAATTGAAATCAGCATAAGACTGACCCGTGAAATTGACATAAGAAAAGAGCTTTCCCGGAATGAAACAACGGGACTTGACAAGATCCGGGAAGGCCATTGAAAAGAAATTCGGACTATTCAGCCCACCCTGGACACCTGGACTGCCTAAGGGCAGAAAAATCCTATAAAACGGTGGACTGAAAGCTGCACCGGCGTGGATTTGGGCGTCTTGTACATCGGTGTGGACCCCTATCCACCCAGCACGGCACTGACATTTTCCTATTTTTGTGGTTTTCTCATTTTTCTGGT
Source organism: Zosterops lateralis (assembly GCF_965231275.1). NCBI lineage: Eukaryota > Metazoa > Chordata > Aves > Passeriformes > Zosteropidae > Zosterops > Zosterops lateralis. The sequence goes on from NC_139765.1 coordinate 65,990,545, forward strand.
GTTCAATATTCTGTTGTTAATAAATTGTCATTTATTAACCCGATATTTGCCATTGCATTTATAACACTTAGCTGATAAAGAGATCATCCCAAAAAACTCCAAGAAGACCAAGGGAGCAAAAACCTCATGTGCTGTGATCAGCATCAGAGAAATTCTTCCCAGTGAACAACTCCATCATATCCAGTAGCTAGGATCTTCAATCAGAAAAAAAGCAAGGGAGGGCGTTTGTACCAAGGATGGCATCTAAATGCAGACATGTCTACATCCCATGCAAAAAAACAGTTTCTCTCAAAATGCTACAGAGTAGAAAGCTGCAGCAAGGGCCAGGAGGAGAACATCTTTATGTGTTGTTAGGGGACAGGATATTACAGTGGAATGAGCTAAGCTTCAGAAGTTCTTTGTTTCAAGGACTTTTCTTTTTCCATTTGAAAATTTGCGTTTCTTGATTACAGTAGCTTGCCCATTCTTCAGGCATGCAACGGATCAGCCGCATCTACTGTAAGAAGTAGTTTGTATGGACCTGAGCATTTTAAGCTGCTGTGCAAACCATAAGTTGGTCAGGTGTGATCTTTTATCAGTCAATAAACAGATCCTTGGAAGTGTTCCTAAATGAGGAGAGAAACCCTGATATCTTTGTTTTCACAGAAGATCTGTGAGGCAGGAAAATGCTGGGGTAAAAGAAGGGCAGGCCTTAAGACTGGATGATGTCACAATTGCCTGTGCATCATTCACACAGTGTGGATTTCTTTATTTCTCACTAAATCACGAAATATTAGCAGATATCACATGATGACCCCGAAAGTAACTGCCACGAATGGCTGTGCTTGAGATCACCCCAAAAAAGAAAGAAAAAGCTGATCAGAGGTGGTGTTTCAAGAACAAGGCCTAACAAGTATTTCACAGATCACACTGCAGACTGGAATGGAGCAGGAAAGGGGAGATGCACCACAGTAATAGATATCAGTATTAATAATAAAAAAGTTCCACCTCGATAAATAAATAAAAGTGTACACCGGTATCTGGAGAACATCCAGGGATCAGATTTGACAAGGCTTGTGCGGGAGGGTGCATGTGCCTGCTTTGTCAAGGGAAGCTCTGGGGTTGCCCGGTGGCCCAGGGATGGGTGTGCACTCGGTGTCCCTTGGGGCTCTGGCTGCCCAGGGGGCCACGATGGGTTCCCCGAGCTGGGCCGGGCAGGGCGGGCGGGGCCGGCCCGTGATGCGCTCTGGCTCCTGTGACAGCGCGGGGGCCGCCTCACAATGGGGGCAGCTGGGAAAGGCCCCAGCGGGTGTTGCTGCCCCAGTCGAGCTCGGGCAAGCGGTGAGTGCACACGCGGTGAGGGGACGGGGCCGGAGGAGGGCTGGGGCAGGAGCGCCGGCAGCCAGGGCCCGTGTTCTGCCCCCGCACCCAGGGCCCGGCCCCTGGCGGGAGCGCCTTGCTCAGGCCCCGGCGCTTGCGGGGGCAGCGGTGCGGGCCTTGCCGCCCGCCAGCGGCCGGGGGCCCTCTCCTTCCTGCCCCCCACCGTCTGTCTCCATTCCGGCCCCACTGAAGCCCTTCCGTGTGTCCTCCTGCAGACCATGGAGTTCTTGTCTGTGCTCTTTGGGCTCGTGCAAAGCCTGATCCAGTACCCGCGGCCAGCTGGCGACGGGCTGGATGAGGCCAGGCACCGGCACGTGCGGGTGCGTCAGGAGCTGCTGGAGCGCCAGACGGCTCGGCTGCTGCAGGAGCTGGAGCAGGGGCCCCCGGAGCAGCAGGACCAGGCCTGGGGAGCCTCGCTCTTTGGCGCTCTGCAGCACTGCTGGCCCTTCTGGCTGCTTGCTGGAGTCCTGCTCCTCTTGGGACTGTGGTTTAGCCACACGAGGAGGAGCCGTGAAGCCAGCACCAGCAGCAAGGACCTGAGCTCCTGCAAGACCTTGGGAGATGAGAGAGGAAAAGAACAGGAAGAAGAGAGCAATGGTTCAGAGGAAGGTGGAGCAAGCATGGCTGTGACTATGGAGGCAGAGGACAGCAGCACTGGAAATGGCAGACAGGGCAGTCGTGTGGCTGCAAATGAGGAAGACGGCTACGGTGCCATTGAAGGTGGTGCTGATGGGAAGGCGCAGAAAAGCAGTCATGCCAGTGAGCCGATAAGCAGTGGTTGGACTGGGCAGGAAGAGAGCAGTGGTCGTGAGAGTGAATTAGACTCTAGTGGTTTTGCTGCAAGTGTGGAAGAAAAGAAGAAAATGATCAAAGAAGATGACAGTGATAGAAAGGAGAGTGAAGAACAGGGTGGTATAAATGTGGAGGGAAAGAAGACTGAGGCTAGAAAAGAACACAAAGAAGGTAACGTGGCTGCCAGTGAAAAAGAAGGCAGTGATGGTGGCAAGGAAGGAAGGGGCACTGGCAGAATTGAAGGCAGAGACAGGCCAGATGTTGGGAGTAGGCCAGGCATCCTTTCAGAGGATCGTGTCCAGTGGCCTGTGGAGGAGCTGGAGAGAGGTTGCTCAGTGACAGCTGAGCTCATGGAGAGCTTGAGGCGCGTCTTTGCAGACAGCCTCAGCTACAGCTTCTACCCAGTGCCTCAAGAAGCCATCGGGGTGGGCAGCGCCTTCGAGGGTTGGAGTCCCCGCAAGTGGGACGGGGTGTACCGCCTGCTGGTGCCGCTGAGTCCCCCGCCAGGGCACGCCTTCCGCCTGGAGCCCAACGGCGCAGGGCAGATGGCAGCCAGGAGCTTCAGGGTGCGTGTGGAGCTGGTGTGCACGTGCCAGAGCGAGCAGCCGGACCAGGAGCCGCTGTGTTTCCTGCACCACTCGTGGAAGGAGCTGAGACGGAAGCATCAGCGCAGCCTCCTGAAGACACTGTGCGCTGGCTCCTACCTGGACGTGGAGAAAACCTCCCACTGGTCCTCTAAGTGTGTGAGATCCTTGTGGCTGCAGGTGCCTCAGTCATCCTCATGGCACTTGGTGTTTCAGCCCTGCCGCCGGTCCTGCCAATTCCGGCTGAGCGATGGCAAGGAGAGCCTGAGGGTGGAGCTGCTTCTTGGGGTGCGTCAAGGGGACTCCAACATCTTTGTGATCAGCCAGCCCTCAGAGGCCCAGAGAGGTGGCTCCAGCAGCTTTGGGAGTGGCCCGTCCGCCAGGGCCAACACCATGGCAAGCACAGTGTGGCCTGAGTCCTACGCTGTGGCTGAGGCCAAATTCTTCCAGCACGTGGCCAGGCAGGTGCCCTGTGAGAGCCTGCACCTGAAATGCCTGCAGGTCTTCACCTGCATCCTGAGGGGCACGGGCTTTTCCAGCTCTGTCCGGAAAACTGTGGTCATGCACGTGCTGACCAGGGTACCGCTGTCCCACTGGCGCAGGGAGGAATTTGCACAGCGGCTGTGGGGCATCCTGGCCTACCTGGGCCGCTGCCTGCAGCTGAAGTGCCTGGAGCACTTTGTGCTGGGCAACGACAGGCTTCCTGCAGAGATCAGCTTGCCCCCGGAAATGCCAATGGTTGAGCCCCCCAACCTCTTTGAGCACCTGGCCCGAGATGCAGCTGCCCACAGAGAGGCCATGCAGGCCTATGGTCAGCTGCACTTTCGCCTCTGAGTGCTGCTCTCTGGGCAGTGAGAGGAGGGAGTTCCCTGCACAGAGCTGTGCTGGGGGGACTCACAGCCTATGGCAGCCACGCCAACACTGCGTCATTGGTGCTTTGGTCACTGGCAAGCCTGAAGCTGCTTTCCTGCTCCTGAGCAAAGAAGGAAGGAAGATGCTGCAGCACAGGGATGTGTGGATTCCTTGTGCAGATGCATCAGAGAGTTAGTTGCCTTGCCCTTCAGCTTCCCGTTACAGCAGTGCTGTTGCCATGTTGCCTGTGTCTACAAGGGAGAAACTGGCTCCACCTACACATCCTCATGGAAGACTGAACCTGACGGGGGTTGTTTGGCTCACCTCAAAAACTGAAAACCTAGCCTGTTAGGGATTTATTGTTCTTATTCATTAACCTGTACTTTTAATGGTTTTGTAAAGATGTAGTTCATCTCAGTAGATGAAAGTGTAGGTAATTGTTTTAACTCACTTTATTAAAGTCAAATAGGTAGTCCAAGTGTTCATAGTAGAAATTGTGTTCATTATCATTGTCTCAAAAGGTCCTTTAGGATTTTTGCTGTAAAATTATTTTCCAATTATCATTAGCTTAGACAATTGAGCTACCCTTGTATAGCTGCCCTTCAGTAATATCGACATATATATGTGTGAAAAAATAATAAAAGGAGAAAAGTTTCTCAGATTGCCTGAAATGTGTCCTTCCTTTTATTTAACCCAGCATTTCTTAAGGAATGTTCATCCAGTGCAGCTATCTGGAAAATGATGAAGTTGCTCAAATGGTGATTGTGTCCAGCAGTCATTTGTGTAGGACTTTTAAGCAGGGCTAATAATTCTGCCTCATGAATTCAACCAGAAGTCACATTGGTCAAAACAGCTAAAATATTAATTAATCTATCCTCTCACTGTCATTATAAAGGTGCCCCTTCCTCATTCAGAGCATGGGAAAGAAAGCTGCTGTGGTCCATGTCAGAGAAGAAAGCTATGGGACAGGAATAAGCAGCTCCCTGTGGGGACAGGAACAAGCTGTTCCCTGTGGGGAGAGTAAGTGAGAACCTCGCAAAGGAGGATCGCTGCCCACAGCAGAACTTGCTGTTCCACTGAGAGGGAACTGTGTTCACTGGGGTCCCTGCCTTTTGCCTCCTTTGCTGGCAGGAACTGTCCCCGCCACAGCCCCTTTGGCCCTGCTTGTGGGAGGAGGAGAACGCCCTCCCTGCTCCCCTCCTCCCAAACACACACACCCACTCTGTCCCCCTCCCCTCTGCCCCTCGGTGCAGAGACCTCCCCTTTCCCTTGCCCCGCCCCCAGGGCTCATCAGCCCCTTCTACAAGGAGGACTTGATCTCTGTGTGACATTAAGTCCGACCACACAGCTTGTGTGTCCTCTGCAGCAATGCTTGGAGTTGGGGAGAAGCGTGGCCTCCATGCTTCTTGCTGCACGATCCATCCAGGCCTAGATTTGCCAGGGCCAGAATTATTGTAGGTGGTTAAACTGTGGGTCTGGCTGTGAGTTTTGCTGCAAGTGCAAGCGTGCTGTGTGTGTGAAGGGCAGGCTGAGGGAGTGGAAGGCTGGAACATACAGCTCTTCAGTGTTGCCACTGAAACACTATTGTGTAACTCAGGTGCTGATTTTAACTGCTGAGGAGTATGCGGTAACACTAGGATGGAAACAGAGAGTAATGTTCAGTTAAGAGCAAGCATAGGCAAGTGATCTGGATGTTTTTCTGTTGCTGAGGTGTTCTTTTAGGCTTGGAAACAGGAGGCAGCACTGAAGTAACTGAGCAAGGCCACCTGATTGGTATTAACTCTCCTTTGTACTGTCAGTTCTCCTTCTTTGGGAGTACCTCACCCTGCTCTGTGTGTCTCCTAAGCCTGTTAGTATTGGAACTACTGTGTCAGGCCCAGGCCACCTGACACTGGTTTTGCACCAGAGATGTTTATGCCACTGCAGTTCAAGGACTCTCATTTTTTGCATTAAAGTCTTGTCCCCTTTGTCATGGACATTGCACTCCTTAGGAAGATGACAAATTCATTTGAACACAGTGATAAAAATGTTAAAGTGGAAACATTGTAAAGATGTGTGATCAATTTAACAACATCTTTCCTGTGGAACTGCTGCAGACTGAATGGAGCAAGCATAGCAAAGGCGAGCAAAGACACACAGACCTCTTCACACATCTGAAGAAGATGGTTTTACTGTAGCAAAGAAAGGTCTTTAAACTCAACAGAACTTAACAGAATTTAACTGAAACCTAAACAAGAAAAGCACTCATTGGCGGCTGCAGCTGCGGTGGGGTTGCTCATGTGTCCCTTTATCCAATCAGCTCTCTGTTCACATGGCCCTCACATCTCCCCAACCAATCACTGCCTCGCTACCAACCGCCACTCAACCGACATTCAACTGACTCTCAACCAACCCTCACCCACCCCCACCTGCAGCTGGGCCCTTCCCAGAGGGAACAGAATTTAACAATTTTAATGTCTTTAGCAAAGGCTGAATGCAGCAAGTCCTGGTGTCAAATGCACATTTGGAGAAAGCAGGTTTCAGTAAAATGAATCACATTCTGCCAGTGCGTACCAGTGGTGTCAGAAAAGCTCTTGAGTCAGATCAGGGTTTCTGTAGGCAACTGTCCCGAGGATTTACTGGAGAAAATCCCTTACAGGTTGGACACTGAAGTCCACAAGAAAATTCACATTTGCTCCAAATGTGAAGCCAAGTCCTTTCTCTTTCTTCCTGCTTCCTTCATCAGTGAAGCACAAGCTGAGTCAGAATTTAAAATTGTGTTGTGCTCCATAAAGCTGCTACCAGAGACGATGAGAAAAAGCAGCAGGACAACCTGCTGGTGTCTTCAGGTTTATTATGGAAATGTGAAATGTCATGGAATCTTATTGGTATGGAGAGATTATTTTTCAGGTTCACAATTGCCACTCCTTAATTTGAAATAAAACTGAACATGGTCCCACTCTTAAGAATTTTACTGCACCTGCAAATCCACTGACTTGATGAGAGGGTGGGAGGACTCAGCCTTGGAGGGAAAAGAGGGTAACACAGGTTATGAAACTGAATCCTATTGAAATTATTCTTCATGATAAGGTCACATCCAGCCTTTTGTGAATCTAGGCTGAAGTGTTTTCGATGCACCAAATCTCACCTTTAATTGCTTCTGAAAATATGAATCAGAACTATAACTTCTATCATCTAAACCATCATCTCCAACAACCAATGTGACAAAACACTAAGTTCACATATCACATAAAAGCAGAAGAATTGTATCTTTTTTTTCCATCATTAACTTTTTCATTCATCACTGGAATCTCTATTAAAGAGTGATGGTAATAAGCTTTTGCTAAGGGATCAGTAAAAATATACTATGAACTTTGCTAATAGCCTAGTACAACGAATATTCTGTATTTTAACCTTACAGGGAAGCTTCATGAAAGGTTTTTTTTTTTTGTTCCCACCCTGTCACTCAACCTTTCCTGACTCACCCCAAAAAATAACTTGCACTCATCTTGCATAATGCCAGCAAAAAAATTACACGTGTTATTCCTGACTGCTAATTCTTCTTAAGCAATTTTGGAGTGATCAGATTCAGGCAGCTTTTGGAAGCAGTCTTCACCTTAATAAATTTTAACAAGCCTATAAGGAGAATCATACAAACAGGGTAATAAGGGGACAAATACAGACATTTGAACAACTAGGAGGTTTGACTGGTATTCTTAACCATTTTCCAGACAATTTTAAAGTGCTGAAGGACACACTTCATGACTTGTACCTCTCTTAAAAACAATGAACCTCTGAACACAGAATTTTGCATCTTTGAGCTTACATGACCAAGATCTAATTACATTCTTGTGGGCTGCACCAAGAATCTGGGGAAGGAAACTCATTTCATGCCTCATGGCATTGTGTCAGTGAAGGGAAAGGCATTTTTAACTGGGGCATAACAAAGACAAAGAGCCAGCTGGTGACATATTTTCCATTGGTTTGAGTGGAATGCCACATGGTCTCAAATTCTGAAGACCTAATAAAAAATAAAATAAATTATTTTAAAAAAAGTAATTCAATAACAGAATTCATAATGCCAAAAGTTACAGTGAGGCCACAGTATATTTAGGTTTTCTTTTTGACATGTATTTTCAGGCTAAACTTCAGGAGGGTGTTAATTTCTCAGTAATGAAATCACCCAGCAGAGCCAAGAATGACAGATCTGTTACCATCTCTACCAAAGCTTTTCCTCTGGTCTTCTAACTTTGGCTCCTTATCCTATATGTATTGCCTTTTCTTCATAGTCTTTTTAATAATTGGACAAAGCTCTAAAGTGACCTGGAAAATATTTTTGGTTGTACAGGGGTTTTCAGAAAAAAAAAGTTTGCTTTTCTCCAGGAGGAGAAGAAAATCCAGACTGGATCAGAAAGAGCCAATAGTTAATTCAGTTTCCTGATGCAAAACCAATATAGATAAAGTATTCAGCCAGTTGTAGTGATAATTGTACTCTCTGGATACTTACTCGTCCCTGATGAAAAAAAACCCAGGAATTAAATGCACATAAATATAAAATTCTAAATTTTATAAATTGGAAAAAAAATAGATTTATGGTACTACTAATTCACAGGATGGAGAGGTGAACTTTATCAGATGTAGAGATCTCCAACTCAGTACTGCAAATAGCCAGAAAAACATTTATCATCCTTTACACAAACACATTGTAAAAATCAGCATGAAAAGCACTACCACATTCTAATTCTCGAGCCCCACTTAATAGCACCTGAGCAAGTAAGAAGCCTTTGAATTATTTTTGTCCTGCCTGCTTTTGTACATTCCATGTGATACGAAAGTCAACAAATTTTATTTATTTTCATCAGCAGAGAGAAAAATTAAAAGTTCATAACTTCAGTTCTAAAGGTTTGTTCTCAGCTAGGAAAAATCAAGGAACAAAAGAAGAGAAAGGTCTGCAAAAGAAAACTTGCAGTAGAACTTTTCCATTTGGATTCCTGCAGACATTTTTTCTTTCCAGAAGATTATACCGATTTCTATTAATCTTTTTTTATGTAACATGAATCTATCCATCTCTCTATATTTTTTCCTTTGGTCAAAAGGGGACTTGGATCAGAAGGATAGATGACTTAAAACCTGATCACAGGTGTATCCCACTTGCCTGATAATTTACCAGTAGAATATTTTCCTGGTCCTAAGACTACTTGCTCAGGCATTTCTTGAGTTCATAGGACCTTATATTCTGCAACTATCTTGCTGTGCAGACAGATGGAAAACCTTCCAGGTCTATCACAGGTCTATGATTGTGGGAGAGCCCTCTGGCTGTCTTAGTCTTCTGGACTTCTTATCCAGGTTCAGGGAAATCTTTCTTCCCCAGAATGGTTACATCCTTCAGCACTATCAGGGTCTTCCTGAGTCAGGGTAGCAGCTCAACCTCCAGTACTGGAATCTTTGGTCAAATTTTTAGGAATTTTGTTTTTTCAGGAGAAACTTCTGACTTTCTGGTTTTTGTTCAGATTTAGAATAAGATATCTCCTGAAGTATTGGATTTTCCCACAGAACAGACTTTTTGATTTTGGGTCTTTGTAAGTGTACTAATACATCTTTATTAGTATTCTGATCTCATGTGCAAAGGAGGTTACACCCACTTAATATCTAGTAAAATCTTATTTTAAAGTTACAAGAATCAAATAACCAGTTTTCTGCTGTACTGCAAACATAGCTATATTTCTACCAATTAGGAAAACTGATGACTGTTCATACCATGACAAAAGGTTGCGTAACATAAAACTTGGAGATTGTGGCTTCAACTTCCTTTAAAATGGTTTACTTTTGTGTGTGCTTTATCCTCTAAGGCAAAATATTTATTACTCTTTCAGAAGTGGGAGATTAGGTCACCAGTAGAGAAGCAATCATAGTGTTTGCTGTGTTATTAAAATGTAGATCAGTAATGACATTATCTCATCAGTGGTGTGACATACCATCAGTTATTCTGTCATCATGGATTTGCAACTGCATCACCAGGAGTAGGCTGAACCTAACTTATAACTCAACAGAAACTTCCAAACCTTTAAACTCAATTTTCATGCCTATTCAAGGTAAGAACACATGGTCTTGTGTTATGTGCCAATTGAAAAGTACTCCATGATTGGAATTACTTTCTTGAGCCAGGGATGATTTTGTAATGGACAAGTACAGACCAGCATAACAGAATTGGTTCCATCTGTCAGCTGAGTTATGATTCTATCACCCTATATATTAGTCGTTTCAGCATTTCTGGAATTTCTTGCCAAAATTAGCCTGGCTTTGGATTCAGCAGTTATTCAAACCAATGTAAAGGCAAATTCATGTGAAAAAAATAGCATGTCAGGTTAAGATCAGGGAATTTATTTGGCAGCCTTGCTGAACCCCTCTAAGGCATTTGATTGCAAGGAGCATACTCAATCTTTTATGGTACTCTTTATCTACAGCTTAAAGGAATATTTAGCTTTATCTCTTGATGTGCCTTTTTAAGGCAATAAATACACAAAGGTTGCTGTTCGAAGCTAACATTTACCTCATGATATTTATTGCTACCCATACTTATCTACTCATTTTCAGCAAAGTTCCCCCTCCAGATAAGGTACATTTTTAAACAAAGTATTTACTACTTGTACTATTTTCACCAATCATTCAATTCAATTTAAAAGTTATAGAAATGATATCTGAGCTGAATCATTTCACATACACACAAAGGAAAATGAAAGAAAAAGTAAAAATAGGAAGATACTTTATATCAGCCTGTCTGTGTTTAACTAATTCATTTCCTTAATTCTAATCTTCAAGTTTGCAACTAACCTGAATCTCCGAGAGAAACCAGATGAATCTTTATTCCACCTTTCAATATTGAGCCTAGTAATTTTTTAGTTAATACTAAAATAACTGCAATTTCTAATAAACAAGGGCACAGTCTACCCTCATCACAATCATCTAAAATTTTCATTCCATTAAGTTCTGTAAGGTTTTTCTATGAAGCAGACATCTGTGAGCTAAATTTCCATACAGCTGAGTGAGCAGGACATTTGGGAGTCCATTCCTCCCCCATGGTACAGCTGCTGCACAATGTCAGTCAGAGCTTACAACTTCACAATCGTTGCGTGCAACCACAGCTCAGAGCATCAGTTGTGGGGTGGAAAAATGGGATAAACAAGACACATGGCTCCAATACTGGCTGTTTTTGGAAATGAATTGTGGACTCATACTCAGCACATCTTTCTAAATTTGCTTAAAAACATTCCATATGACTCTGTCTTCCATTTGAATATTAATCCAAATTTTCAACAATTCCATCTCCTGAACATGGCAATAAATATCAATTACCAAATGTAACCTTGAATATTTGCAATATAGGCTGTATAAAATGAAACAGCTGGTTTAACTTTAAAGATAAGCCAGTAATCTCTTGTCTCCAAAATAACAACTGTCTCCCAATGGTGTTTGGCACATCTGATAAAGAAAAGAGTCAAGCAGTAGGTCCAGGAGCTGGAATGTGTAAGCAATCTTCATCCCATCTGTGGATACATGCCACAGATGGGTTGGCCAAAGTTACAGATGTGATTGACTGAGTACCTAAATTGCTCTCCTTCAGAAGCTGATGATTATGGGATGTAGAGCTGCATGTTGAGAAAGTCCAGATTGGCTAATGGCAATTTCCTGCTGTGCCTTTGACACCGCTTGACTCTAAATCAACAAAAGGTTCCTTCTCTATAGCAAATGTCTACATTTTCATTTGACAATGCTAATTGAATACTTCCTCCTCAAAATTTGACCACTGACACAGAAGATGTAATTCTATGTTGACTTCCAATAGTGAAGAGTTAATTAGCATGCAACAGTTCAGGGCAGAATCAAGTTTCATGTGCACAAAAGCCAAAACAACCTTTTTCAACATCCTATTCACTTAACATTAATTTCAGAAAATAATGAGAGGCCATGCAATAGACCAAGGTGTTATTGTCTTTCAGGTCAGGTTTGTTTGCTGAGAAATGAAGGCTTAATTTGACTTGATCAGCTAAAACAGTGTCAGCTGTGTTTATTACTAAATGATGCAAACATCTAGACAATGAACTCATAGATACTCTGACTGGAATGTTTCCACAATACAGGTAGGAAACAAGAAACCCTTCATTAGAAAGGATCACAGAATTTAAAGAGAAGGAAAAAATAATCAAGACAGGAAGGTATCTGGTGGTAGAAAACACAAATAACATATTTCTTCCATGTGCAAATTAGTTCAGTGATTAAACAACACTGCCATTCGTGTCTTCCTTGGGTTCAACTATATACTAAACCTGCTACACCCTTCAAAAGCCACAGCTTTCTCTGGACAGGGAATTCTTTTTGTGCCAAACCATGTAGTGGTTTTATACTGCAAACAAATGGGAACTGGTGAGATCAACAGCTCATTTTGGGTTATGATCTAAGACAGTATGAACGGTGTTCCCCAGAGATGCCTCACTGATGTTCCTTTCAATTGAACTGTGTATTAAAGTCTTCTAACAAGTTGCTGTGACTACAGTCAGTATGAAAAGAAATACTCAACAAGCTAGAAGGTAGAATTGAAAGGATAACCCTTTCCTTCTACTCACAACAATTAATATTTGAAAAAAGAATTTGAGTACAGCAGAACTCCCTCCTTAATGCAATTAAAACTCTCAACTATTGGCCATATTAGAGTCCAAGTTCCAATGAGGACACATTCCTGTAATTAAAGGGTTGCAGGGTTTGTGCATAGTTTTTGTCATGCTGGAAGCAGAATTTATATTCATAATATCTTCGTGTTTGTAATCTACAAATGTGTGTTTCTTTTTTTCCTCTATTTGTTCTCCACACTCTCTTTTCCTTTTATTAAATAATGCTACTTAAGAGGGGAAATAAACCAAAGTAAATGTATAAACAATCTCTTCTAGATCTCCAACAGCAGGATAAAAAAGCCTCAATATTCTTCCCCTGGTTCTTTTAGATTTACACAGATCAGGCTATGTTGCTACAAAAAAAAGTGCCACCAAAATCAGGTTGTTTCTCAGTCACATTAGATGAAATTAACTGTGTGAGTTTTGCAAATCAATCACAACAAACATTGTGTTCTGGTCACTTAAAAATATGTCCAAGTTTAGAAAAAAAACCTGTTATTAAAATCATAATCCTGTTTTAGTTAATTAATTTTGACATCCCTACAGCACATGGCTCCCTATAATTCAATGGTCAGGGTAATCTGAAATATAGTTTACAGAGAAAATTCTTTCTGTCATACTGAGGAGTATTGAACTGAGGAAAAGAAATAACTCTGTAATCTAATGGTTTGGATTTCCAGATACCTTAATTTCTTGCCATTTGAGCACTGCATTTTGAAGAGTAGACTAGTTTTCACAGGAGTATCAATATTAAGGAATTAAGTGTTTAAGGAAGAAAATTCTCCAACTGGAGTTGGTGGTAAAAAATAATGTTCTAAATCTCTTGCTCTGTTTCAAGAATTTAATATTTGACTCAGGATGTTTCAAGTCCCACATAACACTAGCTTATACATCAAAGAACATGTTGTAACATCACCTCTCCTCAGTGTGGAATCAGCCTCTTTCATATACTTTTAATACCCAGAGGGAAAACATAGGGATAAGAAAACCCTTAAAAATTACTATTGGGTCATTCTTTAAAACTTTTTTGTCATTCTTTAAGCATTTTTTTTTCAGACACTGGAATTAAAAAATAAATTGGACAAGAACCTGACAGTGACTGACACACTTACTGTGAAAAAAATGTTTGGATCCCCAGAAGATATTGTTAGCAAGGTATGGGCAAACACAGTATCTACACCTTCATAAAAAATCTGAAAAGCTAAAGCCCACATTAACTGAAGCAAGAAATAGCACAGGTGTGTGGCTTATTAACATAAGCCATAATAGAAGTTGGAAGAGAGAGAATTTTGACAATATTGGACGAGAAGATGATAAAAATTACTGGAAGACCGAAAGCATGGGAGACAAGGAGAAAACAAACTCAAATTACTTCAAGAATGTGAACATGATGAAGTGAAGCTTCCAACAACAGTGGAGAAAAGTGAGCAGAAGAGATACCAGGAGGGATTAGTACTCCTATCCCCTTAGTCACATTGAAGTTCAAACTGGCATTAGAACTTCAAAAGGGTGATATTAGACAAATAACTCCATACTGACTATCCAATCTAAAATTGCTGAGGTAAAAAAGTCTGAATTATCCACTTTAAGGGAGTCATTCATATCCTGAGGTCATTAAAGGGAGAGGTAAGCAAAGCAAGACAAAACGGAATGGACTATATAAGATTTTGAGGCAGTGGAAGGAGAAGGCAAAGCTGGGTAAATAATGATTAGATTAGACAGAAAGAAAAAAATAGAGGTAAAAATAGGGCAAGAAGAAGGTTGATGTGAGGCTGTGTCAGAGATTCCAACAAGGCAAAGAATAGTTTATTTATAAAGCATGAGAAATAAATATGTAGAGCAATGCTTAGGAATTTTAGGCACAGCAAGGAGAATGAAATCTATCCAGAAATAAATCAGTCAGCTGAAAGAGAGAAAATGTGATTGTTCAGGTCCAATTTACAAAGTTTTGGGTCTGGGTGATTAAATGTCCTTTCAGGCTTAACTTGCTGGGTTGAGTTTTGGAGATGTAACTACAACAGCAGGAATACTTTGACTGAAAGACATGAGTACAAAGGTAACATATTCAATATGCTTATTAAATGCAAAGCCAAAAGAATAAGGAAAGGGCCAGACTCAAGCTCTCTTTCAATGTTGAAAATGTAAATCTCATTAGGTCATTATATCCATGTCTGGTCCTTGATATCCCAAGCTAGAAAACAATGCTACCTTTTAACTGCTCCTATGCACAGAGAGATTTTCCTTTAATTCATGCTCACAGGGGCAAAGTCAACAAAAATGCTCCTATGCTGTTCCCCACTGCTGCCTTTGTCAGGCAATTACTGTGGAAGGAGTAATATAATAGAAAGGACAAAACAACTACTGTGTCTCTGGCTTGAACTGTAACTGCAGCTCCTTTAGCTGTTTAAAATATTTCCTAGGCACCCATGCTGAGAGTCAGCCTTGACTGTGCTGACAACTGTGGACATTTTAAATGCAGTGCAACAGTAGGAATCTTTCAAAGGCACATCCAGGACTTCTTTATTTAGTTGTGTTTATTCCTGCTACCGTGTTTAGGATTAGTTTGGATGTCAGAGTGATTTCATGCACTAAACCTGCAATATATTGAACAGTGAAGTAAGGTAACAGCTGTGTTGTATGGTTAACCAAAAATGTACATTTCTGTTGATGTTAATGTTTTTGGACAGCAAGCTTCCCTTTGAAGAATGGGAATATCCATGAAACCTGCTTATTTCTTTCCTAATCACTGTCCCCTATTCTTCCCCTCTTTCTCCATCCACTTCCTTAAAAACGGGCTCCAAAAAGCTCTGGACAGTGCCAAAGCCCTGAGGAACTTCATTTCAACCAGAATTTAAGCCTATACATCAACTCCTGCTCCAACACCAGCTCCTTATCAAGTAAATCATTAAACTCCAATTCCAATACAAAATTCCATGTGGATTCTAAAGCAAACTCTCATTTTCGGGTTTTGTATAGTAATATTTGACAGTGTTTTTCTCATTCACTTAGTAACAAGTGATCTAAGATTCCTAAGACTTGGAAATTTGGGCCAATTTCCATTCTGAAAATATTCAACACCCACTTGAGCCCTTTCAATAGGTGAGACTTTTGTTTTCAAAGTACTTTTCAGATAGAAGCTTCCCAGAAAATACCCCTGGCCTCAGTGTGTAAGAGGAGCTCTGTAGTTATTACCAGCCGACTGACTGGGATCCTTCCATTGCTTCCTTTGAACTCCCCTCTGCCAACAAACTACTTGAAAACTACTAGAAACCCTTAGTGGGCTGTGAGGTTTCCTGTGGCAGTTGACTGAGCCTCCTGAAGGTCTTTTAACCCCTTAAAAAGCTGAATATTGCTGCCTTGAGGAGGAGAAGGACTAAGAGGATGAGAGGCACAATCAAGGAGGCAAGAGCCAGGGTATGTTTGTGGAAGCCACGCTGAAAGAGCACTTTTTCCCAGTTACTGGGAGGGTCGTAACTCTAGTCAGTGGGGTTCAGGGAGAGGCTGTTTTAATAAAATCACTCACAGAATCATTTGGGTTGGAAAGGGATCTAACAGACCATGTCTTTCCAACCCCTCTGCCATAGGCAGGAACACCTTCCACTAGACCAGGGTGCTCAAAGCCCCATCCAGCCTGGCTTTGAACACTTCCAGAGGTGAGGCAGTCACTTTGGGCAACCTGTGCCAGTGTCTTAACACCCCTACAGTGATGATTTTCTGCATTATATCTTATCTAAACCTACCCTCTTTCAGTTTAAAGTCATTACCTCTTGTCCTATAACTACATGCCCCAGTAAAAAGTCCTTCTCCAGCTCTCTTGTAGCCCCTTTAGGCACTGCAAAATGCTGTAACTTCCTTCCCTTCTCCAGGCTGAGCAACCTCAACTCTCTCAGCCTGTCTTCCCAGGAGAGCTGCTCCAGTCCCCAGAGCATCTTTGTGGTCTTCTTTGGACTCACACCAGCAATCCTTGCACTGGGGACACGGTGTTCCAGGTGAGATCTCACAAGAACAGAGCAGAGGGAGAGAATAATATCGTTCAAAGCAGCCCAGGATATGGTTGGCTGATAATCACTAACCACAGCCCTCGTACTCCTCTCTTCCCCTGGGGAGCAACAACAAGCTTTGGTTTCCCGAGTCGGGCAGAGAGGTCATGGCCTTCCCGGTGCTCCCAGCACGTCCTTCTGCCCTGCCCAGCTGCCTGCTGCAGTCACTGCTGGATACAGCATCTCTCCTTGGGGTGACAGCACCGCCACACTGCAAACCAGGCTTCTAAGTGCTAAGGCAGTGACATAAACAAACCATGCTTTGGGGTTTATTCATATATTCTACCATCTCCCAAGTTTTCTGGGTATTTATTAATGTTTTAAAAACAAACATTCAGTGTCCTTTGTCACACACTGCAGAGTGTCAGGAATCCTGCTCAGCTTCAGCCAACAGATGCTCATTGCGACAGAGCAGTGACACTGCTGTTTGTTTTTAAATATTAGAGGAGACACTTTGACTGTCATCTCACCAGATAAACATTTGGCCTTGTTTTGTACTGAAAGAAGAGTTTCCTTGATGCAACAGCAGATTATGTAGCTGTGCTCAAAGGCCCAGGAGGTGATAATGATTTAAAGTATCTGTCATAAACAATCACTTAGCCACAGCCAGGGGCAAGGGAGAAGAAAACATCAACGAAGTGAGAAGTGTCAGATTCCATCCTGGCAGGGGGTGGGAAAGAGATAACATCCTCTAGGCCACAGGGTCTACCCATAAACACCCCCTCGGAATTGGTCAAGTAAGCACAGAGTTGTGCCGTCCACCTTTGGCATGGCTTCAATAAATCAGATCTACAGAAAGATGTTTGACAGGCTTTTCAAGGGATAGGGAGTGTTATGCTGAGGGAGAAGCTGTTTTTCTCAAACTGTAAGATTTAGACTTTTCAAGAAAGATAAACAAACAAATCAAGGAGCCCCTTTCACAGATCAGGATGAAAAGAGCAAATCTCCAGCTTTTAATACCAGTAAACAAATGCAAATTGCGAAAGTGGAAATGTTCTGAAAATATCAGAAGTGTGTAATGTGATTACAATACTAATTTTTCACCATCTGTTTTACTAGATGAAATTCTAGTCCAGAAGTTATTTATTCTATAAAAGCCTTTTTTTTCCTCAGTTACAGAATGCTAAAAGAAAAATTTCTGAGAGACATTTCCTGAAATACACATTCATGAGAAAAAACCTCAAGCCAACAAACATTTTCCCTTTGTGAATTCTGCATCTAAAAGAAAAGGCCAAAAGGGTTCATTAAAAGTCTGATGAGATTCACTGTCCCTCTGTGCAGGGAGCTGCCGCAGTGATGTCCTGGCTCTGACTGACTCCTCTGGTCCAGTCCAGATAGGTGACACGAGGATTTTCAGGATGAATGAGGTCAGGTAGGCACATACAGTCATATACCAGTTAATTCCATTTGGATGCCAGCAGCAGGAGCAGAGCTAAAAGCTGAACTCCTGGAACTAAGTTAGCCAGTCACACTTTTTGGAACATGCTTAAATTAGCAAAGTGACCAGCACAATGAGTAAACCTGAAACACAGATTATGACAGTGCTTTACTGCATATGATTGCAAAATTTTTGATCGTGTATTAAAGTGTTATAAATAGATTTATTGTGTCATGAAGTCACAGCCCTGGTCCTTTGAACTGAACAGCTTTTGCTGCCCCAGGTGGAGAAAGAATAGAGTTAAATATGTTAATTATGACAACTGATTGTAGCTGTTTCATTTATTTACAAGGGGGCTAATTAAGTTTGATGGGAAATATTCTGTAGAAACTGTACTTTGTCAAGCAGATAAATGAGAATCAACAGATTTAATACAGTTTTGATGTTCTCCACTGAAGGCAGGAAAGTGAAAACACTCCCAAGTAAATTAATAGCCAGGATGTTTCTGTAGATATAATTGCTTTGATTATCAATGCAGAAGATTCGCATAAAAACAAGATGAAATGATCTCTTTCTGCAGGGATTCCTTTACATACAGGCTTCCCCAGGAGTCATTGCAGCTTATTCAATAATTGCATAGCTATAAATTTTCTGTCTGTCTCCTCCAAAGAATAATATGGCTGCAGGCTTACAGGAGGAAACCCAAAACTGCACCACACCTGTCCGGATTTACCCATAAGTAGCTGTAGATGGCTTAGATACTGACAAGTGAGTTCCTCTCCTTTGCTGACAAGATTTATAGAGAAAGAGGTAGACCCAGTGAAAGGCTTCATTGTCTGCAAGTTAAATGCAAAAGTGCTTCCTGATCCCCTGGAATGGAAATCAGAAGTGTCTTAGTACAGCAGAAATCAGTTTTCCAATAGAAAATTTGGGGAGAAAGAAGTACATTAAAAACTGTTGTGTGACAGGCAGGTCATTTACAACTACCTGATAGAGCATAGGAGCATAGGGCTGTATCCAGAGAAGCCTAAAGGCTGCAAGTACCTTAATCTTCTGCTTCTTGCTGGTCCAAAGCTCAGGACCTTCTCCTGAGAACAGGGTCTGCCGTGCCAGCTTGAGAAACTGAGCATGGCTGCAATTTTGCCTATCCAGCAAACTAGTTAGCTTTGAACATGAAAGACAAATTTGAAAAAGCTGATAGGAAGAGAATAATTCTGAGAAGAAAAGTCCTGTAGGTTCCACAATCCTAATATGTGCTAAGCTGAAGGGTGTCAAGAATGATTTAATGAGAATAATGCGAAGAACAGTACCCAGTCCATTTGCTCCTTTATTTTAACGTTATCCAGCAGTACTGTCATTATCAGGGAGCCCTGTGGCTGGTAAGTTGTTGCAAACACATCCTGGATACCTCGTGTGAATGGCTCACGACTCAGAGGGTCTCTGTTAATGTAAGAAGCCAACAGGAGGTGTTATGGTTATCAGGGCTAGTGCATCTGTCCTGAGTGATGGAATGAGTTTTGCCTCTGTGTGTTAAATCCTCTTTGAGATATCAGCCTTTCAGCTGAGTTTTGCAGGGCTGCAAGATGATGTTCTGTATAGGGAAAAAGCACTGAGGAGGGAAGTTTGGGTGGTTTAGGGTGTGAATGGCCTGCTTATGAGAATCTTTAGACTCTATGAGCAAGAAAATGGGGTTTTAGGTAGTTCAAGGTGCCTGTGTCGTTCTTCTTAAGCATTTGGTACTGGAATGGCCAGCACAGGAACACCATTGACCTGTTGGAAGCAAACCCAGAGGGAGACACCAAAATGAGTTGAGGGATGGACCACATCTCTTTTGAGGAAAAGCTAGAACAATTGGGATTGTTCTGCCTGAAAAAGAGAAGGTGACCCTATTGCAGCCTTCCAGTACCTGAAGGCAGCCTGCAAGAAAGATGGGGAGAAACTATTTACAAGAGTCTGTAGTGACAGAACAAGGGGGAATGGCTCCAAACTGGAACAGTGTATGTTTAGATTAAATACTGGAAAGAAATTCCTTATTGTGAGAGTGATGAGGCACTGGAACAGGTTGTCCAAAAAAGCTGTTGTTTCCCCATCCCTGGCTGTGGGGCTTTGAGCAACGTGGCCGAGTGAAATGTGTCCCTGCCCACAAGCAGGGGGGTTGGATTAGATGATTTTTATGGTCTCTTCCAACCCAAGTCATTGATTCGATAATTCTACAATTCTTAGGTCTAGCTTTGAAACAGTACAAAGGTTATGGAAGAAAGCCCCCTAGTGCTTGGTATGTTGTTTTCTGCCATCAGTATTGTTATTCTGAGGTCAGCAAGAGCCTCGATCCCAATTATCCATTCCCACGACTGCATGAAGTGCTGGCAAACCTCATTCTCTTCACTCTCATGACCAGTGACAGGACCCAAGGGAATGGCCTGAAGCTGAGTCATGGGAGGTTTAGATTGGATATCAGGTAAAGGTTCTTCACCCAGAGGGTGTTTGAGCACTGGAACAGGCTCCCCAGGGAAGTGGTCACAGCACTGAGCCTGACAGAGTCCAAGAAGCATTTGGACAACTCTCTCAGGCACACTGTGGGATTCCTGGGATGTCCCATGCAGGGCCAGGAGTTGGATTCAATGATGCTGATGGGTCCCTTCCAACTTAGCATATCCTATAATTCTTTTCTTACCATTCCTGCTATATTTTAAAAAGCTGACATATCAGAGCAGCAGCTTAACATCTTCATCCTTAAAGTAGCAGTTATTGAATGTAATGTACTTTAATAGAAAGATTTTCTCTTTTCATGATCTTCTCTTCTCTTGTCCTTTGTAAAGAATTTTGGCTAGACATGTTTCAGTTCTGCCATGAGAAAAGCAATTGTCCAAAACTAATGGAGAAACTCCTGCAAAGGCTGTCCAGTGAATTAACTATCAAATATTGATGTGTTTTTCTTATCAGGAGAGAATACAGCTTTTTTAAAAACAAACGATAGCACATATTCTTGAGAAACCAGTTTGTTTGTCAGGTCACACAGCAGTACAATCACCTCTCATCTTCTGATAAAGTCACAGATTCATCTCCTTTATCATCAGCTGTCTAAAGGTTAGGCATCTGGCCTTAGCTCATCATCTGGGCTCCTCCGGTAGTCTCTGATGAAAGACAGACTTCCTCTTCATCCTTCATATACATCTGTCCTTGGAGAAGATGAATTGTCCTTTGTAGGTGCCTGCCTCTTCATAATCTACACAGTACTGGCATGGCTGGCTTAAAAGTTGATGCCAAGCCCTTAGATATCTGAAATGGGGTGAGATGTCTCACCTCCACACAGAGGACATGATTTCCTACTTCTATTTCTGTTCTTTCAATCCTTTGAGAGCCATGTTAAGAATTTTTATTTTTCTCTGTGTGCCCTTGAAAACACAGGGACAGACATTTGTCTTGCAGGAATGCTATTCAATTCAGTTGAAGAATCCTGATCCAAGCATATCAACCTGGACTTAGGAAACTCTGCCTCTCTTTATGTGTGGCACCTTCAGATTTGTTGGGTTTCAGAGTCTCTGCAAATCTATTCTTTTTTGACACTGACAGAAAATCTTCTTAATCCCATGCATAATGAAAAGGAGCAACAGCAAAACCCTCACTTTAAACCCTCAAAAGAAAAGAAGATAGTTTTGATTGCAAACTTTGAGATAATCCCATGAAAAAGGTCCTGCTGTATTCTCTCATCTCTCCTACCTTTTTATTCTCTTGGATAGAGGGAGTGTGGATATTCCTGCACCACATTGTCCAGGAATCTGTCATTCAGATAGAAATACCCCCTCAGGGACAGTCTCAAGCAATCCCCTTTCCTGGGCTAAAGGGGGATTTAGGGAGGGGTTTTTAAAGTAAAAACTGCCTCAAGGCTCTGGAGAGCAGATGAAAGAATTCACAAACTTCCACATTTTCTTCCATTAACACCTGGACTTTTCTGCATGCCTGGTAAGTAAGGCAAAGTTTAAAATCTGTTATCCCCTTCACAATCACAGGTAACAAGATCAGCAGGTGTAAATGAATGCCATTCTTCTGTGAACCTATATACTATTTCTTGAGTTTGCTATTTTACAACTTTAATGGCCTTCCTTATTTTTGATTGCAGTGATAAATGTAAATATATTTTTAAGGCTGATTATTTGTTTATAATAGGTGGTGAATTATTGGTTGTTTGGTTGGTTTTTTTTTGGTTTTTTTTTTTCTTTTTCTGGCAGAGTGACAAGCACTGGTTTTGGTTGGGTTTTGTGTTAAATTTTCAGATTTCAACAGCAGTGAAGGGTCCTCTGCACTTCTAATGAGCTAGCCACATATTTATTTTAGATGCTTAACTTCTGGCATCTGACTTTGAGTGCCTTGTTCAAAGATCAAAGTTTTTGAATTTGACAGCTCTAGTTAAATTATTTTTAAGACTGTTTTATGCTATTATACAATTTATGTGTACTATAGATCAAAGCTGCCTTGGTGAGACAGGTAAAAACATGTTCGTATTGAGAAAATTGATCAGAGTAAAACTTTGGCTGCTGGTGAGGCAGGAAGTGATCAAGGACTCTCAGTTCTGGTTTCGAGCCAAATCTGGTGGCTCCTGCTGCTCCTTCAACTCGATTCCCGGAGGGAAAGGGAGTTTCCTGCCTCCTCCTGATCTCACTCCCTGCTCCCAGCACACATCACCACAGTATGTGAGGTCATGCAGTTCTGGGGTTACTCTGAGTCTTGCCTTGTCCTTGTGTCCCTGCAGGTCCTGGAGCAGACCCACCCCTGCAAAAGCAGAATGGAACAGATGTGCAGGGCTTGCCTGGTGAGAATGTCCCACGAGGCCACTTCAGACTCAAGAAGCAGAATGTGATGGTAAATGGGAATGTCTCCAGAAGAAACAGAAAAGAAGAAATGAGCTAAGTTAGTTGTTGACTGCAGTTGCCTCTCAGGAAAGTTAGTTCCAGAAGATCTGAGCATTGGAGAAAGGAGGGGAAGGGAAAGGTGAGAAAGCAAAGTAATAAACTTTGCTTAAGTTAATTAATTAATTAATTAATTAATTATGGGGACACTTCAGAAGAGAGAGAAGTAAAAAAGCACAGCAAGCAGTTTTTCAGTTAAAACTCTCCCCCTGTTGGACACCAGAATTTTCAACTGAGGAAAAAACCCCAAATGCCCATTTTCACATCATTCTTGATTTAAGCATCAGCCTTTCCCTACTGCAGGATAAAACCTCTGCTCAATGTAAGCCACTAAGCAAGCTGTGGTTAAAGCACCCCACTGAACTGAAATGGAGAGAGCTCTGATCACAGTGTCTGTTAGAAATGTTTTCTGAGCATTCACCTTCTCTTCCCATGTAGATCAAACATAAGGATATCATTCTGTGTTTGAGATAATAAAGACCTTGCTGGAAGGCAGACATCAGCTCAAACAAATCTCTTCATTAACATGGTTAGCACACTTTTGCTCTGGGGCTGCCTCTGGCAGCTCAAAGGACAGGATGAGCCAGATCACAGTAAACTACACCCATCTCTGTGTACACACTACTGCATATTTCACATAAACTTCTTATCTGTACTACTGCATCTCCTCTACAGTAAAATTTATAACTAAATAAACCTGTTCTCTTATTGATGGATCTTTTACAGCTGGGGTCTCTAGGGTGAGCTTTGACAGAAAATCTCCCTTTAATGGGCATCTTCATTATGTTTCACCCTATCTGGTGAATCTAAGCCTCCAATCAAGTCTTTCACTCAGTGGAAAACAAATACTGTCTCCCCCTGTAGTCAGCTGCTTCAACACATGAAGGGACAAAATATCTTTGAGACCTTCAGATCTCTGTCAAAATACACTGATTTTGACAAATGGATTCAAAAGGTATTGTGAGGAAAGGGACAAAACAAAATGTGTAGGTATACATGAGTGATCTCATAAACTCTCTTTTCTTAAGAGATTAAGCTAAAACATCAATTTGCTACTGTCTGAGGCTTTCTTCTCTCTAGTACAGGAATCTTCTTTGGAGTCAAGAGAATAACCTTCTGACCTTGAGCCACCTCCCTGACTAACAGCTGGCCTGTTCAGCTAATCCTTCAATTTCATGAGCTGACCAAAATAAAGCCATAATTATGCTATTTGTATTTTCTCTGTTCTACAATTTTAGGCCATCCCTAAAAGACATTTGCCAGATGTTTGAGAAAGACACAGTGTGCTTATGGACAAAGCAGCTTTCCAGAAAGTGAAAAACAAAGGAGAAAAGAATTCACCTTTCTAAAGTGAGTACTTTCACCTATAAAATGGTATATTATTTAATATGTCCCTGTATTTCCAAGTATTCACAGCTTTTGTCTTCTGTTAGATTTACTTTTACAATCAATGTTGTGATTACATTGTTGTGCTAGAAGCTGTGCAAACAAATGAGAAATCAAATTTTAGACAAACAGTTAAGATAATTTTCCTGAACATCCAGGAGCATAAAACAAGTATTTATTTCCATGTGATCAGCTAATTAATAATATATCCCATCAGTGTGTTCAAAACAGTAGAGCAAAAGACAAGTCATGAGATCTCATTGGGCTTTTAAACAATGATTCCAAGGTGTTTATGGTCGGACCAAACTGGTAAAATCTGGCAAGAATTAAGGGTTGCATGCTGGACATCCTCCCAAGAAAATGTATTCACCTACACCCATGGTATGGCACTGTGTACACCAGCCTGGCACAGCAGCACTGGTACTTTACCATCCTATCCAAGCAGCTCTGATGCTCAGCAGGGCTGAGATCAGCAAGGCTGAGCTAACACAGACCTGCTGAATCTGCCTCTGGACCCAGCTCTGGGGGCTTTGGCATCGTTCTCTTTCTAAAATGAACAAATCCTCTCCATCCAACCTAAGTGAAAATGTCTCAGAACGGGGAAACAGATGTTGCTTTTGTAGAAGATGAATGTTGGGGTCCTCACAGACATCCTGCCAAGCAGTGTGGGGAGCACTGCTAAACTCTTTGTACTTCAGCATGTAATTAGGATAAATGCAGTTCTTTGAAACAAACTGGCATCTTGTATGTTGTTCATTACACATCTAAAAGCCTCATACATTTAGCTCAGAAGAACAGTAAATAAGTTACAAAATTGCCCATGGCACATCATCAATGTAAACATGAGGTACCAATGCTTTACAGATTAAAAATGTCACTGAAATTTCAGCTGTGAGGAGGAGCAGTTTCCTCTACACAGTATAAATGACATTTTTACCCTGAAGAAGAAAGGAATTATTTATCTGCTGTTACAAAGTAGCCATGGGAGGAGGCAGAAGAAAGCATGTTGGGGAAAAATAAGGTTAAAGGACATAGAACTGGCCAAGGGGATGCTAATATCCATTTTATTGTGATTTTTTATGAAAGGCTTCTGTCTTTTGTCATTCCTCCCTTTCTCTGAGGCGTAATCTCTCCATTTCATTGTTTTTGCACAAGATCTGTTCCCTCAGAGGTTGTCCTGGTAACACACTGGTAGGTTATCTAAAAGACAACCAGAAGTATAGAAATGAAGAAGTATGCCTGGCAATTATAATTTATAACTTACAACTATAATCATAGTAACAATAATGTGTTTGTGGTCATTTCTATTTTCTTTCTCTCTCTGTGCCAAAAAGTGGAAATTTAAAACGTCCTTGCATAAGATAATAGTGTTTCTATATTTGTCCATTAATGTCAGGTGTGATTTCTCTTTGGTTTCTATGAGAAGAAAGGGATAAAACTGTACACTTTAAAAATGTCTCTAAATGTTTCTAAATGCACTTTTAACTTATGGAAAAGAATGGAAGCTAGAAATAGGAAAACTCTGAATTGAAATAGTTATGTCTTTTCCTGTCACTCTAGAGTCATATATTTCCAATGTTTTGTCTAGTTTAAAACAAACACCTTTCTAGTTTTAAGGCAGTTTCCAGCAGAAGCCCAAAATAAGCAATGTAGAAGGCAGAAAGAACACAGAAGCAATTGTAGGCTGAGCAGATGGGAAGAGAAAGCACCTAAAAGACAGAGGTGAAGGAAATGCCGAAGATAGTCTCCTATTTCAGTTTTCAGAGGATTTTCCAAGCTTCCCCACGGTGTTAGTCAGCACCCCATCATTTCCCTTCTACATATGGTAACAGTGGGTGAGCTAACTCCAAAAAACACATTTTCTCCCCCAGTTAGTGAAAGGCTACTCCACGGGCCCTTCTTGGCAACACTAAATGTCAAACACACCTTCACTCCCACATGCTCCACCCAGCCTTACAGGAAGGGAGCCAAGTGTGAAGGTTTGTTCTAGCAAATATGTGGCAAGGACAAGCACCACAAGAAACTCTGTCTTTTTGGTGTCCCCATTGCTTTTCATCCTCATGAAAAAAACAAACAAAAAACCTTAAAAATTAAAAGCTACTGCTTTCATTGGAGACAATGGCTATTATTTGACCCATTTGGCAAAATGCTGAGAAGGATGTCAGAGGCTTACTGGGTTTGTTATGTTTAATCAGTTTTGGCATTGCTGTCCTATAGGATATTACTATTAATTATCAAATTTATTTATTCTAAGGCAGCAGATACGAAGATGTATGCAAGCTCACAGCAGCTACTACAATCGTGTTGATTTTCACCTCAGTGGTGGTTTCATTAAGAAAGTAATTTCCAATATCTTAGGGGGCTTAAACAAAAAGACCTGACTGGAGATGAGAGCATTGCCCTCCTGTCTTTCCTGTGTGTCAGATTCAGCACCAGAAGAACAGGGAATTACTTTGGGCTTCATTTTCTTACCTGTAAAATGCTGTTATTTGGCTCAACACATAGTGCAGTCTGGAGTCTCCCATTTATGGAGGGAAGGATCTGCATTTGGCTGAAATCTTCCCTGAGCCCCAGGGCTGCAACCCACCCTGGTCTTGAAAAGGCTTGAGCAATCTCACGTGTATCTTGTATTAGGTAGCACAATCCTTTTAGTAATTTTTGTCTCTGTTGGCTGGAGACTGTAATTGTCTCATTTTCCCAATTTCAAAAGACTTTATCTGCTGCTTGTAATCCCTTGCAGAGCTAGCTAGCCTGTATGGCCAAATTGTGGCAGTGTACATCACAGAGGTCAAACCTGAAACTTTTAAAATTGATTTTGAGCATGCATAATGAGTAAAAAGTAAATTCTATTTGAAAATTTCACATAACAGGACTGTATCATACTTTATTCACTTATGCGACACCTTCACTTAACTTAAGGGCTTTACAGTGCTGCAAACTTCACACACAGCTTCTGAAGATAGATATGAAACACATGGACCCTTAGATGTTATATTATACTGTATGAGAAGCAGGCTATATATGTTAGACCAATTAGTGACGTTTTAGTCAGCTGTGCTTAGTTAACATGTCATTAAATGGCCAACAACAACCACATAAGTGCAGATTGTCAGGGTTTGATTATACTTCTCTTTAGTCAAATAAAGTTTTGTCAGACCTTTGATGTATCCCTAACGCTCTGATGGTTTCCATATTTATATCAGCAGGCACAGCAATTCTCAAACTGCTGCTCAGTTCCCTAAGGGAACCATATTTGCCTCTTTGGACACCTGCAGAGCTCTCCGGTAGGTTTATCCTTTCACCAGCTACTGACTCTAAGAGAAACTATATCAGTATGTGTTGAATTTAACATGAACATATGCTAAGAAATATCAAAAGATAATACTCCTGCTATGGTAACCTAAGCCATGGCAGAAGAGATTTTTCCCTGGTTTAGGGAAACGGTATAGAAAGTATAGAAAAAGTACAATTTTTTTTCCTCCCAGGCAGCTAAAGCATTGATTGTCTGCTAAAGCAAACAGAAACAGCTCCTTTCAAGAGAAGAAAATTTAAAAAGCTAGTGTTTGACACGTATTTAGTAAAATTCAACATGATGTTTTTCAGCACTGTCAATCAAAATGTATCTCTTCTGTGTCTTTCTGTCTTTTGTCAGATGAAAAGTTTAGATTTTCATGGAATGATGGCATTTTTTCTTTAGCAGAAAAAAAAAAAAAAAAGAGGAAAAAAGAAGAAAAAAAGAAATCCAGCAAAACAAAGTCCTCCAGGAAATTGAAGATGTAACCTTCAAGTATCAACACTATGAGAAATGACACTCTCTTTTAAAATTTTCAAAAGTTTATTAAAAGCCTCAACAAAAGACAACAAAGGACTGAATAAGGAAAAATGACAGTGTATTGTGAGTTGGTGACCTGAGGGCTCATCTACAAAATGGCTGCTCCACCTTTTATACCCCTGGCGCTCATCAGCCAACCCTGGCCCCTCCCACTGTCTGCTAATCAACTCTTCTTCAGTATCTATTGGTGGAGACTGCTGTCTTGCAACTTGATTGGAGGTCAGGTGCTGCCAGGCCACGCCCCCTAGTAACAAGCCTTCCCTATTCCCGCCTGCCCCATGGCAGGGGCACAGGTATAGCTCTCCTGCCATGTGTCCTGAGTGCCAAGGCTGTCCCTTGGCAATCATACAGGGGGAGACAGGACTGTGGTGAGAACAGAGGACGCCTAAACAACAAATCACAATAACAAACTATAAACATCAATAAAACTTCTCTTAACATATACATAATATTCATGACTTCATTTTGAGAGCCAACCGTTGCAGTACCCATCTATAACAACAGTCCTTACCTGAAATCCAGCCCTGGATGGGGGAGATCTGTGGGATAAAACTTCAAAGTAGTTGTAATCTGCCGGGAAACCCTTTGGTAACAGAGCATTCCCAGGCCTTATCTTCTGCTTTAGGAAAACAGTTGTGGCTTAGTGAAAAGAAACAGTTTGTGTGCCTTGGGGCTGCTTCTCTAAGCAAACCAAAAGCATTATATTTAGGGACAATAGTTGTCTAGCTTCAAATTCACACCTCTGATGTGAATTAAAACACTAATGAAGATGGAGTTAGAGGAGTCATGGGGCTGCACAGTACAGTTTCTGTGGCAAAACATCCCACAAGTCAGCTGCTGATGGAAAAAGGAGAGCAGTCTTTCCGAGGGAGTATTTTAAAATAAAATGTCATCAGTTTTGGTTTGCCTTAATCTTCTGCTCTGTAAATTGAGCAGTCCCTCTGCCAGGGTGCCCCCTGCTCCCAGGGCAGTGTGATGGGGCTTGGGAAACCCACAGGCAAAAATACTCTCCCCTGCTTGCTCCCATTTACACGTGAACTAGAATGCTTCCAGGCTGGCAGGTAAGACGGTGGGATATACCTTGAAAGGCTTTTGGGATCTGAGGAAAGGAGGAGAGCGTTGGCTCCCATTCCCTCCGTGTGCCTCCCACGTTGGGCAGAGCCAGTAGGGTGGAAGTAATATCTCTCCCTCTGCCTTTTTGCCCATGTTGATAATTTCTGCCATGTAAAGGCTACCAGCCCCACACAAGTTCTGTGTACATTTCTCCATATGAGGTCCCACTGTAGCGGCTGTTCCGTGTGTGTACTTTCATTTCAACTCCTAGATTTGCACAGCTGAATCCTGTATGTTTGAAAAGTGAAGTTTTTACTGGAAACACTGTCATAACCTTAAGCGTAGCAGCATGAATGATGCTTCTATAGCACTGAGGTAATTTTTATAAGGTAAATAAATTCCAGTTATTGGTGTTACAGAGGGTGCCTCACAAAAGGGATGAATTAGTTTGGAGATACTCTGGCTGCTGCTGCTCAAAATGGTAACTTTTACTGTAAGTGAAGAAAAGTGTGTATTTATTCTCTTTGTGTGTCTCTTTCCACATTACTCATGTTCTTGATGGGGGATGACAGTAATAGGATCTGCTGTTAGTATTGCAGCAGTATGATAGCTGACTTCCAGAGCCTGCTCAGCCAGTGAGTCACACATCGTCCCAGCAGGTGCACTGTGAAACACGTATTTTCCCCACTGTTTTAGAGACCATTGTATTAAAATACTGAAATGAGCTGGAACAACAGGACTGAGTTACTCAAACTGCCTTGCATTTCAACTATGATTCTCTTCTGGGATGTTAAAGAGATGCAATCATGTGGGTTCTGGAATAAAATCTTTTTATTATTGCTATAGTAACATCGGGTTGGGTTTTGCTACAATATGCAGAGGAAACACAAATCCAATATTTTTCTTTGTGCTTCTGTACAGAAAAAGGTTGCAAAAGACTTGCAGTTTAGCAGCATTAAGGATTTAGTTTCCAAGTAATAAGTTCTTAAATGGTCTTAACACAAACCTAATATTCAAATAAATGCTGCCTGAGGGTGTTTATTAATTCAGCTTAATATTAGCTATGGACAGGCTCTGATATAATCTCACAGCTTCTTCATAAATTGTTTGCATGCATGTAAAGAGCTTGGCTCATTAAATTACTAGATGACATGCCTACTCTTCAAGAAAGCACAGAGACCTTGGAAAACAATGTATTTTAAATTATGTTTTAGTTGAACATGTGTGTAAATGAGAGCAGTTCAATTTTTTTTAGTTTCATAACTCTGTGTCTTTGTCCATACTATGTATTTATCATAAAAATGAGCTGGGCCATGTCTCCAGGTCACATTTTTAAAGACTTCAGCCTGGGCTATGTTGATCTCTGGTTGAGATTTGGAAAGGTTTGGTGGCCCAGAATAAAGGTGTGCTGGTCCATGTTAGCAAAAGCAAAACATCTGTCATAGCTGTTTAGAAAGCTGTTTCTGAGTGGCTTACAGATACTGGTGGCTGATTTCTTCCTCACTGGGTAGTTACATGGCAAACATATTCTTCCTCCTTTACATTTTGGGAGATAAAAGGACCAAGTCGCAGAGGGAAATTGGCCCACATATGATCATGCTCCAGCCTTGGTAGGACAGTACTAGAGAGTCCCAGAACTGCTGGTGAGAAATAAAACATCTGGGAGAGATCTTTGGTGTTGTAAGTGTACTTTTGAAAATGACAGATAAATTAACCATTAACCATTTCCAGTAGCCATGCAAAGTATGCAGCAAACCCAGTTTGCTTGAGAGAAATAAGACCTACTGCATACACAAACTGATTATATGGCACATAGATAGACTAAGGAAGGATGGCAGCCTATAGCCTTTTCTTGCATCCAGAATATGTTTCTGGACATCTGGCCTGTCCAGAAAGGCTGAGCAAAAGATTTGGGCTGGAGTTACC
The DNA here is from genome assembly GCF_965231275.1 of Zosterops lateralis. NCBI lineage: Eukaryota > Metazoa > Chordata > Aves > Passeriformes > Zosteropidae > Zosterops > Zosterops lateralis. The sequence goes on from NC_139765.1 coordinate 66,021,299, forward strand.
CAAAACCTTCTAAAAACTTGAAGGGTGAAAGTTGAATCATTAGTTCAAGGTTTTTCCATGGATTTTTTTTATACCTAATTACTCAAGGTGTACAAATAAATCATGCAGACAGGATTTATAGCTATGGACTAAGCTATGGACTAGCTAAAGGACTCCCATTTCTCTTCCAAATATCTTAACCAAGCTATGAACAGATGTTCCTTTTTCAATGCAAAAATTTTTATCTTCTTTATGAACAGTGTCACAGACTCCCCAGGTAAGATTTTAAGTGTCATCTGTGTAAGATGCACTAGCAAAGTAACAGGTATTGCTGTGAATCCCTGGAGACTGGGCAGAAAACTGAACCCAGAAGTCTCATTAAAGCTAAGAATTCAACCACATATTTTACAAGAAAATCAGACTCCCCTAAACACATGTGAAAATAAAGCTGCAGATGTGTGCAAAACTTTCAGGTGAAAGGAGACTTGTGGTTCCAAGTATGTACAGAAATGACTGACTTCATTTTCTTTGCTCTGTGATCTTTCCCATAGAATTGCTTATGTAGCTGTTATCTCCCAACTTTTTCTAGGGAAAAAAAAATTATTGACACAGGTTCCACCTTTACCACATGTTTGCACTGTACATCACATCTTATAATACACTCTGCCTGCATGTGTCATACAGGGTCACCCTTAATTCCACATCATGTTAGCAGAGTATTCAGCTAACTCTGAGGGCTTTTGCACCTCCAGAACAGATGTAGCCAGTGATTTTTATCTACACCTCAGGTATAACTGTGGCCTCGAGCCAATGTACACACAAAATACATAAAAATTAATGTGGACTTGATCCTGGTGTTGGCAGCAAAGAGGCAGCTCCTCTTGGCTCTTATTTGGAAACATTCAGCTAGGCATCAATGTATGCTCCAATGTAAGCTTCCCAGAGTTACTGTAAGAATTCTGTTAACCACAAGCAGGTCTGGCTCTCTACTCACAGTTCCTCCTGCTCTTGCAACATACAGGCAGAAGCATTTATTGGATTTATACATGACAGTGCTGGGTTGTGAACTCCTAAAGGCACGATCTGTGTGCTGTTTGTGGTCTCCACACCTACAACAGATTGCCCATGAGCATTTATGTGCAATCCCTAGAATTCACTGGAGTTTTACATGGGGCCGTTTCACCCCACTGATTTGCTTGACTCATTCTCTGACCCCTTTTAGAATTAAACAGATACTTGGGATGTGATCCAGCTGCCTAAGTCTGTGTGTGTTTTATCACATGAGGATCTAGATGTTGTTCAAGACAGGACCAGAAAAGACATGGGCCTGTAAGGGACACCTGGAAATCTCTTGAAGGGACAGTAAGTGAACAGGCACCACAGATGACATCCGCTTTCAGTTGACCAATCCTAATTGCTTAGTGATGCCAATAGAGCTCACCAGGTGACAGAAAAGGTGTGCACTTTATGGAGAAATGCAGGGCTCTTTGGTCAATGTGTACTAGGTCACTAGTGGTGAGAGGGAAGTGTCCAAAACCTACAGTCAGACATCAAAATTAAGTATCATGGTCAGCGAGTGGGACCTGTTTCCTGAAGTTTCTTCTCTTCATGATCCACACCTACATTAGATGAACACCACACATTCACAGGAATGAAGGTAATGATGTACTATAACACCAATTTTGCACTGTCTTCATGATTTCCAAGTGTAAAACATCACTTCTAAAAACATGGCTAAAAATTTTTATGATCTCTTGGATTTATGGTGTGGATATGAACGTCTCTCTAGCCCAGTGTTTAGACTATATTTTTCATCTAGGCCAAAAAGGTCCTGCAATTTTGTTCTGATTTTGAGACATATTCAGGTATCCTTTGGTAGATCTAGCAAATACACTGAAGCTGTCTAGCAAATACCTTGAGCTGCCTGTGACTGCCCATGACCCAGTGTTCATCGTTCTCTAACTGAGATGTGGTAAAAGATCAGGTGGGAACAAAATGGGCCGAGTGGCTTTGAGGGTTGTAATAAGCAGTGTAAGTGATGTTTGTGTGGCATTTACTGATGTGGGAAGGATAGCCAGCTTGATGAAAGAGTTCATAAAAAACAGAAAGAGGCAGTGGTATCCTAAACTACCATTGCAGCATCCAAAAAGGCAGGACTGATTATAGTCTGCAGCTCTGACCTGATCGGGGCATGAACCAGTTTTCACTGTAAGTTTGTGCAGCAGTTAACACAAAGGCACACTGGCCTCTTACCAGGAGTCCCAGTACCTCTTACCAATGCAATGAACAGCCTTTGGAGTGACTGAAAGACTCGGCCATCTAGACTGCTCTTCTATTACAGTTTTCCTCTGCTAACCCCATGACTTCAGTACCTGCTCCCCTTTTCCTGGCACTGCTTGTGTCTGCCCATGCTTCACCCACTCATCTTCTCATGCCTCTACTTGAGTGGATGGATTATGCATGAGAGGAAGGAACACAGCCAGGTTAAGAGCAGGATATTTACTTATTAATTTATTTATTATTCAGAGACAACAAGTAAAGGTATATCAGAAGACTGGCAGCAAATCATGAACTGGGAAGGAGGAAAGAGGAAAGAAGCAGTATTTGTTCAATACCCATTAAACCACTGCTGTCATGCTCACAGACTGCTCTCCATGAAGCTGAAAGCTACACCAGCCAGTCTCTGCCTTTGTGTGGCTCATTTCATGATTTAAACTCTGGATTTTCACATCTCTCTGCACTTGCCAAAAAAAAAGGAAGACTGTAAACAGGCTGGAAAAGCCCTGCACACTACAGGGTCTACAATTTGTAATAACTCTGGTATGTTTGTGCTCAGAGATTAATTTTACAAAGCAAACTGGAGCACGTTCTGTGTGTTTGTGCTTATTACTCCCCTGGCATGCATTTCCCCCACAGTAAGTGCTTGAAGTAAAGTAATGCATCTCTAATCCTGCCGGTGATTTCTGCCCTCCTCGTTTGTGTCACACAGAGGGTTTGTGGTGGCTGGGGGAGCCTCCTCCTGTGGTTTCTCTTGGGTCCCCTTCCTTCAGCTTTTTGCTGAGACTCAGCACTCTGGGGGTGTGTAAAGCCTGTGCCACGAGCTGACTCCTGACTCAGCGTTATGGCTGGGTGGACACAGGGCTTTGTGGTCACCCACCCTGTCCTGGTGACTCAGAAATAAAAATTCATTCCCTGCCTTAACTCTGGTGTTTATAGCTTGCCAAGCTCCGGCCCAGAGCATGCTGTAAATCTCAGAAAGCAGACCATAAACAAAAAATGCAGCCCAGTACCAGTCCAAGCAGAGCTCCTAATATTGTACTGTTCTTTCTCAGAGTATGGAGAATGTGTGAGTAAGAAAAACAGCTCACATCGATCATATTACCCATCTCTCAGCTAGATTTTTTTTTCCTATAGTAGCCACTACCACAGTCATAAAGTACTTATAGAGGTTTTGATTGGATATTAGGAAAAAATTCTTCACTGAAGGGGTTGTCAAACACTGGAACAGGCAGCCCAGGGCAGTGGTTGAGTCATCATCCCTGGAGTTATTTAAAAGATGTGTAGTTACGGCACTTGGGGACATGGTTTAGAGGTGGACTTGGCAGTTCTGGGTTAATGGTTGGACCTGATGACCTTAGAGGTCTGTTCCAACCTAAATAATTCTGTGATTCTCCTGCACAGCAAACTGCATACACAGAGCAATGCTGCCACTGAGCTTTGACAGTGATTCCAGTCTTCCATCTGCAGCTGGGAAAGCATCTATGCACAGAAGCAAACTTACTGTCTTTTCATTTGGGAAAGTCTTGGTTGTTTTATTTTCATCATAATTAGACTTTTTTGATTACTACTAATATGAAAATAGCATTTGTCAGCTGTGCTGAGGATCTCATTGTATTAGGAAATATCTGTATATTGGAAATAAGAGCCCAATATGCCAAGTACTCTCTGAGTGAAAGTTCAGGAGCATTGACTATCTAAATATAACAATAGACAACTGAAAAGAAAAAGGATCTTGCATCAATAAAATAGCAACAAGAAAAAAGTAAAGCAGCAACTACTGTACTCTCACAACCTAAATTCTGAGTAACTGTAGAAAACATTTGTCTGATCCACAGATTATCCACAAACCAGTGCATTAGGTGGCTTCGAGGAGAATTGACTGTGTCACCAGAATTTGTTTGAAAGCACAGCAGCTCTGCTCTCTCTCATAATAAAAATAATTTACTCACTCAGTATGTGGGTTTGGGGAACTAATGCAGTTTGTAAATTGGACTTTGTTCATTCAAGAAATAGTAATAAATTTGGAGATGCTGAAAGCAAGTACTTCATTAAGTGCCAGACACAAAAAGAAAATTCAGAAACTTAAGGAAGGGGGAAAGATTTTATCCTCTTGTAGGTGAGTGCAATAGTGCAGTAATCAGGGTGCTCAGGACATTTTACCTTGAATGAGAACAAAACTCAGGTATCTGTCTCCTGTGTACATATTTAACCATCAGCTTATAGATATCTTCAGGCTCTGGTCCAGTCATAAGGAAATCCAGCTGCATTTGTAGGGACCTCTGTGAGATCTCTGGTCCAGGCTGCTTTGCAGTCCACAGATTCAGACCGATGCCTCTCTGGAGGCTCCCTTTAGCTTAACAAAGTGAAAAGCATGTACAACAAATGGCACATATTTTCTGTGCCTTGGTCAAGTATAGCTATCTATATCTGATGCTATAATAGTTATCTATATCTGATGGGTTGCCTTGAGTTCCCAGCAGGCCTTCAGAATTTAAATTAGTTGCAGGTGGTGACAATGGGCAGATTTGCTCTGGTATGGTTCCATCTAGTTTTTGGCTTACTTCTCCAAAGGCTCTGAAATCAGGCATTTTCTCTCTGCTGCCCACTATTTTCTGAACTCCACCAGCCCTGGCCATCCCTGGCCATTCTCATGTACACAGTGCTTCACTGAAGGCTGATCTTATAGAGATTCTTTAGAGGAGAAGAAGAAGGAGAATCAACATTTTTATTTGTGTTCTAAGAGATGCAGAGAGAGACACTGAGACACCACCAAACCTTTCCACAAAATGCCAGCAGAGAGTCCCTCACCACCTCCACATGGAGTTCCTCTCCATGTGCAACACTAAAAACTGTATTCATAAAAAGGCTGCTGCCTTGTTTTTCTCCTTTCTCATTTGCTTTCCACTATAAACACGATGAGGTCACTGCCTGGTTTTGTGGATCATGGTGGGTCCCCTTCCTTCCGTCCCTGTCTGGGATCCCTCAGGGCTGTAGGCACATCTGGCCCCTCAGACTGCCACACTCCCCTCTCATGTAGCCACCACGAGTGGGCACAGAGCCCTCAATGCTTGTGGTCAGCCCTCACAGAGCTGTGGGCTCACCCTGTGATCCTGCTGCTCAGCTGAACCAAGGACCTCTGAGTGCTGTGCGGGCCTGGGCAGATCTGAGATGGAAAGTTAAATGAACCTTAATAATGGCAAATTATCGATGGATCACTCAACCGATGCTGCAGCCAGAAATTTCAGGGTTCCCACGGCCCTCCCTAGTGCACTTACAATGCTGGCACTTTAAAATGTCACAGCTGACAACCAGAAGGCAAGGGTTTTAGGCATGCTGGACTTGTTCCCCATATTTTCATTTGACAGTGCCAATCAGTGTGGTGTCTAAGTACTAGTTGTCCCCAGAACAGCCTGTGTCACGTAAAAAAGGATCCATCATGCTTATAGTCAGCTTTCTAAAAGCTGCTTGGCCTCCCAAGTTCACCAGGCTCCCTCTGCAGAGGAGGTGAAGAGAAAAACATGTCTACAGGGTTAATTTTCACACTTGCTTGTTTTTGCCTCTGTCTTGCAGTGGAAGTGAGGGAAGGTACAAGGCTGATGAGAGTTGCTGTTCATAGACAGCTTTGGCTGGAAGGGTTTCAGTCTGCTGAGTGAAGATAAGAGGAAAAATCAGCCTGCAAGGTACATGTACCACAAACAGTAAAAGAGCCCTTTTCCTTTCATATTTTGCTGTTTTGAGATCTGGTATTGCAAGGTGCTGTGGGGGGAGACACTTCTGATTCTGACAGTATGTATTTCACAGATCAGAAATAGCACGTGTGACATCTAACAGCCAGAAGCAAATTCAGACTAGGATTTCACATTTTAACAATATAAATAATTCATCATTGCGAAAGTTTGATGAAAGATGTAGCAAATTATCCAAGATGTGAAATCCTCAGCATATGAACAATATCCAAGTGATATTTATGCTGTAACTAATACAGGAATTACAACATGGATGTGACTGGGAGAGGTTAACTCCTCTTATACAATGCAGAGAATTACATTTGAAAAAAACATTGTTTCTTACAAGATTCCTCAAGTGCCCCAAAATATCAGCCAGAGTGGGAATAAGCAGAGAATTCAGAGAATTAGGAATCTAAACCTCCTGGAGTAGAGATGTACTTGATATGTCTTTTCCATCAAGCTGTGCATTTATGACATTGTGTGTTTTGTTGTCTATCTTTTCCCTCACAATTTTGCCCTCATTCTAACAGCAAGAAAATTCATTGTTGTAGCAATTACAGAAAAGCTCACTCAGGTTACAAGCTGAGTGGAACCAGGGAATTTTCTGCCCTTTTCTGCTTTTGCTAACCCCCAACAAGTCTGATCCTGTTGGGAAATCTGGCTGCAGTGGTAGCTGCAATGCAAACTAGTGCTACACTTGATGTCCTTGAACCAAAGGCAGTTAAAAGATGTTTAGTAGTGACTGAATGACAGGAGAGTCCTCAATTCTGAATGAAATCCTGCTAAAAATGCAAAGATTTACATGCACACAAAGTACAAGTTCTTCTCAAAACTTGAAAGAGGTGCAAATCCCTGTCTAGCTGCTATTTTACCTACATCCATCCCCAGGAGTCCAGAGGGAAAAATCCACAAACCTTGTAATGGACTCTGGGTTTTTCTTTGGAGCTGATGATGTTATTCCCTTATCCTGATTTCTTTGCTCACTGTCTGTAATTGCCTATGCCTAAATATCCCCCAGCTGGTGTGTCCCAGTCCCCAGAGTCCCTGCAGTCCCTCTTCCCCTGGTGTCCCCATGGCACATTGCCACAGACCCAGAGAGACACGATACTTCCAGCAACCCAAGGTCCTGGATTGATTCCCTGCTAAAGACATCCATGCCTGGAGCTCTGTCAGCCACTGGATGCAGCAGATGGCAAGAAGTCAACACACTGCGTTTGGTGGAAGATGTTCAACAAATGTTGTGACCAGAAGATTTCAGATTTAGCTTTCTAAAGGAACAGGGCTGTACCACAACATTTACAAACAGCTCCAGTTACAACTGCGTAACACCAGCCAGTATTCAGAAGCTGTGCCAGGAAGCTCTCCACGTTGCTACACTCCCTCATTAATAGCATTTTGCCAAGCTGCCCTCTGGGACAAAATTATTGTAGAGTGGTTAAATGTCTGCTTGTGGAGGAAAGCTTTATTTTACCGTTTAACCGCAGTCTGACTCGAATTCCAGCGCACAGACCAGGAGGTACCTGGGATGCATTATAGCTGCATCTGGCTAGATTTTCTGGCCCTGCAAAAGGCCACAGACATGAGTGAGATTGATTTATTGATCTCCTTTCCCTCCCACAGCCTACACAAGCAGTGGCAACAAGCTCCCACAGACACACACCTGCATCTCGATTTACCACATAGATGTTACAACAAGCAACACTAAGATCACACCCACCTTTTCTTCAGCCTTTCAGAGCTCCTAACCAAAACAGCTTTATCATGACAAGACATTTCTCTGATAAGAAAACCCTGATATGAAGTATGTCTGGTGAAGCAGAATAGGGAATATCTAAGAGAAGACCATTCTTTTATATGCTGGGAGTGGAAGAGTGGCCTCAGTGTGTCCCACTGCTGACCTCTTTTGTGCAATGATCTCTTTTTGTAAAGTAGGTCTGCAACTGCTGTATATTTTTCTGTCTAAATATTCAGTAGTCATTAGTGTGAGAAGGGAAAAATAAACAAAGCCCAAACTGACAGTGAAACCCCAGCCAGTGAAGAGTTTCTCCTAATGGCACAAACCAGAATGAGCAATAAAGACCAGGCTGTCTGCATCCAATACAGATCCCATGTGTGTTTTAATAACAAAGGATAAAAATCACTGCGTTTCCCTCCTGTATTGAAATACTAGATTATAAAAAATAATGACTAGAGCAACAAGATGTAGCCAGGGGGAAGTTCTAGGAGAGGTTTCTGTTGAAATGAGACAGACATCATACAATGAGACAGAGTCCTTGTCTGAACCTTTTAAAAGATGATTTTCATCTTGTTCATACACTCAAACTACTGAGCAAATGAATTGGACTAATTAAAAACTACTATCCTTTGGTGTTTGACTGTTCTACAAATGTAGCAGTGCTTTCAAGCCAAAAAAATCTCATGACATATGCTTAGTGAATTCCAGTTCTTTGTGTTTTTCATTTCAATTATATGAAAGCAAGGAGCACCTCACTTATGAGGAAAGACGGAGAGGGCTGGGGCTGTTTAGCCTTGAGAAGAGAAGGCTCAGGAGGATCCTACTGATGTGTGTAAATAACTGAGGGGAGGATACAAAGGGGACAGAGCCAGGCTCTTTTCAGTGGTGCCCAGTGACAGTACCAGAGACTATGGGCACAAAACAAAACACTGGAGGGGTCATCTGAACATCAGGAAACATTTATATTTATTGTAAGGGTAATCAAGCACTGAAATAGGTTGCCCAGGGAGGTTGTAGGAAATCCATCCTTGGATATTGCGAAAAACTGTCCTGGGCAACTGGGTGGGCCTGCTTGAACAGGAGGGGGTGGAGAAGATTAACTCCAGAAGTCCCTTCCAACCTCAACCATCCTGTGATTCTGTGCTCTGTCATTCTGTGAAGGTGGCTGCAATGCATCAGGGAGTTTTCTTCGTGATTCTGGTGATACAAAATGGGAGACTAAAGATGTATCTGCACTGAGAAACTGATTCATGCCTTCAACTCTGAATCATTGTTGTCTTAGCACCCACACACCCCACAAGAGTATGCAAGAGGTGTTGGAGCAAATGTGGTTTTCTTAGAAAATTAGACAAGATGTACATGATTGGCCTATGCCAGGGCTCATAGTCATGTATTTCACCTGCACCAGGTGTGACTTTCAGTGTGCTCTCTCTGCACAAGGGACTGCCTTGTGCTCTCCCAGATCAGTCAGGAGTGCAAAATGTGCTAAAAATTCTTCTATTTTAGCAAAAGAAAAGCAGATGTTTCTGGCACTGTTGTGGTTGGCTGCACATTGCTTGGCTTCTGACAAGCAGGACAGTGGGAGTCTCAGTGCCCCAATGACTCTGACACAGGAATTAGTGTGCACAAGTTGTGTCACAGCAGCTGCCAAGGGAGCTCTTTGGTGTGACTGTCAGCATGCACACCGGTGACAGAAAATGACCATTACAGCTCTTCCTTTTTTTACACAAGCAGATTCATGCCATAACCTTTTTGCTTGTAGGGAATATATGTGAAAGTGAAGAATGACTGTTGCAATAGGTGAATATTCCAACCACTCTCCCATTCCTCCATCCAAGCATCCAGAACACCACATATGTGGCAGTTTGAGAAAGGAAAAGCAAAACCCCCTCAACATGTAACTTGCAGGATAGTATTGCCATTAGTATGGTTTACCCAAATGTGTGAGATTCTTCTATGAACATGAAACCACAATATGTAAATTATGACAATCTCACATGCAAACAAGAAGCTCAACAAGTCCATAAAAAGTATTTGAATTCAAGTTTTTTCTGAAGGACAATATTTGATTTTGAGACTTAGCTCTACTTTTCCCTTTCACTGTCACTGTTAATTTGTTTTGCCCAAGTCCTAACTGTTGAACAGTATCAAAATAAAGAAAATAGTACAAGTAAATATGTATGAAAAATATGACAGGATGTATCATCAGCATAGTGAAGAATAGACTGGGACACTCTTAGTTTTCTTCTGTTTCTGCAAATTTCCCTCATTTGCTGTTGAGTGCACAAAGCTGATGCTTCCTAGTTATGCAGTTTCACTTCTGTCACTTGCATAATTAACAAAATGGATGCGGAAAGTGCAAAGAGCTCTTGGGATTTTTGCAAGCAGGCTCTGCAAAGCTATGGAGATGTGATCAAACAAGAACTGGAGTAATAGCAGAGTTGCCACTTCAGACAAACCAAACACCAGGAAGAGGAGAGCAGTGTTCAATATATTGAATGCTGACCCATTGCTAATTTTATCTCAGCCAAATCAGGTTTTAAGGCTGAACAGAGGAAAATGAGATGATTTCTGGACTTCGATGTTCCTCACTCTGTGTAGGAGATCAGACCATGCTAATAAAAAAACCCACCAAAAACAACCCACAAACAAACAAACAAACAAAAAGCCCCCCAAAAAACTCCAACCAACCAACCAACCAACCAACAACAACAACAACAACAAAAAAACAAAAAAACCAAAACAAAACAAAACAAAACAAAACAAAAAAACAAAAAAAAAAAAAAAAAAAAAAAAAAAAAAAAAAAAAAAAAAACAAACAACACCAGGGAAGTATAAACAAGTGTTTGCCTCAATTTTGCTTGTAAAGGTTTTTGTTAATCAGAATATAATTGTCAATATACATCTCTTAACTTTTTGAAATTAAAATTAGAGCAATGCAGGTACATCCATGTAGCACTGACTACATGTTCCAGTTACAGGGTTAAGCATAATTCTAAAATAAACAGAATATTATGGAATAGTAGGGAAAAAAACCCAACAAGTTGAACAATGAAGTTTTCCCTTTTTCTGTCTCATCTCTCTCTATGAGCCAGACACACATTGGAAAGATTTCAAGATTTCAGTTCTCATGTTTCGTTTTTGCATGACTTAACTCTGAGCACCCAGAATACTTTGGAAACAGCAATAAATAACACAATCTTTACCCCAGGTGGAGCTAGATTATGTACATATCCACCACAAATAACAGGAGAACTTATCAGACATGACAGTGATTTGGCCCCATGGAGCACTAACAAGAACCTAAATTAGCATAAACCAAGCCACAATTCCCAGACAAATTTCTCTCAGGGAGTAGAATTTGCAGGAGCTTCCAATGAAAGAGATGGGAAGGAAATTTCATATTTCCCAATAATATCAGGTTAAACTGGCACTTGGTGGAGGTGCTACTATTCATATTTGAAGAATATATTTTGTACAAAAATGTAAAGCCATTGAAAATATCAACTGTTTTGTAATGGGGTTGAAATGCCTATGGGTTCAAGTGAAGCAGTTAATTTAGTTTGGAATTTAGACACAACTAGAGCCTTAATACCTGGATTCCCACATGCACCAGACATTTTGCCACACTACCACAGACAACCATGAGAACTCAAGAAAATAATTTCCCAAAAGACATTTTAATAGTAACCTTTAACTATTAAAATTGTTTCTGTTGGCTTTTTCAGACCAATGCAACAGTTTCCATGAATGTAATTTAGGAACAATTAAATCAACGAATACTGCTGTAGCAAATAGTTCCAGTCACAAGAAAGGGTGAAAAATATCTCATTTGATTCTTTCTGAAGCTGTGGTTGTGTTTTCTTTTGCCCTTTTTTTTTCCCAAAGAAAGTTCTTTTAAGCTTGACTTCTTCTTTGGAAAACCAATGTGCTTATCCTTTTCCTCACTTTTTCCTAACTTGACAGTAGACAAGAAAGAAAGAGAAGGGAGTAGACAGAAAAGAAAGAAAGAATGCATTCTCTGAATGCATTTTTAATTGAACCAATTGATTTTGTCCATCCTAAAAAAACAAAAAACAAAACAAAACAAACAAACAAACAAAAAAAAAAAAAAAAAAAAAAAAGGCATTGCCATTTTAAAGACCAATTTGGGTGCATGTTGAAGTGGGCATTGCTGCCTTGGTCTGTCAAGGAGTGTCTGTGGTGGAAACTAAATCAGTTCAAGCTCTGTGCTGTAGCTACAAATACTGATTTATTTCTCACGTCCTTGATAAATGTTTGATTTGCGTCAATTCCCTCTCTTTCAGAAATGCCTTGACATGATTTAAACATGACATGAGTCAGGACTGCTCCTCACAGACAGCATGAGTAAAATAAAATAGTTTTGAATGGGGGTGAGCTACTTGTGTTTGTTACTGCTGCAGTGTGGTCCAGAGCTGCATCCCTCCAGGTCACACTGTAGGACCTTGAGGTCCTGATCTTCTCCCAGCTCTGAGCCCTCAGTTCAGCTCCTCTCTGCAGCATTAACTCCGCTCTGCAAAGGGGGCAGTCAGAGACCTCATGAAGCAGGAAAAGGAGTGAAAGAGAGAAAGAAGTGGTAGCAGTAGCTAAGGGAGTGTTGCCATCCTCATGTGTGGGCACATCCGATCTTCTGCAAAACTCTCTCTACATTGCATCACTGCTTGGCAAGATGTCTGGGGTAGCAGATAACAGAGAAAGGGAGCAAAGTTGCGTGAACAATATCAGTGAAGACAGCTGAACAAAAGTAAAACCAAAGGTGGCATCCTTCCCTCTTCAGCCCTCGTGACTGTATTGACTAGACTTCAGTGCCTTAGAGCCCTCACTCATATATAGAACTGAAGCTGTAACAAATTTGTGGCCAACTCCTACCCCAAATGCAGTCTTCAAATCAGAATCTTTGTTTACTTTCCAAAACCAACAGAAATCATTCTCATTTTTATTCCAAAGAAAGAAAGAGAGATAAAGTGTTTATTTTGGTTACATGTTTCCTGTGTACATATCTAACCATGGTCACAATACTTATTATCATTGTAACTGGAGGATTGCCATGCACAGAATGAGCTCAGCCACATGGTCAGAATCAAACTGCAGAACCACATGGTGATACTGGAGCAGGAAGATGCATACATAGGAATATGATAAAGAATGAAAAAGGAGAATGGATCCAACCATAGGTACTCTAATTAATGAAAAGGAGGATGTTTTCAACTTCATAATAGCAAAGCATTAATAAAAAAAACCTTAATGGTGATCAGCTAGTATTCAGCTTGTGGTCAGAAAAAACACAGAATCTTTTTATTTCACTAATTGATATAAAATATGGAAATGGCACACTAAGCAGCCAGTTGGTGCAATGATTTTAAGCCATTTAAACACTATAGTTGTAAAGAAATGGAGGAGAAGAAAAAAAGTGTGTTTGTGCATCTCTCTGCTTCTTTGGTTTGAAGCTGCAGCACAAATCACATTTTTCAAATGACTTTGCTTTGGTAAGAAAAGGGTACTTAGAAAAATCATTACAAGAAGAAAGTAATCATTTTGTTTCAGTAAAACTCTGCACAGTATGGATTGCTGAAGTACATGACTCTTATAATGGATATCCAGAGCTTTTAATAACAACAGCAGGAGCTATGCAAGCAAGCCTGAATACAAAGCTCTGTGCCAATGCATATTAACTTGTCCCATATAACTTCTACTCTTCCAGCCACTGGCCCATGTCCATCCAATTAAAATGTTGAATACAGAAGGGAAAATTGTAAACCTTCTGTACTTACACACTGCATTTTTTTTTTCCTTTCACTGAATTTTTACCCAGGGAAGAATAGATCAGAGTTATATGCTTCATAGAGTCTGCTTGATATGAACTTTTTAAAGGTTTTACTTTAATCCTGTACACCTGGTATTTCTGGGGCTTCAAGCAGATTTATATTTCTTCCCTACCAGCTCTCCTATGACTTTACAAGAACAAAGCCAATAAATTCCACAGCATCAAAGACAAAAGCAATTGGAAGCTGTTTTCTAATCCAGACCTACACAGCCGTGTGTCTTTCCCCCTGTTCCACATCCCTAATGACTGGATTCTCTCTCTCAATAGATATAAAACAGTCTATCATTTGTATTTGAATCCCTTTCTTTAATATTATTAGACTACATAGGCACATATTTAAAGAGGTCCGATGGCTTGTTAACACAGTGTATATTGGTATTGTACAGCTCTCAGCAAGCAGATTTGGAAGAAAAGATTTTTTAAGACTAGCATGAGAACTGACAAAGTTAAAGAGAAAAATAAAAAGTTACTTTCTATTCTTAATGAACTCAATCTACCTTATGGAATAACCTCATTGAAAGTGAACAAGCCAGTGCTTTGCCTTGTCTCAGCATCACTACTGGATTATAGCTTTATTACTCACCTAACTCTTTGCTGGGAAGTTGTAGCAGCACTATATATACCCCTTCCTGAATGTAACTTTACTTTCTCGCTTGATTCATTACATTTAATTGATCCAGAAAAAGGGAAACACATTTCAGTCCTCAATGTAGGACCCTACATACCTTCAGGAATGCTAAATTTATGGAAGCACTCTATTCCCAGAATGACTTAACGGGGAAAATCAGAATCCTCCAGAAGTCAAGTAAAATTTAACTCTCTTCTGTTCTTTAGGTAAACCTTGCCCTCCTGCAGGAGACCTGGGAAGTCTGTAATCATTGAACTAGGCTAGTTTTTATTACCCTGTATAACTGAGAATAACTTTGGGCTCATTGCCCTGTTATTGTCTCTGTGCAGTGAGGCTGAGATACAGGTTCCTTAAAAGCATTTCCTTCACTCATGTTGTCTCTGCACAGTGGTAACACAGCTTGGACTGCACCTCCTCAAATAGCTTCCAGTGAACTAAACATAGAGGATATGCTCTGCAGTACCCTCTGAAAAAAGCAGTACAGATATTTGAGAGGATTAAACCAACAATTTGGTTCTAAGTATGCATGAACATAATTATCCTTTTAATCATAGGAGACAAAAGCAATCCATTTTTTGTTGATGCTGTTAAGGGTGGTTTGAGGCTTAAATATTCATAGGCTCTTTACACACCAAAAGGTTTTTGCTGTAGTTGTAACTTCCTTTCTTATGACAGTCCAGATTTCCCAGAAATTCCATCTTACTCCAGAGAGAGAAAGGGAGACAAAAAAAGAATATTGGAAAAGACATCCTCTTGCAGACTGTTGGGGTGGGATTTGTCTCACCTGACTCTAAGCATTTATATTAATAGGTGTCAATTGCTGAGCTGGTCGCTCTGGGCTCTATTTGCAGTCACTGGGGAGAAATTGTAACAGAATTTGTCTAAACTCTTCCAAGTATTTGCTTTAGACTGAACTGAGCTTTAGAAGTGCCGTATTCTCTCCTCAAAGGCGCCTCAGCTTTACTAGATAACAAGTGAATACCTGTTAGATGAATGTTTTTTCTAATTCCATTTGATATTTTTTTTTCTCTCATATTGTTTTTAAAGCACTTCTTTTTTCTGCTTTTTTGTTTTTTCATATGTCATTTTTACTCTCCTTAGGACAGCTTGTCTTCTAAATATCAGTCAACTCACCAATGTAGTGTGTTTTTCTCAAGAACCCCCGTGACTGCAAAAAAGCAACACATGCAAGATTTAGCTCCCAAAACATAACAATATCCTTCACAATTTCTGCAGCACTTCCACTAGTGACTGAATTCTGTGAGGATAAAAAATATTTCTAGTACTTTTCCAGTACCTCCTAGATAGATGGATCTTGCTTCTGTATCACAGAAAAAGAGTTCAAGATTGCAAAAATCAAGGAAAAATAGAATTATTTCATTCTAACTGCACCCTTTCTGTTGCTAGTGCATTGCTACTAAAACCCAAAAAAAAGGGTGTTTAAAACTAATTTTGGCACATCTATCTCCAGTAGCTGCAGCCATCTCTCTGAATATAATTACCAAAGAAGTAACTATTCCTACCAAGTTGCATTAAAATTATTAAATTAGAGAACACATAAAACAAAACTATAGGTATTTAAGGTTGCCCAGAGAGGCTCTAGGGTCTATAGGGCATAGATTTATTTAAAATTGGACTGGACACAACCTTGCACAACCTGCTCTATTTATCCCTGCTCTGAGCAGGGGGATAGGCATGAAGATCTCCAGAGGTCTAGTTTTACAAAACTCCAAGTTCTGTTGTTCTAAGCATGAAGCCACATTTAATTTTGGCTTGACTGAGATGTTTAAGGTAAGTGTACCTCATACCTGTGCATGGGTTTTGATTTTCAGAATTATGTCTCAAAAGATGGGAGCACACATCCAGTGTTACCCTCAGAACTGAGCATGTTCATGTCTTTGTTTCTAAAGTCCAGAAAGTCTCCATGAATATCTAATTGATACATAAAATATTGAAACTTCTGAACAGGAACACACAAAGACACTTAGAAATCTTTCTTTTTTCATTCAGGGTGGGATTCATTTTGGCAGTACTTTTAAATAGGCTTAAAATAGATTTCTGGACTAAATTAAGTTCTAAAGCTTGCTTTTTCATCTGTCCAAAGACAGAGGCACTGCAAAGAGATGATTTGATCTGTCTCAAGACAGGTTTTGAGAATACACAAGACAAATGTCCCAGTGGAATTCTCCATTTATTTTCCTGCACTATGGAATGAGCCTGCCCTGCTGACTGAGGCTGCATACATAAATTTTAGTGCTGAAACTTGACAAGCTCAATCTGAATCTCAGCATGGTTTAAAAAGAGTGCACCTCTGGTTCTAGCACTGTTTGTAAGAAATTAAAATCTTATTTTTTTTAAGTCTTTTGTCTTCTGAAACTGTCCTAGAGAAATTTTCATATGAACGGTGGCTTGAAAAACTTAACAAAACCCCCAAAACTACTACAAACACTCTTCTGAAATCCATGTAATGATTTCTTACCAATCTAAAAAATACTGAGGGGAAATAGTTACTGAGTAATTCTGTGAACCAAGCATGAATAAAACACTATGGCAAATGAGCTGCCCATAAAGCATCTGTGCTTCACTCTGACTGAATTTGATTTTAAAAAATTCACAATATTCACCTTAACGGGAAAAAAAAAAAACACAAAAAACCCCACAAAAAACCTCCAAACCCAGTAAAGTTGACAATTTGACTTGTGAGAATTCCATATTGTTTCAGTATCCAGTAGCTGCCATGCAAAAGGACCAGTTAATTAACTGTTTATTATTCTTACTTCAACAGCTTATTTTCACATAGACTGGAAAGCCTTGCAGAGATTCCCCAGAGCATATCACAGTGATGATTTTTTAGAAAGACAGCATAATCAGACATGAATTCCATTTCACTTCAATAAAAATACATTTTCTGTTGAGTTTTACACTTCAGTGTCATTATAGCAGCAGTTTTACTAGATGGGTTTATCCAAACCACAGGAAGTGCATGTACACAGAGATGTTTAAAGGGATGTTGGACATTTTATCCAACAATAAAACCTTGCTTGCTTGTGTTTCACATCACTGGGATGCCATGGAATAACAGCAGAGTAAACTGAGCTTTATTTATTATGATTGTAATTCTTGATTATGGAAGGAAAAATAAATGTTAAGTATCTGGAAATAGATGATAGTTTTATAGCTGAACTCGGTGATATGCACATAAAGCTGGGGAAGTGGAAGACTTAATTTACCATTATGTCATGATTTATTTTACAAAAGCTGAGCGAGCATTGAGCAGAGTTAACCTTGTTAGAGTTCTAGGCAGATGTTGTGAGCTCTCTTGGGACTCTCATGGTTCAAACATAAGGATACCACAGAGCTTTCTTGGCTAGTATTAGCTACTACCTTACAGCCCTCTCTTCAGATCCACAAATTACCAGCACTCAGAAGCTCATTCAAGTCAAGACATTTCTAAGAAACCCTGGGGAATCTGTGAAAGTGCCCTTATTGCTTTGAAAGTGTTTCAGTTTCCAGCTTTTAAAAATCTCTGCCCTAAACAAGAGCTGTCTTAGAGCAGAAAACATTATTCAGAATCTGCTTCATGAAAAAAAGCTTTGAAATTTAAAAGGTTATGTTCACTTAAAAATTCTGATTTCAGTAACAGGGCAACATTTAATAAATACCAGAAAATTAATTTAAATTTGGATTATACTTAAAAGCTTTACTCTAGCATTTCTTAGCTGTTCAGTGCAGATAGCTAATAGCAGCTGGCATATCCTGGAAAGTCCTTAAATGGAAATCTCTTCTGTACCATTTTTTTCCAGGAAATTTATCACAAGTTACATTTCATGATCCTACTCTGAATGAACATTTCTTTGTAATGTGGAAATGAGACCTCGCATAGAACTGCTAAAAATTTATCTATCATGTTTTTCCCTTCTTTTTATAATTGATGCTGAAATTTGAATAATAAAAGAATCTCATAAAATTTAACTTCCTAAGATTTTTTCTTAGAACAAGAGAATAATGTAAGAACACAAAGAAGATTAATTTGTAGATTTTATCTTCCCAGCTCACTGGCTGAATTCAGATGAATCCATCACACTGAACTATCATGCCCCTCAGAGTTATGTCCAAAGATATTTTACATCTCTTTTTTTCAGCATTGTCCTTGGTGCATCAGGACCAAGGTGATTATTTTTCCCAATGATTCCTGCACCATGTGAATATCCAGTCCTAACTGGGTGTTTAAGAGGCACACCCATAAAGGAAATGGGTGTGAATTATCAGCAGTTGGATGGCAGTGGGATTCTTGAAACTCCTGGATTGAGGTTCAAGGCATTGTCCCCAGCCCAGTGCAGGTTAATGCTGCTGTACCTCAGCTAAAGCCACTCATCTTTGTGGGCTTTTGGGTTTTTTCTTCTGTCTGCATTAGTCTGCACAGTGATATATTCTCAATAGAAGGAGTAAATAGACTGCAATCTCAGTTATGGGTGATTAGGTCACTTTTCAGAGAAATGAGTTGTTTTCCAGACCAAAGAGGGAGCAGGATCCAAACTGCTGCTTACTAAAGAGCATAACCAGAACTCAGAATTGACACAGTCACTGAAATATTTACACTGGGAGGATGCTTAAGGAGTAGTAGTACTCTGGAGACTGGATTCTTTCCTCTCCACTTCAGGTGCCAGTCAATAGACAAGAGGAAGTTGTGCATCTCAGAGGGTGTTTAAGCTCCATGTACCTGCCAGGTTTTTTTTCAATCTACTTGACAAGTGATTCTCCCTCTGCAGGTCTTTATCTGTCCTCATTAACTCTAACAAAGAGTCTGTGATGACCAAACCCCTTAAATGTCTCATTGAAATGCTTAAATTGAAGCAAAATCTGTCTGGTCCTAAGAGTCTCTGGAGCCTTTTGCCAAGGATGTGCCCTGACAGTTGCCGCTGCACAAGGCATTTGTAATTAGGCATCACTGTAAAGTCTCTCATGAACTCTAGGCCATAGCCATTAAACTTTACACTTTTGGGTTTCGTTGTTGGTTGAAAAAATTTTTCTGTTGAAAAGTCATGTTAAATCCCATTGACACCCAAGGTTACATGGTGCAAAGTAACTGCAATTCACATTGAGAAATACCAGGAGCAAAATTTCAACCTATACAAATATAACAATTTGTACCTCAGTTGTTACTTTACATTTCCTAAATTTATATGAGGAACATTTTTGTTCCATAGTGTGGAAAAAATTATGATCTCCATAAAGTCCATTTTCCCTAAAATTTTCAATTGCTTTTACCCAGAGCTTACTAGATTTCATTTTTAAAGATTATTTTCATTGACATGATCTGTGAGTCTTGGATGGATGTGAGTTCCAAATGGCAAACACATATATGTGCACGATGAACCTGTGGTATAATTATGCAGAAGTATGTTCATGCTGGTTACTGTCAACAAATAACAAAAGCATAGAACCTTAATTAAGAAGTGGGAATGTGATACTGCTGGATGGTATTATTGCTTTTCCTGGGAAGAGTTATTGCATCTTTAATCACATACAAGGTTCTCAGAAAATCATTTGCCTCAAGCAAATGAGAAATTGGAAGAAGAAATGAGCATACAGAAGACTTCCAGCAATCTCATTTTTCCAGTGTGACTAAACAGAAATGTTTGGATGCAATAAATGCAGTTGAAATAAATGGAATGTGACACCAAATATTCTATGGCACTAGAAGACCCACTCAAGTACAGCAACTGCATCCACTGCTGCTAAACTAAATTTTAAAGAGAGGCCACAACATCTCAGGAAGTTTCTCTGCCAGAACCATCTCACCAGCTCTCCTGCCATCTCACAAACACTTAACCAACATTACTGCAAAGTCCTTTTCCTTAACCCTTAATATCATTTTATTGTAACATTCATCAGTGACAGAGAAATTACATTAACAAGTCCTTTTCTCTGTTGTTTCTTTCTACACATGGATGAAGCCGAGCAGAGTAGTCACAGGCATGACCACAGTGCATAAAAATAATGTTGATGGCTTTAACATTAATTTGCTGCTGAACTGGATGAAAATAAGTATTTTAAGATGGTCAGACTTTTAACTGTGTAACCACTAGGTAGATCTAGGTGGGGGTTTTTTTTTGGTTTTTTTGTGGTTTTTTTGGTTTGGTTTGGTTTGGTGTTTTTTTTTTTTTGTTTTTGTTTTTGTTTTTAAATAAATGTTGATTAAAACACAGAAATGTAGAATTTCAAAGACTTTATGGATCCAGGCTGGCCTTTGTTTCCTGTTTATGTGATAAGTATTAGCTTTTTGAATGATAATATTTATAAGTCAATACTTACAGCAATGAATTCCACTATTTTGTTTTTCAAGGATGTGTCTAAATCACCTAAGAAAATAGAAGTAAGAATTTCCAATGGTGTGGAAGTCCAACACAGTCAGAAATTATTACTAAGCAGATCATTTCTAACAAGCAGTTCAGTTACAGGTCCTGTCCTTCTGCTCTGACTGTATAAGATCAGGGGGAAAGAGGATTCTGCATTCCTTGACTTTGGATAGCACAATAGATAGCAGAGTTTATTAAGTGCCATTTTAAGTTCTCTGAGCATGACTTAGAGAAAAAAATCAGTTTCTCCTTAATATCATTGTAGATACATGAAAAGATCTAGAAAAGCTCAAAGCACTGAGGTGTGCAGGAGCAATGCTCACCTCTCCCCTTGGGGAAAAATGTGAGCTGTTGCCATCCAGTGTCTATTCTGGGGCATTCTCAGAGGGACGTTTTTAAAGACAAGTAAGCAGCGTTGTGGTCAAGAAAGTGTCAAGTCTTCAAGAACATCCACAGGGTCAGCAGCCCCTCTTCTTCTTCACAGGGCTTTATCAGCCTGTGTTCAAGGTCAGGTCTGATATGGTGGAGCCACAAAACCATGGATCAGACTTTGTAGACACAACAAACTGAGAAGCCTCACCTGCTGCTTGCTTACCCAGGAGCTGCTGAGGAGGTCTTGGTGCCTGCCTTCACTTCACATTCCCATGTAGTTAAAAGACTAAATGAGAAGGATGTTACAGGAAGTATTCCAACTTAAAAAATGTTAGTGGTTTCTGGGTGGGGTCAGCAAGGGAGCTGAAAACAGACAGCACTTCCTTGTGCTCCAAAAACACACAACATCCCTGTGGATGCCTGGAATGAGAAGTGTCGGAAAGGTCTCAGAGAGATCTTTCAAATGAAAAATAATGATTTACAGGAGGTTCTGATAGAGAAAGATAAGTCATGGAACATGGCTGGTGGGATCTGAGGGCAAGATTTAATTCTGCTAAGCAAAACACACATAACTTCACATTCATTCTGGAAGCCATAAGAAACAATAGGGTGTCATTGTCCTCTTGGAGTGGTTTGATTGATTCGTTGGGAAGTAAGTAGAGTTGTTTTTATTTACTATGAATTGGAGAACAAGGAATAACACAATAACATGTCTTTACTAACCATACATTTCCACCTTTTCCCTCATTTAAATGCATATATGTTGCAATTTTTTTTATATATATATACTTCTCTCCTAAACCTCATTCCATGTTTCATTTAACCCAGTTAAATGCAGAATTAACAGTAACTGAGGTTATGTTTTTTATTTTGCATACACTTCATCATGCAACTCACCATGCAAGGTATGCCCATTTATCTGAATGCCTTTCTTCTGCACCCATGAAGCAAACACAGCAGTTCTGTCCCAGAAGAGACTGGGTAAAGATGTACATGTAAGGTTAAGTTTTATTCAATATGGGCTGTTTTCAGTGAGTCATTTGGATTTGTACCCATTACTATTCATATTGGTATTTCTACATGCTGTGAGATCAGAGCAGAGATGGATCATACTTCTAATCCAAATCTTTCTAAAATGCATGGAGAAATCTTAGTTACTTCCACATCAATTTAATGTACACCTGTATAGGAGTAGGCAATTTGTTTTTTGGGAGTAAACTCACACCTTTTGGAGGAACCCACTGTGGCATGTGATGTCTGCTGCAGACACTCAATGATTTCTATAAATCTGCTCAACACTCTCTCCTTCTGACACTCAGACTGAGCGGATTTCCTCCCCGTATATCTGACACAAGTTCTGAGGTTGATGAAACTTCTTTGGACACAAAAAAAAAAAAAAGATATAGACACACTTTCAAAATTCCTAATCACTGGCAGGAAATAACAGCTATATCATGATCTGACAATTAGTGATTAACCATGATGCTGATGTAATCATATTTATAGTGAAAACTATGTAGTCATGTCAAAATAGTTTCATAACTATGTAAAACAACTTTTTTTTTTTTTTTTTTTTTTTTGACTCATCAGAAAATGTTATATTTTCAATTTATACTGAACATGGCAAATGTGCCAATCTCCTGGAAACTTCGGTGTTGTAGCAACTTCTTTTTTGTGTTCAGGCATTTTATAGAAAGGAAATCCAGGCAAATGTTCCAGGCAGGAACTTCAGTATGCAAAAGAGAAATCTGATGTTGACAGCTGGGGAGTGAGAACCCAGAAATGTGTCAGTGAGGTCTGTGGTCACTTTTTCTTGTAACCCTGAACTGTTGTAGGAACTCTGAGCCCTGACACTTCTAGAAACTTGGAGAGAAACTGGATTCTGTGTCAGCTCCTGGAGAGAAATCCCAGGTAAAGCTAAATCCCAAAGAACTTGGATTGGTAGCAAGAACTTCACATTTTCACTTCTGCTGTCTGAGCCTGTAACCTACCTGCTGTACTTTCTCAGAGCCAATGTCAAGTGTTTTACATCAACTTAACTGTGGAGGCACATCAGGACTCTGTTTTGATTATAGGGGCTTGTTCCCTCATATAAATGCAGTATTCTGGGGAATTAAAATGAATGTGCTGTAAATGTGACTGCTGATAGAAATAGCACTTGTAAAATCAAAGGCATGGATCAGAATTGGAAGCTGTTTTTCTCCCACAATGTTCTATATATATTTGGGGTCTTTTTATGGCCAGGCACTTATTTAAGAAAATGACATGCTCCATTTAGTGAAAGCAATGGAGCTGCTTTAGTGTGAGACAGATGTAATGAATGCACCATGGGGATGGAAACCTTCCATCCTAAATATGGCTTTGGACAAGAACAGATTCAGTTGTCAATGGAGTTGTGTCTATTTACAGCAAGACTGAGTTTGCTGCAGTGCTTTGTCTTTTCATCATCATTCATTAAGTTACTTAATCTCCTATTTGCCTCTGGAGAAGGAACTATATGAATATGCACTCTGTTCTCATTTATTTTTATATGGCATTGCTCATATTTAGATGCCTTCACTGTGTTATGATGATTTGATCATTATAATGATCCACAATACAAACATTACACTCTGTAAGCTTTACATTCGCTAGAAAAATCCTATTTGTTATTATGTGGGAAATATGGAACTGTTCACTGCTCATGGGAGCAAATAAATTGGGTCAAAATAAATTTTATCTCTGAATTTGCTACCATTTCCAAAAATTTTAATTCACATTTTTGTTCATTCATAGATTGTCACCTTTGTTAAGCTTTGATGTTCTCTGAAGTTTGAGTCATTTAGGAAATGTGTTGTCATCTTATCATTAAACCCTAGTTTTAAAGTTCATTTTGTGCATATCAATAGTTTTTCAAGTGGTATTCATAGGCAGTTGTTAGGTTATGCAACACTTATATGAGCATTCTGTGTTTACAAATATATCCTATTTATTTTGCAAGTTTATTTCTCTAATGCATTCCCTCCAGCCACTCACACATGCAAGGGGATTGTTTTGCAACAGCAATATGACACTCTCTATCTGCCACAGATAATCTGTTCCTTGGCTGGTCAGCTGCACTGTGTTTTATGTTGTGCCAAACCTTGAAGGTGGGAAGATCATAATATTTTGATTATATCTAATCCACTCTGAAAGCATTTTCATTAATGGGCAAAACAAACAGAGTGGTGGAATAATATAGGACATGAAAGTGCAGAGTGTTTTCCAGCTGGGTAGAGCAGCTTAATAGATCAGCCAGACAAAGTAGTTTTCTGACAAACTAGAATAAGATTTTTAAACTCTTGCAGAATTGCAGACCTATTCCTTTTCACAGCAATGATGAAAGATACCCAGATGTAAGTGTCTTAAGTGTCTTTCTGGACCACAGCCTCGATAAATTACAAGTTTAGGAAACTCATTTGTCCTGTGGATTCCCCCTGGAGCCCACCAGGTGTCATGTGTACATACATCCCTTCAGCAACTGGAAATGGATTTTCTGCTACACAGTTTTCCATTACAAGGACTTACACTTAGCCAGGTACTTGCTGAATTTCCTTCAGCTAGAGGTTTGACCCTCTGTTCTCTGTTCCTTACTTATTTGTTCTGAGTGTATAATTTTACCATAAAAGCTCAGGATGGATATTTCAAAGACAGATTTATGTCAACAATCCAGCAGGTTAGCTGCTTAAATAACCCTCTGAGACAAGGTTAGAGGTTAAGGTTAGAACCTTGAATTGCTGAGATCCCCATGTATTAGTTCCACTCTCATTTCCACATCCTCAGTTTCAAAGCTGAGTGGGAGGGCTGTGTCCACAGCGCAGGAAACTGATGCCTTCTCTTTAGCATGGATTCCTGGTGTTGAATCACAGAATACATCCAGAAGATACTCCAAAGTAGGGACATAAATGACAGGATTAAGTTCCCCTAACATTAAATGTGAGATATGGGCTCAGTTCCACTGTCCACACGTTGGTATCCTTGTGCCATTTGAGGAGCCCTGGGTTGTGTGTGATATTTGCTGAGGATTGTGAATTATGGGAGACCTGTGCTTAGGCCAGTCCTAAGGCATCTCAAACAACTCTGATCTACATGTGAGCAGCCTCTCACCATCACAGCCAGAGACTGTGAGACTGCTTCCTTGAATTGAATATCTTCTCTCCCCTAAAGAGAGTGTAGGCACCACAGGCATGATTCATTTGCTTCAACTTTGGTATCCACTGCCATTTGAGGTGCTCTGGAGCTGGAAAAAATGACATAGGACTCCCAGAAAACCTATGACCTTCTGGAGCAGCAGCTGGGCATCAGACAGGATTTTAAAAATGACTCAGTTAGTATATCTCTGAATTAAAACTTAGCTAAAAAGCTTATGCTATAAACACCTAAAGTTAGGGAAAATTAATCCTATTTTTAAATAACAGCATCTGGACATTTCACTTTCCTTCCTATCAGGGCAGAGTTGTACCTTATCATACATTCATGAGTCCTTCTTCCAGTTTCACATTTCTTCCAGTTTCATTTGATACACTTCCAGTAATTTTTCCAGCAAATTTGCCAACAAATGCATTTCTGTGTCAATAAGCATTTCCAGGATATAAATCTAAGTACTGGAGATAAGGGAACAGTTCAGATTTAAGGCTCATTTGTTTTGGGGCCATTGAGCTGACATTATCAATTACCATTTCAATTAGTGCTAATTGAATTGCTGAGGTTTCTAGATGGTCGTCTGATAGCAGTAACTCATTTCATCTCGGTCGAAAATTGCCAGCACCTTTCAATCACAAACTCTCACTTGTGATTATCATATATAGATACTAAAAGGTGGACTGGATAGATTAACAAAAACAGCTAAACCTCCTAAAACACGGTGACTCTGGAATGCCTTGAATACATGCATGACTTTTTTTAAAGCTCAAAGCAATAAAAGGAGTGCAATTTATTGCAAAAGCCTGAAAAAAAAATTTGCCATGACATTTTAAGAGGCTTCTGAGGTGTCAGGTGTTGTGGCCATAAAACACAATTTCACTTGAACATTGCAAGGAGATGTTCCTCCAATCTCTGGATTTCAGGGAGATTGATGATGACAATACAGATGTGCATGCTTGTATGGGGTCTTCAAAAATAGTTTTCCAATAATCTGACAAATGTGTAACCAACATATGATTAATTCAGACATCCCAGAAGTGGTTTTGTGACTGTCAGAAATCGTGTTTGAAAGAACATCAGTAAAATAAAAAGATTTAATTAGTATTGAATCTGTACCTCCTTTCTATCCCAGTTTTTTTCCATATGTTTGACAGCCACCATGAAAGGTTTTAAGGTGATTCATGGGCTCCCTAGAACCTTCCTGAAGCAATGCCAGGGTGCATCCAAAGGGCTTGATAGCTAATCTGGAGCCCAGGGATCTGTGTCTAGTCCACATACCACAGCATTCCTTAGGCCTGATGCTCAGATATTTGTGATATCTGAGTGTACTGTGCTGTTATTGTTCTTTCTGTTTATAGAAGCCTAATAAAAATAATCTTGAACAACATCCTCATCAAAAACACTGAGGGAGTGTACACTTGGCAAAAGGCACTCAAACCTCAGCTCTTCAATGGCATTTTCACTGTTCTGCTCCCTGCTCCAGTATCAGGAAGTGCCATTGAAGCAGATGAAGCAAATAAAAGGAGTGTACTAAACTTTTTCAAACCTCAGAAGAGCTTTGAGGTTTGAGGAAGGATTTCAGCCAATTCTTACTTTATCTGAATCTGGTCTTCTTTATTCCTAATGTTAATATGACTCCTTGCCCTCCTCATCCTCCCAAATGCCTAAAAACTTGTGGCTGAAAAAAAACCAAGAGGAAGAACTGTCCAGCAATTAATGAATCCCCATAAGATTGAAAAGATTAAGCCTTCATTTCCTTTTCAGACATATCCATTCTATGTGACCATTCCTCTCTGTGCGCTAAATCTCTTTTTTAGGGAAGAAAGAAAGAATAAATGAAAAGAGAATTTGCTTTTGTCACAGTGGTGGTGAGAGGCTAAAGCCATTAAAATGATAGAGTGGAACAAATACTTTGCTAAGGGGCAATCATAAGTTCCTCAGGACATGTTCACAAGTTTACAAGTGATTAATTTATCACAGCTTAATGCATTGTTGCTTTCCAGTCCAACTGTGTTTGCTGACCGTGGCATTCTGGATAACTGCAAATATGCATTAACTGCTGTAGCATAAACCATTATGCAGGAGATTAAGGACATAGCACATTACTTTGAAAGTAGGAAGGGGCAGGAAATCACATAGAAAGCTACTGCTAATCGAGTCACAGGCAAAAGTCATTCCACTCATGAGAAAGTTACCCTTTGGTGAAAACACACTTTATCTGGGTTTACTAAAATTCTCCCAGAAATGTATAATCATCCACTGAATGCA
The DNA here is from genome assembly GCF_965231275.1 of Zosterops lateralis. Taxonomy (NCBI): domain Eukaryota; kingdom Metazoa; phylum Chordata; class Aves; order Passeriformes; family Zosteropidae; genus Zosterops; species Zosterops lateralis. Next base: position 66,048,654 of record NC_139765.1, read on the forward strand.
GATATACACAATTTCAAATTTTCTTTGGTGTTCAGAGCTTCTTGGCATCCTAGCTTTGATTCAAGCTCATTCCTAATTGATAATATTGTAATGAAGGGTACAGGAAGAGGGCAGGAAGAGGGCAGGAAGAAGAAGAAAGCTCAAAATCGCCTTCCAGGCATAAAATGTGTTTTGCTTTACAGTTAATGAAACTTTTTTATTATTCAAATTGCACCTTAGTATCGTGGTTGGATTTACTCTGGAATGAGGTTATCACACACATATGTCCCATTGGTCTCCATCTCAGCAGCCGGGGTGGGTTTATTTTGGCAGGCTGGAAACAATGTCAGTGGTTCCCTTTTTTATTCAAAGCAGCATTTGGCACACTTGCAGAGTGCTTAATGGTTTGTGTTCAGAGAAAAGGAACTTGTCACAAGTTGGAAAAATATTTTTTTAATCTTAAATATGTAGCTGTGGATTTATATGTACATATATACACATATTGTCTATATGTGTTTATATACACCTGGTATATATATGTGTGTATGAATGTACACATATACATGTACATTTCAGAAGCTATTGAACTTCTAAATTTACCTCCTTCTTTTCTTAAGACTAAAATTGCTTTCTCCAACATTCAACACCAGTCAGACTTCCCCTCTTTTCATCTCACAGTGAACAGCAGTAAGAACCAATGTTAACAAACTGCAGTTGTGGATGTTTTTGAAAGGCAGCTCCAGTGTAGCAGTTACTTGCCAAGGAGATTTTAGCAATGTCTCATTTTAGTTACTGAGTAGACTTAACAGCAGCTTTTGCCAGATGAATCATAATTGAAACTCAAGAGCTTTGGTTTTGTCCTGCTAGGCCTGCAGAAGTTCAAATATACATCTGGGGGCCACTGAAGCCACAGGAAGGTTTGCTGTTGACTTTGCGTGTTGGTTTCAGAATTTGCATCAAGTCCCCAAAATGTTTGGGCTCTCGCTTTCCCTCTTGGCCCCACAAGACCTCCATCTTTAGAAAGACACCATCACAAACACAGAAACCATTAAAGAACTGGAGTTAAACCATAAAACTGGAGTTCAACCATTCGGGTTGAACTCTACTGTTTAGTACTTTTCTAAACAATAGAGTTCTATGAGTTTCTAAAGCCTTACACCATTTCCAGCTTCAGCTGAAAATGTATTTGTTAGGTGCACCCCGACTCCTGCTGCCTGAAGTTGTTCACAGGCAGAGGTGTCGCTTCACAGACAACTCTTAGCCCAGACAGAATGCAAACAGATCAGCGGCACAGCATGGCTTGTTCACATGGAATATTCCAGATGGGAATGCCATTGGGTTTTTTTCCAGTTTACTATAAATGTCATTAATACAAAACAATATTCGACATTCAGTTTAAAAACATTAGGCTGAAATGAATTAAAAGTAGAGTAACTCTGTTAGATTGAATTCAAAACATACTTGACAAATCTTCAGGTTTGTCAGGTTTCATATTCTTCAAATAGTTTTATTACATTCTCCTTAATCTCATAATTCTTTCCATTTTAATTAATTGGTAAAACACAGATTCTTGTACTCTCTAGGTCTGATAGTGACAAATTCTTCCTTTGTAATTTCATCTTGTCATATATTTAAATCCTTCAGAACAGCCAATAGATGTCTCAAACAATTATAAAAACCTTTCCTCTTTGTATTTCTGTTTTCTCTTCCCAAAGAAGATCACACAGAATTGCCTAGCTAACTTTCTAACACAAAGAGTGTAAAAACCATACATATCTGATAATCTCTAATAGTATGATTATTTAAATTTAAATTAAATGAGCACTTATTTTGAGAAAGCTTTCTTGCAGGCATGTTTTCATTAGCTTAGTCCCTGCTTTCTTTGAATCTCAGCTTCTCTCTCCTTGAGAATGATTTACTAAGTCTATATTGCTTAAAGAGACTGAGGCTGTGGGCTGCTGAATTAATCAAGCACTATTTTAAACCACTATAATATGCAATATAGTATTTTTCAGCCAATTGCAATTCATGCTTCTTGCTGTGTTAAATTAAAAAAAAAAAGAAAAAGGATAGTTTTGTTCACATTTACTCTATCAAACTTCATCTTAAACTTCAGGGAGAACAATCATATCTTTGCTTCCATTCATCAAGTTATTCCTGCCATTTTTCACTTTTGGACTATATTATTCTCACTTGGAATATAAATTTCAAGCAGAAATTTTTCATGTAGACTAAAAAATTACGCAACAGATTGTAAAATATAGTTCCAAATCTAATCCAAATTGCTATGGCTTTTGCCTCTGCTTAATTACCTGTACTAAAAATGATTTATAAAGGAGTTTAATGCTGTATTTCAACAACTTCTTTCTGGAATTTGTACTCTCGTGCTGTGTTATAAATTTATAGAAGGTGATCTGCCTTTAGCCTTCCTTGGAGGCTACTTGCTCAATGCTGATGTGATGTTCAGTTTATTCTTTGTACTTTCTAAACACAGTAATTATGATGAATAGGAGGAAAAATCCTGATAGCTTTTGAAAATTCTTGTGGTACTTTCTGTGAAATTATTTTTACACAAAAGTTGTGACTGCCCCTTTTGTTTTGTGTTAACTTTCTTCCATTTTTGTAGGTGTTAAAATTGCTTGTGGTGAAGCTGAGAAATCTGTCTGGGATTTTTTTTTTTTTTAATTAATGTTGTATTAAATCACCAAGCTGATTTCTTGTGAAGAAGAGAAAGTTTCATTGGAATTTAATAAACAAGTCTGTGGATACTGAAAAAGAGCACTGAAGCACTTGAATCTGTGCAAGTCCCTGCTCTGCCAGGGACCACAAGCAGATTAGGGAGTGATATCAGAGCTTTTGGATAATATATCCAGAGAAATGGGCATTTGATATGGTCCAACCCCATCCCTGTGGTCAAAGATAAAGTTCACATAAACTGTGTTTTAGGAAGTGAGTTTATTCACATCGAGAAACATTATTAAAAAAAATGTTAATTTCACTTTATGTCTGCAAATAAGGAGATGCTGTATTTATCATCTTAACCTTACTATGTGCCATTCTTCTAAATAATATTTTATTGAATCCTCCCTGCTGAACTGGAAGAATCAGCAGCAATCCTAGCTCTGAGCTAAGACATTGAAGAGAAAGGCTCTCTCCAGTAGCTTTGCTATATCCACATAATAAACAAACTGAATAATATGTTTTAGAATAAATGTCATTTTAATAAAAAGCACCAGTGGGATACTTTACTTTATAAAGTATTGCTCTTTTCTGATCACAACTGGTAAAATTACCATACCTAACTCCCCATGAATGGCATTTTTAATCCAGAAGTACTCCATTAATCTGCAATGTGAATACTGTTGTCATGATCTGGATCCAATCTATTTTGTTGAATAATATAGAAAATTAATAAATCCTAGACAAAAGGAGAAAATGTGGCACTACTACTTTACTTTGTGTGCCTGAGGACTGAAGTATCCATTTATTTGTTTTTTAATAACCGATTCATGGTGTGGTGGAGTTTTGAGTCTCAAGTAACTCTTCTAATATTTTTCCTAACATCATGGCATTTCTGGCATGCCCATGGTAAAATAAATCTTCCTTAGTTAGAGGAATCCTTTGAAAAACAATATTTGAATAGATTTTCTCTTGCTGAAGACAGCTGTCACTTTTTCTTCCCTTATCTCCTGGGTATCCAGGGTTGGAAAGGTCTTCTTTTGAATTTATTTTATCATTCTATATTTGTTGCTCATATGGTAGACGTTTGCTGACTCTATGGCATATGTGTTATGCAAACCCCAGTGACCAGAGTGTTTTGAACAGCCATGAGCTGTAATTCCAAACACATTAAGAGATTAAAATAATTGCACTGTTTACTTTTACAAGCTTTCCACAACAAACATAGCCACCCACTTCTATACTAAGAGAAAATGAAGTGGCGACAAGGGCTACACTATTTTCCAAGGTTAGCTGTGAAATGACTTTGTTAAACAGCATAAATTCAAATAATGGCCTTGCTGCCCTTGCACACCCAAGACTTCCAGTAGGACTGGTTATTACATAAATAAATTATTTCTGATCTTCACCTATAGCTCTTTTTTTAATAACAATGTCAGGAACCACAGGAATCTGAGTTGCAACTGCCTGTCAGAAAACTCCATAAATACCTTAGTGGTGCATAGTCAGGGCTCAAGGCCTCGTATCTACTTTTCTCTGTAGTGTGCTAGACCAGGTTTTGGCTTGGTTTTGATCCATGACTTCACTAGATAATGCTTAGCCAGTGTCCAGAAGATCTTTTTCTTCAGGGGAATGTGGATGTGAGTCTGTGTCTCCCTTTCTTTGCTTGTTTTTTACTTTGTTTCTTTTGTTTCTTTGTTTTTTTGTGAGAAGGGTTTCTGTACCCTCATGCCAAAACAGTCTACACCTGTAAGGCCATTATCTTATTAAGACTATTTCTGATCATCTACTGGACATAGGATAAGATACATAGAATGCATATCACAGTCAATAAAACCCCATCAAATACAACCATGCCACTGGCAAAGAGACCCACAGCATAGGAGAACAAAAAGATAATGTCCAGTGTCCCCAGGAAGTGGAAATTAATGGATACTGTTCCAAAGTTCATAGGCTGGAGCCCAGGGGCCATGCTGTTTAGGCAGAAGGAAGTCCACTAGCTGGAAGTGCTGACTTTGACATCGCTGAATGTCTTTCTGGAAGCATGGAACAGGGAATAACTGAAAAAGGTCAGCAGGAACACAGTAACATGGTGGTTTAGTGCAATAGGGAACAAGGTCTCTGTGGGCAGGCTGCCTCTGTGAGCCTCCAGACACAGCCAGGTCCTGGCAGCCCTACCCTACTCCTGCCTTGGCCAAGAGGGCTCTATCAGGACATTTTGCCCTCAGTGGGCCCATCCTCCCAGAGGCAATCAATGTCTGTCCCGACAAGCAGGCAACCACCTTGGACCTGCAGGTGGCAAAACACACTCATATCCTCTCCCCCAGGTCAGCATATCTGGGCCCTGCCATTGCACACCCAGCTGGGAATTCTTACATAAAACTTCCAGAAATTGGTTCTTCACACACAAATCTTCAGAGCAGTATCACTCTGCCAGGGATCAAAACTGATGATCTGCTTTCAAAGTCTCTAGTGTAAATATTGCATTATCTAAATGTTCTTGAGGAGCCGTGTTCCCTCCTTTGTTTTTTAGACAACAGGCATGTTTCTTGCTATGAACATGAAGGCAACATAAAAGTAAAACAATACATGCGATAAAGCAATAATCTCACACTGAGCAGAAATAAGAAATAAGGTAATACATATAATCATTAGCACATGAGAGAAAGGATAGTGATATAGAATGATGCATCATCAATTTCTTTGACTGAGGAAGCAGCATTGAACTGTTATACTGTCATGTCACAAGAGGGAGAATAAAATTACAGTGAATTGATTGATAAGAACAGTCATAATGTTGAGATATTCAGACACCTGGATTTTGATTGTTAAAGCTTTTCAGTTCACCTTGAAGAATACAGGAAGAGTTGTTTTTTTTAAAGTGTAAACTGCTTATGACAAATTTTCACGTAGAAAAAAGTTTAAAAGTCCTAAAATCAGAACAATGGCAATAAAAAAGTAAGGTACAGTACCTAAGACTTGGACAGTGCTCTGACCAGGTGGCTGCAAATAGATAGGCAAAATGAAATAGAACAAAACTCATTTCTGTGACCACTGGAAATGAGAAATCTTAACACTTATCAGTAGCAATCTAGCCAACAACAAAGTGCACAAATGATACAGAGAAAGCTGCTTTCTGACTAGGATCTCCATCAATGTGATATAAAATGCAAAATTATACTTTGATACAGATGTGAAAACTTTCTAGTAATGCATGTTTATCTGGCTGAGAGTTACACTCTGCATCTGGAGGGATGTCTGGGACTCTGGGTTTTGGTTTCCAGAATATAAGAGTCAGGGCCGTGGCAGGAATTTTGACTCCCATCCGCTTGGAAAGGCTGATTCTATAATAATTTGCATGTCAACATGAGGGAAAACCACAACTATGTAAAATATATGCATGTATACTCCCTTCGTCTATTCATCACAGTGGCCTCATGTCCACAGTGTTTATCTATAAATAAATAAATATATATGTACATAATCTATTATTCTACATAAATAACAGTAAAGTAATTCCTTGGTATAAAGCTTGATCTCTTTATTACCTTTTCTTATCTTAATTTAATCTGAAATTCTTATTAGAGTAAGAGTAAGCTTTGTCTTTTAAGTATGAACTACCTAAGGAAAGTACAAAGTACCTGACTCTTACTACAAATGAAGGAAAAAAATCTCACAAGAAAAATTTTTCCTGTGAGATTTCTAATAATTTCTTCTTTCAGTAAGGTGGGCACTGTTCCAAACAACACATTCTTTTATACATATATATATACACACACACACATACACACATACATATATAAATTTGAAGTACTTCAGCTTCTGCTAAAACCCTAAAATTACAGAGATTTGCAAGGGAGTGCATTCCTGTGACATATCATAAGTCACACGAGAGAAATATCTATGCTTTCCATGATCAAGTATGAAAAAATTGTGTGCATATTTCCAATAGTTTGAGGGATTGTGAAATGTATAAAAAATGGGAAAAAAAAAAAAAAAAAAGCTGGATTCAATCATTATAAATTTTGGACTTGTTTCTGTAATGTTCCCAAAACCACAAGGTTACAATTTCTGGCAAAGAAAGTCCTGGAGCTGGAAGATATCCCTGGAAACTGGAGGACCATAACTGCAAAGTGTCACTAAATCCTTCTCCTGCTCATACTGTGTCCTCCCCCAGCACAGCCACTGGCTGACAGGACATGGGACTAGATAAACATTTAATCCTGACCCTGCATATTTGCTCTTATATGAAACTCATAACCCAAATGACTCAAGGTTTGCAAAGGAATAATTTTGTATAAAATCTTCTTCTCCAAATCGATGCCAGACATTTCGTGGCAGATATTCAACATACCAAACAGTCCCCCAAACTCTTGGGAACACCCAGCTCTGAATTAAAGCATTAACCTGGTCACATTTTTGATATATCTCTGAGTAGAATATCAAATTATTTCTCCTTTCACCACAATTTTGCATCAACACGTTCAGCTGCAATACTTATCTCCTTGAAGTTGTAACTGGGTTGATGCCATCCAGTATAAATATGCTGTTTAGCTTCAGTCATGATTGTAAAATGTTGATGAAAGTTTCTGGCCTTAGTGTTAGGGAAGCATTCAAAAGGGAAGTGGTTTTTCAAGTATAAATAAATGCTGATTAAAAAGATATGGAGAAATCCAACTAAAATCAGCTTCTTTTTCTCTGTTTCTTGCATTATCCATTTCTCTACTTGAAAAGAACACTCAAATTTCAGTTTTTGTCAGAATGTATTACATTTTTTTTGGAGGATTTCTGGTAAGAAGAGAAGGAATTAGGGTGTAAGAAGGAAGTAGTTACTTGTACTTTTTTAGTTACTTTCTTGACAGAGATTTGGGGAGTTTTTAAGTGGGTTACCATGCAAACTAAATGAGAGGATGTTAACAGAGATTTGCTTTATCTCAAAGGAAAAAACCATTTAAAAGAACAATTGGTTTTCATAAAGGCAGAAATAGGTTTTGAAGTCAGAACTATTAGAAGCATTACTGTGTAATTTGGTAAGAAAAGAACATGATGCAAACACCACCCCACCAGAAGAAGGCTCAAAGCTTCAGTAAATCAACAACCAGCAGCCATCACCAAGCAAAGGATCTAAATGTGATGAACATGTAAGTTATAACATTCAGATTAATGACATATGCAAAATGAAGTATATTTGTGAACTCCTTCCTGGCCCAGGCCTGTGATTTGTTTGCTCAGTAATACAGTTAATTTCAGAGCCAAGGGGCAGAGGGAAACCAGCTGACTAAGAAAAAACTAACCAATGGGATAAAACCCCCTGCTTTTAGAAAACTGCCAAACTGTCCATCCAGATTCAAAAAAAGTCCCCGAATTTCTGATTAGGTTACAGTGAATATTGAATATCCAATTTTAGTCTCCAAAGGGTGCTGAGAGTAATTCCAGGGCAGGCCTCAAAAGCTCATTGAAGGGCACCTTATTAGCTATGTCTAAATATTCCTCATAATTACCTTCATATTTAGTCACACTTTTGTCATTTGAGAGTGCTTTCATCCCATAAACTGAGTTTTAGGTGAAGGTTTCTATTTGTGTTATTAAGTGACAATCACCTTTTCAAGTTAAATCAGTTTCTAATCCCACTACTAGAAGAAAGGCATTCTCTTAGACAGACCTGGACTCCAAGTGAAACATCCATCTCAAATGTGGTGAGAGGAAATAATATTTCAGCAGAACAGAAATCATGTGTGGAAGCTTCAGGAACAGCCTCTAAATCTGACATATATGCCCTTATTTCACCCTTCTCTCTACCATTGTTAATGAGACATAGATTGGCTGGTGACAGTAAAAAATTAAGGTAGTACTCAGGAGCTAAATCACACCATCCTTCATCCTAGTGCTCTCCTCTAGAGAGGCCTGTTGCAAATTCAGAAGGCGTCAAATCTATTCCTTGGATGGTTCTGAGGTTTTTCCCTTTACTCTGCAGTTGCTCCTGTCACAGTTTTCTCCTGTTCCATTTCTCCTGCTCATTGCTCACTGATGCAAACTCTGCTTAACATCTGGGAAAATACTCCAAACCAATTCCTCAACCTACAGATGCTGGTAGTAGTAGTAATAGTAAGAATAATGAAACATTTATGTATATATTACTTCTGTTTCTAAAATACGTGAGGCTCTGTGCAAAAACAAATGACACCCAATCAAAATAAATAGGATAAAACACAATAAATACACTGAATAAAATGTGAAGAGATTTGCAGGTGTTTGGACCCAAGGTCACCCAGACACATGTGTTTTAGCTCAGAGTAGATTGTAGCAGCCTGCATAGCCACTAATTGAGTTAATCTTATTGCAGCAGTTTCTCCAGTAAAATTCAGGCTCTCACACAAGTATGTGTCTATTTTGTACACAAGCATGGACCTAGCAGTAAGCCCATTTGAGTAGCATATGTTCAATACACCTGCTATTCATAGATCACAGAATCACAGAATATGCTGAGTTGGAAGAGATCCATCAGGACTGTCAAGTCCAACCCCTGGTGCTGTACAGGACAAACACAAGAATCACACCACATGCCAGAGAGCATTGTCCAAATGCTCCTTGAACTCTGGAAGGCTTGCTGCTATGACTACTTCTCCTGGGAAGCCTTTTCTGTTGACAAAGTTTCATTCCCACTTCTATATTTAGGAGGAACAATAATAAGCCAAAGACAATTAAGCTGATTACCTTAACTTTTGAACTGAGGTGGGATTCTCTGTGCTACTGCTGATGTATATCTACAATCTATCTATCTATCTATCTACATTTATATCTTCTGGTATTCATACAAGTCTTGATACATCAATAAACCTACAAAATTAGTATGGAGGCACAATACAGGCATTCTGATATAAATATCCACTGGCAGACCAGTGATGATGTAATATTGCTCAGCAGTCTGTGCCTCTCCTATTTATCTCTTTACATTTCATACAGTCACTACCCAGTTTGTTGTCCCCTAAACTGTGCAATCAACTTTCTTCCCTCAGTGACAGCCCAGTCCTGGTCATCATGTCAACAATGCTCTTTTGCTACATTATTTTATAGACTTGTGTTTTCCTCTGCTGGTGTGATTAAATAAATAGTCTGCACTCAGATCTCAGCAAAATCTAATGAGACTATATGTCCAAGTTACTGGGATATATTTTTTCCAAATATCCACATTACATGATTGTTCTTGCTTCAACTCTTGAAGGGCAACCATCCAACTCACTTCTGAAAGAAACAATGATGAATAATCTACCAAATATCTTAAAGTCTTCTTTCTGCCTCTGTAGTTTTGCATGGATATTATCTACCCCGGGGAAATGTGCTGTTCCTCAACTTTATGACGGCCCATTTTCATTTCAGATTGCATAGAGCTGTTTTCCTTGGCATGGGGACTGACTCAATGAATCATCCCCATCATGCACAGCAGGGCTGTCTGGGACAGGGTGGTTGAATAAATCCCCCCAAGTGCTCCTTCTTGCTTTTCTATTCTTTCATCAAGACCTTACCATTCTCTGGACTGGCTGTGACTTCGTAAGCTTGTCTCACATTTCCTTCATAAGTGTGTAGGTGGCATTTAACTCACCCTAATTTTAGCCATTCAAACCTTAGTAACTTTGTCTTAACTCATCATCTGGTCTTCCTCTATAGTCAGCACAGAAACACTGGCAGCTTCAGCAGATTCATTACACCTGAGTGTCCAAAACAGTTACATTATACATCTGGTTTTAATCCTATTATCTGCTTTGTAAGTCAGGGCATTTTGTCACTTCACTTTCTCTATTTCATCATGTCCAGGACTCTTGATTAACTCATTTGTAGGATAAGTTCCAAATGCATTGAATTCTTGGAGACCTGGAGAGTATTCAAGGCACAGTGAGATATACTGGTAAAAATCTTATTGATAGAACTTAATTCACAGATAGTCTTAATTCATAGAATCACAGAATCAGTTAGGATGGAAAACATCTCTGGGATCTTCAAGTCCAACCTATGACTGAACACCACCCTGTCAACCAGACCAGGGCACTGAGTGCCACATCCAGGCTTTCCTTAAACACCTCCAGGGATGGTCACTCCACCACCTCTCTGGCAGCCCATTCTAACATCTAGTAACCCTTTCTGTGAAGTATTTCTTTCCAACCTACACCTCTGCTGGCGTTTAAGCAGTTTAAGACCTTGTCATCTTGTCCTGTCACAGGGAAAAGGGCCCAACCCACATCTGACTACACCCTCCTGTGGACATTTGGTCTCGTGGAACCTCATGCTGTTGGTCTCAGTCCATCCATCCAGCTTGTCCAGGTCCCTCTACAGAGCTCTCCACCCTCCACCAGGACGACACTCTGACCTAACTTGGTGTCACCCAAAAATTTACTATTGGTAGACTCAATCCCTCCAACAAGATCATCAGTAAAGTTATTAAACAGAACTGGACCCAACACTGATTCCTGTGGGACACCCGTGATAATCTGATGCCAACTGGATGCAGCACCATTACAGCTGCACAGAAGTCTCTTCTTATGTCTCTTCTTTGATATAAATTCTACGTGATAGAAAATTACATTTTTTGTTGCATTACTCATCTACCATCATGAGAAACTGCCACTTTTGTGTGCAAAAATATGAATAAATACAAGAACCACGCAGCAGAGTTGAATATCATGCTAATCAGTTGCCTTTTATAAAACTAATAAAAACCTCATGGAAGTCACTGGACTCTCCCTTTGTAGGCAGTAAGCTTTGAATGGTGCTCACAGGCAGCCAATAGAAGGAATAAAATCTCTGCAGCTCAGTCCAGTGTCTTACTGATTTCTGAAGCAGAATTTGCCTTTGAGAAGCAGGGAACACCACAGCTATAACTGCTGGATGTGCTTTTCAAATTATTTTAATTAATGAGAGTTGAGAATTCAGATTTGAAATGCAAAAATTGACTGTAAATTAGGACTGGAAAAAATCTGGATGAAATCATAAGAAAATAATAAAGCCTATTTTTGAAAATTTCAAATTACATTGGAATGATGAAATTGCTGGGTGGTTCCACAACTGTCTGAATGAGATTACCTCAGAGGTCATGTGTAGCTACTTTGAGTTTATGATGGAATATCTAATGAAGAAGCTAATAAATAAACAAAAAAGGTCATGTCATTAAAAAAATCCTTTCTTTTTAAGCTTGTGTCCATTAATTTATAATTTAAGAAGTGTTGACAGATAAATACAAACCTCTGAACCCTTCACATTTCAGAATTCTAACCTGGTTGGAAAGAAGCTGAGCGTCAGAAACACAACAAAATTCTGGAAATGGCAAGACAGTAACAGGAATTTTGACTGCATGTATTAGAGCTAGTACATTAAGTACATTATGCCCCTCTGACAAATATGGGGCAAGGCTCTCTCTTATACAGCCCAAACCCCTCTTCTTATAAGCTATATTAATATAATATTTTATGACGTGAGTCATATAATGTACACAAGAGTGCATTATTAGTGTTTGACCAACTGAAAATGCAACAAAGCCCAACTTCACTGAAAAACCTACCTAAAGTGATCTGCTGTGGCAGGAAAGTGGCCTCTATCCACCTCTCTATCACCTCTTTTAGGAAGGACTGGCATCAGATGAGACATTTCATAGTAGGCATAACTAGGTCACAACCACTTTAATTTAGAGTAATTTTTCTGACCTACAGGAACAGATTTATACATATTAGCAATTATTTACATTCTGGCTTAATGTATGCTTGTTTGATATTGAACTTTCTGGTATTCTGCATTTTCTACAGCTGTAGATTTTGGCAATAGTGCTTCCAGTCACATTTTCTCTCAGCAGTCATGATGGATGCCTAGGGAAGAATTTAAAGACAGGATGGAAATGGAAGGCTGCTTCTAAAAAGCATTCCTTTAAAACAATTGCTTAACCTCCAGGGTGTTTCTGTTTACAAACTTCTTATGCAGGAGAAAATTTCTTCAAAATTATTAAGTTTTTTTATTATTTTCTTTTTGTGTTTTGAACACATTTTCCTTCAAGGAGATTTTACTGACTCTTTTGCCTAAGAATAAAGGTTTTAATCTTTGTCAATAAAGAATGTATAATCCTGCACACTGTTCCCCTCTGCGCCTTTGGTCTCTCTGTAATGTTCAGTTATTTTTTCCTCTTAGACTCTTAGTTCTGTTTTGATTTAGACAAAACCTATATCTAATTCTTCCTCTTCTAACAGACAGCCTAAAATGTGAATCCTGAAAAATGTGAACTACTCTACCCTGTGCAACCCTTGCAGTCTTAACACAAACCTTTGCCTTTCCAAATTTCTTCGTGGTCATGTGAAGGTTAATTTATAGTTCTCCACCATCATGAGGGCTCTGGGCCTTGACTTTCAGCAGCCCAAGCTGCTGGTGAGAGCTGTTGTCCTCTGGATCCATCTGTGGAGCTTTTGTGGTCTACGCCAGACAAAACCCCTGTGAACACAAGCTTTTAACAACCTTTCCTTTGATGTCTTTTCATACACAGATATAAGCACAACTTCCTCAGGGAAGGGACTAGATTATCATTAATTTTTAATTTTTAAAAATATTTTTATTTAATCACCTATTAATAATTAGACATCTGAAAATGCAAGAGTATGTCTATACTGGTAAGTCCACCTCGAGATGATCTGAGTCTTTGCTGCACTTACTGATTAACTGCAATATTTCTCCTCAGTGACAGGTATCATTACACCAGCTCTGTATAAACCATATTGAATTAAGGTAGTTTTAGCTTGCTATAGATTTGTTCTTGCTATAAAGGAAATGTTTCCTAAATTTTGATTTTACAACTCTCATCCCTTATGGGGCTGCTTAAGGTGTAAGCTAAGAAATAAAGAAATAATTGTTCATTTATTGAAGGAATAAACAGCAGCATTGATAAAGTAAAGTTCTACCACTGATATTCACAGTTGAACCTAATTTTTCTACTACTTCCACCTGCCTAAAGGTTCACCATGGCAGAAAAAGGATAAAACCAAGATAACATGTGTGTGTGCAAGGAACAAAAAAAAGATCAAGCATTACAAAAACAGACTCATGTCTATATGTCAGGATTTTGTGTGCTTATGGCAATATATGCGCATAAGTAGAAGATTATATATTTTATGATAATATTTTATTGCCTAAGGAGCCAATGAACACATAGTCTGCTCTCTTCCTCTCCCCCCAAAAATGTGTTCTGTTATATGGAAAGAATAGTAAATATACAGATCCATTATAAGATCCATGAATTTAGTACAAATTGAACAGACAGATTGCATTTATAGTACAGATGTTCTCTTTATTGGCTAGAAGTCCAATAAAAGCAGCATTTTGAATTTTAAAATATAAATGTGCAATTTTCATTTTAACATATACAGAACCAGGTAACTGGGTGCACATGGAAATTAACTTTAAAAGCATTTCTATTTGCAAAATCTCTATATACAGAGCACATGCCCAGAACTCTGGTTGTTTTCCATTTCAAATTGCCTATAAAATTGGAAGTATTTCCATAATTTTAAATTGCTCACATAACATAGGAGGGATTGGAATTACAGTTGCTCCTCAAATTTGTTTTTATAAGCACCTGAATTTGGAACTGATTCAAATGGCATTTTAATATGTTCTGGGTCAGACCATGCTGATTTAATTTATAAAATGAATTTATCAAGAAAAGGGGAAATTTAAAGAAGTGGAAAGTTAAATAAAATACAAAACTAAGTGGCAGAAATGCACCCACCAATTATAGCTGTGAAATAAATCAACATTAAAGGGCAAAATGTAAAACTTTGGAGACACTAATGCAAAGATTATGAAAAAGCTGATGAAAGCATGTGCCTTTCACTTCAGAAATGCACAAAGCCATGTCAAGTGATCTTTTGACTAGCTGGCAAGCTGAAAATCATTTTTGCTGAGCACACAAGACATGAGCTGGTCAATAGTGCATACAAGTGCCAGTAAATCATAATTTGAGATCCACTTTTTGGAGCTGATACAGACTCAGCATATTGCTAACATTTAATCATTGAGAGGACCATTGATGTCAGTGCTTGAGGTACTCAGGCATTGCAATTGCACACAAAGAACTTGATGGATTTTTTTTCCAAAATAATATTTAAGTATATGAAAGAGTCTGATTCTTAACCTCCTCATAAATTCAAGAAAAGAAAATTGGAACATTCATTCAGTAATCCATGGGTGCATTTTATATAGATTATTATAATTCATCTGTCTTTAGAACACAGAAGTTGAAACTAGAAATCAAATGACTGAGTCAGGATGCTCAGTTCAAAAAGTTGTATTGTTAGATAACATGTGTGTTAGTCCTTCTTCCAGGAAGTGAAATGGCCCAGATATTCAGCACTCTGATGTTCCACTTTGTCTGAGAGCTGGACCCACCTGTTAGATGTCCCTATTTTTCTTAAAATCCAAAAGAAGATGCTCTGAAATACAAAAGGAGAAAACTGCCAACTGCTGAATTGCTTGCAGTGCTGGCTTCTAACACTTGTAGGGACCTTGGATTTTTTCCAGCCAAGCTGACCCCTGCCCATCAGTGAACCTGTTGAAACAAGGCTATAAACCTGCAGGCTACCTGGATAAAAGTAAATCCACCAATTCTAAGGTGTTCTGCTTGTATGAGTTTATTTATGGACTAACATAAAATTCAATAGAAAGCTCCATGAATGCTGAAAGCAATGTTAGAAGAGTGAATTCATGAGTATCATCTGCTGAATTTTCTATATTCCTGCTTATTAAATAAAAAAATCCTAACACTTCTATTAAAGCAAAGCAGGTATTTCAACCAATAAACCAGCACATTCAATCAAAAAATAGGAATTATCAAAGAAGAACAAATAATTGTTTGAAAAAGTGAAAAGCAGAAAGCAAGAATCAAGCAAGACCCAAGAAGAATCCAAACTTTAAGAGGAAAATCTCCTTTCAGATATTCAGATACATGGCTGCTTAGCAGAGAGTTTCCTGGAACCTTGATCTATGTTCAGAGTGATGCATGAAAGCAAACAAATCCAAAGAAATCATAGCAGCCCAGCCCTCAGGAGCTGCATTTAATGTTAATATGCCAAGACTTAGAACATGTTCATCTATAGAAGTATTTGCCAAAAATGCCATCATTATGCCTTGGGTTGTGAGATAGAAGTAAAGGAGTCTCCAACACACATGAAAATACAGTATTTTTATCACACAAGGCCATCACTCACTTATGCAGGCATGGACATACTTGAACACAGATGAGTGTGTGCCACTCATTTCAGATTACATTTCAAAATGTGTGTTCTTAGTAGACACAATCTAAAATAAATAATATTCGCAAATTATTTTGGAATCCTTCTGAAAGAATGAAGCCAGTATAAAGGATTTTCTAAAATAACTGCTCCTTTTAAAATAATATTAATAAATTTGTAAAAATGTTGGGGCTTTTCTAGGTTATTTTTGTTTAGATATTTTATAGGGTTATTTTTCTTTTATTTTGGGGTTTCTTTGCAATTTTATCAAGAAAAAAAATTAAGGACAATGTGTGGAAATGTTTTTTTTACAGAGAGAAAGTGTACACCAAGAGACTAATATAGCTGGGCAGCCTCCCTTAAGAACAAATGAATAAATAAGCTTTGCAGGTAATTGCTGCCTTGCAGAGGTTTTATTGCAATGACATACACTTGGGATCAAATCCTCCTAAGCATCCTTACCATGGCAGAATGGTGTCCAAAGGAATTCAACATCTACTGGTGCACCAGAGGAAGAAAATCCTCTTCCAGAGGTGCTCAATGTGCAGTGTCCTCTCAGAGAAAGACACTCAGCACGCAGCTGATCTGAGTGTCTGCTACAAGATCAGTGATTTATATCTATTCTGATTTCTCCATGAACCATTTCAAGGAAGAGAAAAACTGAGGTGGAAAATTGGAAGTAGAGAGAAAGAGAAAACTGTTTCTTTTGTACACGGCCTTACTGGTGGCACAGTGTGTTCTGTTGAGAGAAAACAGCGGGAGATTGCTCTGCTTCCCTTCAAACATTCTGAATATATTCTAAATATAAAAACAGATTTCTCTTCTAACATATTCTTCTCCCCTGCTAAAATAAATGTTGTTTGATTTGGCACTTTGGTCATCTTACTTGTAAATGCCTCTGTCCTGTTTAGATATTAGCAGACATCTTATGTTTGAATAAAAGGGCTTAAAAAAAGAGAAAGGGAAAGAAGCGGTAGGAGAAAGTAAAGAACTAAGATAAAAATATAAAATTCAAGTTTTATGCTTTCATTACTGATGGTCAGTGGCTGACTGTTACAAGACACGGCTTTATACATTTATGTGCCCCAAATAATATATTTTTAATTACTGAACGTGTGGCAAATCAATGTTTGTGTGTCAGTACACACACATATGTTTATACATACCTAAAAATAGTGGTTGATGTATGTTAATATAAATACAGTTCCAAAATACATGTATTTTGCAGTCTGCCTCTAAGCAAATCTATTTCATCTCTATCCATTTTGTGTCACCTTATCAGAGTCATCACATGCTGCTTCTTTAATTACCAGTCTGGAAATTGGAAATGTTGTGGCATTTCAAATTCTAACATTGATGGAATTTGAACAAGCCCACCATGTTTCACCTCACCAGCCCAAAACAAATGCACTGGACTTTGGGGTAATTTATACCTCCCTGGATTTTATATGTGTGAACAATTCCCTGAAATAAGCCATGATCCGTATCAGCAGATAATTTCTATTGCATGGATTTAAGCAAGATCCTGAGATAGGATGTGACCTTTTTTTTTTTTTTTTTTTTTTTTTTTTTTTTTTTTTTTATTATTATTATTATTATTATTATTTTTTCTTTTTTTTTTATTTTTTTTGTATTTGAATTTTTATCAAAGTTGGAGAGAATGCATGATGCACTTTTCCTCTGAGCTGCTACATAATTCTAAATTACATTTCAAAATGTATTTAGGAGAGAGGAATTATAGGAAAAAACCCTTGTCAATATATGCACTTAAAATTTGAACAAAAGAATAGTACAAAACCTGGATGGATTTTTAGGACAGTCATTATGTATTCCAGGACTGGTAGAGTGAAACATTCAGAAAAGGCATTTCAATCCTGCAGACTATTATTCCAACACTTAACTTCAGTCATTTAATTATTCACTGAGTGGGAAGTGCTATTCAATTCCAGCAGTGTGCTCAAACTGCTTGTTCTATGAATGTGGGTCTCTGAAATTTAGGAGAAAAAATAGAATGCAGGTGTCAGCTACCCCAAAGACACCTCCTTTTACCTTCCCATATTTTCTGAAGTTGGATGAATGTGTCTTCTCAGCACCACCAAGTGCTGGAAATTCACCTCTAATGTTCACAGAGCTGTAGTTCGAGGCAAAACTGAGAACATAAAGCAAAAGCCACAGAGAGAGGAGCAATTGATTTTACTGCTGGTTGACATAAGGTAGGTTTTTTTTTAAGATGTTGAAGTAAAATAACAGACTAATTGTTAGCTATAGTCACTCATATAAGCTGAAAGTCAAGTTTCTGCCAAAGGCTCTGTTGGGTGTGGAGTTCAAGCAGGTTCAACTGATATTAGAGCAGTTTTGAGGCATGAAAAAATTTAACAGTAAAAAGGGATTGTATGAGTTTTGGGGGACTAAAAACCCAATAGCACATTTTTGTTGGGGAAGGAAAAATAGTTCACTGTAGTTTAGGTCAGTCTCTTTTTTATTTCATTTTTAAATCTTTATTTTTACAATTTCATGATTTATTTTTCCAGGTGTTTTCAAAATTCCAGCTTTAAATACAGAAGCTGTAAGAACCAATGGCAGCTTTTGAAAGAGCACTTTGGCATAAGGCCTTGACACTTTTTATGTTCTGTAGCCATAGGGAAAAAAGTGAAAAATATTAATTTCCCTGTGCTTTTTCACATGATGGTTCCCCAAAATTTTGATTATTAAAAGTGCGTGAGGCTCACACAGGTGAAATGTCTCTAATTTAAAGGCAAACTGAAATCAGGACCCTAAAACCAGACAGTTTTTGTCTTTTTCCATGTCTCCATCCTTGATAGAAAAGTATCTTACCATAGTCCATTTTATCTTGTTGACCTGGTCAAAAATCACAAGCTGTGTCTGGGAGAAATTTCCATGGGGTTTTTTTTTGATATTTAGGGTGCACCTTCATAGCAGAATTTTCCCCATTAAAAAGGCATGATCCAACTTTGATTTGACAAAGCTCTCCCTGCTTGGCTGTGCAGGGACGTCCATTGATATCTCAGGGTTCAACAGAAAAACCTGTGGAGTTTTAATACTTGAATTGTCATGGATTGGTGGATGGAAACAATGGCTGTGAAGACAAGAGCCGATTCCTCCTTTTTTCCTGGATGTTGAGAGGGCAGGATAATCAGTAACATTTGATCATCATGGATAATATCAGCTTTTTATTCTTTTTTTGTGTGTTTTTTTGGGGGATAGTGTGTGTCCCTGCCTTTTGTTTTCCCTTCAAAAAACCCAAACAAAAACTAACAGATATTGAAGGCAAAACCCACTGCCATTAGAGTTTACACATTCGCAGTTTTTTTCTTAGATCCTTTCAAAATATTTGCTATCAGTGTCTGTACTTGCTCAGATTCTTATAAAAGTGTTTGTATTTGGGAAGATGTTTTCAATGACCAGGAGGGATTTAATGGAGTACTACATCAACTAAGCTTGAAAAGAGAATGTTGCCTGCTCTCTTAGACTTTGGGAAACATGATACAGGCACTCTACTTCCCTTTGATTCAATTTCAAGTCACTACAAATGAGATTCTTACATGCCAAAAATGTACAGGACATCAGTATTATCCCAGGGCTACAGTTCATGGCGCAGTGTAAGCAAGAATACAAAAACATATTTTTCAAATTTCTGTTAAGCACATGCTTGTCAGTAATTTAGTACTGGAGGTGCATAACGTTTCTATTTAGTGATCTTTGGGTAATTGTCTGCTCTGAGTTTCCCATGTTTGTTTTACCCACACTTTTTGTTCTAACGATACAACAATGTTCCAATTAGAAAAAATCGCACCATAGAAAATTATATATAAACAATTCTTTTTATTCTAAATTTCCCGAGAGTTACAGATTAATAGATTACAGTGTGAAACATTTTTATATGTGTACTTGACACACTAGAGAGAATTAAAAATGACATTATTTTCAAAAATGCTGACCTGGAACAAACCAGATTCAACTGATGAATTGGTGTTTCGATTTTTTAAACTAATGTGTCAAAATGAAATCAAGGAAAAGAAAGATAAATGATGTTTTTTTTCTGGGATCTTTGAAAGTCTATATGTAATTACAACTCCAGCACAATCTAATCCTACAGAGCAAGGATTTTTTTTGTCACTTTGTAAAATATTTTTCCACTAAATAACATTTTAGTCTAGAGGGATGGTTTACTTCAGTTTTACGCATGGCAAAATGAAGTATCTGAAACCCAAGCGCATGTGCTTGTAAGTAAAAATCCTTAAAACTTCTTAAGGAGCAAGATTTAGACTTTTAAAATTCACTTACCCAAAGTTATGGAAAATTAAAGTAAATTATTCTCAAGCAGGAGCCCAAACCAGCCAGTCAAGCCCATGTCCTGTTTACAAACAGCCACTGACGCAGACAAAAGAATCCTGGGGCCAGAGGGATCATCAGCCTCTTGCATCACTTTGTTTCTACATCTCTTGGCCAGGAGGAGCAGATCTACATTCCTGATGCTGATACATCAGCAACATCAGTGTAAAGGCAACCTTCACACCCAGGAGTAGATTGCCACTGTCTCAAAAAAAAAAAAAAAAAAAAAAAAAAAAAAAAAAAAAAATTAAGTATTAAGACAAGGAGCAGCAGACTCCAGGCCTGCCCCTCCTTTGGTGCATCCTTCCCTGTTTTCCCCTTTGAACAAAATAAATTCAGGACTGAAGCATTTTCCCAGAACATTCTTATTTTGGTGGAACAGCGCTTTTTGATGAAAAGCTGCTCCATGGGTTTTTTTTTTTCCTGCCATCTGTAGTGAAGAGCAAGTTGCTACAACAACACGGATGATACGATCAGGAGCAGAAGGAAAAAGTCCTGACAGACTGCAGGGCCCTGATGTTACAATATTGTTGTAACCTTTTCACGTGGGTGACACTGCTGAATTTAGAGCACTTCGGGGATTTCCCAGTTGCGGAAATTCAGGGCTGAGATCCCGCCTTGCAGATGCAAAGCATTGACTTGTAAAGGTAACGTGAAATAAGACCAGGAAGAGTTAAAATGTACACTTTGTAGCCTCAGCTCTGAGCCTCTTTGTGTTCTGTTAAAGTTAAAAAATAAGCAAACAGTTACAGGGAACAGCTGATGGGCAATCGAGTTTTAAAGCCTAATGGGCTCTGCAGTCTGTTCCTAGAAATACATTTGGACACACATCTCACTTCCCAGCCTGGGCACAGACGCTGGTGAGAGGCATGTGGATAAAATTAAGGAACTTACAAACTGAGAAGGGAACAGCTCTTTTGTAAAAGTAGGTACACTGGGATATATAGAATACTTTTTTATAAAGGAGGCCAAAAACGTTACTTTTTTATTAACTGGATGCATGAAATAATCAAAAAAAAACCCTAAAGGAATGAAGTGTGCAATTGCTATTGACTTCAAGGACGGTTAAATGCTGCTTTCCTTGGAAAATACTGGGCTTTATTTCCAATTGTTCTATTGCAACTCAATTAATTTAATGCATGGAGAACAGCCAGTGGGAAAATCAGTCATGTCACCTATGAGGAGCAGTGGAAGGTAATTCTGAACATTGATTCCAAAGACAGTCTGAACCCCAAAAGGTAATAATGATCATATCCTGATAAAGAAGTGAGAATTTCAATTCAATAAAAATAGTTTCTGATGGAATATTTTACAAGATATATTCAAAGGATGTTTGAAATCTCAAAGCTATGGAAAACAATGGCAGAAATCCCACTGGCTTTAGCAAGCTGACAATTTCAGTCAAGATCTTTAACCTGGGGTCCAAGTTAATGAGATATCTTAACTCTTGTGATCACAGGCCGGTTTTTGAGTGATTTAATTATTTGCTAAACCTGAACTTCTTCAATCTCTTCTTCAAATACATAGTTTACAATACACATTTCAAAAGGATGTGTGGGGCAGATGGACAGATGACAATTTTAGTATAATGAAATGAATCAGAACTCAGAGTCAATTGAACTGAAACTTTTTCATTGAGAATGAAGAAAAGGAATATCAGCTATATGTTTGTATTTCTAAATTTACTACATTTGGCTCAGAGGGAGAGTTTTATGAGCTTCACAGCCTATCCAAACCCAGAAAATACAGAAAATCTCTCCAAGAAGTTTTTCTAGATGTCACAACATTTTCCACACAATTCCAGGAGAAGAGAGTAATTTGATCTTTACAAAGTTACTGGAATTCCTATAGGAAAAATTTCTGACCAGATTTTCTACTGCTGTAAGTTAACTTATCTGCATTGATTTTGTGGACATTTTACCTCTTTGCACCAGCTCTTTCCCAATTTCCTTTTGAAAATTCCTTTAATTTGCACATGATTTGCCTTTTCCTTATAGGCTCATGAACCCCAGAATCCTGAAGCATATTGCAATAAGATTATATTTTTTGTTTAAAACATACAGATCAGTTCATTGTGCAAATTTCCTGTGAAACTTGCAATTTAAAAAGAAAAATTGTAAATAAAATTATCATTTGGTTGTCTGCAGTGTATTTGTTTCTATTCCTATGGCACTACAAAAAGACTCAGAAAAAGATGTCTTATTAAAACAATTCTGTTTTCAATAACTAATCATAACAGCTTTGTGGTTTGAATAATCTCCAATTTAGTGGATGTTGCTTTATCACTTAACAGAAGAACATGAAATAGCCAGCAAGTAATCACTGAGTTTATGGTTGTGTTGACAGTGACTGTACAGATTTACTTCTGCAGAAAATAAAGGAAAATATGAAAGCAAGAATTTACAAGTCTCACCTTGGTCTGAAACAAAAAAGACTTATGTACAGCACAGCAAAAACCACAATGATTTACAGCAAATTCATAGGGGAACAACCACAGCAGAGGACACATTTCACTATTAATGCAACACAACCCAGGCTTCTGCTAATACCAGCCTTTCATCTTAGCATTAGTTCACCAATCAGAATTCCTGAGTGAGAATTATATTTCTTAACTGGAAGTTCACACACTTTATATGTGCAACATGCTTTTCTCACCAGGTTTTAAAATGCCACAATATTTGAGGTTTAGTTCAAAGCTTTACTTACAGCTATGCTTTGATTTTGCAAATTTGTTGTAGTGCATTATTTTTAGGATTTTTTCCCCCACCACTGATCTTCTATCACAGTTTTATTTATTTTTCCAAGAGGTATCAAAGCCAGTGTTGTTGGAGGCTTATGGGTGTAGTCACACAGAGCCCCAAGGAACATGAATTTTGTATCATCTTAAGGATGTCTGAACTACAGGCTCTCTTTATATAAGCTGAGTTCATGATCCAAGACATGAGGCTAAATTATTTAGGTGTAAATTACAGATGATGAAGTTCCTGCTTGTTTCCTCCTATACTACAGCTTGTATTAGCAGAGTTTATACTTCTCATTATTCATAAGAGACTTTATCAGAAAAACGAAACTAATAGTGAAATGTGACCTCTAAAGAGGGATCTTAAGAAACCTTAAGAAAATAAGTCTAAAAATACCTAACAGGCTGATGCACAGACAACACATTTAAGTGGTCGAGGTCCTGAGCACCTACTTTAACTAAACCTGTCTTGAGAAAGAAGCAGGATCAGATAACTCTAGAGGTTCCTTCTGGCCTAAAATAACTCTATAATTCAGATTCATCTCTACATTACATGATTAGAGGAATTAATTTGCAAGAATTTGCATGGGTTTTAAAAAAAAAACAAACCCTAAAATATATTTTTGAATAGTTAATGTTTTTGGACTTACTTGGTTATATGGAAATGAATGTTCAATTCTGCTTCTGTTCAGATTTTTTTTTTAAATACCAGTTTTGATGGTTAAAAATTCTGGCTTCCAGTTTTCCATTAGCAAATACAGGGTCCAGGACATAGGAGTTTTATGCAATAGTGCTTTAAAGCAAGTGTCTGGAAAAAAAAGGTGTTTTATAACCACTGGAAAATTTACAGTAACACATTTCAGGTTTGTGATAAGCATTACTTGCTCATTAAAGAGAATCAAGGTTAAATCCTTCAGGAAATGCTGTGGAGCTGTATATTTTTTAAATATCCCTTAATAAAACCACAGGAATATTCTGTGTTTCACAAAATATTTATTGCATGCCATTAGCTGAAAACAACACTATCAAAGCTGTGGGAAAGGTATATGAGAATACCAACAGCAATATGAAATTATCTCGCTTGCAAGGTTTCCATTTCCAAATCCACCATAACATAACAAAATTCAGAGAGCAAATCCATCAACCATGAATCAGTGGCTCAAAATCTTGCTTTTCACTCTGGAGTTATGCTAGGTAAAGAGCAGGAGTAAAAGGATATGAATTCCTGTTGTTTACTGTTCTTGTTAAACATATCTGTGGATTACCAGCTACATAATACAACCAAGTGTTTCCTTCAGGCATTTATCATTTTACCTTGGAAAATATGTGAAAATGTTTCACAAGATTAAAAACTGAAACCAAGTTAAATATCAGAAATATTACTATTACCATGGAATTTTCATAAGTGGCATTAATTACTAAAAGGATTAGACATGTAAAAAACTACATTCTACAAGCTATGAGTAGCAGTGTCTGTTCCTCAGAAAATACTATTTTTCATGACATACATTCCTTTCTCTTAAGATTGAGTAGGAAGGGACTAAATTAATCCAAGCACCCTGCTGTGGGCAGGGCCATCTACTAGACCATGGTTCTCAAAGCCCCATTGTGCCCACCTTGAACACTTTCAGGGATGGGATATCCACAGCTTACCTGGACAACATATTCTGGTGCCCCACCACCCTAATATCCAATCTGAACCTACTCTCTTTTCAGTTTAAACCCATTCCTCAACCATAATGGTAGAAACAACCACTGACAGCTCTAAGGTTTGGGGATTTCCATGAACCACATTTTGGTTTACAGGTCTACCAGGAAATGTTTATTGGGATGGATCTCCTGATCACACAGCTCCATTCATTTACTCTCCATGTTTATAATTTCTGTGAGCTGGGCACAAACCACTGAGTCCCATTATACCAGGTATAAGGCAATGAGGAATCTTCACAGAAAGCTTTGTGAGGAGAGTTGAAGCAAGAGACCCATAGTGTATTTTTTATGGCCTCCTGAAAATTGTGAAAATAATTTCATTGTTGATTATTCTGACAAAAAAAGGACATGATGGTAAAGTCAAGTTTCTGGTCTCATACAGGCTGACTTTCTGAGATTTACTAGTGGCAGAAGAAGTACAACATTGCCATCTACATTTGAACACAGTCACTCATGAAATACTGTCATCTTTATTCAGCCTTTAGTTCGATGTCTTCATCTTCCCCACTGCATCAGAGTTCCCTTGGTGATATTTCTTTTATAGTTGGGCCATCTCTACACATTGGAAAGACTTCAATGGGTGCAATATCATGCCCCTCAAGATTTACATTTGAAATAGTTTAAGATTAAAGGAAACCTATTTAACTAAGTATGTAACTGAAGACAAGGGATTTTGAGCACAGCAGGCAGCGTGGGAGGGTAGAAGATTGTGCAAATGAGTAAGTGATATTGGGAACATTTCTGTGCTTTTCATATCTCCACTTAGCATAAGAATAACTGATAGAGAGGAAAGGCAAATCATGTCATGCATTGGATGCTTGCCAGACATATGAATGAAAAGTCTAAAACACATTGACTGGAATTAGTGGAAACATGTTGAATCTAAAGTTCTAAAAGAATGAAATCCTGGTTGGGAAACATATGTTTGAGGATTCCAACTTGAGGGTGAGAGAAATACAACTTGAAACTCCCTGGCCCACATTTCTCTTCAGTAGTTATTCACACCTGTGTGTAATGTGTGTCAGGCACTGCTATCAACTCCAGTGAGCCACTGATAAATACAGACCTGCTGACAAGGTCCTCTGGTGATCCCCAAAGAGCATCTGTGAACACCAAATCCTGATCCTCTTGGTGCTTAAAGCCTTCTCCAGATGGGTAATCAATGATGGCAATCACTGAGCCTTGCCCTCCTGGCTTACAAACCTTAATGCCGTTGCTTGGCCAAAAGCCGTAGATCTTAGTTGTGTAAATTGAAAGTAATTGATCTTCAAATGAAATTGACCTGTGCCCAGGTCATTGGCCATATGGCTCTACCAGTAAGTGGTTCTTCATTCAGCCTGGAATCAAATCCTCTCAGAATTTCTGCCAAATCAAAATCCTGGACAAATTTTAATTCAGAGTAGCATCTAGGGATTTTACTTTAGGGAAAACGTTGAAAATATTGTCTTCTCATATGTTAAGTGAGATGGCTCTTGAAATCCTTAAAACTACAGACTGTAGAAGAAAGAATACAATTTTAAAGGTTTCAGCAGCTGAATAGGATAAATCCTTCCAATAAAATATTTTGTCAGACAAAAAAAAAGAAAAATTGCTTCTACACTCATTCAAAAAATGATTGCATTTGAGAATGAAAGGAGGACAATGGTGGGATTTGGAGTAAATTTTTTTTCATGTTAACTTGTCCTTTTTTCCTAAAAATTTATTTAGTTGCTAGATTGTATTCTAAAATCTCAATAAAAAATGGTGTTTATTTCAAGTCACACAATTTTTTCCTTCAACACATGACTTTTTTAATATATCATGAAATGCAAATTTGGTTTTGCCTTTTATAGAGGTACACCAATTTAACAAATGTGCTTAGAGACCCAGCTGTTCCTACACTGACTATTCTATTGATACTGTTCACTTACATTACTTGAACACTGATTCAATCCATCCTACTTCATTACTAAGAAAATTAATTTAAAGGGAAATATGAGTAGTTATTGCTTTTTGTCACCTCAGGTTTACAAGAATTAAACAGTATTCGACACCAAGATTTTCATCATGATATTGGTACAACTAGTAATTATTTACATGGGTTGAAACCTAGCTGCTGACACAATAAAAAAGGCTACTACATTGTGCAGGTCTAGCTGAGAAAATTTGGGCCAGATTTTTATTTAGTGTCATTTGATATTGGGCCAATTTTTTTAATTCAGTCTCACCTGATACAGCTGTATTGGGTTCAGCACAGTTACATACACCTATTCTCAATAAAAGGAGTATATTTATAGGATTGTTTCTTTGTGTGGAGCTGTTTAACAGGTCCAAAAGTAGACACACGTGTGTGTTTGTGTTTATATTTATGTATGCAGGCATGAGCATGTGTATCTTGGAGCACAAAGTATTGTATTTTATAGCACAAATGTATCATGTCAGCGAGAAAACTTTGCTGTCAATTATTCATTCAGTGGCATGGAACATCCTTGTTATTCTCCAACACTGAGAAAGGCTTGAAGCTGTGAGTTCAGAAGCAGAAGAAACAAAACATTGTATGTCTTACAGGAATTCCTGTAAGCCATTGCTTTAAACTCTTACTTCAATATTGTTTGACAGTATTGATTTCAAGCAACAGGCTGTGCAATGCCATGTCACATATCATTTGCACTTTGTGTGAGATGATGGAGTGTGGACATGTGTGTGTGTCTGTATCCTCTGTAGTTTATAAATCAGATTAAGCTCAGAAGAAGCAAGCATTAATTTCTGATGGCTGGCCTAAATTTAAAAAAACAACTGGGTATCCAACAGTGAACACATTCCTGGTGAAAATATCAGCAAGTTATTAAACTATAAATTTAATCTTAAAATTCTATACTTCTAGTAATGAATACCAGCTTGTTGTGAGCTTTCTGTACTGTTCATAAAATTCTGATCAGTAAAATGAACACTTGGAAGTACTGGCTCTTGCTGACAATGGAAAACAGAGGTGTTAAATATAAATCATAGTACAATGAAATCATGAAAAGAAACTAAGATTTTATTCTATAAAAACATTATAGAGCCATTTTATAACAGAACCAGCTTGCAGCATATAATCACATTTTAACAGCTGTTGCCAAAATAGGTAAAAGCTCTGATAGAAAATTTGTTAATTATATGATTTAGGCCTCACAGGCAGCCTAAATCAGTCAAAAACTGAGAGAAGCACTGATTCGAGATGATCCTATTGTTATTATTTTTATTACAATAACAAATAGTTTTCACATGCCTCAAGCTTGGGAAAGACCAGAAGACTACTGCAGGGTGGGACAGGACAGAAATGACTTAAACTGGAAGAGACAAAACTAGGACAAAGTATCATCCTTATTTTATAATATGCAGAGAGCTTAAGGGAGACATTTTCCAGGACACTCAGAATCACAGAATCCCTCAACTCCATCTCCCTGGTCTGTCCACAGTGAAGTGGAAGAAAAAAGTGACTCAAGCAGGCAATTTATTCCCCTATTCCTAAGGGTGGAACCTGGGTGTGGGGTGCTGAGCCTGCCCGATGGCACACCCTGCACTGCTCTGCTCAGGGACTGGGTGGCTCAGGCAGGGCATGAGTAATGCACTCTTGTCACAAACTGCTGACAGGGCTTCCAGTCCACTCTCACCTCTCAGAGATGTCCTGCCCCTTGGCCTAGAATACCATCTGTCCTGGCTTGTAGTGTAGAATGTACACAAAGTATTTATTCTATCACCATCTTCATGAGCTGTTGGTACCAGGTGGAGCAGGGCCCCCTTCCTTTGGGCTGTCTTCTGCTAATGGCCCATCAATACCTTGCCATGACTCACAGGTAACTCCCTCCAGGAGTTATCTCTGTTTAATGGGCCATCAAGGACCCACTTCACAACTCATCATCCCATTATGAGATGCTCTGCCCAGGGGGAGGAGCCAAACATTCCCACCTGGATATAATCTGGGAGTTGGGACAGTACGAGTGGCCCTTACCCACTGGACTCCCAAAGGACCAGAGCTACCAGACCTTTCTACAGGATCACTGCTTCAGGAAGAGCAGCTCACCTGGACTGCTTCCACCATCCTGCTCAGGTTGTATTCTGACTCTGTCAGTGGTCTTTTGTATTATTGCATTTATTTTACGTTTTTACCTTTCTTCTTATTAAATTGTATTTCTGACTTGGAGCCTCTCACTCGTTTTACTTTCAAACCACGACACCATCTCAGGCAATTTTTTTTTTCTGAAATATTTTCACCTCTTGTGAAGTGCTCAAGTATGTACTAAATTAGAGAATTAAATCTGTCTCTCAAGAAAGTGTGGCAGTCACCTGCAGCACAGTTATTTTCTGCTCTCTCTCAGATGTTATTTTTAGTCAAGTTTCAACAAGAGCTGCACCTCAGCGACTTTCATTGTCTGAAGATTTAGACAGTGAAGGTACGTTTTGTAGTTCAAATCCCTTAAGTCAGATTTGAATTTGAGCTATCTAATCTAATGTCAGAGCACTCGGTGTGCTGAGTTATTTATTATGAAGGGAAAGTGGTTTGTTTTCTTTTTGAATGGAAGGATTTACTACTTAAGTAATCCTTATCTTCTCCTAAGGGTTTCCGTCTTGACTATAGGCACTTTTTCACTGAGAGTTTTGGCTTTCCTGAATTCTGTTTTCAGGTGCTTATTTTTGCTCCTGGTTGTATGGGAAGCTGATGTTTCTGTTTCAGAGGCTGTGAATTCCACTGGGAGGTCATACATGTAAAATATACCACCTCCAGTATTTAAAAACCCTTTATATGGTCTATTATCTGAATCCCCTAGTTTGTGGCTACTTATAATGGCCTGTAGGAAACAATAAAATTCCTCCAAGACATTACAATCTTACCCTGGTCCCTAAGGTCTCCTTCTTGGGGATGAAAAGCATCAAATTTTCATTGGAGGATCTGGGTCTTATTCATATTTTGTCTTTCAAAGTACAGCCACACAAAAGTGAGTTTGTAGGATAGTAGAACACCCACTCTCCTCACCTCCTTTTTAATGTGTGACTCTGAGAATTGTTTTTTTTTTTTTTTCCTGAAATTAATAATTAATCTATTCTTTCAGAATACCTATAGTAATCCAAATCCATTGTATTACTCTCTAGAAGAATAATTGATGTGACCCAGATATTACAAGAAATTTCTTTCCTATGGAATTTTGCATAGGATATAAAAGTACAAATTAGGTCAAAACAAAAGAAAACATTTTTTTAACAGGTTTAGAACTCACCTGAACAAAATTAGCTCTGAGTTCTATTTCTTTTTCTAGTTAATAATTCCTTGGTTTATTTTAACTAGTTTGTAGAGCAAGAAGTAGAAGTAAACCAGGTCACTGTCTTGGGCCCAGTTAATATTTAATTATTCTGCATAAAGTGGAGCAGTTTTGACTGAAAAAAGCATGGGGCAAGTTGAGTTCAAATTCCTTATAGCTAAAAAGAAAGGCAGCCTTTCTACTTTCTTCATATGTCCTAACCCCTGGGCTATGTATTAATAGCAGAACCCTGGGAATGCAAAATCTTCATCAATACTTTTTGCAGAATCTCCTTTTCCAAGTACATTGAAGAACACTGAGTGGATTGGCCAGGAGGTTTTTGTGTGTGCATTTCAACATGGGAGAGATGAGAGGAAAAATGAAGTTGAGGCAGATTCTTAGGGAGATCTGAGGATGATTGTAAAATACCATACTGAAAAGAGAAATGGACTTACAGTACTTACAAATTTAGGAGCAGTTGAAAAGCTGGTCCATGAAGGATTCAATTTTTACTTTTGTACCTAAAGATACAGACCTATAAATCTCTTCATGAATGCAGCCAAGAATCCTTTTTCAAGGAAAACTGATCAGACAGAGTACCTAAGCAACTTAACAAAATGGTTAGGAAGCTCCCAGATCACGGATCTGCTTTCAGAAACATCTTTCTTAGGCTCTTTTTTAGGACAGTTTGGCAACACCAGGAATTAAAGTCAAATTGTTTTAATCTGTGTCTAGTGTATTAACTATAACAGCAGCCTGTTCTCAGAGCTTGAAGTTCACAAATGAAGGTATAAATCAGCAGCAAGCCACTGGACAGTTGCCAGTGTAAACCAGAGCTCAGTTTAAGACAGAAGAGAATTAGGCAGTAAAAAGTGTCTTTTTCCTCTCCGTTTTTCCATTTTTATCTCTTCAATGTTAATCCTCTTTGAAGGTATATGAAAACAATTATATTATCTTTGTAAAAGAAAAAAAAGAAAAGGCTTACTCTGGCACCTCAGTGCTTTATTATTTCGCTATATTTCTCTAGATAAGAAAATCTGATTTTTTACCATTAGCACTAGCGCTAACAGAGAAGTGTTTAAAACATATTTTCCGTCCAAGAAGAAATGTCAAAGCTTTTCAGACCATTTCTTTCTCCTTCCTGCTGGCTCTGTTGATACTACACTGCTCCTACCTATTCCTGGTGGCATGACTTGGACAAGCCCAATGTGTGTTGTGACTACCTGACACGAGACTATTTTCTGCCTCTCTGTCCTCCAAGTTAGCATTTAGAAACTCTTACATGTTGCCTGCTATGTTGGATTAATTGGATTAGCCCCTGATTAAAGACTGTTTTGCAGGACCAAGTTCTTTCTATGTGATTAAAATAAAATAAAAAAAAATAAAGGACATTTTAAATTTTTAGTCTTATCAGTTCTGATTTTTTTACATATATATGTGTATGTAAATTGAAGAAAATGTGGGAACTGGTGCTATTCTCCACAGGCAAGAAAATCTGCAAGATGGTGTAGTTGAAACTTTCACTATTAAGTAAAGGAGTGAAAACATAGAGCAACCTCAAAGGGTGGGCTTTTGTTATTACTACTTAAAGGGGAAAACTAAGGGACTAAATTGAAATATTAGGTAAGAATGAGCAAACAGGGACTTGGGCAGAGTTGCTTCACTCTCAGAGAAGGAGACATATGGAATAAGTTACTAGTGAAGGTAACTGAAGTACAGTCTCACAGAGATAAAGAGATACCTAAATCTGTTTCTGGAAGGGAGGATTGAAGAATAGGGTGAAAAAAGCAAGTAGGGTGGATTAAGCTAAACTGTGCCAGGACAGGCATGTCAGTACATATGAACCTTTTCTCTCTCTGCAATTCTGCTCTTTTATTTGCCTTTTTTTTTTTTTTTTTTTTTTTTTTTTTTTTTTTTTTTTTTTTTCTCCTTTATCAGCTCATAATATCAACTTAATAATGTCATTTTAACTCTTTCACATCTACAATATTCCTCTGTGCTATTCAATCCCCAGGGCATCAGTGAATTCTGCCTGGAGCATTCAGACACTCCAGTACAATGATGCGTTCTTGGTATGCAAGAACTGTGAAGCAAGTGACAGACAACTAAGGTGAGATTCTTCTCACCTAAATACAGTATAAGCATGCTGAACAGATGCTCTCTTTACAGTAACTGGTCAGGAAAAGGAATATCTTAGCAATCCATCTGAAATATTTCAGTAGATGAGATAAATTAGGCCACAAGAATTTCTGTTTTTCTTCACTGAATATAAATAGAGCCTAGGAAAATTAACGCAGAAATCCAAATCTCAGAGGCCTACAGTTCATATGAATTGACACCACTATCAATGCTGTGTCAAGAAGCAAATCCATTTCTAGCTGAGTTATCTAAGGCCATTTCAGCAACTCTGATAGGGTCTGTAATTCACAGACACCTGAGCAAAAGGGCGTGCCTTGAAGCCATCCCAGGAAGTCAGCATAAAGCTGCTCCAACTTAGAAGCAAAGACTGATGGCTTTGGTATAAGTCTGTTATAATATCTCTATTTGGTTTTGAGAAAAATGATTTCTCTTGGTAACACTCCATTGGGATGTGCAGCTGTAACCTGCAACAGAAATTACAGGCTTTCACTAGAAACGGGTAATGCAAAGAAATGAATAATGAAATCCAGGTTGGATAACCTGGATTATCAACCTGAATCCAGGCTGAGCAACCTGGTCTAGAGGGAGCTGTGCTTGCCTGCACCAGGCAGGTTGGGACTAGATGGTCTTTAAGGTCCATTCCAACCCTTTAACACTCTATGATTCTATGAAATAACACCTGATGCTCTCCCATTATTATTTTTGAAGCAATTTGACTTCATACAAAACTATTAAACATCCCAGAAAAGAATTATAGTCATGTATGTGGTCACACAGCCAGAACTTGGGGCATTTGGACATAGCACTGGCGGAAATGAAGGAGAAATCCTTCTTTCAACAACATATTCATCTGTAGATAGAACCAACTTCAAAGGGAGAATTGTCTCAGCTGTTTATCCCATCATTTTTATGTCTGAACTAGTTATTCTCAGGGTTGCAGGAATTACAGACTATGAATCCTTCAAGACATTCCATTTTCAAAGCTGAAGAGTCCTCTCCAGGGATGTGTTGGAAATCCCTAGTATAGATCAGATAGAGGAGGAAACTGAGCCTTTCTTTTCCAGATTCCAAGTGGTAGTCTTACACACTGGATAACTGAATTACAGAAAAGGGAATAAATGAATCCATACTGAACCTGTTCAAATATTTTCTATATTTTGCATTCAGCTGAAAGTGCTTGTGATTAAAAATCTAGACATATACATGTTTGCTTGTTTGTGGGGTTATTTTGTAACTGATAAATGCTTTTTATGAAGATTAAATACTATTCAAAAAATAAACAAGTATTTAGAACAAACCTTGTAACAACTGTGATGGCATAAATTATGTTAAAGGGAAAGCTGTGAGTAATGCTGTTATCTGAGCACCCTAAAAAACTGTACATGACGCAAAACTTAGTTTAATTAAGGAACTTACCACTCTCCTTTTTCTACTGCTATTTCCCTCTCCTTTCAAGAGAAAAAACAAGTCAAGAAAAAAATTTCTAGTAAAAATATGATAGAAAAATACCACCTATTTTATAATATAATGAAGTCTATAACCTCATAAGTTGCACTGTTGTAATTTTTATTATTTTATTTACTGTATTACATTACTACATATGAAGAACTTAAAACGGTTCTTTGAAATACCACTGAAATCACTGTGATATTATGGATGTATTTCGAATAGATTTGTGACAATTGAGGTTGTCGTCCAAATATCTTTCACCTCAAAATCCTGCTGGATCACACATGTACTTTTGCTACTTTTTTTAGAGGCCTGTTTTGATTTAACATGTGCCACTGTGTTCTTTCATTGTTTGGAGAAACTAATGAATGGTATGGAGTGATTGTGTTCTGTCATTTTTCTTACTCTTCCCATGTTCTGTTGTGCAATCACTGCCATGCTCTTGCTAAGAACCTTGGCTGCATTCCACTCTGAGTTCTTTCTTAATGACTTCATCTGTAGGACTACAAAGATTCATAATCAGTTCCTATCCAAGTGCTGAAATTAATTTTGTGGAAATCCATCTCTGTATGTTACAATGCTGGCTATTGAAGCAATCTTGAAAGCAGACACCATGTGGGGGGAAGGAAGGAGGGGAGCAGGGAGAGAAAAAAAGAAAAGAAAGAAAACTTTGGCCCCAGCTCACAGAAATCAAGCTGTGTTCTGTGACACTCAAAAAAAAAAGGGTGGTCTCCTCCCCAGCAGAAGTCACGCAACAGAACAGATACCCTCACCAAGCTGCTGTCTCTGCAGTTCTCTGTTTCCTTACCTCAGAGGAGAGAAAAGATGCCTCTCTTAAGACTGTGAACAGGTGAAAAGGTTTCTATTCACAACAGAATCTCTGGAGGCTACCACAGACTTAAATGTCTACTGGGATATCTCAGTGAATTTAATGACAAACTTCTGTACCTTGTTCAGTCAATAGAGAGTTCTGAAAAACCTTAAATTAGGTACATATAGTAAATTTTCAAACTCTTTCACCTCTTCCAGGTGGTAACTCAAGTGTCTGAATAGGATGTGTCAAAACTTGTGTGTGTCTTAGCAATCACAGCTGAATAACTGAATAGGTTGAATATATATTCAGCAGAGGTTTACATCTGCAGGAACCAACAGGGAATATTAAAGAGCACAAGATGCAAGTCAATATTCACCACTGAGTAGGAGAATGACAACTTGGTCAACTGAGACTTAACACAAACGGAGATACTCAGAATTCCCCATTACAACTGGATGAAAACACTGATGTTGCACAGATGGTACTGAAAACAAAAAGGGAGGGACAGTCACGGGACCCTATCACTTAATTTAAGGTCCTGTTTGTACCTCCAGGATTGGTGTTATATACACAGTAGTCTGCATGTGGCTCCCTGCACACTTCTCTGCTTATTTCTCCAACTGGTGTCAACGCTCAAAGTCTGTGTTTGGCAAAAACTCATGGTCAAGTGTCAATCTTCTTACAAACACATGCACACAAGTATAGAGATCAACAACTGGATTTGGCTTATTCCCTTATTGACTTGGAACACGCTGGGTTCAGGACACAAACAAGAGCCTTGCCTTAGTAAATGAGAAGGACATCATTTTCCAACTCTGCTCCTTTCCATAGCTAAAATGAGCAATAGACACAAGGCAAAAGACATGTTGTCATTCACAGCAAAGGTCTCAGTCAGCCAAAAACATTTAGTGTCAGAAAAGCTGCAGTTTACCTAAGAAATCATATAATCAAACTTTAATACAGAAGTGATCATGTCTTTGTAAAAACTTCATTCCTCATGAAACTGTGCCAGATCCTGACATTGTCTGCTGGCGTCCGACTGACACACTGCAGTAGTAATAAATGGGGCACTGTGTGTCTAAGCTCCCTAGCTGAGATATGACATTAACTCTTGACCTTCAAATGAAAAGAAAACTCAGTATCTCCTGTTACTATTATAAATGTTGACTTTAGTATTCATTATTAAAGAACACATTTCAGTCTCATTCCACATGGCATCACGCAATGTATGGATCTATAGCAGTTTTCACTGGTACTGTTTCTTTTCACTTTGTCTGCATCTGATAAGCCAGAAACCTTGGGGACTGAACGAAAACACAAGCTTTACTGAAGAAACAGGCCTGGGAGATTTTCTTCTTCATTTCATGACACCATGCTTGTGTAATTCCATAGAGTAATACAGCCTTTATTTTATGGCATATGAAAATGTGAATGCATTTCATTAAATTCATATATTCCATATACAGAGTATGAACAAACCCCACATGGAAGTAACACATTGGTTGGTATGTCTTGGGCCTTCTTCTGGGCCACTTCATAATCAGGATGAACTGCTGTAATTTCCAGTGATGGAATTCAGCTCAAATCACAGAAAATTCAGCTTTCCTGATCCACAGTCCCTTATCTCACTCTCTAACACATAAGCAAAAAAATATGGTTATTAAGTGTAGCAGTCAGAGAAAAAAGGTTACGTATTTCTTTTAAAAGTACCCACTCTGAAATTTGGAGAAGAAAAAGTGCTGAAATTAGACCAGTCCCTGTTACCTCATTGCAGAGCATTAGCAGTTTAATCCATGAATTGCACAATTACAGACATTATTGTGGGAAGTCTGTGTTTCAGTCTTCCGAGTCTGACAAACAGACAACAAGGAATTAATTTTCTTATGAGTGGAATGGGTGTCAAAATTTGGAACTGAAAGGATGTGTTCCAGCAACCAACTTGAAAATGTTAATTTTTCAGTTTAGAATTCCATTTTTCTGAATGTCTTTTTCATGGATAACAAGGATTGTCTCACTGCTGACTTGTGACTGCTCTCCTTTGGTGGCACTGCAGAGAAAGAGGATAGGGTAGCTACAGGATTACTATATATTATACTATATATTTAAATTAATGCCAAGTTTTTGTTGTCTCTTAATTTGTCTCATTGCCATCTAATCTCAGAGGAGACCTGAATACAGTCTGGTTTCTACTGAGCAAATCTTTGAACGACCATTGCTAAACTTCTCAGCCAAGGCCAGACTTTTGATACTTTGATCATCTCCCTGTTGCAGGTGGAGCTCCAGAAGAGCCTATGAAACACAGAGATCAATTTTTACACTGTCACCAAAGTCAGGCCCTGAACACTCCCAGGTTGGACTGGGTGAAAAGTTTAGCCATGAGGATATGCTCATTTTGCTGTGCCACACTCATCTTGGTACCAAAAAAGGAGGCCAATCCTTGTGTACTAAACAGGACAGAAATCAAACATGCATAAAAGTGAGCTTTTCTGTAATAGACACTGACTAATTTTCCATCCTAAGGCTATAGACAGATTCTTCCACTTCATTATGCTTCTTTCTAGCAAACTGATGCACAGGAACCACACCAGACAACAGCACTAGGGCCAGGACAGAGAAATGCATCCAGGCTGAAATAAGTTAACAATGATCCTGGAGAGGCAAATCCTTAGAAAAATATTTACTTCTTATACACTCTTGCAGAGAGAATTTCTATGCAACCAGCATTGCCCATGTTGGTTTTTGTTTTTTTTCTCCCCTGTGCATGCTTAAAAAAAAGACAACACTCAAGCAGAAATTTATCAGTGTCACTGAGCCAGAATGCTGCCCTTCTAACTAGGAATTAATCCTGCTAATGTCAAAGGGCTGATGGATGTCTTCAACAGCAGGAAAGAGTTCACAGCCTTGCCCACAGAAATAGGCTCTTAAATCAGAGCATGTTCTTATCTTTGAAGCTTGAGTAGCCATTGATTCTGGGGCTATTCCTGATCATCAGCTGAGAGCTATCTGGGTCTGCAGTTAGCCCTTACAATTACAATTCTCAGGAGTACTTCCTCTGCTGTCATCAAATCTGTCACAGATTACTCCTGTGGCCTTTATATGGCCATGGAGCTGCTAATTGCTCTCCTGCTGACTGCAGAGGCATGGGTGAAGATTGCTCCAATATGAGACAGAGCAGCTCAGCAGACTACTGCTCTGCTGAAGAGCTGAACACCAGAGTGAAGCTAAAGCATTCTCTGACAGGAATTTTCTTGCCAGTGCATGAAAACCACAGCTGGCCTGTCAGTCTGTTCACCTGAACCCCCACCTGCTTCCTTCCAGCTCTTGTTGTATCATGAATTCCTTAGTGAAGGGAAAAATGTTCTTCCCTCTTTATACAGCTGACAAGTGCAGGGCTTTAAATACCACCCAAATTCAAATGTTGAATGTGGCTGATGATTTGTGAATATATTTTTCTCCAGCACAACGGCTGAGAGCGAAATTGTGGTGATTCAAACCTGTTACACATCACAGAGAAAAGGGTGTCCATTTCTTCATCATTGTACCTTTGTATGAACTTAACAGATTTAAAATGTCAGCCTTCAGAGTCATGTCCTCTACAGAAACCTTTCAGTGTGTAATTTCACCTTTGCAAATCCAGTTTGAGAGTTGTGAACCAGGGTCACTTTATTCTGCTGAGTACAGCTAAAAAACATAACAAAGTATCAGAGAGTTACTGTAGTCTTGCTCAATTATTTTGTATTTCTTGCAGCAGAGCGTAGTGAATCATGCAAAACACATTGTTTTGTTTTGCTTTGTAAGACACACTTCTTACTGAATGATGTGTGCATAAAATATGTTGGAAATCAGTACATTATTCCACAATGGGACTCCATTTTTGATGGGACCTTCTAGGGGGTGCACTCATACTCATAATAAATAGCAGGAACAAACCCAGAACACAAGTTTGGCTACACCACTGGTTTTGGAGTCACAAAAATATCTTAAGGGAGATGAAATACCTTCATGCATGTTCAGTTCTTTGTTCTGTCCTGTCACTGTGAGTTAATGACTCTTTCAATTAGGAATTGGACTGAGTCCACCAATTCATGTCAAAATACAGTCTCCACATAATGATGGAGACAACCAAATGGGTATAAGATATTGCCTTATTTGTAACTGTTAATATGGAGATGAAGAGTTAGCATGCCCTTCATTCCAACTTGAAGGGTCTCATATATAAAAATGGAGATAAAAGAAGTAACCTAATGTGTTCAGAGTTTTTTTCTTCTGGAAGGATTTTGTTTTCCTAATAGCTAAAACAATAACCAGCTTCAATTTGTTTTATAAAAAAAAATCATGCACAATAACCACACAAAATTTGATATAATGAACTCCACAATGATTAATAATAATTCAATATTTGTGTGGGATTTATTGCATCTCACAGTGTTAGGGTGAGGACTTGTTCTAATGAAGTCTAGTTCTCCTGTCATTGTTGTCTTTCTTTATACTAAAGCCATTTAAATTCTGATTTTGAAAATCCTGTTTGCATCACTAATGCCTAGATCTGAATGTTTTCCATATGAGGAAAGAGCAAATACATTAGGATTCTTAGGCTTGGGAAAAAGATGACTGATAGGGGAAAATGATAGAGGGCTTTAAGTCATAAACTGTATACAGAACATGAACAGTGAATATTCACTCCACCTCACAGCACAAGGATTAGCAGACATATAATGAAAGCATTAAAGAGTGAGTTATCCACCAAAGCATTTTTTTTCCACACAACATGTAATTACATTATGGAGCTCATAACCACAGGATTTCACGGAGGTAAAAAATACACATGGATGTAAAAAGGAACAAATTCATGGAGAGTAAATCAACTGGTGTTACCAAACATGATTTGCCAGAAAGAAATCTGGATCAGGAAGTTCTCAAACCACTGATTACTGGAAAATTTGCTAGACGAAGATATTTTTGTGCATGCATTTGTTTCTTTCCTCTTTGAAAGTCCTCTTCATAGTCTGATAGGAGCAACAGACATTTCTGGAGTACAGAAGTTTGGGTTGTTTCAGGCCTCTGTGTTAGG
The DNA here is from genome assembly GCF_965231275.1 of Zosterops lateralis. Lineage (NCBI taxonomy): Eukaryota > Metazoa > Chordata > Aves > Passeriformes > Zosteropidae > Zosterops > Zosterops lateralis. The sequence goes on from NC_139765.1 coordinate 66,088,102, forward strand.
GAGGAGCAAAATGAACTGTAAACACACGTATTTCAGTCCACCAATACTAAAGAAAATGTATATGTCTATCTTAAATGAGGGCATCTACTATATTGGTTGGGTCAGATATGTGTCATTCCTGTTATCATGGCTCTATGCAGAAGAAAATAACAACATTTTTTTTTCTTCCAGCCCTAATATTTGTGCCTTATTTCATATTCAATCAGTAAAGTTACTTAAGAAAATGAAACCAAAGGGATCTGTCTCAACATATTACTCTTCATTAAAAGTATCATAAAGAAGAGTTTATAAGCTGACCCAATTTTTATAAAACATCTACATATGGTCTTCAGTCCCATTGAAATTATTAGATTTAGAAATGTGTTTAAGATCTTTGCTGAACTGGAACCAGAGTGAAATATGGTAGAATGAAAGCCACCAAAGCATCTGAGACATTGAAATATAGTTCAGTTCCATTAATAGCAAGTCTCTGTTTCAAGTAGAGCTGATCTGACAAAAGCAAAGCAAAATTACTCCAGTATATAAAAAGGGTTCCTCTGTGCTGTTAAATTCTGATATAAATTATTAAATCCCACAGAGATTTTTAGATCAAAAGAACTTTGTACTTTCTTTATGTAGCCCATTCTACAGAGAAAAAAAAATTGCCAAATATCCTGCAAGGCAGATGTGAAAATATGATCTTTTAAAGCAATTGTGACTTGCTTTCCCATTTATTTTTTGTGCTGCATCCAAAAGCTCTTTGGATGTGTGACATCCAGTTACAGATTTAATGTACAACACAAAAACGTAAGGTGTCCTTCAGAGGTTACCCCTGTAAATGCAGATCACTATTTTGAGTGAGCTGAAGAGGTACCAAGAGACACCAACAGTCTTTTCAAATGTCACTGTTACATTTTCTAGTTAAAAATTTAACCATTTCTACATGTTCCTCTAAAAAGGCATGCTGCACTTTTAAAGGTGCAGTCCTGAATACACATACCAATCTTCAATTTCTCTGAAAACCAATTGATCTACATGTTTAATTTCTCAGCTATACAGACACTGTATTTTTTTCAGAAGAAAAATAATAAAATCACAGAATCATTAAGATTTGAAAAGATCTCAAAGATCATTAAACCCAGGCATTAAGCCAGTACTGCTCTGTTCACCTCTAAACCATGTCTCCAAGGGCCACATCCACACACCTTCTGAACAAATATAGAAATTCCTGATATCCCTGGCAGCCTGTTCCAATGCTTGACCACTCCTTCAAGTTCAGAATTTTTTTCCTAATATCTAATCTAAGCATTCTCTGGAGCAACTTCAGGCCATTTCATCTTCTCCTGTCACTTGTTACCTGGGAGAAGAGAACAACTCCCACCTGGCTACAACCTCCTATCAGATAACTGTAGGGAATGGTAAGTTTCCCTCTCACCTGAGCCTCCTCATTTGAAATGTTTTATTTTTCTGAATTAACAACATTATAAAAAACAATTTTTTACACTTTCTGCTTAGTATAAGCCAAGGGTAAAAAAAAGATCTACTGACAATCTGAATAGGAACACTCAAATAAAACTTGGAACTTTACCTTCTAATTTTATTTGAATAGGATATACTGGAAGACACAAAATAGGCCTTTAACAGGGGAAAAAAAAACTGTGACTCTGTTCTTCTTAAGAAGCCCTAACCATCATATTACACAGTTAGAGTTTATTTCTTTTTTCCTAATTCACTCTTGGGGACAGTAAATCTCGTATCCATTTCCCCATTGGAGAGGTAGGAGGTGCTTCTGCCCTCCCCCATTAACCCTCCTGACGTAAATTCTGGCTGTCATTCACACTCCTGGGAATGAGGAAATATGGGTCTGGTCCCCTCTGTCTGAGGAAGGAAGAGAAACCAGTTTCCTCACTTCCTGTGCAAGTGGTCTAAGTGGTACATTATTGCACTAAAAGCCACCTCTGCAATTACTTACTGATCCAATGTCAGCACATTAGGGTTTGTCTCAGATGGATTTAGTGAGAGTCATCATCCTTCTGTGCATTAGATGCACTTTAACAGGCCATAGGCAGCCAGGCAAAAGCTCAGATGGGGATGAAGGTTTTTGCCTCAATCTTGATTAAGTTTACATAGAAAGCAAACAGAGAGGCATCAGTTCACGATTTTGCCTGGTTGATTCAGGCTAGGACACCTGGTCTGAGATGCTCTGAAGTTGCTGGAAATACATAAATACCTGCCAAAAATATTTGTGCCCCTCCAGACTAGAAGAAAAATCCCTACAGAATACCCAGTCTTGCATGCTAATAAACCTGAAATAATATCTGACCTTCTCAGGCTAGGGCTGCTTTCAGCTAAACCTGAAGTAGAAACAGACCTCAGAAATCAAGTAGAGATTCACCATGGAAGTGTGGGATTTGGAGGCATTGGCATAAAGTTTATTCATAGTGCAGTTTCCAGCATTTATACTTCAGCTTCATTTCAAGTCAAGTATCCAAGAATGAATAAAAGATAAATTCCTCTGGGGAGCTGGGCTTTACTTACCAAGCCAAGTACTACATTTGCCTTGCATTTCTCAGCTGCTGTACTTGAAGAATACACTAAGGAAGAAATTGTCTATCAGGAGCAAAGTACCAGGTTACACATGTCTGTGCAGGGTTGATAGTTCACTGGAGAGTTATGGAGCCAAGATTCTGCCAAAATTCTCTTCTTGCTCTAGTTATTCTGAATGTAGATTCACAGATCCAGAAGGTCATAAAGGGTCAAGGGACAACCTTAAACATAAGCTCCTTTATATTTGTCTACACTCCATAAACTCTAAACTTGCCTGATGACATCTGGCACATCTTACTCTTTCTTACGTACAGAGGGTCTCTTCTCTCAATACTATATAAAATTACTAGTCTTGTTAAGCATGTGAATTTATAATGTCTGAAAATCATTCTTGCTTATCTGCATGTCTTCACCTAAATAATATTTCCAAAAGTCAAGTCTTATATTTATTCGAGGCACTGAACTTGCAAAGCGTAAAATTTCTAAACTGGGAATGTTGGCATTTCTAAGGTCAGCAGCAAAGATTGGTTTGCAAACCTAACTGAAGTTTTGATTTGCTTCAGTGCCATGCAACAGCTTGGCTTTTAGAGCACCAAATTGCTTTTTTAGTACATTTAATTAAACTTCTAAGACTGCTTGGCAAGCTTAAACTCCACTTGTTGCAATCAGCAGCATGGTGATTATTTATAATTTCATGAAGATTGCTTCCATCTGTACTTCAGTGCAATTAGGGAGTTTATTCATAATTCATTAATTTTAAAGATGTGTACATAAAACATGATTCTGTGCTCTAACTTTATGTGTTATGATTTAATGACACTTAAGAATATCTGACAATTAACAATGTTTAAACAAACTAATGATTTAGAAAAGCTGAGTAAAATTTAGCAGCTAGAGTTAGAATTCAGCCTTGTCGCTTTGGGTGATGAACATGCTTACATGTAAATAGGGAAATGCCTTTTTCAAGGCTAATTGTTACATCTGTCCTTTTGTGCTGTGGATTTAAGACAGTTTCTAAGTATCATAAAGAAAGAATACAGAGAAAGGGTAAGAAATGAGAAAGCAATTCTTGCAACCTCTCAAGAAGCCAAATATTGGACACAATCAGCAGGTAGTGCTGAAGAAAATGGATTTAGTGTAATCTGGTATTTCCTGTGTTTTCTGATGGGTGACACTAACTGTGATGCAGAGATAATCCATATTTACAGTAAACTCTGTAGGCCAGGTTGGATTGGGGCCCTGAGAGAAACCTGACCTGGTAAATGGCATCCCTGCCCAAAACAGGGGATTAGGACTGGATGATCTGATCTCTAAGGTGCCTTGCAACCCAAACCATTCTGTGATTCTATGAAATATTGATCAAGATTAAATACAAAATTTTTATAATACAGTCATAGATTTAAAAAAAATCAACTTGAGGTTTACATAATAACGAAAATATTATTTTTAACATCATCTCATATTTAGTACATTTTCTCTGTGGTTATCTTGAGGGAAATAAATAAGATGGAGTGCTAAATTTAAAAGCTGAGAACTTTGGTCAATATTCAAGTGGGTTGCCAGGAAGTCAAGTGTTATAAGACATTGTACTTATGGTCCAATGGTCTTGAGTAGGTGCTTATCTATCTGCTGGTAAAGGACAATGTATAAACTGGATAAAAGTATATCGAGCCTCCTAAAGCAGTGGGAAATGATTGAAATAAACTTTCATTTTGTCAGATTTTGCTGACAGTGTCCTCTGGTGTGCTGGTAAGCCATGCCCTTAGCTAAATCCTTCTTTTCCCTCACCTTGAAGAACTTCTATTTGCTTGGTTTGGAGCCCTATGGGACAATTTTGCAAGAGACTTAAAGTTTTGTGAATTTTCTTTAAGACTGACTTCAACCAAGAGGTAGGTTAGACACTTATGTACTCGACTGAATAAATGTCAGGACAAAAATCAAGCTGCACGTCAGGGTGAACATCTAGAGACAAACACAGCTGGTGACACCGAACAAGACCTGAGGCTTCAGAGAATCCCAGTTCAGCAGAAATAGAAACAGTATAGACTGTCCAGCCTCAAATTTGAGAAACAGAGAAAAGTTGCTCAACCTTTACCACCACTCCTTTCAACCTTATTAAAAATTCAGTTTTCTACAATGGTGATATGTTACCACAATATTTGCTCACACAAGCCTAGAAAGCTGAAAGCTCATCTTGGTTGGACTAATTTGGAAGCTTGGGTTTAAATACATTATTTCTCATGTAATTAGGGCCTATCCCTGAGTCACATCTGTAAATTCTTAATTGTAATATTTTTTGTATGTGTTACACATTAACATGATTTGCTCGGTGATCTTTCATCCCGAATTTCTTCAATATGGGTGAAACATGTCATTTGTTTCCATAGTATAGACTAACAGCACAAATGAGGTTCTTATGATCTCTCTATCTCATAAAATAGAATACCACGCATGTCAAAATATTTAAACATAATCAGACACGGGCCCTTACCCAAATCCAAATCATTGCTGAAGTTTTGGAAAGTATTAATGCTTTATCTCTCCAAAGCTCCAGAAACAGTCCAAATCTTTATCTGAACTCATCCCATCATGTACAACTTTGAGTTTAATGTAACACAGACAAGGATAGTGAGATTATTTACTGGTATAAATCAAAATAGCAGTACAGACAGAGCATGGTCTCAGAGCACACCTCACAAAAACTCAGCAAAATTATTATGTGTCCAAGCACACATTTTTCACTGAGTCGCTGTTGCTGTGCATGAATAAAGTTCTTTGGCCACAATTTCACATTAAAAATATATTGAGAAGTGATTCCTGTAGATTAAAAATGTACAATAAAGATGCATAAGGATTATTAAATATAAAATACTTTTTTGGCATTTCAGTATTATAAAATGATGGGTAATTTTGAGGAAAAATAAAAGAATAAGGACATAAATCAATTCAGAAGCTAAAAGAGTTTATCACAGAGATGGGCTGAAATACGTAAATATGCACAATTTCTACAGATCACTGCAAAGTGAATTACGCTTACTTTTCAATGGTTGTGAATCATTAAGTCAGTTCAAATTACTTTATGTTGTTTTAGAAGGTAATCCTTACGGAATTTCCATATTTGTTTGAGATTTCATATGAACGATAACCACACTTTGAGTTTGTATTTTGTAACCTGAGAAATTCCACCTGAGTCTTCAAAACTGACCTTGATTCATCATCAGTTACTGCTGACAACAACTCTTCATTGGTACAAACAAAAAATAGATTATATATTCCAGTACAGTATCTATTTTTTGTTTTCCTTACTCTTTCAAACTGTCTGCCTGGCTCATACTTCAGTCATCCCTTGAGAGGTGCAGGTCAAACACGTGTGTCTCCTATTTCCACACAACCACAGTTGCCTGTGAGCCGCAGCACGTGGGTATAAAGCCCAGGTGATACAACACTAAATGGCAGTCACTGTTTGGCACTACGGTCAATGGGTCAAGGCACAATTTCTTTTCCATGTAATTTCTTGGCTGCCACAATTGTATATTTTCTCTGGCTGCTACATAACCTGGACATACTAATTTAATGACTTTTCCCTAAGAGCAAAAGCCACTGTTATATTCAGAAAAATGGCTATATATTTCAAGTTTCCTTACATCAATATTATGACAGTACCCACATTGTTTTACAGCCCCATGCTGACAAGCCATTAACTTTGTTTACATTAGGCCGTGGCTTAAGTTGGAATTTGGAGTTGGATTTCAAATACCCCAATATCCACAGATGTTAGGAGAGGGGTCCTTGGCTTGGCTTGCTGAGGAACAGTACAAAATTTGGATCTGGACCTAAGTGTGATTTTGAATTTATGCCAACCTTGAGGTGTTTTGCATCAGAAGCTTAAAACACTTCTTCCAGAACAGGGGTGCTCTATTTAAAGGATGCTGGGTTTTAAGTCCAAATGACAGTGCAGAGTGGGGCAAATACCTGCTGAACTGTGGGAATTCTTAGGATCTCATACCTCATTTTTCAGTCTGTTCTAGGTATTTAGAAGAAAAATAAATTCTTTTACTTCAGTGAAATTTTTCTTGATACCCCATAATGTGAAAGAGTTGAGGACTCTAAGGGAGATTTGGCTTCAGCTTCTGGTTCTGTCACAGAGACTCTGTCAAGCCTCATGGTGATGTCTACTTTCTTGATGGAAGAGTAGTAATCCTATTACAGGTCTCCATGGATTGACTTTTGGATGGTAAAGTGATCCTTGCCTGCAGAGACAAGTCCTACAGAACAGGACTGTGAGCATGTCTACACTGTGAAATCAGCCAAAGGAACCAGCAAATCTTCATGTCCAGGGATTACTAGCTCAGGCTGGTATTGCCTGCACACAATTTGGCATCTTTCAGACACAGGCTGGTTTGCAATCTGCCCGTTCTGCTCAGGCTGAAGGCAGGCACAGCAGGTTTGGTTTGTCTGCAACTGCCAGCCTGCTTTCACTGAGAACCAAGAGTGACAGAAGTACAGGAGCATTGCTTTTTACAGTGTTTCAGTCAAATAGCATAGTTAAAAAAACCCAACACAAACAAAAAAAATTAAAAAAACAAAGTTGCCACCACCAAAAATGACAAGAATTCATCCTGCAAGCTTCAAATCATATAAAGAAAAAGATTTCACCATTTCAACCATTTCTTCATGTTATTGAAATGGTGTCATTTAGTGACAGCAGAGACAACAAGCATGTGCTCACCTCAGAACAGACGTTAAACAAAGCATTGGATTTCTTTAATGGAGACAATAAACAGACACAATTTATATTTCTCACTTTGGAAAGCTGGTCCATCTGATGTCCGATGGCTTCACTTCAAAGACATCCCGGGTGAACCTTTTCCATGTGACTCCATGTGTGGTATTGCAGAGATGAAGGGGCCAGCTCCTAAGAAGTGGGAAACAGTGCCTTAAAATTTACTCTGTGAGCAGAGATTTATGGAAGATCAGAAGACTTTATAAAGTAAATAATGTACGTTTCGCAAATATATACAACGTACAGACTATTTACCAAGAAACTTGAAACGGCTGTCTTGGAAGAGTTCCAGTTTCCCAAGTAATCTGGTTATCAGGTTTTAAAAGAGATCCAACATATATGACACTGACAAAATCAGGCTAAATATATTTTTTCCAGAAGGAGCAGGGTGGTAATAGGAAATACGCTTTTTAAGGCAATTAACAAACACTCCTTTAACTGGCAAATTGTTCCAAGTAACTTAGAGGGGAGAAAAATAATCTAATTTGGAAATCTGCTTGCAATGCACACATGCATAAATCTACTTTAAAACAGGCCTGGATAATGGATAGTAGTGCAGAGAACCAAAAAACGCTTCTAAATTATCTATTTCAGGTCATTGCAGAAGCCACTAGCCTGTGCTGAGGGGTGCCAGAGCTGGGACCCTTCTTCTAATCAGCCCAGACTGCTCAACTTCTCTGCACAGGTTTTCCATTTCCTATTAAAAATTAGAGTAAAGTTGTGTGACGACAACAACAATATTGAGTCTATATTTAGTAGTGTGTTCATTTATTGATGATTTGTCTGTTTCTTTTCTTTAGTGCTTTCTGTGGTTATAGTTTAAACTGGATTGTTTTTACCTTTTTAAAAAATAAGATATTGAGATCACCCCAAGTGTGGAGTTTCTGCTGAATTCAAATATATAGATTTGTTAAAACAAGAGGTTATTTTCTGTACCTTAGCAACAGTAAGAAAAAGGGAAAAGGCATAGGTGACTGAGAAAGCTGGAAAGGAAATGGAAGTTGGAGACAATTGGGTGAAATTTTTAAAATATCAGAATCCTTCTTTAGGAAGTTCTCTCAATGAAATCATGCCACTCCAAGATAACAAAATGTTTTGCTTGGAAATGAAGAAAAATTGAGGAAAAAGGCTTTTAAAATAACTTAAACATTGAAAACACTTTAAATGACACTAAAAATATTACTCTTACTTCAAACTATTGCAGAAGTTTGACCTAAAATTTTAGGCTGTCCTTAGTTGTGATGACATAATTTTTGGAAAATACCTGTTTTGGAAAGACCATAAATAATTTTCTTCCTTTTTTCCCCTATTTTTTTTTTTTTCCAAATATTGACACTTTATCATAGACAGTAAATTCAGGCCACCATTTATTTTGTAGGCCTCTTACAAATTTTAAGCTTTTGGGATAAAAATTGTATTACTTCGTTGCAAGTGGTCTAAAAAGCAATGTGATTAAAGTTAAGTGCACAGACATTATGGATAATTAAAGGAAGAAAAAGAGATATTGTAAAACTGTTACTTATTCTGAGCTACTACTAAACTGATTCGCTCAACTGTTCCCCTCTATATCAAATTTATGTGAAATGAAAACCAATTTTGAATGTAAAGCTGCCTTTTCCTTAATCAGTTCTGATTATTGGTCTCTTGAGTGTAACAGCAATTGTTGTTAATTAGCTAATCTAGTCAGTCCTGTGCAATGGCACTGATTCACAGTAGCTGAGGATCTGACTCATTCTCCTTCACTCACACTAAAAACCTCCATGTCCCATGTCTTCTGACCAACTGCAAGTATGACATCATTTTATTTCTCTGGAACAGCTGAAAATTCTTCCCTGCCTGAAATGCTAACCCTTTGGATGCTTTGCTGTAGGGTTTGGGAGCGTGTGTGACACAGGGGGATCACTTATCACTTTATTAATTTATCCTAATTCTTGCCCAGGGAAAGCTGATCGTTCCTGTGGTAACTCACTGAATTTGCATTTGCATGTACTCACTTTTTAGTTAACCCTTAGCAGGCAAGTCCTAAATGAGGGAAGAACTGGGCCAGCTGTGTCCTGGGGTTGTTTAGCCTGGAGAAAAGGAGGTTCAAGGGAGACCTTGTTGCTCTCTACAACTCCCTGAAAGGAGGGTGTAGCCAGGTGTGGTTGAGTTCTTCTCCCAGGTAAAAAGAGGTAAGACGAGAGGAAATGGTTTCAAGTTGTGCCTGGAAGTGTTTAGATTGGCTATTAGGAAAAACCTTCTTCCCTGAAAAAGTGTTTAGGTATTGGAATAGGTGGTGCCCAGGATAGTGCTGCAATCACTGTCCCTGGTAGCGTTCAAAAAATGGGCACCTGTTGTGCTCAGAGACATGTTTGAGTGCTGGACTTGGCAGTGCTGGGTTAATGATTGGACTCAATTATCTTGGAGGTGTTTTCCAACCTTAATGATTCTGTGATTTTGTGTCTCCAGCATGACCCTATCTGTACGCTATCAAGTCAAGAAACATATCACAGTGTCAGATGGTAAGTTTTTAACTTTCGAAACTCAAACATCAAGTGACCAAACAACTTTACCCAAGATACAGAGGCTCTGCACTGAGAGTCAAAACTAGGTCTTAGGCATATGCAAAGCTCAGGTACTTTAATGTATCCCCATTTTTTTTCCTTTTTCTTTGAGACTAAACCTTTTAGTTTTAACTGTATTGTTAAAATACAGAAATACAGGATTCACGGTGCAAAGAGTTAAGAAAGCTGCATCATCTTAAAAAAAGGTCATATTTTTGTAATGCTATAATAGTCCAAATCATTATAAATTCCATCTGGTCTTCTGGAAAAATATAGCACTACTAAAACTCAAAATATCCAGCTTGAAAGAATGGAGTGCAGGGTGTTGGTGAAAGCACAGCTTAATAGTTTGGGACCAAGTTTGATCTTGGATATGATCTATGACATTTACAGGCCTGCACAGGAGCTCTTGCTCAGCACTATACAGTGTAGCTCACCTGGATGGCTGAAAATAGGTTTTGTCCCCAGGCAAGCAAAACAAGACACCCATTTCCCCAAATGTCTGCATTTCTCCCTGAAGTGTATTTCTGACACAAGTATTTAGATAAGTAACCAGTCACTGCTACAGAAAGCCCAGCTTTGCTCTGCTCTGAGTGCATATTCTGGAAAGTAGAAGCTGGCATGGTTAAAGTGTGAGAGAAATTATTTGCAAAGACCTATTAAGGAACAAAATACACATTGCAGGATTTTCAAAGTAATATGTGCTTGTTAATTATCTCAAACATAAGCTTGTATATTTATGTAAGTTCATTAAATCAGTTGAAAATAACTGTTTTAACACTGGCAATTCACAAGGAAATTATGCTTGTGTGCTCTTAGATACATTGCAGAATGAAGTACTTATCATGGCTTATATATATTAACACTATATGAGATGAAGTAAAAAAATCCACTCTGTTTCAAAGAATTGAGAAATACATCTTATTTCCAGTTGTTAAAAGTGGAAAACTGTTCCTAATTTAAGTCTTTCAACCTAATGTTTAATTTTTTACATTTCTTCTGATGGCTTAACGTGATATTTAGTTTAGTGACTACAGTGTTTAATTTATTCTTTCATTAATTGCACAATCATAGGCCAGATTCAACATGGATGTAAAACAGTGTCATCAGTAGAGTTATAACAGCTTGTGTTTGGATGCTTGTGATCATACAAAAGGTTGCCCTCAAAGCAGGTTGAAGCAAAACCTGCTAGCCAAAATACGTATTTTTCTAGGACTGGTGCTACAAAATTAAGGAAACTCCAGCCTGGAAATGTTTTTATTTCTGCATTTCTTTGGCATGTCTTTCCTTTTACCTTCTCTCCCTTTGAAAATTATCACTGCGTATCATCTCTGAGCAAAGCAGTAAAATAGTTCAAGCATATTTCAATATGTAATACGTAGCTATTGGGAAAAAATGGGTCCCAAGTATTTTCATTTTCTGTATCTTTAGTGTCTCTTCCTTCTCTAATTTCATGTTTTCAGGAAATAAATACAGAGGTAAATTCATGGCCATATTCTGTTAATATTCAGGGCAAACTCCACTGACTTGAAGGGGGCACAGTCAACAGCAAGCAAAATTTAGTGTATGAAATGTAAGAATACTATAACCATAGAGCAGGTATATGTAAAAGACAGATTTTTCCTCTATCCCTTTTGAAATGAGAGGTGTGCTCTGAAGAATATATAAGTGTGAGTCTATAGAAAACTGTCAAAAATTTTACAGAAGACAAACCTTCCTCTCTAGAAGCCTGAATAGTCCTGAATTTTTTGATAACCTTGAGTCATGTTTACAGAATTAAAATCTAAATTTAGCTTTTAATTTTTTAGATGATTGGTTTAATTTTCTTCTTTTGTCTCTCTTTTTATTCCAGGAGTATCATAACCACTGGAAAAAAAAAAAAAAAAAAAAAAAAAGAAAAAAAAGAAAAAGGGGGCTGTTTTGAAGGAAAGTGTGCCACTAGTAGCAACCCGAGGACCAGATTTTCAGCCAAGACAAATTCAAGCAAATTCTCTGTCTGTAGAGATGCACTCATTTGCATGGCCCTTCAAAGACAGCCTGGTGAGATATCGTGAGAGTGTCTGCCAGGGCTGGTGCAAGGCTGTGCATGTGTCAAACACATTGGGGTAAACGTGCCCTCGTGGCTGTCTCCACCAAAACATCTCCCATCAACTTTAATGAAAACTGTGTGTGAGAACTGGATATTGCACTGATGGCAGTAAACACAAGGGAAAAGTGTCAGACTGCACTGCTGCTTGGTGTAAATCCTTACGTTGCTTTCCAGCTCCCAGCATTGCTCCCATCTATCCCAGGCAGAGTTATTAATCTCAAATATTCCTGGCTAATGGACAATGAGCAGTCTTTGGTCTCTCAAAACAGTCACACAGGTGAGTGTTTGTGATAATAAAACAACAGAATTTAAGATAAAAATAGAAAATTAATATGAATTTTCACAGAATGATGATAACTACCAGAACAATATAGAAATTTGTCATTAATTTGTATATGTGGGATAAAAGGACAGTTCATTGCACATACAGAATTTCATTCAACTTTATGAAATAAAATTCAAGAAAGAGTAGCATAACTAGATTGATTTCTGATGAAGGAGAAATTGTAAACAATTACTTATTTTCTTTTAGAATTCTCCTGACAGGACCAGATGGTCTATTTTTTTTCTTTAGAAGTTTCTCACTGGAAACATTGAAACAAATTTAAACGTGTCACAGATTAAGTCCCTTGTTCATTGTCATGAATGTCAGAAAAGAAATATGCTTGATTTAAAAAGCAAAAATAAACTTTCATTTTCCACACTAGTTTTTGGGTCCATTTGTTTTACCTGATTTGCAGTGGGAAACAATAATGAAGGTGGCACAGAAGAATAGTGACCCAATCATATCATCCTAATACTGGTAACTGAAAGAAAAAAATAAAATTAATGAAAGACGAAGAAAGATCTGTAGAAAAAGGGATCTGTTTGGAAGAAAAAGTTTATGAAAAAATAGATCCGTCTGTGGCCACAAAGGCTCCTTGTAAATGTGGAAAATAATTGACAAGCATCAGACAGTTTGTCCTGACATCAGGAGACTATGATCTAATTTAAAACATTCTGTGAATCCAGACAACAGACATCAATAAGGAAGGAAGAGCTGAAAAATCTGGGTTTGGGTTTGGTTTTTCGTATTGTTCCCAAGAACAAAAAAAAATAGTGATGGAGTATGGAGACCCAAAAAGACACTGGAATAAATTGTAGAGCTGTTCTGGTGCTGTTGCAGAGGCAACAGATCAGGAGAACGAATGTATGAACAGATGGGCACAAAATTCTCTGGTGACTCAGACGGGATGTCAAACACCAAGACTCAGAAGTTAGTCAGTGACTTGGAAAAATAGGGGGTGATAGTTTAAAGCCAAACAGATTTGTCCAGGAAACTTAGTGGCAAAACTTGTTTTATTTCTATAACTGCCTGTTTTTTCTTTCTTTTCATCTTTTCCACCTCCTCACTCTGTCTCCTCCCTGTGATGCTCTTCCTGTGCTACTGACTTGAAAGCTGCCGCCCTGCAGCAGCCAGAAGAGCATCCAAGCAGCCAGGCCTGCCCCATAAATTAGGCAAGGAACCACTTTGAAACTAAGATGGTTTAGAATGAAGAGAATATAGTGACTTTTTAGAAACATCTCCATCTCACACTTTAGCTGCAGTTCGTCCAAATGAGGCTTGGATGAAATGCGGACACACGGGACATGATCCTCAGCCTGTGTAAATTGGCAAAAGCCTGTTGACATCAGTGGATCTGTGCTGATTTAAACCAGCTGAGGAGCTGTCAGGGTTTTCAGTTTATCTCCCCTAAACTGTGCTTGCTTTAATTACTACATGTGATACATGGACATGCCTTAGATGGGCTGGTTCTAGCTGGGTGAGAAGACAACCATCTGGGAGCCATGAGAGTGCGGTCAAGTTCATGAGGAGCTCTACTTCCAAGGCACCCTCACTTCTGTTGACATCAATTTCCTTTTAAATCCTTTTCTACTTCATACACAGAGCAATGAAAAAAGGATTGAGAACTGTGTTTGCATTATTAGATTCTGGTGCCATTTGGGATATTTTCTGACTGCATTCAAATAATTTTCCCAACTAACTTGGCTAATTCCTGCAGCAGAATAGCCATGCTCTTCTAATCCAGGAATTCATTACTGCATGTTTACTGTTGAACTAATTTATTGTCATTCTAGAAATATTTTTCCCCTCTTGAGATGCCTGCCTCCACCTGGAGAAAGAATCAGTGATTTGCTAATGGTCCAACACATAAGATTCATTTTTGTTGATCTTTACCTTGTAAGATGTATTACAGCTGTAGCTCTTGCTGAAGCTGTATTATTTAATGCAAAATGAATTATACCCATATAAACGTATGTTATTCATTTTAATGAGGACCAGGAGATTTACTATGAGATTAAAAAATGGGTTTGCTGTATGTCAACATTCAGAAATCTTCAAAGAATTGTGCATATGTAATAAAAATACACAAATAAGTATGATTAGAGACATCCTCTAGGCAAGAAAACAAATGCAGTTTGGAGCCTGGGCTGGTAAAGGGAGGGGACACCTCAAAGTTGGGCACCACGTTGTCTCTCATTGCTGGGTGTGTCCCTCAAGGAGCTAAACCACAGTGCCCTGAACTGGGTGTGAGAATGAAGAGTCTCATTACAGCAAATCCAAACCTACACAAGAGCTGGAAAGATAGCCAGGAGTAACCTCTCAAAAACATCAATCACAAGTGTGGACCTGAGTGCTCTGCCACCATCCAGCCTGTGGTCTGCAGAGCTACGGTGAAGTTGCTTTTATTCACTTCAAATCTCAGCTCCGTGAAAAATTTTTGGGGTAAATAAAAACTCAGGCCCACCTCTTTTAAGTTGTACCATGCCAGCTTTATGCCAGCATTTTCATAACAGAAGAGCATTCATACAGCTCTCCAACAAAAGAAAGGACCTTGTGGTTTCACAGTTTCTTTCACCTCAGATGATTCCTCCTTACATCTGAGTTCAATTTCCTGCTCTGTTAGCTGTTTATGCAGTTTACATTAAACAGTATCATTGGAATAGGTAGGGAAAAGAAAGAGTTTAGAAACTAGGTCTTCTCTGGGCCCCCAGTTTGTACTATGAAGTAACTTCCATTTTGCTTGTGCTTGGTTTTGGCCAGTGAATTGCACACTGGGCCAACTGGAAAACAATTCTTATTCTCTCTAAAACACCCAATATGTCTTTGTGGGTAGGGCAGTCTTCTGGAAATGAATTTTGAATCCCTAATGTTAAAACAGACCTGGAACCCCTGTTTCATGCTTGACAGAAAGCAAACTAACCCTTGGAATCATGGCCTCCTTCTCCTCCTTAGTGCTTTAAAAGAAGGATCCATCCCTGCTGAATGGAAAACATCAGGATGCTTTGGGCTCCTGTTTCTGTGTTCCATTTAACAACTGCTTAATGAAAAATGTTTAAACAGGGACCAAGGCAGGAAACAAAATAAAATTCTTCATTTTCAGCTGAAAGACTAAACTTCTTTTAGTGTTTTGCTTGCTGAGCTCATAAATCTTTCATGCCTTTGCTTAATAGCATGTTGCTAAAAGGAGGGATGCAAAAGTGTCTGACTGTTCCCAGCTCAGCCACAGAGTTAAGGAACTTCCCTAGGATGGAGAATTTCTGAATTTGGACCCTTTCAGACTGAACAGGAAATGAAATTCAGCTCTGCAAATGTTACAGACAGTGTTCTCACCATTGAGGTATGGCATAAACACTGATTGATATCTTTTTGGTGTTTGTATTTTTTTTTCTTCCAAAAGAAAGTGGTGGTAAAAAGAGAATTTGATCAGGATCCTAACACCAGTAGCTCATCTCAGAAAATGTATTTGTAGAAACTTCCATTTTTCTGGATCACAATTAATGAACAATGCTGCTCACTTCTGCCAAAAACAAATAGAAGAATGCATTTTAAATTTATAGCAATATAACAAAAACACCTTGGAAGGAAGAAGAGCCAGTGAGGATTTTATCACCTGGCCCTAGTTAACAAACATGTTTTTCAGAGTTCAAAATCCACTTCAGAATGTTAATTCTTTATCCAGACCTCTTTTTTCTTCTGCCTTCAAAGCTTGATTAATTTTTACCCATTTGCTTTTTGCCTGAAGAAAGCTGAGAAAGTGTCTCACTTCAGTGATGCAGATGATTGCCTGAGTCTCAGGCTATCAGGGAAACAGGACCAGTAAAGCTGTTTATGAAAAATTGCATGGGAGTTCAACACTGAAGGAACACCTGATACACCTGGGATTCCTGGCTGCAAAACCAATACTGGCCTGATTTTCATAGCCTTTTGGGGAGACCAGTTCAGCACTTTAAAAAGTGTAGCTCCTTTAGCTGCCTAAATACCTGCAGGCCCCATTTTTGAAAATCTGGCATTCCTGTGTTAACTGGTGAATCTCATTTATGACTGGAAAAACATTTTGCTGTCATATTAGAAGCAAAGAGAATGATGTTTTTCCCTTTCAGCCTTTAGAGGATAACACGTATCTGTTGCTAGTGAAAATAAAAGACTCAGAGAACTGGCTGAGATTGGATGGGAATTCTGGAGAGCCTCCTGCCCACCCACCTGCTCAAAGCAGGTTACTCAGGCCTGTGTCCAGGATGGGGGTGAGTATCTGCAGGGATGGAGACTCCATAGTTTCTTTGAATGTTTTGTTTGGGTGTTCAAACATTCTCAAACAAAAATATTGGATTTTGCGGGGATTTGAGTTTGATTTTTTTTTTTTTTTTTTTTTTTTTTTTTTTTTTTTTTTTTTTTTTAATGTTTAGATGGCAGGGGCAGGTGAGAGCCAGTCTTTTGGAAGTTGCTGAAGACAATATGATGAGAAAAATCTTAATGTTCTTCTTCACAGAGGAGGAGGTTATAGAGTAGACTGGGGGAAAATACAGTTTTACTTTAGAACACTGAACAAATGATTGTAACTGCACAACTGATCATCCAATTACCACCACACTAAGTTTAAGACACCAGTGAGTGAAGGACTGGAGAATTAGGGGAAATTGTCTGATCCTTCAACCAGATATTGTTTTGGAAAAATACTGTTTCTTGTAAAGCAATTATACAAAATCTTCAACTACACTTCATAAATAACTGATACTTGGCAGATTTGGCTGCACACGCTGCTGTTGTCATAAGTTTATTTTAAGACTGGTAAATTAGCAGATGTTCTAGATTGTTGGTCCATATAATCCATCTCGTTCCAATTCCCGATTGTCCAGTGAATCATTAGCATTCAAAATCCCATTTGCTCTTTTTATATGGGGTTAATGAGATCCATATTAATGGATACTATGTATTCATCTTGATTTTAAAATAGTTTTTTTGTGATTTTTTGTATTATTAAAGATTGGCAGTGGCATACAGTCAATTCATTACCTATTCTAGAGTCCATAAGAGTTAATAATCTCCTTTTTCACAAAGCCATAGCTGTGTGGCATGTCCTTGAATTGGTCCAGTTAAGCCAGATTTGAGAAACCAGAACCAGATATTAATTATATCCAATGATTTTTCCCTGCCCCCTTGTTATAAACACAAACTTTTTTGGAAATCTTAACAATGAAATGGTTTCTTATGAATTTTTCCATTAATTCAACTTTCCTCTACACAAATATACAATACTAGGACTTGACAGCTGGCCTGCTGGCACCAATTGCTTAGACTCCTTGAGAGGAAAATAAACCTTTTAAAAACCCTTGGATTTTGCAAACAGGTTTTAAAAACAAAAGATCTGTCAAATTCTGAGTCTAAAACTTTGCCAGTAGAGCTTTCAGCATTTAACTTCAGTATCCTCTGGTTTCCATCTGTACAACTAAGAGAAAGCATGGGAAGGCTGCTGATAATGACAGATCACCTTAGTATTGTCTGTTCTGGATCAGAGTCCTACTGAGAGCCTAAATTTACAATACTCCAGGTGTAATGTTTTATTTACTCCTGTCCCTAGACTGTTATGTGTTTTATACCACGCTGTTTGTGAAGACCAAAGGTTCTGTTTCAGTTGTCTGAGACTTCACAGAGTGGACATGGCATAGGATTCTGTACTCCTGGAGAGACATTTGGAAATCAGGAAGGTCACCTCAGGGCCCTTCAGGGGTTGTACACCCAGGTACACAAAGTAAAATCAAAGTAATTCTGAGTCCAAGGCAAATCTGTGCATTTCTCTGCAGGTTGTTGTGTTCTCAGAAATCCATTATAGCTCTCAGTGCCTCAGCAATAAGGTGTTGTCATCCTGGTTTTCATGTCTTCCCAATTAAAATGTAGGGACAACTTGTGATTCAGTGAAATGTTTGTATAGTGGGTGCAGCCAAAGCAAAAAAATTCCCTTCCTTATCTGCAGTGAAAGCCCTGTGTCTGCAGCTTATAAAAGTGATTTCTGATTCCCTCTTCCATTTTATCACAAAACAGTACAACACACAATCCTTACCCAATCTAAAGTCATGATTAGGCTACTTTTAATAATTTAGTGTTGCCTGCTGGTCTAACTTTACTGCTTCTTTCAACAGCAAAGATATGGTTGCCATTTTCATACAAGAGCAACAGGTTACATTACAAGTGATGGAATCATTTCTGGGACTGACTTCTCAGCTGCTGTAACACAACCCATGACAAGCTTAAAACATGTGAGGAGTTGGCAGTGGTTGTAAAGGAGGACACCATTCAGCAAAAAGGTGGGGTGAGTTCCAGCCCCAAGAGGATTTCCTGAAAAGTTCATCCAAAAGCTTACATCAACATGTGTGTAACTAAGGAGACCCTTGTAAACAAGTCATAAACCAGGAACAGAGGCACTCTGAAGGAAAAGATAATCTCAAAGAATAAATATTCAACAGAAAGTGGGACATGGGTACTATAAAATTCTGATAAAGAGCTGTTGATGTGGGAACACTGTAAGGACCAACATTAATGAAAAGTCTGGGAAGAGACTGCCTTTACTCACAAATTAATAAAATCAAAGTATATTTAAACATCACAGGGATGTTCATAAGTATGAAGTAGAAAGAAGACAGTTATTGGAACAAATTTTTTCCTTCTCTGATTATGCATTATTTAAATGTCAGTCTAAAGAACTCCCTTGAACTGTTAGTTCATGTCTGGTTTATGTCCTTGAGCAAAATCAGTGGAAAAACTTCTCAACTGGTGTGAAGTTAGCTTAGAGAAAATGAGTTAATTGGGACAAACCACTTGAGATTGCTGAGCATACTGCCTAGTAGATAGATAGATATTCTGATATACACTGTCAAAAACAGGGGCACAAAACCACTTTTTCCTTAGTAATGTTAAGGACCTAAGCCAGCTAAAAAATACCTTTGATTTTAACCCACAACCTACATTATTATAAAATTCACAGACTATCTAGATTAACCTAAGCTCTTAAGTCACACATAACTGCATGAAAAGTCCATCCTGACCATGAGCTGTGGGTTTAATAAATCAGGCAATGGCATTTCTCTCCATTTCACAGTCCCTGCACATGGACACACAGACAAATCCTGCTGTGACTTGAGGGAGCAGAAAGCTGCAGCTCTACAGCCCTGTCAGGATGCACCAGCAGCCCTGCTTCCTACCAAGTGCAGCCAGGACTGTAAATCTCCTCCAGGCTGCCTGATGTTGTTTTGCTGCTGATGACTTTTGCAGATATGCAAATAAAAATTATTTGCTGGAGTATCATCTAGAGATCCACAGACTTCTCTAAATGTTATGTACTTTTTGCTACCAGTGAAGAACTTGGACTTATATGACCTCTAGAGGTGCCTTTCCTCTCTCTGTTTGGTCAGGGCATAATAGGTCTCTAATTGCTTGATCAGGACTTATTTATTTTGATTATTTTTTCCATAGTCTGCAATTATTTTGCTTCCATTTGCTTGTGTTTATAACTTGCAAAAAATCAAAGGTTTTTTTTGGCCATGTAAATGTCCTCATAGCTTTCAAACAGGTACAAGCAACATCTAACCTATTATGTACATCACAAACAATCCCATAAAGTAAAAAATGACCTTAAGATTTTTGTAGTTTATCAAGTGTAGATGTTGGCTTCAAAACTTTGTCCATCAGTAAGAATGAAGTTACAGTCTATTTTATGAGTTTTACTCTGGTTGAACTCTAAACCATCACAAGAGATTTAAATGTTATAATCCTAGCAGATTTTGCAGAATTTTGTTCCAACTGCTTATCAGGAAAATATTCACAAATTGTCATCCACTACCTATGCTCTTTACCTAATTAAACAACTGTATATAATGCAAGAGGAACTGATGACCAAAATAAAAAGAAAATCTCTATGTGTATAACACAATTACTTGCAAAATACAGACTGTACTAGATCTTTAATGATATAATTGAACCCTGCTCATCCCAATGAATGCAATTTCAGTTTCACAATGTTCTAGGTAACAATGTTAGCATAAACAACAGAGATTTGTTGCATTATGTCTCAGGAGTATTTATACATAACTAAACTATAAAATATAGAAAAACATGAGCCCAGCAGTCTAAATATCTACACTGAGATACACATATTGTATTCTGAATTATGTTGCTCTTATAAAAGACTGGAAAATTCCTATGGATTTCCAAGACTAGAGGAGCAGTATGCACATATCAGACCTGCTATGATACCAGAGATTGAGGCTGCTTTCTTGTGTACTTTTTCTTTCTTGAGTCAATTCCAAAGACTGCAAATTAACTAAAAGAGTTCTGTCCTACCAGAGTGAGGGTCTGATGAGGGTGGGCCTTCATCCTCACAAAAATTGCTATGTTAGAAAAGTATATATAAATGCAATTCACAGGAAAATCAGGGAAGCTGTAGCTCAAGGCAAATATATATCTCCAATCTGCCAAATAGATGAGAGGAAACCTTTGGAAATAAATTATTTTAAAGTTTTTATTCTCCAGACATATGCTAAGCTGCCCTTGGGACAGGAAGTCTTACAATATGATCTATTTTATATTAACCTCAGTCTTACAATATGATCTATTCTCTTTCAACCTCCCCCACTTGAGGATTTAGAGGAGGCTGTCCCCTCCACAGCAATAATATCTCTGTGTCAGGAGACAGCCATCCCGTGGGGAGATAATTTTGACACAGTGACATAAAGCACACTTCATGTTCAGTGACCCTTCAGGCTGTTGCAGTGTGCTCCCTGCCTCACCTTTCTATAGCTCTCCTCCCTTTTGGCTGCCGTGGTCATTCCCAGCCCTTGCTGGTACAGCTTGTCAAGGGATTTCCTGCAGTACACAGGAATAAGTCATCCTCAGGGTCAAGCACAGCCCTGAATGTTCTCATCTGCTGCAATGGAAACCACGGGGCTAAAATCATTTTCTTAAAACTCCTGTGCAGTTACCATCTCCTTCTGAAGGTGCTAGAAGATGTTCAGCAATTAAATTTGAAGGATTAAAATTTCCAGGCACTGAAGTTTCCGCCTGAAAGGGTTTTATCCCTGACACCACTGAGCAACTTGCATGCAAATACTACTCTGGGTGCATGAAGCAGGCATTGCTTTGCCTACTTCATCTGAGCCATTAAGTTCAGAATCACAGAGAAGGAGGGAAAGTGCAAAGATGTCTCTAGCCTTGGAGAAAGGACTGGGAATAGGGAGCCTAAATTTCAATATCTATGCCAAGTTCTATCAGCAAACACATGTACAGCTGCACTAGTTCAAATGGGAGGTCCATCTCTGATTTTCCCATTTCCAGCAGTGCATTTCAGGAGTCTGAAGGGCCAAGAGCAGGATGTAAAGCAAGAGTTTATGGTTATGTCATGTCCAGCCCTTACAGAACTGTATCCCCTCCCTGCTTTCATCTGCTAGAACTGCAGATCTAGGCTTGGCATGGGCTGTACATTGGAAGCTGATCCTTGCTTATATTTCCTACATCAGCAACAAGTTTAAGAGAGATGACTAAGATATTGCTCTTCTCTTATATTGGCTGGCCTGAGTGTGCAGGAGCCATCCCTCCTCTGATGTGTTCTTGAAATGCTCAGCACAGACTGTGTTGGAGGTCATAACAACACCTTCACTGCCATAAACAGTATTGAACTGTGTACACAATTTGTACAGACTTTGTTTGCCTGCTGAGTAAGACCTGGACTTCATTCTGGTGAGTTTCAAGTAAGGGAATAATAAAACTGTCATGAAAATGAATTAAACTGAACAGTACAATGAGTGTTCAATCAGGAGAATGAGTTCCACACCCTGCTGCTCTGTGGATGGGGTATGCTGGTGGCAGCTCATTTTCCCTAGATCTCTCGCTGTACAAATTTCCCCTGTATCCTGCCTCAGTAAAAGAGGAAACCCAGCAGTTCCAGGCCATCTCCTAACTACAGCACCCAGACTAACCCTCTGTGCACCTCGTGCAGCAGGGATCAAGGGCTCTGGGTGGTCCCAAGGCCTCCCAGCTGCAGTGTGCCAAGTTCAGCACCTGCAGAGGAGGGTCCTCCCTTACCTGAATGTCTCTGAAGCTGCCAGAATGGAGAAGGTTGGAGAAGATCTTTTATGTTTCATCACCAGTGGGCTGGTGCACTTCTAAACAGCCAAACCCAGAGTCTGTAAGCAGATGCCAGGGAAGAGGAAGCAGGCAGCCAAAAATACGGGATCTTCCCCTCATCATCTTTTTAAATCTTCCAGCTTTTTTCAGTATAAGAATTCCTAAGCCTGGTGTGATTTTCTGTTTGGTAACCCCCAACAGATGTCTCTTCTAAGTACAAGACTAATTTTTTATTGAATCCACATAAACTTCTTGCGTACACGAGATCCTTTGGCAAAGAATTTTGCTGAACTACTACCCACTGCCAGGAAACCATCTCCTTTTGTTTCTATTAAATCTCTTAACTTCATGTGATGTGCCCTCATTTTTGTGCTGAAAAACAGCCCTCTCCAGCCATCATTACCCTCTCCCTACTATTCATGAATTTTTATAACTTTGCTTATTTTATCTCCCTGCCCAGATATTTGATGTTATACAGTCACTGGTGAAATTTCCTCCATATGTTTATTGGGAACTGGGTTGTCACAACTGTGGATGCTGATACAAGAACCAATTTGCCAAGAGTCCTGCATTGCTGTTGAATTGCTCTAGTGAATCTCTTTTCAAGTGAACTCCTTGATGATCATGTTTCTGCAACTTATGCAGAATTAGATAATGTATAGCATCGGAATTTCATACACTGAAAGAACCTTCATCCCTTTAATTTGCGTGCTCACAACAAAACATCCCAATCTCTAAATCCAGGATTGCAAATAGAGAATAAAGCAGTAAGGTGCAGGTGATCTGTGGTCCTTTCCAGCCTCATGTGGGACTGCTCCATTCACAGTTATTATCCTGCACTTGCTCACCTTTTACCTTAAATCAAATGTTACAAATAAATGCTAGATATTCTATATTGCTACCTTGGGGATGGTAATAATAACAGTAATTAATGTTTGTTTAACCTCCCTCTTTGAACTTCAGTGTCAAAGCAATCATATAGTCGAAGGACAAGAGAGAGCAAATAACTGTGATAGAAATTTCCTAGAAAAACCAAAAAGTTAAACACATGAGGGACTTATTTGGATCAGTCTCAGACAAAGTTCAGATAGAAGGGAAGAGACATGACCAATTACTTCAGGCTTTGAAGATGAGAATACTGCAGCTCTTCCTATGAAAAGTCAGGCTGGTATGAGCTGGTATTTTCAAAGGTCTTATCACAGAAAAGTAGAGAACATGTGCTGACATGTCTTATCATGTGTTCACAATACAGGAACTACAGAGCACAAAGTTTAATAACCACACTTCAGTGATCTAGAGTTCAAAAAGACGATGTGAGACAAACTGAGGTCTCAGTCCCCTTAAAAAGTAGTGCAGCTTAAAAAGAAGCCCAAAAATTAGAGACATTATTTGAGAGAGAAAACAAAGGGTTTCTGCCTCCTTTATTTTGAAGTGATGAAGATTCCTTACAAGTTTAAAAAACCTCAAGGCATGTGCCCATGAGCTGTCACACAATAACTTACACAGCCAAATCCATGGCAGGAGCAGCAGAATTGGCCGAGGCCAAGGAACAGCGTTGAAAGCAATGCCCAGGTCTGACTCAGGAGTCAGCACAGGCAAATAGATCATATTGTTGTGGCTACTCTTTTGTGGTGGGAAAGAGGGTTTAGCTGAAATGTCATATGCCAGCTAATCCTAGGATCACTGAATGGTTTGTGGCTTATTTTGCTTACTACTAAATATGCAACCACAAAACTTGGGAGTAATGCACTTAAGCTCTAGAGAGAGGTAATATTTCAGACAACATACTGCTTGTATTTCTAATATGTTTCCTGTTGCCTAGATCTCCCAATCAACTAGGTTTGCTCAGGGGACTGGCTGGGTTACTTTTCTGAAGCTTAGCATAATCTTTTTCTTTATTCTTAGTGTTGCAAAGAAAACCTTGGCACCTAGCACAGCAATCTGGATTCCATTCTGAGAGCAAATCCAAGCCCTTTTTGGATCTAACCTTACTGTAACACCAAAGGGGAAGAGAAACAGGGACGATGCAG
This sequence comes from Zosterops lateralis, assembly GCF_965231275.1. Lineage (NCBI taxonomy): Eukaryota > Metazoa > Chordata > Aves > Passeriformes > Zosteropidae > Zosterops > Zosterops lateralis. The sequence goes on from NC_139765.1 coordinate 66,112,508, forward strand.
GTAAAACAGGGAAAAGCAATGGATTAGACAACATAATACATTTCATTTTATATACCTACAGTGTTGCCTTTTTTATACAAGCTCAAGCTCAGGAAAGACAAAAAAGCTGAAGCTCAAAAACAAGAGACATCAAAAAAAAAAAAAAAAAAAAAAAAAAAAAAAAAAAAAGCCATCCTAAATCTCACTTAATGTTCACTGATGCTTTGTGAAGAATTGAGGGAAAAAAAAATAATGTATAGGTTTCCCTCTGTGCTGGGTGATGAGGGTAAGAAGAGATGTTAAAATGTAAAATTCTTCCACAGTAGCTTTAATCTCAGCTGGAATAGTTTTGTCTTTGGTTTAAAAGGTATTTGCAAATAAAAATACAAAAAATAGTAACTGGTTTAGACTTCTGTGGGGGAATGGATTTGAGTTTAGGTCTTTCTTTGCCTACTGTGGCAATAGCCTGTATGAATTTAGCTGCCTAAGTCTGTGGATACATTTACTGGGGTGAGAGAAAAAAAATATCTTAAATGCCTCTTCACTCTACTGAGGTCATTAGCTATCCTGAGGTTTTTCTTTCAAGATTTAGTAGAATCTAGTTACTTGAAACACCCCTGGTAATGAATAAACTTCACTGAAGTTAAGATAATTATCCGCTTGATCATTGATTTAAATGTATAGTGAAACATCATGGTTCGAATGAAAAAAAGACATTTAACCATCTGCATTTGACCAACAGAAAAAATGGAGCCACTTTAATTATGGAGCTAAACATAATTTGATTTAGGAGTTTCAGCACTAAGGATACTGTACATAGATGAAGAAAGAAAGTTCTTCTACCATTAGATACCTTTTTTTGTTCAATAAAATTCAGAGAGCAAACAGCTTGAATGTATCATGACCAATAATGACAAATATTAAGCACTGTGAATCAGTCTATATTAAAAGAGAAATTGTGACTGTAACTTAAGATCTATTTCACTGAGGGAGACACAACAACAGGACAAAAAGAAACAATTAGCTTGCTGAATTTCACAGTTGTGCACTCCAAGCCAAAAAAATATTGGACAAAGGGTCTTCAGGAAACCAACACTTGAACTTACAGCCCTCCTGGCTTATGCAAACAGGGAAGAACTCCACATCTGGAGTAGAAATGAGATTAGTCATGACTGTGTGGATGACCTAGGCAACAGCTTCTTTCAGAGGAAGAATTAAAGAGAAGAAATGGGAAGGTTTCGGGTTTTTTGAGCCAATCACTTTCATGCCCTTCTCTTTAGATGATGGAAACTGCATCCTAAATATCATCCAGTACCACTATTTTATTTATAAAGTCTTCTCTAATTCCTACAATTATCTAAATAACTCATCTCGGGAGGGGTAGCTGTATGATACAAGTTACCTTTTCTAACAGAATTGAGAGTTTGTGACCATTAACCAGATGGTTCACAGAGGAAGCCTTTCTGGAGAGCTGGGAAGGCTCAGTGGCATAGCTCCAGCCAGAGAGAACTGGATGATTGATGGTTTGAGTTTTGAAAAAAAGTAAAGTGGAATGAAGACCTGAACCTGACTTCAGTGTACAGTCAGTCCTTTCTGGAATACAGGGAGAAGTCATCAGTCTATAAACCCCACTAAAATCTAAGACTTAGAAACCCAATGTTTGACTGCAAAGTAGAAATCTGGAGGAATTCTCATCTCTGAAATTCAATACATGACCACACTTGAGCAAGTTCTGCATCCTATTACACATTGCTTGTTTTAATTAATATATGTCCTATTAGGAGTGAGTAGAAGAAATATTCTGACAGTTTTATTGTGTTTGGGATTATGTCAAGGATTTAGCATAAGAAAGGCCAAGTGCTACTGACTGTACATTTCCTTTTCAGATAATTTAACTGGCAAATTTGTCTTGACATATTATCTTTTGGAAAGGCTCCCTGTTACCTGTGCCAGGTATAGGAACTGTGTAAAGAGCACTACTAATCCAACACCACCTGATGTGCAACACTAGAGCAAAATCTGGATGTGAGATGATAAATTAATGCATTAAAATGGTGTGGTTTAGCCAGAAAACTCCTCTCATGTTTCCCAAAGTCTGGATAGGATGAATGCATCAGTGGTTTTAATTATAAGTCAGTGGAAATTGCATTATTTCATCTTCATGTGTTTTTTACAGATTAACATGATATTCCAGGGGCCTATGATTACTCTTACCATAGTGGTTCTTCCTTGGTGGGATACTCTGAGTTTATGTTTTGCTGTTGGATTTGGCATGATGCTTTAGTTTAAGCAGTCTAGTCAGAGATACTAATTCAAATTTTCTGGAGTCTTCACAGACATTTATATATTTATATATTAATGTATTTATATATTGTACCTTACCACAGGACAAGTAGATAAAACTATTAAGTTCACATGTATTTTTTTGTTACTGATGAATGTTTCATACGTATTTCCAGTCACACAGAAAATGAAAATGTGAGTTAACAATGATACTATTATTATAAAAATGAGGAAGCTCAGACTTGCTCAGGTAACAGAATTTGGAGCATCTCCAGCTGCCTTAGCTCTGGTTCTTGGGATGCTCCTGCTATAAAAGTACTTGCTTGTACTGGTCACAATATATAAGGACAGTGTTTTACCAGACTTCATCTCAACATTTTGTTCAATTTAATTGGTAAAAGTTAGTAGAGTAGTATTGGCATGTTTAGAGACATCTATCCTGCCAATGCTGAAATGTGAACAACTGCTGCTTAGAGATGAACAACCCTCTCCATTTACTATGCTGGGAGTGTTAATGAAAAGCATACAAAGAACTCCTAAATTTTTAGCAGATAATATTGGATAACATGGAAACTCTGCAGTTCTTAAAAGAGATGCTTTATTTTTAAAAATTTGAGATAGTTGAGCTTACATGGCCCAATAACTTTCTATAGAGCTTTGTGCATGTTTAATAGGCAATTACACCTGCAAACATACAAATTAGCATTTCTGCTACTTCTGGAGAGCTTTGGCACAAGGTTTGGGAAGACAATGTGACATAAGAAGGTTTTGGAGTGTGATAGCTTTTGTTTTCATAATATTCCATTGCCATCACAAAAAAACCATCTCCACTGTAGTGAGTGCTCTACAGGCAGAAAGTAAAGTGACAGACCCTGACCTGGGTCTTACAGGGTCTTTCTGGGTCACCTGAACCATTTATCCAGTCACCAACCTGACACATTTTCTTTTTTCTTCATCCACCCTGTGTTAAAGAAGGTGCTGCAGGACAAACAAATTCTTCTGGAAGTCAGCTGTCACAATAGCTGCACCTTCTGACACGTGGCAGGGAAGGGATTTGGGCATTTGGTTCTCATACCAGAAGTTGTTCTAATGTTATAAAGCATTGTGTTTGAAATAAGCTTGGACATCAGTTGAGGTCCCTGGAAATTGAGACGGACCACAAAGGTCCTTGTTGAAAGCAAGTCAACAGTGAGGATACAACACTGGATGGGCCCAAAGTCACCATTTAGATAATAAAGAGAAATAATTCTGGAAACCTCTAGAAGTCCTTAAAATTGACGATGATCAGCTTCTGTTGGATTTGTAGGGAAGGGAGAGCAGGGATAGGGAAAAAGGGAAGGGTTAACATTGTAAAAGCACAGGACTGATGAGCAATGCTCTGAAGGGCTCTTGCAAGTTGCATGCTTGGAGGCCTAAGGAAAGGATTTTTTTAATAAACAAAACATCCAGCCTTAAGCAAGTTCAAACTCAGCAAATTAAGAGGAAAACCATATTTTAAATTCTGTGTGAAAGAACTGGCAGGTTTAAGACAATGCTTTCTCTATGTTTTGGATTTGTTTTCTGAGGGGTCAGTAGGGTGTTATGCTGGACTGATTAAATTTGGCATGAATACACTGAATCTAAACCTGATCTAAACACTGTGGGCTTGGCTCATCTGAAACTGTCTGCCACCTACCAGACAGCAGAAAAGACAGAAGCCAGAAAAATGATGATCAGCAGAGATTCAAAAGAAGGAAAGCCCTAAGGGTTCCCAAAACCAGTGGTTCAGCCCTTCACTCAGCTGCTAGTCTCTTATCTACTTTGTTTTACCTTGGCTTTATGTTAAGCTCCTTCACTCCACTTAAATGTCACACAGAGACCTGCTTCACTCTCCTGATAGTTAAGATTTCCCCGGGCACAGCCCTTGGGAGTTGGGAGAATCTGTTGAGTGAGAGCTTAATTGTAAGGCAGAATTACAAGGCATCTCACCATTATGTGGTAGACTCAACATTGTAACTTCTGTAAGGTTAATGAGATCTTTGAAGCAAACACAAAAGAGAAATACAAATTCCTGTCTCTGTGCTGCTTTGAAGGAACTTCAGAAAAGATGTATATAAGAAAAGGAAAAGTCAACAGCCCTGTTTTAAAGAGGTAAGGCTTAACATCTGAACAAAGCCCCAGTGTCCCAATGAGCACTGAGTTATGCCAAGGTTTGTGTCCAGCCTTTGTGAGCAAATCCCCCTCATCTGCACTTCTATAAAATCAGTCATAGGGGACCCCTGAAGTTTCTGGCAGATGTCAACTGCAAATTGGAGCCTTTGACAGGCAGACTCGTGAAGTGGTCGAGAGCATGTTTAAACATGCCTTCTAAGCCTGAAAATTTACAGGGTGAAGACAATAATCTTGTGAGAGGGAGCTAGAGAAGGACAGAAGAAAGGTACTATGAAATCTTTATTAGAAATTGACTTGTTCGATGACCTAATATATTTAGAAATTAAAATTTATGTGAGGATAATCACAGGAAAATAATCTACTTTTATATAATGGAAAAATCCCTGCACATTTCATAATATTTGGACTTGTTTCCTATACTGTGTAAGTGCTGCTGTTAACACATTCATCCATCAGTTCTGATATGAATATTCCTTTTCTGTGCTCTTTTCCTCCCACACTTGATGCTTCTCTCACATTTCCTTTTCCATTGCTGAGTTGCTCTCAGTGAACTTCTGTTTAGTATTTTTCTAAAATCTCATCCTTCAAACCTCTCTGTAAAAATGATGAGCTATTGATGGATAGACCAAAGGACAGTGCACTAGAGGGAATCTTTTAAAGGAAGCTCTTTCTGTTTGATGCGATTCCATATGCTGAAAATGATGAAATTAAAATTATTTTCAAATCGGAATATACAAAGTCACAGCAGCAGCTCCAGATTTAGACAAAACCTAGAGCCTGGTTCTGGTAAAGCATAGATTTGTCCATGAGTACCAACACTAAAATGTGAGCCAGATACAGAGGAAGGACATCTCTTCTGGAGCAAGGAAAAAGAGTGGTTCTCTCTCACCAGATTGAAGATGTTGGATCCTCTTCACACTAGAAGAAGAATAAGAAAAGAATAAGAAAAAATAAGGGGCAGCAAGGAGCTGCTGACCCAGGTGCCTTCCTGAAGGATAAGAGAAATTCAAGCTTTAATTTCTGCCCTGTCCACTGCAAAAGAAGAATCTGAATCTCGTTCTTGCAAATGAGTGTTTGCTCTTGCCACTGGCATCTTGGTAGCTCGGATCTAAGCATGTCTGTTTCTGGTTTTGACCAAAATTTGTGCACTGCATATGAGAAGATTTTCCTAATGAAGTTTTTATCAAAACCAGCATGGTCCTTTGAAAAGCATTAATGAACTGGAATTTCCTGATGAAAACATTCCACCAAAAAATTCCTGAACTAACTCTACTCTTCACTTTAGCTGGATTTGGATTCAGTCCTCAATTACTAGAAAACACTTCCTTCCTCTGCAGAGCTGACTAACAGAAATTCCTTAAATGCATGAAGACAGACAAGTCATTAGTTTTTTTTCACAGCCAGGTCTGAAGTGAATAGAAAGAAAAATCCTGTGCAGGCAGGTGAGGCTAGAAATATGTCTGTTATATAAAATAAACATACCAGGAATCAAACATGATTTTTAGATAGCTTAAACAATAACAAAGCAAGCTCGTGAATAGGGACTGTACAAATATTTTTTGAATGAATAAGACTCACTTGAAAAGTTTAATCATTGATTTAATTTTACACTTGAGATCATTTGCAGTCCTGTTTCTTTTTAAAGTAAGACTGATGTCATTTAAGAAACACGGAGGCTGAAAATATTTGCAAACCTTAATTTCACAGAATCACTTAAGGAACTAAAGCCATCTCAAGTTCACTAGATGTTTTAAAAGCTTTTGAATAAAACAACAAAGCCCTAAATGATAGAAGTTTTATTCTGAGAAGTTATTGGATACATCAAAGCTATTCTCTTCTCTTTTGAAGAATATGGGAGAAATCTAAATTAGATACCTGTTGGTGCATAATTGCATTTAATTTTTGACTGCTCTACTGTTAAATATGAACATAACATCCAGAGGTTCTTATTCCATACTGCAGATGAACAGCCCTCAGAGAGTGATGCAAAACTTAGAAGAAGGAATGGAGGTAACTCTAAAGTAAGCTCTGGAGTTTCTGAGTCCATTTGTGTGGCTCCTTCCTCCTCTCAGAAAACGTTGCTGAAGCCACGGAAAGAGAAAATCTCGATGTAGTCTGGTTTGGGAAGTTATTATGGACAGCTACTTTAATGCATTCCTTGCAAGTTCTGAATAGGCCCATTGTTCCTAAACACAAATTTGGTGGTAACAGTGCCAACATCCCTGTTTTATATATATATCATGAGCATCATATTCTGCTCACCCAAGAAGTGTCTGACAACCTTGGAATGGAGCACCCATGCTGGAATCCTCCACACTAACTCTAGCCATGGGCAAGCTGCATGTGCACCACGGAGAAGCTCCTGTTCACCTGAGAAGAGAGCACAAAGTGTTCTGGGGTGCAGTTCATCCCACTGGTATCACACAGACTGACTGGAGTGAGGTAATTTCTCCTGTCCCTGAACACCAGCTCAGGTGGGACTGCCCACAGAGTGGATTTCTACTTGGAGGAATGCCACAGCTGCAGTCTGCTCAAGTCTTGTGCTTGGTACCACATGAGATCCAAAGTCTATTTTTTTCATTGCCTTTTTATTTAATTTATCCCATTTCCTCAAGGAAACCAGTGAGGCTTTCCCAGTTACACAGGATAATCCTGTTCCAGTTTCCTGCTGTTTGATAAGAACTGGATGTGTGTCATGGCTTTGTAAGGCAAGTAGGGTTTTCTGTGAAAGGTAAAAAGTTTTTCACAGAAAAGAAGGGAATAGTGCATTCCAATGATTTTAGATAATATGGCTGAAAAAATGATGGGAGTGATGAGGATTGTATCTAACATACATCTTAGATCCAACTGGTGTGTTAAGGATATTTTTAGGAATACCTGAGCTTATTTTTTTCTGGACATAGAAAAGTGGCATTGATTTTTATGGTCAAACCAATGTCTTAGATTACTTGTGTCAGGTGTGAATTGATAGAATTAACTACATATTTAGTAAAAAAAAAATATTTAACAGTATTTAATAACTATTTAAATCTGTGTAAAAATAGTATTTACACTTTCCAGTCAGAGAATGCCTGCAGACAGAAGGCAGTTTAGGAGGTTTAATTTAGTAGCTAGGTCAGAATAAATTTTCAGACTTTTGGAAGACCGAAGTGAGGAAATCACTGGGTAATGGTGTTTGTTTTGCTTTTAGCAACAATAACAGTATTTTGATTGCATGAGTCTTGGCATGTTGGAATATTCCAGAGAACTGGAAAATATTAATGTTGTGCCAATATTTTAAATGGGTAAGTGGGACAATCTGGTAATTATATTCCTGACAACTTGACATTGACATAGGGCAAAATAATAGCATGGTTGATATAGGGCTTTACTACTCAAAATCCAAAGTAGAGTAATGTCATTAAAGTCAATCAATGTGGGTTTATGAAAACAATTCTTGTCAAAGTATCTTTCAGTGAGATTACACATTCCTGCTGATAAAGGTAAATGATGCAATATACATTGTAGAAAGTATTTGACCGTTATCACAGAACATTCTATGAAAAGGGCACATTATAAAATCAGCACATGACATATTATGAGGATTAAAACCTTGTTATTGGTTAAATCTCCACATACACTCCTCAATGAGGGTTTATCATGTGGATGTGTTTCCAGATATTTTTTTAATGGTTCAGACTAAACTACCATCCAATATTTTTATCTACAGTCTTGAAAACACTCCACTCCTAAATACCTTCACACAGTAAATCATATGAAAATGAAGAATAATGAAGAAAACTGATTAACAGAGTCTTTATCGCCAACAATAAAAATTTGTTCTATACCCAGTAATAGAAATTCAGGCAATGAACTTAAAATATTTTAAAACTTCCTGGGCTGCAGTGACCATGAAAATGGAGAGTTGGCACTGTGGATGTATAGCTGATCATGATCTCCATCTGATTCATGCCTATCAAAAGAATATAATAATAACTAAGGAAAGTGAGTAGGAAGCTTTCATTACCTCTCTGTTTGTCATGTTTACTGCTCTGGGGTTATTGTGTCTTGTTAGTGCCTCTGCTCTAAGATAAAAGTTTAAACAACAAGAAATAGTTCTGAAAAAAAATCTCAGAAATGTAATTGAAAGTTGAAATATGAGAAATATGACTGAGAATGAGAATCAAAATGCTAAAGGGATTTGTCTGAGGAAAAAAAAATTTCAGCAGACAAACTCTGAGAAAAAGCAGAGAAATGTGATTATAATTTTATGGGGGTTATTTGTTTGTGTGATGTGGTTTGTTTTGGTTTTTTTGTTGTTGGTGGTGGTGGTGAGTTTTTTTGTTTTGTTTTATTTTGTCTTTTAATCTAGAAAACAAAGTTATGTACAGATGAGTGGATACTGAGGGAACACAGACTCCATGCAGAAAACTTTTACCATGTAAGAGTGAGAGAAATTATCTAGATCCAATCTATCTAAAATAATAAAAATCTACTCCATCAGTAAAATACACTTAATTAGTAAAATGTGCTTATGTAATGACATGATTTGTTGTGATAAAGAGTTTAATATCTATAATTTTAACACCAGATCACTGAATACTTTTCCTTGTTTCAGAAGGGCTTTCACTGGAAACAAACATATGCTGCACCAGATTTCAATGTATCTTTGAAGAATAACAACATTCTGGTGCATGCCCAGGTTTCATTCTCTAAGTGTATAGTTAAATTGAATTCTGGTGAAATATCTAAATGCTGTTCCAAAGACATTTTGTTGTGTCAGGGGAGGTTTAGGTGTGATATCAGGAAAAGTTTCTTCACCCAGAAGGTTGTTGGGCACTGGAACAGGCTCCCCAGGGAAGAGATCACAGCATCAATCCTGGCAGAGTTCAAGGAGCATCTGGACAATGCTCTCAGGCACAGGGTGTGATTCTTAGGGATGTCCTGTGCAGGGCTGGGAGTCAGACTTGATGATTCTTCTGGGTCTCTTCACACTTGAAATATTCTGTGATTCTATGATACATTACATGTAAAGAATGTTTGCAAAAATGCACAATGCAATTGATAGAGGCTTGGGGCTATACTAAATGCAAGACTGGGCTTGTAGCTAATGCATTTAATCCTTTCACAAAAACAATAATAAATTACAAGTAGTTGAAAGGGACCCTTATAATTCTTGCCCTGTGAAAGTTAGGAATGCTTCAAATTGGAAACATGTAAAAATTCAAAAGCTGTTTGCTCTGATCAGCAGAGCATGTTGTCAGGACCACTGGCATGGAAAGGAAAGAAATGGGTAAATACCAGAAAGGTAGCAGAGCTCTGGGGAGGAAAACAAATAAACAAATAAACCCCACAACAGAATAAATGGTCATTAATATTGAAGCTCATTAATTTTTTTCCTGTTATTGGTGTTGCTATATCCCTTATCTCTGACACCCATGGCTACACATGTAATTACAGAAATGAGCAGTAGATTGGGGAAAATACAAAATCAGGGAATTGACTTGACAAGATACTGACCCACACTTTGCTCTGGAAGGCAGAGAAATCTTTAAGGGAGCCCAGGAAAAAAACAGTCCTGTGCCAGCTAGAGAAGAGGTAAGGTTAGATTACCCAAATACATTGATTCACAGCATCTCCCCAGCACCATTTTTCATCCAGGTTTTAAAGTTGGCTTCCCATGGTAAATCCAGTGTGCTGATGGTACCAATTCATGTGCCTGCTTTGCTCCAGGGGAGACTGGATTTACTGTTTTCTTGTTCCCAGACGGTGCAAACTGTAAGCTTTATTCCCAGTAGGCAAATAGGAGCTGTCACCTGCAGTGCAAACATCAGTGTAAAGAACCCCTGGTGTGCAGCATTCAACACAAAACAGACACTGTCAAGATCATCTTTGTACAGACAAGCAGGAAGGAAAAGCAAACACACTCTGCTTATACTCATTTACACGTTATGTTGCCATAAGCTTTCTCCAAATATTATGTAGATGGAAAAGTAGACCTCATGCTGCTGTAAATCAGTAGCTGTGCTGTGGCAGCAGGAGAAAACAGTTAAGGGATTCAGTTTTCTTCCAAGAAAAATCATACTTTTCAATTCCATCTGAATCAGGGCCAAAGGAATATTCCTTATCTGGCTGCAATAAACGTTCTTTCAAGCAGGGATATATGACCATCACACTCTGCTCAGGCAAGGTCTGCACTGCCAGGACGTGGAGTGGGATTAATCCATGGGATATGGGTGCCTCTTAGACCAAGAGACCCTGAGGGACTTAGGCACCTACCCCCCTGCATTTTAAAGAGGGATCTTGTAGCCTCACAACCTAGGAGTTCCCTCAAGTTTCTCTTCATAAACAGCAGTTCGTATTTTTATTAAGGAAACCACAGATGAACTTTGTGCCTGGGAATACTACCACACACATTCTGAGCTGGAAATTACTGAGCAGGAATTAGGGTTTTTAAATTTATGCATTACTGCAAAATCGCTGCTACACAACAACATCACTGTCTTAATGTCTACAGTCATTTTTCTTGCACCAGAAAAAAAAAAAAAAAAAAAAAATCAGACAAAAGAGTTGATTTGGTTGCACCAAGCAAATCTTAGTATGCAAAGCATGAGAGTACAACTCAATAGACAGAGCTGTGATTTAGGGCAAAGCAGGATTTAGAACTTATTTTCTTTGTTTCACATTGACTCCTAAAATTAAGAGTAGCTAGAACGGCTCCTTTGTCTCCAGTGCAGTCTGATCATTGTTCACTATTTCAGGGAATCTGCCTTTTGAACAGGACAGATTGAATGCTAAATAAGCAGTGATAAAATCTACAGCTAGAATTTTATGCAGCATTTTACATGATCCCAGGCTGTAGAATATGAACATCACCATCCTCTCCACCACTCTTCTTGTACAACCATTTCTCTCAGGGGAACCACAGCATCCCTTTACCCTGTGTGCTATTTCTCAGTTTGCCTGATGCCAGCTTTCAGTTCTCTGTAGTCTACTTGGGTGGGTGCTGGATTAACCATGTCCTGGATGCAGAGACAGAGGCTGTCTCAATATAAAGCCAAATTAGGTCAAATAAACTCTATTTCTCCACGGACAACTTCTCCATAGTAACTATTCTGCTGACTCAGTACACAAGTGAATGACTCATGCTGAGTCTGAGTTAAAAATCCCTCTAAAGCCCAAACTGGGCATGTGAAGGAACTTCACCTCTCCCAAAACATATTAAGGACAGTGCAGAAGCTTCCTGGCTCTGGAAGGAGTCACCCAATGGCATTGCCAGCATTAGGATGAGTAGAAATAAATTACTTTACTCCAGCAACTCTTTCCAAACCATGCAGATGTCTGCATTTTATTTTCCACATTTCAGCTATGTCTGCCTCTGGATTTATGCCTGATATGTTCTTTAATTTCTATTATCTAGACGTTGCAGCCTCCCATTATTAGTAGATATTTCTTTGTTTCAGAAAGCTTTTTGTGGTTTATTTTAACATAAGGGCAACTAATTCTCCCAATGCCTGTTCAGAGCCTTCTTTTCTTTGCAGGGCCTCAAGTCCATATGTTTAAAGGGATCCTAGTTGGAAAATACAGAAGTATTTCGCTAGTAATATTTTACAACTTCTCCTTTGAAAGATCACCCACTTTTCACAGCCCAATTTTATATGAAGGAGAAGAAAGAGAGAACAATAGAGAAAGTCAGAGAAGAACATGCCCAGGATTCTGCAGCACACAGGTAAAACAAGACCAAAACTCTGACTCCAGGCTCTGCTCCAATGCACATTTAATCACTTTATGTAAAATATGAGAGCCAGCACAAGAAAGATTTATAAAGCTTCCAGACTAGAAAATTTTCTGGTAGTTTTCTGGAATGTGGTAAATATGGAGCAGTGAAGGTCTTTGAAGCCAAGCAAGGTGTGTTTCAATGCAAGGCTCCTGAGGAAAAGCAGAGCTCCTCTTCCTTACCCATGTCAAGCATGCAGGTAGGGGAGAGGAAAAAGGGCCTGAATGAGCTCTGAGTAAAATCCTCACTGCAGCCAGAGAACAAGATAATGTGTTCCACTGCCCTTCTTGAGAGTCATGGCAGGACCTCCATTAGAGGCAAACCCCTCATACTCCAGGCACTGAGGACACGTGCTCAGCAAAAATCTTTAGGGAGTCTAAAGCCTTAGCTCTGGACACTGAAGTACCAAGACGTAACAAGCAATGTTCAGGATCCAGATAGCAGTTTGGTCTTTTGAGGGAAACAGCCTCCCATACACTCATTGTGGACAGCAAATACTAACAAACCAGGGTAAATTCTGCTTCCTTGTCTTTGGAACATATTCAGATAATTTAACTACCACATGCCTTCTATTTATTCCCCTAAATGGGTCTGCTGAAAATCTTTATGCTGATTTATTTGTAGACCAAGGAAAGCCTCTCTAAAATCTTTTGTCATAGGAAGGGAGGAAGGTATAAATAGATCAACTCAGGTAAATCCTTTTTTTGCCAAAGCTGGACTTCTTAAATCATGTTTTGGGCTTAAGAAAAATGCTTCTACATTCTTATTCTGAGTGCCTCTGATCTTCTTCATGGTTGAAACACACAAGATGAATTAATAAGTGTGTTCTATGTCTGGAGCAACTCTCCATTCAGCTGCCAAATACAGGTACCCAACACCAGTAGAGTATCCCATAGTACTGAAGATATTTGTTTCCATAGGATAAAAGGATATAGAACAGAACTTTTGACAAATATGCAGCACCTGCAGGTTAGTAAATTGTCCTGCAGTGCCTAAAATGGTGCCACTTTCCCATTAAATATAATTGAATCACACTGAATTTATGAAGGCAAATATCCTGTCACATGTGGAATTTCCAATTCAAACAATCTTGAAATAAGCAACATAAAACAACCAAGAACTTCTATTTTATTTCAATTACTGTCATGTAAACTATTTCTAAGTGCAGAACATTAATTCAGAAAAATATTTGTTTCAATGTACTTACAAAAACCTGCAATTTTTTATCCAAATTGATCAGTAAAATAGAAAGAGCAGAGTTTTCCCTGAATAAGACAAGGAGAATCATGGCCTTGTACTTGCACTGTTAAATTGAAAACACATGCATTGGTGATAAGAATGATGATTAATAAAATACAAATAGCAAGCAAGTCCTGCCATCTTGTGAGTACAGTCTTTGGACAAAATCTATTATTTAATTGTCTAAAACACAAAGACATCATCAAATACTTTAATTTTTCACCACCAAGCATAACTTTGTTTTTTATCCATGCTGATTTGAATCCTTAACTTTAAAATGCATTTGTATTTTTCATGGGCTTCGTTAACACCACTAAGAGTAACTCATCTTTAGCACCAGATGAAGATGTAACCTTGCCAAAGCCCAGGTGGAAAACAATTTGGCTTTATACCCAAACATTGTAAGAGGCCAACACAGAGCTCTGAGAATGGAAAGATGCCAGATGGAGGCCAGAACTTTTAAGCCTGTTGTTAAACTGGACCTATTTAGCCACCATTTCTTCTGCCACATAGACTTGTAGCCTAAGTTAATCATCCTGCCATTTCACTTACTTAGCCAAATTCCAGCGTGCAAGCATAAAAAATGAAACCTTATGTATTCCTAAATATAGCAGAAGTCCCACCTACAGTTTTAATTAGCTACAGGAATATATCATTTCAGTCTAAGCTCCTTAGACAACATCAGGTACATCTCAGCAAGCTGGAATTTGTAAGTTGAAATTTGCTTTCCATTTCATTATGAACAATTCAGTTATTTTTCCTTAAAAACAATTCCGTGGATGTTTCCACTGCTTTGTATAATCACAGGACTCTCGTAAACAGTTGCAAAGCTGAATTCTAAGGCTACAGCTGTACAATGTAGAGAAAACATAGAGAAATCAGACATTCTGCACTTTATTATCTCTGTACACGAACATATGTGTGTGTGTTTATGCCCATATACAGGCATGAACAATAAAAACTGCTCAAAGGGAAAGCTACTCTGAAACTGTAGAAGTTGTCCTCAACCTGTTCTACCTAAGACCAAACAGTGGTTCCTATATACTCGTTTCTACATGTGGTATTAACTATATGAAGTGAATGGTGACATATGGTTATTGACACCTCTCTATAAAAGACTAAGTACATAGAAAACTATTTCTAGCACCTATATCCACATCTAGGAAAATCCTGATCCAACTGTAAAAAGTAATCTGAAGGAACATGATGGATGGGCAATGATTTGAACTATTTAAAACTGCACTGACAAACTTCTGAAGGATTTACTTAAAACTAACAGTGGAAAAGAATCAGTTTCTTTTTACTTATTTTCAGGCAGCTGTCTTAGGAGTGCGGTCCTGTTGAGATCTTTGTCCAGATCTGAGCCTTGAAACAGCTCACCAAAGATCTGTACTAAACCTCCAGGCATTTCTCTCTTTTATGTACTGGCAAAACCCAGAGCTACTCACACTGCACTGGCTGCTAAGCACCGAAATCTGGCTGCACTGAATTTAGCCTTAGGAAACTTAAGAAGTCATTTTCACTTCAGCTATAAATCCACTCTTTGGATTGAGTCAATTAAGGGTTTGATGTTCAGCACTTCCAAATGAAGGACTGAGCACTGGTGGCTTGCCAGTAATAACCCAATATATTGCAAGATAATAAAGTATCTTGTGAATACCAGAAAGCTCAATTATATTAAAAGCCTTCAGCTTAAGCAAGGCTATTTCCTTGATTTCTGTCTCTATTTAATTTTCAGGCTGTGACAGTAACTACTTCATCATGTGCTGGTTGATTTCCTAAGAGCATTAAAGTACACAGTAAGTCAGACACAGCCATTTCAAAGATGCAAACAGGGAGGTAGAGTAACTCTATGCCAGGTTGTCCTGGAAAGGTACATAAAATATGGTTTAATCATCATCATGATATAAGTAGAGGGATTTATTCATTTAGCTAGGTTTTATTAACTTAACCATCGTTCTCCTAACTCTGAAATCTAATAACTACTCTAGAACTGTAGAGGGGAATTTTAATAATTTTCCTGTTAATAAGCAGGAGAATTTCAAATTAAAGCACATTATTGCATTCCTTTAACTAATTCATTTTAGTGCACTTATATGTAGTTCCAAGAGAAAAAAAAAAAGAAATTAAAAGTACCCTCAAAAGATAGAAAAGAAAGTTTCAAATTTGATATTTCCTTCAAGCTTTAGTCCCACTTAAACTTGGACTCACCTATTAAGAACTCACTGAATTTCAAAAGATGTTTGTGCGATGACTCACCCAGTGAGATTTCAAAAACAAATGTGTAAGTGTATAAAAATAATATCATTTTTCATTATTCTGTTGAAATCCATACCTGAATTCTCATGGAATCAATCCTTAAAGTAAGAGCATCTTCCTGTGTATTTCTCATACGTTTCTATTGCCTCTTGACCCCTGAAATGGGGGGAACTGAAATGAATTAAGCACCCAAGCCCTTTCAGTGTACTTAGTGACTATCTTACATTGTTCTACCTTTTCTCACACTCTCCATTTTGCTTCTGATCATTCCACTCCCAGATCACTGAATTTTGATCCCCCCAAAGCACAAAAGACCATGACTGTAGTGGGGTACCCTACAGGTGTATTTATAAATGAGAATTATTTTGAGTACCCAAGGTGCAAGAAGACATTCCAGTTCACAGTTTCAAAAGGTTTCTACTTTATATTTACATTATTTCTTACACATTAATTCTTCTACAATCATCTATAGCAGTGAGCTGGATGGGCAATACAAAGCTATTGGGCATCAGCACAACTACTGTTAAAACTCGGAAGTTTAATTCTGCTGTTATAAGAGTGGGCTGTGGTGCTGCATAACTAAATTAACCACAACATCTTAGAGCAGACCATGAAGCACATTTCCCATAAGAAAGGAGCCCTTAGCTTGACAAATCACCACAAAAGCCATACAAAAGAATCCCCTTCAGAGTTAATCAATGTTATTATAAAAATTCAGCTTTCCTATCCACAGACAGCAGTCCTTTCACTCACAGACAGGAAGAGGGTAAGAACCAGCTTAACACAACCTCGAGGGTTTGGAGAGACAAAAGCAGATTGATGCTGCCTTTATTGGCTCTGAAACCTAAACAGACTTGTTGTGCACATTTAGGACATGGCAAGCAAAGAGAAGGGCTGAAGCAGGTAATTACTGAAAGCATCTCAATGCCTTCCACAGTTCCTAAACCATGACAAGTTCTCCCCAAATCTGACAAAAAGTTGATCAAAGGCTAAATTTAGTACAACACAAGGAACCCCAACACTAGAAAAATGGCTCTTTATAATGCCACTAAAAACACTGACCTTTCAGAATAGATCTGCTTTACAGGCACCACAGTGAGAGCAACATGACTAAAATAACCATCTCATATCTTTGCAAAGGTTTACTTTTACATATATGAAACTCAGGTTGCAGCGATTTGCTCTGCTTCTTGAAGATAGCTTGCAGCATGCTGTGCTCTGAGCAGCACATCTGTTAATATTAGTGACTAGTTATTAGTAAAACATGGCACCATGACAGGGATCTAGGCTGTCTTGGAATGGTCTTTATCCAAGTCCAAGCAGTCCAATGTTCTGCTGGTAAAATGAGAAGAGAAAGAAAACAACAATAAAAAAAGTACAAAGAAATTAGCACTTTGAGATGTAATATAATGGGCAGAAGATTTCAGAAAAGAAACAAACCAGCTATTTTTATATATTTTAACAGGGAAAAGCACTTCAGTTTTGTTGCTGGCAATTTTATTTTCCATTTGGTTTTGAATAGATGTAAATAAGGCCATGGCTCAGAACAAAGAGGTTGGGTAGAGCAGAGAATGTAATGTGTAAGGGTAATGTGTAAGCTCCTCTTTGATGTCGAGCAGTTCACTCAACAGGCAGTTCAGTTTGTCCAGAATCCAACTTTAACAGCAGCCTGATCAAATTCACATGCAGTGAACCTGTCCCCTGGGTGTATTACTAGCTGCTGAGGGATTGATCAGGAAACCAAACTTCTTACCTGTTTTGTCACCAACATTCTCTTGTGTATCTGCTCCACTGTTTCTTAACACCAGGGTGTGTAACTGCCCCTAGAACATCAGAAAGAAGTGCAGTTAAACCAGTGTTCTTTACATTTTTTATTAGGCTTCTGCTTTCAAAAACAGACTGGAAATTTGCCCATCAGATGCAAAGCAAGCTTAGAGAAACCAAATAACACCTACAGCTGTAGTAGAACGATCTAAATATTTTCCATGGTTCACAATCTACAGCTGTTGGCAAATAGTGAATATCACATATAAATACCCTTTATAAGAGATGTATCTTTATTTAAAACTTCATTCTTATATAAATAAAGTATTTCACGAAAGTAATGTCAAATTGTTAACAGTGATATGAAGCAGTCTCCATGTGTCATTTATTCCTATTTCCATGCAGAAAATGTTGAAAGAGCTAAAACATTCTTGGCTTCTAAAGAAGAAACCATATTGGATCTTTCAGCTATTTCCTTTGGGAGGACATTAAAGTCAACCCTGAAACATCAACAGGACATCTAAAGAAAAGGAATGGTAAGAGAGAAATCACAAAAAGAAATGATGATAGTTGTGGAGGTCTTGAAAGTTAGATAAACATTTCATGATTTAGCTGGCTTAAAGACATTAGCCTTGCTGTTGCCTGTAACAGTATTACACTGCAGTCATCCTTTGTACAAATGGTATCAGGCTATCTGTTTTACTCTCTCCCAATTAAAAAGTTCATGTTTCTTTTCCACCAAGACTTGCAGATAATAAGAAAAAGGAAATATTGAAAACAGCTTTTGAAGGTAACTTCAAAGTTTTCTTTTTGGCTGATAACACAAGATTTTTCTCCCACCAGTTCACCCAACCCCACCCTTCTTGTCAGCTCTTAAACATGTTTTTCAACCATTCCTCATTGTTCATTAAATTTTCTCCATTTCCTGTGCTAGAACTCCTCTTGCTTATTAACCAGTGACTCTTCTTCTATTTTATAACTTTTTCAAAACTGTTTTTCTGTCCATTAGTCCTAACCATGGTCATGGTCCTTCTACTCATCAAATGGCTTGTTAGAAAGAAGAAACACCCCATTCCCATGAACTGGAGATTACCTGGGGAAACACAACTCCAAATAAAGAGAAAAATTATGTATTTTTCATTGCATACTTCAACTGTGAAAGAATGTCAAGCTTTTTTCATGCTTGGGTCAGCAATTGGAAAGACACTAGGTAACATTATTATTATTATTATTATTATTATTATTATTATTATTGGCAGATAGTTGTTTTCTTTCTTTTTAAAAAGCAATATTTAATTGCTGTGGCAAATTGACTCTAATGTTCAACAGAAGAAGTGTTAAGTGGATTGCTCTGCTCATGGAAAAGGAAAGGTTGTGCAGAAGTGGGTGGAGCTGAGTAAGAAACTGGGATGAGAGGGGAAGCAGCTCTCCAGAAGAGGGAGAGGCAGATCATACCAGACTTGGGAGCAACAGCTGGCATATGAAGCCTCCAGAACCCAGAGATAACTTTTTGGGACAGTTGCATAATCAATGTAGGCAGAGAAGCCATAAGTGCTTTCCAGAAGTCTGTCTAAAAGTCTTAGCTAAGCCCTGAGCCGGAGGATGAGCTTTAGGTCAGAATTCCTCTGGGGAAAATGCAGCAGGTTAGAAAGATCACTCTTTGCTTTGGATGGTCTCTGGAGGAACAGGCCTTTATTTACTAGAATATTTCAAAAGACAAATTCTCTAACGCCTTGGACAAGAACCACAATGATCCAGGAGCATCAGCCAGACTGGCCCCAAACTGTACCTCAGATATCTTTTGATTTTTTGTGGACTAGTGGAAATCCAATAATTTTCAGACATCCAAACCAAGCATCTGCACAGGATGATCATCAGCAATGTATTCCATGCCAGCTGGCCAAGCACAACCTACACACCTCAGTGAATCTGTACTTTTCCTTTCTCTTGAGCAACATTTGTCATGTAATATGAGGAAACCAGCTTGATTTTTAAGGTTAGATCCAACCTCATCAAAGTAAACACAAGACTTTCCAATGACCTCAGTGGAATTTGGATATGTCCCTTCACCTTCTCCTGTCTTTGATATAGAGATGAAGATTTTGAAAAGTCCTCTGTGGCTCTGCATATCTTTTCAGCATCTAAGCCTAGTACCTCTGTTTACACAGAGCTGGGTGGCTCACTGCTTCTCTTTCCAGCTTCTTTTTTTGTTGTTGTTGTTTTACTGATATATTAAATCCTTTAAACAGAGGCTTAGAATACTTAATTTGTTTCCCTTTACTGACCTGAGCTTTTGAAAGCCAGATGTTAGTCCTGAGCCACACCTCCGTGGAATTTACACCTCATATCAACAGTACAGCACTGCTCCTGTTGCTGGAGGAAACAGCTGAGTGACCAGGTCTGTACCTGCCACAGACTCCACTTTCAGAAAAAATAATAAATAAAAGAAACACTCATCTTTCATGATTTTTTTGAAATTTTGCTGAAGAAAATACTCCTGGAGTATTGAGGCTAGCATCCATGGCAACATAATATTTGCAGGCTCGAATCATAAAGAAGATGTAAATGACTGTGTGACTTCAAAACATGGGTCTAATTCTTTCAAGCAGGGAAGTCACAAAACACATGCTTCAATAGGTGTGAAACCAATAAAGGTGTGTGACTATGCTTATCCCTAAATTGATGTATCTGATATGAATCTGAAGAATATAATATTAGCTGGCCTTTCCTCCCACTCCCCCCCCCCCCCCCCAAACCACTTGAGATAAAATATTTTTGAATATATTTATTTCCGTTTTCAACACGCGTAAGTGAAACAGGAACATGTGCTCATTCTTCTGTTCCATGCTGACCCCATTTCAGGTTTACATCCTTTCTGTCTCTGCCCAGCCACACCTCTCTGATCCCTATGGGTACACATTTCCAATCCCCCCTGGAACTCTGACCTGATAGAATATCTGACCACTGCTCTGCTACCAAGGATGTCTGAACAAGTGACAGAACTAACAGAACATCTTCAGATTGCTTGGGGGAGGAGGAACTGCATACATCTCCTCACCACGTTTGTATTCCTCAGCCATCTGTCACCTGTCTTTCCTCAGCTGATCAGTCTCTTCTTTGGTGAGCAGCTCTTCAGGCACCCTCAGCTTTAAGTGAAGAATGCAGCAACAATCTTCTTCCTACAGCAAGGATCAACATAAGATTCATTCCAGAAAACATTCTCTCCAGCATTTCTGCTGAGGGACAACTTGTTTCTCTCTTCAGAAGCAGTTTAGTTTTCCTCTTTACTCTTATTTCAGTAATCTAGTTTGGGGCAATGCATAGAAGCAATATTTTCTGAACTATATTTATTAAAGCGTACAAGCTTCACAATTTCTATCTACACAATAATATCCTTTGGTTTCATTTGGAATCACAAATATGCTGAAGGACAGATATGTCCCTAACTACGGTCTCCACCAAGTGCTCCCTGATGTGGACAGTTAGATTATTTGGGTGTAGTGCCCAATCATGAATACAACCTCAGCTCTCAGTAAATGCAAGGTAGTTGTGCATGGTTTGTCTGAACATCAAAACACACATTTTTCAATATTGCACAAAAAGGTTTTTTTAATCTTCTATTTTAAACTTTTTAGGAAAAGATTTCTCTGTATTTATTTCAATTCTATCATAACAAACATCATAGATTTCCAATCTTATTTATAAGACGACTGTAGAGCAGTGGAATTACTGGAGTCCCTACTGTAGTAAAATAAATCTCTTGTAATCTAGACATGCTTCAAAACATCAGTTAACCAAATGTTAAATCAATGCACTTCAACCATAGCTTTTTTTCCCATGCATCACCACATTATCTTATCTGGTCCCTTAACTGAAAATATTATTAAAAAAGCTCCTAAACACTAATTGGATCATGAGCTCCAGACCACAGAACAGTGAATCCTGGGCCACAGTTCAGAATGGGCTACCCTTATGTGCTTGAACTTTGTTAACAGCTGGCTCTGCAGAATTAGCAAGAGGATTTCATTTTTCTTCCACATTTCTCAAAAATATGTTTCTTGATGATCATCAGTTCGTGAATGAAAGGGAAAACAAGGGGATCAACTGTTAACAAAGGAAATACTTTTGTGGTTTTAAGCTCTGTTACTAAGGTATTTTATAATCTTCTATCACTGTGGGGAGAATGAATCTTTCTTATCTATTCTGTCAAGACATTCTTCATGAAAGAATTTAGATATATAATTGGTAGAGAAAACAAAAAATAAAAGCTTAATACTCCTCTGGTTTTCCTGAAGACGGATCCAAAGCTATTACAATTTTCGTGTCAAAATCCCTTTTGTGTGCAAAATTATGGACTGTGTTATATCAAAGACATGTTCACTGCTCGCCAAAAGCAATAAAAGTCCAGTATTGTTTAAAACACAGAAATAAAGCAGAAGCTTAGAAGTGAAATAATTGACACTCTTGGTTAGGAGGTACAGAACTGAGGCACTTCTAACCTTTGTAGGAGCTGGTAGTACTTAGCATCTTGATTTATTAATCACTTATTCCCTAAAAATCATCCCCAAGAAAGAATTTTCAAGTAGTTTTGAGGTGAAGGATCAAATTCAATCTTCCGCCATATGGAAATAACTCCAAGTTTTACTATATATTACCCAGCAAAATAACCTAAGTGATCTCAGCCTGTTCTGAAAATGGGACTTGGGTATCTGTATTTCACAGACATTAAATATGATTCAGGAGCCAAAAGCCTGAAGATATTTTAGAAGTTGTCTACTTGTGCACTGACTTATACTTCATTCCAGGCTCTGATTCTTTCTGAAGTGGGTATAGGAATTTACAATAAATTATACTCTTGTAACATAAATTCTGCTAAACGCAAAACAAACTCCTCTGCACAAACATCAGGTTTATTCAGTCAGGTTATTCACTGTCAACATAAAGATTTCCCTGAACTATTGACTATTTCCTCCCCAGCTGGACCAGTTGCTCTAATAGAAGTTGTTATACTCTTTTGATCAGTGGATGGGGCAAACCAATTGTGAAGAGCAGAGAAGAAAATGTAAGATGCATTTCTGAAGAAATATTTCCAAATACCTAAAGGCAAAGTTCTTAATCAACAGTGGTACCTTCTTCAAGTTTCTCTGGAGAGGTTTAACAAGGGAAAACAGTCTGTGAGAACAGGATATTACTATTATCAAAGCACAACTAATAGCACACCCATGTTACAGATATACAGGGAAAATTACTGTACAGAAAAACAAATAATAGAAATAGAAAAATATTCTAATAACTGGGCTCAGAAGGACTTCTTTATGCTAGAAATTATACAGTGTATGCTCTAATAGATGTATTTCTTGGCTAAATTGCAGCTATAAACAGAAAATATGAATTCATTCCGCTGTTTGACCTTTGTACTTGAATTTAGCAACGTTCCATAGGAAATTCTTGCTTACAAATCAACACAAGATCAAAATCACATTTCTCATTTCTCTCAATGCTGGAATCTTAACATGCAACTCTGAAGTTGTTTTTTTTTTACAGATATGTACATTATTTTATATTATCTGGAAAATAAATTCTTGACTGGAAGTACAGGTCTTGGGTGTGTCTGGTACTTAGTTTATCTCTTTGAAGGGCTTTTCAAGGGCTGTGTCTGATTGATGGGTCTCTGCCCACAACGAACCTAACATGAGGCAGATCTTCCTCCCAGCACACATTCTCCTCTTTCAACATATGCTTGCTCTGGGACAGTTATTTGGCATAAGTCAGCTGAAATGAAAGAATAACTTTCTTCAGAATTTTGAAGCCTCAGCTTAAATGCCTTTTGGTAACAATAACATTTGAAGATGACAAAACCAGTTGGAACAAGGTGAAACACCAAGCATTTTATAGCTGTAATTTGAACCCCACTGTCAGTCACACAAATATTGGTCCATATTAGCCTTTATACCTTGATTGGGTAAGTCCAGAGTAAACTAATGAATGTGGTGTAACTGGGAGGTGTAGCTCTTAATTAAACAGATTTAATGAAAACAATGCATTCAGCAGAGGTATATCTAAACATTCACTCATATTTGGAAAAAAAGACAAACTTCACAGGCTGTCCAAGAAAATCTCTCTGACGGTAATCAGGGAGAAATAAAATTGAAAAGATGTAATTTTATACCTATCAAAATATATATATGCAGCAAAAGGAAACAAAGAGACAGTAGCTAAAATCAATGAAAAGCAAACCTGAAGATTTAGAAGAAGCAAGGGCTCAAAACATCTGTCTGTTTAATTCAATCAAGATCAGAGTCATTTTTCATATATGCCTTAGCTTCCAAATCGCTTTTAGAGATCCCAAATCATTGGATCACTTTCATTTTTGGCTTCTTTTGTCAAGTGTGGAGACTTGAGGGCAGCACTTAGAGACAAACCACAATTATTTACTACCTAGTGCATATAGACATAGGCTAGAACAAGTATGCTGTGAGAAAAAGTGATGGCTTGCCTTGGGATAGATGATGATAAGTGGCACAATATAACATGAATATATATTCACACACAGCAGTCACCTGAGGAATATCTACTGGTCATATTGGCATCAAGGAAGTGCAGAAGTTTTAAGTTCTGCTGTTCATTGAAATAAACTAATCATTTTTATATTGCTGATCATCATCTGAATCTACCTATTTTCCTCAGATTTTATACCCTTTCCTTCCCATGTTTTTCTTCTGAATAATTGACTGGTAACTCATTATTAACAAAGAAATCCCACTTCTTTGTTTCCACCTCTTTATTATGTAGAATTTACTGCACTCTGTGCTCTCTCACAGGTTAGTGGCAGCAGCTGCTGCTCAGTGCTTGCTGCACCTGGGTCACAAAGTGAACCTCCTGAATGTAGAGTCAAGTCACAGCACTGGCTGTGTATGTCCAGTAGAAAACTTCAATCTGCAGTTGACCAGGACATTGCATTCCCTCTAACACCACTATGTGCTATCTGACAATTTGATCTCTGCAATTCACATGTACAGATGAAATCCAGCCATGTGCTCCATGCTCTGCATTGATGCCTTACTGATCTCTCTGTGCAGAGTTTCTGTCCTTTATCAGACTTTATCAGCTTTACTGTAATTATACTCAGTCACAGCAATCTGTGCCTGCTGGCACCATTGAGCTGCTCACCAGCAGGGAAGGATTGCTGCACTCAGCTGTTCTTGTTTGCAGATGTGTCACACAGCTGTTCAGAGCAGTAACTCAGAATCTGTCAGCTACTAGGACACAATTTTTTTTCAGCCACCAAACTCCAGATGCAGAGGTGAAAGTTTTAGGTATTTCAGTCTGAAAATGTGTCACGGGTAAAGTTTTCCTTGCAAAAAGTACATTCAGATAGTAAAATCCAACTTGTCTTTCCATGGAGGACTGGGAATCTTTATCAAAGCATGATGACACTAATCCACTGCTGAGCTGACTATTTTTAAGTATTGAGTCTTGTTTTAAGAGGAAAGTCTGGGACACCTGAAGTTGTATTTCTTCCTAGACATTAACTCCTTAGTGCCAGCGAGGTTCTGTACATTTTATGGAGCTTTGACACGGCAGATAAAGAAAGTCTCTGTGGAATGATACAGATGAGCATTTTCTTTCTTTCTCCTGTTTTTCCCATCAACATTCTCAAAAATGAGAAGGAAAGATCCACTAACTGTCAACAACTATTTAAAGACTCCTTCTGCATGGATCATTTGTAGAGCCATTAGAGGAGGTCTGTCACTTCACTCCATATTGAGAGGGCAGCCTGACATAATTCCTGCTAGCTCAGGGTTTGGTCCCCTAAGTGTTCATTCTGGATTGCCCAAAAAGCATTTGTGAACAGTGTGACTGGACCTGATAGGAAAACACTAAATGCAGAAACTCAGGAGGGGGAGGAATAATCATCTCAGTCTTTTTCTTCAGCACCACTTAAGAAGTACTGTAGGACCCTCACCTACAACTTGGGCTCAAAGAGACAATTTTGAAAATTTGCTGCCTTTTCACCCAATAGGTCACTTCAGGAATTCTAGCTATACCTTGATAAAATATAAAAAAAACATTTCTTTAAATTGCATTTGCTCTCTGTTTCAGTACAGTGGTTTCTCTGCATTGCTGTTTACAGTCACATGAGTTAATCTAAATGGTTACAATCAGAAAGCCATCAAGCACTCAACTACTATTTAATGCAGCTGCACTGAAGTAATAAAATTCAGAAATTAAATCTATCCAGAATTTTTCCTTTCTTACAGATTCCTCCAGAAGAAACTCTACACTTATGACACATTCATTGTTATTATAAAAGCCTGTTGTTAAGGACAAAAAAGTTTGCTTTTTATTGTTAGGGTTTTTTTCCTCCTTTTTCTCTAATAATAGCACCAACTACCTTCTACATATTCTTTATACACATACAAAAATAAAATTAACTTCTCACTTTGCACATCTTTGCAGCATGCATATTTAGAATCATCTAACTATGGAATTGCTTTTGTTTATCTGTTTCTTTTTAAAGAGATTTTAGCAAATAGTCCTTCTGTGCTTTTGTATGTCATGCAAGTTTAGTCCCCATGGAAAATCATTCAAGATGTCTTATTAGGTAGAAAAATTTTGTAGAACTTAGTTGCAGCAAGCCAAGCCCTATAACTCTGTTAATTGTTATTCATGGGTATAGCAGCTGCTTCCACAGATTCATACTTTTTTTTTCCTGATGAAATTTAGAGTACTGTCTCAGAAAGACCTGGAAGGTTTAAATATCCATTCTGTTAGTTAAGTCGTGAGTTAAAAGCATCGGCATGGTGAAACCTCTTTCCCTCTCTGCATGCTGTCTTGCTTCTTAAGAACAAAATTTCCTCCTCCTGACTCATGGTACCAGGTATTGATATGATAGTGTTATCTACTGAAGCACAAGAAATAAAAGATTTTCTGAGTTGTCTTGGCACCTCTACGGTCTCGTTTCCAATTTGGACTTGCAGGCAAAGTTTGCCACCTTGTGGCAAATGAGCTTTTAAGAACTCTGAATTTCACCAATCACGTTGTATTCCAAACATTTCTCAAAATCTAAGCCCACGGTACCAAACAACAATCTTTAAAACATGGGCTTTTACTAAAAGAAAGAAAGAAACAAATAAATAAACAAATACTTTTTAAAATAATTATTTTGAAAGTAATCTCTCAGTTACTAACTGAAGGACACTTCTGAAACCTGCAGCCAAGGAAAAACATTTAAGCATTGTTCACACCAGCCTTGGCAGTCTTACAATCTATGTTGGCTGCTGACAGATAAGTAACTAAAGGCAAAGTCTTTCATGCACACAGGTATGGCCTCACAAAGAGAAAAGCTCTTCCTTTAAGATCAGCAATTATGGTTAAACTATCAGAAAAACCAAGGATTATTAGTAGCTGATATTTCTGTTTGGTGATAAAACCATGAATAAACACTGTAAAATTGGTTTAAGTCAACCAGAAATAAAAGCACTGCAGAACTATTTTGTGATCTTTTCCCGTCATTTTATGTACAAAGAACACCTTCAGCAGATTTATATGTATTCAACCAGGAAACAAACAGCTCTCTATCTAACCAGAGCTACAACTACCCCCACCCAGAGTATCTATTAAGGACAGCAGAGTCTGCTCCCTCTTTCTGGGCTAGTTACTACTCAAATAGCCAATAAGAAGTCATGTAAAGAAGTGTCTCGGACATAAATCTGAAATGTAAAAGACATAAAACACATTGCCCTGGGGGAAAAGGGGCTCTGAACCTCTGCCCACCATATCCCAGGGAAATTCTCTGGTTCTCTGAGCATGTGCATGCGAGAACTACTCCCACCCCTGCTTGATGAGCTATCCCACAGACCCACTTCTTTCCACCACAGTTTGGTTCTCTTTTTGCTATTGTCTCAATCTGGGCAATCATTTGAAGCATTTTAAGTCACCTGAAATACTTTTCTATTAATTAATGGGGGGGGGGGGGGAATCTATGTTCTTAATTGGCCAGACTATTTTTGTTAGTTTTCTTGTTTGTTTTGTTGGTTTTCTTTGGGTTTTCCCTTGTTAAAAGGTTAAGCTAGTTATGGCAATGCCAAGATTTGCTCAGATTTAATAACTCTAGCTTCGGGCTGCCTTGTCTTCTACTTTTTCCAAACAGAGATTCAGCTTTGCCCAGAAGTTTCTTTTGGCTCACACATCTCATCCAGGGAATCTTTTTGTTTTATATGTTTCTCTGCTTTGATACAGGCTCTGAGGCATAAGGCAGATGTGAATGAGAAACTCATGTGGCTTAGGCTGAGTAGTGATTGTCGGCAGGTTTTATGGTCCTAACAGATTAATCTCCCAATGCCAACATCAGGAGAGGGTAACCAACTCTGTTTCACACAGAGATACTCTCAAAAAAGAAGAGCAGAGCAGTACTTCATTGAAAAGGGCTCCCCTCGGCTGCAAATATTGTGTTTTCCATCAAATTTTAAATATTAAGTCATAAAGGACAACTGGAAAACTGTCCACAGAGTAAAGAGCAATTCATGTAGTTACTTCAAAGGAGCAGAGAATTCCATGACAAGTCATTGAGTGTTTCTGTAGCATATAACATGCTAGCTCATTTTGGGATGTCATAAAACATAGTTCTCTGGATGACTTTTTCTCCACGTACTTAGGGAAACTTCCATTTCTATTTTGAATAAGAGATGAAATCAGACCACACAGCTGTTTCTCAAAGGCATAGATCTCTATAGTCTTTCTCTGCTTTTCCTGCCTCCTCCTCCCCCTTACTGTATGAATATCTAAATATTTGGATTGCTATTTTTTTGCTTGTACTTCAAAGCTATATTGACATATTATCCTGTTTCATATCACTTTATGGGCTGATAGAGTCATGCCAAGATTGACTCTCCTCTTTCACTCTGTTTTCTTTTCCTTTAGAATGCAGATCCAAGCCCCTCTCTCTGCTCTATCTAAGGAGCAATTAATGCAATTGCAAAATAGTGGAAACTAGGTGGTTTTAGCTTTCCTCATCTCTGTATCTATATGCCAGACTAGACTCCTAAGTAAGTTTACAGATGCCTTAAAATTGTTTTTACTTGCCGTGGCTATTTTGAAAATCAGGAATAAGTAATGCAAAAGTTAACACAGAAGTCAGCATTATCTAGGTTCAAGATATAAGAAATACTCTACTATTTAGCAGTGATGAGCCTGAAAATCTGCCCAAAGACGATTGATTCCTTTCCTCCCTTTGTTTACCAGAAATCTTTTTATTCCTTTGTGATTCCATCACGTGGCACTCAAGAAGAACACAGAATATCATAAAAACATGAGAGTTCAGGCTCAAGAACTTCCTGATGCCTAAATTAAATAAGTTTAATCTCAGAGCAATTCAGCCATATCCTGCTAAGCTACTCTGTTTTTCCACTGTGTAAGTATATAACTTTATCAAGACAACCAGCAGCACCAAATAACAACTTTTTTTTAGTAACGTTTATTTTGACTTTATTTTTAGAGCATAAAACAAGGATAACAATATTCTAGCATGTAGTGGATTGTAACAACTCTACTTTTACACTACAAATCCAAAATTTTAAATAAATCAGAAGTAAAACATCATTTTCAGAAGATGAAAGCTGAAATTTCTTGTAAATCTGAGATTCAATGCTTCAAAGAAAAGACAGGGTGGACATCACTTAGTGCCACGAAGTTTCAATTAAATTATGGGAGCCATGGAAGTTAAAAAATGCAGTACCTAATGCTTTTTCTTACCCATCTAAACTGCCAGCCTTTGGGTTAACATGGAAGACACTGAGCTCTTAGACAGGAGAGGCAACTGCCCAGTTAGGAGAAAAGTGCTGTAGCAGCAGCTGAAGAAGGAGCAGCTGCAGGGAGCATTTCTGATACACAGATAATTTAACTGATATTCTCTTCCCCTCATGCTCCAGCACAGAGTTGTAAACTACCTTTGGGAGAAGAACAGATTAAAGTTGGCAATTGTTGCATGAGTTTGTATTGCTGATCATCCCTTTTGGAAATGCCTAGAACAGAAATTTAATTTACGTTCCTTGCCAATTACTTGATTACTAAACCAAATTAATTCAGGTATTCTAGAAGGTGCCCAGTGTTCAGATGAACTACACTACTTTTCAGCTGTGATTATTTGCATACCTAAGCCTGAGTTTTTAAAACTTCTTTCCATGAAAATCTGTTCTTCCGTCTTCAGGGTGCAGAAGAGGCAAGAGATGCTAATGGGCAGGGTTAGATGAGAAGTTCCTTTGGCATGTAGCCCTATAATATTATGAGGAGGTTCTGGTTTGTTTTTTTTTTTTTCAATTAAGAGAAAACTGAAAAACATTGTTTTAGCAGGTATTGATTGAGATTTTCATCTGAAGGACTGGGCTTAACTCATCTATTAATTTTGTTGAACAATCCCGTCTACATTCCAGAAACTCCTCTGAATTTTTCCCACAAGCAAATTGAAAAGTATTTGAAAAATGTAACTTTGATTTGATCAAGACTTTTTTTTTTTTTAATTAATCTTAATTAAAAACTCAGCCCACTTTTTAAGCATAAACTTTAGACTGTCATTTAGATAAATACACGTAGGTGGTCATTTTATCTTTATAAAACAGCTCAAAACCTCAGGCATGAGCACCTTCAGGGAGCTCAGGTTCATGTTTGAATCCAAACAGTGTGGATTAAGCCCTCTCCACCAGACACACACCCATTAATTGAGAATAATCTTGTGCTTCCTAGAGGGAATTTTTGAGGGATGTAACATCATATCTTCCTCTGTCAAGCAATAAGGGATGTTAAAAGCCACTCAACCAGCACATAAAGGCCTATGTTCTCTTCTGTACACTGAATACAACTGAGTTTTTGTGGGTTCCTGCAGGATTTTGTGGGTTTCCTTATTACAGAAAAAATAATTTTTTTGGAACCCTTGGAGTAAAGTCAACAGTCTCATGTATGTAAAGAAAATTGTCTTATCTGACACTGCAGGTGGCTGTTTTAACTTCACAAGGGCAACATGAGGCTTTTGCTGACAGTGTGCTTGTCCATTTGTATCCCTAATTTTGTGCTTCCTTTTTCCTCCCAGTGAAGCCAATACTTTATTGGAGGAATTCAGCGGGGGAGTAGAAGTACCAAATATAATTAAGCTTCTACCTGCTTTGTGAAAATGGATGACCAGCTACAGCAAGAAAAACTGAATGTAATGCCTAATGGAGGTACAAAGGAGATGTTCATGTTCATGCATCTCCCACATGGGACAAGCTTTTAAGCAGGCCCCAGACAGAGGAAAAGTTTCAAACGGAGCCTGTGCTTTCTTTGAATCTGAAGTCAGTCAGGCATGCAGCAGAAATATATGGAGCACAAGATTTCCTTATTTCCTGTGCCTGTGGAAGTCCTTGTTTAAGTAATTAGTCTTCATGACTGTATACTAATAGCTTATATAAAGAGAATGCTTCTGGTACAGTTGTTTTTTTCTTATGCAAGAACAGATGAAACACCAGTTGTGCAAGAGATTTCCCTTTGTGAATTAACCTAACAACTGCAGGGTCAATTACCTCTTATCCTCCCATACACTGACGTGGAACAGCAGCTGTCTCTTGTGTTCTTGCTGCCTGGAAGGCACATAGTATGTGATAGGTACATTGTTTTAATTAGCACTCTTGCATGGACTTACACTCAATTAATGTTAGATTTAGTGCACGATGAAGCAGCTTGAGAACTGTCAGAAGGAAGGCAGCTGGGCAGGGATGTTGGTTTGATCTCTTGTGTACCTTGAATCTACCAGGAAAAGGTTTGACTTCCTTCTAATGAGCACTGCCAATGTGCCTGGTGTCCTAAGTATGGCTCATTGCTTTTCAGTCTCATTTCCTAAAAGTCTTGGCTGAGTGACATATCTCATTATGCCTTGACATGGAAAAATAACCATGACTGTTTCTTAAATTTCTGAAGCAAGTTCTGTGGGAGATGTATGATCTGAGAAATGCCTGAGCAATACTTTGGCTCTTCAACTCTGTTAGGATACCACAACATCCCACAGTTTACCCTAGAGGCATATGTAGCAAGATATCCTTGCTGAAAGATGTTTCGTGGTACTTTTTTGGTTTGCAATATGGTCTTTTCATTGTGAAGACCAGAAATCTGTGCAAGATAATTTGAAAGCATGCTTTGATTTTTTGTTTTCTCAATATATTCACAAGACATAAGGGCATTTCTGAGGCATGAGTTCTAATTAAGGATATACAGAGAAATTTTCATGCAAATAAACTTTGGGATGTCCATATAAGAAGGCAACCAAAATACTATCAAGTAAATTAACTGCAGTGTGAGATAGTAAAGAAAAGGTTTTCCTCAGAGATGTTTCTTACTAGTCTTCTCATCTTTTCTCATAATATTATTCTTTCTCTTTTCTCTAATATATATATATATATATATATATATATATATATTTATTTTTCAGAGGCTTTAAAAAAATATAAGTGTTTTTGTAGGGGAACTAGGTATAGATAAGAAACTCTCACTGTTGCAGGCACTTCTGTCAAAGCAATTTGTGTCATTCTTGGAAGAGGCAGTCTTTTCCTTTGCGTCTCTCTCACAGTTGTAACTGATTTACCATCTATCTCCCTTTCCTTGGCACTTACAGTTTTGCAATTTAAAATTCCCTAGTCCCAGCCTTTTCTGGAAAGGTGAGTCTGGCTGTGAACACAACTCCTGAAAAGCTACACTGGAAGAAAAATTAGGAGCAGAGTAGTACCTAGATATAAAAAATAAAATTTAAACAAAAGATTAAGAAAATAAAAATCGAGGATCCTCTTTCCCCTGGCATATGCCATGGCCCTCTATGTTCCATTGTAACACTAAGGCCTTCATCTTAGAATATCTTAATCAGTATTCCCCAGTGAGGAGGACACCAGCACCTTTCACCATGATGACAGCACCTTCCTGAAAATGTTCCTCCATACTCCTTTAAACACACATTCCTTTTCCCCTGTCAGCAAATAAATCTGTCCTTTAAAAATATAGAAGGTTTTCTGCTCTCATATTTCCTTACTCCAGTATAACAAACAAAAGACACAGCTTTCCATTGTCCGAATGATGGGAAGCATTTTAAAGATCATTAACAGGATTTTTCTGAAAGTATATATTATTACTCTGCTACTGGTGCTTTTAGTCTCATTATCAACAAGACAAATCATTTTTATTCAACTCTATTTATAGATGTGGTAGACCAAGAGAAAATGTTTTTAAAAAGGCTCAATGAGGTGTTACTTAAATGTGGTTTTCAGCTTTAAGTGATTTATTATCTATAAATTGAAAGATTTCAGTTGAGAAGGCTCTAGGACTCCCCACTCTTCCTCCTCCTTGCAAACTGTCTTTGAGCTAAGATTACAGCAGGTGAAAGTTCTGATGTCTGTTCAACAGCTCTCAAGAAATAATTACATCCAGGAACCATTTGGTTCTCATTAGATCCAAGACTGAAGGAGCAAAATACTTTGAAGGAAGGAAACTTCCCTACCCCAAGAAACACCCCACATCCACACACAGATATCCTATAGGCAAGTTCTTTCTCACTCCACTAACTGCTTAGTAAGCACACAAACCCAACTTCATGGACCTACCACTGTTTTTTTTAAAACCCAAGATCTTTTCATGTCACGGTGCCTTATTAATTAATTATGTGTTTTAGTCTTCTTCTGCCTTCCAGTGTTTTTCTTTGTAACATGTTTTATAGCTCAAATTATTTTTTTGTGGTTTCAGATCTCTGCCTACTTTTTCTCCATGTTGACTCCAGTTATTCCTACTAGTGTTGCTATGGCTCTCCTGTATGATAACGAATCACCAACATCAGAATGAAGAGCAGTTTCAGAAGATGAAGAAAGTACATGTAGTATTTTATAGTCACGATCCTTGCTCTCCTTTGTTTTACTTTGTGTAGATGATGTTCTTCAGAAATTCATTTTGGCCCAGAGAAATCCCTCATAAATCAGACCCAGGAGATCCTGTGTAAATCTCTATAGACCAGCCATCAGAGAGTTGGCTCAGAGCTTCACTTTTTTCTCCCCTGGAATAAATTTCTCTCTTTCTTTCCTGAGGCCTTTGCTTCATATTCTGTGACCAGAGATGTTGCCTAAGTGTGAAAGGAAAAGGAAGCTGTCAACAACTCAGGCTGGGTATAAAATTGGCAGCAGAACATTACATTTCTTGAGTAGAAAACATTTTTTTTTCTCCACAATACATGGCAACTGTAGACCTTCTGACATCAAGACTTATGTCTGAAATGGCAACTTTAAGAATCCCTTAAGGGTGAGCAACTATTGATATTTTCTTTGATAATCAGATAATTAATTCATGAGAAGTTGTGGGAGTCGAGCACAGAGTTACTTATGGGATTCTAATGAATATCCATCTTTGTCTTCAGGTGCCAAATCCAGTCCCATGCATCCTGCTGGTTCCTAACAAACCTTGAAGTCTGAGGACTGTCAGCACCCTCTAAAATTACATGAAGGCTGACATGGGAAAGTTATTCTACTGTTCTGGGATGTGTTTGCATGAATGGCAAGAAGAGACCATAGGAAGGTATTTCTTTTGTTTATTATTAACTTGTTAGATGTCCATTGAAAAGTTCCTAGCAAAAAGGGGAAGAGAGGCTGAAATTTAAAGGTACAGATTTGTTTGCTAAAATTTCATAGTCATCACTGTGGCTCACCTTACATAATCTCTATTTTAACTCCCTGTGTTTCAGAGATGCCTCAACTCTGTGGCTTTCACAGATGGTTTTCATTACAGATACCCAAGAATAATTGTGGTGAAAGTAGTGCAAGAGCACAGTTCACGATGGTCCCTGAGATACTGGTCTAGCTGTACAAAAAAGAAGCTAAATCCAGTCCTTTTATATCCTACCATCAAGAAGATGGGCAACAGATGCTAAGAACTATTAATATACACTTCCAGGGTATGAAGGGTGGTGTCCTTCCATCACAAAACGCATCAGTATTCCTGTGGTTCATTGTCTCATCTTCTGCTATGAATATTTTCATTGTTTAACCACCTAATATGGACTTCTGCTTCTTATGGAAGCTTGGCTGGAGAGTTTTGAGAGATGAGGCAACCTCTCGTGCTGCAGAGACAGCTGCAGCTCTGCTACTCCTGTACTTTCAGTCTTACAACTTATTGTAGTTTGTGTTTTTTATCTAACCTTTTTTCCTCTATCATCATAGTAGAATCTTTTGTATCAAATAGAAGCTTTGTCCCTTTCCTCATAGGCAATCCTCCCTTGTTTTTGTGTTCCATTCCTGAAGTAGGGAAAAATGGTGTAGTTAATGAGGACAGGAAGTGTAGAGACCAAAAGGCTGGGTTTGCTTTCCTTTCCTGCAATGATTTCTTCTGCTTTCATGGTCACATATGTTTCAGTCCCTTCTATGGTTAGCAGGGTGTCCTCCAGATATGTACCTTAAAAATTCTCTGAGTTGGTATAAAACAATAGCAATATTGGAGGATTTAAGGTTCGTTTCTTTTCTTCTGTGTCCTACAAGTTGGCTCGTGTGAGACTGCTTTGGTTCACCACTCTCCACCCCTACAACCTGAAAAACATAAGAGTTTCAGACTTACTAAATAGCAAATTTTGGCAGAAAAGGGTTTGTCTTTCAGTGTTCTGAAACATCTCCTACTTCCCCAATGCTCAGGTTGTATAAGGTGAAGATCCTGTGAATTTAAATTATCTTTATACCATCTGCAGTAGAAGATACTGTCAGGAAACTCAATCACCCAGAACACACATGTTACTTTTGGGAACAAAAGTTACTAATTTGGGAACAAAAGTCCCTGAAAATCTTTATTAAAGTGTTCCAGTAAAGCACATTTTACCAATTATTTTTCCATATTAAAAAGTCTCATAAAAACTGTACATTCCATATCTCTTATCTGGCCTCAGATAAGGATTATTGTGTGTTATAGGACAAAACTTTGTAGAAGTTCTTTGCAAATACATCTGTAGTATATGATGGCTGTTTCTATTTCATTATGAAGAACAGGGATTGGGAAGTCTACAAGGAAGGAACATCAAAGATATTTTTTGCTGGTAGTGCAATAATTCTGGCCAGAAATGTTCACAGTTTGCTAACATGATTGAATAGTGGTTAGGGACTGCTTCAGTAGGAGTA
This sequence comes from Zosterops lateralis, assembly GCF_965231275.1. NCBI lineage: Eukaryota > Metazoa > Chordata > Aves > Passeriformes > Zosteropidae > Zosterops > Zosterops lateralis. The sequence continues at coordinate 66,148,094 of NC_139765.1, forward strand.
CCTGACTGCTTAGTACTCATGACATATGCTCCTTTTCCAAAACAAATGTAGAGGATCTGAGATTTGTCAGGAACTTTTGTCTCAAATAAATACTGAGAAGGAAATAATTAAATCATTGCTGTAATCCTGTGGTAGTTAGCAAGACTTGGGAACATTGCAAAGGGTGTTCAACTAGAAGCTAAAGCAAAGACATTATTAAAATAAATTATTCTACTTGTGAACTTAGAGTTGAAAAAGTGCCACAACAGTTGCTGAAAGAAGAAAAAAGCCAGTATAAATTGAAGTAAAAAGAAATTAAATGGATATACAAGAGTGATGAGACCACAATGTAGCTGACCACAATTTTATTTTTTTTTCCTCCTTCAAGGCATTACTTATTTGAAATGGAGATTAATGTCACACAGCCACCCCAGCGTCTATTTTCCTCTTCCCCTATCCTGCATAAAAGATCCTAAGATCACAGTTTTTTGAGAAAAAAAGTCATGGATTCTGTCAGTTTTTCCATTTTGAATATACCCTAATTATATTAACTTTTGGCAATTAGAGAACTGAGACATGAAATTTAAAGTTACACCCTTTCTTCTGTCAACATAAAGGACTCAGAGCAGTCCCTCAGAGGAATAAAGCAGCATAAGGAAAACAAGTTGTCTTGTCCCTCCTCTTGAGATCAAACTCTGAAAGTTTTTGAGTTTTGATATTCTTCAACATGATAGTCTAAATAACAACGACACTTTGTGAGGAGTTTGAGCAAAGAAGAGAAGGAATCATTGAATCTGGAAGAGTGATCACATAAGCCTCAAGTGGGAGTCATTCTGTAGAAGTCTGGTCTTACTCCACAGTGTGAGGAATCAGAATCCTGTGGCTTGAATGCCAAAGCTAATAAGCCCTATGTAGTCTTAGCTCTTTTAGAGGCACTGGAACTAGAATACTTTTAAAGGACTTTTTTAAAATCAGTGTTCAATCCTATTATCCAAAAGCTGTCACAGACCTCATCCTCTGCTCCTTCAGGCTGTACATCAGCCAGCATCAGTCCTCACCCAGGTTTTGTAGACGGGGAGTTTACAGCCACTCACCAAGTCACAAAAGGCACAGCCTTTAGCAGTTGATATCATCCCTTTCAAATGAGTGCACTGAATGTGTCAGGAATATCACCTTGATGATCCAATCCTATCACAATTGTATTCCTGATCCCTGCCTATGTCCTACTGACACCTCTTCTGCACAGAGCTCTCCCAGGCTGGGGTTGTCTGCCTGTACAAAACCAAGGGTTGTTCAGTTCAAGTCACTCAGAGCACAGTTATCACTATATTTATTAACGGTGAAACAGCCTGAAAAAGGCATGTCTTCACAGCATATTACTGTGCTAGGAAGGAAGAGTTTTCAGTCCCAAACAAAGAATACTTTATCCACAATATTTTTAATTTCTCCTTATCAGCAGAGGCTGCTTTCCTCTCTGTGACTCCTGGTATGATAATAGCTAAAGTTTAGAAGAAAGTGACTCTATGTAACAGGAATATTCTTGCTTATGTGCCTCTGTGTGACAGCAAAAGCACTAAGAGTGATAAAAATGAAGTGACAGGAACAACCATAGCACATACATTAGCTGCAGTAAGATAGTGTTGAGAGGTGGTGGGTTTGGTTGGATTTTTTTTTCTTTTACTTTCTCCCTGTAAAAACATACAGCAAAAGAAAAATCTGAGCACTCAGAAGCACAAGGGAAGGACTGCACCCTGACATCCAGCCTACAGACAGACACAAGGATAAATAGCCAGAGGCTCTCCTAGGCCCCAGCTAACTTGTAAACACATGTGGGTTCCACATGTTCACTTCTGATCTGAGGCTGGTTTCAGTCCCTAAATAGAAGCCTTGGCAAGCTTTTTGCAAGTCCTGGGGATTGTGTTTTCTTATCAGACCTGAGATGTCTGCTCAAGAGCCAGCTGACTTATGCTTCAACAAATGTACCCCTCCAATTGTTGCTGAAAGCTTCTACACATCTACTGCTGCAAAATCATCCTGTGGATGGTATAAGCGTTTAAAAAATGAAAATAATTTTTACATTTTATTTAAATCCCTTGGTATCTTTGTTTTGCTTTTGAACTTTAGGACATCATAAAAGATTAGCAAGCAAAGTTTTGAACAGAATAAAGTTTAGGAGTGTTGGGTGTTAGGTTTGTTCCTTTTTTACTCTACAATCTTAAAATACTTTGCCATTTTAATTATTTTTGTTCATAATCTATTCAGATTTGGGTTTATCACACATTTTTCACAAACATTTCCAAGGGGCTCCTGATCTTTTCTTTACAGATATATGTTAAAAAAGCTAAGGAGCTCCAAGAATACTGATAAGCCCCTCATTTGATCCAGAACTGTGGTTATTTTTATGTTCTCCAGATACATACAAACCTCTGAGATATTTCATACTGTAAACAGATTTTTAAAATACAGTCCTAATGACAGAAGATTGGGAGGGGGATAAGTTAATGACAATTTTATTACACTGAAGCCGTGCTTTCTGAGAGTTCAGATATGGTAACACTGATTTAGAGAACAGCCAAAGACTTTAATCTAGAGATACTGGCACAATCAGTGCTCTGCTCTGGTCTCTCAAGCCAAAATATTTGCACGCAGTTTTACCTCAGCCTTCCCTTCCTCTCGAAACATCGTGCCTGCCTTCACAAGCCAACTCTTAAAATGTGACAGATGTTGAAGCACTTTATAAATGGTCCTTGAAAATTAAGACAGCTACTTCTTGAGACCCATCCCTGAACAGTGATGAAATATCTCTGCAGCTCATACAATATCCTTGGCTCTTTCCATCATCATGGCCAAGGATGGCTCATTTTTTCGCATAGAAGGTGCTGCAGGAGTTTCAGATACCTGAACCAGCCTTAGACACAAGTTCTGAGCTCAAAGACCCAGACTTCAGAAAATCTTTTAGTTGCCTAAGATAGAGCATGTTTCCCTTTACCAGGGTCAGTCTTGTGTCCCTTAAACCTGAACAGACTTTCTCAACAGACAGCTTAATATTGCAATGGGTATTTGCTTTGATCAGTGATACCCTATGTTTCTCAATGATGATATTCAAGTTTATAATGTGAAAATTGATATTGTCTCTTGATTATACTTTTATCACTATATTTCTGAAATCTGTGAATTTGAAGGAGGCAACCAGTGGAAAAAGAACAGTGGATATTTTTAAGGTCCTAGTTTTTGTGTTTATTAGTTACCTTGCAGGTTCATCTGATGTCCAGTGGTTTGATCTCTCTCCTTCTTTTTTCTCTTCTTTTCAACAACGAAACACAAAACCAAACTAATAGAAATATGCCTGAACTGAGAGTCTGAATTTCAGAGATCACTCACACGGATTCAGGAGATGAAAAATGATTTTATGTTGAGGTGAAACACTAAAGCCAGTAAAACTCACCTGAAGGCTGTTGATGATCACCTGCCACTTAACCAGTTCTGGTAATTTTTGGTACAAATTCAAACAGCAATTCAGGCTGCTTTCCTCTTGGTGTGCAGTCTTGCTACCATCTAGTGGTTAAAATAAAACTTTGCACTAATTTCTTTCCATACAGGGATTCAGACACTACAGCCATCTGTATCTGCCCTAAAATTTTGCTTGGAGATCTTATATTCATCAGCACAAACACGACAGGTGAGAAAATTATAAACTGGTGCCAAGAATGAAGCCCAAGATGGTGGTTTTATGGTTTTGTTTCCCAGATGACTACGAAGGAATGATTTCTTTACAACACAGACACATTGCATAATTTAGTGGAAAATTTAGACCTCTACTGATTTCAAAAGAGAAGTCGAGGAAGCATTTGATGTTTACTCTTTCTGACAATCAAGTACCAGCCTAGCAGATCTCACTTGGTCTTGAAAGACACACATGGTGAATTATTCTGATATGGATAATGAGGACTGATATCAAATGACAGAAATTTTGTTGAACTGGATGTGGGACCTAAAGACAAATATTGTCTAGAGATCATTTGCTGCATCCTAAGTTTAGCAGCTGGATGTAATCAGTGGAAGAAAATTAGAGAGATCTGTTCAAGACATGAACTAGACAGCAACGAAATGAAAAATATAAACTATTTAATCACTGATCAAAGATCTTTTCAATCTTCTCAATTTTGCATGGTCGATCTCACTGTCCCTTGCATGGACAAAAATATATATATTTTTTTTTATTATTCCACGCTGGGGAGCGGCTTTTCTGGTGGATTTTTACATATACTGACACTGCCATCTAGTGACAGGCGTACGAATAAATAACAAAAGTTGAATTCAGGAACACTTGAGTGGCTTGGAGCTTCTGGTAACTCAAGGAAGAAACTCCAGTTATTAATTAGTCTTTCCATTTGGTCTTCTGAATTAGTCTTTCCACATCTCTGAAAATAGAGAGTGCTTAGATATATTGGAAGTAGTGTTATTTTTGAGAAGGATCTGCAGTGTGGAAAACTTTATTCACTCAGTTTCTAGGCAAGGCAAAGGAGTGGTTTTATAGCACCTCTAAGCCATGCTCATAATTAGAACCCCACTGGAGCTTTCCTTAGTGAGGGATTAGCAAAGATTTTAAGCAAGTTCTCCAAGTAAGCCAGAGGGATGTTTGGCAATACTGAAGTTATTTCTAGTTTTTCCAGCAGAGAAATCAAGACACATAATATTTTACAGAAATTCTCTGACTCAGACCAACAAGGAGAACAATACCAGCAATTTCCACAGACTTGTCTTCACCATAACCTCACACAGTACTCTAAAGCTAGTTTCAAAAGTGATTTCTTATGTTAGTAAAGGCATTTTAGGGTAAATCCTAAATGTTCAATGTGATCTAGATGCCAAAATATTTATTTAAAACTTTTTACTGTCTTTTGGGATCCCTGAAAATTACAATTCTATGTGTTCCAGACCTAGAACAATTTGCTTCTTGCCCTAACTTTAGGGAAAAGTCTACCTAAAAGTTAGGTAAACTGAAATAAATATTGTAAATAAAAGAAATGATGCATTAAGAAATTCCACAGGAATGGATGAAGTAGAACCAACTCATAGCCAATTAATAAAAAGAATGAGTAATGCCCCAGAAAAGTGTGGGAATTAAAGTATTTTTCTTCCCCAGTTTTAAAAATTTGACATTATGTGAGTGCTGCATTCAGCTCAGAGTGACAGAATGGGCTAGAAATAATGACTAAAATGGAAACATGCAAGTAAGATCAATCACATCTGTAACTCTTGGCAGGCCAAGATGCACAACCTGCACATGTTCAGTCTCCCTATTGCCTGTTCTGCTGCTGAGCCAGTACCTGAGGCAATGTCCAGTGTATGAAATCATAAAACTCGAGACATTGTGGGGCTGCATTGTGCCAGGGAATGTATCACATAACACAGCTCAGAGAATAATGGTTTTGAACCAGAATAGCCACACCAAAACTGAAGGCTCAGGGCTCCTCCTGACAACCCCAACAGGTATTACATGCTTCTATTAACTGAGGAGAGCAATTCTTTAGCCAGAAAAGGAACAGAAACATCAGCTTCATATAGAGGGTGATAAAGTCACAGGACTATCTCAAACATGGAGAGTTTCAGGTCTATTAATGTTTGAAGTGTGCACTACTGTATGTTTTGGGCAAACTGGTCTAGTGAGAGGTGTCTTTGCCCATGGCAGTGATGTCTCAAGTTTTAGCTTTTATGTTTTTCAGATTCTGTGCTGCCTAGGGGTGTAGTTTAGAGCTTCATATTAAGTGTTAGTCAACGCTCTTCACAGAGTAGGAAGAAAAAACAAATCTTTTTCCAGATGGAGACCAAGAACAACTGTTACATGTTTTCAGGCCCAAAAACATAAACAAGAGTGGGCTGAAAAAAGAAACAAGAAGGATGAGACCTCGCAACCTGAAGCTGTAATTGGACAATTAAACCCCAATCAGCAAATAGACCCAAACTTATAAAAGTGTGAGATCTTGTGACCAGTCACCCATTTTGTGACTATTTTGATTCTACTTTGGATGTAACCCCGGCCAGGCTCTTGTCCTGCCCAAGGTGTATTCTTAAAGGCTTTTTAATAAATACCTACTTTATTTTCTAGCTCTGTTCAGTCTCTGTTCCAGGTCAGCCTTCCCAAGGCATCAGCTGAGGGATTGGAACTAGATGATCTTTACCCAAATTATTCTATGAACCCAAAACATGGTCACTTTATTGTTACAAAAAGATGGATAGATAGATAGATAGATAGATAGATAGATAGATAGATAGATAGATAGATGGATGGATATAGGTATCTACCTATGAGAAATTTATAATATCTGATATAAACTTATGTGAATATGTACATATTCTTTTTCCTTTCTGTACCAAAACCCCCTATTTTTAGGAGTTTACACCTCAGCTTGTAAAAACTGAATTACTTTACCTCATGCCTGTAATTTCACCGAGTCTGCATTTATCCCAGTTTGCAATTTCCTATGTTTAATTTGGACTTCCATGATAATATTCTTTTGTCCCCAGGTTGTAGGAGTTTGGAAGGCCTATGTTAGGCCTCATACAGTTTTGATCTGGCTGTGCAGTGACTTCCAGGGGTGATTTGCATGTTCAAGTACAAACCCCCTCCTAAAACACCCTGTAGCCAAACCCATCCTTTAAGCACATTGATCTGGTCTCAGTGGTTACTGCAGCAAGCTGCACTACAGAAATCCTGAACTGCTATACAAGCCTGAATTGTGGAATTAAGCCCTGAACTCATCTCTGAACACAGCTCTGATGACAGGAACCTCATCCACCATGAGAACTTGACAGCAAGACTCTTACCAAAGGGGTAAAGGTCTCTGCACCTTTCACTAGCAGCTTGTCTCTTACATCAACAGAGGTTTGTGGTTTTTTCTAGACGCTTATCTAAATTGTCAGGATGGAGAAGAAGACAAAACAGGCTTCCTTCCTCCAAATGATATGACACAAGTGTCACTAGAGTAATATGATGGTTATAGGTTAAACAGAATTCATGTTTTTCCATTCTTGCTAATATTTTTCACAGATAAAAAATATCCACAAGTCTCTGATGGACCCTTCAAATTTTGTCAAGCAAGGATTGTAAATTGAATATATTTACCATCTCCAAGCATATAGTCAGAGACTAGGGCAAAATTATTAAGCACCTATTTATCTTTACTATATTTAACCCCAAGCATTTCTAAGGAGTAATGGTGGTTTTCTGTTGTCAAGAGCATAAAGCTGGAAGATTAAGGGGAAAATGTGAAGGGTGTTTAGGCATAAAACTGAAACCAAAATTGATGAGGTCTAATCCCTTAAATATTTTTATGCATGCCTGGTCAGTTGAAAAAAAAAAAAAAATCATGTCTATCCAGAAGGATTATTTCTCTTCATAATTTTTCTCTTAAAATTCATGAAGTTCCAGGATCATTTATAGTAGGCAAATATTTAGTTTTCTTTACTTCATAATTACTATGATAATTATTCTTTCGGAGAAGCAACTGATGGAATCAAGCTGGCAAAAGCAACAGGATTAAACTCTCATGGTTTTGAGTTAGCATTTATTCAAGGAGAACACAACACTCTTTAGCAAAGATTCTTCCTGCTATAATATATTCGCCTGTCATGCATCTCTGCAGTTTAAAATGAGATTATACCAAGAGACAGCACAATGTAAAAGGGAAGGTACTAGACCATTTGTCTATCTTTGATTAGCAGGTAGGAGAGAGATGAAAGATGATTAGCAGGTGGGAGAGAAATGAAGGAAGAATTTAGACTGAGACAAAATTACATATAATATTTGGCTTTTATGTATTTTCAGTAATTAGAATAAGACAGCTTTTCTGTGTTCAAAGAGATTTTAATCATGAAAGGTTATACATTACATAAAGACAGGTAGATTAAAAACAAGCAAATAAAGACTGTCTCATGCTGAAATAAAAAATCATATGTGATAATGACATTAAAATAATTTGCACCAAAGAACAGGACCTTGAAAGCTGGTGGTATTTTCACAGTGAGGCATCTGGAATCCTAACAGCCTTAATTAATTCATGGAGATTATCTGCTTAGGTAATGGAGATCAACAAATCCCTGGACAGATGAGCAGATTTTAGAAGAATTAATAGAATAAACAACTGGAACAACAGTCTGGCAAAATTTCAAATTGCATAATCAGAGAAGCTTAGTGTGGTGTTTGCCTAATTTTATTGCCTGGATAACAACTAGTCCCCAAAATTGAACAGGTTCACAGAGAAAACACAGGAGCAGGGGTGCGATGTGCTGCCATGGAGCTGCAAGGCCCCTCTGCTCCCAGGGTGGCTTTTCATGGCACTGGGAGGGTGACCATGGCTTTTATTAACACATACCTTGGGGCAGATTAGGGTGAAATTACTCTGAGTGCTTGGGTGCTTTAAATATACACGTGCAGGGTTTATTGTGGAAGTGTTTGGTTGCAATAGGAAACAGGTATGTAGGAATTTTGGTTACTATTATCTGTAATAAAACAACAACATGAAAGCACTGCAATGCCAAAGTGCAAAAATATCACCCACAGACATGCACAAGGGCAAAGACAAAGGAAAATGACAAAAGTGTGAAGCACAAAAGAGAGAGGGAGAGAAAGGACAAGAGCGTGAGGACTTGGTCACTGTCCTGGGGTGACATTATGATGTCACCAGTTGTTTGTTCTTGTGCTGTATATTGAGTTCTGTATCTTTAACACTGGTTCTATGAAAGAAGGGGGGAAAGAAGCAGTGTGGAGTTTGTTTTGAGAAAACTGCCTGACTCCTACACATTCCTCCTCGGGACTGTGTTCTTCTGAAGAACAGACCAGCAACAGGACAGAGATCTCTTTGCTTTTAGTTAGTTTTAGCTAGCTGAGGCAAAGAAGCTTCCTGGACTTTTTTTCCCTTTTTGTTGGGACTGTTTAAACCTGCCCTGGACTGAAAAATCCAGAGGAGCACCGAGAGCTTGCACCTGCAGCCCATCAGGGCCTGGAACCTCCAAAGGGATTGAGAAGAAATTGAGCGAGCTGAGCTACCCACAGGAAGGACTTTCTGTATTTACCATCTCCCTTCAGAGCAACACAAGGTTTTATTGTTTCATATTATTCATTCTTTATGCTTTGGGCACCTTGTTTGTTAAATAAATAGTTTTTGCCATTTTTCTCTGAGGAAGTTTTTTATATGGACCAGTTGGAGGAGGAGGTGTTTGGGTTTTCTTCCCAGAGGGACCCCGTTCGGGGAGTTTTCTCCCAAATTTGCCCTAAACCACAACACTTGGTCACATTGGTGGTCACAGACTGGAGCTGTCAATGGTGAGGGAAACCCCAAAGATATGGTTAAGAAAAATTCTGGGAAAATCCCCAGAACACATCTTCCATTGGTGTTGGGGTGCATATCTCTCTCTGGTCAGCCCAGTGTTCGGCTGGACCACCTGCTAGCTCTGATACGCCTCAACAGAACCATTGTGTGGGTTTTTGGCTCTGCAGCACCTTTACCTTCGCTGTCATGGCCGTGGTATGAAAGAGGGGAAACTCTCAGAGGTTCGGGGAACAAAGGTTTTATTCGGGGATCACAGGGGAAGCCCCTGACCCCAGGCCCAGTGCCTCAGGAGAGTGACCCAGGACCTGGGCTGCAAGGGGCTTTTGTCCAAAGCAGTTCCAGGGGTGGATACAAGTCATGAACCAATAAAACAAAGCAAAGTTACAAATACCAACTGAATTACATAAACACAGACAAATCGAGGTAAATTGGGGAGGGGTCCCTGGGGGATCCACCAACCACTGGCTGAACCTCTGAAGGTCCTGGACCTTGGAGATAATTGATGGACAGAGGGGGGAAAGATACATTGGAAAGGATGGGTAGGGATTCATCCCGGGGAGAGACCAATGGGAGACAGTCTCTGGGCAGAGACCTGGGTTGTTATGGAAACTCTTATCAACTTCTGATAAGAAACATTCCAGGACAGGGGCCCTACCTAAGATAGCTAAAAAAACTACCCTAAAGTTACAATTAAAACGATACTAAACTCATAGTTAAAACCTATAAAACAATTCCTGCATCCCCACACATTGGGTTTATACTCATCCACGTTCAGGCAGGAAGACCCAGGTGTCCCCCTGGGGCCAGGAGCTTCACTCTGGATAAGGCCAATCATGGGACACTTTGAGAGCCCTTCACACCTTCTAAGACAACCCAGCTGCACATTGTACCCCAAAGCTGAAGCAGTTATGGCCCCTTATGGCCCACCAGAGATGAACACCCTCAGGACACGTACCAATGTCCCAGGGGAGGATGAGGGCCCCATAACCCAGTTGTCTGTGCAAGGGGAGACAATTTATCGTGGCAGGAGGCACCATCTCCACAGGATTCATCTCCTGTCTCACTCACAGCCCACCATTCACTCTCTGTCTTATGGGATCACCTCACGATGAAAGCTCGCCTCCTCCACCTCAGCAAAGCACCCTGGTGTCTCCACATGTGGGTGCGTTGGTGTTTTTCACAAACAGGAGAGGTTCCTTGAGCATTATTGAGACATTAGCCTCATTACAGGGTGAGACAATTGAAAGATAGCAACAGCTCACGTTCTTGCCAACAGCAGCCAAAGATCTCTTTGTTACAGGGCATTTTAAAAGTTTTCCAGCCAATAGCATATTGCTGAAGCTTACAGAGAATTGTTCTGGCCAATCACTAAAAATACATGCACAGCTGCTTCAAACAATGCTTGCTTATATGCTTTCTATTATCATTACACAATACTCCATTATTAAGCTTAAAACCTTCTACTATCTTGTTAGGCATATTTTTCTGCAGTATTAAGGTCTATCTCAGCCAAGCCTAAAACCTCAAACTATTTTTTTATGTCCTTGCTTGCTGTACTATTGTATCTTCTCTACTTTCAGGCTTTGCAGCTACAGTTAGCTCTAAGTTCTCTGGTCTTTCTGTTTCTGAGGCTTTCACAGCTTCTGAAAGTCTTCTTACCTTTACTGTTTCCCAGATTTAGAGAATGTTTTGAGTCATTATCCCTTAACAATTCAGTCTCTCATAGTGGTTTGTGCCCTGTGCCATTGCATTCCCATGGCCCTTGTGAAAACTGGATGTTTAATTTTATCGTAGTCCAAACAGGAGATAAACCCTGGGAAATAGAAAATAAATGAATTGAGAAACAAAACAAAATACAGTTTTTGGGGACACAGTTGTCTGAGATGGACAGCTACAACCTGAGCAGAAGAAGGTGTGAGCCATTAAAACTACTAGAGTTACTCCATTCTAGATTAGGTGAGGATCTGCTCTTTCACCGTCAAGAATCACACTGTACCCAACAGACATCAGGTAAAAGAAAAATATCAAACTTTGTGCATTTGCATTGCTTTAGTAATGTCTGTGTGGTTCTGCTTTGCTTACTGCTCACTCATTAAAACTAAGTTTAGTTTCTGATTTTTTTGGTTTATTTGTCTGCATAGAACATTATTTGTTAGTTTCTCACCTGAAATCACACAAATTATAGCAGAATAAAACCTGAAAAAAATAATCTGAATCTGCTTCCTCATTTAGATACTTGTATTTAAGAAGTTTGTGATTTTGTACTCAAGAGAAAAAGAATATTTCTCTTACAACTTTTAGAAGAGAGCTGCACTAATACCAGATCCCAAAGTCAATATTAAAGGATTTTTGCTCCTATTAGGCTTGGAGGTTAAATCCCCTGAGTGTATCTACAACACAACTTCTCTGCCTTAGAGAAAATTTTTGCAAGTTCAGCAGGATTCTTCCAATGAAAGTTACATGTGTAGTAGAATACATATTTTTTCCTTGAATAACTATCCATCCCTCTTTTTTTTCCTTCATATTTTCAATACTAATCACATAGCTGCCATGATAAAAAATAGGGTAGTTTCCAGCTACAGAAATCAGACAAAGCAACTAACTTGTCCAAAGTGAAACTAAGTTCCAAACACTGATATTTGTTTTAAAAGTCTGTAACAGCTATACCTAGATGCTGCAGTAAGACCCACCAGGCCTAGTTAAGCTGTGGGTTTTTAAGATGTACATCAGAGTGATATGCTTGTGTTTATAGTGATTGTGTTGAATCTGATTTCAAGCCATTTCTTTAACTAAATATTTCTTTTCCATCTCCATTTTTAACTTTGTATTAAAAAATAAAATCTTACATTAAAAAAATATTTTTCTTTCACTAAGAAGAAAAGAGATAGAAAGTATGGAGTTATTTTAACATCAAAATCAAAGTGTTGCTAACAATAAGCAATCAGTAAGAAACATTTCACTCCTAGAACCCTTTAATGTACCTGAACATTCTCAACTTCCATCGCCTGATTGGAAACAAGACTGGGAAAACAGTTCAGGCTTTCTTCTGAAAGCTTTGAAAACTTTTAAAAAATGTTTCTAGTGTTTTAAGTTAGGAGTCAGATCACATTGTGTCTCTCTTATCCTCAGATCTCCACATCCATTCAAAGTTAAAAGACATTCACTTTAAGTTCAATGGTACTTATTTTGAAGATACATATTCAATTATGGGTCACTCAATAAGTGAATAATCCTTTGAATCAATTCAGTTGAGGTAGTTTTGGGGACGAACCATTATTGTTATGATCTTATTACTTTTTATGGGTTATATTGATAGAAGTTCTTCAGAAAAATCTCAAAGCTCAAAGTAGTTGTACCTGAATTTAAGACTCCATCTAAAGCCAAAGTCCCACGATAATCACTGTGGGTCTGGGATTCCATACAGTTGCCTGAATGCCCTACTTTGCTGTCTAAGGGTTTCATATTACCTCCAGGGCAGAGAAATTGTAGTGCTCTAAGAGTTTCTTCTTCATGTCTCATTCTATGCTGGTTTTGTTAGCAATAAAGTGATTCCTTTTTGTTTGTTTGTTTTGTTTAATATTTAGAAAATGTGACCTATTCTTGGACTTTAATCATATCTGTTGGCCCATAAGCAATTGAACCAATTCTCCTAGGTCCAGTCATGTGTTTAACAGCCATGTGTTGATGTCCCAAATATATTTTTTCTGCCAGATTCTGCTGACTGTATTGTCTAGAATGCCATGATCTAAGAGATCTTAGAATCTAGCTTATATAGGCAGCTAAATGTAGGTGTTTTCATCTTGAAATGAATCCCACACAAAGTAACAAATCAGTTGTTGGTAAATGACAAGTTTGTCATCATATGTCATGCATGATTTCTGTGAAAATCTGGAATAACGCTTCATAATTCATTAAGTAAAGTTACTTTTTTAAAAAATATAGTCTCTTAAATAGAGTGATTAAAAATATGGCAGATGTAGAAATGGAAAGAAACATTTGAAAGGAGTAACTCCCACTTTCCATAATTTTCACTGTATAGCTTAGTGCCCAAATCCACAAAATGGAGAAAATTATATTAAGTTGCTTTAGTCATGTTTAATGAAGAGCATGATGTTTTACATCTACTTTTTAAAGATAAAACAGTGAAGAAGACATTAAATATGAGCTGTGGCAAAGAGACTGGGAAAAGAAACAGAAAACCTATTACCAGTAATTGAGGAGATGGGAAAGAGGAAGAGGAGAGGGAGAAGAATTGTGGCAGACATTTCCCCAGAACCCTCTGGAAAGACCACACTGAGCACCTGGCTGGTGATAGTCCATACATTCATGTCTTGTTCAGGCACATTTGTAACATGACTAAGCAACAAACATACAAGTGGATGAAGACTGAGACACATGCATACAAAGCCAATGGTCTGGCACTGTGAAGATCTCATGGGAATCATGAACTGCCAATTACCATTACGTGATTAAAAACTAATCAGCAAGAACACAAAGGCCCAGTGAAGATCAGCAAAACCATTTCCAGACTGAGGAACCCTTAACAAGTTTGGCATTATCCAAGGAGAATGGTGGGAATGTTGTCCCCAGTGAGAAGCTCAGCCAGAACCAAGGACCTCAGAACACCTGGCAGAGCTTTTTCCCTCTCCCTGTCAGAACACCTGGAGACTGAAGGAGTTACTGTCTGTCCAGGCAAAGGTCTTCTCGTGGGATACCAGGAGAAACAGGACTTGAAGATTGCATAAAACTAATATGGGGTATTTTAAAGGAATTGTGGCAATGTGTGAGACATTATAGGATGCTTAGGGAAGGAATGGAAGCAGGAAAGGGAGCTGTCAGGGTGCATTATGAGGGAACAAGTAGGAAAGAATAGAGAGAAAAGGCAATAAAACAAGGTGATCAGGTATATTTGTCTTAATTATCTGTTACACTTGTCAAACTGCCTTTCATAATTGCAGTTTGCACTGTGTTCTCATGAAATCCTCTTTCTGGTTCTGTTTGGGTGTGCTCTATTCTGAGTATGTGTGAAAACTGGTGAAATTCAAACTGATATAGACAGCAAGTGCCAGATACAGGAAAAAAGAGACCGGCTACTCTGGGAGCACAACTGCAAATCTCTGGGGCTTGTACATCCTGCATCCCAGCAACTGCAGAGACCAGGATAGCTGGGATGCAGCTACTGGGTAGGCTGAGCATTGAAGGCTCACACTGAGAGTGAATATTTTTTTTTTCCCACCACTGTATTTCCATTCCAATGGCCACAAATCAAGAATAGGAGCAGGCCATGCACACTGCTCCTGTTTGTGTGGGTGCTGTCTGCATTTCTGTGGGTGCTGGTGTTTGTGCTGACCTGGGTGGCAGCTGTGCATGTGTGTCTGTGTGTCTAGGCACATGTGTGCCAGTGATTGCCAGTGTGCCTTGCTGCCTTGGGACACAGCTACAGCAACCTCACACCCATCAGACTTTCAACTGCCTTAAACAAGAAACATGTATTTTTCTGGGGAGGAAGGTGGGACAATCCTTCAGAGAGAGAATATGACACTGTCAGCTGAGATCAACAGATCTGTGATAATTTACCCACTAAAATATACTTTTCTATCACAGTTTTTCACACTTTAGGGAAGAAAGATGTCAGTTTATTTTTTGAAAGCAGAGGTGTTTAGCCTAGCTTTTAATATTGGTCCTATATGGCTTTCTAAAAAAAAAACATTTGAAGCAATATTGGCTGTATTTCAATTAACTTCAGTTTGGAATATCCAGAAATAATGCAGTGTTTTTTGCTTGGCAGTCTAAAAATGTGTCCTTATTCTTGATATGAATATATCAAAACAATAGTAATGGTCTTAGCTTCATATAAAATATCATATGTTGCTACTTATAAATAAGTGGACAAAAGTGGGCTCTGATGTGATTCATATTGATTCTTTAATTTAAGGATATTGCATTTTTGGAAGGAGAGATACACTATGCATATCAATCTTGAGGGAAAGAAGCTATATTTGCTGACACTGCTGCTCTAGCTCACAATTTCTCAATATGTCTGAGGAGATGGAGCTCTGCAGCAAACACTGTGAAGCCAAGCAATTGTGGAAGCCCACAACAAATGAATGTCTGTAGTATAAGTATCAGAAGGGAAGATTTCCCTTCAAGGGAATTATTTATTGTTCTGTTCCAGGTGGCTTTCACAGGCAATATGTCAGGATTCAGACAAGTTGAAAAGTACATGGGTAATTTATGACACCAAATGTATTGTAGTTTGGAAGGTCAAAGCCATATAAATTGAGAAAATAAAGAAACAGTCTTGAAGAAAATAACATTCACTCTTTCATGTTAAAAAAAGAGAAAAGGGCTTAAAGACTCTAGGTTATGTCACCAAATCCACTGCTATTTCAAATAGCTATGTAATGAAGATCTCACAAATTGACCTTTCTTACCTTTAGAAAATTAAATATTCTTTTTCTCCTTTAATATGTAATGGAACTTAATTCAAAAAATTAACTAGATCACAAAAAAAACCCCAACAAACCAACTAATATTTACAACTCTTCTAATTTTTTTTTTTTTTAAATTACACTTGACATGTTTACTCTTGTGCAAGCATTGCCCACCAATAACCCTGGGCATTTTTGCATTTTTGGTGGTTTTTTCATGCTTCTGGTTTTTCATGTTTCTTCAACAATTACAATCCCTTTCAGCTTTTTTTTTTTTTTTTTTTTTTTTTTTTTTTTTTAAAAAAGCCAAGAGCTGTTTGGGCCTTGGGTTTCCACAGGTCTGCACATGTACTGGCAGTGATTGAAAAGTTCTTCCCCAGCTCTATATAAAGTATAACTCATTCTCCTCCCAAATATTTTTAAGCCAGTTGGTATGGAATTGTTCTGATCTCAGTCTTTCAGTCCTTTATTGAACACTTCAAAACCAAGAACAACAAGCAGCACAGTTCTACTGACTTGCAGAGTCAGTAATTGTTTAATCAAAATTAATACAGAGAAACTTTCTTGCTTATGAAACAGCATCAAGCATTTCAAGACGTTTGCTGGTAGAGAAGTGGTTTGGATGGGACTCTGAAGAAAGGCCATTTAAGGCATTGATGGGGCTGAATTCTGATAAATGGAGACAACTTTCCTGAAAATACCACAGCTACAGTCCTGGCAACAAGAGGAATTTCCGCAGATGCCATTTCTTGTGCTCATTTAAATGAAACTGATGTTCTGCAAGCCTCACTTTGCCTCTGATCTGGGAGCTAAATGCATTGTAAGACGAGATAGGAACCTGACAACAGCAGTGACAGATTTATTCCATTTATTATGTCAGCTGTCACACTTTGTCAGCTTTCCCATTCTCAAATCATCTTCACGATACAAAATGACTGTGGTGGAAGAGAGTAATTTGTCTTCAGTATGGATTATGAAGCTGAAATTTTTCACAATCATTCTGTTTGAGATGGATTTGTTTGTCCACTGCACTGATGGTTATACTCTTCTTTCTTTATTAAGACCAAGAACCTGCAGGTATGGAGCTCAAGTCCATTTTCCCTCGACAGCTTTATCTTTCCACGGGGACTGAAGCGATACCTTTTTCTTCAGCCCTTAATGGTGCTGTCTGTTTGCCTCACTTTGGGAATAATAACTTCCAAAGTGACTTTGGAATCAAGCAATCAGGCAAACAGCCAGTTGACACTGTGTGTTCTGAGACAACCACGGGGTAAAATTTGGTTTCTTGGGTTGTAATATGGATTAGTCCTGCCATGTGATCTTACTAATATATCTATAAAACTAGTTTATAGGAAGTTGTACTTTAGGTCTTCTGGAAGGCAGTTCTGAAATCCCACCACTCTGCTGGTAAGACCTGAAATGACAAGGGATCTTTTGCCATACACCTGTACTATCTGTGGTATTTGCCAGGGTAATCTGCACACTGTGGCACAGATAAATATTCAGCCATGGTCCTGCTCCCTCCCTGTGTGGGCACTTGAAATTCAAAGCTGAAGAGAAGTTTGACCAAGTGCTGCCACTGCTGCCTTGCACTTAAAGGAAAACGTTTGGCATTTTCTCTTGCAGATAATGGTAGGTACAAACTCCCTTTTTCAGGCCTACTTGAGTAAAGGGCAGGGAAAGCTTTGGGAAGTGAGAAATGGAGAATATTGATATTGTGAAATTATGTAACACTTCCTGCCTTGCCTGAATACTATGGCATAGTCATTAGGCTGGGACCCACACTTTATATCCCTGGTTAGAGGAATCAATGCCAGCTGCAGTGAAATTGGGTTGCAGCTGAAATTGTCATGGCAGTTTTCACTCAAAGTTCTGCATTGTGCCATTATAACTTCTATAGGAGATTTTCTTCTGTTTATTATTTTCTCCCTTGGATACCGCATTTCCATCCTTTTATCCTCTTGCATAAATCAGTTTGGGGATATATTACACTAATGGATGTTAGCAGTATTAACAGTGAATCCTTATCTAATGTTTTCTTTTTCATAATTATATTTATTAATATAAGCATTTATAATTATTAGACAGCATGTATGTTGTGACTGAGCACAGACCATGTGTCACTGTTTGTTCTGAAGAGGTAAATAGTTGAGCCTTTTTGAAGTATTACAAATGTAAAATCAGGGTTGATTTTTTTCTTTACGATCTTCTTAAGATGTGCATTTTCCATGTTTCTGCCAGAAAAAGTTTTCAGACTGATCAACAATAACAGGAGAAAATAAGCAATGAAAAATTCTTTAAAAATGTTCAGTTCTACTTGAATTTACTTTACAATGTCATCCACTTTTCCCAGTTATGAAGTATTTCAGATTATAAAATTCAAAGAGAAAAAAAATCTGTGTGAAAAATTAATTATAACTTCTCTTTCTATAAATGGCTATGGGAACACAGATTGACATAACTCTATAATTCTAGAAATTCAATTTAAATTTGATAGAGAATGATTTCCATATCATAGGTCCTTTTTAAATAAACATGTTTCTTACAGTAACAGTATTTAAAATTCCAGATGGATTAAAAATCCTCCCCTCACACCCCAACCTTTCATTTGTGCACTCACACACATGAATTTTTTTAACAGGGTCAAAACTGAACAGAATTTCCCTTATCCCCAGCCCCCCACCACACACACACACACACACACACACACACACACACACACACACACACACACACATTCTGGTTTCAGCTTAGTTTTATAAAGCCAGTCCAGCACTGTCTTCCCTCCTCTGAGTCTGGGGACTTCTCATGCCTCCCATCCCACTCATCCCCGTGCCAGATTCTCTCACAGACTATCAGTTTTATCTATTTTGGTTTTCATACGTGGCAGTCTGCTGTGTGCATAAATTAGCAGAAACATTGATTTTCGACTCCCCTTGATATCGTAAAGGGGGTTGCAGCTGAAAGGGGTTTTTTTCCATAAGATTCCCAAGGCTCAGAAAAATCCATTTTTATCTGGCTGTCAGACATGCTCCAGATCTACTGCCCCCAGACATCAATACCTCAAACACTGTTGCTAAAGAAAAGCCTCCCCTTTGCACCATGAAATTCAGTTTCTCTTGGGTAGAAGGGTGTGGCTCTGTTTTCTTCCAGAAAACAGTTACCCTCCTTTTGTTCTGTTATTTTTATGTGATTGGCAGCATCTTCACAGCCTGGTAAGAGCATTGAACCATTATGAAGGAAAGTGTAAAGTAAGCTTGTCTTTTGTTAAGGGACAGAACTTTGTCTGATTTTCCATTTTTTGTTCTTATAAATTTGGAATAATTTTGCAATAATGAGTTATTTAAGCTACAAAAAGGTGGATTCCTTGTAGTGTCTCTCTTCAGATGGACAGCAAAAAAAATAGACCCATGCCAGCCAAGTGCAATTCTCTGCACTTCTTTTTCTTTTTTAATTCCTTTGTCACCTTTTGCCCAGGCCAAATATTGCATATGAAGTTGGATGATGAAGGTACAGATACACTAATCCTTTGCTTTCTCAACTTTCCTCACCTTGGACCTAGGGGTGACTAGAAGCTATTTGAGAATAGAGTTGGGCTCTGTGTACACGCAGCTCACACTGAAGCATTTTGAATGACACTTTCTCATCCAAACATCTCCTGAGGGGGGGGGGCTGTGGATTTTCCCAGGCAACTATTAATAGGACAAGAGGAAATGGCCTCAAGTTTCATCATGGGAGGTTCAGATTGGATATTAAGAAAAAATTATTCACTGAACAAGTGGCTAAGAATTGGAAGAGGCTGCCCAGGGAAGTGGTGGAGTCACCATCACTGGAAGTGTTAAAAAAAAAATTAGAAGTGGCAATTTGCCATATGTTTCAGTGGACATGGTCATATTTGGTCAAAGGTTGGACCTGAGCATGCTGAAGGTCTTTTCCTACCTTAATGTTTCTATGATTCTATGGTTTCATGAATGATGCTACTACTGAAAAATGACACCAAATATTTTGGCATTTTGGGCCAATATCAAAGGTTCTGGTGATGCCTTGGGAAGGATGACCTGGAACAGAGACTGGACAGAGCTGGAGAATAAAGTAGATATTTATTAAAAGAGCCTGACCAGGGCTACACCCAAGATGGACCCAAAATAGTCACAAAATGGACAACCGATCACGAGGTCTTACATTTTTATAAGTTTTGGTCCATTTGCATATTGGGATTTAATTATCCAATTACGGCTTCAGATTATGAAGTCCATCCTTCTTATTTTCTCTCTTCAGCCCACTGTTTTTTATGTTTTTGGGGCTGAAAACCTGTAACAGTTGTCCTTGGTCTCCATCTGGAAAAGGATTCGTTTTGTCTGCCTACCCTGCGAAGAGAGCTTGCTAATACTTAATAAGAGGCTCAGAACTACACCCCTGGGCAGCACAGAAAGACATGAAAGCTAAAGCTTAAGGCATCACAGGGATAGTAGGACTAGCTAAGATGAGAGAATTGTGAGCTGTCCATTGGCATAGTCAAAATGTGGTAAAAACAATGCAGATTTAAAATAAGGTGAATCACTTATGCTGTAATAATTCTCAGCTCCTCTGGGAGGAGCTTGTGCGCAAGATATAGACCAGATTTTCAGTAGGAAAACATCTCTACATCATCTGTGTTTAGTACAACACTCAACCTCCTATAATTCTTAATAGCCTAAAAGCACCTATTTGGCAAAGCAAAGCAAGCATCCAGTACATACAACTTTTAAGCAAATTGTAGTAGACTTCTAAATTCCAAGATTTAGCTAGAAAATCATAACTCATGTGGTACTAAAAGAGTGGACCAGAGATGTGGTTGCACAGCTGACAGCCACTTACTTAGAAGAAATTGTTCTGGAAAAATCAGAATTTTGCAGTGGAGGTATATGTCTATCATGTTCCCCAAAAAGGTAGATTGTAAATAATTCTGGCTTTAATATGCCCAAAATATGTTTAAAAATAAGGAAAATAATGTTATGTTATGTTGTTAATATCACTTAGGTGATTTACATGAGCATTTGAATTTTTATATGTGAGGAGCAATCTCAAGCATACAGTCACCAACCAAATGTTTCTATCCATTCAACCACATTAAAAAAAAACGCAAAAACGTTAACTTCTTTTATATAGAAAAATAGTCACATCTTTCAATCAAAATGATTGCTAAAAATCATTTTTCAACCGTGACAGAAGAAATACTTGAAAAATTGTTCTCCCAGTTTTGCAGTATGTGGTGTCCAAGAGAGCTGACTCACACAGCAAAAGCTTTTAACTGAAAGTTTGAAGAAAAACAGTTTTATTTAATTCAGCACTTTTCCATGGAAACTTAGTTGTCCCCTGACCCTGTTGTCAGCAAACAGATTTGCTGAAACTTTCTAGAGATATTAAGCCTGAGGCAGACACCTGGAGTTTGAATTGCAAGGTCCAGTTACAGTTTGCACAGGTAACATGACTGCAGATAGAATTTCGAAGTGGAAAACATGAGGCAAATTGCTAAACTGTGCCACTGGCACCAAGTGTAATCTGCAAATAGTTAAATGTCAGGAACTCGAAAGTGTGTAGCAGAGGTCATTATGTTTGCATGGTTGGTAAAATCTGTGCCTTCAAATGGCTGATCTCAGCATTATTTTTTAATCATCAAATCAAAAAGAACAGGCCAAAGAGCTGGATCACTAATGCCTGTCATTCGCTAGCAAATCTGAACAATTTTTGGTGTTTTGCTGAGATGTCAATAGTTTCTGAATGTTGATATTTTGAATATCCAGATGCTGGCTTGCACAGAAAACACATTACACTTTTCCCTACTAACACTTATTTCACTGTCAGATGCTGAACTGCCTTCACAAATTAGGAATGAAGACAAAGAGCTGTGAAATGTGAAGTTGTTATCAATGCTGCAGAAGTTTGAGAAATTATATGTTGGAAAGTGCATGGCAAAAATTGTGCCATGGGAAGGATAGAGTTCATGTCATCTCATATGGATTAAAATGTCAACTGTGCCAGTTCTTTGCTGTTCAAGAAAGGTGCTCAAATTATGAAAATTTCTCTTTTTTAAAAATTGGATTATAAATGTTCTCTAAACTGTGTGTTTAGTGGCTAAAACCTGTGTCCATTAAAAGAACCCGATATATGCTAAAAATCTGTAATGAAGCTTACAGTATGAAGGTAAGGCTTTGACTAACTAGAATGAAAGTCAAGAAAAAAACCCAAACCCCAAACAAATCCCCATGTAAAGCTGGAGAATTCCCAGAATTATACTCTAGAAAAATTATCCTCTGTTCTAAAGGTAATTGTAATGATTTTTTCCCCCCTTGTTTTTTGTTTTTGTTGTGTTGTCATTTTGGGTTTTTTTTTAGTTTTGGGTTTTTTGGGTTTTTTCTTTTTTTGGGGTTTTTTGGGGTTTTTTTTTTGGGGGGGGGTTGTGGGGTTTTTTTGGGTTTGTTTGTTTGGTTGGTTGGTTGGTTGGTTTTTTGTTTGTTTGTTTGTTTTTGTTTGTTTTGGGTTTTTTTGTTTGGTTTTTTTTTTCTCTGTCCATTCTTTTAAATTTTGCTCACAGACTAAACACATTTTTATTTCTGCAGTATACTGGAGTTCATTATAAGGGGCTAGAAGCCAAAACCTGCCTCCCAGATAGATATTTGGTGTAGATTTGGATGTACTTGGTCTAATCGTTCCACAGGAGTTTGTGTCTCATGGTACAGGTACTGATTTTGGCAAAGAACAGAAAGTCTTTACTGCTTTTCACTGAAAATGAGAAGGCTTTTCTCACTTCATGATGAGAAGTACTCCAAACACTGAAATATATCTAAGTTACTAATGTGCCTTTGGATAACTCACTTAAAAAGAATTGTTGTCACTCAAGAATCTCATTCAAAACCTGTGGAAATTAATAGAAAACTTATGACTCAACTTGAATCCTGATCCAAGACCAACATAAGTTAATGGGCCAACTCATCCAAGTGACTGTTACAGGATCAAACCTTGTAGGAGTATTTATTTGTCATAAATGCAGTGTAAATAGATGTGGTTTTGATGTCTTACAAGAAGGATGAAGGCAATAAATTTTAAGTCTTACAAAAAATTTGGAAGCAACCCTATTTCTGTGCCATAGAAAATTCAAAACTTAATTATATCCTGTCCAAATGCAACCCAATTCCTATAAAGAAATATTTGTTTCCAACAAATAGACAAACTATTATTTGTGAAATATTTGTTACTTATTTATACTTTTTAAAAAATCACAACGTCATTAACTTTGCCTTTATTTGAATTCATCTGTGCTTGCTCTTATCTTGTTGCTCTAGCTTCACAGGTAATTTTTATTTAAAGTGTGGCTCTGCAGTCAGGAATTATTACTGGATTTGTGCTATCTAGGGCAAAGGGACATACCTGCCTATAGATCTAAAATATTAAAATGTTCTCTAGCCCAGTAGAGAAGTCTGAGAGAGCAGAAACTGAACTTTAACACAGATCAGGACTGATTTCCAGTAAGAGATTTGTGTGATCTGGAGGCTGAGAGTGTAAAAGCTGAAGGCACAGGGCAGCTGGTGGCAGATCTCACAGTGCTGTCAGTGGAACCTCAGCAGACCTGGTCCTAGGTAGGAAATGGAGCAGTTGATAGGAAATCATGGAGGAAGTGTCTGCCAAGTTTGATGGGAGAGAAGAGAGAGCGGAGAAACTCTCTGCCAAATGCTGATCCACACCATATTTTGCTGCAGAGGATGTGCTGTGCAAGCAGTTGTTACAAGCACAAAAGCATCCAAATTTGTCAGTAAAGGAGAAAATTTTCATTAGCAGGCGTGCACTGAGCTCGTTCTGCATCTGGAGCCTATCAGGCTTCACAAGAAAGTTGTGTGTCATATTTAACCTTCAAGTAGTGACTGATCTTCATAGCTGAAATCTCAGAGGACAGGCTTGTGGAAGGTGACAGCATGAAAGTCAGTAGTCCAGCTTTTCTTCAAAATGCATTTTAATGGGAAATAATTCCACTAGGCAAGTCAAACTAGTCTCAATTAAACTGCTGGAAACCTGGAAAACCAGATACCTTGCTGATAAACATCCAAAATATTATTCTAGTTTATCAGGAGTAATGGGATAATGATTGCCCCTAGAAGAGACTACACAATGCCATGATCCAAAGAATAATGAAACACAAAAAATCTAAGTGTTGTTTGTAGATTATGCAACATTAAGCTTACAAATGAATGACCATATTCTGAGGTTAAGTCTGGGCTTTCCTGTCTAACAGAAAAAAATATATATTGTTGTGAAAAATGCAGAACTTCATCCAGAATGTCTTCCTTAGAAAGAAAATGTGAGGATTCATGACTAAAAATAGTGATAACTTAAAGTGACAGAACACAGTAATCCATAGTGCTGAAAACTTACTCCGTGTGTTCTCTGCAAAAGATGAATGCTTTGCATGGTGACACTTGACAAAAAGTCAGTGGAACTGTTTCAGAACTTGAAATTGAGTATTTCTTTACCCACAGAAGTATAGGGGCTCCTACAGAAAATCCTGTCTCAAATGTTTCCTTGAATCACAGCAGAATGAATCCAAAGTCCAAACCTCTCATTCTTGTGTTGTGCTTCCAGAAAAGAGTTCCAAATGCAGATGCCATTTATAAAGTCCTTTTCAGTCACATAGGAATAGTTGTAGATGCATTAACCTGTTTTGTTAAAGGCAGGCCAATGATTTGCCCATCCTTGGATTTTCCTTCTTAAATACATGTGGACAGAACAGTTTTAAATTATTAAACAATTAATTAATTCAACAATTTTGGTTAAACACTAAAGAACTGGCTTTACACTTCCCTTCCCTTCCCTTCCTTCTCCAACCCTAGGTGGTTTGAATATAAAATATGTAATTTATCAAAATTTTCAGTAGTAGAAACAATTTCAAGAGTGAAGCACAAAAGCTGGAGGGATAGAAAGTCATATTGTAGGACAGAGACTGCCTGATTGTGAAAAGGTCCTGTGTTTCAAGGCAGAAAGCCAATGTCCCTTTTATACAGCAAAATGAAATAATGTTTACATTTTAGATTTTTAAGTGTATTTCCCCATTAAGATTCTTAATAATGGATGAACTTTTGGGATATGAAATATTAATTCATTAAACAAGGATATCTAGAATCTGAAAGCTTCACATTTGATCTTGTTCTCCAGACAGAACTTTCCTGTTTTCCTAAGTCTGATACCATAATCAAATAGACTATCTGTTTGGGGTTTTTTTACACCTTCTTATGTTTGTTAAAGCAAGGGAATCATCCAAGTTTTACATGTTTTGATTATATACTGAGCATATAATGTCTCACAAACAGGACAAATATAGTGTTATAGTAGCACTTAGAATATGGCAGGTGCATTGTTTTGATTTGAGAAAACCTAGTAGCTTGTTTCTGGCATTTAACATTGAACCATGGGCAGAATATGATGCTCTAATCATAGACCTTCATATTAAAATTATTAATGCTAAATCTCTATAACTCACCTGAATACACAGTGATTTTTCTGTTTTATTTCTTCCCTAGCTCTTCTTGGATGTTTGAGTGCAATTAGACAGGATATGGCCAAATTGTAAGAAACAACATGTCCTTCAAAGTGATCATGGTCATTGGTTAAAGGAATGTTAGATAAGTTAATATGTATGGGGAAAAAAAAAAAAAAAAAAAAAAGAGAGAGAGAGAAAACTGTTTGGGAAATGCGGCTAAAATATAAGAGTTTGGATGGAGAGCTCACAGGGATTTTGGATCATGCTGATAAAGGATTAAGCATCACTATGGTGCCACTGTAGGTTCCTGGCTTACTGTGTAGCATTTTTGCTATTCACTTGAGCATTTGTAAATCCTATACATTGAACAAAAAAATGCGGTGTTGGTACAGTCAATATTCTGAGCAACACCTGAGCCACCCCCTAGGACATGCTGTAGAAAACCAGTCAACACTTTTGTGTGTGCATTGCTTTTTATAGTTATACAAGAGGGATGTGTTAGACTTCTCCAACAAATCAGTGACCCCTACAAACTTACGTAATAATCTTATGTTTTTAAGATTTTTACCTAGATGCTAAAAGTTTGATTTGGAAAATTTCCAGCTTGAATCTTTTCCATCCCAAGAAACTCTGCTAACAGCAGGTAAGAGCCAAAGCCTAAAGATTATTTCTTGAAGTGGGACAACTCTGCTGAGAAACTCACCAAGTTCAAACACAGGAAGTCGAAATAGAGGGGCTGAATTCAGTATTCACTCTCTGAGGAGAAATGTAAACACTAAGATGCTATTCATAAAGTCTGTATTAAAGCATCACCAGACAAAGTGTGTAAAGTGTAGAAATGGTTGTATTGAGCATTGGATTCCCTTCCCTGGGGCATGTCCTAACCACTTGGACCTAAGAGCCTCCATTGCACCCAAGGTGCATATTAGGGTTGTAAGTGCCTGTCTGGATCTCATCCTTAACCTGAGGATATAATGTTATTAGCTCGAGCCTGTGCTGCCTTGAGTTCTCTGCCAGATCCCTCTGCTTTCCCATTCCAAACACACCAATGACACACACGTGCTCTGCGGTTTGGCAGCAATTCCAGCCCGAGTCTGAGCCAGGAACGCAAACTGCCTAAGACACCTTCACATGCCACTGGTTATCTGGCTCAGGGCCAGCTGGGATGGGGCCACAGAGCTCTTGAAGTGGATGTGGGGAGTAAAGGATCCTACCTTTGTGCAGGGGTGTTCAGTTTTGGTGTCAACTCTACAGTGTAATCTTAGTCCCATTGTAATTAACAACAAAACTTACACTGAGTCAATAAGATTAAAATTATGCAACACCATGAAGTAATTCAGAAGAATTCATCAGCCTGGGCTTTGAATTGTTGGTATATCATTTGTAATGCAGTGGTTCAAGGCTGATGGGCATAAATTAGACTTTTGTTTGTGTGGTGCATTTTGAAAGATGCTTTAAAAACACAGGGTAAATTCTTTATCTTCCTAATGTCTCACAAACACTAATCTCCATTTTTATGCTGTTTATCAATGACAGTAATCTGTCGAATGGGAAAAGCAAAAAATGAGACAAAAACTAGAAGAGGTGAAAAGTTGCTTTACTCTGTTTCATCAGCTTCATTGATACAGTTGTCCTTGGGCCTAATTCAATGCAGAGAAGTGAAGTAATATTGCTAGATGGCTGTAAACCTTAGGGAAATCCTCTATTAAGAGAATGATGGCTCTGAAGGGAATATCAGGCTTTATTGTTATTTTATTTCTTAGAACACTGCGTTTTTGAAGTCCCAAGCAGCATCAGCACGCAGGACTTAATTCACTAAATCAGGATTGGCTAGGTAACTTATTTATTCTTTACAGACAGGCACTATAATAGTCTGCTGAATTTCCATTTTAGGAGAATTATTTTTCTGCTTCAGAATTAGTCCAGTAAAAAAGGAGAAACCTTTCCATAGGCTTGAACCTTGAGGGAGAAGACACAAAATTAGGACTTCTGCAATTGATAATGACAGTGCAGCCCTAGCCTACAAGAAAAACAAGTTAGAGAGCCTCCCTCAACCAATTCAGAGGACAGAAAGGCAATTTTTTATTTCTAAAATGGTAATTCAGGCAAAAAAGAGAGATATCTTATATTTTCATTTTCTGCTTCCCAGGCTAGTGCCTCCCACTTCGAAATACAGGGATTTCATATGCCTTCACAACAATCTTTTGAAAAACAGATTTTGTCTTTAAAATTATTGCAGCTACTTCATTTTTTTAAATGCAGGTATTCTTATATGTACACTATTTTTCACATCTAAATAAAAGATTTGATGATAACTTTGTACAGCACTTAAATTCTTTGTGCATTTCAGTTAATCCAGATATTTCTTTAGCAGGGACAGCTTTATAGTACAATACGTAATGCATAAATGTAATTTTTATTAACAGACTTAGACCAAAATCCAGATTTTTGTGTTAGTGTCAAATATCAGAGATGTCCACCATTTCAATTCACAGCTGAACAGTTTGAAATCCAATAAGGTATTGATCAGATTCAAAATACATTAGGAGGCCTTAAAGAGAAGTGGACGAAGAGTTTTTGTAAGGTCATAAGGAATGGCTCAGCACATGGAGGAATGGCTTTAAACTGAAAGAGGGTAGGTTTAGATCAGATGTTAGGAAGTAATGTTTTATTGTCAGGATGATGAAGCCCTGGCACAGGTTGCCCAGAAGAAGTTGTGGATGTTCCATACTTGGAAGTGTTCAAGGCCTTGGAGCAACCTGATCTGGTGAAAGGATCACAGGGGACCATCTCCAGCCTTGCCACAGCCCTGCTCTGCCCAGCCATGAGCCAGGCCAATGTCCTATCCTCATCCACAGGGAAACCTGAGGATACAGCTGTCCTGGCTCCCCTTGGTCTGCCCTGCTCCTGACTGTGCTGTCCCCAAAAACCTCTACCACTCCCCAGCCCAGGGACCTGCCACCCCCACAGTGCCCTGGCACCACGTGCCCATGGAAAGGCATTGCTTTGATGTAGAAATAGAATTGTGACAGCTAGAAGCAAATGTTTCTGTTTTACAGGTGTCAGAACACAGGCAGCTATTAATGATGCTGGCAAAAAGTATAGTTATTTAGTTTATTTTGAATATAAGAGAGACCAGACCCTACTTAAATTCTTGCCTTCACTCTCATTCTTTCCATAAAAATATTTTTCTCAAGGATCCTTTCTTTAGGACAAAAGAAGTGGATGGCTCAGTATAACCATTCTTTCATTTGTTGCTGAGGATTTGATTTATATTTTGGCCTTTATTTCTATTTTTTATGGTAATTTTCTCCAGCTCTTTTCTAATATTTGACTTACAAAGCAGTACTGTTACATTTCTGTCCTGACTTGCCCTACATGGCCCCTATCTCAGGAGCAGCACAAGCAATAGTCACCTGTTCTGTCTCTCTTGAATGGTCATACACAACTTTGAAGGGCATTCAGCAACTTGATGAAGCTAAACTTTTTGATTAGAAAATTTCAGGATGAACATCATTGTCAAAATTACCAGCTTCCACTGGGGACGGAGCCACAGGCTGGCTTTAAGGTTTCCTGCAATAAAAGAGCAATGAACTCATTGTCCTGGCTGCCAAACGCCAGTGTGAGGCCCTTGACAGCATGATGATATCAAACTTCCAAATAAAAGCAATTCTCCTAGCAGACTGTGGCTTCCGGCAATGTACATAGCTTGATACAGTCATTAGCTTTTATGCAGTTTTAGAGCAAACATTTTACTAGGAACCTAATTTTCTTCTGACAGAAGAGACTATTAGGGACCCCAAGCATGACAAGTCTCAAGAGTCCTTCCAACTGAAATAGGCCATTGACAGGAGGTGATTTGCCATCAAAGCTATATACATATACTTTGGTTGATTTGAGCATTAAAAAAAAAAAAAAAACAAAACAAAAAAAATGGAAAAAAGAGAAGTATCTTAGCTCATCTCTACTGTTTATGGTTAATGCTCCTCTTAAAAGTTTGCAGAAGGGGCTTCTATAAAGGCTATATTCAGAGGATGCTTTGATTTTTTTGAATAGGTAACAGCCTTGAGTTTTGCATTATGCAAGGACAGCTGGCAAAGCATGTGGGCTGTGAAATAAGCGGGAGGCTTGATAAAATCCATCCTGAAAGAGAAAACAAGGTTAGGAGCAATGAGCTGTGACTGACTAGAGCTGTGGGAGCTTCAAAACCTTCCCCCCAAATGCAAATGCTTAAGGTTTCTCTTCTGGATGGTCTGTTGAAGAAGCTGCGCGCTGTGACAGCACAGAAAGAGGGAAGATGAAACTCAGCCCCATCCTTGGCTGTTCTGCAATGACCAGAAACCCCAGAGAAGTGCTCAGCTTACAAAACCAGTCTCAATTTCTACTGGAGAGGAACATACTGTACTGGAATACAAAATATGTTTTAATTTCAATGTATTCTTCAAGCAGATTTTTTAAAAAAATATTATATACCAAGTGAAATATTCTCAAATAATAAAGTGTTAGAGTTCACCAAGGAGCTCATGTTATAGCCCTTTGAGGTCCTGAGCTCCAAAAATGGTACCTCAGAAGAGGCATTTTAGCTCTGCACAGTATTCAGGAGTTTCTGTTAGTGGTGTAAGCCTCAGAAGCCAAAATTAGGTCAGATAACAATTTTTCCAAAGGAGTCTCCTCTTTCAGCCATCCAGTCATCAAAATGATCCAAAACATCAAACATTTTTTTCTAGATAATTTCTAGAGAACTTTTCTGCTCTTCCTATTTCTATTAGGAAGAGCATTTTATTTATTTATTCTATTTATTTATTCTATTCTGTTTATTGTGAAATTTTATTCCTGATCTTTATGAGGTCTCTGAAATCTCTTAACAATTTGTCATTTAGATTTGATGAGGATGAATAAGGAAAAGAGGATTTTGTCTCACCCATTATCTTCATGAAGTATGTGCTAGAGATATAATGTACAAAAATCACCCCCCCCCCAAACCCAGACACCATATTTATTTAGGATTAGATGATGGCAAAGATGGATTTAATGCAAATGTAGTAAAAAATCTCAAATATTAAACATTTTAAAATATTCTGTCAGTAATGGGGCAGACAGTAAAAGATAGACTGAATTTTTCTTCTCTTTCTTTTGGAGGCTGTATTTATCACCTCAGCTTACTCTAGCACTGTTGGTGCTAGCTAGATTTAACATTGTTGTCCTGATTAAATAATTAAATTGCAATCAGAGAAGCCAATCTCACCAAAAAAAATTCAGGTGAAATGGATAAAGATGTAACATGAAGTAAAAATCAACCCTAATAGATTGATGAAATGCCAGAATAAAATAACAAACAAAATTAACTTAATTAACCTTCAAGGGAATAATAAAAGCAGGACAATTTCATGTGTTAAATAGCGCGTTACATTATTAAGCTTTGACGTTGTTTGGCAAGTGATCCCTTACATGAACAATTTTACAGAAGCCAGAAGCTTCCTTGTATACTGGGGGTTATTCTGTCATTTGTAGTAAAGTTTATTTTGTTAGTCATTCCAGTGGTTTCAAAGTTACTTCTCAAGTTATGCTGCAAATAATTTATCTTTCAATAAGAAGTACATGATCAATCATTGTTCACAGCGAGATTTTATTCATGGGAGAAAAAAATCCTGATACTGTCTGTGGTTTGCTTGGGGCATTTCTGGAGAATGCTAAATACATTTCTTTATTTCTTTGCACAAATACTGTGAAAATAGACAAGATGAATAGACACAACATAATCATAAATCAAAAAGCCACAATACAAATGCCAAAGATCTGTGTGAGCAGATGTTAAATGGCACACAGAGCCCAAATGAGGCCAAAATCTGGAAATCTGAAGTGCTGAAAACAGGAATATATGGGAATATAAGGAAAGGTGCTGATTTGAGCTTCTAAACCAGCTAAATACTGAACTAGATCTAACACAGGACCTGCACCTTCCCACAGTGAGCTGTGATATTATCAGTGAGGTAACCAATTGTATTTTGTCTCAGAAAGGAATATCTCCTGACTTTGGCTGAGTTTCTGTCAGAACATTTAATCTCTACTCTGCAAAAGAAAAAGCTTTATATAATAAACCTGTGAAAAGATATAAACTTTTAAAAAGTTGTCTCAAAAGTGATTGCACTTTATATGAATGCTTTAGGGAAACCATGTGGAAAGATACATTTTTATTAAGCTGAGATTGATTAATCTCTACCAAAGAAGAATGGAAGTGGTAGATAGTGACAGTATTAAAAAATAAACTAAACCAACTCACCTAAGAAGTGTGTCATGGTTGAAAGACAAAGGCAATTTCTAAGTATTCTCTCATTCCAGGAATAATGGAAGGACATGAACAAAGTAGATTAGACTTGATTAGATTGCGTGACTTTGGATAATAAAGAGGAGAATTGTAAAATATAAGTACATGAAATGCGATAATGGCATTTTGAACTTATTTAGGATAAAATCTTCCTATGAGAAATCTGCCCTTCAATCTCTGCTGTTTAATTGGAAGAAAATATTTTAAAAATGCCTACAATACAGGAAAGTGTTTTTAAAGACCTGGAATTTCTTGGAATAATTTTAGCCTAATTTCACACTATGACAAAAGCCAATTTTTGTCTCAAATGGAGTTCCTGTTGAATTCAATAGGGTACATAACCACATTCCCA
Source organism: Zosterops lateralis (assembly GCF_965231275.1). Lineage (NCBI taxonomy): Eukaryota > Metazoa > Chordata > Aves > Passeriformes > Zosteropidae > Zosterops > Zosterops lateralis. The sequence continues at coordinate 66,180,021 of NC_139765.1, forward strand.
AAAGCAAATTCTGACAATTGGAATAATTATGTCTGTTAACATCTCTTAGAGTAACAGGCAGTTGCAGGCCAAATGACTAAACTGCTGTGAGGATTTCTCATATTCATTTAGGACAAATTTCCAAAAAGCTATTTAGAAACTATTTTTTGTGATCTAAAACAGCATAGAAAATTTTCAGTTTTAGAATTTAAGTTTATGGAACAGTGGATCTGAATATTCACACTGTTATCTGTATACCTAATAATATCTTCTACTGTAGCCAAAAAAGCCCAAGAGAACCTCCCCCTGCACTAATGTCAGTACCCTGGCTGCTGCACTGTACCTCTCCATAAAATTCACTGCAACCCACACCTTGCTGATCTGATGGTGATCTCATGGCTACAGATCAGGTGAGAACCACCTCTACAGAAACATGAAAAATAGTTTCCCTATTACTGAATAGAAAATCAATATCTTTCTTCAGAGCATGATCTACCTTTTGCTTTAAGTATCTGAAAAAGTGTCCAACCACTAGCCTTTTTTTTTTTTTTTTTTTTTTTTTTTTTTTCTGCCAATACCTTTCCTTTTAGTTTTATGTTGGTGGCAGTTGTATGCTCACATCTGCAGCTCCAAAGATTGGACAGTACATATGGGTTTTTCTACATTTTTCAAATTCTTCATATTAATAAGAATATACCACAGATTTAAGCATTTAAATAAGCAGAAGAAATGTGCCAGCATGAAAATATAGAGGCATACAATCCCAGTCTGCTGCACACACTGACAGGTTTTCTCTTGTGTAGTCAGAGCAGCTGTTACAGAAAGAGACAGATTTTCACGGATTTTGTGAGATTTTGATGCATTGATGTGTTCTGTATTAAAAGCAAATATTGCTCTGTATGAAGAATGAGTATTATTTTTTTACATTCAAATTTACTAATTACATTTTGCTAAATACACATAATGCCCATTGATTTTCAAGAAACTTATTCAAAAGCATACAGTAAGTTTGTGATGCCTGACAAACAACAACAAAAAGAAAAACAACAAAAGCCAGGCTATCCATCTCCATCTTCACAGAAAAAAATTTAAAAGGCATCTATGACATCCTTGGTAATTTCATTTCTCTACCACCCCCAAAAGAGACAATTTTTTAAAATCATCAGTATTGTCACTCCCTCACTATTTAGCACAGACATGAAAATATAGCTGTGTATACCCCAAAGAGAGTCAAAGCTCATTTTCATCCCTGTATATGATGTGGGAACAACAAGTAACACAACCTGTACCCAAAGAAGTTCTAACATCTACAGATGATCCTAAGATCAATGGAAACTGGGGAAAATGTCTTCCATTGTTTACAGATTCTGGAAAAAGCATTGTTTCAGGAATTATTAAATAGTTAAAATCCGAAACAGATTTCAGGTTTATGTTATGCAAGAAAACAAGAAACCTTGGCTAAAGAAAAACATACAATGGGCAAATCCAATCAAGATCATAGGGGTATAGAGGAATGCTTTAAAATGGGTCTTGGAGTTTTCACTATTATATCACTGAAGACAGGAGGGAAGTAGGAACAATGAGTGTTTTCTTATTTCCGTACTTCTTTTAGTTTCCTTTCTTTCCACCCATTTTTCTCTCCCAACATCCTTTCGATAGAAGGGTTTTTTCACAGTCCATGAGCTGCTCATAATGTCTGCAGCTTTCATTGTGTCTACAGATTGTGCAATGGAGCTTGTATCAAGCAGACTCACATTCAAAAATTTACCCTAATTAGGACTCTATCTGTTCTTTTGTGTGAGACCTAATCCTTTGTATTCACATGGACTCCCTTTTCACAACGTCAGCCAGAAAACCTCAGTAAGAATGAAAATGACAGTCAACTTCACCAGACAGATACCCGAGGGGTCTGTGGGAATGTCACATATAAAAATATCCTGAATTTGCTCCTAAATCTTTGAACTTTCAAACTGACCTTAAACTCCCAGCCCATCATGAACTGAGTTTTGTGTTCACCTGTCCCTTTGTCACTCTGCTCTGTTGATTGTCCTGCACTGTCACAACAGCAAGGAAAGGGGCAATACTGTAAATACCCAGGAGCTTAATGGCTTCTTGGGACAAAAGCAATTTGCTGCTCCAATAGTAAACTCTACCAACAGTCTGAAAATTTTGGAATTATTTTCCAGATGATGGGAGTAATTTAATGTCTCAAACTGAGTGGTTCAGATGACAGGTATTTCCACTGTCAAATGGAATTTCAGTTGATATGCAGGTTTGCCTTTCTGCAGAAAGAAATCAATCTTACAGTAACAGTTCAATGAGCAGAGACAAATATTATACATTTTGCAGGTTATAAAGATTTCTGTATTTTTTAAAGCACTTACTTCCCTGAAAAAGAATTCTCCTAATCAGAGCAATGATTGAAAGATCATTCAGAATAAGCACAAATAAATTACTCTAAATACTATATCCTTTTTCTGAGAGGATACTGTAAAAAGGGAGAGGATAGAGCTACTGTGGTTATCTTGCAAGGGTGACATGTGAGAATATAATTTTCTTTCCCAATTTAAACTTAAAAATTTGCAGGAGATAGGAGTGGTCAGTACTTGGAGCTCCTTTCCTTGGCCCTGCTGAGCACATCTCTAGTACACTGTTTATTCTTAATTTAGAGTTTACAGTCCAGAACTTGATCTTCTACCTTGGGTCACTCTCTTACATGGTGCCTCTCTGTCCTTGTGCTGAAGGGCAAGAACTGTGTGTTTGGACAAATATTAATGATGTATAACAGTTAAGCTAAATCATGCTGTAAAATTCTTTAGAAGAAATTGTATATTCATTACACAGTTTCCTGTACAGAGAGTCATCTCTTCAAGGACATGACTCAAATGGGTATGATGTCCAAACTGACAAAATGGCTCCTCTATATTTAAGGAAAACCTGCACATTTTGAACATGAAGGAAAATAGCATTGTTGCTGTCTAACACAGTATCTCTCCAAACCCACAATCTGAGAGTCACAGAATTGTTGCAATGTGCATTTTGGGTTTTCTAAAGTTCTGTATGGTTTTTGTTATTAAGTTTCTGTAAATGGTTTATCCCTACCATCCCCCATTCCCAAATCCCTGTCCTTTTCCCTCATAATAGCGCTCTCCCAGTCCATTGTACCTTCCATGATAAGACCTATTGACAGACCCTAGTGCTTGAGTGCTCTGGCAGAAGCTAGGTGACTCAGCCAGGCTTCAGATATCCCCACTCCCCTTTTGCCCCTAAATGGCCATGCCAATGCCCTCTGTGCCCAAGTCACTCCCCTTCATTACCAAAGGTAACACCCTCTGTACCTAAGGGCAGGTAAGGCCTAGAAACCTTCACTTGCACCTGGGCTCAGGCCTGAATAAAACTTTCCTGGTCCCCAAGTGTGAATCTGCTCCTTCTTCCAGCCTGGAACACGTCTCTGTCTGGGATCTGGACCCACAGGAATAACTCATTTATATGATTATCTGAAGAGCAGGGCTGGTTGGAGATCAGCTCAGAAGAAACCATACAGGATCATGGAAAAGTTTGGGTCGGAAGTGACCTTGATCATCTCATTCCACCCTCCTTGCCGTGAGCAGGGATGGCACCTACTGGATCAGTTTGTCCGGGGATCCCTATCCAACCTGGCCTTGAGCACTTGCAGGGATCTTCCCTCTTCTCCATTGAATTCTCCTGGGTGCCATGGAGAAGATGGGATGCAGGGCTGTCCTGTAGCTCAGCTGGCAGGTGGGAAAGTGCTGGAGGCAGAAGTTCTGCACAGCTGAGCCGGAGTAGGGCCCTGGGCAAGGCACAGCTCCGGCTCCCAAATCCTGGCAGACACGCAGCTGGGTCCCATGGTGCTCCTGCACATGGACAGAAGGAAGGACTGCACGCCCATTTGGGCTCTGAGGGCTTCTGCAAACCTCCCAAAGCTCGGCTTGGCACCTTGGGGATATATTACAATTTGCAGTTAAAACCCACGTAACTCAAGGGTATTCACACAGTTTCACCTTTTGTTCTAATCTTAGTTTACTTATTTGATTCAACAGGAGGGGATTTATAAGTTTTATTTTTTTATAAGTGTCTCCTACATATTTTCAAAGTGACAGCTTCTATTTATGCATAATTTCCAAAGTAATTAATGTGTTAAAGCATGGATCTTTTGGAATAGGTAGGAATAGTAAAAAGCAAGGGGTTTTTATGTTTTTTGAAATAGTTAGCTATTGCCCTTCCAGAGATCCTAATTTCATCAATAAATTGTTTCAGCAGTAGCTCTTAGAAGTTTAAAGATAAATCCATATTGTAGGTAAATGCTACATAAGAGGAAATAGAATTACAGAGGGATGTAGAGTACCTTTTAAAACTGGTTGTCTTTGTTCAGTTTGGCATAGGAGTGAAAAAATACCAATCTCAGGAATGTAGTTACTTTATCTAAAAGGAAGCTCTGTCATGCAGATCAGATAATTTAAATTCATTGAGCCTTCTGTCTCTCTTTTAATTGAAAAATATCAGTAGACTTCATAGGCTGATGAACATTGGCAATTCACTCATTCAAGTTATTATGGTTAACAGCAATATCTTTCCTTCAAAAATCACTATTAAATGTGCCTGGGGATCCTGGGACAGACTGTGTGGCTAGAGGGAAGGACCATTCCTGGCTGCACAAATGCCAAGGGCTGGAGGTGTCCCTTCCACAGAATGAGCTTTCTGAGGAGAGGTTAACAAATGAACAGGGAGAGTTTTACAGCCAGAAGTCAGCCCCAGCTCAGGAGTCTAAAGCCAAAGCTGTCAGACATGGTGATGCAGGCAAAAAAAATGAAATCTAATATTCTAATCTAGAAGGGCAAAGTACTAATCATGTTTGCCTGCAGAAGGAACACTTCATATTTTGCACAATTTAACTTTATTGAAAAATACATCAGTATTTTCAAGTTACAAAAGCAATTTCAATTCAAGTATCGGTACCTAAACAAAACTTCAGATTTGGTCCTTCACTTCCACATGAATAGTGAGTTAAACTTTCCAAGAGCCCTTTTAAACCTTTATCTCCAGTCCTGTGCAATTTTACAGCATGGGTTGTTTGTTTGTTTGTTTTTCTTTTTAGAACTGACCCTTTACATTTAAATTGAGAAAGGTACTTTTAATACACTGCTCTACACTGTGACATTTTAGTGATGAGAATGCCAAGGGACATTGGCTTTTATTAGAGAAAAACATCAGCCTTAGAGCCAGGATATGTTTTTCTGGTGTTCCATTTCAGAAAAGTGTGCTCATTCTGAAAGCGATTGAGATAGATCACGTAAGTGGGAAAAAAGAGGCTGTGTTTCAGCTTTATTTCTTCTACTTTTTTCCTCTCTGTTTTTGCCTGTGCCTGGCCAGAAAAGAGACAAGCTGTCCAGGGAAGCTGTAATCTCTAGTGTTACAATTCCTAGCTCCATAGGGTTTAATTCTTGTGTAGCATGTATTTACCTCACACTTTTGAAATATTTGAGGTAAGTTTTCCCCTTAGATAATGCAGATCCTTTGCAGTTACCGTTTATTTCAGGAAGCCAAAGCAATGCATTCATCTGGATCTCTGGCAGATACTCCTGACTGTTTTCTGGTGAGAACAGCAGATCAAGAAAAACAAGATTCAAATATGATCCAACATGATGCAATACTTCCTGCCCTAATTCCGTGCCATTTGAAAGAAAACAAAACAAAAATCTCTATTCTGCCTACTAAAAAGTGGTGTAATTTGTATGAGGGCTTCACCATCCCATAACTGTTCTGGTGGATCTTGTGTATCTGAGGATGTAGTGATCTGCACACATTTACTCTGTGAACATCTAAAAACTACAGGTATACATGACTTGCACTGACTAAATTTAAAAATTCAGCAGGAGTGCAGGTTTCAGGACTAGGTTTGAGGAGTTCCATAGAAGAAAGTTCATCAGCCTTTGAAAAGTTTCCCATCCCTCTTCAGTTTGAGAGAGGAAAATTCTGATGTACACCTTTCAAAGGGGACCACTAAATTACAACTAACATTTCCCTGGTTGTTTGAATGGTGAGGTATTCCTGCTACCTGTAATCAATATTTTGAAAACCAACTTCTTTATTACAAAGCTGTCCTGTCTCTCTCCTACCCTTTCAAAAGCAAGCTGCAAACATACAACTGTTTGCTATTGTAAGTTAAAAGGAACAGAAGATAACTTTTAATTCTGATTTTCATTAAGTTTTATAGTAAATAATAAAGAGGGAGACTTTAAATGTTTATTCCTTGATTGATTTTATAGGCTATGCAGTCACAGGAATAATAATTAATTTAAAAAGATATATCACATAAGGTCAGTAACATTTTTTATTAGCTGAAACTAGAGAAATTAATAACAATAATTTAAATAAGTAATTAAATCATGTGTGATGAAGTTCTGCCACCATTGGTCACATGGATTAGTGTCATTTCCCTCAGGAAGCATGTTACTATGGGACCAACTACACTACAGCTATTCCCTGTTCTGCATTATCCTTGTTGGCAAAAACCAAGAAAATATTCAATCACTTTTGATACACAAATGCAGGCACGTCTATGATGCACTGCAGGATTTTAGAAACAACCACCTCTACCTCTTACTAGGAAACCTGTGAGAGACAACAGGCTCAAATACAGGAAAGCTGAGGAGGTGCCCTAACTGAAGATCTTTGTGTCTCTTTAATTGAATGAATTTGTAAAAAGCGAGAACTGTGTGAAGAGCTGTAAATATTCAGTTGCTTCTTAAAAACTGATGAGTTATGGAGCTCACATAAAAAAAAAATAATAGTGTATGAGAGTATCTCAATTCCTTCTATTTCTGCTGCCTCTGCAGTAAAAACCAGACTTCAGTTCCCACTTGGATACGAGGAATGTGACAGGAGCTCAGTCCCATGGACCTCTGGTCAGAGGCAATATCTGTATGTAAAATTTCTAGCTACTTATTCTGAATGTTTAGATATTCATTCTTGGTTGTCAAGGTGAAAATAATTTTTGTTTAAAGTAGGGTCATTTTCCCAAGGCAGTGCCTGAATAAATCCCAGCACTTCAGAACTTGTCCTGTGTCTCGACTCCATCAAGAACCACGGTCTCTGGGGCATGAAGACCAACCTAGAGATGTATTTCACAGATGATGCATATTGTGAAGAATGATGCATTAATAGAAAGTATTCCCTCCACAGTAAATATCATTACAGGCACACTGAGATTGTCAGGTATACTGCTTAAAGCCAAAATGTTCTCACCTAAATCACCACATTTTCATTACATTTCTGCTTGTTGACAGGCTTCGTTGAAAAATTCTTTTCATACCTCGAAAGGAAGATGTTGTAGGAGAGTTCAGAAACAGCTTATAAATAAGATGCTGAAGTGTCTAGGCCCTAGCAAAATTGAAGCAAAGTTCTGTGAGAAAAAAAATCAGTTTTGTAAAAAAAACCACAACAAACCCTAAAAATTTGCAAAATCTCTTCTTTCCATATGGTTTAACATATCTTGTATCCAGACATGCTCAAAATGTGTCAAAAATTACTATTGTGGGCATATTATACAACTTGGCTGTTATATGTTTAACCTCAAGAAAAGAGAGAAAGATTCTGAGAATGAGAAGTGAATAAGAGCTTCACATTCTTTTGAGGTACATCAACCTAAAGTCACAAGACATCTGAGAATGTTCACACACACACAGAGCCCGCCCCAAAATTACTACTTTGCAAAGTACAACTGCCACATTAAAAAACACCACTATGAGAACTGAATTCCGTGTGCAGCCTTTCTAGCTGCCTTTGGGAAATGTGTGTGTTAGGGAGACCAGAATCTCTCAGTAGCTCTTCAGGGTCCTCACAAAGAATTGTCATTTACTTTTCTACCTGTGCAGAGACCTTTGCACGACACTTGGTGGGCTCAATAAAGATCTCCTCAGCTCTTGCTGCATCTTGTCCCAGGTTCTCACCAGCAAAGACAGTTAAACATAGTATGACATTTCACAGAAGTGTAGTGCAGTGCTTCCCCAACTCCTAACATGCTGTCCGCCAAAATGATGAACTTCCCACGCCTACCCCAAAATTCGCTGACATGAATTCTTTCTGAGAGATATTTGTACCACCTCCTCCATCCTGTTCTTGTCTTCATACGTTGTGGAGAACAGGCTAGACTTGCCTGCTTCACTCTGCAGATCAGCATCTACAGTGTCTGCCTCCAACGACTCTGAGACACCCTAATTAAACTTACATAAGTGGCTTCAAGATAATTTTACCGAAGAGCCACAGTTCCTCACTTGTAATTTCAATTGTGTACAGCACAACACAACTAAACCTGGCATCATGTGGGTTTTGCTCCAGCTGCAGCTCTCTGGATCTGCTTAGGAGCCAGGTATCAAGCTTTTTAAACAGGGATTGTCACCTGAAATACACTGAGCTCCCCACTGCTGCAGCACCAGCTCTTTGCAGAAGCACTGGCTAATCAAAACTTGTTTGGATAAAACAACATTATAGCTACTTCTGTGAAATTCTAGAGCTGTGGATAAAAAAACGAGCTTTGGTAAGCTTTTCCTGTGACTGCAATAAAGGCACTTTGACATGACAGTATAATGCAACAGTCTGATCCACATAATCTATCCCAGCCTAATGCTGTTTTTAATATTTAGTCATCATGCAAATGGGTAGTGACAAAATTTGTCAATATTATGAGTCTTGCTACTGAGACTACAGAGAGTCAATCATCTTGGGTTTAATATTTTTTTCTATATTACTTTGGATATAATATATAATAAATTACAATATAAAGAACACTTTATAATGATTTGCAAATAGATTCCAATACACTCAAGATTATCTATCACTAGAACAATCCTGCCCTCAGAATCAAGTGATAAAAGATGATGCAACCCATCCTTTCTTCTGCATCCAGTTCAGGGTACCTGTGTAAGTCAAGGTTTCTGCACTACCTTAGCTCTGCCCATTTACAGGCAATCAACAATAGCATAGTATTGTATCAATTTTTAAACCAAAGGGCTAAACATTAACTGAGTGTACATTGTGGGGTCTGGTATATCAAGCATTAACCTTTATTTTTCATTCTCCATGTTCTCCCATATAATAATTTCCCACCACACAAAGGCATGTTGTCCTAGATTTAGAGCCTGCTCTAATGTGGCAAATTAAGGAGTTCTTGACAGGTTACAGACAGAGCAAGGGCTGTGTCTGAATGGGTGTGACAACTGCATAAAAATCTTGAAGAAACATTTGTGTATACCAGCTTAATGGCCTCTCCATTCAATTAGATTAAACTCTGACATTTGACCTATTGGACTTAAGCATTGTTTACTCTGGAGAAAGCACATCAGTAACTTATCCAGCATTCACTGAACAGGAATATATGGAGAAAAAACTCACTTATAAATAAAGTTGTACTGCAGTATTTGCAGATCTGTTGCCATGCCACCAGCACTAAAGGAAATTTTTATCCAGCCAATAACTGTTACAGGAAAAGTTTAGTCTGTGACTGGTACACTTGAATGAAAAGTTATTTTTTAACAGTTCAGACCATAGATTTTTGACTGGTTTACCAATTAAAATGCTAATTACGTAAGTCTTTGGGGATATCTTTTTTAATACTCACATTTCATAGTAAGTTATCCCCGGAGAACTCTGAAAACTGTTGTTAAAATCCTGGTACTAATTCATAGAGAATCCACTCACTATACCAATCTTCATCTCTTTCATGTAGTCTGCTTTATGTAACTATTAGACAGGGAAACATTTACGGTATTTTTCTTTAGGTGATTGTCATATATCAGCTCTTGTCTCTTAATACTGATGCACAATTAACTGTGCTTTCTTCTGTATGGGAGGCATCACACAGAGCTTTTATCCATGTTCTAGGGCTTCTTTGTGCCTCTGACTTCTCTCAGAAGCCTACCCTTCAACACAATTTGTTCTGAATTGTCACTTCCAAAAGCAAAGTCTGGGAAAAGCCTTTGATGAAATCAATTGAAATTATCAATGCATTAAAAAAATTTTTTGAAAACTGGTTAAATCACTGGCCAAGCTTATTCATAGACCACTCATGCCTGGAATTCATATGAGGAGCAGCAACCAGAGATCCTGGGTGTGGAATGCTTGACTGAATTTGGCAGCAGGTTTTTTGTTGTACATGGGCCACAACATTTAATTAAGAAACCAAAATCTATCTTCTCTGGATAGTCTAAATTTTTTATCATTTTTATAATTTTTATAATTTTTTTCCTTGTGCATCTTGTTCCTATCCTCCTCTTTGGATGAAGCTGATCATCTGTACTTCAATTTCCACAAAATACAGCCTTTGTTTTATGAGAATTCTGTCTATTTAAAGAAAAAAGTACCAATGGGATATATTATCTCAGCAAGTCACTGTTTCCAAATCATCACATATGCAATGCTGCCTCACAGTTCTCTGTATGTTATCAGCCATCCCCTGTTTTGTGCCTATTATGATAATGACTAAGTGATTATTAAATATTATGACACTTCATTTCTCTAAGAAGCGTTAAAATATAAATATAATGATTCCAAAGGAGACAACGCTTGAGAACAGCTTCTAATAGCTGCAGCTGACAATATCCTGTAACATGTCAATGGAAATTTTTACTATACAAAGCAATTACCCAAGAACCATGCAATGAAAATGCAATTCTGTGGCAGAGGCAAATGACAATATTGTAAGCACAATGTTCACCAGTAATTTAAGGAGCATGTTTGGCTTGCAAGCTGCTCAGACTGGGGCTGTTTTTATTTTCAGGTGTTCATGATTTGATTTTTGGGACTCTTTTTCCACCTATTATTTCAATGCCTGCACTAGTGTTGAAGCTATTAAGGCATCTACTTACCTGCTGAATATTTTTCAGTGAAAACTTTGAAAAGCAAATATGTTTCTTTTCAATAATCTTCTGTAAAAGTGCTTGTTAGACATCATATTATCCACTATGCAGGAGTACTTTTCTATGTCTGTTTAGATTATAAACTAATGAGGCTAGCAATTACTTTATGTAATACTTCTAATGCAGATTTTGAAGATTTGAAAATTTAATCCATTGAAAAAACACCTGCTTGAGTTTCTTAGACTGGGATTTCAACTAATGTTACTCAGAGTGACACTAAAGAGATACAAAACAGCTGTGCAGTAGTTTTTCAGCTTTTTGAATCGAATAGCATGGAGTAATAGAAGGAAATTTAAACAGAAGGATAGCTGTAAATGTGATGCTCTATATTTAAGTAGTTATAACTATTACTAAACCTACTGTTTGAATATGTAGCATGACCTAAATATGCCTCTGAAACATACTTTTAAGAGAGTTTATACAAAGCTGCTGTACCACTGTTATTTTAATACAATACTTGAAGTTTAAGGCTCTAAATAACCACTAAAATGTAACTTTCTCTTAAAAGTCATATTTTAAGAGAAAGCGAAGAGCAAGTGAAACATTACTTGAATAGAGATACTTTCATTACATGCTTTATTCTTATCTACACTGAAAAGGTTCAGCAAATCTAGATATTTAAAAGCAGGGGGGTGGAATATTTTACTCAGTGGTTACTCTACTTCATAAATTCCTTTGGATGCAATTTTATAGGGATAGATAAAGGTGCCTCCTTCATCTGCTAGGAGAAATAATTTACTCTGAAGTAAGCAAAAGGAAAATAAGAACAATAAAGGTTTAACTGTATGAATATGTAGCTCTGGAGAGGCAGTGAAAAACTGTAGCGGAAAGGGAAGAATTTGTATAATTCAAATAATACTAATATAATTTTTTTTCTAGTATAGGCTATACTTGGCTTGTTTTCTCTCAGCTTGGTACAAAGCAGATCTTGCTACTTTAGGGTTAGACCTAGGAACCTTTTCCTGAAACAATTTTAGATATGGATGCAGTGTTTTGTTTTTTTTTCTTTCAGAAGAGAAATGTCTTCAGCAAGACTGAAACATACAATATATATATTAAACAGAAAATGGATCTTTCCAACATGTATTAGATATCACTTTAAAATTTATAACCTTTCACTTAGAAAATATGAATGAAAGAGCTTTTTATTTGATTTTTTAAAAATCATTTCAAAATAACCTTTTTTGAATCAAAATCTGTTTCTGCTTATTTTGAATTGACAGAATTGTTCTCACTGAAACAAAATATTTGCACAACTGCAGCATTAACCTTCCAGCAGTACAAATCTTATGCTCTCAGTGAAACTTTTGTGTCGTTGTGATGCTACAAAGACAGAAGGTCTCAAGATACAAATTCTGGCTGAAAGCAGAACCAGAACTCAGATACTGTATTTCCCTTAGCTTCCCTCCTCATCTGCTATTTATTTATCCTTTCTTACTCCTCTTAATGCTCCTTTCATTTTTCCTAATTCCACCCCCTCTTCCCCATTGCCATTTTCCTCCGTGGCATTCAGATTTCTTGCATTCAGATCTCTGCAAATTTACGTTGTTTTGCACTTGGCACATTCTAGGCTGTCAGTAGAAGCTGTGAGTGCCCAGTCTACATTTTACTGGATGTGAAAAGCCCTTGAAAGAGCTTTGGATCATGACTCTGTGAAAAAACTGTACTGAAACAGCTCCTGGGTAAATTAGAATCATAGCAATCTCTGGAGGAGCCCCAGCTTCCTAAATCAACTACCCCTTAGCTTTGACTCATTAGCTACAGCCAAGTCAGTGGAGAGGGTTGACCAAAGAGTATTCTCATGTTGGCACTCTTTTGAAAGCTTCTCAAAGATTGTCAACTTATTTTAATCTTTTGCTTTGTTTTTATGCATTTTAAATTCTGACAACCTGTAAGTCATTCTATCACAGAATCATTAATAAATTACTATTTCTATATTGCAGCTGCAGACAACCCCATGAATTTCTCCTGAACCTTGGAGACAAACCCACGACCTGCTGAACTTCAAATGTTCCGAAAGTGAAAGCAGAAATAAAATGCTATCACCTCTTGTTCAGCTGATCATCTCTGAGTTACAACTCATGAGAAATGTGGAGAATGCAGAAGGGATATCTGAGCTACACCACTCTCTGGTCACATCCTGCACATCCTGCCAGTGCTGAGTTGACATGTTGCAACTCTTTGGTTCGTTTGGGTTTTTTGTTTGTTTGTTTTGTTTGGTTGGGGTTTTTTTATACTTTTATTTAATGCCTTATCTGGGTGTGATTTTTAAATCTTAAATCCCGTAAGTGCTAGTTTTCTCTGCCTCACAATGTTACTTTCTCCTTCAGCTGGCTCTGGCCTGTGAAGTTTCTCAAGGCTCTTTGAACTCTTTAGCAGTGTCCTCTAAGGTGTGAGCCACAGTTCCAGCAGTGTTGTGTCACCAGCAGCTGAGACGAGACTGAGGGGAGGTGGCAGAGGATTGAGACCATCATGGGTCAGATGCTGCCAGACGAGGCAGGAAACTTGAAACATAACCATAGCTTAGAAAAACAAAGATGACAAATAGGGAAATTAAATAAAAAATATTGTTAGGAAATGGAAAGTTGTGACAAGTTTTCTCCACACTTGTTTTTTCCTTGTCATTCTTCTTGAGTCTGTGCTTGCATTAATCCACTGATTATAAATATTGGTTCTCTCAGAACGTAAGAAGCCAGATTTCACAACTGAATAGCATTCATGATATAAGAAAATAACCCTGTAGACTCCACAACAAGTGTCTCAGTTCAGTTAGGCAGTAGCTACAGTGTTTGTATACGACCCAGCACAATAGAACTGAGATCTGTTTGTTTCTGGCAACCAGAGTGCAATGAACGAACAAAAGAATCAACTCGAAACTTCTGGTAAAAATATAAAAGCCATTATTTTTAAAGATAAAAGAATATCTGAATTAGATGATTGACAAGAGACATATTGGCAGTTAATTCTAGCTTAACACACTGGAATCATACAGCTATTTTCAATTATAAAACACAGCTTGAAAGTGCCGTGATGGATAAATTGACTTTTATCACCTTTTTTTTTTTTTTTAAACCAACTTAGATTAGCTAATTTAGTAATGCAGAAAAAGAAATTTAATATTTCTGGCACAGTTTAGTCTAATGTCCAGAATTTGCATTATTACCTTGGATAGCTAAGATCATGACTAGCACATCTAAAACAATCTGTTTTAAATTTGGAGCACAAGCATATTTCACAACCGTGTAGAAACTCTGCACAAAGCATCAGAAGTTCTGCAGAAAGCTGAAGTTTGAATATAATTCCCTCTGCTCAGTTGTTCCTACTAAGGAGTTTTCCTTTTTCTGTGAAAAGAAAGTGAATCTCAGAGAGAAGAGCTTAAAAGGGGCAAGATGAGATGGGGCACATGGTGGGGGACAGGAAGAAGAAGACAATCCATGTTTTAGCCAAAAAGTGTAGTGAAAATAAATATAATCAGTGTTTTTCTTTTTTTTCCCCTTTTTTCTTCTTTTTTTTTTTTTTAAATTTTGAGATGGTCATCTACATGTGCATAAGAGATTGAAATACTTTTTTGGGATACATCACTAAACAGTTCTTGCCTTTAAATGCAGCTCCCAGTTGGATGGAGTTTGCCAGCTCTGTTGAATAATGCACATATTCATTCAAAACAGTGAGCAGATTCCTGGGAAAGATTTTGTTAGGTCTGTCAACTTTTTGGTTTATTGTTCTGTGTATTTGCTGGCTACAGACTGCCATGTGCCAAATGTCATTCAGAAACTGCTGCATGTTAGTAGTGCATGAAACTTTGTTTGTCTGCAGCTCATATCAGCTTATTGGTTCTGCAAAATTGTGATTTCTTGAAGATGAAAAGCAGTACACATAAGTGATAGTCTCTTTTATTCATCTAAAATATCAGGTCTTTTGAGTCCAGTTATCCCCTCTATTTGGCTACGTCTCTGTTTAAAACTGATTTCTTCTCTATTGCCATAATAAAAATTTTTTAGCATAATTTACTGAAAATGGCACCTGACAGCCTGTGATACCACAGAGCCAATTCCAGCATTGTAGCTTCTCGTCACGAGGGATGAGTGTTCTCTAAACCCAGCATTTAACACGTGTGGTCCTCAGGCTTGTAGCTCCCTTGGCTCAAACAGCTCCTGTTCCGGTGTGTGCTCCACCATTTCCATACTCACATCCTAAGGACAAACGCTTGCTAAACTTTATGGGTCCTGTGTGGGCTTAAATGTGATGGAACAGATGCAGTTCTGCTGCACGGGTACAGTCCCTGGCTGTGGCCAGGAGGATTGCTTCTGCACATCTCTGCTCTTGTAAATGACTCATGCCTGGAATGGACTGCACGACAAGGTGCTTAAATCCAGGAAGCCTGACGGAGGGAGAGAAGCAATCTGCTTCAGTAATGCCAGAGTGAAAAGAACAGATCCAATGATATTCTGCAGATGTCCACAGAAGGGGAATTTTTTCTCTAGGTGGAACTGTCTGATCTAACAGATGAGGCTGGATGGGGACCAAAAACAAATCATGCTTTGGAAAAGGAGTAATGACTCGTTGGCATAAACTGTCTTGGGAAGGAAGAAAGGTGAGACTCCACAAAAACTGAAAGACTGAATGAATATATATTTTTTCAAAACAATTAAATCTATATTTGAAAAATAGCTTTAAAAAAGTCTGAAGCAGGAACTCTTTAACCTACTGTTAGAAATAAATTGACTTCATTTATAGAGTCTGCATAGCAGTTCAAATGATACTTACTGATCATTTTCTTTTCATTTAACTTTATCCTCCTCCCAAGAGAAAAAAAAAAAAGGCCATCTACATGTTGGCTATGTGGTACACTTCCATCACAAGAAGATTTTACACCAGATTTTGTTTTTCTTTTCAAATTATATGCCTTGGTACAAGTACAAATTATGAAGTGAATGTAGTGAAAGCTCTGGGTATCTTTGGAAGGATGTTGCAGTAACTTAGACAAGTTGGTAAGTCTGACATAAAAATGGAGGGTTTCCTCATCAGCTTTTTGTTACTCCTCTGTCAAACCAAGCATGGCATGGCACTGAGCAGAAATGTCATCCTTTAATGAACATCATTCAAGATATTTCACATGCTTATTATCCTCTCAGTTCTCTCCATCATGGAAAACACTGCTTTGTCACTATTTTAACATATTCACAGCTTATTTATCAAACAGAATAAATCTGGAATCTGTTATATCAAGTGAGAAATGCAACACTTGAGATTCATGATGATACCTGACATCCTGTATCGATGTCAAACCTCAAACAAAAGTCCCAAAGCTACGTTTTGTTTTCAAGAAATTATAGAAGCTTTTTGTCTTCAAAAAATTTGTTCCTTTATGTATTCTAAGGAATTCAGTTTTCATTGCTATTTTTCTAATTTCTGACATATCATTTTTCCATGCTTTAAACCTCCCCCTGAAGTCATGAAAATACTTCATTCCAAAAACAAGAGCAACATTATAATTATTTTTTGTTATCTAAGTCTTGTTTTGTGTCAAAATGATAAGCCTGCTTTTATGATGGCATTGAAACTTCATTTATCATTGCTCTGCAGCAACAGATGGGAAAGCTGGAAGTGACAAGAGCATGCAGCTGTAAAGCCTTGTGCTTGAGATGGGACAGAGAACAGATTTTTTTTTGGGTTTTAAATTAGGAAATGGTGAATAATGAGTGTATAGAATTCTAATCTGTCTAAAGCATTTAAGTGCAATTGTGGGCTGCCAGGATTTTTGGCACCTATTTTTACTAACTGCTATTTAATGTGCAAAAAGGGTGACATGGCATTTCATAGCATGGCTGAGAAGAAGATAAGATGTCTGCTTGAGTTCCTCCACCTCTCCTCTCCCACAGTGGAACAAATAAACAAAAATTTTTGGTTGTTTTGTTGATGTAGATATTGTTTTCACTCAAACTTTCAGTAACAAAATCAGTTCAGGGCAGAACAATGGTAAGGATCACTGGAGTAGCTTTTGATTATTGATCATACTTTCTGGTTTGCCTCTATACCAAACTACCAGGGCCCAACACACAGGTTCTCAAAAGTAATTGATTTTTTCACACAGCTCTGTGTTCTCTTAGTGTAAGCTTTTTTTATTTACTAGTTTATTTCACCTGTCCTGTAACAGATACAAAGCATTCACAATATTCTATTCTATTCTATTCTATTCTATTCTATTCTATTCTATTCTATTCTATTCTATTCTATTCTATTCCATTCCATTCCATTCCATTCCATTCCATTCCATTCCATTCCATTCCATTTGTCTCCAATCTTTTACAATTTTTATTCGGGTACATTAGATTTAATCCCAGGTATTCACTTCCTCCTCAGGTGTGTTTCTGGTTACACATACAGAGGCAGAGAACAGATGGTGTTGCTGCTTACAAGATCTTTCTTATAAGAACCTGTACAAAGAGAATAATATTTTTGACCATAATGAAGTGTTGCTCATGGGAAATAAAGTGTACATTTGTAACATCCATCTCATGCATCCCTCTATAAAAATACTGAGACTTCAGATGTCTCACTGTGTAGCTACAGTGCAAATGCAAAAAGGGTGAAAGAGAGAAAACTGTGAGCTGGGGTCACTAAATGTCACTTGTGTGTGGTAATCTGGGAGTGTGAGTCAATGTATTTATAGATGATGCTATAAATTACATACAGTTATGGTATCTACTACAGATCACAAACATACATACATACATACATACATACATACATACACAATATAGCTGTGCAGTAAATTTCCACTCACAGGGAAGGGTAACACTCACAGTAATCTTTCCATCAGTCAGGATCTTGGCTTGCAGAGGGCTGGATTTTGCTCTTCATTTCAATTTGCTGTCAGGGCTGGGCCTAGCAGAGCCCTGCTCCTTCAGGAGGTGCTGCTTCCATGCCAGAGAGAGACACCCCAGCACAGGGCTCAGGGCAGGGTAAGCATTCAGATGAGCCTTCTGACAGCAAGAACAGGCTCAATACCTGGGAGACACCATTTTCTCCCTCTTCTTTGTACACTTGTTTTCAGAACTGATTCTTTACTTTGTAATAGTCTGTTGTTTTTCTTCAATTCTAGACAGATCACCTCATTGGAATACTTTTATTTATACTGAAAGATCTTAGAAGACATTCAAAGCCTTCTTTATTGTATCTGTACTCTCTAGGACAAGCTTTCCCCTGGTATCCAAAGCCAGCCTTTCACAAACACATTTTTACCCTGTTGTTCTTAGTCTCAACAGTCCACAACAAGGAACAGAAGATTTGGATGTGTAGCAGTAAAAAGGCACCTTCTTTCGATACAGCATGTAAACATAACTGCTGTCTCTATTACTGCATGTAAAAAAATTACCTTCTCCGTGTGCAAGTAAATTTAATGCCAAGAAGGAACTGTGCTTCACTTGACATGACAACTCAAAGGACTTTGCCCCAAGACACCTGCAAACTCTGACAAGACAATGAGGGGTTGGAAATGTCTGCCCAGTCCAAAGGCAGTGCTGGAAATTCACTGATGATGGCAGCATGTGTAACTAGATGGGTAAGTCTTCCCCCTCCCACACCTATCCATTTCTCAAAACAACAGCAGAAGAGAATAGAGACAGTGTTGGGGAAAAAAAAAAAAAAATATATATATATATATGTAAGAAAATAGAAGGGAAAAATAATAATTTGGATAAAGGAAAAGAGAGAGTAAACCTCTAAGTCAGTTCCTCAGCACTGAGCAAGAATGATAGTGATCAAATGTGGTCATTATGCAGTTTGATGTTAAGAGTACTTTTTGTACCCATCCACATCCTCTGCTTAAATCCAAACTGAACCCAGATATTCAATACTATCATAGAAGCTATTATCAATAATGTGGTTTCATTCATGTAAGAAATTGGATGCAATTATCTTTGTGTCATTTAAGAAAGAGACTATTTTGAAGTGATTCTGGTGTTGTCTGTATGTGTAAATAGTTGTCAAAGAAAACACTTGTAGTTGACTTTGTACTCTACATCTTCCGCCATTAATATTTGATCAAGACTGAGCACATTTGTTTAAATCTGTGCAATAACCTTCTTCCATTCTTCACAGAGAGAATTGGAACGAGTAAATTGAGTGGAGCATCAATTTACAGCATGGTTCAATCAACTTCCAAGAAATGGAATGAATGCAAGAGAAATCAGGACAAGCTGAAAATTTCTCTGTGTTATCAGTTTTCACCAGGCTTTATTTTCACAAAGGGACAAAATACCTTTTGTCTTGGGTGAACAAGTGCAGCATAAAAGTGGTTTGAAGCTTATACAAGCCTCACTCCTGTCTCTGCCCAGCCTGGCATAATTAAGCCCATCACTGGGGCTTAAACTTCTGGCAGAGGATGCCATACTGGTGTTCAAACCCCAGGCATAGGGCACAGGCCATTTCCTGGGCTATGGGAACTGGGAAGCACTGTCTTGATCTAGACCTTACACTGTGGATGTAAAATGAGCTATAGTTCCAGATTTATCAGTCAGGGACTGAGGCCATCTCCTCCCTCTGTAGCAGTAAGGCTTTCCTGGGCACCTCTCACACCCCAAGGTGCACCTGCAGCACCTCTGCTCTGCTCAAGGCCTGTTGGCACTTGACTTCCACAAGGGATCACTCACCCTTGCAGGTGGTGCCAGCAACCCCCAAGCTGCCTGCCTAATGACTGCTGAAGAGGAAAAGGTAATGGATTTCACAATGGATACTCTGTGTGACAAGAGAGGTAATTTGATGGGTTTTGGTATATCAGTGTGTCATAATGCTGAATTCTGCTTTTGAACTGATTGTTGCAAAGTAACCAAAACAACCTTTTCTCTTCATGTTTTCTTCATCTTTTTTCTCCTCCCATTTGTTGAATTCAAGAGTACACTAAAGGGAAAAAAAAATAATGTTTACTCTTCTAGCACTACTAAACAGACCAATAACAGTTTTCTTTACTTCACAGAAGAACATGTATATGAATCCTATATGGAGATAATAAAAATGTACCCAAGATACTGCTCAGTTCTTCAGGAAGTCAATAATTATTAAATTCACAGATGAGAAAACTGAAGCCACAATCCATATTTCACTCCAGTTACAATATACAAGTGCCCTTAACCAGTATCAGCCACTCCACTGGCTATTGCTATACTCTCCTCTGATTCCTCACTGGAATGCCACTGGAACAGGCATACTCTAAACAACATCATTTGCTGAAACCCTCGCCACAAAGCCTTAATGAGTCAAAGACCATGTTGCACTATATCTGTTTTGTTTCAAAACAGCTTTTTTCAATAACCCCCAACAGGGAAACACTTTTTCTGCTTTTCTGTCTGGCATCTTGGGGGGTTGCTGGATGATGGGCTCGAGGCCATGAAGGACTTTTCCTTTACCATGTCACCTATAGCAAAGTTGTGGGAAGGAGAGAGGGATGATTTAATTTTCCACGAGAGCAGGAGGAACATGGCACCAGCTGGTGGCTCCATACTCCAGCAGCAGCACTAAGGTACTGCAAACCAACTTTTTTTCCCCTTCTTCCCTTTCTGCATACAGCCTTTCATTACTGTACAGAGTACCAGGAATAGACAGCTAAATGCCTGGCTGAATGTAGCACAGCACAGGAGAGACCAATAAGGATCCATTCAAACCTTATGGGGGCTCCCATGAGGCTCCCCCGCCTCCCCTTGCAGTAGGGATGCTGCTCTGGTGCTCTTCTGCCTCACTCTTGAGAGAGCTTTTTCTTACCTCATCATAACCTGCTGAGATCTCTTGTCTTTCCTACTCTTAATTAGAGCCATATGTGCCTTCAGTGTCCATTAACCAAATTGATGTTTCCAAAGCAAAGTTCTCACATTTGTTTTAACAGTCCAGCCATATTCTGCTTAAATTGGAGAGAATCCCTCCATGGCACGCCCTGTGTTGAGAGTGATCAATAACCCAATGGGGAGGGAAATGTGGACTGAATTCACTTTTCTTTAAGGTAGGGAAAACTGAGCTCAGCTGCTCAGGCAGTGGAGCAGCAGCTTTAGCTACGCTGTGCTGTCAGCACCAACCCATCAGCTGTCAATCACTGACACTGGTAGAAGCCATGCTAATTTGTTACACCCTGGGCTGCACTCTGGGAGTCTCATGCAATACTGACACTTTCACAACCCTGACACATCAGAGCCCAGGACTGCGCCGCAGCTCATCAGAAAAAAATAAATTAAAATAAAGTTTTATCATAGAGGTATGTCTGCTTAGAAAAGGTTATCTCACCTTTCTTGGAATGGGTTTCCTTCTCCTTCCCTTAATCCATGTTCCTGGACAGTGGCCCCATAGCAGTATTATTTATTGGTCTGGTCTCAGCTCTTGCCCATCCATTCACTGTATGAGGTCTGTGGCCAAACAGAGGCCAAGGTCAGGCAGCAGATTTGCTCAGGTTATCTTAGTGGGGTTAAGGATGAACTCAGCTTCCCTCTTTTCATCCCTGAGTTATGCATCACTTCCTCCAGGACTTATTCCCAGTCCCACATCTCGTTCAAATGATGACGAGGTTTTGCTGCAAAGTGTTTGCAGCTGGATCCAGGGCAAACCAAAGTAGTCCCAGAGATTTATAGTTCTCACCCCAGTTTCAAGGAAGGTGTCTCTCTTTGCCCTTTTTAGAAGAACATTTTCTGTCCACACCACACAATAATAAGGGTAGATTAACATAGGAAATTATTTCTTTATTTCACAGCCACATAGAAGAGGAGCTTTCCTTTTCTAAGCGCTGGAAGGACGCAGACAATAAAAGTGGCATTCTCCAAGCTCAAATAATCTACTGAATTTTAAAAGGAAGGAAAAGCTCGAGCCCTGCAGTCCAGAAAAGATCAGCAAAACAGCACAGCTCACAGAATGAACAGATTTTGCAGAGCTACATTTCAAATTGTGTTGCAGCTGGCATTTTACTAGGATTAACCCTGCCTTTTTCTAAAAAACTTGAGGCTCCATTATCTTTGTTCTCCTTGATGGACTCTGCACATTGCTGCAGAGTAGTGACCATTCTTTTGACATACCAAAGAATAGAGAAACCCAGGCTTTTAATTAGTACTTTTGCATTAATTCTTTTGCATAAACGCTAAATAAAATAAGCTTCAAAGGGCTCTTGAAGATGCAGGTGCAGTTACGGTACAAAAGGAACTATATGTGGTTTTGATTATTCTTTTAGTGCATAATGAACATGGATATTTGTGTACAAGTGCAGGTAGGAAATACATTTCATGATTCCTCTCCATGATGTGCAGAGTTAAAAAATTCCTGCTCAGGTAATCTTAGGAATTTGACAACAATGCCTTCATGGTTTCACATCTCTGCTTATATTTCTAAACGTGTAGGCTTCACAGATCTGCTGGGGGGGAAAAAACCCACCAAAAACTAGACTTCAAATGTCTTTATAACTATACCTAAATGTCTTTATAACTTGTTTTTTGTGTCATTCTTTCTCACAATAAGCCTAATTATCAAGTTGAAAAAAGCTATATAAAACTGATAGAAAAAGCAAAGCTGAAATTTCTAGGGGACTTTCAATACACCTATGCTCTTATTTAAAGAAATGCTCACAGATTTAATGGCAGAATCTACTAGAATGTCTTCTTTCAACAGACAGTGTTCTTTCATCTGATTTTCAGGCTGTCATGTGAAAAGAGTGTTCATAATCCAGCTGATCAGGAGGGGCTCCTTTGAAGGCTATGATCAAGAAAATGGACTTACGCTACAGCAGCTTTGATATGTCTCCCCCAGCATGATAGGCTGCTGTAAGGTTGTGGTTCTTGTGGCCATGAAGTGCCATGTTGATTGAGCTGCTGAAGAAAAAATTGTCTATTAGACCCTCCTATGGCTAGAGCTTAGGTGGCCTAGAGTTCTTTGATGGCATTATTAAGAGACTGACTGAATGAAATACAATACATGTCAAGAATGTCAAACAGCCTCCATCTATCTTGCTCTGATTTAGCTTTTGAAGATACAAGGCAGAATGACAGAAAAATGGATTTTATTTTCTGTACCAAGTCAATTAGTTTGAGACAATGAGAGTTAACCGTGGTAGACCTGCCTTGCACCATCCTAAAGGATTTTTCATTATATTTCACAAAGATCATCTTGAAAAGAGCTATCAGGTTGGCAGCTGAAATGCCAGTTGTATGTCTTAGATTTGACAAAATGCATTTTGCAGTGAACAGAGAATTGCCATTTAACCTTAAATTTGGGTTCATCTATGAGGGGTCAATTGTCCGCCAATCTTGCTATTTTCAAGATACTGAGAAACTAAAAGGATTCTCCATATAGTGGCATTTTAACAATTTCTGTGGAAGAGGAGAGAGACAGAAGTCCCCTGACATGACATCATGAGTAAACTGGCAAAAGACATTTGAGAAACTGTTTTTTCTTCCCAAAAGGGAAGAGGAACTTTCAGTTACCATGAGGGAAAAGGGGGAGAAACATTGTGACATCCTTCCCTCACTCTGTTTTCATTCAAGACACTGGCAAATCTTGCACGTTTGGCATTCAATTCAAAACAATATTCAGACGTGAATAGAGTACTTTGTGAAATTTTGTGAATGTTTGTGAACTGAACTAAGTTGCTTTGTAGATGCCAGAACATTTCGTATTGTTTGTGGTAGTGTAGTTTGCACTTGAGAGTGATTTTGAAATCCCTGGATTCATTTGTTTTTAATAAGAAAGAAAGACGAAGACTGGAAGAACAGAAGGAAGGAATAAAATTCCAAAATTATCAGCCCCAAAAAAGTAATTTTGACACACATTTCTGATCTACATGGCAAAGCTTTCAAGGACCTTGGGAAAGACGAAAAGAATTTCTTTCCAATAAAACTTGGTGCAATAAAACCTGGTCTAATAACACCCAGGTTTATTAGACAGATGCTCTTCTGTGATGGAGTTGGCAAGAGGTCACATTAAAATAAAAATCTCAATCAATTATGATGGCAAAGGTGGTTTCTTCATTAGGCTCATGACTTTAGACTTTCCAGCTGTCTTTTACCAAGAGCAGGAGTCATGAAGTTTTAGACTTTTTTTTTTTTTTTTTTTTGAAGAGGGAATAATAGCAATATGTCAGAGATTAGGAATTTATATCCAATGCTCTTTCAATAAATTCTTTATTTCTTAGATATAAATGTGAATGAACATTGGATATAAATGTTGACTTTCATACTACTGTTATTTATAGAGCTGGCTTTTCACCATATCAGGTGTTGAGGGAATCAATTCACTCTGTCATGCTTGAACCCAACAACATTGAGATAACTGCAGCAGAGATTTTACCTGAATGGTCCTTTTTGAGGTATTTTTTTACTTGTTTTTCCACTGAGTTTTGACCTTGGTGTTTCTATCAACACTATAAATGAATATCTGAGTTCAACTTGTTTATAAACTTATCTGAGCAGATTTAGGATAGACAATAAGACAATAAGACTTTTTTTAAGATCTGAATTTTAAGAGAACAGCTCCAGCATGGACTTCAGTACATCACAAAAAACCTTTTTAAAATGCAATCTTCCACAATGACCTTTCCCAGTCAAACATTTAAAACACTAAAATGGCTGACTATAATGCAGGTTATCAGCTACATTTAAACAATGTAGTGACAGTACCAGTAACAAGAGACTCTACTATTTGTAAAAAGTCAGAGAAAAAAAAATCTTTAGGCAAAAGAGAAAAGGGGAACAGTCATTTTTGTCCATAAATCTTCAGTCCATTGTAGACCTCACATCACATTCCCATTGTTATAATAAAGAATTAATATTGCATGATTTTTATTTTTTTTTTTAATTTTAAGTATATTGTAAAGAGTCTGAAATAATGGGAGAAAGTGTTGCAGTTTCAGGGACTGGAAACTTGGGGCATGTTTTGCATGTGCTGTGGGTGGTGTAATCTTGCTAAGATATTTGGAACAATAGCTTGAAGTGAAGGGAGTCAAACTTTGTGCAGTCTTGTCTCGGCCAAAAAAGGCCTTGACACAGAATTCCCTGAACCACACACAGCAACTGTCAAGCAGAACAACACTGATACCAGAGCATCTTAGCAATTAAATGACAAAATTCAAAATTTCTCTCTCTGCTTGAGGGGATAACTACACTCATCCAGAAAGCCATTCCTTAGGACTCTCCAGGTATTTTTCCCCACTCTTCATACCACAGACATGTTCAAGGCTTTTCTCATGAAGGGGTGAATCAATGGATCCCAAATCATAGGACTGTTTCATTCATGTTTAACTCTCCCTGTTTTTTCCCAACAATTCCTATGAATTCCTCCTTCTCACTTTTCTAACAGAAACAATATCAACAGATGGTTACTCCTTCCTCATTTGTGCTATTCCATTTTGTAATACCTCTGCAATTTAACACTGATAATCACATCTCAGTGTCTGGCTGGGCAACCTTATTATCTTGACATCATTTTTACCATCCTTCACTGAAGAATGTATCTTCTTGATGAGACAAAGAGATCAACAGATATTAGCACCACAGTCAATTGCTTTTCTCATGCTGTTGTAAGAAATTGGATTTTTCTCCTCCAGTGCAAATAACTCTGCAGACATTCAACAGATGTTTAATTAATAAGACCTTCCTCATTATGACATTGTGGGTTAATGCCTACTAAAAGATGAATAAGGGATCCTCAACCCCCTTATGTGCCCCCTTATGTCCTGCCTCTTCCTGTTCCAGGCTACACAGGATAGGGTCAAAAAGTTGGTTTCTGAAATATACTTCTCCCCGTACAACAAAACTGGGTCCTAAAATCCGCAGGGAACTTGCCAGATTCATTGTCATCTTAAAAAATTTAAATGAGCTCCCTTAAAGAGGGGGATATAATGTAACTTTATGTTGTCACACAAGGATTGCAAAAGCTAGCCAAAACTGATTGGTGCTAGAATGAAGAGAAAGTTTCCACATCAATTGGCCACTTAAAGGGTATTCTGTGCATGTTTTGAGGAAGCCAGTACTTTACTGTTTGGGTTTGGAGTTTTTTTTGTGTTGGGGTTGATTTCCATTTGGCTTGAGTTTGTCTAGGTTTTTTGTTTTGTTTTGATTTTTTTTTCCCAATAGGCTATCTGGAACTGAATATTGCAGACTTGAGTTAATTCTAAATTGGATTATTCCCCTGTTTAATCTTGTTGTTCTATCAAGGCCATAACATAGCATACTACTATTAAACTGCTCAGACCTGATGTAATCCTCCCTATGCTGCAGTAGTTGTTAATCTGTAAAGGAAATTCCTTTTGTTCATTTAGTCACTACAGCACAAAGCATCTTCTTTCAAAAGACTGCCTCCAAAATCTGAAGTGTTCAAGAGAGATGTAAATGGTTGCCTGAAGCATTAGCTTTCATTAAACCTCATGACCCTGGAACAAAGGCACTCAGGAGGAAGCTATTGATAAAAACAGGAAAGACTTTTCTATTACAAATACTGTGCAATGGAGACAAAAAGAGACATTTGGTGATTTTTCTAGCAGAGTTTAATTTATTTGGAGACAGAAATTATACTAGATAATAAGGGGATCAGAACAAAAGTATATTCTGATTTAGGCATAGCCAGCATGTAATCCAATATAACAGAAAACTGGAGATGGTTTCCAAATATCCTGGATTATTGCTTCTTCACTGCAATGAGGTGACCACATAAGAAATAAGAAATGGATTTCTACTTTATACAAGACGTTTCAAAAGTAGAAGCCTGATATAAAGTCCACTAGAACCAGGGACAGACAGAAGGACAACTTCAGACAGCCTTCTAGATCTTAGACTCTCCTTTCCTGAAACTCTTACAAATGCAATTCATGGAGACTAGACCCACAATTTTTGTTAGAAAATCCTTGAAGTGGTACTTGCCAGTCCTCAGCACTGTCTTAAAGCTGTATAAGTCAGTAGACAGGCAGAGGCCAAAGTGTGTTAGAAGGTGTTGGTATGGCTTACCCGTGTTTCTGAAAGAAAATAAAATGGAGTAATAACATGCCAGGGTGAGGTTACCCATAGCAGAACTTGAATTACTCAATTCTAATACACCCAGAGGCCCCTTCAAATACTGTTTTTATGTGTGATGGTAAGGGTAGCTCACTTAGGTGAAACTACACAGGAGCATCAAGAGTCTGGAAATCCAGGTCCAGGAAGCAGCAGATGTAATCTCTAAGGTAAACAGAACATTATACTTAGCAAAAACAAAACAACAGTTGTCAGAGAGAATGAAGAGAAATTGATAATCTGAGAAACAGGTTTTGAATTATTTATCACTGAAGAAACTTTTTTTTGCAAAGATCAGCTTCGAAGAAGAGCCATAATGGATGGTTTGGAGAAACCCAAGGTATTTTATAAATATAGGTTCAAGCATCAAGCATTTGATCTACTATTCTTATGCATTTGATCTACTATTCTTATACACATAAATCATGTGAAAGAAAGAAAGATGAAAGAAAGACAGAGACAAACACAACTGTCTTTACCAGCACCTTTTTTACAGAAAATTTCCTGGCTGCAGGATATTATTCCCCATGGGGTCAGCATCCACGATGTAAGGTAGGTAGGAAGGGAAAAAAAACAACTAATTGAATTAGATGAGTTTACTGCTCTCCCACACCAAGGTCCACAGTCAGAATCTGGTATGAAAACCTCACACACACTGACATGCATTGATAACTCACTGGTAGCTGGAAAGGCCTCGGAAGGAGTTTGAGTTTCTTTCAGCTGGTGCACACATGGTCATTCATTTACCTAAACATCAGCCAACACAAACTCTGGAAAGAAACCCAGAGCTATAGATAAAACTGAATCAAAACCCACAGCACTGTTCAACCATATTTAAAACCCAATACTGTGTTTGTCAAAAGTGTTGATGAAATATTGTTGCTATATGTTGTTCAACAATATTATCTATCCAGATCTTCAAATTCCAGTCTCACTCTGAACTCTTAATTTTTGTTAGAGAAGACAGAACCAGGAAAATATATTACTGGACAGATCTGGTTGTTAATTGCTTGTAATCTCTCTTCAAAAATAGCAACAAGGAAGTTGGACCAATATTTTATACTGTTTTTCTCAAAAAGAAGAAGTTTTTTAAAAATCTAAAAGAAGCATTTTTAAAGAAGTATTTTATTTTAAGAATGGTCAGTCTACAGCTTAAAGGGAATGCACAGTTCAGGTACTACATAATTAAACTTTATTTATAGACTGTTTTATGTTCTGAGATGGTTTAAAATTAGTTTGTTGCAATATGGCACAGCCACCAAAACAAGTGCAGTATTATTAATATCTCACAGCCTATCAAGCTTTTCATCTCCCAGAAGCCTGAATAATCTTATTCATGCTGAATATTATCCAGCACATTAACACATTGCTATTTCCACACAAATTGTAGCTACTGTTTTGCGGCCATAAACCTGCTGGGCTGTGAAATGCATTCTAATGGTATTACACCTTTAGAGGAAGAATGAATTCTTAAAAATAATAAACAAAAATATTTCTAACTAGTTATAAAGCCTGGGGTTGTTTTTGTTTTGCTTCATGTGTGTATGTGTGCTGGCAAGGCTGCAAAAGTTACTGTGGAAAATTCTATGCTTTATGTAAGTCTTTTAAGATGACATATATATTTTGTGCCAGCCTAAACTGGTTAACCATGATGTACATATTCCAAAATAATTTACCAACTATCTGATATAAATTTGGTTGATGGATGTAATAGATCTGCTCTCAAACTTTGGCCTGTCTTCCCTGGCAGAATGCTACATGGGTTTCCCAAAATTCCCTGGAATTCAAGAGATTAGAATGGATAGCACTGACTTCCTGAAAGAGCAGTGGCTAAGGGCAGAGATCTGCAGTGTGGGTCTGCAGGGAGGAAAGTGCACAAGAGAAGATAACCGTGAAGAACAGAATGAGCTTCGAGCCAGAAGAAATGTATAAACACATTTCATTATCTGATGCTGAGGAAAAGAAGTTAAAGATCAGAAATGCTGATATACAAACCAAATAACTTTAATCCTCTGAAGTTTCCAGATGGAAAGTGAGCAGATTAGAAAAATTCAGGTGTAAAGGTCCAAGAAATCACTTGGGATTTAGAAGCAAAGGATTATTCTGTATGAATTGGACCAGAGATCAAAACACATTTTTTGCCCCTTTCTCAGAAGTGCTTTGGTAAAATATCTGTCTTTACCTTTTAACAGTTCTGGGGGAAAAAAAAATCTGTAGAAATTCTTAACATGAAGTCATTTGTGTTGATTGTGATACTTCTTTCTGGTTCTAAAGAATAATGGAGTTATCTCAGATAAAATTAAATAAGCTTAGATTAAGTAGAAGTTGTATAGATTTAGCTTTTCCATGTGAAATTTCTCAAGTGCTGAAGACATCTGAAGAAAAAAACAATTAATTTTAACTATTTTTATTTATTTGAAAACCATAAATGCAAGTTGGAAGGTTGGTCAATCTACTCTGGGAAATAGATCTGTTCCATGCACTTTTTATTGGGTTTTATCTGTCTTTTCACTTGGCTGTTCTATTGTTATTTATGGAATTTTATAACTGACAAAATATACTGTTTAATAAGAGGTGAATTGTTTGAAGCCAGGAATGTTTCTTCTAGCTTCTCTGTAGGAACCATCCCTGGCTTTTCCTAGGGAAAAATGATGAGAAGGACTGTGATTTGGGAGCTCTGTTATTTGCTCTTCCCCCAAAAGAGATTTCTGTATTTTATACTCAACATGTTGGAAGCGTAATAACCATTCCTGTGACGTAAAAGATAATGGCTGTATGTTACTTTGCTTTAATCTCTAGGGTAGTGAGCTTCAAACCAAATGACAGGCAATAAATTATAGAGAAAATCACTCTGCAACTTTCCTCATGATATGAAGGACATTCTTTGTATCCATTTGTGGTAAAATTTGCATAGTTTTAAGATTAATAGATTTTCAGAGTTTATTCCACAATGAGGAAGTTCATCACCTCATCTACCATGACTTATTTTTTCATATAGGCCAAGTGTCTGACCAGCAAGCTGTTTCTCCAATTCTCCCTGCTCCTGTATTCACAAGATTTCCATATCCCGTAAAAGTTCTGAATGGGTATAAAAATACATCTGCCTGGAAGGTTTAAGAGAGTGACTGAGATCTATTACCTGTTCTAGTTTAATGAATAGTCTAAAATATCCAAATTAGATCTATACATAGTCTGTGCAGCCTCATCCTTTATTCCCTTCCCCTCATACTCGTCATTTATTCCCTTGCTCCTCCTCTCTCTCTCATTATACATCAATCATGAACAAAATGAATTAGTTGAGGAAATATTTGTCTCTCATCATAAAACCAGCCTGATAGATCTTAAAATAGATTAATTCTTTAATATATTTCTGGAGGTTTCCATTTGAGAAAAATATATTATTAATATTAATAATTAATATTTAATTAACCAATTTTTGCACATGATTCATATTTTGGGTTAAAGCCATTTTTAGCTATCTATCAAAGTCCAAGTTGCATCAAATTTTAACAGTGTCTGTGTATCTTGTGATAAAACATGCACTCCCTGACAGTGACCGATCTCATCCTAATAAAATTACTGAAGGAAAGTGGGAAGATTTGCCTTCTGAAGTTACTTATTTCATTCCACTGGCTGGAAATGGACTCTGGATTCCAAAGTATCTTATATCTAGGCATAGATACATTAGTTGCATATCTTCCATCTTAAGCCCAAATGACATCAATCTGTTGTAGCAAGTCCAGAGGAAGCCACCAAGATGATTAGAAGGATCCAATGAGGAAAGGCTGAAAGAATTTGAATTGTTCAGCCTGGAGAAGAAAAGGCTCTGGGGTGACCTAATTGCAGCTTCCCAGCACCTGAAGGGGGGTTACAAAAAGATGGAGAGAAACTATTGGCAAGAGCCTGTAGTGACATGACACGAGGCAATTGGATTCAAACTAGAAGAGGGTAGGTTTAGATGGGATGTTATGAAGAAATTTTTTACTGTGAAGGTGGGGAGACTCTGGAACAGGTTTTCTAGAGAAGGGGATGTCCCATCCTTGAAAGTGTTCAGTGCCAGGTTGGATAAGGGTTTGAGCAACCTGGTCTAGTGAAAGGTGCCCTGCCCATGGCAGGGGATTGGTGCTTTCCTGGGCTCCAAAAAATGGTATCTGGGAGCTAAGGGTGTGTGACAACTGTGTGGAGAGAGGGAGAGAAGAGACAGCAACTGCTACAGCTACATGTTGGCATGTCTGATCTGGGATCATTGAGTCCAACTCCTGGCCCTGCACAGCACCATTCCCAAGAATCACACTCTGGGCCTGAGAGCATTGTCCAAACACTTCTTTTACACTGCCAGCCGTGGTGCTGTGACCACTGCCCCGGGGAGCCTGTCCCAGTGCTCAAACAGCCTCTGAGGGAAAGAACCTTTTTTGAATATCCAACCTAAACCACCCCTGAAACAACTTCATGCCATTCCCTCAGGTCCTGTCCCTGCCTGCCAGAGATACGTTTATTTTTAACAGAGAAATGAGGTTTCAAAACTCTGTGTTGTTACAGACCACTCAAATTATGCAAACAAAACATGACATGTTAACAATCTTGCATGCTGAAGTATATTGCCCTTTCTCAAGGAATGTCATAAGGTACTTATATGCACTGGAAACCTCAATGACTCTGAATGATGCAAACATTGGGTCCTCATCCCCTGTGCAATGCAGACTTCACTCCAGGTTATTAAAATCTGCTGTGGAGGGAAAAAATATTTTCAATAGATAGATGAACTGTCCATAACAGCCCTAAGGGAGAGTTGTCTGAACTTCAGCGATGCTTGTTCTGCTTAACCAGCTAAAATAGGTGTTCTGCTTGCTGAAATATACCAGTGTGTAAGTGACATGGGCTCCTCCATTACAGAGACAGGCAAAATAGACCTTGTTGCATGATCATTCCCTTGAGATTTCTCTTTTTACTGCAGAGAGGAATTCTGTCAGCAAAGTTTGTTTCTTCTTAAACGGCTTCCTTTCCAGAACGGATCAACAGTTCTCCCACTGATTGTAAAGGGCTTCAGATCACACTTGGACATTCTGAAGGAATTTTCATTGTGTGTAAGTTTTGCAGGATGATTGCCATAAGTGATATTTGAAAATATCATCCCAAAATCATGTTAGCTTTTGGGGTGAGACATACATGATCTGTAAAACTGAGGTATCTCATCTAAAAGCTAGGCATCTCATTTTAGCAATTTATTTACAGGGAAATGATATAAAAGTTTTAGATCACAAATCTGTGGTGGGATTCCTCTGATTCCTAAGACAGACGTGCTTCATATTGTGATGGTTTCAGACAACTAAATGTAATAATCTGAATTTCATCCTAAAAATAACTCCCTAACTTCTAGATATTTCAAATAGTTGAGATGAATCTTGCCTTTTGTCTCAAAATACTATCCAATTTATGAGAGAGTATTTGCTACATGAGGAATGACAATAGCATGCTGGGATAATGGATTACCTCCTTATCTAGAAGTGAGGAAAAAGGGAAACAATACAAAGAAAAACTCAGTCTTTTGACTACGAGATCCTTTCTATGATGTCCAGGAGTTCTGGCTGCAACTGCTTGCAGATCTCCAATAGGATTTCCAGGAAACATTTCAACTCATGTCTTTTAAATTGTTATTATCCATGACTTAAAGAAAAGTTTTCTAAATGCTGTTGGGGGTTATAACACAAGGATCTGAAGATCATCAAGATGAAGTAACACTTCATCTTCCTGTAAAGACTTTACAGAACTATTTTAGACATAAGAGAGGATCACTTGTAAAAAATAAAGATTGTAACAGGTCAACGGAATAGCAAGTCTAAAACAACTGACAGGAATATTTAGTTAACAAAATCCTCATCCTCCACTGAAATGCCTTCACTGTCATCACCTCCACTCCAGCAAGATTTTAAAGCAGCACAGTAATTCCTGCAATAGGAGCCAAATTCAGAACCAGTGACTTAAAAGTAAAATTCACTCTTCCTCTCATATGCTCTTTCCTGGATGCCTGCAGAGCAAAGCTGGAAAATTAAACTATGCTTCTAACAGTCCAACAACCAAAGAAACAGAAGATACCTTATGTTGTGAAGCCTAGAGGGATATCTGGAAAACTAATTCAGTCTTCTTCACACACTTAAATTTCTCTCAGATCAGCAAAGACAACAGGTATTCCTAACAGCTGCCCAGGTGAGACACCCTTATTGACTTGTTTACTGTGTGTAAGGCCTATAAGCCTCTAAGATGATTTAATTTTCTTGCCTGCTGAAAAAGAAGCTGCCAACAGTTGATTAATAGGAAATATGAGGCTCAAGAGTACATTTAAAATTCCAGACACTGTGCCCACTTCTCAAAGTAGCCAACACTGTCGTAAACAAGGATCTCTGATGGGAAATCATCTGAAAGGTTTCAGAGGCAAGACCTGTGCAGATCAAGTGTTCAGCTCCAGCATCCTCTTCCAGGAGACAGGAAGACATTAATTCAACAATGACAGTTTAAAACATTTTCGTTGGGAAGAGTGTGGAATTGCATGTAACGTCTTCCTGACAGTCACACAAATGACAAGACTTAAGGCAATACTGAATTTAACTCCTGAATTCCCATTACAGAAGTTCAATTTCTCTTTGGGTTAGTCAAGTAAAAGGTTTTGCAGCATGTATCAAAGGATCTGCCCTGTTTCCATATATAGCCCTGTCATTAGAGCTTTAACCCTCCCAGTGGATCATGGCAGAGGAGGCCAAAATATGTCAGATGAGGTTTGGCTTTAACAGCAAAAGTAATTGATTTTACATTTGTAATTGGCATTTGATTGGCTGAATAGTCAGCAGAGGTTGTAGTCTTTAAGGAGTGGAAATGCCACCCCACTGAAGTGCAGAATACTGAAAAGGTCAAAGAAAAGGAGAATTCCCCCTTTAATTCATGAAGAAAGAGACATTAGAGCCCAGGGAGCCCACACACATGACAAAGGTTATAATGAGAAAAGAAAAGGGAAAACAGATAATCTATTTTTATGAAAAAGATCCTAAGGAGACTCTAAAAGGGCAAATGTCCCATATTTATCCCTCTTGTGAGTGTCACCACATTGAGCATGCAGACAATCATTGCCAGGGGAAAAAAAAAGCACCACATTTTCTGTAAAAGAAAACATATATCCCGTATGTCTCTATGCTTACGTAGACAGAAAATACTGGGATGTGGTATTTTTAAACAGAAAAAGACACAGTGGGAAAGATATAATGAAAAGAAAGGGGTGTGGGTTTGTTTTAAAAATTCATACATTTCCTGCAGAATTCAGGAACAAAGAGCTGTCAGCTGTTCTTATGCAACTGGAAAGACTGAGGTAGAGAAGATGACTGTGGAAGAATTTTTTTTTTTTTTTTCCTAAAATGCTCCAGATAAAGACGTTTGGACCAAATAAATATTTTCTGCCTTTTTTTCCCCTTAATTTCTGGAACTCTTCTTTCATATAGTTCACTTATTCCATTAGCAAACTTATGCACATGCATTTATCTGCTGTGCAATAAATCAAATACAGAGTGTGGTCCTCTCATGTTACTTAATTCTGTATATCACTGTTTGTAGGTTAAAGTTTCCCAGAGAAGTCTGCTTTGGTCAGTAAGAGATACACAGATAAATTAACTTTCTTCTCCACTTTCTTCATAAATATGCATATATGTATGTGTGTGTTAGCATTTGTATGCAAATATATCTATAAGAGTTCTCCTTTAATCATCCACATTCATGCACACAAACACAAGTAAGGATATATATATAATACATATATACATAAAAGGAAAGTAAAAGCATCATAGTAAGACATCCTATAATCTTCCCATTCCCTTGAGCTCTTTCCCCAAAGCAATTACCCAGTGTATATCTTCAAACATATCCTAGTTCTGTGAATAGTTGTTTTTAAAATTATTTGGACTTTTGCTGCTAAAGCTGAAATCCAGCACTCTGGAACATTCTGCTTTGACAGCTTTTAAACTGAAAAGTCAGCTTTATGATAAGGAGTTCTGTCTTTCTCTCCCTCTCATTTTTTTTCATAGAGTTTTTCATTTACTTCTTTGCTGCTATATTCAAGCCTATAAACTCCACGCAGAAACCCTGAGCATTCAGTGAGATTACAAGTAGATGTGGGATATGAAAACATGTGCTTGAAGAGAAGAAAAAGATGGCAAAATAGGGCAGCATCCCTTTGCTATTAGATCAGTCTACAGTGTTATTCCTTTGCATTTGAAACTGTCCAGGAAAGCGATACATACACAAAGAAAAAATATGTTCTTTTCCAAGATAAGATGCAGAGCTACTGTGAAATAACATGAGCAGAATTTTTCTGTTTTCCCCGTTTTGCTGTGTGTAAAGTGCTGCGTTTGTTTGGCAGCCTGCACCTACAGGAAGAAGAATGAACTGTTATCTAACTGTTCTAAAGAGATTTGAAATAATATTGTACTTTCAGAGAAAATAAGAACTATATCAGTTTCATAACAGATCAAAAACTGGGAGAAATTCTGGAAGCATTTATATCACCTCTGAGGCTACTAAGCCAGACATGCAATTTTGAAGGTTTTGTGGAATCCCTAATTCGAGAACAGATTATGACGATGCTCAGAGACCTCAGATAGAACATCCCAACCCAATCTTAAAAGAAAAGCAATCCTGTTATTTTCCAGACTGCAGTGGAGAGAAGATTACGTATTTAGAAGAGAAAAGTTGTGGCTGAATTTTTGAGAACATGGGTCTAGAAGTATCAGAGGCAAAACAAAATTAAAACTTGAAGAGTGTGAAGATCAGCAGGAGGTGGGGAAGAGCACATGGCCTGCAGGGGAAACTGGCAGATGTTGGTGATATCCCAACACCTCAGATTTGCAAGATGCAAACCCATTTTCCAAAGGGCTGCAGAGAAGGAAGGGCAGAAATTACCCATGAAGAAGTCTAGTTCATGTGTTTTATAGAACACTATGCCTCTTTATTCAACACAGAAGTGTTTGCAACATTAACAGCTACTTTAGAGAACATTTCCTGGTGGGATTTGCTCAAGAGTAGCTACACACTGTGACTGAACTATTACTTTAAACATCAGGAATGTTTCTTTCTAATTATAAGCTTAAAACCTGTACAAATCATTGCGACAGGAGAAGTTATAGTTAAGTATGTGAAAAGAAAACTGGTCGTGTGGAACAGAAGTAAAGGTCAGATTACGTCATGGAAAGACTATTTCTACTGTGAATACTCAGAGCTAGGCGCAAAAATCAATATGTCTTGGAAAGGTAAATTTGCAAGTGTAAGGAAATGCAAGATCAGTCTAATACTAATAACTTGATTCAGTTACCCAAGCAAAGGGATCTAACATCCCCTGAAACATCTAACAAGATAAAATACCTTATGTCTACCTACCTGGCTGGTAGATTCAGCACAGGAGCTATGGGACATCTCTGGGACACCTACAGGGTCTTTTGAGTGGCAGTCAGAGGACAGATTGACACAGTGAGTTCTGCTATTTTCTATTGCTGACAATATGAGCTTATGCCACCTTTCATGACAAGGCAGAAACCTGTGTATAGACACATCAACAGTTCTCTGCTGACAAATGGGGATGTGGGAGCCAGGTGTCTCAGCAGTGACTTCATTTTCCAACTCATTAGCACTGAAGACCACTTAAGGTCTAGGTGTTCCTAGATATTTCTGTGGGGTTGACAGATAAAACATGATCAACAGGGAAAATTTATGGATTAGCAGCAGAAGGGAGCTATGAAAAGGCACCTTAAATCTGAGCAGGCACCCCCATGTTGTGTCACAAACCGCTCTTGGTTCCTCTGAGGAAATGTCAGATGGCATGATGGAACAAGCAAAACTAGAGTAGCAACTTTGAAACTGCTAACTTTAAACTGTTTAACTTCTAAAATACATTGTTCAATACAAAGCTTAGAAACACCCTAGTTGGTATCAACCCAAAGCTCACAACAAAGGTACTGCAAATGCCTGCAAGGAGATCTAATGAAACAGAAAATGTACCATGATAATGAATTGTATTTGTATAAACCTTTGCAGCCAAAAAGTAAAAGACATTTGTCACAGTAAAACATGGGTTCAACTGCTTCTCATGTAGTTGCTGTTATGAGTTAATTACTGCAGAAATTCAGAGCTGTAAGTGAAATAGCAATTGGTGGCAGCAGGAGGAAATATAAGAATAACTGTGCCTGCAGGTCCTCAAATCATGAGGAACCACCAGATCCTAAAATACCAGTAGGCAAGGCTGACCTGCACAATGTAGATAACAAAACTTTTCAGTGAAATCCAAGGTTGTAAGGACTGAAAACAGCAATACCTGCCCTTAATTTGCCCTTACAGCACAAAAGTTATTTTGGGCATTCTGATGATGTTCTGTGTATGTATTTCTATAAATACAACTATATTTTGAAAAGTATAAACATGTTTATTTAAAGAAAAAAACTCTTTAGCAATTAATATCTAGTTAAACAAGCACGTGTGTACTCTTTTTTTTTTTTTTTTTAATTTCAATTTGTTCTAGGCTTCTTCCTTGAATGCACCAAATAGCTCTAAGCACATAAGTGCTATTAAGAGCCTGTTCAGTGTCATTCAGCAGTTCAAAACAGGATAAGGCTGTGATTACTATCTTGTCACTGTTTTTTTGCTCACTGATTATTTTACTTGAATCCTCAGATAACCTTTTAAAATGAATTCATTTTCCCCCCATTTCTACAATCACTGAATAGATCAGGTGACATTTTGTTAATAGCTGTATTTCTTGGTAAAAGGCATGTATCAGTAGAGCTCAGATTGTGCATTGTGACACTGCTTCTTAAATGTCTATATTTTTTAAACCTGTCTCAAATTTAGGTGTTTTCACCTTTTACTGCTGTCAAAGATATCATAGTATAACAGAACTCATAAACTTTAATTTAATATTAGGGGAAAGTTTAATTTTTAATACAACAAAATAGTAATCTATCCTTGTAAATCAGTCACTTATTTACTCTGAACTGGTTACCTTAAAATTTGTCTCTATAATACTGCACAAAAGAAACATTTGCAAAGACAAAGATACGCCTTTAAAACAAAAATTGATCCCTACACTGAAAAAATTACAAAGGATCTCCACACAACTGTGTGTCCTAAAATATTTTTCCTTTCATAAGCTTATTATTAACTTCATGTATATATATCCCTACCTTCAAGTTCAGCTATATATATCAATTACAAAGCAGAACAAAACAAATCTGTGTTGGTGCCTAGACTGGGAGTGCAAATCGGTTGTCTTGAGAATGATGAATGAGAGAATGAAAACAGCCCTGCTAAGGTCTGATCCCTTAAAAATGATACCATGATGATATATGCTCAACACTTTGCAACTGCAGATCTCAGAGCAGATACCAGCCGGGATCAATAGCATTGTCCCTGTTTATGGGGGAGGAAATCGGGGTCCTGGATGGTGGCTTCCTGCCAGACAAACCAAATTCAAGTCACTGAATCCCAGGCAGGATTTCAGGAAAACACAGGATTTCTGGAAAACACAGCTTCCCATTGTCCAGTTCCACAGAAGTTTGGTGGGACCAAGATTAGGCTTGAAAATTATTGAATGGCACAAGTGGCATTGCAAAGGGATTTTAGGAAGTCACAACAGAAATGCTTTACTACTAGTGCTACTGCAGCAGATGCAAACTCTGTTTATGTGTCCATCCAGGAAGATTATCCACATCCATCATGAAGGGGAGACCCCTGACCAGAAGATCTTGTACTCTGAGTACACAAAATCAGGCAGTAGCAAAGCATTATTGAGCTTGCAATAACTGATTTGAGCAATAACCATCGTGCAGTCATATTCAAGTCAATTTTAAGCATCTTTTTTTGAAAGGCACGATGACAGAGGTCATGTTAGACTTTCCTTCCTCAATTATATTTATAAGAAAACTCATTGCTTGCTTCCTGAGTTAAAATATATATATATATATATTTACAGCTTGAAATATTACCTTGGTTGAATAATTGCTAACCTCAAAATTTAAGGTGATAAGTTTAATAGACTACCTTTATCTGTGAATGTCTGAGTGTTTTGCATGCTGAAAATTAAAGATTACATTCATTTCCTACAAAACCTTTAAAACAAATATCTTCTATCAGAAAATGGCTTCTCTCAACTTCAATTAAACTTCAGAATGACTTTCATGCATCAGAGACTGCACTGAAAAGATCAGTCAGTTCTATCTTCTCCACAGCAGCTTTGTATTGCCACATATGGCCAGCATTGATTCTTCAAGCACTGCAGAGAATTTCTCTACATTTTTTCAATTTTCTGGCAATTGCACCTTTAACTGACAGTGAAATTATTATGGCTTTTGCTGTCATCTTAACTTCATTCCAAGTACTTAATATATCCCAATTTACTCAGTGCTAAGAAATCTTGTCTAACTCTGTCTTTACACTAACAGATTACTTCCCACATGCTCTTCAGCAAAACAGTCCACACAGTAATTTATTTTCTATAGCTTTGCTATTCTACAAAACACAGTCTGGGTTTAAAGTTTTGTGTGCAAATCTCTTGATTAATTGAACAGTAACATTCTTCATCGACTCTGGATCATCAGCAGTGTCAAGGCTTGAATCCATCTGGATGTGACTTCGGTGTTAACATAAAGTCTAAATTCAAAATTATGAACTCTGAAGTGAATTTTACCAAAACTAAGCAGCTGTCTTGTTGCAAATTAAAGGTGTCCATGCATTATACTGTTTGGAAATGGTTAATCACACACAAAAGGCTTTTCAGACAGATCCAGCAAGAACAGAATTTCTCTCTTGAGACATTTATTCCTAGAGTCCTTCACTTCCCAAAGAAAAGCATCAGGGTCAGCGACCCTGAAGTATTTTATCTTGGATGGCAGATCAAACACTTGCTCACCTCTGTTGTGCTCAGGGTAGTCATACAACAACACAGGTGATGTTTGCTCTTCAGTCCCCTCTTTAAGAATATCCTCAAAAGGCTGAATGGTGATAATTCTCAGGGACATGAAGAATGGCTGTAATAAGTGGTCATTGAGCAAGTCCTGTTCTTAACTCCACTTTTCTAACCCAGAGCGGACTGAAGCCCCAAGAACTTACGTCAGTGAAGGACAAACACTGCTGTGTTTACTGCACTAAATTCAACTGATACACAGTTGTTCAATTCCTGCTGTTAGAACAGATCTCCCTCGTGAGTCTGGGCAAACCTAATAGGTCTTTGCTACAGACTCTCCTCTACACAATAATACTTCACTTTTTGTTTGTTTGTTTGTTTGTTTTTGTTCCTCCCTCCCTCCCTTCCTTCCTTCCTCCCTTCCTCCCTCCCTCCCTCCCTTCCTTCCTTCCTTCCTTCCTCCCTTCCTTCCTTCCTTCCTTCCTGCCTTCCTGCCTTCCTGCCTTCCTGCCTTCCTTCCCAGCAGTCTCCCAAAACTGTTGCACAGATGCAGAGTGGGCAGCCCACACTGTATTTTCCACCTCCATATCTCACCACTAAGAATCCTAAAGCTGTTTTTCCTAAAGCCACGTTGGCATTTTTCGCCTGGCTGGCAGGTGTTTCTGGGCTGGGACAGACCCAGGCTTTGTGCCCTTTTGTACAGTGCCCAGAAGCAGAATACTGCTCGAATGACCCTCTAGGCTCTTTAACGGGACAAACAGCAGCGATTAGCATCCAGGAAATAAAAATGAATATAGCCGAGAGCTTCTTATCATAGAATCATAGAATGGTTTGGGGTTTGGAAGGACCTTAAAGATCACCTAAAATCCAACCTGCCTGGCATGGGGCAGAAATACGTTCCGATAGAGCTCAGAGCCGCATCCAGCCTGTCCTTGAACACCTCCAGGAGGGGGAATTACCTACACGCACAGGGAGCAGAGGGCGCAGGGGGGCAGAGGAGGCGCTGGGACGGGAGGGCCGGCGGAGCTGAGGAGGCGCCGCTTCCCGCCGGCCCCGCAGCGCGGCTGCCGCTCCTCCCGCCGCCACCGGGCGGCGCCCGCGCCCCTCGCCATGGCGGCGCCGTCCCGGCCCGGGCCCCGCGGCTCCGATAGACACGATGGGCCCCGGGGGACACCCCGCGCACACGGGGACCCTGGGGGACACCTCGGGCACACGGGGACCCTGGGGGACACCTCGGGCACACGGGGACACTGGGGGACACCTCGGGCACACAGAGATCCTTGGGGGACACCCCCGGCCATCACCCCTGCCCCGCCACACCGCTGCGCCCTGCCGTGTGCCAGAGCGCTTGGGTAGAGTCCCGCCGCCAGCTGCGCTCTGCCCTCACGCCAGGGCAAGCTTCCAGGGAAAATGTCCCTGGAAAGCCTCTGAGGGAGTTTAGTTTAAATAAATAAAATCATTAGAAACGACACCAAAAATCCCTATCGGGACAATATTCTGTTTGGATGGTTTTTTGTATGAAAATCCAGCCGTGTCCTGTGGCGCCTCAGGCACCAGCGATGGCGGCTGGTCAAAGGACCCGATTGTCCATTTCTGCCCTGCCCTGGTGCAGGCTCTGCTCGAGCCCTGTGTGCGGTTTCGAACATCTCAATATAAGAGGGATATAAAGCCATTAGAGAGCTCATCCAAAAGACAGATACAAAGGTGATGAAGGATCTAAAACAGAAGCGTTACGAGGAGCAGCTGAGCCCACTTGGCTGATTTGGCCTGGAGGAGACTGAGGGGAGAGCTCATTGTGGTCTGCTCCTCATGGAGGGAAGGGGATGAGCAGGCACTGATCTCTTCTCTGTGGTGACCAGGGACAGGACTCGGGGAAATGGCATGAAGCTGTGTCAGGAGACGTTTAGGCTGGATATCGGGAAAAGTTTCTTCACCCAGAGGGTGTTTGGGCATTGGAATAGAGTCCCCAGGGCAGTGGTCACAGCACCAGCCTGACAGATCTCAAAAAGTGTTTGGACAATGCTCTTGGGCACATGGTGTGATACTTGAGATTGTCCTATACAGGGCCAGGAGTTGGACTTGATCTTTGTGGGTTAATTCCAACTCAGGATGTTCTATGAATCTCTGGTCTTCATATTTAAGAAAAGAATTTTAATTCCTCATGGAAGAAATGTCATCATATGTGCCAATAATTAATGTGAGAGATAGATGAATGAGCAAAAATCAAACAAGGGAAAATCATTATCCATTAGACACTGCAAAATTATTTCAGCATGTGCACTTCCCATGCTTGCCTAATGGAAAGTTTGTTAATATGAGCAACTGGGATGTAAGTCTCCCTCCCACCTCAAGCACTGCTGAAGGCTGGGGAAGGATGCTGCAAACAGGGCCAGCGAGTCATTGCAGTCCCACAATCAGAACTGATAAGAACTTAGTACAAACTATTGGGAAGTCCTGTCATTCTCCTTCAAACCCCAGCTCTTTTGATTTGGTGTGCTTGGGCACCAATGCACAAGGTCAGCTTTTCAACGATGCTTTCCTTTTGTTCATCTGAGGACAAAAGCATGGACCCCTGGGAGTGATATTCTGAGCTAAACTGTATCTGCTGACAATATTAATAACAGTCTCTGAAATGTCATTTGATGCTCACCGAAATTGTACGCAAATATTAAAGCTGAAACATTCACCCGATCTTTCATTCATCTGTTCCACGGAAATGTCAGTGGTAAAATGCTAATGGAATGTGACAAAACACTTAAGCCAGAAAACTCATGAGGCAAATTAAGGCCACTTGACTTTTCCCAACCACTCTAATAGCTACTGAGGCACTGGCAGAGCCAGAAGAAGAGTTTGTGTTGCTCCAGGGACATCACAGTGTGGTCTATTGAAATAGCTTTATGATTCCTGTCTGACCTCAGGTTTCCAACCCCCTTTGTGAGACAGTATGAAAAGTAAAGCCTCTGAACGGGAAGAATATTGAAACAAGTACTGGAGAGATTTTGTAAATTATCTGTAAATCTTGCTTACGGCTCCTATGGCCATTTCTCAATTT
Source organism: Zosterops lateralis (assembly GCF_965231275.1). Taxonomy (NCBI): domain Eukaryota; kingdom Metazoa; phylum Chordata; class Aves; order Passeriformes; family Zosteropidae; genus Zosterops; species Zosterops lateralis. The sequence continues at coordinate 66,222,918 of NC_139765.1, forward strand.
CCACAGACATTTAAAAGTAGGAGAAACAGCTTCAGTTTGTGAGATGAACTTCAGATAACAGGCATTGCAAAATCTCCCTCAGCTACTTTACTTCCACAGTCTCCCCTGGGTATTTTTTTCAGGTGTAAAACAGATCCCTTTCCACATCTAACATTAAATACAGTGTATTTCAAAGGAATAACAATTTTCAGTTAAATTTGTCCTACATTAGAGTCCAGTCCATTGCTTCTGATCTGGTACAGAACTGTAAGTACACCATCCATCTCCAAATATTCATTTGTTGTAAAAGCAAACATGAAGAAAGAAAAAAAAAAAAAAAAAGAAAAACAAAAAAAAAAAAAAAAAAAAAAAAAAAAAAAAAAAAAAAAAAAAAAAAAAAAAAACAACCACTTTCCCCACAGCATTAAATTTTGAAAGGAATGATTCTGAAAGGTGTCCATAAGAAGCAGAAACAGACTCAAAGATAAAAGCCAACCTGTGTGCATCCATACCAGGTACAGAAGAGGTGGATCAGAGGCAACCAAACAGGAACAGAGACCTCCATTTATCTCTTGCAATGAAACAGAATATAAATGAAACTTGGCATCAGTCTGAAAGGATAGCTTGAACATAATCTATTCAAAGAGAAGAAAAGACCCCAAAACCTACAACGAAAAATCCACAGCAGAAACAGATAAGCTGGTATGTGGGAAAGAAGAAAAACTCCACCTTGGAGTCCGGTACAATTTGTAAAAATCATTAGTTACAAACTGAGATAATTTGAAAGATGGGAACTAGCAGTAGATTCCATTAAATCTGCACCTGGAAACACAAGTAAGGAGCTCCAAACAGACAAGAAAATGGCCTTTATCTCAATCTCTAAATATTTTATTGAAGTAATAATGAGAAAAAATATTTCAACATCATTGACATCAAGAACAAATGATCAAAGCTGAGAATAAACATTTGTGGGTATTGAGGTGGTCATGAGATTTATAAAGGACACAGATTATTCACACAAAAAATAAACTTCTGAAACCCTAATATTATTTAGCTTAAGAAGGAAACAGCCACAGGTTTCTTATCTACCAATTAATTGCATCTGCAGAGTTCTTGTTCTTGATGCAAACCACTATTACTTTTTTTATCCTTCTCTGACTTTGGAAACAAGATTCCTTATCAGTCCCCAGTGCATTTCCCCAAGGTGTAGCGCAGAGGTAATTAAAAGGCTATACAATTAAAAAGGGATTGCACCTAAATCACTACACTGAAAGTGTTTCTCATGCAGAGCCTACTTTACAGAACTGCACAAATGTAACTTCATTCTAATCCACATCTTTATGCCCATCTGTAGTGTGTCAGGGAGAGAGATTTTTGTCCCCATAAAATTCTCAAGTACAAAGAGCTAGAAAAATTATGAAAGCTGCTTTTACTTGAGGGAGACTTTTCTTTCAGGTCACCCTAATCAAGTTCCCATTTTTCTCTGATTAAATTATTTGAGGATTAAGCACGGCTGTTTGTCTACAGGTTTGTTATGGATCTGTAGAAGTCAATAAGACTCTGCCCATTGATTTAAAGGGGCTTTCAATCAGATTTTTTAAGGGCCATATTTTAATCCAACTAAACGTAAACCAAGGCTCTGATGATTTCAGTGATGTCAGAATTTTGCCTCAGTCACCCTTGTAATGACATGTACTGTCACTGGGCAGTATCAAAAAAAGCCTGGCTCCACCCTCCTTGCTCTCTCCCATTTGTTTTTTATATACATTATAGGATCCCTCCTGAGGCTTCTCCCAGCTAAACAGTCTAGCTCTCTCAGCCTTTCCTCATAGGTGAGATGTTCTACACCTTTAATCAGCCTTCCTTTTATTATCTATGCACTTATGGAAGCCCTTCTTGTTGTCTCTTCTATCCCTGGCCATATTAATTTGGCTTGGGCTTTAACTTTGCTAACTTCAACCTTGCTTCCACCCGTGTAAGCTTTCTTTTATGTGTGAGTTTGGGCAAGAAGACAATCCCATTTCCAGACAGATTTTACAGATTGTGCAGGTGAATAATTGAATTGCATCTGTTTATACCACAACTGAGTTTAGGATTCTGTATGTTTGAAACACCACCACAACCACCACTAAAATATTAAGTAATTTGAAAACCTGTCAGGTTGTTAGCATGAATGTGTTAGCATGAACAAACGGCAAAGCACAGACAGAGTGGTAGTTCCCTTCTGCCTTGGGAGATGGTAAAAGCTGGATTTCTTTTGTGTTTCACTCTGTGTTCCTGAAGCAGGTGGTGTGAAGACTTTATTGGTTTAAAGCTGCACCCACATGAATTAGGCAGCATGAAATATGAATAAATGAGGTTTGTTACTGTGCTTACTAAGCAAAATCAACTCTTACAGGCCAACAGCAAAGGATATTGCCACAAAGAATTTAATTAATTGTGTTTCTTTTCCAGTTATTTATGATTTAATATATTTAAAAAACCCCAAAAACATAACCACAAAAGATGCTCAATGATTTTTAAAGGACATTTAAATTTTTTATAAAATATAATTTTCAGTACTAACTTGCACTATGCTTCTTGAAGTTCACTGTTCAGTTGTTAACATCTACAGTTGAGGCATTTTGTTAAATGGGATTGTTATCCATGGACGCAAGTGTAATTATTTTAAGTTTTTAGGAACAACTTGCATTGTTTATAAGATCAATTTTTCCTGTCAAGACAAGAAATTAAATTATTATCATTAGAGGCAGTTAGGAAAGAGCTGCATATAGAGATAGTGAGAGAAGAAGCACTAGCTAACAAAATTATCACAATTAATAGGAAAAAAATGATCACCAGGAGAAAAGAGTGATGTAGGAAGATGTTATTGCTGCAGGTGCATGCCCAGTACAATGAAACAAACAAACAAACAAAAAACCCAAACAAACAGAAACAGGGAATGCCCAGCCACACTATTTTGCATTAAGGAGTTTGTACTAATATGAGCCAAATGAGGTCTGGGAATAAAAGCCCACTGTAGAGTAAAATGGAGTTTCTGCCGGCCAAGGAATGTCCAGAACCTAATGTAATTCTTAAATCTGATTTACCCAGTTTCTTTTTCTTCTTGAGAATGTGAGGTGTGGTTTCCTATTCTTATCTGATCAATACTAAAACCACCTTACAACTCCTTCTATGACATCTCAGGCTGGATCAAGACAAGCACAAACCATCAGATACAAACTGCATCCTTCATGCAGACCCTTCAGACTGATGATTCAAGGACCTTCTTCAGGACCTGAATATGTTTCCCTCATTCCTCACCTAAACATGAATTCCTCCAGTCAAAAAACAGCCCACAGCAGAAACACTGACTGTCAAAAGATAGCTCAAAATTTGTGCCTGCAAGACAGAAGCTGTTTTCACATCTCCAGGAAATCATCACTTGTGTTGAGCAACACCATTTAAAATGTTTACTTGCTTCCTTTTACTTATTCACTGTAGTTTCTACTTCTTATTTTATTTGAAAGAGAAAGTTTCCTGAAAGTTTTAAGTTTCTTTTAAGGATATCTTCCCAAGTCCATATCAAAAAGAGAACAATTAAATCCCTCTGAAAAATGGAAGAGGTTTTAGCAATAAATCATTGAGATTGGAACGCTAAGGGAAAAGACCTTTACTGCTTATTTACATTTTCCTAAGAATCAATCTTTAAATTGCAATGAATCTTTTCATTATAAGGGCTGGATAGGTGTAGCACATCAAAGAAGACATATTTATATTCCCCTCTGAATTTGGTTCTCAGTCCCTGGCTATCTTCCAGTGCAAACAGCATCTGCATCAGAAATGGGTATAACCCAGAAGTTATTCATTAATAATTTTTAGCAATCACATTTCTGACAATTCTTCCAGCTATGGCATAATGTAGGTTTATAACATATGGCAGTGTCTGGCCTCGGTCTGACTTTTGAGTTCATATTGGCATCACCTTGTGTTGACTCCCAATCTACTTATCCAGGAGCAGGAATACTCTCTGCTTATCTCCCTTCTGGGAGGCAGGCATGGACCAGAAATTTAATTCAGGCTGTGCTGTTCTAATGTATATGATACACAAAATTTGATGATAATGATAAATTATAAACTATAAACATTTCCAGAATTAAAAATCTTGTACTGGGTTGAAAAAAAATAAGAGATGCCAACTATATGCCAACTAATAGATGCACTCAGACTGTTCCTGTTCCTTGCTTATTTTGTCTGTTGTCTCTGTGTGAGCTGCAGCCTCTCCTTTCTTTCCCCTATCTGAGCAAACCACCATGGTGGTTTGCATCTGTAAAACCAGAGAAGACTCGCCTTGTTTTGAACTATTTCTAATTCTTTTTGACTTTGCTATTTTTCAAGGAATTTAATTACATCCAGTAAGCAACAAAGGTTTAAGGAAGCAAGAAACTGTGGATGTCTTTGATGCACAATTAATGATTCCCTGTAGAACACGTTTTAGCTCATGAAAGGATTCCAAACCTGAGTGACCAAACAGATGAATAACAAAGCCAATTCTTAGAAACTGGGTCTACGAGCAGAAGTGTGTGGAAAGGACAGAGTGGAAAAAGCTGCACTATAGCTCTGCAAGCCCCATGGGCAGAATGAGTAGCTGATCACTGCTACTGTCATTAAAGCAAAGTTTACAATAGGTAAACCTAAGTAACTGAGAAATAAGGATTAAATACTCAAAATGAGCATAAATGTATATTGCACTGAGAGAAATAAGGGAAGGAAAAGAATAATGCCCTGGAGCTGACAGAAGAGAAAGACTATATGAGAAATGGAGCCCTAGGTTTAAATGTCCTGTTGCCCTTCTATTAATTATAGTCATGTTCATATAGGAGGTTTTGTATTCTCGCTGAGTGACTGAAATCAGAACATGCATTGAAATTTTCCACCTAAAGATGCTCCTACTGACATTCTGCAGAAAGTAAAAAGCTATGAAGTTGAAAGAGTGTGAAGAACACGTCAGATGTGTGAACTTCTCATCTTTCACTTGGATTTTATAAAAAAAAAAAGCTACATTGTCTGGGACAATAAAAGCAATAGGAAGGCTTGAAAAACAAGCCACACATTGGGTCGATAAAACTCTCATAAAGTGTTATCTTTATGACTACTAGGAACTTAGGAATTGTCATACTGGACCAGGTGAATATTTTTTCTCAGCCAGTAGCACTTTTCATGCATTTCAAAGAGGGATAAAAGAAGGCCCATGAGAAAAATTACTTGATAACATTTTCCGTTAGTGGTTGTCTTATGGCCATCTCAGGTCATTTATTTCTCATTATCCACATGATTGTCCAGATCTTGTTTGAACTTTGCTGTTTTGTTCAAGGATTTTCATGGGCTTGTTGTTCCCTGTGAGAAAAGTATAAACATGCTTAGAACATTTAGATTTCCACTGTCTGTAGTTTGAAATCTGCTTCTTGAATAGTAGTACTTAATAATGGGCTGAAAACTAGTGGTGGAGTGAAGTTGCATTTGAAGTAGCAAACTAGGATTTGATCCTCCTGGCACTTCTGAAGTTTTTTGGGTTTTTTGTTTTTTTTTTTCCTGTCCTTTGCTAAGTATTTAAATTTCTCTGTGACTTAATATTTAAACATCCACATGTTTATTTCATTACCTTTAGCTATCTGATAATTCCCTGATTATGATGCAATAGTTACTCAAGGATTTTCTCCATTCATCTCATATATCCATATTTAATTTTTGTGTTATTCTCTGCCTCTTGCAGAGTAGATGAAAGGGTTTCCTAATCAGGAATTCATGAGCCTAGAATTCATCTCAGAAGTGAACAATATCACAAACTTAAGGAAATACTGGTCTCTCTGGTGAGCAGTGACAGGACCTGAGGAAACAGCATGAAGTTGTGTCAGGGGAGATTTAGGTTAGATATTAGGAAAATGTCCAAACACCCTCTGCCTTCATTGCAGAGGGTGTTTGGACATTTGGAGAGGGCTCCCAGGGAAGCAGTCATGGCATCAAGCCTGACAGAGTCCAGGGAGGCTTTGGACAATGGTCTCAGACCTATGGAATTAATTTTGGGCCCATCCTATGCAGGACCATGAGACGGATTTGATAATCCTTGCAGGTTTCTTCCAACTCAGGATATTCTATGAGTCTAAAATTATTGCAAATGAAGTGGTGTGTTGCCTCACTGAAACCCTCCAGTAAAGTTTCCAAAACTTAAAAGTGGCACCTTACCTATTCTGGATCAAATGCATTCCACAAATCTTCTACCTGGTTGTTTTCATGAATGTCTGATTTTACGAGCTATGCAAAACCAGAAAATCACTCAGCATTCCCTGTGCATCATCCCATCTCATTCATGGTTCCTTAGTCACTCTCATATTCCATCCCTCCTTCCAGAATAAAATACTTCAGCTGCCTTTCACCTTATCTCATTAAAATTGCTCTTTCCTAGACCTTCCAGGAAGGTACACCTGGGCTCGTTTCCTTCAGCAGAAAATATGTGACTTGTATTTTGTGTGTTTTAAGGATGACCTGTCTCCTATGGGACTATGCCTTGTTTTCTAGGGCTGTCAGAATTCTGTGAAAGTAAATTCTTATCTGGAATCATCCATCAAATGTGTCTTCCCTTCAGTTTAGCAATTTAAGGTTGTTGACATTTGTGGCACTTAAAGAGCTCTGTTGGCTTTCATTCCCTCATTAAATAAATGTTTTTCTGTTTGTGCTTTATTCTTTATAAATCTGAGTAATACATGTAATAATAATAATAATAATATATTGCTTTGATTCATACTAAGTAACATGAAAGCATTTTGGTTTAGTTGTTTATTTGTTTGATGGGTTTTTGCTAACTGAAAGGGTTTGAACAAAAGAAATGTCTGCCAGAGCCAGGCTGCTGAAGCTGAAGTTTGAGGCCAAATCATTCAGATGTTGAATAAAGATTTATCTCTTCCTCTAGGCAACTAAAGGGTCCCTAACTGAAGAATACAGTAATTTTAAAAGCCTTAAAAAAGTGAGGTGTCAGGAAAAGCAGGAAGAAGGGTGCTCTAAGAAGAGATAAGTCAGGAGCCGTGGATGTCCTGATTGGGGGGGCACAGTTCTGCAACATCTGGAAGAAGCAGAACTGGTGACAGCCAGGAGCTTTTTGGAGCAGTTGGGGGAAGCAGGGAAAGCCCAATCTCCATGTGAAAGCAGCAGAGAACGGTGTCCTCTGGAGGAAAAAGTGGAGGAAAATGAGTATTTAGGGTAAGCGCCTGCCTCTTGCAGTCTGTTGTGTTGCCAAGTGTGAAGAAGCAGCTGGGGTCATAGTGGGGGTCACCCAACTCAGCCACCTGGGTCCCTCCCCAGTGCCACCACCTGTTCCTGGTGTCCCCACAGCTAAACAGGGGCTCAGCACAAGCCTTTCCCAAGAAGTTGTAGCAGAGAGAGTCCCTGGGGCACCTGCAGCCCTGGGAATGTAATAAACCTTTTGCATCAACTTGTGGTTTGGTGTGCTATTTTTCTTTTCCCTCCTCCCTTTATTTTGATTTGTTTTCTTATCTGAAGAGTTATCTTAGAAAGAGTAACTTACAAACCACTTTGTTTAAATTGTGATAATGATCACAGAGAGAGCACTCACCATTTTCATGACAAAAATGCGTCAAAACCAGTGTTCACCACAAAATGCACGTGACCTATTCTTGAGTGCATTCTAGCCAGCCTGAATTGCCTATGAAATATTTCACAGTCAGGTATTTATAGGTACTGCTTTGTATGCTTTAAAAACAAAACTGTAGAATTCAGGAGTAATTTGTACTTAATTAAAGTGCATAACCAAAACTGGTGAAAAAGTTGCTTAAGCTTTTTATAGTCTTGATCTACCTTAGAGGAAAAGAGACAACTTACGTGATTGTAAAGGATTTCAAGTGGCCTGTGCTCTCTGCATCTCAGTGACACTGATATCAAGCCCTTTAAGATTTGAGCCTCTCGAGGTTGGAATCAAATTTTGCAATTTCTTTTTAGAGGTTAATCAGTAGCTATAGCTAGACATTTGGAATTAAGTAATTGCAGTGTGCACATTGTAACCTTGGCTAATCTTTTGTTTTAAAGAAAAAAGAAGACAATCCCAAGATAAATGGGTTGTCTGGACAATGGCCACATGGAGTGCAGTCAGCAGAACTGAACAGTAACTGGGGAGTGATAATTCCAGCAGTGGGAGATGGTGACTACCAACACTTTGGCCACCTATTTAATCAAGACCCCAGACTCAAGCAGAAGGAAGAACTGCACATGTGGACTAGCAAAAGCTGTAACTAACAAACAGATTTGAGTATTAAGTAATGAAAAAGTTATGCAATATATAACCAGTGAATGTTAATGCCTTTGTTTGTTAAAATGTTCAAATAGTGTAAAATTTTGATGATTGGGAAGCCAGCTTTTTGTGGGTAACCTGGCTCCCTACTTTGTGCAGTCTAGAATAAAAAATAGAAATGCCTTGTCTCAGTGTGTGAATTGGAGCTGCCCACCAGGTAACAAGCTGGTTCAGCTTGTTACCCAGGAGAGCAGCACTACCTGAATAACTGAATCATTTCACTTTGAGGAGCTGATTGCTTTTAACATAGCCTTCAAAAGCTAAAAATCTTCTCTGCTCTTCCTAAGCCAGGGTCTTCTCTGCAGGCTGTCCCACATTTCCATTGGAAATAAGAGCAGATCAGCTCAAAACTCTCTTCTCCTCAGGGGAATCCTGGTTTGGAATGAAGTTTGTCTGTTCCAGCAGAACTCTTGCAGGAGTTTCAGTTGTAGGGATGTAGAATACCAAAAGATAAGGGGCTAATGTGTATGTCTCAAACACTTCTGTGTGGATGGCTGTGGAGCCAGCCAAGGATTGCAGGTAATGATAATGCACATTGTTGGTAACAACCAAGGATTGCTGGTAATAGCGTGCTGTAGGAAAGAACAAGGTGTGGCTGGAGAAGAGGGCCATGAGGAGACAGGGTAGCACTTTTCTGAGACAAAGATCCCTGTTCTACTTCCTAGAGATAAGCACAACACAGTACAGCACAAGTACGGGAATGAGGCCAAGAAGTGAGCATGGACTGTAGGGGAAAATGAAACACCAAAGACCCCCGAAGGCTTCTGACCCATTTCAAGAAAGATTTAGAAGAACAGACTGTGCGTGATAACTAATTTGTATAGGAAGGAAGAAACCTATTTTCAGGGCAGGGGAAACTTATCTATAAAAATTTGACTTTTACTGAAAAATAAATCCTCTCAACTACAAACAGCACTTGCAGTACTTCTAACAGGATGGCTGGCTACAGTAGACAAACTGCATATTACAGGCTAGGAAGGAACAGCTATACCTATACTCTCTGAAAGAGCACAGGGTGGATATAATAACTGCAATAAACACTTGCTGCTCTTTGAGGGTAACAGAGCTGCTGTCCTGCTTGAGGACGAAGAGATGAATGTGCCTAAAGTGCTAAACAAACTCTAGATTATTTTGTTATTACCTGGGGAGAGGATCTCAAACTAATTGTTCTTCTTTGCAGCTTATTTTGGTTGGTTCAAAGCTGGTTCAAGCTAAAAAGAAAGGTCTGTCCCACAAAAATAGAAAGAGATGTATTTTAGGAGCCATAAAATATGCAACCATATAAAACTTGTATTGTCATTTGACCTCAGTAGAATTCACCTTTTCACTTTCTAAAAGTGAGTCTTCTTTTTTCTGGTTTAGGGCATAATCCTGATGAAATCACAATTGTAGAGAGTATTTTGTGGCAAAAGTGTTTGGGCTACGGCACTCCTCCCAGATCAATCCTTCTGATATTTTGAAAGGCCTCACAGATATAGTAGCCCCAGAAAACACACTAGAATAAATGTTATCACAAAATCCTGAACAGTCTTAGCATGAACACTGATGAATTGAACCAAACCCTCTCAGGAAAGCCTTTTCTGCTTGGTGTCCCAGAACTGATGTGATAATTGATAGAATAGGAAGCTGAGAGCATACATTACTGAAGGAAGAAAATGTGTTCATGACTTCTCACCCAGAGGCTGGGTTGCCCTGCAATCATTCCTTCAAAAAAGTAATATGGATGAGAAATTAAACAGTGTCTTAGCTGCCCTGTGAGCTCATATGTAGCTGTTTTCCCAAACAGAAAAAAATGAGGCAGAAATATTTACATGTGGAGATCATTTAGTACTGACTTATCCAGACACTGGTAAGAAATCAGTCAGCAAGCACACATCCTGCAATTTCCAGTTTTGTCTCATTCATAAATTTGTGGTTCAATGCATCTTCTTCAGGTTAAACACTCTTTCATTTAAAGGATATTAAATGTCAGACTGGAAAGGGTTTTTAAATAAGATATTGTCAAGGGTGAGGTGATAAATCAGATTTTACAACTTGAGGCACAGAAGTCATGTTTGATCAATACAATCTCTTGCTTCTATGGATAATGATAATTCATGGTGTCAAGTGGACAGTGTTCATCACAGCAAGCAGTCCTGGATCATGGATCACTTCAACACTTAACAAAAGGAAGAGAATTGTGGCAGCTGCAGCTGAGAGTCAGGACACACACATCTCTCTACTGGTTGTGCCACAGACAATAGCCAGCATCATCATAATTCCAATCAGCAAAAATTCAATAAAACACAAATAGCTAAGCAGGCAGAACGACTTCAGTGGACACCTGGTAGAATGCAGGACTAAGAGCACAACACACTCCTTCTTTGAATGTATCCCGTTGTCTGACAATGAGGCTTGCAAACACCCATGTAGGTGTGACAAGAGCATCTGGTATCTGCTAACAGAATGTTTTCTTAAGAGGAAAACCAAAGAAATTATTCTTTCCCTAAGGTATTCAGTATCTGACCACTTCTTTACCAAGCACCAATTCATTCTTGTGCTTTTGTCAGCCTTCCTACAATGTCATCCCTTGTGAAGTACCTGACCATGGAGCCAGGGAGTGATTGTCATGAACTCAGCCATCTCTGTCTATACAGATATGTTTTATTTGGATATTAATCAAGACAGAAAATGAGGATAAACAACTCATACAGCTCTCTAGGGCAAGTGATACAGATCACCCTACAGGTAGTCTTGCCCAACAAAATGTTTCTGGAGAGCCCAAAGCCTTTTCCTTCATGAGCAGAAGATAGTGAATATTGCAACAATCTTCTCCTGTATCTTTTTCATCTATCCAGAAACATCTGACTACTGCTGTTGCTGGTGTGATAGTCACAGAAGATTCTGAGTTGGAAGCAACCTACAAGGATCATCAAGTCCAGTTTTTAGTGGAATAGCCCATACAAGGGATTGAACCCACAACTTGATGTTGTTAGCATCATGCTCTGACCAGCTGAGAGAATGGGAGATGACAGCTTCTGCTGGTGAGCAGTGACCTTTCTATCAGCAGTGGCTGCTGTGGTCACTCCTACCGGGCTGGCATCTGTCATATCCCCTGTTCTCTTCCTCCTCATCTGCTTCCCTGGAAGAACCATATTTGACTGAAGTGGTTGCACGTCCTTCCTTGCATTTAAGGGCACAAAGGAAAGTATTGCTCCCGGTACAAGAGAATAGGAAGATTCATGAACAAGATGGTTGCAAGAAAGAGGAAGACAGAAGAGGAAGACAAGCTGCTGCCATGGGGGAGTGAAGGTGCTGGGAAATTTTAATAATTGGCACCTCAGTTAGCTGCTGGGCAGCTGTCTGTAGGTGAGGAAAAGCACAGTTCTATCTAAAGAGAGAAGGACAAAGGAAGTGAAAACCATCTGCTCTACTGAGAGGGTGAAGTTTGAGGAGGAGAGGGCTGAAGTTTCTTTAGCCATGCTAATGCTACAGAGAAAGGATAAAGCTTTGGGCATATGGGCTTGAGGTCAGATCCTGCCATTGCAGTTTCCCAGACTGCAGTGGACCACACTGTACAAACTGCAAAAGCTGACTCGATAATAATGTAAATAACACTTATAAATAGGAGTGCATTAAAGCCTCTCAACCTCAGCTTTTCCATTTCTTCAACTCCATGAGCTGCTCCTTCTTATGGAGGAATTCCTGTGGGTAGCTCATCTAAGTGCAGCATTATACAGTGAACTAAACGATTGGTTTAAATCACTAGGGTGCTATGTCATTTATTTTAGGATAGGTTTAAATCAGACTGAAGTTCTATAAACCTAATTAAGAAAAAACAAAGCCTTCTCCATTGCAGATTTGAATTAGAATGCATAATGAGCTAAAGGCAAGTTTGAAAGCAGTATTTACATGCTCTCATTGAAGCCTAGGCAGAAATTAAGTTCCTAAAGTATGCATTGTTAAATTACCTCAAGCAATCTATAAAAACAGTTTGATAATAAAACAAACAAAACATTTTTCTTAGCCACCAAGATCTCTAGATTTATGTTGCAAGTCTTGAAAAAATGGCCCTTGAAGGCACCACAAGTTGTTCTGTAGTTAGAACTTTGTAAAAAAACCAAAATTAACAAAAACTCCCAAACCACACCATCTTACATATTGTTGTCACAATGCTTTCTATTTAGAAACACATTGAATCAGGTCTTCCCAGGGCTTCCATTTTTTCTAACCACGAAAGACATTTAGGTCTAAAGCAGAATGTTACCTCTCCCTAGGAAACCTCATTCTACAATGTCAGAGCTACAACACCACTATTTCTATTATATTTCTAGCAATTCTGTTCCTAAAAACACTTTAGTAATGAACATCTCATAGACTCAATGTTTAATCATAGGGGATCACCACACTTAAAACTGAGGCATGCAATTAGTTTTGGTCCCAAAATGCATTATTTTTAAACTGACCAAATTTTAATAGCTGGCTTTTGAGAATAGTGGGAGAAAGAATCAAAAACCTTACTGAACTCAGCATCTGACAGTTAGAGTGAGACTCAGATTAAGTCACACACATTTAAGTGTCTCTCTGTAGTTGTTCAAGTGTGGTTTAAGTGCTTAGGATCTCGTTACAGATAAAGATTTCTTAGTACCATGAGAGGAGCCTGTTAAGAAATGTAACTGGCCAAATATATCTAGTTTACAGAAAATGGAGTAGTTCTTTTAACCTTCTTGACTTTTTAAAGGAAGACTTCAAAATCAGCCATCCACTTAAGGGATCTTCTGCAAAGCCTCCTCATGGTATCGTGGTATCTGAAATATTTTCACAGTCTTTGAAAATGTTATAGGGACCTATGGAAGATAACACCTTTTAGAGCAGCAGCTGTAGGAAATATCCTAGGACACCTCAAATGTCACAAAATCTCTATGTTTGCTATTTGAGACAGTATCTCAATAGCATGAAAGATCAGATGCAGTTAATATCTGTGCTCCTAATCTTTTTCTGTACTCCTAAATTTTTATTAGTTAGGAGCTAGCTGAGAGTGAGAGAATATGCAGATGTACAAAACAAGATTTTTGAAAGAAGAAAGTATATTTTCCAAATATTTCCCAAAGATTACGGTATAAATATTGTAATTGCAATGAAGTCTAGGAGTCTTCAATAGCATGAAGGTCATGTAGAGCAATGACAGACAAAAATGAGAAATTTCATCATGTGGAGTTTACCACCTTACATTGTATTAGTGCGGTAGATTGTCCATACCTACAGTTTCTTGCAGTTATTTGTGGGACTAAGAAAATCTTTCTTCTCATATAATATATTAAAAATTAAATCTTGATAAAATTATTCTAACTTGGATATTTTAAAATAGCTGAACAGAAATTTGAAACATGCAGGATAAAGTCAGTTTGCTGGGATAAAATAAGAAGTGCATCTTTTATTTAGCCATATTTGAAAATTTTCCCAATACAGTGGATAAAGAAATGTTTTGCTAAATTGGGAAAACAGGAAATCAAAGGATGAACTTTCTAAGTACAAAACTCCAGAAGAAAAATCCTCCTTTGAATTGCTACTCTAAAGAGATTTAATACTTCATTTATGAAAGACTGGAAGCTACCTCTTTCCCCTTGGGCACATTGGAAAGGTTTGTGACCTTGGAGTTGGATTTTTCATCTGCTGGCCAAGATTCAAGCTTATGCAAGTAGTTTAGTCTTGGTACCACTATCATCTAAAGTCTTTATAGTTGGAGATTTGCTTTTTTTGCGTAATGACTTTATCTCTGATGTACTTTGCTATAAAGCGAAATTGCTAGCAGTGTGCTTTTGGGGGGGATAGGAGAAATATGTTTTTGTTTTTAAAAACCTATTTGCATAATCAGGAGTGCTTTTACATTTGGTTTTGTTTTAACAGCATCTGTTACCCTCTGTTCTCTAGTACTCACCAAAAGAATCATTCATTCACCAATACCTTGTGTAATTGTGGTTATTTTAGACACAACAGAGGTGGTAAACAAAACAATCCTTTTTCCCTGCCAAATGTTTGTTGTTTCCACAAATTTCAATTAAAGCAATCAGTTTTTAAGGGGTTTCGTGAAAGACAGTAATTAAGGTAAATATTTTCCAGCACCTGGGAACAACCTTCTTTTGTATTTGATATTATATGTGTTATTGTTCTGTACCAACAACAACATTTGTGTGGTTAGCTGCACCCTTCATCTGAAAGTGAGATGGTTTCTTCAGTGGGGGCTCAATTCAAGGTGATATAATTTACCTACCAAATTCGTACCAGGACTCTTGGACTTACTCCATGCACAGTTCACAGCAGGGAAGACCCTAATGACTGGGGATGGGCACAGGTAAGAACCCCTCATAAAAGATGACTCCACTCTGGGTCAGCAGTTTTGATTTTGAATACAGTCATTTTGTAAGATTACAGTTTTCTCTGAAGTTACAATACTGCTGATACATGTAAAGTTTAACATCAGCTTTAACTCTTTTGTTTTCCTCTCTTGCTGCCAGAGCTGAACCAGTAAGTGCAAATTCCCGGGATTTCCCAGTGTGACATTGGATCCATATGTGACTGTGGAGGCTCCCACTGGGATACCAAGGAGTGCTGATGATGCTGCCCTGTGACATTGAACAGCGCAGGCAGAAGGGCCACAGAGGCTGAAAATCCTTGCACTGTATGACAACTTCTTCCTCCACAGCATGGCTTGATGGTACAAGATATTGGCAGCTAAGAGCATCCAGTACCAGACGTAGGCTGGCTTTAGAAATCAAGCAGTTTGCCCAGGTTCACCACTGTGCTGGGAGACTTATCCATACTTACCAATATCAGCACTGACATCTGTGAGAATACATTTATTTCCACCTATTAATTGTGTATTGACAGGAAGATGAAGGAGAGAGAAGCAATCTTTTTATTTGAGATGAAGGGAAATTAACTAGGCATATCTTTTAGGAGGAATTATATTATTTTATGCATCTATTTAATGTATTTGAAATGTGAAAGTAGATCAAGGACTGCATTTTTTTTTGAAAGCACTGTGGCAAGAACAATAACAATGAAATCACTCCTTATAAATGAACTCACCTGTCAACGGGCCAGATTATGAGCTCAATTACATTGATATGAATCTGTAATACCTCCACAGAAAGCAATTAATCTTCTTGTTATTCTCACTATTTTAATTGCAAATAGAATCTGCTGTGACATGCCCAAGCATCTGAATTTGATGACCTTCAAGATCTTGCACAGACCTTGAAAACACCAAATTCAAAGCTGTTTATCCACACTGGTATTAGAAATAACTACAATTAGAAATAGCTACGAAATTCTGAGAACAAAGGTGAAGCCATCAGAATAACAAGAGGTGCTTCTGTTCTCCCAAATTCATACAATTGTATAGGCTTATACTGTCAGGTATTCCTGAGCCTTTTAGAGTTCCTTATGGAAGATTTTCTTATGGAAGTCACAGAAGGTTTCTGACCCAGATCTTTCTTGCCCAGTGCTCGTTGAGGAAGGTCTATGAGGAGCATGGGATGTCCAGCTGACAGAACAAGGGAAGAGTAAGGGAAGAGTACCTAAGAGAACCACCATTAATCATCCTGGTAATGATTGTTTCAGAATATTTGATGAGGATGCTAAAAGCATGGAAGCTAGCTGAAAACTGCTGGAGGAAAATGAGAGTTGCCTGATGAGCAGTTGAGATATGTATACAGGAATATCCAGATAACAGGAGGAAATTGGAAAAATCTGAAATCTTGAAACGCCATAAAAATTGTGTGCTATCATTGAAGAGGCACATTAGAGTGAGTCATCGAACTGCAATGTTTACACAAAAAGAATTAATATCTGAGGGAAATTTAAGATGCATTTTTTCCTAATAAAAGAGTTTAGTTTTGCTCTCATTCATGAAGAAGTGATAGCAAAATGTAAAAGACATGTAGTATTTTTGAATAAACGTAAAGGGAGAAAAACATATGTATGGAGTGTGCTTCAGACTGCCTAGTAAGAGGGAAATATTGAAAGGTTTTAAGCAATTGCCAAAAAAAGCTATGCAGTCACAATGAAGACCCTGAATTACATATATATTTTGAAAAATAATATAATAGAACAGAAATATGTCATTAAAATTTATGAAAACCAACCTTTTCTTTAGAAGATGAAAGAAGTTATTGAAGAACCATTCTTGATTTAATTCTGACAGCAGAGAAGAGCTGCTTAAGTATTTGGTATGAAAGTATGAGATAGAGTCACTGTCAGCTGAGTAAAAAACATCCTCACACCAGACTTAGGTTCATTGCTAGGCTATGAAGATATTTTAGGTATATCTGTATATTTCCTATATACCTATAAGGTGGTTCCTGATCAGTTCAGTATGTCCTTTAATGACTTAGGTAAAGGAATACAAAATAGATGTACTGATTTTTAGATTTTTTAATAATTTTTGGATCCACTTTGCATGGTCTGCATGTCCTATCTGTTGATGGTTACTATCTCACACCCATTGTCTGACTACATGCTCTCAGAAGCTCCAGAGTCCCCAGCCCACTGTTCCTAATACAGAAGGCAATTTCCAAATTAAAAGATGTAATCTACAGATTTACATATAATTAACACATTCTCTATCCCTTTTAATATCCTTTTTCCTTTTGGTTATCTCCTTCAGTCAGGCAACATGCACTCTTTAGTTGATTACTTTATGTTAAACTTGTATGGAAACTTTGTTCCTAGATGCGCTGCAGTTCAGGTTCCACATCTTAAAATGGGAAAACTTGCAGTCTGTGTATAACCCTTGATAAAATAGGTGTTGTGCAGATCTTGGGCTGTAGACATTGGTGTGTTATGTGCCTCCTACTGATGTTATCAATGTCTCAGATGCAGCAGTTGTCCTGGTGAAATAGTCAACCTTCATCACTTTCTGACCTGCATAGCTTTGTCCTAAACAGTGTGTAACTGTTTTTGTTTTTTTGTTTTTTGTTTTTTTTTTTTCCTTTGGTGTGATACCAACACACATTTTTACACAGCCCAAGTAGCCTCCCATCACAGGGTAATCACTCAGATGAGACAGATCCATCATTTTGGCACGTAGAAGGCTGACACAGGTTCTCAGCACACGTGCATAAGATTAAGGAATTAGAGACTTTAAAATTATGCTTTGTTTGTAAATCATCGTTTTTGTAAGCAGGTACTAAATATTCTCAAAATATGCAGTATGAGGAGAAGCATCATGTAAGAGTTGATATCTCCTAGCTGGCAGCTACTGACAAGGCACTTATTCCCAACTAATTCTCACCGTGTTTTTCACTGTCTACCATTGCTTTAAACTTTCCATTTCATACCTTGATTAGCTCAGTAATATTATCAGTTTCCTTTCTGATCTGTGAGGCACCAATGAATTCAAACAGGGCCAGGAGGGAGGTCACAAGCAACCTACAAGGCAACATTAAAATTCAAAATGATCTTGAGAAACTGGGGAAATAAGATGAAATCTAACAAGATGAAATTCAATAATGAGAAGTAAAAGGCCTGAAGAAGAAATCATGTGTAACTACAAAATGAGGGGTAACTCACAAGGCAGCAATGTGCCACATGAGACCTGGGAATGATAGTACATTCTGAGGAGAAAGAAAGTCACAGAGAGATGATAATTCAAAATTGGTGAATCTCATTCTGGGATTCATTAACACCATGTGAGAGGTAAGATACGGGAAATAATGATTAAAGTTCACCTACCACTGTTCCATGGTAAAATTTTAAGTTTCACTGTAGTCAAAGATAGACATAGCCCAGAAAGTTTGAAGGAGCAACAACAGGAGAAAAAAGTTTAACTCCTTTTGTCTACAGAGGAAAAGACAGAGACTGAGACAGGTTGGCTATCTTTAATATGTTAAATTGTATTATAAAAGAGGTGATGATTAATTGCTTTCTACATCCACAGGGATAAGGGAAAAACAAATTAGTTTAACTGGCAAAACTGTAATATGAAACACGTTCAGATTACCAGGGAGTAAAGCACTGGAACAATTTACCCAAGGAAGCTGTAAAATCTACCCCACTGGATATTTTTAAGAAAATGTTTTCACAAAAGTATCTGACAGAAATGGTTAAGATATACCCATCTTATCTCATATCTGAGGGACAGATTAATACATGCACTCTTGAGATCCTGTCAAGATTTGTGTTTCCATGGGTTTTATATATTTGAAGACAGAAGCAATGGTATTTGAAAATAACTAAGGAAGTCGTAGAGGTGATAAGGGTGAGGAAAACATTGAAACTTATAAAAGAAATCTGAACTCACTATTCCACTGAAGATGAATATATCAAAATGTTCACAGCATGCATTTTTACAATGCTTCAAGGATACTGAAAGGGTATGGGTACCCTTGTTTTATGCTGTAACTATAAAGTCTGAGTGGAAATAAACACTGATTTTATTTTGGTTTTGTTTTAAATAGGGCATTTCTAGGTCTCTGAGAGCACATATGTCTTCCTAGGTGTGTTTCAGCTCAATAATTTTAGCCTGCAGCAACTTCAATATTTATGTCTGAGTTTATTACCACAGCTGCCTTTTATAGTCCATAAAAAGAAATATGCAAAATAATGCATGATTCATCTGATCATTTTAGAAACCTGATTTAGTATGAGATTAGGTGTGGTGTGCACACTGTGTGTGTAAATGTCTCTTTTCCTCCAGAGGATGTAAAGAAAAGCCTAGGCTTAATTCCACCTACTACCTCTTGTTGGTACCACCATCTCATCCTCCTTCAGAAACAGACAGAAAGTTGACCATGGAACAGACTTTCATCACTAATCTGCCACAATTCCAGACTTATTCTGAATGAGAAAATTGTCCATGCTTTATTTTAGCCTTCAGTATGAGAAAAGGTGACCCAAAGACTGGAATAATGCCTGCGGTTTAAAGAACACATAATAACTTCCTTGTTCATTACAGGTCTCTCTACCCAAGTTGCCATATACAGAAAATAACAATCGTGATGCTTCCCAGGTGTGTCCACTGCCTTAGCTGATTATTATCTGGGTAATTGTTTGATGCTTTCTGATAAAAATCACTTTTCACACTGGGAGACCAAGAAAATATTGCTGCCTGCACAGGCAGATGAATTGATATTTGTGCCTGTCATGCAAACTAGTTTTGTTCCACTTGTTTCATCTGTGCAATTTTCGTGCACCCATTTTGGTTTCCAGATAGCAACAGTTTCATTGCCATTCACTTTCTACAGTTCGTCCTTATAAGCAGAAATTTGCCTAAAATAAAAAGATGCCATTTTCCTAGTACTGTTGTTGATAAATCCCCATCTCACATCCTATTCACCTGGAGGACCGGATTATTCATCTGTATGTTGTTACATGAAGACAATATTGATTTTCTTTTGTGCATTTTTAATATTACCTGAAGAAGATGCAGAACTTAAATGAGGTTAAACCATAAAAGTTTTTATTTCCAGATGATGAAACAGATCCACAACCTCTCTCTATAGGCAGTTTTCTTAAATGCTCTGAACATATAGGTAGGAAAAAGTAGAATGTTATGGAGACCAGTGCTTCTACTTATGGCAGCATGTAGAAATTAACCTGTACTCATAAGAAAGAGGGATGATGGTTCTCCCTCTTCTCTCTCTTGCTCCTCTAACTAGGGTTGTAGGAATGCCAGCCTTATGGAAAAGAGGTTTAATTAGAATAGGATAGAAAAAAACAAGTTTTAATTCCAGTTCAGAAATACTGAATTATGTTCACCCATTTAAAAATTTCTCTGATTTATATTTAGAAATGCAGAAATGAGACATGGGGTCAAAACCTGGGCACCCTGAAATAAGTACATGCATGCTGCTGTGACCTTACCAGAAAGAGCAGACATAGGTATGTGCATATGTGCTTCACACATAACTGTGTATTGGAAATATGTGTGGAAAGCAGCATTCTCAAAAGTTGAGCCTAGTCTCCATAAACATCCCATTTCAAAGAGAGAAAGAGGCTGGTTTTTTTGGCAGGAGTTGTGTGAAGCTCCTGCTCATAGACCCTCTACTATTCTGAGTGTTCAAAGAGGTGAGAATCAGTCTGTCAGGTTTGATGATGTGATTTTCAGCACGTTTCCATAAAAAATAATATTCACAACAACATTATTAGGGACATTTTAATACTCAGCCTTGGCACCAGTCAGCTGCTAGAATATCGTATAAGGAGGTTGAAATGACATTGAAAGCTGAATAGTGGGACAGGGATGAGCTGTAACAAAGTGAAACGCAAGGTTATGCATTTAGGCTTACAGAAAAAGCTGATTCCAGCTATGTGCTTATAAGCTGGAAATAACAGACAGGGGGAAAGTAATCAGTGGATCAGCTGGAAACAGGTTGTCTATGGGCCACCAGCATGGTACATCCTTAAATATGACAGATGTGATCCTGAGACAATTGGGATGAGATAATTCCAGCCTTCCTAGAGAGCATTCATTGAAAATGTGTTCAATTCTGAAGAAAAAAAAAATTAAAAAATTATTTTAAAAATAATTATAAAAATAAAATTAAAAAATAATTATAAAAATAAAAAATAATTTAAAAATTATTTAAACTAAAAGTATTATATTAGCACAGGAGCTATTATGTATAATCTGACCTTAATTACATTTAAATAGGAAATTAGGAGAAATATTATTACTACTTTCGATGAGTTTCTCAATATTAGTAAAAGGGCTGGCAGAGTCATTATCTTTATGATAGGGAAGATTATGGTTTGTCAGTGATGTGATATGATGATATGGATGATAATTTTTTTTATCTTATGCTGAAGGAGTTTTTTGTGTTGGAGGTGACATTGTACAGGTGATGCCACAGATACTTCTGGATTCCACTTGCTGTCACAGAAATCTTCAATGAAATTTCTGACTATTACTGAGAAAAAAATTCACAAAAAATAATGTCTTCTACTAGGCATTCTTCTGAAAATCCGTTCTCTTTCCTCAAGTTTTAAAAGCCAGATCTTAACTAGCCTTCAAACACCAGCCTTATCCTCATGACTTCCTTCATGAGGCTGTTCAATTAGAACCCACATTCCTTTGTCTACAGGCTACTGGTTTTTAAATGCATACGAAATCTATTAAGAAAGTAATTAGTAAAGATTTTCAAGAAGAGAATATGATTTTGACATGAAGATATCCCATCTGCTAATTAGCCCAAGATCCAAAAAATGTAACTGAGAAGTTTTTAGGTGCTTTTTTTTTTTTCTTTAATATCACCATTGGAATAGCAATAAGAGAGAGTAAGATTAGCAAAGCTTTCTCATTTATTATGTTCATTTTGCACCATCACGTAACTGTATCTAAGTTAATCTTTTAGTTAATTATGAGTCAAGTGGTGAAGAAACACAAAAGCACTAGCACATTATCCTGGTAAGAATGTTTCTTTTTGAGAGGGAAAGAAAATGGATATTTTATTCCCTCTTAACCTCATTTTTGAACAGTTATTGACATTTTACTGAATATGAAGAAATTTTAAAATTTTTTCTTGATATTAACTTCAATGTTTGTGTTTCTAGGGTGAGAAAATATTTCATACATATTTCAAGAGAAACCATTTTAATGGCTAAAAATGTCACCCAGAATAAGTATTATAGAGACCTGTGTTTGTGAGTCTGCTACTGTAAGTGCTTAAAAACTTATTTACATGTAAAACAATCCCTTCTTTTAGCAGCAGTATTGGCTTATACAGATGCATTGAAATGCTTTCACATATAATAGCTGGTTTTCCACAGTTTGTAACATTAAGAAAGCCTGTTTTTCTTCCCAGTGTTAGTGAAATTGTGTTATTTCTTACTTCAGCTGAACTCATGAATAAATTTTATGTTCACACATTTAGTCCCACTACATAGTACCTTTCTAATAACACTATTTTATTATGTTCAAAAGCCTCTCCAAGTGTTTTTCAACTGATTCAACTTATTAATCATAGATCAAATTCTGCAGATTCTTCAAAGCCCTCAGTATTTGCTTATACACAAATTCAGCCATTCTCATACATCATGAAAAAAAATCTGATTTAAAAAAAATGTTCTGGTTGTTCATCCTCTAGAGATGAATAATTTATCTTTCCAAGTACTGTCAAGATGTGTTCAGTTCAGTTGTTTAGAAATAAGTCCTGCCCTGAAGGTGTGTATCAACAATCTCCACTTTTGAGATGCACCCTTAATAGCTGAGAAATTTCCAGGTTAGAAATTTATGTTTCAATTCTTTATTCTGTTTCATTTTCTAAAGTAATTCTTTTATTTAAAACAAAAAATAAACTTTCTAACATTTAGACAGAGTTTTCCCCTGACTTTTGTTTCATCAGTGTTTTTTAAACTTCATTCTTTTAGAACCAGGTCAATTTTGAAATTTTAGTGTTATCTTTAAAGGAATTTTCTGTCTTCTCTCAGGAATGGAGAGTTGCTCTTGGAACATGGTCATGAGGTCAGAAATTGGTGTTTTTTCATAGGCAGGATATTGGTGCACCATGAAATTATCATCACATCAGTGCAGGCAGGTGGATACTTATGGAGGATACAGTCAGAGATATTAAGAGTAGGAATTGGGAGATGGGTGAGCAGATCAGTTAGCCTCCTGTTTTTATAACTAATTGTAAGCAGATATGAGATTTTCCGTTTATGGTTTATTGTTGTGCATCATCCAGCCCAAACATGCCATTCTATGATACTGTGAATTAAGGAAAAGGCAGCTGCTGCATCCCGATCTGGAGCCTCCAACATAAGAAGGAGATGGAACTGTTGGAGTGAGTGCAGACAAGGGACATAAAGATCATCAGAGGGCTGGAGCACCTCTCCTATGGAGATAATCTGAGAGATGTGGGGTTGCTCAGCCTGGAGAACAGAAGGCTTCAGGGAGAACTTAGAGCATCTTCCAGTACCTAAAGGGGCTACAAGAGAGCTGGAGAGGGTCAGTTTTCCAGTGTGTAATGATGTGGGAATGGATTAAATTGAAACAGGTTAGATTTAGATTAGTTATAAAGAAGAAATTCTTTACTCTGAGGGTGGTGAGGCACTGGCACAGTTGCCCAAAGGAGTTGAAAAGGCCCCATTCCCCAGGCCAGGCTGAATGGGGCTTGGAGGAACCTGGTCTGGTGAAAAGCATCCCTATGGGCAGGGGGGTTGCAGTGAGATGATCTTCAATGTTCTTTGCAATGCAAACAATTCTGAGATTCTATGACCCATTTATATTAGCAGTATATTGGCTGGACACCTATAGCCTAGCAAAGAAAGCTGTATATTACCTTGGCACCAGGGTTTAGTTAACACCAAACCACAGCTGCCTCAGAGAAGAGTGAATGATGGGATGTGTACCTGACCTATTTCTATAGGCACATTTAATTGATCAGTCACCCAGTCTTCCAAGAAAGAATTCTGACCAGGGCATTTTTTAGCACTCACTGAATGTTTCAGAAAAAAAAAAATATATAATCTTAAGTATATATGGCATTTAGAGGGCACTAATTTTACTCTTATTCTATTTGTACATACTGGGTTCTCAGGAGTATTTCCTCTTCTACACTCTCCAATTAAACAGACAGCAAGAAATTGGTGAATAGCACCATTTACAGTAAAAAAACCCTGAAACAAAACCCAAAAACTATTCTCTGCTTAGAATAAAAACCAAAAACATTTGCAAAACAAGAACCTCTCTTGTAAGTGACTGGTTTGTTTCTGAACACAAGACCTCACAGGTAGCAGTGGAGTTGCTCCAGGCCTCTTACAAACACTTCTATGGTCCTTTTATGTTACTTTTCTTCATCTTTTCTTGTGTGTGTGCATGTGATGACTGATTCCCAGTTCAACAACAACTCCTCTTCTGCTCAGAGGATGCAAATATAAGCACGGTGGATACAGTGACCCAGCATGCAACAGAGAAAAATGCCTCAATAATTAATGAGAGAATGGGATGTGGAACCACTAAATCCAGTCTGAAGTTGATTACAGAGCTGTCAGTCATCTGCAGGGCAATGTAATGAAACAGAGCAACTCAGCAGTCGGGATATGCATGAAAGTCATTTCCCATCCCTTCTGCACATTTTTTTATGGACTATAAAACTGACAATTGGATTATTGAAAGGAAAAAACTGATGAAATATGTCTGTTTTGAATGAGAACGTATCTCAGTAATATAGCCCACACACACTCTGTCCTATTTTTATCCAGACTTCAGGAAATAAGTTATTCAAATGTATTTAAATAAGCTTTCTATTCCAACAATATAGTTTCATACTGCCTCATCTGTTGTGTCATGAACATAAACCACCCCAGATTAAATTTATACGTAATTATTTTGTTCCTCATAAGTCCTTCTATCCAAGATATGTCCCTAAAATGGTTATCTTGTGATTTTGAAACTTAGACCTTTACCTGAAGCAGAATTCAGATCAGTTTCTCAAGGCCATTTTTAATCAGAAGAAAGCCAAGTATCAGACATATTATTGTTTAGAATAATAAAAAAACCAAACCTATTCAGTTATAACTTTTTTGTGATAGTTTCTTTTTTTTTCTTCTAGATGATCTGATTGAAGCCTCAAATTCCTTAGGAATTCTTATTGAATTTATCCATATGATGTGGTTTGAGAGCAGATGACTGCGGAAGTGCAAGGCTGCACAGCTCTTTGACTTCCCAGAGCAAGTGCTCAGTGTCTATACCCTAAAAACATACTAGAATAGGTCTGGTTTGAGTCGTCATATATCATATAAAGTCTTCTGAAGAACTGAGAGTATTTCTGAGGGTTTTGTCTGTTTCTGCTAACATTCAGAATTGGTACCCAGCAGGTCTCAGTTGCCTTTGACTAACCCTAGGGCATGCGGAGGATTTTGCATTCCTCAGAGCCCTAAGTCCACTAGTGTGGGTTTTGTCCCTCAGCCTATAAGGCAAGTGCTGGAGGGAAAGTCTTTGGGAAGGGAAGTGGGAAAAACAAGTAGAAGAGAGCCAGAGTGTTGTGTTGGAGTCACTGACTGTGGAGGCTTGGGAAATCCAGGGCTAATTTTTGTTCCTTTGTAGAAATAACCTACAGCTCATGGCTTCTGAAATAGATAATGTGTCAGCTGGAAACAACAGGGAGAGTGGAAATAAGAGACTAGGGACAGGAAGGAGTAAGTATATAAAAAAAAACCTCAGGGGGAAAAATGATCAGGAGTGCATTTCTAAGCTTGATGGATATTTTATGAAGTAGAAGAAACAAAATGCTTGTTCAAATTGCTTGTAAAAACAGCTAAATAACTTGAGCTGAGTATGCAGATCTGTGAAACAACCTGTAAAAGCCAGATCAGAAAACACTGGCAACTGTTTAAATGTGTGAAGGTGTGGTAGGGAAAAGCACTTTAAATTTAGACCCTGAATTAGATTTTCCAAAGGCTATAAAATTTGGAAACAGTAGTCCACTTTATGCCCCAAACAACTACTAATTTCCTGCTGCTTTCACAAGAGAAACCATGTCAGTCAGTGCTGATGGCTACTGGGAAGCCAACAGGTGTTAAGAGCCAGAGTTATGACCCTATTTCTTCCTCTCCTATAGTCCATATGTTTTACTCCTGGGTAAGCACGTTCCTCTTTTTTGCAGGGTGTTAGGAATGCAGGCAATGTCTGATTAGGGTCCTTTATGCAGAGAAATTGCTGGAAAGTGAAATAGATAAAGCATAGACTAAACCCTAGTGCAATTAGTTCCCTGTTCCAACCCATTCTGCAGTATCTTCTACAAATATACTTCAGAAAATAAATTATCTCTGAAGTATTAATGGGGAAACTTTCTGAGATTTTTCCCTCTGCACTAAAAATCCCATATCCTCTAAAAGATAGTCCTTCCCAGAGCACCTTACAAAAACTGACAAGATAACTGCTTTTCATTTCTAACTGCTTATGTAGAAATTTTATCTTGCTAAAAGTTAATGGAAAAACACTTCAAAATTTTTTGAAATAGTACCTCTTATTGCAGCATTGTAACCTGTATTTTTAAAAAATATGAGTTTATGAGCAACTTTTGAAGCAGTGGTAGTTTTTATGTTCTGTGGACTGGAAAAATGTTCAAATCTTGAAAATATGACCAAAAAAATCTTGAATGACTCCTTTAAAAATAAATAATATTGGAAAAACAGACCTAAAGTAGAAATACTTTTGGAACACAACTCTGTTTCCTGAAATTTATGTGTCTATAAATTGAAAAATACTGCCTTTGCTTGAATCCAGTCAGTAATTTCTTAGTAATGCAGCTTGGTAAGGCTGCTATCCAGCTTTTAGGGTGCCATGTCAACTTCTGCAGCTGTGGCTATATTTCTGTGAACTTCAGTAAAAACTTCTGATATTTTCTATATTTCTGTAGAAGCTTAAGGAAGGAGTATATTTTATGGTCCTTTTGTAAACTTTTCAGGGCAGCATTTCTACATCAGGGAGTGACTGGGAGGTGGTAGGAGGGATCTTTGTCACCATTCCCTGTAAGAAGCAGGAATTCTCCCCAGGTGGAGGAGATATTTCTGCTGTAGGATATTTGTATAAACAATTTTGTGACGTGACCTGCATATTCCCACAAACTTCTGGTGAGAATTAACTTTGATGTTTGCAGCCTGACCCGTTTTTCCCTGGTTTTTTAGTGTATCAAGGAGCTTGTCAACATCGCCAGCTGACTCTGCCATAATCAGCTGTCTCTTCTCCTTCAGCTCTTATAAAGTGCAGTGGGGAGCTAACACAGGGTGAGGCAGAGTAAGCACAATGTGGAGAGATGCAGAACATATTAAAAAAGAGTAATTTTGGAGCACATAAAAATAGAGAGTTGAAAGAGCTGTGAAAAAGTCATGTTCTGAGTTCTTTTCAAATATCACTCTAGGAAATTTCTCATACATTCATATAATATTATAATCATTATACAACATAATAAACTTCCATTTTAATATTTCAGAATTGTATAAAAGTTCTGTTCATGCATTATGTACAAAAGCATGACATCCCTCTATTTTTCCTTTTTCTTTTTTTTTCCTTTTTCTTTCTTATACTTAATTGGAGTAAGCCCATTAAAGAAGTTCAGAATGAAAAGACAGATAAAATATTCAACTGTTTGGTGATTTAGGACATATATTTTAAAGTAAAATTAAATTTATTTAAAAGCTTGGGCTGCCTCCTTGCAATTTCTAGTTTAATGGATATGTCAGGCTCTGAGGGATATGCTTGCAAAGCCCAAAGAGCTAATATGAGTGTTTTTTGGAGTGTCAGGGGAGTCCTGGTGCCTTCCCAGCTCCAAGCACACTCCCAAAGTGTTTGAGGCATTTTCAATTTCTCAAGAAGCCATCTTTGCTCTGGGTTTATGAGCTGGAATATTTCTTTTCCCTTTACAAATGAGGTGCAAAAATTATACCCCAAACAATTCAGAGAATCACAGAATGGTGTGGTTTGAAAGGGACCTGTAAGATCTCTAAATTCAAACCCCCGCCAAGGGTGGGGATGCCACACACATGATCACTTTGCTCAAAGCCTCATCCAAACTGGCCTCGAGCACTTCCAGGTATAGACATCCACATATGGGCAACCTGTTCCAGTGCTTCATCACCCTCATAGGAAAGAATTTCTTCCTAACACCTATTCTAAATCTATCCTCCTTCAGTCTAATGCCCTTCTGAGCATCTTCACATCCCTACTCTGGACTCAGTCCAGAAGACCCTCATCCTTCTTATGGTGAGGGTTCCAGAGCTGGACACAGCACTGCAGGCAGGGACACAAGGACAGAGTGCAGGAGAAGAATCCCCTCCCTCAACCTGCTGGCCACCCTTGTTGTGTGCAGCCCAGGACAGAGCTGGCTTTCTGGGTCACGGGCAGACATTGCTGGGCAATGCTGAGCTCATCAACAAACATCCCCAAATCTCGTCCTCAATCCATTCCTCCAGGCTGTATTTGTGCTTGGGATTGCCCTGACTCACGCTCTTCCTGCTCTCCTTTCCAGTGATAATTCTCTGCAAGGACAGCCAAACACCTTGGGAAAATCAAACATTCAGGGATCAGAAATCCATGCATGTTTTGTAGGGCTTGTGGGGATGCTTAGCTATGAAGGTCGAAGTGTGGTGAACATTTTAAAGTAAACTGCAGGGAGTTCCTGGCTGTACTTTGTTCTTTTCTTCTGTCTCTCTGCAGAAGAATATGTTGCCAAAGGCTTACAATGAAAAGATGGGCACTTTTATAGTGCTGTAGCTGGAAGAGCACTGGCTCTATCATGATGGATCACATACACTCTTTCGAGTCAGTTCTTCAGATGTAACAGCTTAATTAAATTTTAAGCATTATTGATTCAGTTTACAAAGCCTCCCTGTTCTAGCACCATTGAAACTTGAGCTGCTGCACTCTGCAGCACCAAAAAAAAATGTAAAAAGAAGAAAATAAAGGGTTATTAAAAATGAAAGCATTTGGCTGGAAGATGCAGTATGCAGAGCTTAATTAGTGCAAGATCTGTAATTCTCTTTCTTCTGGAGAATAGAAATCTGAAACAACTCAGGAGAGATTTTCAGGGCAGGTTCTCACATTGTGTAAATGAGAATAGCAGTGTCCATGTCCTCAGTGGTGCCAACTCACCATGGAGGCCAGGAGCTGCCCTGATCTCTATAAAAGTCTCTGATGAATAGAACGGCAAACCAGCTCTTAGCTGGTTGTATGTATGATAAGGTTGGCAGGGCAAGACTTTTTTTTTTTTTTTTTCTTCATGGTTCAATGCTGTTTGACCATCACAAGGCTTTATCTATGTATATCAGGTTTAGTGTTGGTTTAAAACAAACAGGGAACCTTACAAGAATAACAGGATTAAACTGAATATGCTGGTCTTAATCTGAAAAAGACAGGCCTGACAAACACAGTTACCAGTCTTGCTGTACACACAGTTTGTACTAAAAAACTCTGTAATTCATTATTTTCCATGGTCCTTGGGATAGAATAATAAGTTTATGAAAAATGTGCCAATTTAAGATGAACATTATACAATAACACTCCCAATATGTATGAAATACTGGAACAGACTTGAGGAGCTTCTTCAGTGAAGGTTTTCAAGGACATTTAAGATGAGAATGCTACGTGTATTTTGGTGCTGCTTCAGTGCAGGTTGTGAGAGGATCCTCAAAGCCCAGCTTTTCTATGATTCTAGATTTATTGTTACCTATTCAGGACAGGCTTTGTCTTCCAGTATGTTTTTGTGCCTTCAGATAGAAAACACATTATCTGGGTAGTTTAAGCTTGTAAAAGGACTTCTTTTTTCTGACTTCTATTTTTCTGTTAAGAAACTTCTTGTACTTGATGTTTGCCTTGCTAATGCCTGTAAAAATTGCCTGAAGATTTGGCATGAAGCTTGGTTTTATTTATGTGTATATATATATATACACATATGATTTACACAACTAAATAACTGCAGAAAAATCCCTATAGCAATGGAAGCATTATTGTATCAAAACATTGGCTATTTTTTACTGTATGTTATCACTACATCAGTTGTTCTTTTATTACCCAAACAAAGGCTGCAGCACTCATTTGGATTCTGTATTAAAATACTCTATATTAGTGACTGTGGTCTTTTCTCTCCTCCTTTCCCCATAGGCACTCTCTTCTGCCAGATACACGATCTGAGCAAGAAAACTCTGAAAGAAAATAGAAATCTTTCAGCACTGCTTTCAATTGCCACTTTAGAAAAAGCAAGAATACTTCTTAGAATATTATTATTAATATTAATGGCAATATTTTAAACTGAAATATTTTGAGGGAGAAAGAAACATTTTCAAAGCAGTTTTTCTTTTAGCAGCATAAAAACTTTTTGAAAAATATGTTGATGGAAAAAAAGTCTGTGTTACCAGAGCAATGACAGTAAATAATGATGCATTCATTTAAAAATATAGAACCCTATTGATGTATAAATACTCTCAGTGACAATGGGGAGATGTGCACAGCAAGAATAGCTATATATTTATGCAGGATAAGACATAACATCCCTGAAGAAAGGAAATTCAAACTATGTCTGTGCTTCCAGGGAGCTGCAAGCTTGAGCCCTTACTCCCATCCAAACCCTTAATTGCCTGTGTCACTGGCAAGCAGCAGCTTTGCCCAAAGTGGAGACAGGCTCACACCTGCTGCACACGTAGCACAGGTCAGATTGCTATTACACAGTGGAAAATATCCTTACATATAGAGATGGGTTTTGGACACAATCTGAGTGGAGGTGACCCTCAGCTTGTACCTTCAGGCCTAAATGGGAACTGAAAGGGTTATTATGGGTAAAATGGAAATGTATACCCAGCCTGCATTTGGGATTCCTCTGCATTAACCTATACCCCCTGCAAATTTAACACCCCTTCTTTGCATGCCACAGCAGTGTCTGTTATTTCCCACATAGTTTCTCCATTAGTTTTCTCTAAGTGCATGGCTGGCAGCCCACCCTATGCCTCACTTGGCCTTGGTGCTTTCTGAGCACTGTTTTTTTCTAAAGATTCACCAGCAGTAAACGATTATCTTTGCTTCACCCTGGCTGTGTACACACGGCGTTCAAACGTGGTCCACACTCTGAGCCACAGGCTGCCAGGCTTAGTGACAGTGTCTATACTATGAAACAGATCTCTAACACATTTTGAAAATAGATTTCAGTCTTGCAGCTTCCCCACCTTGACCCCTTTTTGGATGAAAACCCACTCCTCAACTTCAGTGAACAGTGGGAGTGGTGATCTTGGGAACAAGGCCTTAGAGAGCATCAGAGAGATGAGAAGCAGCTTTGCTGTTCATGAAAGCCCCACACTGGGACTGCCAGGAGTGCCAGCTACTTCCTGTCAGCTCTGCCAATGTCCCTTTCATCCTGCTCACACGTCCTTTGAGTACTTGTGCCTGGCTCTAATGAGCAGCTCTGCAGGCTGGTGCCAGCCTGGGCTGGTTTTGTGAGGGCAGAATGTCCTCCTGGAGATGAATGGGACCCCCGGACTGTGCAGCTTTTGCAGAAGAAAGTGCTGCAATCACATCCCCTTCATCCTCCCCTTCCCCTCCATTTGAAGTTTTAATTAGAGCTTAGAAGCTGGGCCTTTTTAAATCAAGCCAATTGCTTGCTTCTCTTCCTAAGGAAGGAAACTCCTTTGCTTTTTACTTGTTCCAGTGCCGCCCCTTCCCAGCTCCTGCCACCGGACGCTTGCTGGTCATAGTCCCATTTGGTGACCATCACACAGCCTCACGCTGCCAACACAAAAATCCATCTTGCTGCCAGTCTATGAGAAGGACAGAAAGAGCTTCCTCCTCACTGTGGTTTCTTCTTTCACCTTGCTGGGTGCAGAGAAGCACCTTCTATCAGAGAATGTCACCATGTAGTTTGGGGGGTGGAGAGACAATTTGGGCATCCTTTAGTTTGCTAAGAAGAATTCTCAGAGACAGAGGTATTTTCACACTTAAAGTTACACATCTGCTCTCCCAAATTCCCCTGAGTTGTACCAACCCAGCATAGGTGCAGGCAGTGCTGCTGCTGTTTTGTAGAAGCACCTCAGGAATCTTGAGGAAAGTAGCAAAATGGATGATTTACCTCCTTTCACCCATGCTCTTGAGAGCAAGGAGGATTGCCTGACAAAATATTCACCCTGTGACCAGGGAGCTGACACCCAGCTCAGACAAATCGGGGGCATTGAGAGGACCATGTAATCTTTACTTCCCAAGCTGTGCTTTTCTTTCAGCCTAAGCCAAAAAGCTGACTGCAGAGCTTGCCTCTTCCTTCTGGACCTGTGCAATCAGAGAAGTTTGGCCTCAGCCTGAATCAAGTAAATTGGTTTTTATTGTTTAGATTCGTCTCTCAGATACGTTTCCAGCCCTTGAAATACATCTGTCTCATCTTATCTGCATCAAGAATTAGACTGAGACTTTCCTGCTCCATTTGATTGTACAACAGATTGAGAATTCTCCTCAGAGGGAATGGTGGTTGGGTGGCATTTCAAATGGCCACTCAGACACCAGCAGAATAACATTAATTTAGGGAAAAAAATAGGAATATATTTAAATATAATTCGTTAATGTTCAACATATTGCTTGTTTGAAAAAAGAGAGCTACAAAGATATGATTATTCAGAAGATAAATTCAATTGAAAACAAAATATTTAACAGCTCACTGTTGTTTTTAATTAAGTTTTGTGTCAAAAATTCCAGAACAAACTGCTAAAATTTTTCTTTCATTTCCTAAAATATTTTAAAATATCACTTTTTAATAAGATAAAATGCATTTATATAATTTTAATTTGATTTGATATTATGTTCAATATGATTTTATAACATTGCTTTTTATATAGTATTTCTAACATTTATATTAAATCAAAGTTCTTCTTCATAGTACATATTTACTGAAATGAAAGGTTTGTCCTTTATATAATTGAGATTTTTCAGTTTGATAGAATAAAATCCTTGGTTATTATTAAAAGAATTTTTTATGCATTTTTGGATGGAAAACATTCAACTTTGATCTTTTTAAAGGAAATAATAGTAGGTTTTCTGCTCTGGTTTATAATGATCTTTTATTTGTCTGCCCGTTGATCCAGGAAGGTAAATTTATAATAATGCAGTTCTGTGCTTCATGAGGCTTTGAAAGTTTTTATCTGGCTCATGATGCCCTGGAGACTTCAGTAGTGCATTGCTGAAGCACAGCACCTGTGATTCTTTCTGGGGGAGGGCAGTCAGTCCACCTGGGTCAATGTCAGACATGGAGCCCTCTGTGCCACTGCCAAACAATCACAGTTTTAACCACAATAATTAATAGCAACACAACAGTTAGGATAATGTAACATATGAACAGCTGTACAGCTGTTTATATCAGACTAATAAACAGTTAAGGTCTTGCTCAAGGTCCATTTCTGGGCATACACTCTACACAGCCTTTAAGCAGATTTTATGCATCATTGTTTTCCTGCTAAGCTTCATTTTATCTGTATTGTCTCTTCCTTTGCCTTTTCTCTGAGCTCCAAACTTTAAAAACTAAAGTAAACCATGCCCTCATTTGAATAAAACTTCATAAAGAGTACTTGCAAGATATTGAAAATTCCAGTTAATTAAAAAGTGATTACATTTAATCATACACAGACTTTCAGCATACTGGGAACTATTTCATTTCACCAAGCTAAACATCTGTGACTAAATGGATTACTGACAGGGAAAAACATTCTTCCTAAATTAAAGGTGCACTAGCATGAAAATCTCTTTTGACCATGTGGTTTTTAAGACAATACATAGTTTATTGCATAGTTAGGAACAATATAGGATATTGATACCAGACAACACCAATTAGAAGATTAATATCTTTGAAAGGTGAACTATGGGCATTATCTGTTTGTTACAGCAATACTGATGGTCTTCATGCACAGTTATTCATTCATAAACATCCACCAATCCCTGGTATTTTCATTAAAAATGTATATCCCAATGCAGCAGATATGACCTTTACTATAAATTGATTTACTCTTCAGAGAGCCATGATCCTCAGTCTTCACTAAAACTGATCAGGGGGTGTTTCTGTACTTCATGTTTTTTTCCTACCCCTTTCACTGTACCCACAGCAGCTATTCCTGCCCCACATCCCTCCTGATCCTTTAGCATCTCATTCCTGTGTCTCCCGTAAACCATCAGAGACTGGCAGAGCTGCACCTCCACAGCCTCACTGCAACACCCTTGAATCTGTAGAATTGCCTCTGGTTGCACTGCAATCTTCCACCAGGATTTATTAACTTCACCATGGCCTGTGCCTTCCTTTTAATGTTGGCTTAACTCATCAAAGGGCACTGATTGGGAACCTCTTTGCTACACAATTACACAACTTCTTCCTAGAGAAATTTTGTACATGATCACACACTGATATTGCTGCTTTATCACTTAGGGTATGATAAAACTTTGAAATTCTTTTTTAGTCTAAATCTGAGTCTATAATAAAAAAAATATAAATAATCCCAAAAGCTCTACATTAGAAGTCAGATAGCTTTCTTTTCTCTTTAAAAATTTTAAGTTAAAAAAAAAAAACCCTGTAATTTCAAGATGTCATTTCAAAAGTACAAATATGTTCTGATTTCAGTGACATTGAATATTATGTTAAAAAGGTGATATGTGTGATATATCTAATATATAAAAGGAACATTATTTTACACTTTTAGAATTGTAATTTCATAGTTAATATAACCTTAATAATAATTGCTTGGTTTCAATGACATTATATTTTCAAATGGCAAATATTTCTTCCTCAAAATTCAACTAGTTTTTATTTTATAGCACTATCCTTTTTCATGTTCTTTAGTGAATTTTGAATATATAAAATTGCTTAGTAAAACCAGAATTCATACTATATACAGAAAAGCTATTGAATGGTTCTGCTAAAAAAACAGAAGTGTGAATACAGAAAGTGAAGTCATGAAAATATATGTAGGAAGAAAATTCCTATAAAATATAAGCTACTGACTTTAAAAGGTATTTCTGATTAACTGAGCTGAAATAATTGAGTATGTCCATATTTTTTAGATTATTCCAGTAAAGTTAACTGAATTTGTTTAACATGCATGCTTTAAGTAATGTTTCGGAATTAATGAGGTTAGCATTGGCAACTGTTGAATTAAATGTTTCAAAGACAGAATGCTGAGACTGTGATTTTTATAATGTTTGTATATATTGTCACTGGAGACAGATAAGTGCTTATTCTATATGCATCAGCATAGGATCATCAAGGCAGTGCTTATGAATCTCCCTCTCAGTTGTGCAAAAAACTGCATTTCATATGATGTGGCTTGATTCTATATGATATGCATAATATAACTTCTGCATTTTTACCTGTATTTGTGTTGTATATTGTAGCTGTCACTGGTGCATTGCTTCCTGCCACCAGAGATTAAATAAACATTTACACCAGAAAAAAAACCTGTGTGCCTTCACAAGCAGGAACATTCTAAATAATAGTACAAAGTCACAGTTTCCACTTTAAAAGCAATAAAAAGGAGAGAGAAGATAGTGATGATTACTTGGTATACAGTGGAAAACATGGTTTAGTTTGCACTGTCTGTTATTCATATTGCCTAGAAGTCCCTCTTTGCCCTGACCAATCA
The DNA here is from genome assembly GCF_965231275.1 of Zosterops lateralis. Lineage (NCBI taxonomy): Eukaryota > Metazoa > Chordata > Aves > Passeriformes > Zosteropidae > Zosterops > Zosterops lateralis. Next base: position 66,258,304 of record NC_139765.1, read on the forward strand.
ACACTGAATCTATTTCTTGATAAAAACATAATACAGAATTTATGGGCAACAAACATGTTGTGAATAAAACCTCACAGTGCTCCAAAATGTTGTTTCATCTCTATCTACTGATCACTACTACACCATGAACCTCCTAATGTTAGATACTACAGCAAAAGTTAAAGATATCTATAAAGACCATAGACATCTATCGAAGTCAAGGTAAAGAAATATTCTGTGACAGTGCAGCCAGTGATCCTGAGATGTGTAAAGACAATGACAATCATTAAAAATGCTTCGTTAGTCCAGCTGAACATCAGAAAGTGTGGGTCACTTTGTTTAAGAGATGAAAGAAGTGATCAAAGTAGCGATCAAAGAGATGAGAGAGAATTTTTTATTCTAGGAAGACTCTTTGAAAAGATGTAGGCCAAAGCAGTAAGTGGATCTCAGACATCTTGACATACAATAGGTGAAAACACCTTTGCCATTCTTGACAAGAGAAAGCTGCGCCCTGGAATAACATCATTGCTTTCCATAGCAATGACAACAGCAGCTTTATGAGAGAGAGAAAAAACCAACTCTGCTCATCTCCAGATTTGTTATGTGGAGACCCAGAGCTTACCTGACCCAGGCTGTGTTTGTCATTTGGCAAACAGCTGCTGCCAACTTGATGTGCAGCAGTGGCCATTAAGTGCCTGAGAATTGCTGTTGGGTATGTCTTACTATTTTCAAAGCTGCTTAAAAACAAAGGAAGGCTAGAAAATATATCAGGTATTCCAGAGCATTGAAGCATTTAAAGATTGTCAAGCACTGCAGCACCCGCTGGCTCAGCCTCCAGAAGTGCACATCAAGGACACTGCAGCAACAAACAACCCTTTTGAAAATGTTTCAGGAGACAGGACGAGGTGTATAAATGTACAGGGGTCAAAAGTGTAGCAGAACACCTTAGTTCAATAGAGATTCAGCAGTGCTATTATTATCACAATCATATCTTCACACCACTTAGCAGACTTAGCAGTGCCTGCAGGCTGAGGCTGACAGAGACCCTGCTTGACACAGACGTTCATCCCATTACCTTGAAAATCCCAGACTAAGTAAATTCAAGTTTGTCACATGGTTCAGTCAGGACACATGATCCTGGTTGGCTAGAAGGTCAAAGTAAAGAGGCTGTGTGGTTAAACAAGATTTAAAGAACAACATGATGGAAGTTGACTGTAGTTGTCACCTCAGTGGAGGCTTGGAAGCTGTTGGAGGATGGACTCCTTGCACTCAAGATGCCACGGGAGAACAATGAATGCAATTTCGAAGAGACAGAACTGTGTTATAAAATTATGTGCTGTTAAAACCCAAATGTTTCAATAAAGTTCCCAGCAGAAAGGAGGAATATGCTTGCTGACATGGTCTGTGTCAGACACTACCTTGGGCTGTGAGCAATCTGCTTCCTGTTGTGCCTCACTGAGGGCTCACCTTCCACTGCTGCCTGCTGAGGCCACATGCCAAATTCTGCCAGAAAATGGACTTTTTCCAAAGAGATGCTTTGAAAGCTGGAAATATACCATGTGAAAGATGGAAGGGCTTTGTTCATCCTGAATCCTGTACCAAACGGAGAAAATAAAGAGGTGTTTTGTCACTGAAAGTGTTAATTCTATGTAAAGAAAATTTTCTACAGTTCAGGAAAGTAATATTGAAAAATCTCACCTGTAAATGAAAGCAGAATATGCCAGTTCACAGCCACTGAAAAATGTTCACAGGAACTTGTGTTAGGGACTGTCAGTACATATTGATATAGATCTCTTTTAAGAAGAATGTTTTATTATGGATCCACTGGAACATCCATGTGGATGCAATGCTGTTAGAGTGAACCGCCTTCCACTGGTTTGTCATATTCCCTTCTCATCCTAAAAAAACGGGGTTTTTTTGATGCAGATGGAATTTATGAGGAGAAAATTAGGTCCTTCTGCTTCCAAGAGTAGGTCAATGACTACTCTTGTTTACTAGGACTGCCCTCATACAAAAAATTTTTTGTAGTAATTTGTAAACTTGTTTTATTAACTTGGCCAACTTTGGAGGTTGAACAAGCACAATGATTAATTTGCCTGCACTGCATATCCCTGAGATAATCCTCCAGGTGAGAACTGAGATACATTGCTGAGCACATTTGGGAAAGGTGGCTTTGTCCATGATTGATCTGTTCCTTGAACAGGAGAATCCATTTTACAAACATAATAAATTCCTAAAAGTAATCCATACATCAATACGTGAGCATTCATTTTACATCTTATTTATTTCCTATAAATTAGAAACTCATCTTTCAAAATTAATATGTATATATGCATAGTAAGTTTATTTAAAATAAGATGTAATTTGCATGAGCTTTCCATAATTTTTGCAAAACAATGTTAATTACCCTTTTTAATGATCCAGAGCATCCCAAACTTTATTTTTCATGGTTTTCCATCTTTGTAATTCCAGCCTTAATTTACATTAACACAACTGTATTGCAAAAAACTGACTTCAAAACCAACTCATAGTACTATGATAACTCATAGTACAAGTGTTGTCTTGAAAACGAGGAGGAATGTATAACTAGCATGTCATTTTGTCTTGGGGAGTCTTTTTTTCCTCTAATAACTAAGAATTCTTTCCAAAAGGAGGTACCTTGATCAGAGATTTGAAAATCTTGTGTGTTGTTGTATACATACTTTTACACATAAATATATATATGTTATAGTATATAAACATATGCTATGACTCCATACAGTTACTGAACAAAGCTACATAAAAGGTGTAAAAGAAAAAAGGGCATCACTCAAATTCCTAAGTTCCAACAGAGGCTGATTTGAAACCTCCTATTGAGAAAGGAATAGCAAGACAAGAGTTGGTGCAGAATTCATCTCAGGGTATTTTTGATTTATAAATCTGATTTTATATTTATAACTATAAATGTGAATATAAATTTCCAAGGGCAAAACTAATATTAGTTCAGGTAATTCCATCACATCCTAGACAGGCTCGTTTTCTTTACACTGTCTTTTACATCTCTTCACTATATTATATGCTGCCTATCTTCACATTATCCAAGTAATTTCCAGAAGCATATGAAATGTTTTTGTCACACGTAACCTCATTCTGGTTACTTTATTTTTTCTTACCAGAAGAAATCCTCCCATAAATTTCATTTATACTGTCTTCATTACCCTTTTTTTTTTAATCCTGGCTGTGCTGAGTTTAATCTCTGCAGACATGATGAGCTTGTGTGTATGCCTGTGAGTGTGTTTAAAGAGTCTGTACTTTTTTAAATAAGAAAAGCATTTAATCAGTTGATATTTATGACTGTGACATAGGAGAGTCAGGAATACATTGTGTACTTCTAAAAAAGTATTTTTTTAAATGTAAACCAGAAGCTTTGAAACTAGTTTGTTTGGTGATTTCCTGTCTGTTATCTGCATGCTCATACTACTCTGTTGAGTCTTATGAGTCTACTGAAAACTTGCCAAGGGGATGCTGATACAAAGATTTTAAATTGGAATTAGACTGAAATGAAATTACAGTGCTTTTCCCTATTCCTTTCTTAAGCAGCGTTTTTTTCCACTGGTTTTGTGACAACTGAATATTAATTTAACTCTAAGATTCAGAATGATTAAGTTTAAATTGCAGAAGATTTTTTTTTCATGGATCACCAACGCCAACTATATTGTAAAATATGCACTGACATTCTGCAAGAGATAAAGATTGTTTACTGTACATTGCTGAATCCCAAATAATCCTCTTGAGCTTTTGCTAGTGATAATCCTTCCCACTGCTATTATGAGTAGTGGCAATAACTCTTCCTTTAACATGCAGTGATAATTCTTCCACTTTACCCCCATAAACCTATTTTACCCTCATAAAATTTCCAATAAACCAACTCAAACTTGCAAAGGAGAAACAAATCATCATCTGTTTTAACAGAGAGATAACACAAAACATTTCCAAAGACTGCAATTAATCCTGGGGCAGCAGTACTCAAAAATTCCAGCACTCAACTAAGAAAGGTATTGTTACCTGACATGTTTTGTCTAAAAAAAGTGCTTTGTAAGGGCATATGGGTCTTAGAAAACTGCTGGTTGACTTTCTATTTCTAGTTTTCTGTTCTACTGAGAGCTCAGGCAGACTGCCTCTCCATTTCCCTCTTTGGAAGGTGCCTGCTTCTGCTGGAAGCTCTTTGAGCAGGGTATTGTCTTTCTCTTTATCTTTGTGCTGCATTCTGCTGTGTTTGGCAAAAGAAATGATGGAAACACTGAAGTGGGTACAAGGAATGAGGCTGGAGTATGCTGCTTCCCAGCCAGCCCAGCCCAGGAGCCTCAGTTGGCTGTCTGGCTGTTCAAAACACAGTTTAGCTGGGGGGCAGGAGAGAGAAGAGTGCAAAAGAGCAAAGAAGTTATTGCCTCAACAGCCTCTACCCAGTTAAGTTGCTATGGTGCCTGGCACAACAGGAATGAGAGGTTCAAATAAATTTCCAAACCTATTGATAAAATAAACAACAAAAACTATTACTCTGCATGTGGAGAGCTATATCTCTCATCCTCTCCTCTCCTCATTCATGCCAGTATCCCACAGATTATTTTGGCTACCAACCATCGCAGGATTAGGAGCAGACAAGTTACTACCTTAACAGCGAACTAAGTGCTGTTCTGGGTTACACCCACATAAATGCAGAATAACTTCATTGAAATAAATGAGCCAGAGCTGCAAGTGGTGTAAACGACTTTCTCCTTTGTCTCAGGGAAATTACACCAATTTTCTTCAAATGTATATCGGACTCGAAGTAGATCCAATTTATGTTTGTTCACCAGACCACTATTTGGACCAGTCTTAGAGAGAATGATTTGCCCTCACCAGAAGCATGAAGTATTTATTTTGTTTCATGTTCCACTCTGCTTACCTCTGCTTTTCACATGGTGTCAGTCACACACATTCTTCTCCACAATGTCAAGAACTGATAAACAAAAAATACATTGACTTTTGCTACTGAGCTTAAATTCTTGTTTACAAAAATAACTTAAATAGGTGCTATTATCAATATGAAGCAAAGGGTGAGATGTTCTCTGAGAACACAAAACAAAAATGGAAAAAATGTACTGGAATAACACAACACATTACATAGTAATTAATCATCACTGCTGTGTTTTAGCTGTCTAGGAGGGACTAAATAATGAAGCAGCTGAATTGCTGTTTAAAGATACACAGCTTATTGTTAAAAATCTGAAATAAAACCCTGCTTCCACAGCCAATTGGGCTGTAGCCAAGACTGCCTTAATTTTTCATAAAGTGCCAGAGGCAATTGTGTTTTATAGATACACAGGACATACCTCAGCAGCAGGAAAAATAGTCAAGAAAATTATGAAAGATACAGTTATATATTAATTTAATGTATACAACCTGCTAGGACTAAAGCCTCAGGCTTCTCAAGGCCAAATAATAGCTCTCTCAGCTGCCAAGACTCACTCAGAATTAACAAAATAGTGAATAAGGGAGAAATGGTGGATAAAATTTATTCAGGCTTTCAAAAGACCTTTGGTAAAGACCTTTAGAAGAGACTGTTAGGGAAACTTGGCAACCATGGAGTGAGAGTTAAAACTTCACATGGATTAGGACCTCACTAGAAGATAGGGAAAAAAGAGAAGGAATAAGTTTCTATTCTTACTGTAAAAGAGGTTAGAGGTGCAGTAGCCTCCACACGAATGTTTTTTGTCTGTGCCAAATCGCAGAGTCCATACTCATGAGCAGCTCCATTGAAATCTGCTGCTGACTGTGGTGGGAAGTTTGTTGTTACTGTGCTTCAGGAAGTTTAAATAAGGTTTAGAGGACATGATGGCATATTTATAGACAGTCTGAAAGAGGAAAAGCTCAGTAAATTAACCATATGAGTTGGACATACAAATCAGGTGGATTTACTTAAGAGCTGAGATAAACATGAGGGACTAAAATCATCTCCACAAACTTGTAAGGGCATTTGTGTTCCAGTCACCAAATCACTCTATCAATGGTATTACTGAACTATCTTCTCAGATTTCCTACCTGCCAATTTACTTTGGGAGGGTGGTATGTGTGTTCACTAGGTAGCAAATTACACAATCTCTTTGAGCCTCTAGGTTAGAGAAATATCTGCAGAGAAAAAAAAAAAAACAACCCTAAAAACAAAAATGAAGAAAAAGAAACAAGGTCAAATTTCCAAAGAAATTATACTTGAGAATGACTGTGACCAAGTTAAGGCTTATGTGAAGGAAGTTAAGGTATTTTTATTCAGGGTCCTGAAGCAAGAGCTGCATTCTGTACTTTCCTCTGAAGTCACCTACTCTTGACTCAGGTGGAAGTGTGCCAGAGCATTAGATCTTAGCAGGGTTGATGTGCTGCTGGTCATATCACTCAGTGTGTTTTACTGGCTACAGAAATTAACGTGCCTTAATCTTCATTATCCAGTGTGGCAGCTAAGCATACAACACCATTTCTCTCCTTTCTTAGCTTGACATTACACAAGTTTGCCCTCAAGCTGATCATCATTTTGGAGAAAGCTTTGTTTTCTCTATGAAACAGATCTATTCCAAACTCCATCTCAAAATCCTATACATGTTCAAAAACATGAATAATGCAGTTGCTTTATAAGGAGGACGAATATGGCAAAAAGAAGTGAAAAAGTAGATAAAAATAGACAGGAAGAGGATGGCCCATAGCCAGCTGTGCAAAACTTTGGAAGCATAAAGTACAAATAATTCTAGTAGCAATGCTGAGGAAGACTGGTTTGTCTTGCTTTGTTTGGTACTATGGCCCTGAATCAGCTGCTTGAAAACACCAGGAAAGTGCACAAGTCTCTAAGGTGAAGAGAATGAGAACACAAACTTTGTTGATGGCATGAACTTGCTTGGCTTAGTAAAATTGAGAGCTGACTGCAAAGATTTGCAAAAAGACTGTACAAGACTAAGTGGGTGAGAGATAAAATGGAAAATGAAATTCAATAGGGATAAGTGTGAAGTAATTTACACAGGTAAAAGCAATAAAGGTTTAGTTACAATATTATGGGCTCGGGGCTGACTATTATCATTCAAGAGAGAGATATTAGGAATATCATAGCTAGTTCTGTAAAAACATCAACTCAATATTCAGTAGAAGTCAAAAAGCACATCAAACTTCAGGAAATATCAGGAAATGAATAGAGACCAAAAAGGTAATGTTATTATGCCAGTGTATAAATCTGTGATGTGCTTGCACCTTCAATGCTTTGTGCATTTCTGGTCTTTCTGTTTCAGCCAGAAGTGGGAAAGGCACAGAAAGGGGCAGGATGGCTGATCAAAGGTGTGGGTTCCATCTGGGCAAGAAACAATGATGTGGACCAGGACACCTGGGGAAGAGGTGGTGCAGAGCAGGGGCCACAGGGAGGGGATGAAGAGGGATCAACTTCTATATACGAGCTTAAAGTCATGAGCATATTGTGCCACACAGTTCAAAGCAGGGAAACTGGAGTAATTCCTTTACACATATGTGAAAACTACTGATTCTAAAAATTACCACTGTGGTAAATGTGGCTCATATGTCTGAAAGGAGAATATACTGAGAGTAACGTACTAGAGCTGCCACCTCTGTTTCTATCCTGTAAACATGAGCAATGAAGAGCTTTCTGGCTCTTTTACCCTGAGCTTCTGTCCCTGCTCTGTGAGAGACAGACTGTAGTGGTAGGTGTAGTTTTGATCTATATCTTTATCTACACTGTGCTCAGCACACACTGTACACAGTTACTCCTAGAAGGCAGGGAGGTGCACACACACAGATGAAAACAGGCATATGGAGGGACAGAGAAGCTGCCCTCGGTGCAGGAATGGAGGGGAGCACAGAAAGGAGCATCCAAGGAATGTCAGAACATTGTATGCTATTGTTTCATCTTCTGGAGTCTTAGACTAAACAGCCTACATATCAAAAAGTTATTTTTTGCAATCAGCGGGAGTTGGTTTAGGCCCTCAGGGCAAAGCTCTGGTCCGTTCCCATTGCAGATATGGTTTCCAGATAGAATTCACTCTGAAGAGCTGGAAAGTCACTCTGTAGTGACTCAAGGTGCATCTATTTGTCATTCTATCTTTATCTTTCACTGTCCTTTTTTTTGTGTTTTCTCTGATAAGGGACCTTGGTGACTGAAATATAGATCAAAGCACCAGCCTAAGGCTGGTCAAAAGAAAAGAGAAGAGAAAAAAAGTAAAAATACATATCATTGAGCTTAAAAGATTCTTTCTTTTCTTATTTTCTGCCTTTTCTATACAAAGATTTTCTGTCTCATCCTGCATTTAGCATATCCTATAGCTACTTTGAAAGAGCAGTAAAAGGAACAGACTCAACAAAAGATTTTCCTTTCTTATATTGTAACTATACTTAATTCAAAATTTGAACTGTTTCATTATACTTTGGATTAGCTGGTGACTTATTGTGCTTGATGTGTCATGTCTATGCTGCTCATTAACCTTTTCTATGATGGCTGTCATGAATCCTCACAAAGCCATGAGCCCAGTGACTTTGATCCTCTGTGTTTGAATACTTTGGTTTTAAAAACCAAATATAACAGCTCAGGCTGTTATGTGTCAATTGTGAGGAAAAGCACATAATCTAATGTATAGCATGTCATAGTACCTGTATTTGAGGTACAAGGTCTAGAACTGCTGAAATTTCTTTTCATACCACTGACACTCAAAAGCATTAGATAAATGTTTTCTTGTCTCATATACTGAAAGAGGGAAGACTTCTGGGTATAAAAAAGACTGGAAAGCTGGTTGTGTCCAAATTATCTTTATTTTAGCACAAGTTAGTCTGTAAAATCTCAGTCATTTATATAGAGGGTTCTGTTTCATTTATTAAATAAATATATGATATAAGTGCAAACTTTTTATTCCATCATTTTAATTCCAATAGCTTTTCCACACATTTATCCTTATTATTGTCATAAAAGTAATGCTCATGCTGTGTGTCTGTGTTTCTGCAGTAGCATCAGAGCATGCTTATCCATCACATTTTTCCATGGGTTTTATGAATGTGTGACACTGTTTTCATTACCTGCAGTATGATTTAACTATATTCAGTTTTATTATAGTGCCCAGATTGGGTTATTAGGCTGTACCAGTAGATCAGCATACCTTCACCAAGCTGAATACAACTTTACTCCCTTGAACCATTTGATGTTTACTGGGTGTGTGCTGTTGAAAACAGCATTCTTTATTTCTCCAAAACCAGAATAAAACAGTTGCAGGTATGGCAAATTTAGAACCAATACCTTCTGTAAAATAACATCATTTGTGCTAGCAAGGTAAAAAAAAAAAAAAAAAAAAATAAATCACTAACTTTTTCAAGATTTTGGTTTCATGAAGAAATTTCACTGATCTTATTATAGTGAAAAGTACTATATTCTGACAATGACTTTTATCCAAAACTTACTCTAAAAGTTCCTCATGCAAAATTATAGCCTCAAAATATAAGCCATTTACTGCCAGATGTTTTGCAAGCTGTTCTGTAGCATCACATAAAAAGCAATGAAGTAAAGACAGAGCCATAGCAATATATATGATAAGGAGCTAAAATCAAGATAGAGAGGGGTGTTAGCTTTGTAAAATTTACAGTAATGTGAAGAAATCAAGGTGTTCTTGGAAACTGAGTAGAGTTTCCAAGCCAATTCTGAGTGATTTTTTTTTAAGATTAAGCAAAACATTCAGTTAAGAAAGGATTGAGTAAATTTATATATTTTGCAATGCACCATGAACACCATCAAACTTTGTTGAAACAAATGAAGAAATAAGTTTAGGAGTTGAAAACCACATTTTGAGGTCTTGTCTTTCTCCCATACAAAGACATTTCTGATGCCACAAATGGGTTCATGGTTAGACATCCCACATGAGATCTGCCAAACCACTATCAGAAGTGATAATGGTCTTGATTTCATCAGATTTCTTTCACCTTTGCGGTGTGTACCCCTGCCCAAGTAATTTGGGACACCTTTTGTTAGTGGTGACTGAAGTTTCACATTTTTTCAGACCAAGTACATTAGCCAGATGGAAAGAACAGGTTTTGGTCATGAAGGACATGAAAAAATGAAACACGTGTAGGCAAATCCTGAATTGCTGTTTCATTGTCATTTTTATTTTGGGACATAACAGAAGCTGGCACCAGAAAAAGGTGGTTAAACAGAGAGGAAAGTAAATAAATAAAATTATATTACTGGAGAAATAACAGTTTTAAAATGCAGACTGGATTTTTTTAATTATTATTTTTAAGATCAAAGTTTAGAAGGAGGTGAATGACTCCCTGCATATATTTCATATCCCTTTGTCACTGCCTGTGAGGCAGATCAGGGTCTTCAGACAATCCAGTTACAAAAGAGGAAAATGGAGCAATACCCAGAAGTCGAGGTGATTTTTACTAACAATAATATTTTGTTTCACTCTGAGCTTTTAGAATAGTGCCTGCATAGAAATATTCTCTGCATGAGAAAGTGAACACATTTTTTGCTTTACTATGTTCTGTGTTTTAAGGGTATAATTTAGGTTTGTGTCATTGGTAAAACTGGGCCTGAGAGTTAATTCTTCATATCATTCATTTGCTCATGAAACCCTAATCTGAGATGAGAGGAGACACTAGAACACAATGTAATGGAAATAATAAGCAGAGTTTTCATAGAATCTTTAAGGCTGGAAAACACCTCTAAGGTCTTTGAGTCCAACTGTTAACCCAGCACTGCCAAGTCCACCACTAAACGACATCTGCACGTTTTTTTAACACTTCTGGCTGTTCAGGGGTCTACAATGTTGAGTACTCTTCATTTACCCAGATCTCTGAAGGTGGTGCTGTCCTCACTGTTTCCCAACCTTCTCTCTTTAGACCCTCTGCAGCAGGAATCATGAGGATGCCAACTGTATCTTGCTGCTCTGCATGGTTATCAGCAGGGATACCTCCTTTATTTGTTTTTTAAAGTGCCTTACACATCTGTGGAGCAGGATAAGTCATAAATAATAATAACATTGCCACTGCTTCCCTCTCATTAATACCCAGTCACTAGAGATTCCCTCGTGGTGATGCACAGTGCATGACACTGCACAGATTAGGGTTTCCATCATGCAGACTGTCAGCATGATTGCTTTCACTAAATACAGCCATTGCACGCGGTGAAATATGCTCAACTGGGGCACTGCTAGTAAAGCACTGACAGCAGTTTTGCAAACGAGAATGTATAACTTTCATAATTCTGCTCTGGAGACTAAAAGCTTGGAAAAATGCTGGAGATTGTGAGCAGGAGGTGAATATGTTAGCACTTTTCTCACAGGAATCCAAGCAGTGGATCTTATTCCCAGAAATCTGCCTTTATTCTCTCTGGGGAAACCATTCACTGACTTTCTTAAGTCCATGAACTCTCTGGGTCAGTGATCATCTTTATCCACTCCACAGGGTTTAGAACAACTGAGACTTACCCTTGACTGCCGTGGTGAATGGCAATTACCGTGAAAATTAGCTAATTATGTTAGCCAAACTGGCAAAAAAAACACTTTTAAACAAGAGCTATTGGTACTCTGTATTGAAGGAAGCAGCACTAAAACCCCAGCTCCTCTGAACACCTACATGAGTCTCATCTACTGAAGCTGTTTACAGCCAGTGGACAGCAGTGAGGTCTCCAAGAAGACATTCAGATCACAAGCCCAAAGCCTGCACGCCCCTGTGGAGGAGCTGCCAGTCAGTGGGTCTCCAGATCACACCCCTAAAGATGCATGTACAGAATAGACGACATGGAAAACGTCTTTGTTCCCAAAACTGCCCTTCCTCACATTGCTTCTGGCTTCCACAGCCATTCTCAGCTAAAGGCAGGGCCACAAAAATCAGTTGTACCACCTCACTGCTGTGTTTGGCCAATCTTTTCCCTCCCTTATTTTTCTCTTTCAGTGGGTCCTGCTATTCTTACCCTCTAAGAGCAACTTAAGATAACAGCCTTAGCTGGAAGGAAACTGTTGTTTGTTTAGGGAAGCCTTCTGGAAGGCAGCTCTCCAATCTGGCTTATTGCTAGGCCATCCCAAGGGAGATGGCAGGAATATAACACCAACCTCCTCCAGATGTGTGTGGAAAGTAATTTTGAGATAGAACCCGGTGCTTCTGTGGAGATAACTCAATATCCCTCAGAAGTGCAGAATATTAGATTCTATATCAGATACAGTGTGAAATAGCTACCAAACTTCAAATTCTTCTCATTTAATTCCTAATAACATCCACAGCTAGGCAAGCCTGTGGGGGCTGTGTATTCTTATTCTTCCATGAATTCACTTGGATTCAAGTAATTGTAAGGAGGGGTAGTGTAGAACAACCACTCTGTAAATGGACACCACTGGAACAGATGCTCCCAAAATCCAGGTTCAATAAGTTTTCTGGTGTTCTCACCAGAAACATGCCATGATCATAGACAATGCCTCGGTCAATATTCTGAAGGTAAGAAACAAAACCATGGCCACAGTTAAATCAGCTAGGATATTGCTTTGGAGTTCAGCCAGAGAAAGGTTCCGCCCAAGAACTGTAGGAAATATTGAGACTAACCATTTCATTGCAGAGTTACCTGTGTCTTCCCTGAAGCAGCTGCAGTTTTCTGGGAAAGAATAACAGAGAAGATGGAACAGTCCAGATTTAAAATGGCAATAAACTGTCTGTTTTAAATACACTCAACATTTTTCTATGGAGAAACAGGGAAAAGTATGCGAAACCATAGGAAAAATTGAATTGAGCAAAAAATATATTTTACCATTAAAAAAAACCCCAACAAACGTGATGCAGAAGCTCATAAAACCTAAAACTCCAGAGGATTCATTCTGCCAGAGAACCAGTCCTGCATAGCAGTACTTTCGACAAATATAGCTTTTTTTCCTTTTTTTTTAAATTATATAATGACTGCTGGCTTATTTGCATATGGTAATTGGCCTTGTCTGTCACTTCTGCTTGACAGTCTGCTCTTCAGCAAATGCTGCTTTGTTTGTCACTTCCCAACCAAGCTCTATGACTGTCTATGGAGCAGCAGTCTTTTCATTTTATAGATTTCTAAGTGATGTTAATGAGAATAATCTGGCACAAGCAGAAAAAAAAAAATAGATCTGGTGTCATTTCTGGGCTCCGGACATAAAGAAAATTCCAGAAGAATGTATTAAAATTATAATATGGTTTCTGTGCTGTATTGTCACACTATGTAATTTGAAATTCTATAGCTTTACATATTACCCCAGCTGGATTATTTTTTCAGTATCTTGGCACAATTTATTGTTCTGACATTATAGAAAGCTTTTAAAATCTCAAAATCATAGAATTGTTATGATTGGAAAAGACCTTTAAGGTAATCAAGTCCAAGCATCAGCCCAACACCACCATGTTCATTATCAAACCATGTGCTCCAGTGCCAAATTCACACTTCTTTTTTAATACTTCCAGGTATGGTGAATCTACCACTTTCCTGGACAGCTGTTCTAATGCTTTACGACCCCTTCAGTAAAAAAATATTTCCCAATATCCAATCTAAATCTCCCCTGGCACAACTCAAGGCAATTTCCCCTTATCCTGTCACTTTCTGCCTGGGAGAAGAGACTGATACCCACATGTGTGGGTGCGTGCATGTATAAACCCATTAAATTTACAAGCCTATAAATTAAGTTTTAACAGTATTTTCTGTGGTGTTTTAAGGAAAACCAGGCAGAAGCCAGAGCTACTGAACAAAATTTCACCATCAGTCTGGAAGTGAAATCTTCATACGTTGCATCTGAATATGAAAAAGTTTTAACAAGCCTTTGTATGCCAAGAAATATCCTTTCTGCCATCACTTCTGCATGCAGTTTTCTTCAAGTGGGAATAAAGACACAGTGTCACAATTTGTGCTTCACTACACAAGAGACAAGTACGACTGAAGGCATCTGACAGGTGGGGAAAGCCACTGCTCATACTGTGCTCTTCAGGAGCCTAAAACCCATTTTAGCACCAAGGGTTGTTAAAAGGAAAAGTCACTTTCTATGTCAGAGTCCATGGGTAGCCAAGAACTGAAGTGCATAAAACCAAATGAGACTGGATCATTTAGTAGTTTTCATTTGTGCGGAGAGGAACCTAAATTTCTGCCCAACAGGGGCTTCTTGCGGGAAGGACTGGGTGAAATGGGAAAAGAAAGATCAAATACAATGTGATTCATCACTAATGTAATAATACTTCTACTCCTTCTGTGTAGGACACTATGCCTCATTTAGGAGTAATGGTAGATTTATGTAGGAAACATGCAACTGGGATTTCCAAAATTAAGACAAAGCATATTACCTATGGCAATCTTAGGGAAAAGCTATATCTAGTGAACCCATGTTTCACTTGTTTGCTCCAGTGTCATATTAGTGTGACACAATGCATATAGCACAGGTAATGCACACACTGAGGGAAAAGTCAGAAAGAAAAACCACAGAACTGAAGAAAGAAAATAATGGACAAAAATTAAAGAAGATACAAAAAAAAAAAAAAAAAAAGGCTAAATAAATTTTTATTGCAAAATCAAGTGGGAGAAAGTAGCCTTATCCAAAGGAAATAATATGCAAGTGTCTTTGCACAATTTAAAAAATTTAAGTTAGTGTGAGCTAAAAACTACTCATAAACCAAGGCATGGATAGAGCTGTCAACTGAGACATTCCCTCATCTCCAAGAGACCATTTTAATGGTGGGTTTAAGTGAAGAATTAAAAACTAGTCTCAGATCATGAAGGGGTTTTCATCCTCCCTCCTCAAATCTTCATTAATTAGTCAAAACTAGTTGGTTGGTCAGGTTAGGTCCCGCCAGCAGACACATGTGTGCTCCCAGGTCTGGTCCTGCCTCTACAGACACTATTGACAAACAGTGAAGGCTCCTCTGTCTTGCTAAGTCAGTACCACATCCATAAGGACATGACCCCATCTAAAGCATCTAACAGCATTTACAACACAAAACAGGATCATAAATTAGGGTTCATTAACTGCTTAAGCTGAGAAGCTGGACCACAAACTGACCTGCTTGAGGCAGGGTAACACATTTCTCTGCTTCTCTTGCAAGTGGCAGGAACAGGTTACAGCAGGCAGCCAAGGCACAAAAATCTGACACTGCCAGAGTAGGTCAGGAAAAACCTCCTAGATCGCTCAACCTAAAGACTGCAGGTTCCTGAGAGGTGATAACTTCATTGCTTGCAGGTGTGTGAACCATTTTTTTGAAAATGAATAATGCATGTTCTTAGAATACCCTGAGTTGGAAGAGAACAGCAGGGAGCATTAAGTTCTCAGTGGGGAAAAAGACACCAACATACTTTAATAAAAGAAACAAATCTGTACAAGATAAAGGCAGCAAAAATGCATCAAGAGAATATTTGTTTAAATTATAGAAAATTGGAAATGAGACAAACAGATGTGATGAAGAGCAAAACCACAAGAGAATGACAAGAATATCTATCCTGTTAAAATACACATTAATGTCACAATTCATAATGACGACAGATATTTTTAACTTTTCTAAATTAACTTTGTAATTTCAGCTGGTTGGCAAATGCAGCTGCTGTTCTGCAATCAATGATATTTGATCAATATCTATCACCTGAAGATCTGGCCCCTGGTGTGCCAAAAGAGATTGTTAATTATTTCAGTACACAATGCACAGCCAACTCATGAGATCACTGCAAAATTAACATATTAGAGATGTGTGTGGTTATTCCTTTACCATTTGGGATTCATAGTTACAAGACTTCTGCAGTCACGCAGAGTGTAACTTATTGAAAATAAATTGTTCATAATGATGGAATTCCAGGAGCTTTAAGCATATGACTGATTTCTGCACTTCAATGAAATTATGAGAGTTGGCAAGCACTAATTATGACTGCCGACATTTGTTTTATTGGTCTGATCTCTCATGGTTGCCATTCTCTGCTGAAATCCATGTCAAAAAATTGTCATTACCATTGATGGAAACAATGATGTTGTAGATCACATAACACTTAATAGTTTGCAAGAAATCTGCTTCCAAAGTCAACTTTTCTCTTTTCTTTTTGGCTTTGTTCTTTTGAGAAATGGTCTCAGCCAGTAAAGAAAAATCGATTTAAATGAATAAGCAAGCAAACAGCATTCATATCACCTTTATTTCACTTTGTTTCTTTGCTGGATTCTAATGATTCTTTATTTCAGTACTGAGAGAAGTTTCACTACATGGCCAAGCCATCATAAATAAGAATCAAGTAAGTAAATAAAATTACAGACCCAAGTCAGTGTCAGCATTTACTTTCAGCCATTACAAAGATCTTTTTAATAATAAAAAATGTAAGTTCAGGAAAGTCCAAGCTGTTCATTGCTCAGATGGGGCTCACAAATTGCAGGAGATGACAGCAGCCTTTTCATTCTAAAATAACAAATTACGAACCCTATCAGATGTGTTGCCAGCCAGAGGAGAAATTCTACACTTTTTTATTAAGTGGTTCTGCTTTCTTTAATTTGTTCCCAAACAATGGGGGAAATGGGGATGAATTCATATAGGGACAGCTGGCATGACAGCGTATTGCAAGGCGTGAGAGCTGAAAAAGCAGCATAAGCAAGGCACAGCAGAAAACAATGAGCCATCATGGACTGTCAGCCCTGTCAGCTGGACCTCTGGGATCAGGGCAAGGTTAGAACTGACAAGTTCTCTCCACCTCAGTCCACTGATCCTACTTTCTGACAGTGGTGGAATTGTTGCCCTGATCTTTTTCAGCCTTCTGATGTTTGCATTTTTGTACTGGAGTTTCTCACAGATTTTCAAGTGATGTTATGGCAGCTGTCCTTGTTTTGGAAACTGTTCTTGTTGTTTACATAAGTCTCTGGAGGAAGAACAATTGATGGACTTCTAGTTTGACCAGTGGGGTCAGAGAGGTGTTGACCTCATTGTCCAATCCCTGATCAAACTCCAAAAACTATATAAATTGAAATCCCAAAATAAACATCATTCTTTTTTGCTCTGACACAGACTGTGTGAGTGTCCTTCTTTTCATGTCCATCTAGCGACAGTGGAATGACCCTCCCTCTCCACTGCATCCCTTGGGTGGCCTGATCTTTGTTTCTCTTCTCCCTGGTCCCAGGGCTGGACCTCCTCACTGGCAACACTATTCTCTGCACTCATAAACATTTTTCTTGTGTAGTGCTGAGATAAAATATCTATGCAGAAAGGTCACCAAATACAGCCAGTTGGGGTAAAAGTGGAATATTGCATCAAAGATCTTTGATGGCTTGACTTGACTCAGAGCCTCTTCAGTCCTGTATTTTAATTCTTTGAAACAGTGAATGCTTGAAGAAGACAGTGCAAAGAAAGCTGTGTGGGATTTGAACATGCAAGGTATGTACATATCTCCTGATACATAAAGCAACCTGGTATTTGTACTGATAATGGGAAGTCCATAACCTATGCCTCAAAGAAATGTTATTTTTCAAGGGATTCAATTACCCTAGAACATCTGGAATTTAGGTATCTGTACTCTCACCTGTCATTTACATGTACCTGCAGAGTCACTTAATATATCCCACACTCACAAAATGGTTGTGATTGGAGAATACTTTGATTCCAACACAGCTTTAGCATAAGCTTTAAAAGGTGTGTGTTGGTAGGACCAGTTCTTATTCATTGCCTGTAAAAAGGGTGCAAGAACCTGGCCTTGATAGAAATCACTTTCAGGTATCCAAAGTTGAGGGTGATGTTCCTTGAGGGAAAGGGAGTGAAACAATCTTGGCTAGTAGAAGGAGTATAAAACACGGCTTAGATTTTCCCTACCTCTTTCCAAACTGTTTTTTGTTTAGGTCATGCCTGCCAGCATGTTTTCAAGTTTCTTGAGAGTTTGGAGAACTAAAACATTCATCCAAGTTTATATCTTGTAGATACAAAGAAAGTTTGTGAGTTTTCAGTCCTGGTAGATGTAACTTTAGTTTCTCCCTACCTGGGTTGCACATTAATACTTTTTTTCCAAGAGATTGGTCCAGAATTAAAGCTTCTTCAGTGGCTTTTGTTGTTGTGTTTGTTGGTGTTGTTAGAGCTTCAAATTCCCAGATCTGATTTGCATTTCAGTTCTTCAGTAGAAGTTTTCTGAAAGCTTAGGGTCTTTTGATTTGTTCACTTGCTTTCTTAGCTGCATTTTATATATTTTGTAAAAGCTAGGTTCCCTTTGCCTAACTGTAGGAATTCTTCTCAGGTGTTCAAATTAGTTTTCCTTCCATGACTAGTAAGACATCACAGCCCTTGGTTCACTGGGTGTGTGATCTCTCTGTGTGCATTGAGGGTAGAGGGATTTAAGATGACTAGATTTGGTGAAACCTTTCCTAGCCTTTAATCTGTAGACTACACAAGAGAAGCCCAGGTCCGTCCTGGGATTCAGATGGATTTACCTAAAGACAGTGGATCCAAGGCAGTTTTGAATGCGTTACTACTGGCTGCAGTGTGGTCTGCACCAAGCTCTACTCTCACAGCAGTAGTCATCTCCTGTATGTCAGGATTTGATGAATTGGGATGTTAAATTCATCAATTTCATCACAAAGTACAGAGTGGGAGAGAGAATGTTAAGTCATCTCAGTAACTAAACTTCATGGAAAGTAGAGCACAATTTTAGTTGGGAGTCAAGAGCACAACAGACTAACACAGACACCACTGCCCGTGCTGCAAAAAGAAAAAACAGCTTGCAGCTGAGGAAACAGGATCTTTGTACATTTGTCCCTCTTATTCACTATTTCAATAATTTCCAAATTATGGTGCTCATAGGTTTTCCTTCTTTCCTGAGGCACACTTGAAAAAAAAATCTTTTCCTTCTTGCTGAACTCCACTTTTTTTGCTAGCCATTATTTTCTGTGACCTACAGTGACATGTGGAGCTGACTCTGCTGGAATGTCAGCTGCTTACATCTCCAGCATCCCTGCAAGATGATAGTGTGTCCATGGTGACACTGTGGCAGAAACATTATAAAGCATCAGCATTACCTTCAAGTGAGAATTTCTTAATTTTGCCTGTAAGTTTTCTCCTCCAAAACCAATTTTGTCTCTTGAGGTAGTATCATAATCATGCTTTCCTTGTCTCTTTTTAAACTCAAGAAAAATATTACAAATATTTTCATATTAAAATCTTGCTAATACCTTAAAGAGAGAGGCTGAAAAGTAAAAGAAAGAAAATAAAGAAAACACACTGTCTAGGAGAAATATTGAGTCAAGATATTCCTAAATATATTATCATCCTTCATACTGATGTCCTCAACCAATAGTAACAAGAGGTTTGTGCTCAAGGTGCAGGTGCTGTGACTTTCTGGCCCATTTTATCAGCAAATGTGTAAACATGTGTTAGGGACCAGACCTAAGGACTGGCACAGAGTGAATGCCACTAATCTCTTGTGAGAGAGGTCAACATTCTGGTCCAGTTTGCAAGGCATTTTTATTCAGATAACAAAGGGATGTAGAGCAGAAAGTTCTGGTAAAGAGAACAGTAGAGACTGGTTTCCTGGAACAATTCTTTTATCTTCTAACTCATTCTCTGTCACCTTCTTTCTCAAGTGTCCTTCATATGACCCAGGCAACCCAATTAGTTGTTTGGAGGGACTGAATTTGACCTGTGAGCCACATTCCAAGTGTTCTAGAAATTAACAGATGATTTATCCTTGACCTCAGTGTCTCCATCTGCAAAAAAACCCCCAAAGCAATAATATTTAATGAACAGAAAAGTTGTGACTAATTGGTGCTCGTTCTGCAGCAGCTTTGCCATTTGGGGGCCTGAATTCGTGACCGGGGTTGCAGACAGCAATGTCAGGGAACTCATAAGCTGGGATGGACATCAGGAATAGGAAAGAGGTGAGAGGTTATAGGACTGAGGTCTAATCTGCCTGTGCCATAAGAGAGAAGTGTAAAATGGAGGGCATGAGATCATGTCCTGATTTAAAGATCTGGGAAGTGGGAGAAGTTTGAGGGTAGGCAGGATCTACTTCACTTCCCAGTATGGGGAGATGTAAAGAGGACACCAAAGAGTGGAGGAGAAAGCAGGAAGACTTGGGTTTCAAACATGCGAAAGAGTTCATATTTGAGCAATGAGGCCGGGAAATTGCATCCTTATCCTGGGGCAGAGGGCCTTCTGAAGGATGCAGGGCAATTGACAAATTCTTTTGGCATAAGGGAGTATCAAAGTAAATATTCAACAACCTGGAATGTGTTTCAAGCAGAAGGGTGGTGGGTAAAAGGAGGGGCAGTCCCAACAATATCACATCCTCTGTAGGAACTGCTCTGTAGATATAAATAAGGGTGCTGTTGTGAGATGGAAATCATAAAGAAGCAGAGGAACCTCTGGATTTCAACCACACACAGGATATAGCCTGAATCCTGTGAGATAAACATGGAGGCGGAATTCTAAGTTCTTCTCCAGTTGACATAAGTGTAGTTATACCAGCTAATCCTGAGATAGAATTTGACCACATTATAGCACACAGCTCTGCTGGTTTGGATTTTTTTCAATATTTTTTGTGTGTATGTGTCAGATCATACAAATAGTTTCTTGATTTTCTATGCTTTTCTTCAAAGTACAAATAAATAGTGGCAGCAGTTCACAGAACAGTAGGGTCAGACCTCTGGGAATCCAAATTTACCACCAAATGCAGGTACAAATTGATCTCATTTGAGAGACCAGTGGAGCCATGGTTTCCATTGGCTTCATCATGAGATCATCATTATGTCAGAAAAACTGCCTTTTTAGACACCTAGTGATGGAGATCAGTGTTTAATGGACAGTGAAGAAGTTTAAAATATTATTGGTTGCATTGCATTATAGCAAGTTGATCTCTCCAATATTGTTCCCCCAGCTGATAAAGTGATTTTGCATGGCAGAGCCCTCACTGCACAAAACTCATGTGAAAGGCCTTTTAGAAATGTAACATCCTGCCCAAGGGCATGAACAATTTTATCAACATTTATTAAATTTTTTTACCTTTTTAACTTTGCATTAATTAGAAGTGAACACAACTATCTATAAAACTCCCCAATACAGGACTAAATTTACCACTCGTTCAAAAATTTAGCAAAAATTACCATATGTGTTAGAGGAAGCTCAATGTTTTCTGCTTTTCCAGGCTGCTGAGGCAGCATCCTCTTAGCGTTGATAAAAATTGCTTTGCAAAGGTTGTGCCTCTTTGGATTTATCACTATCAGCATGTGGCAGTGTTTGAGCTTCCAGCTAAAAAAAAAAAAAAAAAAAAATTCAAATGGAATTTTACAGTACTTGCTTTGGGGCTGGAGCATAAAACTGCTCTCTTAGCAGCTTCCAAGTCCCAGGAAGCTCAGTCCCTGTGTCTCTTGGCTTTGTCACACTCCCCCAGTGCATTGCTGCTGATCTTTCCCACTTGCTGTTTACTTATTTTATTGCACAGTTTAGAGGCCTCTTTTTATTTTTTTATCTTGTTATGATTTTGGCTACTCTTGATGAGAAGTATTTACAGAAGAGCAAGAACATAAAGTGCAAAACTAATATACCATGCATGGAGGGCAGGAGATCACCATGGAGGAGAGGAGAAAGCTGCTGAAATAAAAATTTGAAAAAAATTTAGTTTCAGAAAAAATGGCTGGGTCTACATTATCAAGTTGTGAGCCCAGTGTGAAGGCAAAGTGATGCTTAGCACTTGGCATCTGCACTGTACACCTGCCTCAGGCTATCTCTGGTGCTGTAGGTTGGATGTCTGATAGCAATTAGGACAAATTAAGTGCTGACATATTATTCTGGTGTAATGATTTCCTAAAGGAGTGGAGTTTGTGTGTTAGGAGCTCCATCTGCAATCTGGATCTGTGTCTGTGTGGTGATGATAAGGAGATACACTGAAGAAGTGCACTGTTGAGCTGAACTGAGGCACTAATGGAAATCACCTGGGAAAAGAGCTGATGTCCTTGGACTGGGTGGAGAACAGCAATGGGTTTGCTGGTGCAGCAAAATATACAACCAGATCTTGGCAGGTACAAACTATCTTTAATATAACTATCCTGAAACACATCTGCTGAAGATCTGGTCTGATATTCTTTTTTTTTAAAAAATACATACCTTTGCATACTTGAGTGGACAAGGCACTCTAGCATTTGTCTTGTTCTGGTGCTTATCTGGTTTGACTTGGGCTTTTTAGCACTTCTTAGCACTTCACTGTCTTGACTGTATTTTGATTCCCTTGATGAGGTGTCATGGTTTGAAAGCAATACAAGTGAGAGGCTCCAAGTCAGAAATACAATTTAATAAGAAGAAAGGAAAAAAGTAAAATAGAATAAAATAAATGCAATAATACAAAAAAACCACAAAACCTGAGCAGGATGGTGGAAGCAGTCCAGATGAGGTGGTCTTCCTGAAGCAGTGATCCTGTAGAAAGGTCTGGTAGCTCTGGTCCTTTGGGAGTCCAGTGGATAAGGGCTGTTTGTACTGTCACAAATACCAGGTTATATCCAGGTGACAATGCTTGGCTCCTCCCCCTGGGCAGGGCATCTCACAATGGGATGATGAGTTGTGAAGTGGGTCCTTGGTGG
Source organism: Zosterops lateralis (assembly GCF_965231275.1). Classification (NCBI taxonomy): domain Eukaryota; kingdom Metazoa; phylum Chordata; class Aves; order Passeriformes; family Zosteropidae; genus Zosterops; species Zosterops lateralis. The sequence goes on from NC_139765.1 coordinate 66,280,836, forward strand.
CCCATTAAACAGAGATAACTCCTGGAGGGAGTTACCTGTGAGTCATGGGCAAGGCATTGATGGGCCATTAGCAGAAGAGCCCAAAGGCAGGGGGCCTGGGAAGACACTGCCCCACCTGGTTTCAACAGTTCATGAAGATGGTGATAGAATAAATACTTTGTGTACATCCTACACTGCAACCCAGGACATGAGGTTACACCCAGCATATATGACCCTGTCTTTCCTTCCTGCACACTTAGAACAGAGCCCTTGGAGACAGCTGGAAAGGACTGTGAATCCTAAAGCCAACTCAGCCCCATTGCATGGGAAGGGTAAGACGAAGGGTAGATGCTCCATTTTGAAGCTTCTTTTCTGCATTTGATCTTTCACAGTGTTGCTCATTCAATCTGCCTTGCACTAGTGATATGAGGAAGCCATGAAAGTTAATCCATTTGAGAGATGAATTGGTTCTGGCAACTGTCCCCAGGCACAGGTCAGCAGACACAGGATGGACAGGCATTCCAGGGCTCTCTGAGAAAATAATTCCTTGAAAAACAGCACCTGGAAAACGCTCACTTCCTTGTTTCTTATCTGCTTTGGTAGTAGGTAGCTGGCACAGAGTTCAGTTTCACCTTGGCAAGGCAGAACTCCCAGACAATGACAGTTTTCAGAGGAGAAGCTTGGCGAAAAAAATAATTTTAAAAATTACACATACAATCCTTCTTAAAAAAAATAATTAAAAAAATTACACATGCAAAGAGGAGAGATCCTCTTTGAGCCAAGTGTTAATACACTGCCAGTACAAGTCTTTTCTTTTTACACGTTCCTGCTGGCACTGTAAGACCCCAAAATAAAAGCCTATTGTGGAAAAAGCAGAGAACAGAAGCAGAAAATATGAAAAAAAATTGTCTTGTTTTGTAGGGACACAAAACATTTCTGATGCTTCATTGATCACAGTCAGCTCTGTAAATAGGGACAATGACTCGCTAAAATGGCCAGGTAGAAAAATTGTTCCATTTAGAAAAAATTCTTAAGAACTGAAGAATGTTGATCCCAACATGGGGGAAAAATATATAGAAAGCTAGTCCTTGTCTCAGCTCCCACTGTGAAAACTCTGTGTCTTCTCTTCAGGCCACAAGAGAAGTTAAAGGTTTAGGTGTTTCTTTCATTAGCATTTGACCTACATTGACCTTAGAGAAAGGTTAAGATCCTATAGTTGTCAACCTAAGCTGTACAGAAATTATTTGTAAATCTGAATTTCAGTGGCAATGAATGTCTTATCCCCCTTCAATCAGATCTGTCGAAACTCAGAAACTGACTGAAATATATGACCATGGTATGTAAATAATGATTTTTTTTTTTTTTTTTGTATCTATTGACTGTGCAAGCTCTGGGATAATGTATGGCTTCTATACCGTTCCCTATTCTTAGTTGTCAAACACAATTTTGGACTTTTTTTTTTAGAAACTGTGGCCCAAAATCCCACACAGAGACACATTAACAGATTTTTTTAACATCCACTTGTTGTTATATGCCTCTTTAAGTAAAATTTTAATGGCTAAAACAGAAGTAATGCTGGGAAGACAAATTTTTAAAGTTTTAATTGATGTCAGCACCCTTCTCCTCTTTAAGAACTGTGAATGTTGCCTCCCCTTGGATTGTTCAAATGTGCATTTTAGGTTACTTTTCGTCTTTGGTGAAAAAATCTCTTCTGCTTTTAGACTAATAAATTAGGTAGCTCACAGGGCCTGTCGTTCTGAATTGGGATAATTTTTGTGTGTGCAGCTCATTTCTCTTTAAGCACTGCTGCTGGAGTTCAGTAGAGCGATCTCTAACAAAGCCATCTGAAGAAAAAAACATTACAGTTGCTGCAAATGTTAGCACTTGGACTAACACACTCAGTTTTAGCTGGAAGAAATCTGGCTAATGGGCTCCAAGACTCTTGGGAAGAGAAAATTGTAAGACATGAGCATTCTCTAAGAGCAGAAGCCTTTGGTATTGCAAAAGATATCTAATATTCTTCCTGGCTTTGGAATGGGTTTTGAGCTTTCTCTGTTGTGTCATCTCTTGCCTCGCTTGCTGACCTAGTCTCATCTGTCCAAAGAAGTTTGTAAATGAAGAAATACATTTGTCCTTCTCACATGGGAAATCCTAGGACAGAGAATTTGTGCCAGTAAATTAAAGCATTCCTGCTGAAGCAAAGAAAAAGCTCCTCTAAGTTAAAATAATCTTCTAGCAATAAATTTGCTTGCCAGTAACATGTTTTTGATAACCTAAGTAAATAAAAAACAGTAAAATTTGACCCACACAGATGAGAAGTAGTTTAAATTGTAGAAGATACTCAGTACTTGCCAGATTTTGATGTTACAGGCTGACTGTTGCCTCTGTGACCTCAAAAAAGACCCACCACAAACTGCAATTTCCCGAAATTCATTCATCTAATCTGTGTCTGTTGCATGTGGTGGCTTCTCCATTACTCTCATCGAGAAAATTTGTACATGATGTTCTGGTAGACATCCTGTTGTCCACCAGCCAGCAAGTGCTTGTGCAAGGCATATAAATAATCCTAAAACATGAGAAAATTTGAAAGTAGATTAAAACTTTAACATCCTTGTCTGGTTTCTGTGCAAATGAGCTGTGCACGGTCCATTGTAATGAGGTCCCAAGGTTCATTCTAATATCTAAAATACTTTATCTTCCATGTAAAAGATGGAATCATCAGGACTATCTGCAGACCAAGTACCTTGGGTCTATCTGTGTATCATGAATATTGAAACCCCTCTCAGGATGAGCCTGAAGTTGCAATCATACAGCTTCACTCCTCGAAGGAACTGCCACACAGAGGGTGAAATGCAGTCTGGAGGTTGGGCTTTCTATCTGCAGTAGCCATTTAGGCAAATATTCACCGGGGAAACCTGGTGGAACAAAACATAAGCTAGTTGTCTAGATTCTCCATGGCTAGTGTAGAGAAATAGATTTCCTCTTGCTTCAAGGCAGATGTCTAAAACCATTAGCTGTGTCATTCTTCAGAGGTGCTTTTTTCCTTCTCTTGCCTATAAAAATATTCTGAATAATTAACTCTGATACAGATGCTTATCATATAGATGTCTAAAATTAGATAAACTGACTATTGGTATTGTCAAGGCTCATGAACCAGGACGACAAGGGAACTTTGGTGGGTTTTTTGTATAATAACTTGCTCTGAACATGCCAGCACCATCATTAAGTGTTGGGAAAGATGAATCAGGGAAACCTTATAAATATGATTGCTTAGCAAAAGATTCTGAAAATATGAAACCTGTAATCGAAATGAAAGTGTACTTTGAGTTGTAGGATACCAAGTCTTAGTTGCTGTATAACCTGAAGACAATAGCCTAGCCAGCTGAAGGAAAATCCTTTTGATTGAACAATACCTTTCTGCTGGCTGAGGGATCCAAAGGTCAATGTAGCAAAACAGAAAAGTCTAAAGAGTAGTTTTTAGAGTTTAAAATATAACACATGGTAATGTAGCAGTTCTTATAGGCTGTATGTAGATTCTATAGGGTTTTGTGTCTTGTATTGGTTGGTCACTGTAAATTAGAATATTCATCACAAAAGGAGATATAATGTATTGTAACCTGGACCTCGCTCTCTGCTCTTCTCTCTCTTCACGCTCTGGTCCCTGCTCTCTTGGTTTTCCCCCTCTCTGCTCTTCTCTTCTCTCTTCCCCCTGCACTCTGTCCCCTGTCACGTTTCTGTAGCTCTCTCCCCTCTTCTTGCCAGCTTACCCTCTTGTTCTCTCGTGCTCTCTCTCTCTGGGACTTCCCTTCAGCCCAGGCTGGTGGCTGAAGGGAAGGCCCTTTCTACCCACGACCCTTGCAATAAAACCACGTATTCTAGAATATCTCAGGTTTGCAGAATACCTTGTCCCTGTAAGTCACGGATGCTTCTACAATTAAGCCATCCCTGAGAGTCCCCTGGCAGTAACACAATTAGAGACAATATCTCATTTAACCTAAAACCTAATCTCCAAACTGCCTAGACACAGCAGTGCAGCAGTACAACAGTCCTTGACAGTGGATAACCTCAAATACCAACGACCCAGACTTATCCTCTGCCTTTCCCACCCATCTACATAAAGGGAAAGAGATTATTTTCTTGTTCAACAATCCTTCCAAAATTTGAGATCAAGTCTTTGCTGTGCTGTTGAACATCTCTTTGAACTCAGGTAAGTCTGTCAAACCCCCATTCCAAAATATTCAGGGCTTAGCCTCCTGCTGGAGTTAATGACTGCTGGTTGCCTGAGAAGCTTTGAAGGTCAGAGGACTGCTCAAATTCATGTAATCCTCAGAGCTGTGAGAGAGCAGTGTTCCTCAGAACTCGTGCCATTAGGAACAACTTTATTTCATGCCTCTGTGAATTGTTCTGACACAAATATTTTATGGTTTAAGACAAAATACCAGCTATCTAAATGAAAGGAGTCGGGCAGGTGTTTAGGTAAAGAAGGAAGAGGAATGCAAATGAGATGTGACAGACAGTGCATGACATTTTTCAAAGTGTTAGTCTACCGATTAACTGGAGAAATAAAGGCAATTATTATGTAATTTTATGTCAAATGGCTCTCAGTTATAGACATAAAGAGAAAATGGAGGCTTCTAGAGATACAGGACTTAAACAGTCTCCAAAGTCTGGGTCTGTTTGAAATGAGAAGTTTGTCTGCCAGATCAGTTTCAGATCTCTCACCTCTGCTAGTCCACAAGCCAACAAAACCAACACATCTACTGTCAATTTAAAGTGTCTCCCCCTGAAACTGTCTTCAGACAAACATTCACAACTTGTACCAGTCTTTTATATACTTTCCGACCGGTTCCTATCCCTCTCAGCACACAAGGTCAGCCTCTTAATAGGAGTTTCTCTTCCCTTCATGGTGGTTCCAGACTGAGAACATTCTCATTTTTAGAGTATCTGCTGTGGTGAACAGCAGGAGTAGGAGTCTTCATTTTTATTAAAAAAAAATTGTATTATTTGCACGTTCTTGTTTAGCACAAAACCACTACTCACTGTTGCTCTATGGACTGGAGATGCATATTGAAAGACACATTGTTATAGATTTTTTTAAAGTTAGCAATGAATTCCATTGGCAGCTAAAAGGAAAAGGCTTCAAGACGTTCCTTTCTGGACACACCTCATATACACTTGCCCTTGTATTGATTCCTTCCATCTCCCAAGGAATGTAGTGTAGTTTGATAAGCATCATCTTTGACTCCTTTCCAGTCGTCACTGTCTATAGGATTTGATCCTTTCCTTAAAGAACAAATTATAAGCTATTTTTGGAAAAGGGGGACATTATCTTCCAACAACCTGTTGATTTGGTGCTTCTGGTCATAGTATAGGCATTTAATTATCTTTTGCATACATCAATCAAATATGTTTTGCAAATGAGCTACACTCTACAGGATGCCCACAAAATGCTACATGTCCACCGTGTTCTTTTTTCAGTATATTAAGATAGATGCAATCGGACCTTGAGCTGTATTAAATGACGGTGACATTTCATAAATTAAAATAGGTACAAAAAAATTTTTTTGAGTATTTGTATTCCTAAAAGTTTCCTCATTATCCAGACATGGTGCAGTAAAAAGTTTTGTAGGAAACTAGAATAATTTAAGTGAGAAGATTGAAGGTTGCAGTTGGCCTTTGTGGGTTTATTTGCCTTTGTCCAGCACAGCTCTCTAAGCTGTTGGGTGCTGTCCCTGCAGAAAAATGCTTCTTCTCTGCATTCCAGATCTTTATATTACAAGATGATAAAATGTTCAGGATCTGAAAATGCTTCACAGATAAATAAGTTTTTCAGATAATGATAAGCAGCTCCACAGAGGGGAGAGTCTGCCTTCTGATGAGTCTCTAACAAGAGCTTTACCACAGAAATATTTAACGAGCTGATGCCACAACACTTCTACATCCCTGGCTATTTACAGGTTTCCTAGGTACACAGAAGCATTGTGTTCCAGGAAGGCATAATGGATAATTTCTAGTTTTTTCTTTTGTTGTCAATGCTTTCTTTTATTTTGGACAGGGTGTCAGACCTCTCTGCGTGTCAGTAAAATGAGGAGTCTCACTGTTCAAGGGGGCAGAGATGGAACAAAGGGAACATTACTGATTAGGTTTCTTTCTCTCTGATATTCCCCTCTTAAAAGCAATTTCCTGAAATAGAATTCCATAAGTTTTTAATTATTCTACGTCTTTTTTCTTAGGAAACTATTGAAACAAAAGAGTTTTCCTATCTCATAATATTATTGAATCATGATTTTTTTTTAAAGAGTTTGCATCGTGGAAATGTTTTTTAATAAGTTCCTTAGTGAAAAGAGTGAGAAACCAAAGAATACATGGGTTATTTTAAATAATGTTTTTTTAACAGGCATAATGTGTGTTGTTACAAGTATGGAAGATATAATTTGTCTCTGTAATGTATGATACTTCATGAGAAATTAAATCTCTGATCCAGTGCAATTTTCATGGAAACCACATCTTCTGAAAGAGAAGTTATTCTACTTCTTAGGTGTTTAATACCTAAAAGATTCCTCTAACTTGAGTATTTATGTAGGTGACATTTTTGTATCAGAACATTCTGCAGGCTGTAATGCTTTTTTCAAACTGGACATTTTTAATACATTAGAGTGAAATTTGAAATTTTCTTGACCTTAAATCAATATCTTAATCAACATTTATTTTTGCTCCCATGACTAGAGACAATATTTTACTTCTCTGCTATGACAAGCAGCAAAGGGAAGGAATAGAGAAGAGATGTCCATGTACTGAAGTCAGAGCACTTCCATACAAATGCAGTTACTAAAGTTAACATAAAAACTGTGCTTTTGTGTAGGGGGAAATAAAAGAATAAAATGTAATAAATTTTATTTTTGTGAGGAGTTTTAAAGAACAGTAATATAAGATTATATTAGATCTGCATGGCATACAGCAACATATTGAAATGTCTTATAGACCAATATCTTGTTAATTGCATATTAAAAATCAACTAGATTTTTTAAATGAGCCATCTTAAGATCACTAATCTGTTCCACTATATTCAGCTGCCAGCATATTCCTCTCAATGCAAGAAATACATATTTTCTTAATTTAAGGGGAAGAAATATGCCTCCCTGCATGTGTTGAAATAAGTGAAGGAAGTGTCAGCTGTGTGTGCAGGCAGCCACCTGCAAGTAATATAGAGTTTCTGTGCACCTTACAGGAGGAGGATCAGCTGTGAGCAGCAGTGCACAGACCCTGCTCAAAGCTGAGCCTGCACCTCCCCAGAGCCCTCTCTGCAAGGTCCAGGGCAGGGAATTGTGTCAGGTTCCCTGAAAAGCTTCACTGTCCTGGGGAGTGTGTGCAGATCCCTTCTGTTGTGACAATCTCTGTCACTTAGATAACCACAAGAGATGGGTGTAGGTTGCTCAAAGCAGATTAGTGGCAGATCCAGGATGAAAACTTGACTCCCCTAAGTCTCAGGGGAGCACCTCAGTTACTCTGAAGCCTCTGCTCCCTGCTGCTGCACACAGAGCACAGCTGCTAAAAGTGCTGAGGTTTCTCAGCTTTCACTGCTTTTGGCATGGGATGCACAGAAGTGGCTCGGTATCATGTTTAAGGCTGAGTTTCCAGGACCAATTCAGAGAGATTGAGATTTCTAAATAATCCTTTCCTTGGAAGTGCCTGTAATTTAAAACTCCCTTAGCATGCTTTTCTCTCATAAAAGAGTCTTTCTGATTCATGTCACTTTTATTTGCAACCTGAGGATTTTGCTGGAATCCAATCTGCTTTTTCTGTGCCATCGGTCCTAGAGGAGGTTTTATGAATATGCTCTAGTTCAAGGAGCACTTTGATATATTATCCTGTTGCAATTAGATATCAAAAGTACATATGAATTAAGTGCAGATTCAGCAGTTACTTGATAGTCTAAATATATAAAAGAAGAAAAAAATGAAGAACTGTACTCAGCAGCAGTTAGATAACAACTTGCACCAAATATTTACCTTATTTACTTTCATGTCTAAAGTGATCAGGGAAAATGATGTATTGAGTTTATTTCTTTTCTGTCACCTGAGATATGTCCATCTGACCTTTAGCTGGGGCTGATGAACAGAGAAGTCAGCTGAGGCAGCAGCCTGGTGTTTCATTATCTGCTGCCTCTGAAGGACCCAGCTCTTATCCAGCACAGGTCACAGTGTGGTGACTTCAGCTAAGCCTCACGGGGATAAAAGCCTGTCACTCATATCTGCTGTGGCCTTTGCTTCAGAAACACCAGGATCAAACAAGTTTAAGGAAGGCATTAATTTCCAGATGAGCTGAGGAAATTGGGTTGAGAGCTTGGGTTTAACATAATGAATGAGCTCCTTACCATAATCATCATTTTAGTGACCGGCAAAAAAAAAAAAAAAAAAAAAAAAAAAAAAAAAAAAAAAAAAAAATTAAAAAAAAAAAATATATATATATAAATCAAATTTTGTGGTTTATCAGTGAGCATTTATAGAAACTTTTAGAATTTGAAATTCAGTGCAAAAAACAAACAATAGGTTTTGAGGCCAAATATTATAATCTTTAGTCACACACAACTGGTTGTTCTTCTTGTGTGTATTTCAGATCCTCTGTGATACTACAGAAAGAAAAAAAAGAGCAATTTCTCTTTACTGTGAAATGATATTTGATCCTAATTTTGGTAAGAAAGTAAATATTTCCATCCCCAAGGACCATTGTGATACAAACAGCCCAGATGTTAAAGCATCAGTGTCCCTAGTCTATTTCAGATTAAACATCCTTATATTTTTATTGTGTAAATATTCTCCTTTCTTCCTAAGTAACAAAGAAGAAAGGAGAGTCTAATCAAACTAGAGGAAGATATGTTTTATTTCCAATTTTTCTGCAAGCTTCTCATGTATCATTTAAGCAGACCAAAGGTGCTCTTTGTACCTTGGCACATGTCTACCACAGATGAATGAGAAGACACCTAAGCTCAGAACAACACAAATGTGGAAATTACACCAGGGACCTGGGGTAGTTAAAATCATACTGAAAGATTTATTCTTCCAGCATTAATGCTCTATTCATGTTACTACTGAGCTTTTAAAGTAAAGAGGTCTCTCATCAAGCCACTTCAGCTCTTTGTACGGCACTTTCCTGCATTTCAGACTTGTGTTTTCCCATTTTCTTTCTTTGTAGCATAAGATCAAGATTGTAATCCATCTAGAAGGACTTTTAGTGACCAATGACAGGAATACATTTAACTGGTGGGTGAGGTTTTCTGTAGACCTGTCATTCCCCATATAGATTTGAATTACAATTTATTAACAGATGAAAAAGTTGTTTCAAAAATATTGTGATTTATTATTATTATTATTATTACAGGCCACTTGTCTACACAAAATTATATAATCAAAAGAGCTTTTTAATCATGAGGGGAACATATTTTCATCAAAGTGAGCAGCACACTTTAATTAAATAGAGTAGAAAGCAAAAGACAAGTTCTGAAATGTTGTCTATTGCTGAGTATCTAGGGGACTAAGGAAATCCTTTCAAAAGCTGACCTTTCAAAAGGAAAGCCCATTTGGGTTTATAGCTATTGCTTATCTCTACATGAGAGATTTATGCAGGTAAGTGCCTGCTCTTGAGATGAGAAGATACTTCACCATTCATTGTTATTCCAGGCACTAAGTTGACTGACAGGGCCAGAGCCCACTACTGTGAAAAAGGCATAACTCCAAGGAAGGTTATGAAGGATTAAAAACCTTTCTTCTTAGTACAGATTGCAGCTGAGGAGCTAGTCCATAAAAATCACCACTAAGAGGGAATTATTTGGCAACAGGAGTCAAGAGTTTAGACCTGCTGATCACCTGATCCATGCTGCCTAATTTCATTTGACTATAAAACACATTGAAAGCCATGGCCTGGATGTAGTGTTGATTTTAACATGGCATATCACAAAAGAATGAGATCTGCTCTGTGAAACTATGGGAATTTAGGGTGCAAACACAAAAAGTTAGCACGGATTTGTGCTTTTGATATGACCCCTAAGGAAACACTGGTTTTGTTCCTGTCCATGAGATGTTTTGGTGGCCACACCACTTGTTATAAGGAGAGAGAGTGGGTGGGGTGACATCACCAGAGGAATTTCTCACTCTGTCAAGCCCTTCCTCTTCTTGGTACACTGGGAGAGAGACCATGACAGCCTGGACTGTGCTCATGAGGAACTGCCCACATACCCATCCTGTAACTCAGCACACTGCCAGACCCAACCAGGCAGAATATTCACAGGCAGCAGTGAGTTTTCCTATCTCTGTTCAGAAGTTTCAGCTCTTGGATTGTCTCCTCACAAAGGTCTCCATTAACACATTTTGTGATATTGCTGTCTTCCTGTACTTGGCCAGAAAATCTCTTCCACAATCCAAATTTTTGTTTAAAACTTTTTTTTTTCCCCCAGAAAGATCTTTTCTTTTAAATTATTCAATCAGTTAACATCCAAAGACTTTGTGCCCCTTTGGAAAGTGCTTATAATATTTAAGATGCAGCTTATTCCTGAGTATCATAGTAGAGTGTCATACACAGGCCATTTTTAGGGGCCATAACAGCCTCATTTTTTCAAGAGAATTGTGGGAATTTTTGGCAACTGAATTCTTGTTTAAAAATTCCCATCCTTGATTCTGTTGGATTGGAGTGATAATTAAACTAGGCTGCTGATTTTGTTTTGATTGAATTATCTCAAATAACATTCAGTAAACCCCCAGTTCAACAGATTTTTTATTTCTATTATTATTACTTTCCTGTTGATCAGAACAGAACAATCAAAATAAATAAACAAGCTTCTTACTTACCATAGCAATTATCTTCTGGCAATCACAAAATCCACATCTCCAGAGGTAACTCTGAGTCAGTCTTACTGAAAAAGAATTTGCATTCAAGAGCTACTGAGGAAGAGGGAGGGCATATTATTGACTGTCTCTAAACAGAGAAACATACAAGAGTCTAACCTCTCATTTATACTTCTTTAACTAGGGGATGATGAAGGGAGAGGGACACAAAAGCAATTAAAAATGAAGGCTTACAAAGGAATTGTTTGCAGCTAATCGAGTTGCTGTGAGACCCTGTTTGGTGTTTTCATTCTTCCTGCAATTTGTTAGGAGAAAATCGTTTGTTGCAGGGAATAGAATTCATTCTGGAAATTGTTCCCTGGCACTCAACACATGAGGTTAAACCACAGCCTCTGATACAGGCATGGAAGACTCTTATCTCTACAAAATAATAACATTTATCCAAGCTAGCTGCTTAAAAGCCTTTTAGTAAGGCCACTGATTATTATAGCAAATCAGGCATCTCTGTGAAATTAATCATCTCATCCCAGTGTAAATGTCAAAAGTACATTACAGGTGCTTCCAAGGAGTGTAAAATAAAGCTGAGAAATGAGAAAAGCACTGATATATGAATCAGTGGTACCAAAAGTGCTTTACATGCACTCATTAGAGAGGAAGGCTCTGATCTGATTGGGGCTGGACAATTTTCTGTCCTTGCCCAGATTTGTGAGCTCCAGCTGAAATTGTGTTATGGCCAGAAACAGAAGTGATGAACGCAGTTCAACTTCTTCCTTCCTGTGAATTGTCAATATTAATTCCACAGCTATTAATTTGAAATTTCCTAATTGAATACAGGTTTAGGAGTTTTGGAAGGTGAATGAAAAAAGGCATCAAAATAATTTGCAGAGAAAGGGTCAGTTTTGTTTTTAACCCACATCAGTCCAAGAGAAGGAAGGAAATAGTGTCCAGGCCCATATGAAAGGTGAATGGGAATTTTCAGAGCTAATGCACAGAATGAAACTGCACAGACACAGTTATAACTATTAATGCACATTATATCAAGACAAGGTATAGCCACCTCTACTACAAACTGGCTCATTTGGCCATACTGTACCTTCATGATTAAGAGCAAAGGGTGATCCTAGGAAATGAACTATCTCTAGTTTAAAAGAATTATGAAAATACATCCCAAAACAATCTCAACAGAAACCTTCCCCCCAAAAAACCAAACCGAGAAAAAATTTAGGAGAGTTCTACACTGAACTCTGTGAATTCAATCTAACAATGATGTTATTTAGGCTTAATTGGTGCCAAAAATAGAGGCCAGAAAAGTGAATGGGTGCATGTTGATAATAATTTTTTTAAAAGTGCAGTCTCCATCAAGTGAAAGTTTGCTGGTCTTTTGCAGTGACTGACAGAAGATACTTTACAGAACTGCATACTAATGATAAACCCTTAAGACTTTTTTGCAGTTGCCCATATGGATTTTTGACTAATTTATGTGCTATCCTGACACTCTTCATTACCTTCTAAAGTCGTCATTTAGAAACCCAAAACTAGTCTCCAATGTCTTGAATAGCAAAGCTATTGAAAATTTAATAAAATGAAATACGCACATAATGCAATTTAAAAATCTGTATCACACATTCGTGCAACAACATTTTACATGGATATGGAACATAATCAAACTTAAAATTAGAAATATATTTTCACTGAGTTTCTTACAATTTAAAAAAAATTACTCCAGACCATGAAGTTTACAGATATAAATGATTCAGTGACATCTCATTAGAAGACACAGTGGAATTGATTTCTTATTAAGAAAAACTAGCACTGCTGTAAATTCATTCCCTCCTCAAATTCCCAACTTTGTCTTGAATTACAGTCACTACCATTATTGACTTGCAGTTCTACTTTTCCTTAGTTTTAGCTTTTCTCTTAAAATCATATGTCTTCCTTCACTTTCATTGAATATAAACCTCAAAAAAACCCTCAAAAATGCTCTGAACATGCAAAGCAAGTTCTTGACAAAGAAAAAAAGAACATAAAAAGGTGTTACCGTCAGTTCAGAGTGTCTCTGACCTTGACCTTGTGGAGAAAGACAAAAAAGAATTGGAAGGAATCTGTGGCCTGTAGAAAATTCAGCTGTCACTGATGAAGCACATCCCATGACCTGGTGGACCAAAGGCATTTTTTGATATCAGAGAAAGGAAGAATATCTGTAAAATACTTTGATTCTCATGTGCTGTCCTTCAATGGGATATTGATTCCAGGTTTACCTAGAAAATGTAGGGATTCTTCTGTTATGTAAAAACCTGTCTGGTACCACGCTGGATTTCTATGCCAGTTTAGGAAATCTATGAACAGCCTTGCTCTAGCTATTTGGTATCTATTATATTATATATCTAGTGTAATACTGGAGTGAGCTACACCTTCTTTAAGAACAAAACCTCTTAATAAGAAAAAAGCATTTTAAGCAATCCTTTTATTTTATTCCTGTCTGCTTAGTCTCTCAAAGAAGCAGCTGAATTGTCCTCATAAACCTACATTATAACATGTTGCAAAACACACATTATCCAAGTGTTTTAGTGCAAGAAGCAGCCTGCCTCTTGATTTCTGCTTTCCTTAGACAGACTGCCTTATAACGAGAATCTTTTCATTACTTCATTATTACTTGATAGCTTCCTATTATAAAAGCATTATTTAAACAATGGGTTTGATGATCCCACAATGAGAATTGTGTTGAGAAGTTTCCATGGAAACAATACACAACATTAATAGCCTGAAATGGAACTGAAATCTGCTTTTGGCCTAAAATACCAGAAGCACGTATGATGTGAAGCCTTTGAAACCTTTAAATGATCTTATACATTATATTTTTATGCCAAGGTTTTCATATTTCTGAGGCTACAAAGACATATGGCAAAGTCCCTCAATAATTATAACTGTGTAATAGCAGGAGCTGTAATTATAGTTTCTATAGACAGATTTAATGTATTTCAGGCAAAAAAAAAGTTACCTCTTCTTAAGCACAAAATGCCACTTCCTTCATTCATTCATGTCTAATTCTAGTGAAACAGAGATCCTACTGTGGAAATCTATATTGTGGCCAAATGAGATGCAAATTTTTCTACTGAGCCTTGGTCTTGTTTTCAGGAGAAATGACAGGAAACATGTTCTCCATGGGAACATCCCCACATCTACCTCTTCTAGAAACCCCTTTGTGCTCATTAGAAGGCAGAAAAGGTGTAGCATCCCCCTACAAATGTCTTCTGACCTCTGAAATTATTTTTTTTTAAAAAAACCAAAACACTCTGGTTTTGCTGCCTAATGAAGAGGAAGTTCAAGTGTCTAAGGCAGAAGGTATATCTGCCAATTGTGGCTCTTCAGTCTGGATACAATGAAACAATCCTGTTTAAACAAACATTTTAATCATGGTCTCATCCTGAATCATGATTGTGCTGATACCATTAGTGTGTGCATGTGTGTAAATAAACCCATAAATAAATAAGTATATTATGCATTTGTTCAGTATAGATGCACACATCTATTGGATCAATTACATTTGGCTTAGACCACTGTTTCAAATTGCCTTCTGTGACAGTGCTGGTGAGAAATTTGCATTTTTCTTGCAAATAAAAGTTTCCCAGTACTCAAACTAACTCAGGTGCTTCTACAAAGCAACAATTATCCCTACAATATTAGAAAAGCAGTGGGAGCTGGCAATGCAGCTGTACTTAAAGGCTTTGCTTAATAGACCCCAAAGGCATTGAATCTTCTGATTTCCACCAGAAGCACATAACACAGCATTTTTTTAAATAGGACATTCTTTCTATGCCACTGAGTATTTTTCCTATGGCTTGCATGATCACTTGCTAAATCTGTTATGACAGGCTACTTATCTCAGTCCAGAGCTTTAAGATTTTTGGATCATTTCCCCAACTCTAGACATTTTGGTAACAATTCTAGCACACCTAGCAAACATTTTACAGCACATCAGAGGGAAAAAATATTATAGCAGGTTAATTTCACAAGTGTTTCTTTTGCTTCAAGCCAGTTTCTCATCCTAATTGACCACCTTAGACAGGTATGTGGCTGCTTTGCATCTACAGAGTGGCACAGAGAAGCCTGGGCCAATATATTTATGTGCCTAAAATAAATGGCCTAATTTTCAAAGAAACATAACACCAACACCTCCTACCAACAGAAATGAAAGCTGTGGTCTCAGCACTTTTTAAAATGAAAAATTAATTTGAAACAGAAACTTTTATGCCTGTGTAGGGAGATCCTCATGCAGGTAGCAAGAGCTGGGGTGGAAATAGACTGACATAACTTTTTAAAGGCTATTTTGCACTTATGATTCAGAATAGAGGTGGAAACTTACCTGGTTTGCTATTTCATGGCATTTCACGTTCTCTTGCAGTTGAGTCTGCAACTTTCAAATTATTGGCTAGCTAGTAAAGATCTGTATTTATCACACC
Organism: Zosterops lateralis; assembly: GCF_965231275.1. Classification (NCBI taxonomy): domain Eukaryota; kingdom Metazoa; phylum Chordata; class Aves; order Passeriformes; family Zosteropidae; genus Zosterops; species Zosterops lateralis. Next base: position 66,296,113 of record NC_139765.1, read on the forward strand.
AATAAATCTTTTAGGTAACTCATGCCTTCAAACCAGAGGTGCTAAGAAGCCATGTAAATGCAATTTTTTTTGGCTGCTCTGATTTCTTAGAGCAAAGTTATTTCTTCCCAGCCTGTGTCAGGCCTTTTTCTGTGTGTAGAATGTGTCTGCCTCAGACTTTCAGACTGACCTTTAAAATTTTGGGAGGCAGAGCTGTGTCAGAAATATATTGTACTCTTTGAGAGTTGCTCATTTCATCATGCCAGGTTAGAACCTCATTGCAATTTAGGCACAAAGTGGAGCCAGCTGGAGGCATCTCCTGCAGCCACAAACCTGTTGTCTCCCAGGTTCTCACAGTTAGAATTTGCCAAAAAACAAAGCCATATTCTCCAGCATGGAATATTTTGTTTGTAACTTCTATTGTTGCCTTTTTGTGCCCTGTTGGGAAGCAGTCCCTTTCCAGCTTCCAACCACATGCATTATTTTACAGCCCTGGAAGTAAAAGTATGTGTTTATAGAGGCAGATATTCCAATGTATCTTGGCTTTTATCTGTGGCAAAGATACGTGGTTTACATAACTGTGGTATCTAAGGAGCTTTTATGGTTTTCGCCTCACATCAGCACTGGGCAAAGTGACAATTTTTTACTGTTTTATTCACAGAAATCTCAAACACAGAGAAAGGTATTTAGGACCATAGAAGAAGTGAAAAGGGAAACAAAGAATTAAGCTGGAGCTGGTGGGTTGCACGCTGGTTTTTTCCTTCTCTTTCTACTTCGAAAGTAGGGGTGCTTATATGAACCCATTTTGAGTGAGATCTAATTTTCTTTGAGCTCAGGTAAATCTTTCTTACACTGAATTAAGCAAATCAATTTGCTTAAACTTGGTGTGCTATTTTTTAAGATCTTAAGTCATGGGGTTACATAAAAAGTAAAGATGGAAGGAATGTCCGAGGGTTATTTTAAAAAAAAATTAAAATTTTCATTAAGAAATTAATAAAAATTTTATTAAGATATTTCAGTGGGAAAAAAACCACTTCCCTTTCAAAGCCCCATTACCCCCATCATCTTTATCAAAATAATAATTTTTTAAAAAAATTTAAAAAACATTAATAGAAAAAAAAAGAGAAAATAACAAAACTTCATTAATAAAGATAAGAAATGTAAAATTATTTTATATTTCTATTATGAATACGCACAAAAATAAATTAAATTCATAAGCGAGGCAGACACACCGTGTATAGAGTGTCCATTTTTCTTACACAGAAATATAAGAAAATGGGGAGAATGCTGGTTTTATGTCTAACACTAACTTTTAGAGATCAGCAAAATGTACTGATTTGCACATCTGTGCATACACAGGCCACATTTTCTAATAGAGAATCACAGTTCAATTGAAGTACTCAGATGGGGTCATTTTCCTATACATTTTCTATTTATTTCTTTGAACATAGACCCCTTGAAGGCCCCTTGAAGTGCACAGAGGCACTGGAAGAGAATTAAAATGTCAGGAAACTTGTAACTTCCCTTCTGTTGTCAAGACAGAAATTTTAAATCAAGTATGTGAATACCAGTAAATAAACCTTCAGCAAAATTGCCCTTCTTGGAAAAAAAAAAAAATGGAGGATTCCATTTTAAATACATGGTTCTCCTACAGGATAATTGATTGTTGCATTTCAGGGAAGTGGGAGGAAAAATTCCTGCACTGGTTGTGGACAGTATGATGTACATAGAGAAGATGATTGACCTCTTCAACCTTTTCCCTATTTGCAGTGTGTTTTCTCCAGTTTCCTGTTCTCCACCAGGAGAGATCACAAGGTGTCATTTTAAATATTAATCCAAAAATTTTGTACAGTCTGAATATTCTGTCGCATCTTTATGAGGGAACTGAACAGTGTTCCTTCCTAGGGTAATAATAGTGGCATTGAGAATTCATTGGAAGATAATGCTGAGGTTCAGCCTAGGGGTTCCACGTGGCCTCAGGAGAGAAATGCTTCTTGTTGCCCTAAGCTGAGAGACAGAGAGGTAAAATGAAAATAACTTATATGTGCTTTTCATCTTTATTGGCTTTTGAGGGCTCCTAGAGGATTAGTTTAGGCTGGATGGAAAAATGGAAAAATTCTTGGAGCCAGATGAACTTTGGAGCCTATATAACTTTATCATCATTTACCCCTGGATAGTGCAGTATGGATTCTTCAAGATAGCAGGAGAAGCAGGTTGAAACCTTGCAGGATTCCTTCATATTCCTTAACCCTAGATCAGCTGACTTTATCTGTGTGAAATCCAAATAGGTTTTCACAGTAAAGTCACACACAGATCTCTTTGAGGTCAGTGACTCTGACTGGAATACAATACAGGTTTCCAAGCCCCTTGTAACTGGCCAAGGTCTCTAAAAATACAGCACCCAATCCAGAGGGTGCATCCAGCAACTCTCTGTTGTACAGCTGATATATCTGAAGCAAAAATAAAATGAGCGAACAATGGAAAATGCAAAATAATAGAATTTCAATGCTGAAATTCAATGTGTCATTGTTCATGCCAGAGGCAAGTAATATCATCTTCAAATAATCAGAGATTTTCATTTGGACACTGAATAGAATATATTACTTTAATTTTGGATTCTGCCTGATTCAAGAGACACTTACATATGGATTTCTACATCTATCATAGAGCTGCAGAGATGCAGAGGTTCAGTCCAAGTTCCAGGATCAAGCAGTAATTTCTGGGTGTGATGCCACGAGTCATTTCCCCAGGCAAAGCAGAGCAACTAATCACACAAGTCAAGATTTACTCTGCAGGATCAAGGGTTGCTGTATTTAGCTCTAACTCTCATTTGACAGGTCCACTTAATTACCTTTTATTCCATGATTAGATGAGTTGATTTAGTCTGCATAAGTATTAATTTTCAATTTACCATTTAAATAGAAGAACCAGCATTGTACTTTTCAGGTTTACTTGTGAAATTATTTTTGATTTTAAGTATATTTGCATTCAGGGCTTTTTGTTACTTTAATTAGATAAAGTTAATTCTTTTTTTTTAAAAAAAATGCAGTTAATATGTTAACGGGAAAATATGAAGGGTTTCGAAATGAGGCAGGTTTCTAAATGGAAAGGCCCTAACCAATAATAATTTCAAACAGTTAAATAGTGTGTTCTGCAAAGGTTTGTACCTCAAAGTGTTGTAAAAAGGAGGTAAGAAGCATTTCCCCATTTTTAACAGACCCCTAAAGTCTTTATAAATGATGATGAAAAGCCTGCTCTCTTTGCTTGTTCCTTTCCCTCCAGGGACCCTATAACTGTAATCATGTGGAAGTGAACTCTCCTCTATTATGCAAAGCTTGTTTCAGGTACAATGTGGGCACAAGGTGCTCTGGAGAGCAAAGCTATTGTTGTTGGCCAACCTGTTCTATTTTAAACCCCTCAGTAAATCACTCCTTTCTTTTCTTGATTACTTGCTTCAGACAAACCAATTTTGAAACCCATATAGAGTTGTTGTGCCTGTGGGGTTAAGAAGTTGACTTTCTTTGGTTCTCATAAGTTAATGGCCCTTAGTCACTCCTGCTCATAAGACTGAGTTACCTAATTGACTGAGGGCCGTGTTGAGACTTCCAGTAACGTCTGCCAAATTTAGCTTTTGTGAATTGTCCCATCTGTTGACTGTGTGCAGAAATAGACTCACAGCTCTGCTGGATTGTAGGTGGCTGGAGTGACTCACCAGCCTTCCTCACCAGAGCCACAGCAGGCTCTGAGGCTCAGAGAGGACCAACAACAGACAGAGGGAACATCTTTGCTGTGCGTGGAACTGAGAGCATCACAGAAGCCTGCAGGCACTCATGTGCTTCTGCATTACATGGTCTGTGCTTCTGGTCTCAGCAAGCTTGGCTTAGCTGGGATGAGAACAGTCAGTTAAACATAAGAAGAGGTTGCCTGAGAAGCTGAGCTATCTCCATTTTCAGAGATTTAGATTAGATTAGAACCCAGATTAGAAAGGAGCATGGAATCAGTGGTGTGGGTTTAGCTGGTACCACAGATACTGTGCTGGGAGACCTGGAAGGTCATTTCCAGCAGGGAAAGTATTCCCACCAGTATCTGACTCCAGTGCCTCTCACATGAGTTCCCAGCCTCTGTGAGGAACTTATTTAGTCCTCATGAAAACACACGTCATCTTCTTGTTTCACATTGCTATTGCTTATTGCAATGACATTCTCCAAGGGCAGCAAATAGGTACCTTTAGGTCTTCTGCTGAAAATTACTTCTATAGCACACAGCTAAACCCAGATTTTGCCATAGACTCCTTTCTTACAGAACCACTTTCAACATTTCCTCATCATATTCATTTTCCTCATACAGTATCAGACAGTCTCTGTACTGCTTTTCAAATGTTGACCCAGTGAAGCTGAAATCAGAGGGACAATTTGAAAATAAGGGTCTGCCTGACTTGTACATACAAGTATTTTAACCTAGTTCATTACCTTTTTCGTGATTATCAACCAAGAGTTCAAATAACCAATTTAATTTAAAAAAAAAATAAAAAGAGAGAAATCTTGCCAAATACATTGTCTTCAAATTTTCCAGAGTTAAGAATTCCATTAACTCATTACATTGTACCATGGACACTGCATCTTGCTTAAAATTCAGGAAAACAAATTCTGCATTAAAAGCTGAATAATATCCAAATTAACTCAGTTTCATTGTTGCTGAAAGGTATCTTGTTCAAATGCTCAGAGTAAGAAAAAGATTAAAGAATGAAATATTCTGTATTTCTTGATATACTATCTGATAAATGCTTGTGTCTTATGTTAATGTGTTATATTAATTTCCTTCTTTTTGAACCTTTTAGGGATAGAGTTTTGGAAGAGAAAACAAGTTTAGAATTCAGTCCTACCCTATTTGTAGAAATCTCTTTCAAAACATGGGTCACACTGTAGAAAGAGTTTGGTTGTCACTGCTTTCAATTAAAGCCTAAGGAAAACATCTGTGCTCAGTTAAACTTCAAAGACCTTTGTTGCACTGAGGCTACAACATTTCCATGAGACTGGAGATAACCCCCCACGAGCAGGCAGCTGGCAAGCTGAGTTTGTATCCTTGATTCATAGGTAAGCATTGGTCTGTCAGTGAGCTCAAACGGTAAATATCAATCTGTTCAATGCTGGTTTGTTTTTTATAAATTTAACCAAAATTCATATATTCTGTTAGATTTCATGGAGATACTACAGTGCTTCATCTCTTCAGGGAAGGGTTTGGTATAAAGATAATGTAATTTGAGTCAAAGACTTTCTGAGATTATGCTTTTTCCTCCAGCTGGACAACATAAGTAAACATTGACAAATTATGCAGACCTGGAGTTTGTGTCCCTTTAGTACAATATCAAACAAAATTAAGAATTAATATGAGACATAAAGATCTTTGCTGTTTCAGGGTCAGAAGAGTTACCTGATTATTTCCATTCTGACTTGCCTGATCTTCAGTGGTCTAAGTTTTGGTAACTTCACATTGTGAGAGGATATAAGAATCCCTTTTATAGTCTTTGCAGTATTGAATTATCTAAGGTGTTTTTTACAAATAAATAGACTGACACTGCTGAACATAATTTTTCTAATGTTAGAAATGTCGAACTAAATAACCTCAAAGAGACAAATCACTTTGCTCTTATCCAGATATTGTGCAATGTCCTTATTAACATTTTGAAGGCTTTCAATGTTCAATCAAATACTGTGCTCCTGTTCCAAAGCTGACTCACCTCCAGACAGCTCAGAACACGAGCTATCCCTGTCAGTCATGTAAATATACTGTGTAAAAGCCAAATTCCCCTCGTTCTGCCTGGGCCAGAGCAAACAAGCGCCATCTCAAAGGCAGTAGTGTGCAGGTTCTAGAACAGAAGAATCCCTCACCAGAGCAAGACCACTGCAGTGTGAAATCAGGTTGTGAATGAGGAGGATCACTTCTGGGTTCCCCCAAGCTGCCTTACGGATTGTTCTGCATCCATAGACTATTAGACAGCAGAATGGATCCTGGGGGCCTGTCAGCTGTTGTTACAAACTAAGCCCAAATTAGCATCTTTATTGAATTGTAAGAAAAATTAAAAAAAAAAAAAAAAAAAATCAAAACAGACCAGCAAATGGAAAAATGAGTTAAGTTTAATTAAAATGTAATAGCATTTGTGAATTTAGACTTAAACTGAGGGGGGAAATTCAATAGACATTTATTTTATTTGGGAACTTCAGGAAGGTAATTAAATGCACTAATTTGTTTTGAGTCCTCCCTGAGGATCTTTTAAAGTCAGGGCATGGTCTGAACTAGTGCTACCATCAGATTGATTTAAAAATATTTATATAACTAACATGTGTTCCCAGAATTCTGATCCCAGCATCAACTAGATGGTAGCTTTTGGAAATGTGTCTAGTTTGCAAGACTGTGCAGAGTTCTGAGCTAACTGGAATTATTTACTTTTGCTGGTATGAACTTTGGGATTTCTGCTTTCCAATGTTTTGTTCAAGCTTTAGTATCCTTGACATTCAAGAGAGATTGTTGACCTAGTAGCCTTTGTAGAAAATTGAGAAAACCAGTCTTTGTTTCTTTAGGATTTTTTTTTTTTACTTGCATAAGTCTAAAAGTTTGGTGCCCAGAAACTGGAGTAAGTTAGTGGTGATATAACATATCTCTCTCACGTGTCTCTTTGTCTCTCTCTCTATATACACACACATACATATATACAACAAAAAAAAATAATCTATAAAATAATATATAATATGATATCTTTAATACTGTCCTAGTATACATACTTGCACACACATTCACACAACTTACATGCCTATATATGTGTGTAACAACCTGCTGCCTGTTTTTTTGTCATATCACCTGAGATCAGGTTCATCCAAGGAACATCTGAATAACAATTAACAGACTTCCAGGTAATATTAGTCTGAATTGGTTTGGGGTTGGCAGCTGATGAAGTACTGCCCTTTCTATAAGCTCAGCAGTTATTTGTGTTCTATGTTTGGAGGAGCAGCTGGAGTTCATTTAACTACATTTAAAACCTGTACTGTATATTCAGCCATCATAGGTTTCAAGAGAGATAGAGTAGGGGGGAAAAAAAGGCATGCATTTTGAAGGTGTTATTTGCCTTAGATGATTCAGACAAATCACATACTCGTCGTGTATTTATCTCTTCATTAATCATCACTGAAAATTCAGGGTGATTTGCTCAGTGGGTGTCTAAATGAGGGGAGGAAGGCCCACCCCTTTTCTTTAATATGGGAGTTGATACTTCCTAGTATAATAGTTCATTCAAAACCCTTCCTATAAACTACAGGAAAAAGAATAAAATAAAAGAAAATAATCATATCAATTGTACCTAGACCCCTACCAGTAATTAGAAACCTGACTTCCATTGATCTGTCATTGGTAATCATTTGGTAATCATCTACCTACATAGGAAAAAGATTTGCAGTGAATCAGGTTTTTTATTCAACATTTTTTGACACCACTCACTCCTCTGGTAGGCTGTCACAACAGTGGTGATGCAGGCTGCCTTCTGTTGATCTCCCTGGTAATTAGTTTTTGAAGGTTAATCCCACTAGGCATTCCCTGTGTCAGCTTGGAGTTTAATGACTTTCTGAGCTTTAAAGCACTATGTGCTGGAGATAAAATATTGCACAAAGTTGGGATCTGACTGATCCTCCAGCATGCTGACCTGATCCAATTCAGATACCCAACCCATCAGGTTAGTACAGATGAGGCATTGCTGTTTTCCTGTCATGGGCTCCCTCTGGGCATACAGAGAGCCCACAGTGTAACCTGTGCATGCAGTGATTTTCTGACACTCATGGAAAAGGAACACATATCTACTTATATCTCAGTCAGAGAAATTTTCCTTTTAATGGGGATGCAGCTCAAAGTCAAACCTTGGCCTCCAGCAAGGCCTGAAATTTATTTGGAAATAAAACTCAACTCCTAAAGTGTCTAAATTGCCTACAACTACTTGATTGTGGAGACTGTAAGAGGTGTCAACGCTGTTTGGAGGTTCTTATGCTCTTCTTGAAGGGATCTTCTCTTGGCCATGACTCCAGAGAGGATTTCTGGTCTCATCTGGTGTGACTGTACTGATGTCCTCAAGGTCTTAGTTGCAAGAAATCCTCAGAGCTGCACCATTAAATTTCACCATACCAATGTCTCTACTTTGACTGTGTAGAGATTGTAGCTCAAAACCAAGAATAAGGAGCTAATATGACATGTAGTATGCATAAAAAGACCAAAAATAGTCCTGAAACAAGAAACCTTGTTACAACTGGAATTAAATGCATTTTCAGTGAACAATAATCTCAGATGAATTGATTTTATATAACTTTAGTCCTATAAAATTTCATAGAATCACAGAATATTTGGAGTGGGAAAGGAGCCACCAGGATCATCAAATTCAACTCCTGGCCCTGCCCAAGATACCCAAGAATCACATACTTAGATAAATAGGGGGTGGTTCATTTAACTAAAAGTGAATATTCATCCCTGAGAACATCATTCTTCTCTTCATCACTGGAGAAACTGGTATCTTAGGGGAATAGTTCCTCTCTCCTCTAATCTGATATTTAATTGAGGATCAGATGAATCATGCCCTTAGTTTTCATACCATTAATGGAGAGAGGAAGGTACCACAGATAATAAATCATCCTACCTATGCTAGATGCCTTTTAAAGGATGGGTTATGCTTCCTCCTAGATCTATCTTTGTATCTTTCCCATATATAAACATTTCCTTGATAACTAGTCTATATATGTGATGCCAGACAAAAATAAATCCATCCATCAGGCTTGCACACATTGTGCACGTGTTCTTTAAGGGAGAAAAGAAATTCTTCATGCAGTGATAAGTTTTCCTTCTGGAGTGAAGTTGGAGCTGAGCTTATCCCTATGGCCCCAAAGCCCGTCTGTGTCATTAAATATCTTACACTGGTAGCACAGAAGGAATATTTGCAAATACATCCCCTTTCAGGCACAAGTACCTGCTTGGTGAAGACCAGTGTGGCTGTGCAGGGGCTCAGCTGTTTTCCATTAGGGCTAATGACAACCACTGGGAGATATCTGCAGGATGCACTGGCTCCAAGGGAGATGCAGGGATTTTCTTATCTGTTCCCTTTCATTTATTGCAGCTCAGGAGGAGAGTGCCTGGGTCATTAGTTTTTAAGAAGGGCTGCAATAGGATATAAGAAGAAAAAAAAAAAAAAAAAAAAAAAAAAGAGCACAGGAGAAAAAAAAGGAAAAAAGAACCATAGAAGTAATTTCACAAGAACTTCAATTAAAGTCCATAAGCCTAATTAAGGTAGGTTTTTACTGGTTGAAACTTATTTGTTGAATAAAACGCCATGTAGACTTTTACTCTGGAAGTAACAAAACCACTTTTATTTCCACAGAAGGAAGGTCTAGCCCAGGTTCTGCTTCCTTCCCTGACCCCAACTAGATTGGTAGCCCTTGTTGTCTCATGTAGTCAGGTGAGCAGCCTGGGGCAGGTTGTTCAGTGTTGGCTGAACCCCAGGGGAGAGCTCGGGGAGAGATAAAAGTTGGTCAAATATCCACAACCTGGGGAGATTAGAGACACAAATCCACTGAGAGCATTGGTTTGGAAGCTCCAGATGAGGGAAAATTGAAGCTATATCCCCTGTGCTGACCTTCAGCAAAGCTATGTGATGTGGAAGCTAAATGTCTCAAAGGAATACTGTGAAAATCCTGATGTTGCTGGCATGTGGTCCATGAAGAGCCCATGCTGTGAACATTGCACTTCTTTCTCTGCTTAGCCTTCCAAGGCTGGAGCCCTGCTCTACAGGGTGCTAAGAAATTTCAATCAGTGGCAGTCAAGGGTGCACCAAAACATGCACAAGACATAATGAGGTACAAAAATAGCTTTTATGTAAACTTACACAAGTTGTAAATCTTGTTGTTGTTCTTGTTGTTCTTGTTGTTGCCAGTGATAGGGAGAAACTTACTGAAGGATTATTAAATGAAGAGGGATACATACAAGATAATTTCAGAGATGTCTGCACTTTAGCAAAACAGTTTCCCACTATCTGAAGGTCTGGATGCATATCTTGGATCTAAATTCATGAGCTGTATATTACTGATATGCAGAAGCCATATCTGAATCCTTAAAATAATTATGTCTTTTTTCCTTTGTCAGAGGACGATAGCATTGTTTGGGTTGGAAGAGACTTTTAAAGGTCATGTAGCCCAATTCCTCTGCAGTGAGCAGGGACATCTTCAGCTAGACCAGGTCACTTAGAGCCCTGTTCAATGTTTTCAGGTTTGGGGCATCCACCACCTCTCTGAGCAAACTCTGCCAGTGTTTCACCATCTTCTCAGTGAAAAACCTCTTCCATATATATATATATATAATCTAAATTGTTATACAATCTAAATCTACCCTCTAATTTAAAATCATTGCCTCTTTCCCTATCACAACAGGCTCTGTCCTGATGTTTCTTATATACTGCTTTCAAATATTGAAAAGCTCCAATAAAATTCCCCAGAGCCTTCTTTTCTCCAGGCTGAACAGCCTTAATTCTCTCATCCTTTCCTTATAAGAGAGGTGCTTCATCCCTGTGAATATCTTCATCATCCTCCTCTGGACTCCCCTCCAGGTCCATGATGGACCTTTTAGGTCCTTTCCAACCCCAGCTGGTGATTCTGTGAAATTATGCTGGGTCAAATGTGGACCCCTGACAGAGTTGTTGCCCACTGCTCCCTGGACACAGGAATCCAGATACCTCCTTATGCACTGATCTGGCTATCCTTCAAATACATATCTCTCCAATTTAGAGATGGATGTTTTAGGGAGCCTCTGTCAAAGGCATCCCAGAAATCCAGATAGATGACATCCATAGATCTTTCCCTTGTCCTTCTTATTGTCTCTATATTTCACCTTCAGAATATTTCTTTTCCAAGATTTATGACTCAGTGATGTGAAAATGCACATAATAGCAAAAATCTTATTAATTGAAGTAGGAACAATAACCAAGTAATTTTCTTACCAAACATAGAAAAATACTGTGAGCTTTTGTTATTAAAGAGATTATAAGATGCATTAAAGGTATTATTAATTTTCTAAGCTTTTCTTCAGTTGCATCCATTTTGATTTTGAACACCTATTAATTGGATAATTAAAGTTATTCAAAGAAAGTACTGTTTAATCAAATGCCATTTTCTTAAGTAACTGGTATTTTACATTTATCAAAACATATTGTTATTTCATGAATGGTTTAAGAGCAAAATTCTGAATTCAATTGAAGGATAAAAGCCACAGATTTTATGATGCAACATCTATTGGCTTCAGCTTTGAATTGAATCCAAAGACCTGAAGGAGGAAATGTTGTAATTCATAATGTCTCTGACTAAACAGTTATGATTCTGTTTATGATATTAGAAACACTGCCACATGCTTCCCAATCTGTGACATGGTTACATGGGAGAAAATCTACATCAGGGTAGGGACGGGTTTTTTTAAATCCACATTTATGGTAGGATCAAAATGAAATAAAATTAGAAGACATTATTTATCCGAAGTAATCTAAACTATTATATCAATCCTTTTTCCCAAATGCACATTCAGAAGAGCATACAAAAATATACAAAAATGAGAGATAGAAAAAGAAAATAATCAAAAAGCAAACAAAGAAACATATTCAAGTTTATTTCATGTCAAATTCTCAGGTTAAATTCCCAAGAAATTAAGGGAAGTAACCATCTTTGAAAAAGTAAATAAATTTATTTTCTACTGTTCTATGTTGTAAATTTTCAGCAGTTTGATTCAGATAAATATTTTCCACATGCTGTTGTTACAGTTGTCCAGTAATGAGATTCAGAACGATGTGTCTAGCTGAGACAGACATGGCTTTTCTGTCAAAACAACATACGACTGAAATTCAAATGGCTCAAAATCAACTCAGTAGGTTATCATCTGACTTTCTGCATAAAGACTTGCAAAAAGAATTTATTTCATCTTTGTTTCTACTGTTTCTATCATAGTAAAAGAATATGTGTTTTCAGGCTTTCTAGTGGCTGGTATTATACCAAAATCCACAAAGAAGCTCAGCAATCTCCATCTTACCTTGGTAATCACAAAGAAAAAGACATTTGATTTCACAGCCAAACTGTCCTTCCTGTGTGTAGGTTGGTTTGTTCCTGAGCAATTGTAAAGAGTGTACTTGATTTCAAATACTATTTTAGTTTGAATGTCTCTCCTTTTCCCTCTGTGCCTGAAAAAATGTATCCTGCAAGTTGAGTTAGCATGGGTTCATATGTATTTGTAAATATTGACCCCATGAAATTAAACTAGAGAAGATATTTTATGCTTCTTTACATACAACTTACTCACTAATCTGCTGTTCAGAGAGAATGGGAATATCTTCCCTTCTTTAATTTGCAAACTTCTCAGGAAACTGTCTTCTCTTCTAAGTCATATATTGACTTTCACAAAAACATGTATTAGACTAATTTTCATACTGGTCAAAACAAAAAAAAAATTCTTTTATTTCATATACTGACATCTCTACATTTATATTTGGCAATATAAATCAAACTCTAAACTGCCCATAATTTCCCATGAACCTCCATTTAAAGATGCTATTACCCGATCCACTTAAAAAATCCTGTTGATAAAAAAGGTCTCCCTCAAAAGTCTTAGCTTAAAATATAGCATAGTTTAGTACATAGAGCTAAAAATATGTAATAAAGGAAACAATTTTAAATCTTTGCTTCTCATGATACTGAGAGTACTAATAAATGAAAATGCTTTGTCTTAATAATCTCTTCCTTGTGGATTATTTAAGTAGAAATTCAATGAAATTTTTATGAGGGAAAAACAAAACCTCATTACAAAGCTTTCATTTTGCCAAATGTGATAACAGTACTCACAAAAGAAAATCCTTGCTCCTTGCTCATACTTTTGTGTGCAGTTAAGATAAAAGTTTCTTTTCCCCTGTAAGCAAAAGTTAAGTACCTGCTACAACTATGGTTTTGGAGCACAGGCTACATTAGATTACAGCCTTAGGATCTCCTTTGTTTCATCTAACTAGAGACATTTAAAAGCTGATAAGCCTAAAATAATTGTCTGGGCTTTCTTTTTAATCAATCAGGAAAGACAGACATCTCCAAAGCATGATTTGTCCTGCTTATCTTAGAAACATAGGTGCAGAAATCTCATTGCCGTGAGAGGAGTTGCCTTTTCAGAAATTCCTCTCTTTCCTTTGACTACAAAAGATCTTAAATAGCATGGTCAAATTAAACATGCAACTTCTAAATCACTCCAGTGAGATGAGGTTAATCTCCTTACCCTTTACATGTGAGACTAAATAATTTTCAAATATGGTAATTCTTCCCTGAAGTTCTGAACTCTGTGGGCAAACTGTAGGTTTTGACAGAGAAAAGAGGGAACCCTGTCTTTGACCTTGAGTTTTGTCTTGAGGTTTGGGCTTGAGAGGAATTTAAGAGAAAAAAGAAGGCTCTGGTTTCTGGTTTGACATCAAGAAGGAAGCTCTAAGGTCAGCAGCCCCTGTGAAGATTCACTGCCATGATTTGTTGGACCAAGTCCAGAGAGGGGTCAGAAAGATGCTTGGGTGACTGGGAAACCTCTCCTGTGAGGAAAGGCTGAGAGATTGGGATTGCTCAGCCTAGATGAGAGAAGGCTCCAGAGTGACTTATTGCAACATTTTAGTATTTGAAGGGGCCCACAAGGGACTTGGAGGGGGATTTTTACAAGGGCACTTGATGATGGAACATGGGGAAATGGTTTTAAACTGACAGAGGGTAGGTTTAGATTTGGTATTAGGAAGAAATTCTTTAATCTGAGTGTGAGGAGGCACTGGAACAGGTTGCTCAGAGAAGCTGTAGATGCTCCATCCCTGGAAACGTTCAAGGCCAGGTTGGATGGAATTTGGAGGAACCTGGTCTGGAGGAAGGTTGGCACAGGGCAGGGGGTTGAAACAAGATGAACTTTCAGGTTCCTTCCAAATCAAACTATTCTATGATTGCATGTTTTGTACAGATGTAGTTCTGACACATATTGAAAATTCAACACATTTAGTAAATCCTTATGCTTCACATAGTTCTTAGAGGCATAAAAACTGCATGGCAATTACAGTCAGTAAATCTTATTATAAATTATGCCATATGCATACATTTCAACTATATTGTGATTCAAAGTTGTATTTTTACTGGCATCTTTTTACATAATTTTAGTTGGGCATCAGAGTCTAAATTAATTAGATTATAGAACCTTTCCATTTGTTACTATAAGGTCTGAGTCTTGTTAATGGATTCCAGGAGTGTTTAGTGGCCTTTTCTTTAGTTGGAATTTTTTTCCTCTATTTTTTTAATATAAAAATACCTGTATGTCAGAAATGTGTGTTAAGTGTTTCTATTCCTGAAGCAATTACAATTTGCAAATGAGAATTCACGAAAGCTTTGTTCTTTAGTTATTTCTCAGGCAAAGGGAGAAAATCAGCCTTTGAATTGTTTAAGTGATGTGACATGAGGGTGTTTCAAGGGCCCAGTGTTTTATTACTGACTTCTGAGCATGCAGGTTGAAGCAAAATTATCCAGATAAAAATCTTTAATATAAAATGGATAAAGGAATCTAAATCTCTGGAAGCCATAGGCTCTGACTGCTTATCACTTTGGGTAGTGTTGGCATCTTCTACCTTTAGACATCTATATTGTAGGAATCTCTTTTTCTTTGCTGAGCCTGTTGGAAGGTAGACATCTAATCCAAATCAGATGAGCTGTGATTTAGGATTGGTTATTTCTCACTATTGTTTCTAAAGGTACTTCAAGTACTTCAGATACCCCATGTGCCTAGATGAAATCCATCCTACAAGTTGCACAGATGTAACATGGATATCAGGAGAGATAAATGCTGCCTTCATTGATCATTTCCAGCTTAGACTGGCATAAACTTTATTAGCACATTTTGAATACATTATAATCAGCATTGTGACTTCATTTTGAAGGTTGAAAAGCTCAGAGTTAGCCCAAAGAACTAGAGTGGTTTGTGCAATGGGGGTAGGCAATGGCAGAACTGGGATTCTGGAGCTCTGCCCAGCTGTGGCGCTAAATGGGCAACACCCAACAGAGGAAATATTAAAACATCTGAAAAACCTGCCCCAAAGCAATTTTGAATATGCCATCTGATTCATCTACACAATTCATTCTAAAGACCTTTTCTCTAGCCCAGGACTTTGAAATGGAAGCCATGCATTTGTATGTGTATATATATATAGTGATTTCTTCTTCTCAATAACCTTTACAGTCCCCATTGTAAAGTATCAGCAGCACTTTAATATTAATTAGGAATTAATTTGTTCCACACATAAACTGAGGAATAGAAAATATTAGTTTTATTTGGCTTTGGTGGTTTTTTTAGATCACAAATAGCTGAATAAAACAAATGAAATATTTTAATGTCTGAATTCTTAAATAGAGAAGTTATTAGTAGATGCTGAAGTAATTTGCTTCTGTTTTTGAAGCAGATTATTTTCCTTTCAAAGGAAATTCATCTCTGTGGGAACAGTAGTCCAGCTCCCCAGCAAGGAGCTGGAGTTTGATCCAGCAGATCTTCCCTGAGAAAAATCAAGCTTGTGTTAAAACTCTAAGTTTGCCTTAAAATGAGAAGTGCTCATATCTGGAGCTCATGCCTACCATAGCAGAGCAGCAACACCAAAAGTGAACTCACTGAGGGCTGGAGGGAGGCTGGAGAGTGCCAGGGGCCTCCCTGCCTGGACCCTCCTGGGGATGGATTCTCTGGGAATCAGGAAACTTTATCTGACGTGCATGAAAAGCTGTTTGGGATCACACTGACAATGTTGGTTCCCCATGGGACATGACTACTTCATCAGGAAAATTTATGAGTAAGAAGAGATTTGGAGCATGACTAAAAG
Source organism: Zosterops lateralis (assembly GCF_965231275.1). Lineage (NCBI taxonomy): Eukaryota > Metazoa > Chordata > Aves > Passeriformes > Zosteropidae > Zosterops > Zosterops lateralis. The sequence goes on from NC_139765.1 coordinate 66,312,008, forward strand.
GGAGGGATCAATGGGGTGAAATAAAAGGACTTGAGACAGATAGGGTTGGACATCCCCAGGGGTAAGTGTTGGATTGATTTCGCATATCCTCATTAATTATTCTGACAAAATGTAGGAATGCTATATTAGTTTTGGCTAACAGCCTGATTTTTGGAGATACGGTCAGAACAGAAAATCGTAGTTCACAGGCAAGCAGCTTTGTATTTCTGAAAAAAATAAAGGGGGGGAAATATGTACATGATTTTTAAATTTTTAATTCAATTTAACCTAGCTGATCAGAAACTACAGCTGGTTTCCTGATGTGAAGTAAAATCCTAACAAAGCATTCAAATATGTTTTGCTGCAGTGATCATGCTCGATACTGCTTCTTCTCACATTCTTCTATTCCTGTCCTTATACTGTTAATGCCTAAAAAGAGGAATATGTGCAGTTAGTCGTTGGTAGAGCAAAAAATGTGTGCTCTGAGCTTCTGGACTGGATTTATGACTGCAGGTCATGAATTTCACTGAATTTTTTCCTTTTTACATGATCACAGTTTTAATGAAGATTAGTCCTGTTTAATTATGCAAAAAAATTATACAAGATCTACAGCAACTATCCTTAAAGCATTAAGAAATAAATAATATTTGCTGTTAAAAATAAGTGCCTTAGTTCTAATCTGAAAGTATAGGTATGCAACCATCATCAATCACTCTCTTTATGTACAGGACAAAATCATCCCTCAATACTCTGCTAAGTAAGGGGTTTGAGCAGCAGTGCATACATTCCTATCCTTTAGCAACTCAGAGTTTTCATCAGTTTGATGCTGGTAATTGATGTACTTTCAAGTGAACAACTATGTTTCTTTTCTGATTAAGGACAAAAAAATGATGATGATGATCATCATCATCCTCTCAGGATGAGAAAAACCACTTTTTAGAGGTGTGCACTGCTCTCTGCTGATCACAAAGGGAACCAAGGGGTCAGGTTTGGATGTCTGATTCCCAAAGGACCAAAGAAGGGCAAATTACTCTGATCTTATTGACATAAATTCTCTTTAACAGGCAATTTTAATAACTCTATATCAACCACCTATCAGCATATTTCATCCTACTTTCCTGATCTTGCAGTCAACACCAAATCTATCAGCTCTGAGACTGCATTTGGTTCCTAAACATTTATAAATATCACGAATAATACAGATCAAATAGCTCATGTCTGTGCAGTCCAACAGGAATAAACCTGTTCAGCATTAATTTGCCATTTATACACTTATTCAGAGGACTCTATAAAAGTCAGTTGAACAGTATCTGTTTTCCTTATTAGTTGGTATTATCTCACTCCTTTAAATCTTTGCTATTCAAGTCCTGAGATCAGCATCAGACTGCAAGTAAGATGAATTTATTATCTCATTTATCCCTTAAAAACAATGGTATAATGTGAACACCCCTACAAGATTCTGAACTTCCTCCTATTCAGTGGTTATTGAAAATGGAGCATGAATGTTACCCAGAGTTTCTTGATGCAACAAACTCCCAAGTGTAAGAACAAGGATTTCCTGGCTGGAAGACTTCTGTGAGTACTCTTTAACATGGAGTTAAAGAGGAGAGTTTTCTCTGGGATCCTCACCTTTTGAAGACATCTTACCAGAAGATAAATGCAATAATCAAGTTCTGACCTTACCAATGTTGTGTCCAGATGGGCACAGAAAACATGTAAACTTATCAAACAAATATATGTTTGATAGTTTCAAAAGTTAATAATGTGCTTTTACATGGAAACGCATTTTCTCAAAAATAGTAATAGCAGCACTGTGATAGTGTTATGCTACTGGCAGCCACAAGGAATTCCTTCAGGACAAGGCAGGATGTGTGAAATTCATGCTGTTTGTTGCATAGACTTCCCACTGTTTTGAACTCCAAAGCTGAGAGATATTGTGCCCTGTTAATTAGCATCTGTAATGACAGTTCTATTTCCATCATTTTGTGACTTTGTAGAAAGTGTGACTCTTACTCAATTTATTCTCTCTGCTTGATTAGTCATGCCATTAACACCACCCTTAAACTCTCACCAGAATTTCTCCATTTCACTTCCCTGATACTTATTTCCATCTTATGATGAAGAGCAGAATATTCTTTTTCAGAATTTGTGCCTCACATAAAACAAATTACTTCAGGTGTCATTCCTGATAGATTTTCCTTTGCCTCCTTAATTAATCTTTGCTACACTTTTGCACCTCTTATTAGATAAAATTGCTAAGCAAGAATAATTATATACAACCTGTAATAATCTCCTTAACCCAAAGTAACAAACTGTATATTATAGTTGGAACATTAATCTCTTGCTCAGTACTAGGGATTGATGACATATTGACTAAAATCTGTGCTCTCAGGATATTTTCTACAAGAGGGAGAAATTGAGAAAGTTTTTTATATCTTTAGTTTTAAAAGACAAAAAAAAAAAAAAGTTAAACAGAAATCAGGTGAAAGTGGAAGAAAGTAAGAGGACGGATGAAGGGAGGAAAGGATGGAGAGTATGTCAGTGTGAATCAAAGCTGGCTGCTAAGGTTGTCAGCAGTTAGCAACCTCTTCTTACAATAACAATTCTTGCTCTTCCCCAGTTTAAGTATCAGATATTAATGCCTCTCTGCCTCCCAGTGATGATACCCCCTGCTGAGTAACTAGGGAATCAAGGAGACAATACAGGAAATTTAGATCCTCCACAAAACATTGCCCTGTGACACACATAAAGAAGCCCTTATTGCTTGGCCTGAGAGTGTATTGAAAATCTCAGTTCCTAGGGCTGCGAATTCGGCAGTTTACCAGATAACAGCTATACTTGCTAAAGAGAAGGTGAATTCCTAAACCAACATCAACAGAAAAGGCTAGAGCAGAGACAAAACTGACAGGAAGGAAAGAAAGTGGGAATGTGATTTTGAGCCTGGAAGCCATTTGGGATCTGAATACAGGCAAGATACCAAGGCTGAGCTTATGCAGCTCTTTGCTTCCTTGGGTCCCATCTGGGAGCTCTGGCTGCTGCTTTGTGTCATGGTCCTGTGACAGGGACTTCCTTCTGTCTCTCACCCACTGGGACAGAACTGGCAAACTGAGGATTTTACCTCTGCAAGAGGCAAGGTGGCTTTCAGCTCTTCTCAGCACCCCTCCAAGAGAAGGAGAAGCAGCTGCTTCCCCCAGCAGCAGGAGGCTCCAGGCTGGCTGGGACACTACACACCTCTGCAGGGGCAGCAGGTAGGGTGAGTGCACCTGCTTCCCTCCAAACACAAAGAAGAGGAGAAGAGAGGGTTCTTTTGTTCAATTCTTTAAAAAATGGGAGTGTGGCACTATCCTACCCTGACATTAGGGCATGAGGGAGAGATGTATTAGAGAGTACATCAGCAGAGTTACAGTGACAGCAAGAACAATAGGATTTCTTAAGCTGTCACAAATAGCTTATCCTCCTGTTGACCTGATCTTCCTAATTTAAACAGCAATATGGTGTTTCTGCCTTAGGGGTTTTTTGTTGGTTTTTTGTTTTTATTTTATTTCTCCTTCTCCTAGCCCCACTGGGCTCACTTGAGGAGACAGGCAGGGAAGGGAGCAATGCTCATTGACTTGTCATTTTTTCAGCAGTTCTTCAAAAACCCTGAGTCAATATTCACTGGAGGATTAGCACCAGAGGAAAGGGCTTGAAAGCCTGTCTCACATTACATTCTAACAGAGGGAAAGCTCCAAATGAGATTATGTGAATCTGGAAGAGAACCACTCTGAGTCCCAAAATGTCTGACTGCTCAGAAGCCTGGTGGACTGGCCAGAAGCCTCCTGCAGACTCTTCATCCAACAACATTTTGTGTCAGTTTTTCTGATGTCCTCTAAAAATCAAATTCCAGTGGCATTCAAAGCCTTGTGTGGGCAAGTCAAGCAGTGAATATATAAATCTCAGATGGTTTCATCCTTTGAGCAACACTGGAAGTTGGATGAATCCTGGCTTAAGCCTTTTATCTCATGCCAAGTTCTTCCCTGTCTGTGAAGCCCATGGTATTTTCTGCCATTCGCTCTCAAGTCCTGAAATGAGATTTAAAGTCTGTTCTCTGCTTCTATCCCTTAGCACCATTTTATTTGCAGTTTTAATTCAGATAAACATCAATCCTATTAGACACTCTGAATTACGTGTTAATTAAACGTGGTGCTCATAAATGGTTCTGCTGAAGTTAGTGGCAAATCTCTTATAGCCTGTAGCAGGAAAGGCTCCAAAGAATTTACAGAGTGCTATTTTGACTACTTCTGTGAACTAAAAGTGACAAAGGCCAAAACAAACTTTATTCTGGGACCACAAGCATAGATACTGAAATGTGCCAGCATTTACCAATAAAACACCAGAGGGCTCAAGTCTGATGGCTGAGCCATTGGGTGCAGGTGGTTGAACAAAGATTATGGTGTTTGTGTCAGAGCAGTCTCTGAATTTGCAGAAAGACAGTCTGGTTCAGGATTCAGTTGCCCAAACTTAAATATCTTATCCCATTTTAGACATCTTACAATATCTCATGTGTCTTCGAGTTGCTGCTGCAGAGGGTAGATGTCCCAAACACCTCAGTGTGGTTCAAATACATAATAAAATGTTTTGAAAATTAAATAGTGCTCCTTTGTGCCATGGAAACACACCTTCACTGACATGCATGAAAAGAGGAGTCACAGGAAGCTAACAGGCCTTTGTCTCAGCCATTTATGTGAGGAAGGAAGGAAGGAAGGAAGGAAGGAAGGAAGGAAGGAAGGAAGGAAGGAAGGAAGGAAGGAAGGAAGGAAGGAAGGAAGGAAGGAAGGAAGGAAAGGAAGGAAGGAAGGAAGGAAGGAAGGAAGGAAGGAAGGAAGGAAGGAAGGAAGGAAGGAAGGAAGGAAGGAAGGAAGGAAGGAAGGAAGGAAGGAAGGAAGGAAGGAAGGAAGGAAGGAAGGAAGGAAGGAAGGAAGGAAGGACAATAATAAAATTAAGGAGAGCAAAAAGAAACCCAGAGATGATGGGAGAATAAAATTATTCAAGTGTAGACATGTTTAATTGTGTAAGTTTAGATTTTATAATGAACTCCAGATAGGATAACTGCTCTGTTTCTGAGGGCTTAAAAGAAATAATGAAAGTCATTTCAATATTTCTTTTCTACAAGGAAGAAAAAAGAAAGCAACTTCAATAACGAGTTTTGTAAAAAATTGTAAAGAATGTACTTTAAGTCTGGGAAGTCAAAGCTCAGAAATGACAGCTGGATGATCCCTGGAAGACTGATGGAGCTCCAAGCAAGAGCTGCATAACTCAGAAGCAGAGTCTGGACTAATTCCATTTTAGTCCTGCACACATCCAAACTACACCTGTATGGCTGAAAGCTCAGCCCAGGTGATCCTGATATTTTTCAAACTTCATAACAAGGAGAACCCCTCAAGATTCCAGGCTGAGGCTGCTGATACAGCTGCCTGCACTGCAGCCCTGGAACGGTAGAGCTGAAATTTTTGGTTTTTATACTCTGAATACAGACTGTACTCGTGAGTGACAGCACCTGCTGCTGAGCTTGGATTCATTTCCAGCCTGCTGGGTGAATTGTCCTGTTTCATTTGCAACTTCCTAGATTAAAGTTTTTTCTAACAAAACATATTAGTTTATAATTTATTAATATATTACCTGCTACCCTGGACCTTATATTTTGCTAGGATGTGGTGCTGCAGTGTGTTTTGGAGAAAAGTAGCTCTACCTGGTGAAGTACCTCTCCATTTTATTTGATCTCTTACGCATTAGTAATAGGAAGAAAACTCAACACACAACTGAATATTTTGAAACTGACTGTGAAAGGCTTTCCCCCTGTTTTACTTGGCATTTGTAGTCAATCTGATCAGAGCTGTGAGTTCTGGAAGCCCTGGCTTGTCCAGCACCCACTTTGTATTTCCTCAATAGTCTTCTCCAGTCTTTCATTCTCCTTCTTTGGGGAAGTTTGGTGGTGTTTATCATCCTCTCACTTTTTGTTACTGCATGGGTTTGAGTCCTCTCTTCTTATTCTTTTTGTCTTTCACTAGAGCTACAGACAATGGAGAAGCCAGAGGACATAGTCTGAAGAAAGTCTTTCACTTTGATCAAGGAAAGCAGAAGCCCAAAATCTCTGAAAGGGAAGTGATACTTGGTATCTCTCAAAACTTCACACTCAAGAGGCAGAACTAATTTCCCACTACTCGCTGGAAATTGTCATAGTGGAGAACAGGACCTCAGAGATAAAACCAGAACCAACTCCAACAGGCTGGAGAAAGAGACTTAATTTTTTATCTGGTTCTGTGTAGATCTCTGAGTGAAAGCTAAGTGGTTTGTTTTGAAGTGCTTTTTTAAGAGTCTTACAGTGGTTTGGAAGTCCTCATCAGGAACGAAATCTTCCCCTATGGCCTTCTGGGGACTTGTCTGTTCTTTTGCTTCTCTCTGTACTAGCAACATCTGATAGAGTGAAGATCTAGAAGCTCTTAATTTGATTTTCAGAATTTATTCTTTGCTTGATTCCAGTATTATTCTGCTGGTGAAAGCAATCTGCAGCCCTGAAGAATCTGCTTTTCTGGCTTGGTCTAGACATATCCCACAGTTTTTATAATCCAGCTTCTTATTAAGTCTTTCTGCAGACTCAACTGTCCTAAGCATGGAAATAATGAGATTTATCGGTCAGTTCCTTCTGAACCTACAGAAAAAGCAGCTCATATTGGTATTCAATATCCATATGTATTTCTGGGGGAAAAAAAGTGCAGCTTTTACTACTTCTTTAAGACCAACTGGACAGCACTTTTCCTGGGAATCCCCACAATGGCTCTGAATGTGCTGGTTCCCTGGACATAGTATCACTCCACACAATTGTGATTTTTCTATGTGAACCATGTAAAAGTGCACGAAACCAGAGATATGCAATAGTTAAAAACTGTATGTGTTTGCATGAGTTTGTCATTGTATCACAGCTGGAAGTTTTTCACACATTTCATGTTATTACAGCCTAATATAACTTGCAAGGGAGCAAATTTATTTTAATTCCAGCCCTAACAGGCAGCAGACTAGTGCCTAGATCTTAAAAAAAATAGCCATTGATTCCTGTGGATTTCTTTTCTTCAAGTTAGTATGATAATACAAGAAAATAAATAGATTAATTTTCCAATCATTCATTCATTACTAAAATTATGATGGCTCATTAAATAATAATCAGTTCATAGGGAGAAGTTTGTTCTTAACTTCTTGTGTCTGCAGTTGGCTTATGCCCTGAAGAAAGGATCTTACAGCTTTATGATTTCCATTCTTTGTAAAATAACTGTTGCCTTTTCTGTGGAGGACTAATCTTTATCAGGATCCTGTTAATGCCCATGTAAAATTTTGTGCCAGTGAGCCTGAGGGGTTATTATTTGCAATTAAAAAATTATATTCTTTCTAATGTTTTTTTAATTTTTTTTTGGTAAATGAAAGCAATCTCACTACAAAAATTTCAGGCCTTATGCTGTATGTTGGTCAGAGATAAAGATTTCAAACAATGTATTTCTCCCAGCCAGACAAGTCAGGGTTTTAAGGTTGATTTTCATGTTCCTTGAGCTTGACCTTTTACATCTTACACTTTTTTTGCTGCCCTATTTTTGGAATTTTATTGATGCTAATCTTTTCCACCTCATTACTTGCACAATCCTCAGAAACATTTGGGGGTAAAGAATAGGTTTATTTGCCAATTAAACTGTTAATTGGTTTCCAGATTATTTTATGTATCTTTCACAGGCTTTCATCAACTACTTTTGTTGTTAACTGCCCAGCTGAGCCAGGGGAGGGATTGAATATTGCTGAAACCATCATGAACTCTGAGATGGATGAACTCTCTTGATTTTGTGGTGAAACCAATACATCAGGCTGTAGTGCATGCAGCACTTGGCAGGGTTTGCTCAGTGAGCCATTGTATGAAGAGTTGTTTCCATGTTGCACCTCAGCAGTGGCTGCAGGATGTGGCCATGCTAAGGACAGGCCACTACCTCTGTCACCAAGGCAAGCCAGGTCAGGTGTGCTGGAATAGGTCTGTCTTGGAAAAACAGGGTGTTCCTGTGTGAATCCACTATATTCTCTTATTGGGTGTTCTGTGAGATGCTAAGCTGCAATCTTGGCCATTTTAATGGGATTCCAGCTCAGTGCTCCTCTAACCAGTCCAGTAAAAGGTACAAGATTATACAATGAGGGAGTAGGTCTTTATCACCTCACAAACTTTGATCAAGACAGAGATGTGGAATAAAGGTCTAGTTACTATGGGAGTTTTTAAACTGAATTGAGTATAATAATAAACTCTACAAATCCATAAATGATTTAGTTAACAGGGAGTTACTGCAGAAATCCTTTCATGAAAGCAAAAAACTATATAAAAGCTAAAAACGCCAGAGTCAAACTGAAAGGAATAAATCCCTTCACAGAAAGATGCTGACTGTTGAAGGTCATAGAATTTTAATCTGATCTGAGCTCCAGAAGACAAACTAAAATATTCATATCTAATTCCAGGAATCACTAGCACATGGTTCTTTACCTTTGGAAATTAGAACAGCAAAAATCAGGAATTACCAGGATGGCTGAGAAGATTTTGAAATTTTTTTTCTTTTCAGAAAATAATGATTCAACAAAACAACTTTCTCAGAGCAAGTTTTTGTAAGTTTTGTTTCCAATCAGAAGCAAACAAACAGATCTTAGGGACTTTTTTTTTCAAAATTGCTGACAGTTTGTTTTGACATTTTCAAAATGAAAAATGCTGCTTTCTTAAGTCAATACATTTTTTGGTTTGCTAGTCAAAATAGAGTTATATCTGCCATCACTCACAAGTGTAGAAGGTTGCAGCTTTTTGGATTGAGTATTGCAGAGAAGACATATGCAATGCCACAATTTCTGCTCTCAGGGTGTGTGCAGATGGATTTGCATTCCAGAATTCATTAGTCTTTAAAATGTAAGCATAATTTTTCCATTTTTTGCACTAACAGATCTTTCCCAGAAGCCTCTAGCAGTTTGTAGGAAGGAAGGTTAGCCCCCAGTTAAGGGAAGTAGTCATTGTATTAAATAAAAATGACGTAGGAGTGCTTTGCTACACCAAAGCCTAAACATGACTGTTCAAGGTGATTATGTCAACACCAGCAGCTGGATCACTCTCTAGTCTCCCGCTTGTTCACAACTTTATCAGCCAGGATTTTTCTCTGCTGCAGATCAGCAAGGTTTTTCCTAAACAAAGCTGGTTCATGCATGTATTTAGCTGGTGTCTTGATTTGGAAAGACAGCTGTCTTCAAAGGAAAGCTGGAGCTTCCCTTGGAATAGAGAATGTAAACCCCCTCCCTCCAAATTATTATGATTTTTCAATTAGGGGCTTTCAGGCAAAGATATAGGAATAGGAATAACAGTTCTTAACTAGTATTACTAAAAATACAAATATAGTAGTACAAAAAAACCCCAGGCAAACAAACAAAAATCCTAGAAACCCTGACAGAGTCAGAATATGACCTGACACCCTGTTGGTCAAGGTGTTGGTAGGAGTCCAAATAAATCCTCCTGGAGTGACAGTGCAGGCTGTCCTGCAATTCTGAATTGCAGGTTTTATCCAGGTAGGAATGCTTGGCTTCTCCCACTGGGTGAATCATCTCACAATGGGATAATGTAAGTTACCATGTGGTGAGCCTTAATGGCCCATTAACAGCAGATATCCCCTGGAGGGAGCATGGGCCATCGACGAGATAAAGAACATTGTCCCACCTGGTTTAACAGCTGGCCCATTAATAGAAGGTGCCCAAACCCTTCCCCCTGGAGTTATGAGGAAAGGGTTATACAAGAGATAAAGAAAACACTTCCCCAAGAAGTTACAAGAGATGGCAAATAGAATACACATTTTTGGTTACATATTGCAACCCAAGACAGCTGGGGACATAGAACACACTGAGTGAAGAATGGTCTGGGAGTGATCAAATCCATGGCTGCCCTAAATGGTATTCAGAGAGGGCAAAGCCAATTCATTAACCATAAAGGGTGCAAACAGTTCTACAAAAAAAGGTCCAGAAAATAAATTCTGTACTGTTTCTCCTGGAGCAGAGAATGGAGTCAGTATAGACACCCTAATTAACACCATATTCTGAAGAGTGCTCTAGACTGGAAGGTGCTTGTTTACTTGGTTGTGTTGGGTGTCTCATGTCCACTTTAGTAAGAATTCATTCCAGAGTTAAAGTTGTGTTGAAAAATTGTTGCTAAACATCAGTTTTCACACAGCACAATGTATCAAACTGTCCTCTATGATATCCTTCATTCCCTGGCTAAGGAATACCTCCATTAAAACTCATAGTTTTTAAATGAAATTACAATTAAGATAGTTCATTTGAAATGAAGATTCATCAGGTTTAAGAAGAATGTCAATCACTGCTCAAATGAAAGAACTGTGGCCTGGCACAGTGTATTCAGTCAGCAAAAATAAGCTAAATTATTAAATGTTTGTGTGTAATATGGATCAGCTGTTCTGAAAGTGCAAATAGCATCACTTCATTTTAATTTTAAATACAGCAGGTACACAGGGGTTAACTCTGATAATTATATTTGGGTGTTATGCGCATAAATCATATTAGCATATAACAGGATTTGTGACTGCAACACCCACGCATCAGCTCTTATATTTACTGCAGACACTCTAACTAGGTTTCCCTTCCCAAAATGTTCTCCAAGTCTGATTTACTACTCCAGGAACTGTCATGGGGCCAGGCTGACTTACTGAGTTATAATACAGTACAATGCTTTCTCTGTTCTATCAATGTTCTTATTTCTCATCCAGAGAAGGATTATAAAGACAAAGAACCAGTCTCTCCTAATTGCACCAGCATGGTGCACACTGGGATAATTTTTGAGACCACAGCTGCAACTAGAGTTGTAATAAAGGTAAATGATGTACCCTTTAAAGATGTGCAATTACAACTTTTTCCCTTGAAAGTTCTTACCACTAATGGATATACAAGTTACTATGTGAAATGAGTAACAAAAGGAATTGCTGTAACAAGCAAACTCTGTTTATATTTCAAAAAATGTCATTCATGTGTTGAACTATGAGTTCAAGCAGCAATGCAATCCATCCTCTTAGGAATGAATTTGGATGGCAAGAACAGTACTACTGAAGTTTGTCAAAAAATATCTCCTGAACCTAGAAATTATTTATGTGGAGCCCCTTTTTAAAGCGTGTTTCCATACAAAAAGGGATCTGGCCCACACTGAGTGGATGACAGTCTGCTGTGCTGCCAAAGGGGACAGATTGTGCATGGGGCTTAGTGACTTCTCGAGTATGCTCAGATTTCTGCCTCCATCCTCTTATTTCACTCTCCCTCCTGCTTTCTTCCTCAGAGTATGACTTAGAAGTCAGCTACCCACTCTTCTCATTGCATTTTCTATGTTTTCCTTCATTTGATTTTCTTGTGCTTGAGAAAGGAAAAGAAAATATAGAGCTGCAATGGGCTGACCAACTTTGCCTTTACTTCCTGCTAGCTAGAAACATAATACTAATTTTCTAGGTTGTCTCTAGCTAAAAGATGAAATAAATAAGCACTAATTAAATGAGTTACCTTTGTGCTGTCTAACCTTCACACCACAGTCACATGAAAGGACTCATAGGAAAGATTTGCTGCATACAAAAAGGCATCAAGAAACACTGCACCTATAAAATCATCTTTACTTTTACTAGCACAAAGATTTTGAGGCACAAAGAACAGTGGGAAGGAGTCTGTTTGCAAACCAAAGTATTCCTTCCCTTGCAGCTGAAAGAACAAGCTGACTTCTCTGTGATTACTTTTTAACATTCCTCAAAAATGAGAAGAGTGAACTCAAGCACTATTTTGTCTCAGAACTCTTTTTTCACTCCTGAAACAGCCACAGAGAAGCTGTACACCTCAAATCTATGGATGCAGCTCAACTGGGAAAGCAATAATATAGCCACAAGCTATTTTGGTCACTGTGATTGTATCAATGCATAAAAGGTTACTCTGCCACAATCTATGTGATTAGAGCTTCTGTAGCTACAACAGTGACATTTAAAATTCACTGATTTGGAGAACAGTGTGAGTCTAATTATGGCAAGTTCAGCACAACTCACAAGACACACCTGGTATGCTGGACACAATTGGACTCCAGGCTGATCTGAGTTATGAAAAGCCACCTGAGTCAGTGGGGAGTAGTTACACAGAGAGATGCACTGTAAAATATCTGCATCTTCAGGTATCTATAATTTACTTCTATAATTACCTCTCAACACAATTCAATGAATGTACAGAGTAGAGACACTCACTAACCCTGTTAACTCCCCAGTAAGAGTGATATTATTTTATTTATACAAAGAATGCCTTTACATTTAGGCATATTTAGGGCATATTTAAGGTCTAACCAGTTCTCTTTGAACTTTGTATAATGTTTTTTTAATGGCTTAATATTAACGGACTACAAACTTTGTCGTGATAACCTCTAATAATTCCACTACTAGACTGAATTCTCTAGGCATGTGTTCAGAGCCTGTTTTTTGGACCCTCATCACCTATTCAGAGAAATTTGGGAAATTTAGTTCAATGGTGGATGATTTGCCTGGAAAAAACAATTTTACTGAGAATTAAAAAGGTTATAGATTGAAATCATTTATCATGGCATGCACCCATCCTGAGAGGTGAGCACATTTTATTATTAAAATTATTCTTTCTCTTGCTTGCTTTTATACCCAGCTCTTCACCAAACTAAACTAAATGGGAACTAAAGTTCTCATTTCTACTACTTATCTATTTTACTCCTTGTGTTTTACTTTTTAAATTAAATTTTGGACTATTTATTTGCCTTGAAAGCCAGGCTGTCTTGGAGAGCAGTGTTTCTGTGATTTCTAATAGAACAACTTCCATTACTTTTGGAAAGTAGAGAGGGTTTTTTGTTTCTTTGTTTTGTGTTTTTTTTTTTTTTTTAATTTATTTTATTTGTTTGTTTGTTTTTGTTTTTGTTTTTGTTTTTGTTTTTGTTTTGTTTTGTTTTGGGTTTTTTGGGTTTTTTTGTTTGTTTGTTTTTTGGGTTTTTTGGTGTTTTTTTTTGTTTTTTGTTTTTTGTTTTTTGTTTTTTTTTTTTAATTTCTTGTGGCCTTGTATCAAAGATTCTTCTGATGACATTTCAAAGTGTTATCTGAATGGAATAATAATTCTATGCAGCCTTTACATTGGGATTGCATTATTAAAAAAGGGAGTGAGCCTTTTCTCTCTCACACACACACAAGTATCATCATATGGTGCTTTGTAGAAATCTCAAAACTGAACTTGGTGACATTTCTTACATCACTTACCATGATAATGCATGACAACTAAGATATGCTATGTTGCTATTTATATCACCATTCAAACATTAAATAAAGAGTTACCAAAGCAACTAACTTGTCATTCAGTGGATTATTTCAATGATACCTGGACAATTCTTTTATCTAAACCTTGAAGCTGGACACCCACCTGAGATAGAAGTTGTTTTACACTGTAACCAATGGAAATTCAGTTCTGCCTGTTTTACACATCCTGATTTTTTCCTCTGCTTTTGGATAAATGAGTAAACAATCTTGTCTCAAAGAAGGCTCTACAGAATCCCACTTTGCACTGACACTCAAAAGAACTGTGCTTGCTCTATTTGTTAAGTATGTTGTAAATAGTCATGCTGTTCATTGACATGCTTTTTTAAGCATTCCTTTGCAAATAGCTTAATTAAAGTAGCTGAAAACCATCTAATAACAGAGCCTACCTTGAGACCAAGGAGCTGTTCCTGTTCTTGACTTTGCAAAGTCAAGAGTTTATCATGCAGTCTCTGCAAAGTACAACTTCTATATAAGCCTTGAATAGGATTGGTACAGCCTCTGTCAGAAACCTCCTCTGTTATGCCAAATACATTGGGATAGTATCTAGTCTTATTTTTTTCCATATAGTTTTAGGGCACATTTCATATTCAGCAACTACTACCTCCTTCTGTTTTCATCATACAGCTGCAAATGATATGCAAACAGTCTGGGTTTAACCTCAGCTGGAAACTGAGCCCCACATAGTTGCTCACTCCAGCCCTGCCCCTTTGGGATCAGGGAGATAATTGTAAAGGTAAGAGTGAGAAAACTCATGGGTGGAGATAAAGACAGTTTAATAGGTAGAGAAAAGCAAAGGAAAACATGCAATTCATTCACCACTTCTCATAGGTAGGCAGGTGTTCAGCCATCACCAGGAAAGCAGGACTTCATCATGGATCACATGATGTGATCATGGATCACATATTCCCATGTGATTTGTGAAGACAAGCATGATCACTCCAAATGGTCTCCTCTTCCTGATTCTTTCCCCAGCTTTGCATTCTGAGCATGACATGATATGGTTTGGGTATCCCTTAGTTCAGCTGGGGTCAGCTGTCCTGCCTATGTCCCTTCCCAAATCCTCGTGCAGTCTCAGCTTCATTGCTGGTAGGTTGGGGTGAGGAGCAGAAAAGGATTTGGCTGTGTGTAAGCCCTGCTCAGTAGTAACAAAAATGTCCTTCAATTATCAATAGTGTTTTCAGTACAAATCCAAACCATAGCCCCATCCCAGCTACTCTGAAGAAAAGTAATTAACTCTACCACAGCCAAAACTAGAAAACATTAATATATATATAATATATTCATATATATAATATATGGAACAACTTGCAGAGGAGTCCTCAATTGCTCCAGCAGACTTGTTCTTAGATGGGTAACTTTAGATAAATCTGTGTTAGAATATCTGTACCACCAAATTAAGAACAAGAAACTTGCAGGTTAACTGTCCTCAATTAAAGGACAGAAACCCTACAAAATCTACTTCAGAAAGCAATTTGTAAGTCATAAGATATCTAAACATGGCAAAGACGGCATGCAAACAGTACAGATATTGGCAGGCAGATGTATGTGTCAAATCCCAAAGCACAACTTGTATCTGGTTAGCAAACAGATAATACAGTCCCTTTGGATGTATATTGTATTTATTAAAAAATAATCTTTAGATCTCTCATATTTACCACTGTGCCTGAATAAAGAAACTCGTTATTGTTTAAAACACAGAAGGTGCAGCAGCAGCACTGCCTAAAGGAGTTTCTTTTTCCTTCCACCATAGTGTTTATTCTTGGTCCTGTGGCATGCCTGTCCCCTCTTCAGTGGTGTCAGGGAATTCATTTGGCTGAAAAACATTGTATCCACCTGTAATCATGTTTGTACACATGCCAACATACTTTTTTCTAGCTTACAGGCAATGTAGATCCGTTCCCCATGGATCCAATGCAATAAACAAACTTAAAAGGAAAAGGCAATAGAGTACTACTGCTCAGAATCAGTGCCTAAATATCCTGAGTTTCAAGGTACATCATCTCTCTAGAGCATGTTGTCTATCTGCACTTCTCAGCTGAAGTTCACAGGAACAAGAGAACAGAAATCAGAACAACACGAGCTGAGCCACAGAGCTTTTCAGTAAAGAGATCATAAATAAAAGTCCAAGAGTTATTGATCTCTGACACCAACACAAGTGCTGAGATTAATCCTCTGAAGTCTGACTGGAGCGTGCCTGGGGCTGTGAGTACCATTATGAGGGGAATCCTACCTGCTATCTCTTACTCTACTTGTATGGGGTAAACTTCAGTAGCTTGTTACTCTTTAGTCTGTCTCTAGGTGATTTATCAACCAGGACAGTCTGTGTCTGCTTTCTTGGTTACTCCATAACAGGGTAACACAGCCCATGATAGGAGCTGTTTTAGTATTAACAGTAATATCAATCAAGTAGGGGAATTTATACCTACTTAGGCACCAAAGTGGGTATATTTTATTTAAGTAGATAAGCTGGTTTTGTAATAGGTAGTCTTCAGCTTTATCTGACACCCTGGTTTGTATCTCTGGTTTGTAATAATTACATTTGAAGAGTCTCATTCTAACCTCACCACTTGTGCTAAGTTGTACCCTGCTTAGCAAGGAGCCTTGCTCGACCAAAAAGCATTTGAGAGGTAACACAGCTTATGAATCAATGCAACATCCTGAAGATTATCATCTGTCAAAGGGGTTGAGAGATTGCAACCACACAATCTCCCATGAATGAGAAAAAAAGTGCAGACTTGAAAATAAGCTAGAAAAATTACAAGCAACATTACACAGCAAATCTCAGTCAGTAGACTGAAGAGAAGTGGAAAAAAAGAGTTATAACATCCAGGTCTATATGAGACTCTAAAGGCTGTAAGAATATTTTTATCTGGATATCAAGTGGCAGTGTGAAGACTTATTTCCTGAAAATCTATGCTCTTACTCAGCCTCATGACTGTGGAAGCTAGTGGCTGTAAGAACTAGGTACAGTCAAAAACCTGGAACTCTGGCTAGTGAGATGCACCAGAGAGGATCCAAAGGCCAATGTCAGCTATAAGACCCAAAAACCCCACTGCTTCCAAGACAGGGTATGTGGACAGGAAATGCCTCAATCCCAGCATCTTTTGTCTGAAATGACATCTGCCTGATGTGCTCATGGAAGTCAGACTCCTGGGAAGCTGAGAACACCAGAGTCCATTGAACAAACACATTTCACATATACAGTGGAGCTAATGTTGAAGTCAACAGTCTAGACAGTCTTCTATAATGAGCTCCTCAGAAAAAAAAAAAAAAAAAAAAAAAAAAAAAAAAAAAAAAAAAAAAAAAAAGAAGAAGATTTTTAAATTTTTAAAAAGCCATGCTCTGTTAGAGGAAAAGCTAGGACAACAAACTCAGCAAACTTAAAAATATGTGCAACAGATAAAAGACTGAAAGAGTATTTGTACAGCTCTCCCATGACCATAGCTGATTTCTTGCTTTCACACCTGGGGATGATTGATTTGGGGTTGGATTTGGTGCAAGATTAGTTGCATAATTTAAGTGTCTACCTGTAGCTGTCATTATATGAGCAGACTATCTAAGCTCCATTATAGCTGATGTAAATCTAGTTAATGTAATCTAATTGGGGCCTAGGGAACGTTTCAGAGCATAAGAGAAGACACCTAAGACAGGCTTCAGTTCCAGAATATAAACATCAATTTATTTCTGTTTTATGTGGAAATGTGCAGGAATTTTGGTGAGAGCCAGCAGACACAACAGACCTCTAGGAGGACTATGTTCTAGAGCATCAGCTGAAGGTCAGGAAGGCTCTAAGAGGATCTCAAATGGCTGCCACTGCTCTCAGCCCTTGCACCTCCTCTGTCATAAACAGGCTTGATATCACCCCCAAAACAAGTCTGATCTTCCATGTCCAGGAGGTTACACTTGGTCAAGTCACAACCTAAAGGATCTGTAATGTCCAGCTGAAAACACTAAAAACAAACACGTTCCAGCACAACTTCGAACCTCTCTAATTACTTCCTACATCTGAACATGGCTATTCACAGTCACCTGCAATTTTAGTAATGGGTGCAAAAATTCTTCTAGAGAAGTAAAGGGATGCAAACATACTGTACCTCAAATTACAAATATGTTCTCTTTTGACCTTATAACCTCTTTTTTGTCTTTGACAAAGAGAAAGAGGTTCGTTAATAAGAGATTCATTAATTTTTCTAGGTAAAATCAAAGAAATTTTGAGAAGACACTGCTACAGAAACTGCTGTATCACCAGACTCCTTTCTGGGCATGTTAAATTTAGCATTTTCTTACAAGGCAAAATGTGATCTTTCTCCAAGTCTGGATACAATGGGAAATCATACAACTCAACAGCTGAACTCTGGATCAAATAATTGGTTTTCAAAGGAAGCTGGCTGGAGCCAGAAGATACCACATCCTCCAGTAGTTCACAGAAGATTGAACAAAAAGGCTCCAAAAATAAGCAAGGACCTGATTTTAAGAAATACAAACTAAGACTTTCTGTGCTCAGAGGAAGGAAGGCTGCCCAGGAGGAAGGATGAGATATGAAACAGAAGGAAGGAAATGTCCTGTACTGTCACAGAGAACTCTATTTTAGCCCATAGACAGCATCCAGAGTGATCTTGTTGAGTCAAGAATACATGTGGAGGAACTATAATTCTTTGTGCACCAGACACACCTCTGTCTCTATGCAGTGAATGACAAGTTTAGAAGACATTCTAAATTTAGTTTTCATCATATTATTGAAAGGTTAAATAGCATACCAGAGCCCTTTCATCCTTGATGAAATATTATGGGATTCACAAAATCCACTGAGAGTAAGGGAAGCAGCATTAAATTTTTGGCCTGCTGAGGGAAAAAAGGTGTACTGCAGAGACAGAGTGTCAGGTAAATTTTATCCAGGTGGTGATATTTTGCACAGCTTGAAACACTCTTTCATACACCAGTCACAGCTGTAAATAGGAAATTAGACATTTTCTGGCTCTTCAGAAGTTCATTGAAAGATCAATTTTAAACCTGAAAAGGTGGGAAAAATGTAGGTGCTGAAGTGGAAGGCAGTTTATCAAAATTCAGCCTACCACTGTGCCAGTTTTTATCACTCTTTATCCAGTTCTTCAGAAAAATCTCTTTTCCTCTCGCCAGTGTTTGTTTTGTTGTCCTTCCTCCATTGTTACACTCCCTCTGCAGAAATCTGCTGGGAGAGTCTGGGCCCTAAGGTACAAATAGATATGGATAACTCTGCCCTGCCCCAGGACACCAGCACCTCATGGATTCAGCAGACAGATCCTTTCCATATTCAATAAGCTGGACAAGCAGCAGCAGTCCCATTTGTGGAGTCAAAAAACAAAAAAAAAAAACAAAACAAACAAAAAAAAAAAAAAGCCAAAGTGAAAGTCATTAAAAAATATATGTTACCTTGAAATTTAGAAGTAAACACCCCATTTAAATGCCCACATATCTGTATGACAACATGTATAAGAAGTGT
This sequence comes from Zosterops lateralis, assembly GCF_965231275.1. Taxonomy (NCBI): domain Eukaryota; kingdom Metazoa; phylum Chordata; class Aves; order Passeriformes; family Zosteropidae; genus Zosterops; species Zosterops lateralis. The sequence goes on from NC_139765.1 coordinate 66,330,851, forward strand.
CACCTCCATTTTCTCTGAGATTGAGGGCTTGGGGTCATAAATAAAATTATGAGAAACACTAGAGTCTGCTCCTGCTTCACTGCATGAAAGAAAAATAAAAAGAGTAATATAAACACAGCATGCTTGAGTTTTCTAGCTACCATTTTAAAGGACCAACCATCACCAAAAAATGGCCAACAGAAGATTTTTTTTTTTTTTTCAGAACACAGCACTGTGCTGATTAAATATTAGCTAATTAGCAGGGAATATTTATTTTGTGGCAGCTTGTTGTCTTTTAATAAGCAGAATAACACACAGGGTTTTCCTTTAGCGGCTTAAAATTTATCTTTCATGTATTTTTAGCATTTCCATCTTGCTTAATTCCATTTTTAAATGGCATGAAATTCCCTTGAAAGTGCAATCTGTCTTTGTGCTGGATCTGTGTCAGTTCTCTGTAGTGTATTGATCTGAAATACGATGGACTGCAAACCTAACTTATGGCTTTAAACCACAGACTTGCGGTAGGGTTTTTCTGGAAAGCAAAACCCAGCCATTACTCTTGGAAGTATTATTTTTCAAGTAAAATACCTGGAGGAATGCAAAACAAGTGCAGGCATTTTCAGACAGGGTTGGTAGGTAAACCCAATAACCAAATTCATCTCCTAATCCACCAAGAAGAAACTAAAATTTGGCTTCCAATTCAAAACTTGTAGAAAACATAGTTCAATAGCTTGAGCTGAAGGACGGTGCATTATTTTCCAGTATGCTGGGAAAAAAAAGGAGATTCAGAGGAGACCTTATCACTCTTTACAGCTACCTGAGAGTTTAGTGAGATGAGGGTCAGTCTTCTTACCCAGGCAACAAGCACAAGAGGAAATGAACTCAAGTTGCACAATGAGAGGTTTATATTGGATATTCAGAAATATTTTTCACCAAAAGGGTGGTCAGGCATTAGAACAGGGTGCACAGGGAAGTAAGTGGTGGTCACCCGTTGCAGTGGGCATTTTGAATTTTCTAAAGTTCTGTATGATTTTTGTTATTGAGTTTCTGTAATAGTTCATTCCTACCCCCACCCCCCTTTCCTTAATCCCTGTCGTTATCTCCTCAATAGGCCTCTCCCTCCCCATTGTACCCCCTCAATAGCCCTCTCCCAGTCTATTGTACCTGCCATTGTACCTTATCTATTGACACACCCTGGTACTTGATAGCTGTGGCAAAGCCAGGTGGCTCAGCCAAGGCTTCAGGTATCCCCACATCCCTTTTGCCCCAAGATGGCAATGTCAATGCCCCCTTTATCTAAGTCACTCCCCCTCATTTCCAACAGTAAGGCCCCTGTACTTAAGGGCAGGGGAGACCCAAAATCCTCACTCACACTCTCACTCTCTCTGACACCAGGGCCTTCGTCCTGAATAAATACCTTCCTTACCACCAAGTGTGAGCTGCTCCTTCTTCCAAGCAAGATCACGTCTCTGTCTGAAATCTGGACCCAAAGGATTAACTCATTTATATGGTATCTGAAGAGCAGAGCTAGCCAGGAGACAAGCTCGGAAGGACCATAAGTCACCATCCCTGGTGGCATTTGAAAGATGTGTAGATGTGGCACTTGGGGACACGGCTTAGCATTGGACTTGGCAGTGTTACAAATACAGTTGGACTCAGTGATCTTCTCTGTTATAAATGCAATGGCAAATATCGGATAAATAAAAGACAATTTATTAATAACAAAATATCGAGCACAAGAAAAATGAGAAAACCACAAAAATAGGAAATGGTCAGCGCCATGCTGGGTGGATAGGGGTCCGCACCGGGGTACAAGACTCCCCAATCCACGCCGATGCAGCTTTTAGTCCAGCATTTTATAGGGTTTTTCTGCCCTTAGGCAGTCCAGGTGTCCAGGATGGGCTGAATAGTCCGAATTTCTTCTCGATGGCCTTCCCGGATCTCAACAGGTCTCATTGTCTCATTCCGGGAAACACTCTTTCTTATGTCAATTTCATGTGTTAGTCTTATGCTGATTTAATTTTGCTTGTTTGCCAGAGAGTTGATGAGATCGCCAGCAGGTTGATGAGATTGGCATCGTTGTCACGAAGGAATTTCTTCCTTGCATTGGCAAGGAAGTGATTCTTATCGAGGTTGGCCAGAGTCTTTGTCTAGCTTGATGATGTTCATCCTGTCTTTGCAACTGAGACTGGCAGGCTGGGGGGGAAACGATTAGCCCTATACTGGATTTCACAATTTTATTAACCTTATTCCTTATTACACATCAGGTTATTATTTTATACCCGAATTTTTACCCAAAATTTATCACATTCTCCAACCTAAACAATTCTGTGATTCCATTATTTTAGCCCTCATCCTTTCTGTGGACTCTGAGCAGAGGGCCCTGTCAAACACTCCTCTGCACAAAGACCTGGTCCCACAGTGTTGAGGGCACAGCTCTTTCCCTCCCCCAATACTGATTTGTCTCCTCAGAACCACTGATGTCAACCTTGTTAGTCCATCCTGGCAAAGGTGTACAGAAAGGTCCAACATTTACTAAAACATTCAGGTGTTTCTGTCTAGACCTGCTCAGCAGTGAACTCTCAAGGAAACACAAAGTGTAGGATGTACTGCATAAGAATTAGATTATTTCACTTTTTAGGCAGAGAAATATCAAAGTGCCTGAAGGGGAAAGACGAGAAAGGAATAAAGTTTGTTCACAACTCCCTCCCATCCACCTGTTCCTCCAAGATGTAAATTTGACTTTATGGTTGTTTTCAGTTAATGCAATGACTTCCTGGGCTGTAAGTAACATTCCATTATAGTTTTTATTCCCAGGAATCTTGTATATTTCCCAGCTTCCCTGCTGTGATTCCCACCCATCTTGCCCCTACAGTCACAACCAAAATCTCCCTGGATTTCCTCACCTCCTTTGTTCGGTATTTGGCAGGTAAAAAGAAACCTGACATCTACTTCTTTCATTTTATGTGGACACAAAGCAGCTGTGAACAAAAAGGCACCAAACACTTTCTCTTGCATTAAACTTGCTGTTTCTTAATGTCCACAGAGCTTTGAGCATCCCAAAGCCCCAGGCAGCTCACAGGGCACTGCTGTTGTGACTTCCCCAGTCACTCAAGACAGTGACACCATTTACATTATCCCAACTTGCTGCTGCCTTTGACTGATGGTGATTTACTGCTCCAAAGCTGCAAGAGTCAGGCATCTGATTAGCTAGGTAAGGCCCAAAACTCAGGTTTGTCTTAACCTCAGCTACGGCTTTTGTCAGTCTTTTAACATGGAACAACTTTTATTCCTGCAAGGAGTGTCTCCATATGACTGGCATGCGACTTCCATGTCTTTTTTTCTCTGACTTGCACATGAATTTGTTAACTTGGCTGGCCAAGGAAATTAAAAAAAGTTCTGCTTTTGGTTTGGAGAGTCTCTAATGGCTATTTATGAAGTTGGTGACGGTGTTGCATATATATCTGTATAAACATACATATATGTATGTGTATACATACACAAGGCCTTTTTCAAAGGTTGCTGTATCACCTGGGTATTAAGCATGTTCAATGAGATTCTGTGATTACAGAGTCCTTTGTGTTATTTCTAGATTTCTTATGTTGGAGGGGTTTTTTTCATAATTCTATATGCAACCTTACTCAATAATTATAAAGGAAAATAACATAGTAAGGGATGGTAAAATACTTGTTCTTGACAGAGCTATCAAAATGAAGGAGGTCTGGTTTTGTATTTGAGTGAAAATGTCAAGGAAAAAAATATTGGAATGTTATTTGTTGCAGGTTTTTAATAATTGCAAGGTCTATAATTTAAAATGTGTAATTCAACCCAATATATAACATCTGTCTGGTGCACTTTTTTTGAATGATGTCTGAAAAATAAATTTAAGCCAAAGAGGACACATTAGAACAAAGGTAACTGAAAATTTGAAGTCAATTTCTAAACTGTCCATCTAGATGAATGATTCTATCAACTCAGAAGATTAACACACCCACAATCTTTCTAGAGAATGAAGTGAGTTAAATTAGGTGTGAATATTTTTAAGTATGAGCTACTAAATAACTGATTTTTTATCTAATGCACATAATGTTCTGCCTACAAAATTCTCCTCCCTCCACCTCCATTTTATAGTCATCCAGTGAGGATATGAAGAAAGTTGTGATACATTTCCATTATTCTGATTTTTTAAAAAAAAAGGAGGGGAGAAAAAGAAAAGAAAGAAAAGAAAGGAAAGAAAAGAAAAGAAAGGAAAGAAAGGAAAGAAAGGAAAGAAAGGAAAGAAAGGAAAGAAAGAAAGAAAGAAAGAAAGAAAGAAAGAAAGAAAGAAAGAAAGAAAGAAAGGAGTTATTAAAGGTTTGTTTTTAATATACTGGCCTTGTTTTAACACACATACCACTAATAAAAATCACCCTGGGATTTATGGCTCACATGAAAAATTAAGAGAGAGGTTAGAAAACAATCACAGTGATATTTCCATTTATTTATCTTCCCATTTCTTCCTCCCATCTTGTATCCTCTGTTGTTGAAGAGAACAGATGGTTAAGTCATCAGCTAGATGTGAAAATATACAGTGATGTTGCTTCACACATCTGATAACAGCAAAGGCCCGTTTGTGGATGTCTCTTGGAAAAAAAGAGATGTGATAGGATTTTTAAATTAGATTTATCTTGTTAGGAGAAAACCTACTTGCTATACAAAAGTAATTGAAATTGACCTAATTCATGAATTATGCTAATTCTATTGTACCAACTAAATTTACATGCCTCTCTGTGTAGAGAGTTAAGACGCATTCATCATCTGGACCTTCCCTGCCACAAAGATTGTGTCATCTCCTGTAAATAGATGGAGAAAGGACTGCTGACAACTAACTGGAGTGCACAGGCTAAAATGCCTCAGAGAAGGTTTCTATGCTTATCTGTCACTTTGGCTGTGAAAGTACAAAATTTAGAACCACAAAATCACCAGCGCTAAACCCAGAGGGACCTTTATGACTGTGCAGAAATGTCTTGGGTGACCACAATTCTGTTCCTGGGCTTGCAATAATCCCCAAAGCTATGTGGCCTACAAACTGCTTAGTGCCTGAAGGTGGGCAGGATTAATCTCTTCTTCACTCATTTACCTCCCTGAGCCCAGGGAAAGAGACAGTGCTGGTTCTTCAGACATAAAATCTGATGCTAAACTTTGTGGGGGTGTTTTTGTTTTTGTTTTTCATAGAATAAATGAAACCACAGAGTAAGGCTGTCTGCTTCTTGATCTTGTTTGTCCTAGAAGTCATTAATTTTTGGGCAGTAATCTGAACAATAATTCAGATGCCATAGGAGAAATGGAGGGGGCTGATGCCCCTTTGATTCATTGCTTGCTGTGAGGAGCTGGCTGCTGCAGCATGGCTAGGGGGCTTATAACCTATTTTTCTGAGAGGGATAGAAGCCACTTGTATAACAAGACAGTTGTCTAATATTCAGAAAAGATGGAAAAAATGTAGTAGGCTCTATTCAAAATTAATTATAAAGTGATAGATTCCATTTGTTTGTGATTTCCTTGAGAATTGAGGGTTCCCACTTTTTGAGGAAGCTTTCCAATCATGACATATCCACAAAAGAGTAAGTTCTGTCAGCTCCATCAGTAGTGGTTAACAGTTCAATGAGTGGACTCTATGATCTTGGAGGTCTTTTCCAAACTTAAAGATTCTATGATTATAAAATTTAAGAGAAAATAATGCCTCAATTTTTTCTGCCTACCTGTTTCTCTCTTGGCCATTTGTCTTCTGTCTGGTATTTTCTGTATCTCAATATCTCAACCTTTTGTTTGATTGATCCCCATACTTTCTCCACGTATAAAGAGAATATTTTTAATACAGCAAATGGCAGTTGAGTGTTTCCCACTGATACTACCACCGTGTCCTTTACACACATGTGATGGTCCCTGTGAGTTTCAGTTGGTAGCCAAAGCTGTGGCACAGCTCCCTGACACATGACATGCCTCCCTTTTTCTCTATTGTCTGCTCTTGACAGCTTGTCAATGGCTCACCCTGTCAAGGGAGACATCACTTCAAAGCACTTTGTTTGCTTGGAGGGAAAATAATGTTGATATGATCAGAAGTAAAGCAATAGGCACAGAAGCTGCCAAGAAATCTCCACATGCTCATACCCACATGCACTTTGTTGTCGTTCAGGCTCTTTATTTTCCTGGAGGATGTCAAGGGTTTTTTAACAGAAATAAAAAAAAAATATTGCTCCAGGCAAAGAATAGGCACAGCAATAATGAGAACTGGCAAGTGGTGATGGCGAAAGGCAACACACTGCACGTCTTTATGAGAACATTTCTTTACCTCATCTTTCAAACTGGGAGAGTGTAAGCTGAAGGGCAAAGCAGAAGCACATATGTTTGGAAGAAAACATTTTCCAAGAGCCAGAGCAGAGTATGCAGATTCAGAATTTCTTAGAGAGAAGGAAGAGTCATATACAAACTCCAGTGTAGATTTGATGTGTGGGTTTTAGGCCTGACATTTATCTTTTCTATTCTGTTGGTTTTTCAAAGCGACATATGCAAACACAGAAGGTTTTTAAACAGAGGACACATACACATACATAAGAACAGGACACCATTTATCGAAATTCTAAATATCACAAGCTTTAAGGGAGTCTCGTGATTTGGGGGAACACAAATCCTGTGGTTTAACCTCTTGTGGTGCATTGAGAAGAGTGTCCTTACTCCTTGCAATCTACTCTAAATTTGTTTTCAATAAAAAAAGGGGAGAAATGTGACTGACCTGACTTGTTGGCAGTTTGCAGTGGAACATGGATTAATTGAATCAATACTTTTATGAATGTATCTGGTTTTTTTCTGCCAAGAAGCTACCACAGATTATTGATCTGACTGCCCTCTTCCCTAAATGGGTACAGAATGGATTTTACTTCCAATCCTCCAGCTGAGAGCTAGAGAGGAGAAATATAACCCAATATGTAAACTCAGTAAGATATAGAAAGATATTTCAACATTCTGTCAGTACAAATGTTTTTTTGGTGATAAGGGAGTTCAGGAAAATGTGCAAAATGGAAGATAAAGCCTATGAACATTGTTACATATTAAATTGACATAATATCTACTTGAAAAGTCAGTAAGCCCCATATTCTCTGTTTTTTGATGCAGAAGCTATAAAAACTAGTCAAGGAAACTTGTTGAGTATGTATACTTAATAAATATGGTTTATATAGACCTAAATACGTCCACATTCTCATCTCAGATAAATAGGAGTCAAGAGCACAGACACAGAAAACATTACTTTTAGGATGTGTTATTTTATCACACTGATGTCTGTTTTCCCCCTGCACCACTGAGGGAAGCTATGCAAAAAAATCCTCTTATGAACATTTTGTACAAAGCTGTACAGCTTCAGAAACAGTGTAATTTGTTCAGTTGGCACAAATACCTGTAGATGATCTTCTTTAATTCTGTAAAATTTGGCCAGGGATGTCAAGGAGAGCAAGAAAAGGTACAATGTTGATTAAAGAAAGACTAGGGAGAATTTGGGCCCTCTCCAGAAGGAAACAGAAGCTTTGGTTACTTGGTATACAGAGAAGACTGAGATGTTCAATGACTTTTTTGCTTCAGTGTTCACTGGCAAGTGCTCCAGCCACACTGCTCAAGTTGCAGAAGGCAAAGGCAGAGACTGATAAAATGAAGAACCAGCTGCTGTGGAAGATCAGCACAAATATGTCCAAAGGGCTGGAACTCCTCTCCAACGACCACACAGGCTGAGAGAGTTCTTTTGCCAAGAGAAGAGAAAGGCCCAGGCAGAGCTTAGAGCAGCCTTCCAGCTCCTGAAGGGAACCTACAGGAAAGCTGGTGAAGGACTTTTCGCAAGTACATGTAGCATAGGACAAGGGATGATGGCTTTAAACTGAAATAGGGTTGATTTAGATTTATCTTTGGAAGCAATTCTTTACTGTGAGGGTGGTGAGGCACTGAGGCAGGCTGCCCAGAGAAATTCCTTCACTGGAAGGGTTCAAGGCCAGGTTGGAGGGGACTTGGAGCAACCTGGTCTAACCAGGTGTCCCTGCCCATGGCAGGAGAGATTGAATTAGATGATCCTTAAGGTCCCTTCCAATCTAAAGCATTCTATGATTCTATGGGAAAAAGATCCTTTCTTCTCCCTCTGCCCTCAGCTGAATCCTGGCAGTGGGGAGAGGGCAATGTGGTGGTGGGAACAGCCAGATGCAGTGCACATAAGGCATGTGTGACAAGACAACTCCTGTGAAACCTGAACACTGGTATGAATGCCAGCAAGATCATAAAGGATGATGAACTGTTTTGATACTGCTACCATGTCATTTCTGCATCAAAACACATGGGTATTATCACGTTGTTATTTCTTTTCTTCCTGATTTATCTCACATGTTGCTGCTTTGAAGATGCTGATGGTTAATTACTGAGGGGTTTATGTAGGAGGAAGGCATCTGTGAAAAACAATAGGTTGCTCATTGTTTCCTACAAGGATTTCGTGTAGTGCTGAACAGGGCAAAAAATATACTCGCTCAGGCTCTAGAGCTTCAGACAAATCAGTAAAGGGAACAAAACCCCCTACTTTTTCCTCTTGGTGGGTCAGAAGCGGATAGGGAAATGTTGCTAAGGAAGCTAACAGGCCTCTCCATCAAAATCTATGGGCCATGAATAAAAATGTTATTTTGAAATCAAAAAGAAATGCTAGATTTTTATCATTGTCTTCATATCAGCCTCTCCTATATAGCCCCATTGAACAGTATTTTCTCCAAGAATAGGTCTCATTCCATTCTTTGTGATTTATGGATATCATAATCTCTTGATTTATTATAGATCATAGAACCAAGGATTCATTTAGGTTGGAAAAGCTCTCTAAGATTATCAAGTCAAATTAACCCAGCACTCTCGAGACCACCAGTAAACCACATCCCCAAGTGCCACATCTAGACATCTTTTAAATACTTTCTTTATATTGTACCTTTTATTTATATAGTAACTTTTAAAAAGGGACAGTAACTACACCACTGTCCTGGGTGGCCTGTTTCAGTGCTTGACTGTGGGCCTGATATTTCTAGGTCTGGGAGATTTTAGCCTGTTAGCAGCTGTCAACTTTTTCCCAAGGAAAAATTTCTCAGACCCAGAAATATCAGGCCCACACTTGACAACCCTTTGGGTGAAGAAATTTTTCCTAATATCCAATCTAAACCTCTTCCTCAAGCCCACTTCCTCCAGTCATGCTGGTTTTTACTTGAGAGAAGAGACCAACCCCAACTACAACAAAGGCTACCACCTCCTTTCAGAGAATTGCACAGTGAAAGGCTCCCTTCAAACCTCCTTTCAAGCTGAACAACCTGAGCTCCATCAGCTGCTTATCAGGCTGGTGTTCCAGACCCTTCTTCTGTTCCATTGTCCTTCTCTGGATCTATTCCAGCATCTCAATGTCTTTCTTGGAGTGAAGGGCCCAAAACTGACCACAGAATTCCAGGTGCAGCCTCACCAGGGTCTAGCACAGACAGACAATCACTGCCCTGGTCCTGCTGGCCACACTATTTCTGTTACAAGCCAGGGTGCCATCGGGTGTCTTGGCTTCCTGGGCATGAATTGGTTCATGTTCAGCCACTGTTGATCAGCATCCCCAGATCCTTTTCCACTGAGCAGTTTCCCAGCCACTCCATTTCCAGCCTGTAGCACTGCATAGGGTTGTTGTAACCCAAGTGTAGGACTTGGCACTTGGCTTTGATGAACCCCTCACAATTGACCTCTGTCCATTGATCCAGCCTGTCCAGATCCTTTTACAGATCCTTTCTACTCTCCAGCAGATCACCACTCTTTCTCAGCTTAGTGTCATCTGCAAACTCACTGGAGATGCATTCAATCCCCTTGTTGATTGATGAATATATTAAACAGGACTCACCCCAACACTGTGCCCTGGGGAACCCCACTAGTGACTTGCTGGCAACTGGATGTGGCAGCACTCCCTACCTCTACCTGGGCCCAGGCATCCAGCCAGTTTTTCATCCAGCCAACAGTGCACCCATCCAAGCCATAAACAGCCAATTTCTTCAGGAGAATGCAATGGGAAATGGTGTCAAAGACTTTATTGAAGCCCAGGTAGACAACATCCACTAGGCAGGTCCCTTTGCCATAGAAGTTCAGGCTGATGAAGCAGGACCTGCCTTTCAGAAGCCCCTGCTGGCTGGGCCTGGTCCCCTGGTTATCCTGCATGTGCTGTGTGATGGCACTCAAGATGATCTTCTCCATGACCTTTCCCAGCACTGAGGTCAGGCTGACAGGTCTGTAGTTCTCCAGCCCCTCCTTCTGGCCCTTCTTGTAGATGGGCATCACATATACCAGTTCCAGTCACCTGAGACCTCCCTGGTTCACCAGGAGAGCTGGTAAGTGATTGAAAGCGGCTTAGTGATACCTGCACCAGTTCCCTCAGTATCCTCAGGTGGATCCCATCCAGCCCCATGGACTTTAGTGTGCCCAAGTGGTGTAGCAGGTCACTCACCATTTTCTCTTAGATTATGAGGGCTTCACTTTTCTCCCTGTCTCTGTTTTACAGCTAAGGGGGCTGGGTACCCAAAGAACAACTGGTCTTGCTATTAAAGGCTGAGACAAAGAAAGCATTAAACACCTCATCCTTTTCCTCATCCTTTGTCACTATGCTTCCCAACACATCCAATAAAGAATGGAGAAGCTCTTTAGCTCTCCTTTTGCTGGTGATATATGTATAGAAAAATATTTTATACTCTTTTACAGCAGTAAATTTCTCCCTATATAGCCTCACAAGATCTTTGTAGTCCTCCTGAGTCACCTGCCACTTCTTCCAAAGACCATTAATTCTCCTATTTTCCTGAGTTCCAGTCAAAGTTTTCTGTTTAGACAGGTTGATCTTCTTCCCAACAAGCTCATCTTTAAGGTGTATCTCCTGATAAAAAAAATCATCTGAATTTAAAAGTTCATGTGTGTTTAGTAAGGAGAGATTAAAAATGCAGTGCGAAAATGTGCTAGTTAATGCCCTTCAACAACAGCATATTTAGATGAAGTGCACAAATTACAGTGCCCATTTCTCACAGCTCCTGATAAACAAATCAGATTTTCTTCATCACAGAATCATGGAACCATTTAGGTTGGGGAAAATATCTTTAAGATCACTGAGTCCAACCATTAACCCAGCACAGCCAAGTCAGGTAAATCCAACTTTCACTTCCTCTGCAATATCCAGGAACAGAAGATAAAAGAGAGGTTGCTGTCTGCTAGGCCACTGATAAATAGGAGTCCCTGGAAGTCATAACAATAAAGCTTTTTGTTGCACACAACCCATCCCTTCCCTTGCCAGCAGCTCTTGATGCTGTAAGTAGTTCATGCTGCTTTGAACCTCAGTGGCTGGAGGTTCATGTGGCCCTAAAAGCAAAGGGCAACCTTGTGCCCCAGCTCACATTTTGTGTAACCCTCTGTACTCAGAGGGAATGCCCAGGGCAGGAGCCAGCAGCAAACAGCAGCAGCGTGCAAACAGAAAATAAATCTAAGCATTGGATGGACTGGAATTTAATGCACTTTAAAGCATCTCATTTTCCTACTATCAACCACAGATCAATTAAAGCAGCAGCAACACAGAGGATCACTGGTGCTCAGTAACTCGCTGAGGTAAAAGACAGCTGCCTCTCCTGAGCCTGTGCACTAAGACACTCTGATCAGTTTTTATTTATCTCAGGAAGACTGAGAAAGTGCAACTGTTGTAGTTTAACTCCACTCAGCAACCAAGCTTCACACGGCCCCTTTCTCCCTCTCCCACCAGAGGATTGGGGAGAGAATTGAAAGGTGAAAGACAGAGAACCCATGAGTTGAGATAAAGACAGTTTAATAGGGAAAGCAAAGGCTGTGGACACAAGGAAAGCAAAACAAGGAATTAAGTCCCCTCTCCCCACGGTCAGGCTGGTGCTCAGCCATTTCCAGGAGAGTAGGGCCCATGACACACAATGGTGAGCTGAGAAGACAGGCACCATCACTCCAAATGCCCCCTTGCTTCCTCCTTCTCCCCCCCACTTTATGTAATGGCCACAATGTCATATGGTGTGGAAAATCCCTGTCCTGACTCTCTCCCCAAAACTTCCTCTAACCCCCAGTCCCCTCACCAGTGTGGCAGTACAAAAAGCTGAAAATCTCTTGGCACCAGTGACAAAGTATTTTCTGTACACCTCTGAGACTAGACTAAACATCTTAAGTGTAGACTTTTTTTCCTTATTTATAACCAGGATTTCACTTGCTGCCACTTTTGGCACTTGCCTCTTGATTTTTTCTTCATGCACTCAGAGTGCATGGCACCATCTTCTCCGAGAAGCTGTGGGAAGCTGCACTTACCTTCTCATCAGTTTTCTTCTCTCCAGGATGCCTAACCTCAGCAGACAGAGCAGACAAATAAAGACTCCTTGTGTCCAATTCATCTGACATATACAAATATCTGTAGTGCAAGTGTCTGAATGTTTTTATGGATGAAAACTGGAGCCTGGATTGACCCATTTATACATAGATATCTACACCAGACTTGTCTAAAATTACGTGAAATGAGTCCCATCCATTGTAGAGAGCAAATGGTCTGGATAGAATACAGAAGAAATGCAAAAAAAATTAGGTGCCAGTCTCATTTCAAAAGATGTGAAGTGGGATTTGTCCCATCTTGCTTCAAAAGGCTTCAATACATATGCCTAAATTAGAGCTGGCTTTCTGGACTCCTTTACACTCAGTGGACACAAATAGACACTTCTAAAGTGTAATTTGTTGTGTCTATTTCAGCTGTCGAGAGAAGATGAGAACAGTGACTCTCCATTAGTCGACAAAAAAAGGAAATCCAGACAACTATCACAGGCATGTCTGTGGACAATCTATGTACCTAAATTAAGACCAATTAATCCCAATGCTGCATTCATCTGTGTCATATTATTCCCAGCATTCAGAGTTTCATTGGTATTAATTCCAGTTTTTTGAATAAACATAATCCTTAATTTCCAGCATTGAGGTATCCTATGGTATATATGTCTCTGATTCAAACCTCAGTGAGAACACTGACAGCCTCTGGAAGGGCACAGGTGGGGTTTGGTTTCTAAAGGTTGTTGAAGTAATTGAACGGTTTGCATCCAAGTGCATCCCTCTACAAGGTGCAATTCATTACAGCCATATTAACATTCTGCAAAGACTCAGATAAAGTGACCTGGAGGGTTTTTGTCTTCAGGGCTTATTACAATATGAATAAGCAAGTGTATCACTTGGACAATTCCACAAGTAGGCCTCTTCATTCAACATGCTGATAATGATGTATTAGCCTTCATCTGTGCCTGCAATGGGTGATGCCACTGGCAACACAGGCTAACAAAAAAAACCCCAAGCAGACACACACCAAATCTTTGGAGCAGGGTAGATTTAATTCAGACTACTGGGAAGTAAAGAAAAGAAAAAAGGCAGGGAATAGACTGTAAACAGAAAGGCAGAGAATATTCCCTGAGACTGTAAACAGAAAAATAGAGGAAATTCAGGGATCTGTTTCCCTGTGTAAGCTATTTGCATCCTTGGTTTCCTCTGCAGGCACAGTCATTTCATTCTTACTGCCACAGGCACAGACCAAATTTTCCATATGAAATGGATATGGTAATGCAGTTAAATGATTCACAGACAAGAGTGAGCTAAATTTTAGACATCTCAGAGCATGGGCAGGACTTTAGGATCTAGAAAAGCAATACAGACATGCCTGCAGATTCCAGGAAACAAAAGACACACCTTAAGCAGCTCAAAGGCTGGCAATTTTGTATGGGCAATATGTCAGCTTCTACCTTAATTTCCCAAAATGGGAGTTTTAGGAATACTTGTGGATTTTTAGTCTTATTCTGGAACATTTGTGTCTCTCAAGTATGTTTTTTAGAGTACCTGTGCTTTGTCACTCCCTACTCTGAAATTATCCAAAGTCTCTTGCCTTCTGGCACATGTGCCTATAAACTGAGGTTACAACTAGGGCAGGGATTGTAACCAGCTTATAAAAAGATGGGATCCATTGAGAAGAAGGGGATGATGCAATGAGTTGAGTGCTTGGAAGATGTGTTTCCTTCTTCATATATGTGTAGTTCCTCTAAAGGAAACATTTGGCCTTTCTGTGCCTCAGTCCATCATGTTTAACTAATGTTAATAAGCTATCCTGTGCCAATCATACATAGGGCACAAACTCATGTTCTGTGTTTTGTGATTGCAATTGACAGCAACATACAAATACCTCCTCTAGATGGTATCACTTTGCATGTGGGAAGGACATGTAGCAAGGGCAAACTGAACATGGAGAAGCAGAGGCAGGGCATCAGATTTATTTTACTTACAAATGTGAATTAGTCAGAAAGAGTCTGTTCACCTGCTTTGGAACAAACAACATTTTAAGGCAAAAATAAGGTCTCTGAACAGTCTTATGGTTAAGGTATTAGGTAAGTATTTATAGTAACTAAAGGCTGAGATATAACTGATGAAGCTTCAGATATGCTGAGGTCAAACCCAAAAGACTCTTTTTTTTTATTTCTGGAGTAAAACATCAGTTATGCTATTAAAATACACCAAATTTTTTCCTCACACCTTCCCTCCCTATCCTCTACTCACTTTTCTCCCTTTTCCTTTTCCCTTTCTCTCCTGCCACTTATCTCCTGTTACTCTCAGTTCAGCTTTTGATACAGAAAACTATGTTATCCATTAGCAAAAGAATAATTGGTGATACTGAAATTAAAAAATGTCACCTGACTTGAGGGCAATGTAAATTAAAGATGCCAAGGACCTAGAAATGCTTTCTTTTTCCCCACAAAACCAGCTTTATATGTGAGTTTTAAATGCTCAAAATAGTCCTTAATATCTTCGGTTAGAGCCCCGACTACCATGAGCTGTTTATACAGTAAACCTGTAACACTGGCATAAGGAATTTTTTCTCTCTATGAAATTCTGCTCTGTCTCCCTGTGGTCCTCTGTCTCATTCATGCACATATTCCAGTTGACTATTTTTCTGGGTGAATATATTTAATGGCAACTCTTCGACTCACACAAACCACTTAAAGGCCTCTGCTAATTTCTTACAGTATTTCTTGTCCAGCAGCACAAGCAGTATTCTAAAAGGGAGAGATGAGAGACAGAACTGGAGCTCATTTATTAACTGGTCCCTATACTCTTCCTAAAACAGTTAACAGGACTTATGGTAACCTACTTATTTGCATTTAGTCACACTAAGGAGACAAGCACTGCTGTGGCCTAAACTGGTTATTTAGAGACTGTGATGATCTTTCATTTCTTGACATTCATGCCTGTGTTTTATTGAGATGAAGCATTCTGAGGTACTTGGGCTTGTACAGAAAATTTATTTATGATGTCTGAGGATTTTCACTTCTAGAATACCAAGAAAAAAATTCTAATCTTACTGGCTTGAGTTTAAACACAGACTAACTTCAGTGACATCAGCAATGTAAAAGCCATATGTTGCTCCTCCTGGAGCTGGCTTCAAATGAAATAGGAACTGATGGGCACCATGAGCCTTTTGGGTACAAAGGAGACAGAGTCTGTTTGCTAAATCTTTACTGGTTGGACTTTCTCTTGGAAGACTTTATTGCACCATGTTGTAGAGCCATGGAGAGAAAAAACTTGGGGCAACTCTGCCTAAAAATTGATTGCTCCACAATGGAGAGACAACAGCATGCTTCAGACATCTTACAAAATATAAGGCTAAATGAGAAGGTACAAAACCAGCTGGATAATTTGCCATCTTTTTACCTTGTTTGATCATTAATATCTGGCCTAGGTCTGGAATGAAAAGTGGCCATGCTTCACTTCCATTAGACTTGTTTCAGTCACAGACATTAACATGCAATAACAAAGAGTGAAATATTTTTGCAAGGAATTGTTGGATAACGTTACATTCCTACTTTTCCTCAGAACTTTGAAATTCATGGGGGAAATGGAGCTAGAAGAAAAGGACTGTAATTTTAAGATAATAAAATTATTTTTTTCATTTATTATGTTCTAAATCTTTTACTGTATTAACTGCAGTACATTTTGGATAAAGACTAATCTTGAGGTACATATTCAGTCACATTTATTTCTGTTCATCAAGAAAGAAAGAAGGAAAATTAATAGTTATGTCAGGTGCTAGTTTGCTCATACTGGTGTAGATCCACTATCATGCTGTTGAAGAGCATGTTGTGCAGCCTTGCAAAGGCAGTGATTTCCAAAAGCCCTAATCACCCTTAAACACCCTCACAGCTCTTTTCTTCACTCAGATATGGCAGCCTTATAATTCAATACATTTCTCCAGCCAGCGTGTCTACAAATTACTATGATAATGTACCAGATATGCTGCCGTCACACTTCATCACTTCTTATTATGTACAGCATCAGGTACTGAGTTGATGGGTTTATAATCAAATCTCTTGTACACAGCTTGTTTTTTGCCAGATACAAAAAAAAATTTGCAAGTTTTACACCTGAGCCACATGTTTATGGGTGCAATCTGTGTCCTTATTTTTTCTCTAACTGATCTTCTTTAAGTTAATTATTGACTACTTCTACTAACCCTTATTAAACCAAGAGCTGTGGGTGTCCTGAAGACTAAGTGATTTAAATGAGGCAAGAACAAAAGATGAGTATGACTCATAGATCATCAGTGCTAATCCTTCACGCTTGCAGTCTTTAGTCTGATGAGTCCTTCAAACATCTACTCCAAGTCCTTCTCACCCCTCCTGCTTTCACACCCATCTGAGCACAAAGGACTAAATGATGCAAAACACTGCATTCCAAAACCAGAAAAAAAAGCCCAAGAAATCTATGGTGTTTCTGATTCAAAGACAATAGAAGATGTAACCATTTGAAATTATTGCAGAATAAAAATCTTTCCTCAGAAAGCTCCTAAACATATCTAAGGAAATATTTCAGTCTTTGTTCACTAAGCATCCATTGGTGCTATGAGAGGCAAATTGCTAAGAGACCTGTGCTATATCGCTTTGCTGTTATCATCAACATCTTGGTTGATGTAGGTGATTTGTAGGGTGAACTGAGATCCTCATATAAATAAATGCAAGAAAACCACTAGACACTCTGTTAGTGGGAAAATCCAGTGAGTAATGAGGTTACTGTGAGCAAATCTCACTGACCATGATCATGAGACACTTCTCATTTGCAGTAAAAGCTGTAAGACTCTTCACTCAGTGTCTTGTCTTCAGCTTTGCCACTCATCTTCTTTCTAAAGGAAGAATGGAAAAATTCTTATTCAATTCGTTATTCAAAAGACAGAAAAGATATTCTTAGCCTTGGGAGACAAACAGCAGTAATTTGGATTTACCATATAAATCACAGTTATGCATCCTTTCATATCCTCCTGCCTGCATTTTGGGGAATATCAACACATTAAAAATCCATAACTTCCTCTCAGAGACTTCAATTTTTCATTCTGGGTTCACCTCTCTCCTATAATTTTTCCCCATAAGTTTAATTAGTTTCATGTTGGAATAATGCAGCATTCAGACCTTATCTGTCTTATTTGGGAAGCTATTTCAATGCTTGTGATGTCTGTTAATTTTTGGTGTAAACATATCTGTGATATGTTTGTCTATATGATTTTCTGCCAGAATAATCATCTAACATAAATATTTCTATTTTATTGTTACTGTTAAGTATTTTCCTCTCATGCCAAAATGTACTTACTTACATGAAGTAATTAATTTCCCTCTAACAAGATTAAATAAGCCAAGCTCTGCTGATTAATCTTTTAAAGTGTGTTTTTTATTTCCCCAATTATTCAAAGAGACTTTTATAGACTCTGCTTGATATGTGATTTACATACATGGTTCTACATCAGGCCATCTAAAGGTTTATGCAAAATCTTAAAATCTTATTTCTTGTTGCAAAACAACCCTCTAATTTGATACATCCAGTAGCTGTATTATATGCATGACCTCACCACCCTAATAATTCATATTTGTCTCAAGAGCAACAGGAATCCTAAAGACATCCAATTTCTTTTGTTGCTACCCAACCACTACAGAACAAATTATTCAATGAATCTCTAAATTAAAGACCTTGCGCTGTACCTACTTTGTATTTTTCTGGTAAAAAAAAAATATTTCCTTGTATGATGATCTATCCCTTGCCAATAGCCTCCAATTATGTATAGATTTCATGGCTAACTCCCATGCCAAGGAGTAAGAACATGCTCTGTTGTGTACACTCAGTAGGTCTAAGGCCAGCCATGGAGGAATAGAACTAATAGCAGCTCTCCACCCACATCTTATTCACACATCCTTCAATTATTCAGAGTATTTGTTCAGTCTGAATTATTTTCAAATTACATTGCATATGTGTCCTGAATCTTAACAATTAAACCAAAACAGAGTTCTTGTAATTGTATTTCCATGTTATCAGCTTTACTTTACAGTGGCCCTTCAGTATGTAAGGCAAAAGAGAATACATTAGCTCATATCTTTATTTCTGGATGGCACCCAGCATTCAGGAATGAAGGTATTCATATAATCAGATTTTATGCCATTTCTGTGCTAAAGATGCTGAAAAGTGCCAGTCCAAAGCAAAGGTACCCACACAGAAATACTGGCTTTTTCTATTTGCCTGTGCTGTTACATTGCAAGTATTGCAAAGGAAAGTCTTGCAAATTTAAGGTTACCTTTAACTACGGGATATTTTTTTTGTAGCTGCTTGAAGATCCACAAGGAGAAAAAATGTTGCTACATCAAAGCTAAATGTGTGTGTCACTCCCCACAGGTCAGAAAAGTCCTTGTCTTTGGTTTGGATTTATTTTTATGAGCTGTAAATAACTTAATCACTTCATTTTTTAATCTGTCTTACTGATATATTAAAACAAATTTTCCTTAATAAAATGTATTTATCAGACCAGGCCTTGTAGGAGAGAAAAATTATATAATAACTTAGAGCAAGAGATTCAAGATGCATCGTTTGATTAAATTCTCATCAAAATTCATGGGAGTTCATTAGAGTTTAAGAACCTGACTTCTTTAAATATAAAGTTCTTGTTAGCTGGCTAGCTAATCTTTTCATTTTGGGAATTCAGTTTCATGACTGGTTTAACACAGTGCATGGAAAAAGGGGTGGGTCTGCCTCTCCCTCCTGTTCTCAGCTGTGTATTTCCAGAGTTCCCCACAAGGCCATCTGATTAAAAACACTCACAAATCCACAAAATGGATTCGTTTTCAGCCACACTTCCAACACCCCAGTCTGACTAACCAAACACATGTTTGGAAAGTGAGTGACCAAGTGCTTGGCTGAGACCCAGGGGAAAAAGGAAAACTGCTTCCATCAGCAATGGTACAAATCAGCTGCACTGAATGGGAAATTTAGCCCTCCCTTATGTCAAACTGCCATATGGTTTGGTCATTTGAAATTTATCATATTACCTTTTAATTAATGTAGGCATTTTCTATCTTGCACTGGAATCTATTTAGGTTTTTAATTTCAGGCAACGTTAAAGGCAGACATCAATTGCACGGAACTGATGGTGCAGAAAAGGAAAAAAATCAAATGTCTCCTTTTGCACTGAAAATTGAGGATCTACTGCCTAAAGCACTGGTTGGGTTGCCAGTGCTTCAGTGGCAGCTAAAGGCTGTGAGGCAAAGGGATTCTCCCTGAGGACTGAATGTAAATGCCAGAGCTGAGCTCTGGATCATCTGTTTTGGAGCATTTATATGTCAGAAGCAAGACAGAAAACAGAAATCTCCGAGAACTCGGGGAACAAGAAAATCACTCTGAACATCTAAATATGCATCAAGGAAATCCCATTTCTAAAATAATTTCACTTCTCC
Source organism: Zosterops lateralis (assembly GCF_965231275.1). NCBI lineage: Eukaryota > Metazoa > Chordata > Aves > Passeriformes > Zosteropidae > Zosterops > Zosterops lateralis. The sequence continues at coordinate 66,350,665 of NC_139765.1, forward strand.
ATGGACCAAATTGAAATCAACCCAAAAGTTGTATAAAGTCTCAGACCTTGCTATAGAAAGATCAAATCTTAACTATTTACTTCTTATATTGAGATCATATATCCCTTTTCTTTCTTACTGGCCCACATGTCTCATCTGGTCTTCATCTGAGCTCATTTGCTGAGCCTGGATTTCCACCCTTAAATTCTGTACAAACTGCTCACAGCTACTTATTGTAAACAGAACTGGTCAATAATAACAGAACTACTGTTTCCACCCTTCTCCCTTCCCTTCTGTCTGTCCCTTCTCATGATCTGACAAGAAGTAGCCACTGTTTAAAATTCCCTAGATCTCATTTTTGTTTGATTGGTTTTCTTTTCTTCATGGAATGAAGTTTGTGCTGGGATGTCAAACCAAGGAGCAGCAACCCCAATCCTTCATCTGCAGTAATTAATGGTTTATACCATATGAACTGATCTTCCTGATGTTTTCTTTTTGCAGCACTTCAGTTCCATATCTTATTTGAATACAGCTTAGGGCAATATTTAGAAAAATCTTTCTGGGGGAGTTTAAGGTTTAGGTGGGTTTGGGTTTTTCTGAAACCAGTATATATCTTTGCCTTTATTAGTTTGCACTGTTTGGATTTAAACTGTTTCACAGTGTTTATCAAAAGTCTACATGCTGCTTTCCTTTTCCTTTCAAAGTCTTTTATTCTCACAGTGCTGGAGCAAGCAGCATAATGACTCTTCCACAACAACACTTGAGTTGCTTGACCTTTAGAAAATAAAGATATTTTTTTCATAAATTGCCGAGATTTTACAATTCCTTTTCAGCAGAACTGTCCTTACTATTTTGTCACCTCTGAAAAGGAAAACAATTTCAGCATCATCTTCTGGAACTATTCACTGGGTGTCTCAAAGGTTCAGTTTCCTTGGGACAGCTAAAGGAGGTTCCTGAATTAGGGGTGCAGTCATGCTAAATTACTGCCACAGTCCAAAGAGAGAACAGAGGGGCACATTCCCAAAGAGTTATTCAAAGTTCCAGCTCTGAATACTCAGGAAGAAGCTGAATAGACTGTTTCCTCTCAGACTGACATAAGCCATATCATTCAATTCCGCCCTAGTCATAATTAAAGATACATCATAAAAACATAAATTCACTCATGAAGATCACCCAAATTAGTTTGCTTTAATGTTTTGAACTTACTTCAGCAAGATTGAGATATTCAGATCTTTTATATAGACTGGAAATTGCTGTCTTATATGCACATTAAACATAAGACACAAATAAAATTATCTTTACATGAATGCTGGCCAAACATTCAGTGGAAAAAGGACTGAACACCATTGAACCAACAAATATGACCGTCCTTGCATATTTTTAGAGATCCCTAATAATCTCTTCACAGATGGAAAAATATAGTTTTAAAATAGCTGTGTTGCTTGGGCAAGCAAGTAACATCAGTAGAGAACAGATGAGTCTACATTTTGCACCTTATACATTTCTGCCAAATTCACTATTTAATTTAAAGTTTTTTAAAGGATGAAATGAGTATTTATTCAAATGAAATGAAGGGAGAAGCAAAGTCCTATAGAATTCAATGACAAAATTTCCTTTGAGTTACAAGAGGTCAGAATATCATTACTCAACAGATTTTGTTCCAATACCTCTCTTACTTAAGTGACACAAGGAGTGACAATTGTTCTTTGTTCCCCTTCCCTCCAAGTGCTACTGAAGTGGACCAGATGATTCAATCAGTGATCCACTAGAAATTCTATCTTGGTCCTGAAACAGCTTAAAAAGGAAATTTAAAGACCAAAAATGTTTCATTGAATAATACCTAATCAATTCTAGTTCTTACTTCTGACAAGGGTTCAATTTGCCTAAAAGCATGGGGCAGTCACACAGGATGGCTCCAAGACTAGACACACAAAGGGACTTGAGTGCCACTTACAGCAATGAAATTATCATCTGGACCCCATCTTTTCCTCTACCATCACTACAGACATGCTTTGCAATATGAAACATGCTCCACTTATGTTGCAGTTCTAGTGTGATCAAAATTTATCTCATTTTGAGCTAAAGATTGGACCAGATGTCCTCCAGATATTTCTTCCAACCTACATTATCCTATTATTCCCCATACACTATTGATTTTTGTTGTTAATCTTTCCTTGTTGTCAAATATATAAAAAAAAAAAGTTTATATATTTTTTAGATTAATAGTAATATATTAACATGGAGCAATAGCAACTGTGTAATTTCCTTCATACCCAATTCTTGATCCAGCAGGAAAACCCTGTACTAAACTTGAAGCCAACAAAATCACTCCAGATATTTCCAAGTCTGCTTACACTGAGTGTTCAGCAGATCATTCATAACAAATAAGTGATGTTTTAGATATTCAGAAAATGTCTCATTTTGTGATTTTATGCTTAATGTCTTTAAAGAATGAAACAAGGATTTGTGTTTCTGGTCCCTTGCTATCTATCTGGATTTTTTTAGCTCTCTCTTTACAGACTGAATTATAATTTCAAAAAAGGTATAAGAAAGTGAGATTTCAGAGGCAAAGATGCTGTTCACTTTTCATCAGTTCTCTAGCATGGTCTCCAAAAAAACTCCCAGCCTGCTGACCTTCTGTCAGGAAAGTATCATAAATTGTCAAGATAGTAAAATCCCAGAGGTTTTAATGTTGATCTCAGCCTCACAGACACATCACCATTCCCTTAGTTCCTGAGTCAGCCTGACACCTTTACCTTTACCTCTGCTTCTCACCTGAGAGAACAACGTTTAGCCAAGAGAAAAATATGTCAGTTGATAACTTTTATGTTTCCATTCAAACCATATAAAGTTTAAGTTCATGACAGCGGCTAAAACCAAATTCTACATGGGCTCTGAGGAGTAAAGGAGATTTTACATACTGCCATAGGTGTGCAAAGCCCTGTCAGGGGAACACAGAGAGATGACCTGGATCATTGTGGTTTTCCAACTCCTCATGAGGGGAAGTGAAGGTGCAGGTTCTGATCTCATCTCTCTCATAACCGGTGACAGGACTGGAGGAAACAGCATGAAACTGAGTCAGGGGAGGTTTAGTTTGGAAAATGTTCCTCACCCAGAGGGTGGCTGGGCACTGGACCAGGCTCCCCAGGGAATTGCTCACAGCACTGACCCTGGCAGAGTCCACAAAGGATTTGGACAGTGCTCTCCACCATAGGGTGGGATTCCTGGGGTGTCTTGTGCAGGGCCAGTAGCTGGATTTGATGACCCTGATGGGTCCCTTCCTACTCAGGATGTTCTATGATTTCATGATCTCTGAAGCTATCTTGTTTGCTTTTCATGGTTCATTATTCATTAGTATTTGTACTCCGTTAATCCCTAGAAGATTTTGTTATGCACCAGAATAAACTGCACATACACAGACATTTCTGCATTCAAAAATTTAAGACTCCTACTCTAGGGAAGTCAGAGCTTGAAGAGCTGGATGTTTACCAGGGAAAACCTTCCCTTTTATCCTCACTGATACAGCTGAGAGCTGTGGAATATGGGGAGAGAGTATTTATCCATTACCAGTTTCCACCGCAGCAGCCACACAGCTATACATTCAAACTCACATCCCTTTTAAGAAAAAGTCCTTCACCTGTAGTTACTTTGTAGTTATTTCTCTATATGTGTATTTGGATAGATGTATATATATGATGCACACTTCAATGTACTTCGGTACAAAGTCAGAATTAGATAATCAGACTGGAATCAAGGCATAAAAATCATACTGATAGCTCTCACTCTTACTAGGACTTACACCTCTTATATTAACAGTTCACATTTAACAGTACATGGCTTAGATGATTTATACAAGTTCATATGTTATTGTTATCCTGGCAGGTCTACATAAATGGAAAATAAATTTTGCTGGAATGGAAGATCAGGAAATTTCTAGAAAGTCAGAGGACCCAGCATTATGGCTATGAAATCATATTCAGTCCCTGAATACAATAAAATTCTTAAATTTATCCTATGAGTATTAATAACAATACTAATAATGCCAATGTTCAATAAGACTGAAATAATAGTAGACTAGTCTCTGATGTATAATGCTCCAATGCCTGAATAATTCTCTTCTTAACTTTTGAGTAACCTCTCATTGCACATAACAGGAACATTGCCTTGAAAGCTTTAAGCAAGCATAATATATTACAGAAGGAAGAAATACTTCGATTTTCAAACCACTCTGCACAAGGATTTTGTGCTGTTACAGACAATAGAGCCTGCATACACAACTCACTACCACTTCAGCTCAACCCTATAGCCAGTTCCCCAAATTAATCAGAGCTGCAAAATTCAAAAGCACCACAAAATGATTAATTAGAATCACTTGTTGTCAAACAAAAGAGACCTCCTCTATGGAGGGAAAGAATGGGAAGGTAACAGGAGGAAAAACAAATCCTGATAACACAAATGAATGTGAGATCTGTCCCACTAGGAAACATTAGCAATAGCAGCACAACTGAATAAGCTGGATAAGGCTGATTACAAGTATTGGTTCAAGTTTTGCTTTGATGAACTGCATCCAGAGCAGTTCCTCTGAAGCCTAATAATACTTCAAGGCAGTCTGGAGGCTCCAGGACACTACAAAGCTTTCTGTCACTCCTGGCCATCACCTCTTGTGTACCATCATAAACATTAACTTTGTGATGTCTTTCGCCTCCTCAGCTAAAGAGGAAATGAACCAATTCCAAAATTGTCAGTAGAGACAGACAAACAAGCAAAGAAAAATCAACTAAGTCAAATTCTTTGAGAAAACCTGGCTTCATGTGTATGCCACACCTGTGCAAGACAGAAAGACTTCAAATAATGACAAACATTTTTGACTTGGTCACCCTTCTTTTTCCTTCTAGGTAGTGCCTGTGCCATTCTCTGTCCTAGCCCCACCTGTGCTCCGTCCTCCTCTCCAGTCACCTTTTGGATTCTTCACAATGCCTGCACTCTACAAAAAGCAGTCAGTCCTGCCTACTCATTTCCTCTCTCCGCAAAATAACTCCAGTTTTGCAATCATTTAATCTCCCTCTATTCCCATTCCTAACTGGCCTATTGTACAAAACTGCCAGGGAAAGAAGAGGAAAGGGGCCAAATCAGGACATCTTTTTCTAGAAAAACACATTTATAAAAGAAACTCCTACACATTTATAAAACAAACTCGGCTCTGTTAGAGATTAAATCCACACAAACTTTTCCCCTCCCTTTCATACTCTGAGTTAGATACCTATTGTGATGCACAAAGGTGACTATTTTGCTTCTCTGGTAGCCCTGACAGGCAGGATGCTTGACTTTAATCTGACATTCCTGTAGAGCATCACGTCTTTCTCCCAAGGAAGCATCCTGTCCTTTGGCATGTGACTCATGGCTCGTTGACACCAGCAGTGCTTTGCCCAGCTGCTCTAAGATGTTTTGCTTTGAATCCCAGTCATGCAGAAGACAAGACTTGATGAAGTCAGATCTCAGAGAGAACCACAAGGGCATAGCAATAATACCACTGGTCTGGGGTTCCATGGGTTTTTTTGACTGCAGATCACGTAACATGTCTGATTTGGCTTTAAAAGAAAAATAACAGCTTGTCATGGCAGAAGGGTGCAACTCAGCTGCCTGAGTTCTTACTCTGCTTTTTACAACCACCTCTTAGTTACCATTTGCTGATCAGTTTTGAGTACAGTAGCTATGCCAGTGGCATTCAGAGCAATTCCTGAAGTATATTTGTGTTTTGAGAGTTATCTTTGTACTTTGGGTGACTTCTAATTTCATATTGAATGTAGTAAAACCGCATCCATTACAAGGTGCACATGTTGTGATGTATCTAAATAAGCTGGAGTGAACTGTAAGACTAGAACAGGCCCTAAGGAAGAGGTTTCCCAATTTCTGCTCTGTTCCAAAATAGTGCAGTTTTATTTTAAAAATACTGTCCTTTGGAAACTGTTTTTTCCTAATTTTTCCTAATTTTAAAAGAGCATTGGTTACTTGTTGACTGCTTTTTTCCCTTTACCAGAGAACTGCAGTGCTATGTATCAATAGCTCACTGAAACTGCAAACTAAGCCTTGGTTTCAGTTGATAACGGGGAGAATCTTGATATTCCCCTCTCAGACAGGCAGAAGAAGCAAAACTTAAAGCTTGAGGGAGTGTGCTCAGAAATCATGAATTCAAGCTGCAGAGTACATTGCAGAGCCCAAAACACAGCATCGCCTCAGCTGGTGACTCTAAATGAGCAGAAGCCAACTCAGATTTGAAAGCAGCATGTCAGGCAAATATAACCCTGAACCAAAGCCTCTGAAACTCACCAGAGCTCGTTAGCAAGGTCATAGTTTTGTGAATATCTGGCTATTCACTTCCTGGTTTTAATATGTTCTCTGGCTTGAGTGCCCCTACACCACCTTCTACAGTGCGCAATGAAGAGGGCAGCAATGCAGCAGTATCTGGACCATGGAAACTTGTTTAGCCTTTCATTTAGCACAGCCATACCATTTGCAAAGATTGCCTGTTGATTTATTGGCTGATGATGGCAATTTTGCTCACCCTCAAATAAAAGGCTCTACAAGATTTGTCAGCCTTAGCTGAGAAAAAACTTTCAACTTGACTGCCTTCCTCTGAATCCTTGGGTTGGATGTAAGGACGGCATAGGAGCCACACATAGTAAAAACCCCCAAATGCATGTCTTTGTCAAGCTGGCTGTGCCAATGTGCAAAGTAAATAGAGAATGGCCTCATGAGCATGCTCAATACTCCTTGGACAGCATCCTTGGTGTCTGTGTTGCTGTGGCTCTTGTTTGTCCTGTCTAAAGAGCTAATTGGATTAAAACTGACATGGAGTTATATATTCTGCCGCAGAATATGCTTATACCAACCCAACACAACTCTGCAAGGATTAATGTCAGTGCTTTGTGTAAAAAAAAATGACAATAAATGTCCATTGTTTAGACCTTTCTCATCAATCACAAAGATGCAAAGACTCTGTGCAGTGCCATGAGATATGAACTGAGGTTTCTCTAAGCAATTGGATAACTGCAATTAAACTCTGGTGGAAAAGCCCAATGGATTTGAGACAGAAAATGAGCCATAGCTGTTAGCAGCTTTGATGCAGTTGCTAGAAGCTTCTTTTGCTTTTTAATATAAGTAGAAAAATCAATCAGCTCAAACACTCTTCTCTGTCTTTAAAGAATTTTAGCACCTTTTCCACTTCCCAAATTAGCAGCACAGAGTGAAATACTAAAAGAAGTTCTTTCATTCTATAGAGCTGGAGGCCTGGTAGTGTACTGCAATGCAGCATTTACCCAAGACCTGTCCAAAATTGAGTAGCTGAAAGAGATATGCTGAGCAGGACAGTGTGTCTTCACACACACATTGGCTAACCTGTGTTGGACTGAAAACTACATGGAATGCTAGACATTAATAAATAAGCAGCATTTTTGTTGGCTTTTTTTTTTTTCATGTTATTGCAAAAAAAAAAAAAAAGGCTTATTAATATCTTTCTTAAAGCCACAAAAAACATCAACTTGTATAAAAATTATATATCCTAGTATTCATTCTTAATAAAAAGATTTAATGCTTTTGCTTTTTTATAGGAAAGTTCATGTTTTTAAAGTTTTTCTTTATCATTCTACTTGTCTGATTTCTGGCATAAAAAAGACAGTCTTAGAATTCAGGTCTCTAAAATCTCAGGCTTTCAGAAAATATCAAATATGAATCATGAAAATAAGTGACATGTTGGAGACGTGAGGCATATGGCATTGTTGAGCAGCTTTCTGAAGTTCTAATATGTGCAATGATACATTGTTTATCTCATCATTAGTATTTTCTAAGGATTTGATAGACATTGGAAATGTAGAATACAGTAAGAGCTACTGTCACCAGCTACAATGGTGATAAATGCTATCATCTTAATCATACATGATTAGCTGATTTTAAAACTAGTCCAGAAGAACTCTTTAGTAGGATTTAGTAGGAAAGCATAAAACCGTTAAAAGCTTAATAGCTGCTATTTAAACAGAATGAATGCTATCAAATGGTTCTTTTGCAGCTAGATCAAACTTTGTTTTTCAGTAGATTTACATTTTGAATCATTTTTTGGCATATTGTTGAGTAGCTGCAGTTTTCATGAATGCATTACAATTAGTAATAACAAGAATCTCTTGGCTTGTAATGGCCATGACTTAAAACCTGAATTGTTTACTGTCAAAATGAATAGAATTCAGGAATGAATTTTTACGGGAAAGGTCTGCACTTTAAAGTTCCTAATCACTCAAGCATTATAATGAATGTTTTCATCTACATCTGATATGTGCAAACACAAACATGGTAGAAACTTAAAAGACGTGCAGATTGGCAGGGCAACATTGCCATGAAAACAAATGGTAAATCACCTTTGCAAAAATCATAGAACTTTTTTCTGCTGAGGGTTAATTAAACATAAACAAGACTTTTTTTGGCTCAAACATGGGAGTTATTCACCTGTTGCTAAAATCTGCCTCCAGAGGCTCAGCACAGCAAACAGGCCTGGCCCATTTTATAAAACAGCTCCCTTTGTTCAGGAGTGCACTTTTTGTACTAGGTTTCATTTGAGTATCTTAATAAATTCCCTTCAGATGTCCTGTGCACAAGAATATGATAAACAGGGTAGTAACCATATCTCCATCAGCTAAGGAAACACAAGTTTTCCTGGGCCTTGTGGGATTCTGGAGATTACATATTCCAGGTTATAGTCAGTTTCTGACCCAAAAGAAGAGATATTTTGAGTGGGCTCTTGAGCAACAAGAAGCCTTTGGGCATCTCAAAGAGGAGACAGCTCGTATGGTGGCCCTTGAGCCTGTCCAGACAGGAAAATCTGTGCAAAATGTGCTCTGCACTGTGGCCAGGGAGCACATCCTGACCAGGAGCCTCTGGCAAAAAAAAACCAAAACATCAGGAGAAAGCCCAGGTCAGCCATTAGGGTTTTGGGGCTGAGAGAATTGGAGTTCAGAAGCCCATTGCACTCCTGAAAATTGTAAAAGAAATTGCCCTTCATTTTTCAAATGTAACAAGAAGCACAGAAAAATGGAAACAATGGCGCCTCTCACAGGGCTGGCACAAAGCAGAGGCTGTTAAGACAAACTAGGAATAAGTCTCTGATTGAATCACTCATGCATTGCTTCACTTCAAGCCAGTGTAACTCTGATGAGATAAAGCTTTATTCATATGTTTATATGTACGTTAAAAATATATTAATATATTCAAAGATATTCATTCATATTACAGGAGCACCAAAAACCTCTTAATGAGCCTGGAGGCAGTGTAGCAGGGACTGTGATAAAATATTGAAAAAAATTATCTCTATTGCAAATAATTTACTGTAGATGAGGGAACAGATTCATTTGAGATTATAAAGACAGCAGTCATTTGAGATTATAAAGACAGAAGTGAGATTGCAAAAGATGTAAGAGATGGCTAATTATCCTAACAGTACAAACAAGACTTCAACTCATGGCATCTGGCTTCATTACTCTGACTCAAGGTACAACATCTCTGATCCTTTCCCTGACAGGATGTTTTTGCCACCCTCAACTATCCTGTTTTTTCTGAAGTACTCTCAGTACCTCACATCACAAAGTGTTCCTGCCCCAGCACCAGCACTTCTGCAGAGAGTGATGGGATGTTCTGGGAAGTTAAGGACAGATTTCCAAGCGCTTTAACAAAGAGACCATTGTGGAAGTGTTCCATGATTTCTTGTTATCTATTTGTCTGAATTTGTCTTCTTTAATTTCCCTTTTCCATTTAGAGGGAGAATTGTCTGGGGTAGTATGAGGCAAAAGAAAAAAAAAAACCTGAGAAAAAAGGATTGTGGAAAGAACAAAAAGCTCTGTTAATTCAAAGGCAGCAAGGTTGGAAACAGGGCAAAATCATTGCCCCACAGGATCACGGCTGCAAATACCAGTAGCTTCACTACTAAAGAAAACTGTTCAAAACTTTTTCATATAAAACTCTTCAAAAATGTATTTTCAGCTCCACTGAATGTTTGAGGAAGATTCTGTTTCTACAAAAGCCTTTACTTTTTGTTAAAAAAAAATGTTTAGGGAATGTGACATTTCTACTTAAAAAGGCAATTTATTCTTTGGAGGTTTTGTGTGCTTGTTTGTTTATACTGACATTTTCCTAATAAAACATAATCCTACTCTGACATCCCACAGTGCAAATTTAACATAATTTTCATGAACCGTGTTTGTGCTATGAAAAATTCTCCATGTCCTTTTTCAGATACAAAACTGAAGCATACAGACTTATTAAATATTACAATAATTTTTGCTTAAGCAATATTTTTATAGATACATAAGAGTTACAGAATGTTGAGTGATCAGCTGTTTATCCTTTCCCTGTGAAGCAGAAAAATATAAATACATGCAATATTTAAAAAATCTTCTCCAATATTTATAATAAATTTCCAGCACAGGAGACCCAGTAGTTTACCCAAACATCAGTTCAAAGGTCTTACAAACCTTACAAATTTTCCTGATCCTCATCTTACAGATTTATATTGAAATTTCTGCTTCAAATATTTTCATTTGAATTAAGTCAGCATTTCTTGCAACACATATATAGGATGTGAAGGAAAAAAATGGCCATCATCATCTTAAAACTACTTAATTCCATTTCGGGTATCCTTATGTTTCCACCTGATCTCGTTTTTACTAAATAAGTAGACTTCTTCCAGCCTTTTGACATAAACTGTGCTTTCTTTTTGTGTTTTTTTTTCCTCTCCTTTAGAGATTGTCTCGTTTATTTACACCTGTCTTGTTTTCAGACTGGGGAATGGTGCACCAGCTGAGGCCTCATCACTGCTTAGTACAGCAAAATAATTACTTCCGTTGTCATGCTGTTAATACAGCCCAGAATGAGATTTGCCTTTTGTGCAACCACATTATCTTGTCAGCTCAGACTCGGTTTGTGAGCCATGGTGACCTTGGACCTCTCCTCCCATACTGCTGTTCCTCCAGTTCTTCTCCCATTTGTATTTATGCACTTCAGGTTTCCTCCACAGGCATTACTATTCATGGCACTTGTCGTTATTGAATTTCATCCTCGTGGTTCAAACACTTGCTGCAGTTAACAGCGTGGTTATGAATTCTGATCCATTCCTCCACAGTACACACAGCCTTCCTCACCCAAGAACTTCCCTGTACGTGTGCTCCACTCCTTCATCCATGCCACAAATATAAAAATTAACCAGGACTAGTACCAGAACAAATCTTGGGGGTGCCCTGCAAAACCTACCCTCTTTTTTGATAAAGAAAAGAATGAAAATCACCCCCTAAGTGCCAGGTTTTTTAGTCAGTTGAACATTGACACACAGTGGCTGTAATTTTCAACTTTGCTGGTATAGAATGTTTAAAAGCTTAATACAGTCAGAACACTTCACATTTTCAGCTTCTCTTCAGTATGCCAAGCAAGATTTCATCAGAGAAGGAAACTAGATAAGTTTGACATGATTTTCATTTGATACATCCACACTGGACATTTTCAAGTGCTGCATGTTGCTCTTGGTTTATATCTAATGATTGTTTAATAATCTGTTCTTGTATCTACCATGTTGTCAAAGTTAAAATGACAGGTATATCGATTTTGTAGGTCTTCCTTCTTTATGTGTGAAAGTAGGTACAACATTTTCAGTAAATTCACTTTATTTACTCTAATAGAGAGGTAGCCATGTTTTCAAAATAGGTAAGCACAGCGGGAAACTACACTGTAATGCAGAATTTCATCATAAATGTCACAAAAAGAAGCCAGCATTTGAAAAAAAAAAAAAAAATCTGCATAATTTTCCAGTGTCTTTACATCATTAATACATCACTAGGAGAAATCTTGTTCACATCACCCCACCTGAGTTTATTTACATTACATTAATCCCATTCCTCCCTTTTCCCGTTTTCAAAGATCAGGGAGGATTTCCACCACTTCTCAGGCAAACCCAAAGTGTTTTATGACCAAGTGAAGCAGAGGAACACTGAAGACTGATCCACTTGCATGTTCTCTTTGAACCTGATCCTCCCCTAGCCCACATCAGCATTATTCATATCCAGCTGTTTGGGGTTAGTCACTCTGATCCTCCTTGCACATAAAAGGTTTATTGAAACAGGGACTTGAACACTTGCTGCTCTGTTTTTCAAATAAATTTTCAGACAATGAAAATATCTTTGGAAGGCACATTTGACCCAACACACACATATACAATTTAAACACCTGCATCTTAATTTGACCTTCTTTTTTAACTGATGATGGTTTTACTCATCTCTTTTTGTTTATCTGACTCATGCCTTAGAAACCGCATTTCTCTCACTGGCTAGGGAAGGATGAGGCTTGCACATTCTGATATAGACACTAGGCAAAGATTTTACTTAATGAGGCTAATTATAGCCTTTCTTTGTCCTCTAAACTGGAAACTCTTATCAGTTTCTCTGATAGAGTGAAATTTTTCATAACTGGTGTGTTGTCTCTGGAATGTGTATTTTTGATGTATGACCCTGTAATGAGAAAATACCAGTTGTATTTACTCCTGCACATTGCTAAAACAGAGCTTAAAATCAATTTTTAAAAATCCATATAGAAAATTGTTCTGTGCACCTATGAAACAATTTTTTTTAATGCTTATAACCATAAGCATAAAACCCACAAAGTCATTAGTCTACTCAAGATTGTGATACTTCAATCTGCTGATTCTTCAATCTGCTGAAGAATGTAGTTTGATTTTTGGTCTGAAGTCATAAGCATCTAAACCAATTTTCTCAGATCATCACACCTCCTAAGAATTGCTGCTGAGCTGTCAATAGGACTGGAAAATTCCAGCTCACAATTTAATTTTCAAAATGTTACAAATGACTGACTGGAAATAAAACCAGAAAAAATAGGGAAACAGAACAAAAAAACACATTTTAATCTTAAGTGTATCTTTTATAAATTTTGTCAAAAACATAACCATATTCAAGTAATTAATTTGTCTATAAGAACAATACAGCTCATTTCCTAAATTTCAGTTTAAATATTGCAGTATATTGGTTTTGTGCCAGACCATAATATTCTCCTAATGAAGAATATGTAGGAGGTGTTAGGCTTTAGCATTATTGCATGGAACTTCAGTGATTTTTTTTCCATAAAAATATTTGACTTAACAGTGTAGGTATTCATACAGTAAATTAAAACCTTAAAATTGCAAGGAATAATACTGCTTTAATTGCCTGACAGGATGGGGATTATTTCTTACATTCACTCCTGCACAGATGAATATAACCTTCCTAAAGAGGAAATCTATTCACTGCTGAATAACAGGACTGCATTAATACACTGAACTCTAGGAAGCCCCTAAATAATGTAGTATAAAGGATTAGCATTTTTCACCCCTTGAAGATCAAAGCTGAGGGTATTAGTTGTATGATGTAAGATTCATAGGTTATATCTCTGTGAGTGCCAAGATGATATTGCAGGACTAAATCTTCCTGGAGTATAAATCTTACAATTAAAAGAAAGGCACAGAGCAGGGAATTTTTGGTGTTTGTTCTCTCACATACTGCATTCTGCAAAACTGCTCCCAGGGGCAGCTTGACTTTTTTAATCTTGTAACTGAAATGTGAAATTTGTATTTCTATCAGTAGATGTTGATGAAGCTCTGAAGGAACTGGGTTCTAGAGGAGATCTTTGTATTCTGGTACACAGCAATGATCCAAGAGGTTTCAGTTTGGTATGCCCTCAATGTTTACGTATAATTCTTTGGGCTGGTGAATGGACCAGCTGCATTTAGACCTTGAGCAACTAGATCTGAAAACTGTATGTAAGATTCAGCTGCTGGAAGGAAATTCTCTGCCATGGGTGCAGATGATTGAACTGATTACAAAATATGAGCAAAATAATTTTAATTATTTTGTGAATGCAGTGCTCCACAAATGCAGAAGTGCTATTTCTGGATGCAAGCTGAGGTATCAGTGAATTCAGCAGTGGAGTTCATCAATGAGGCTGTGATAGTCCTGGGATTTCTGCTCCCTACTCTTAATGCATGACTGCTGTGGGATTCACAGCAGTGCCAAAGTGGGTGACATGAGCTGTGCCAGGTAGGATGCTGTGCCAGGTGCTCTGAGTGTCAAAACCCAGCTCTAACATTGCTGCTCTCAGTAGCCAGAACCAAGACATATAGTATGGAAGTCCTGTCATGAGTGTAGGGATTCTTCCACCAGTAATTAATCTCTGGAAGTAACTGATAGCCAGGCATGGAAGGCTCAGAATGGATTTAAAAAAAAAAAAAAAAGAGTAAAAAATTAAGGTAGAACCCCAGGCAATTCCCACTACCTGAGGTTTTTCCAATTAGTATGGAAGGTTTCCTGACCTGGAACTTGCAGAGTCAAGGTGGAGTACAGCCTTTTGGGAACAGCAGATTCCTCACTCAAGGGAACTGCTCCAGTGAGTACTGTGGATATCCAAGCAAAGTATTCCAGGACTGAGGTATCCCCAGAGACTGTGTAATACATTCCCAAGGACAGAGAAATTTTCTGAAGGGTGGAAAGTATTTATTTATTTGTTTCTGTATTTCTTCCCTGCCCATCAAATAGCACATAATCAACCCCACAAAAATAGAAAATCATAATTAAATTGTTCTAAAAAGCCAATACTCAGTTGACTCTCTACATGTGACATTATTCCAGTCACTGACAATGGAAGGTAATCCCAACCTTCTGAAATCACAAAAGGCAGCTTTCTTCCACTGGTTCTTCTTCCCTCTGCTTCCCTCAATTATTATAAGCAAATAGCCATCTTAGAGAACACCTGTGCTCTGCAGGTGCCTGGAGCTTCCCTGTGGTACTTGAGCCTCTGAGGGCTGTGACATGCCTGCCAGCATGCTCTGAACAGATTGCCCCAGTGATGGACACAGGAGCACAGACTGCTGCATGGGGTGAGGTGATTCAGGGAGGAGATGGAGGAAGATGTGCTTGTCTTAGGGCCATAACAAGCTGCTGGTCTGAGAATAAAATTCTAGTGAACAACACACCAAGCTTGCTAGGAAAGGTTTGTAGATACAATATTATTCTCAGCTGGTAGGGAACACTAAAATCTATAATTATGTATGGTAGATTTGCTAAGAAAATGGTATCTCTGAGGGGAAAAAAAAGTATTTAGGAAATTCAATAGCTTAACCATAACTAGAAAGAATCTGTGTTTCTCTCCATTGCATTCACTGCTCTGCTGTTTGATCTCATTAACTCAATGATTTCCAAAATGGGCCTCTGTGTCGTATTTGCCAATGTGTTTTTTCGTATCTTAGCTTTCTAGTGAGTTTTGGGTATGCCCAGTCAGAGAGTAAAAATATGTGTCAACCCATTTCCAAGGGTTTCTTCTATGTTATGTGACTGTTTCAAGCTTTGCTTGGGATCAGGTATCAGGTATCTGTTTCTGTTTTGCAAGCCTTAACCCCTGAAAACTTGTGATGGAGAAAGTCATGCAGCAGAAAAGGCATCAACTTTTCAACCTGTGTTCAGGCAACTGAATCCAGCCCCAGCAGTGGAGCCCAGAAAACCCATCTCATTTCTAGAAACTGAGCCAAAATTCAGTCTCAAACATAAAGACTGCAGGGCCCATAACAATGCGGCCCTCTGGCAAATGGTTGGATGCCAAAAACTAAGTTTAGATTGAATTACTCCATTGAGTTGGTTAGGGAACAAATTTTTTACATATATTTAAAACCTAAAAACTTGCATCCATTTTGATGTACGTCCTCAAAGTTACTTACTTTGGGGAGGGAAGTGGGGTGCTGGTCTTGAATAGTTTACCAAAGATCACTCAGAAAAGATTGTCACAGGAGAGAACTGAACCCAAACAACCCATGCTTCAATTACCAACAAGATTACAGAACTTTCTGAGATATCAAAATCCACTGTGAGATAAATAGTCCTTCTACCACTCCTTGGAAAAAATCTTCCTTATATATAAAATGCATAACAGGTAAGGGCAACCCATGTGGCACTTTAGACAGCAGCAAACCACCTCCCCTCTGTTAATTTCCAAAAAAACTATTGACTTAATTTGAACAAATTCTCAGTACAAGCATTCACACATGAGCCAGAGAAAAGCCAGGGAAAATGTAATTTTCCTGTGAATATATAAATACAGGGAAATCCAAGTGCAGTCGAGCCTGGCTTCAAACTATAGGCAACTGCTTGTCTATTTTCGACTCAAGTCTTGGCTTGTTACAGGAATTTTGCATGAATGGACACTGCTCATCAGTGTCGTGAATGTGACTGAATTCAGGCCGACTGCTGCACCTGGAATTAATGTTCCAGTTCTTCACCTCCACTGAGAACTCAACCATAAATTCTCAATTAAAGTCTGGCTGAGGCTCAGTGAAGCATGAGTGGAGATTTTCTTATGTAAATAAGATAGCAGTCAACTCATTTAACAAAACTTCAACAGTAATTGAGCAGCAACCAGCTCATATTGCATCTTTCACTTCATCTTGTGCTCGATTAAATAGACAAGTGCTTGGCTGCATTCCCCTTTATTTTCTCAAGTCCTTACTTGCCCAGTATCATTTGAGTCCTGATAATTGTTTCTGATGGAAACGTGTACTGGACTAATTGTATTTCTGTGTCTAGATCTTTATTGGACAGCTACTAGTTCTGAGGTTTTTTATTTGCACTAGGTAATGAAGGCTCAGATCCAAAAACATTATGTTGCAAAAATAGATAAATTGCTGGTTTAAGATGCTGTCTTGATATTAACACCTAGCCACTGGTTGTTTGGTTGGTTGTGGTTAATATTTGGGTATTGGGTTGGGGTTTTTTTTGGGTGGGGGGATTTGTTGTTTTATTTTGCTTTGGGTACTGTGGTTTCTGGGTCCTTTTTGGGGGGAACAATGACATGTATTATGTTGTTCCTCCTGATGGCTATCCCCATTTTCTGTGGAGAACTGAGTTAGATATATAATTATGGCAAATCATACTGAAGTACTGCTGTAAGTGCATGTACAACAGAATTTATTGTCAATTCTACATCCTATCCTAGAGATTTTCATTATAAACTCTAGTAAAGTGTTCTGTAAAATCATAGAGTCACAGAAAAATTTGGGTTGGAAGGGATCCTAAAGATCGTCTCATTCAACCCCCCTTGCCATGGGCAGGGACACTTTCCACTAGACCAGGTTCTTCCAAGCTCCATCCAAACTGGTCCTGAACAATTCCAGGGATGGAGCATCCAGTGCTTCTCTGGACGACCTGTGCCAGGGCCTCACCACCCTCACAGTAAAGAATTTCTCCCTAATTTCTAATCTAAATCTCCCTTATTTTAGTTTAAAAACATTGCCCCTTGTCCTGTCATTATCTGACCATGTGAAAGGTCCCTCTCCACCTTTTCAATAAACTTTCTTCAAGTATTGAAAAGCCATAAGGAAGCAATTAAACTCTGAATGTTTTTGTCTGTTTGTGATCATGTGTGTGTTTTCACTGCATAATATTTTGTACCCGTATAAAAAATTCTTTTCTAAAGACATAAAAGTGACATTTGAGGTACAGGACTATATGTAGCACATTCTAAAACTCAAATGCATTACAAAACTTTAAATATCTCCAAGGGGTGTTTGTGCATTGCTTTAGACCAGTCTGGTTTTCATGTTAATACTTTGAATCAGCTCAAGAAACTGATACCAAGGGGTAGAGAGAAGGGCTAAGCAGATGAGAAAAGAACAAAGCCTTCTTAGCTGAAATAGCGAAAAAAACCCCAAACAATAGTTTGAGCTTATGCAAATGCAGTGTCGCTTTTAGTGCATTCATCCAGTTTTAAAAGTGCCTAAATGTTATGGTCTCTAAAGTAATTTGTAATGGAGAGTGTAACAGGCTTCAAGGGCTGGACTAAATTATTCAGTTCAAAAGAATGACTGTGTGAGGGAGAGAAATAATGTTACACTATTTATATACCTCAGCAAAGGCTTGATACTTGCACTGAGCATCCAAGTTTTCTAAACCACATAGGCTGGCAAACACCATTCTTAAATTTAACAAATATAGCTGACCACCACTCTGGAGGAATTTAAGGACCCCTTTATGTTATTTCTTTAGATACTCATATTGTAATCACACACAACTCTAGCAATATGTAAAAAATTCAGGAAGTAAAAGAGTATTTATTAAATTGGGGTCTCTATGGAGAATTAACGACATCTTTCGAAGATTTCCTTACTAAAGAGAGTTCTCAGAAGTTTTGGAAGGGTTTTCTAGGGTTTTTTTCATCAAATTAATACCAGTAACCAGTAACTCCTCCTAGTGAGGCTGACCTCTAATCCATTGCTATCTATCATGATTTTTAAACCCAGCAATGCTAGATGAGGCATGTGAATTAAAATGCATCTTTTCTCTCACTACAGATGGATAATGAATTTAAATCATATTACATCAAGAACAAAAACATAATCTATAATTAGGTTTGGATGGCACCTCCTTTTATAAGAATATTTCCCATATTTTCACTTACTAATTGAAATGTTTTTAAATTTGACTGTTCAAGGTCACATTTTCTATGCTGGTATCTGCTTCTGGCTGCTTTTTGTAATTATAACCAAGTTTATTCAGCTGTTTACAAGAATGTAACTGGAGGGGGGGAAAGTTAGTTTTATCCACATTAAAGTTCTGCTAACCTTTGAGAAGGTCCAGTGTCCTTACACTGTAGAACAGGAATTAGAGACTTGGCAAGGAGGTACACTGTTATATCAGCCTTTTTACTGTCCTCACGTTCACCTTGCTAAGGAATAATATTAGTCAGCAAATCCCTGTTGATAGTTCACATCCAGCTCCTCTCTATTCTGTCTATTCAGAGGAAGGGCTGGAAAGAAGAAGACTTTTTTTCTATGCCATTTTTCAGTGCTTGAATTTTGTCTCTCTCCACCCACCAATATGGTTCCGCACACATATCAGGATCAATGATGTGAGTGCAAAGAGGGAGGAGTGTTGGACTATGATTATATGACGCAGAAAACTGAGCAGCGAAAAGGAGTTCCAGGGTCTGTATGAAAAAAAACTGCTGTCACAAAAAAATTTGTGGAATTATAGCCTTGAGGTGACTGAGAAGGAGTATTAGAGTATAACATAGGAATGAGTTGGACTGGGAAACAATGAGAGGGAAAGACCAGGACAATGTGAGTAAGCAAGAAAACAGGAAGAGGTGGACAATGAGAAAGTATTCTGAGTGACTGGGGCCTTCCTGTCAGAAATAAGTCTAAAGGAGATGGAATGTGAAACTCTGGAGTACAGACAAGAAACTGGGAATGAGTACCAAGGGGACACATGAAAAAGCTCAGATGCAGCAGCAGAGTGGAAAAAGATTGGGTGCAGGAAGAGAGAGGGGCAGTGTAAGGGTGATGAGAGCAGAAAGGGAGAGAGACAAGGAGTATTTGGTCAGGAAATCCATCAGAGGAAATGGGAAAGCATCTTAAGAAGAGATACCAGACTTAGAGGAAAGTTACAGTGGTGCCAGTCACAGCAGTGTGGTTGGTGAGAGACAATTCACTCTGAGGGCACAGAAAATTCACAACTGGGAAAGAACTGTAGAACTGCCCATTCCTTGGTACCATTCATCTTCTAGTTCCTTGGTGCCATCAGCTTCAGTGTGGGACAAGATAATGCACTATGGAAGAATCAAAGTTGGCCCTTTTGGGATGGATTTGAAGCAAATCAGTTTCACCAGACTGTGGAGTAACTGTTGGTGGTAGTGGTAGTGTAAGTAAATCTTTACACACAGACAGAAACACTACAGAAGATATTATTTATATTTCAAAAGCTAGACCCCAAAGTAAGGATTTTTCATAAATAAGACCCTCTTTTACAATCCTCCTGCTTTTAAAGCACGTTTTATACATGGAAAAAATACTCAATATTATCATAACTCTAGGCTATAGAGAAGCTCTTAAATTTCATTAATAATTGATCTCTGTTTGAAATATTGCCATGCTTATTTGTGTACTTCCAGGACTGCATCTTTCTTGTAGCTGAAACTTTTTTCCAAAACTGGGTCATGGCCAAAGCAAATATTTGATTAGGAGCCTTTATTAAACATATTAAAGTTTGCCAGATAGGTAATAACTTAACAAATTTTTACAGCCTGGAAAAATAATTACTTTTTAAATTTGATTGTTTGTTTGTTTATATTTTATTAGGTCAGGGAGAGAAAATCTATATAAATAGTACATTGAACCTGATGAACTTTTCCAGCATTATTGTACAGAAATATACTCCGTCGCCAGTATCCTTAAAGGGGATGGACATGGGTCTGCAATAATAAGATGTATATAAACAAATTCCTATGCTACTGTGAGTTCTAGAAGTTGTTCTTTGCTCCTATGGTTACCCTAGGGAGCATAATATGGGAGAGCAAAAGAGCTGAAGCATAGCAAGACCTCATAGTTTTCTGAGTATTTGTGCTTCAGGAACTGTAGGAGAGGCAGAATAAATAATAAGAAGCCTTTAGGCATGCCAACTTCTATAAGTATGTCAGCATGTGCTAGGGGAGGCTATGTGTCTGTGCTGTCAGATATTTCATTCTCAGCTGACCCATGGGGAGATCATTCTGTTCCTAAATTCTACCTCCTGGAAAATCTTTCCTTAAAAGGAAAAATCAAGCAGTGGAATCACTGCAGAGTTCCCAATGCCCTCAGTCATGCCAATAACCTTAAAAAACAAAACAAAACTTCAAAGCAATTTTTCCCTTTATCTTCCTCAAGCCACTCTTTACTTCCTCACTGCAATCCATGTGGTGTCTTTAATGGACAAGGAACTGGACATCGGGTCTCTTCTTGCAAGTGTTGTTACCCTTAGGCTTTAGATTATACTTGACTTTCCACCCCCTCTTTAAATGAGCTCTCCAATGATGCCATTGTTTTCACACAAAGGAATGAAAAGAGTCTTCCATCCAAACTAGTCCCAGAGTCAGCTCAATCTTTTTAAAGATATGGCTCTGTGGCTGTATTTAGTTTGCATGGGCAGGTTTGGGTAGCTGAGGAGAAGCTACAGAGATTCTTTCTGTGAGAAGCTGCTGGAAGCTTCCCCCATGTCTGACAGAGTCAGTGCCAGCCAGCTCCAGGGGGGAACCAGTGCTGGCCAAGACCGAACACATCAGAGATGGCAGCAGCACCTCTGGGATAACTCATTTAAGGAGAAAACAGTTACTGAGCAGATGTAATAGCAGCCAGACAAGAGAGAACTGAGAATATGTGAGAGGAACAACTTTGCACACACCAAGGTCAGTGGAGAAGGAGGGGGAGCAGGTGGTCCAGGTGCTGCAGCCCATGATGAAGACCATGGCAAAGCAGGCTGGTCCTGATGGACTGCACCCTGTGGAAAGGAACCTAGGCTGGAACAGTTTAGGAATAACTGTAGCCCATGGGAAGGACTCACACTGTTCATGTAGAACTGTCTCCCAGGGGAGGGACCTCCCCTTGTTGGAACAGGGCAAGGACTCTTGAGCAGCAGCAAAAACTGTGTGATGAACTGACCATAGCCTTAATTCCCCATCTCCATGTGCCACTGGAGGGGGGAGGTAGAGCCCAGAAATGAGGGAGGTGTAGGGTAAGGGTTTATTTAAGATTGGTTTTGCTTCTCATTATCTTGCTCTGATATTGGCTGGCAATAACTTCAAGTAATATCTCCAATTCAAGTCTGTTTTGCCTGTTGATGGTAACTGGTGAAGGATCTCTCCCTGTCCTTATCCCAACTCATGAACACTTTTTTTTTTTTTTTTTTTCTCTCTTCTGTTCAATTGTGATGGGGAATTACACAGCAGTTTTGGTGGGTACCAGGCATCCAGTCAGGGTCACCACAGAGTTGAGATGGGGGTCCATGGGCAGTGTTATACAAGTGTTTGAGCACTGAAGCACTAAAATCACTAGTTTGGAGAATAGGAGATGTAGGGGCAACCTCATTGCCCTCTAATCTTCCTGAGGAGGGGAAGTGGAGAGGGAGATGCTGATCTCTTCTTTGTGGTATCCAGTGATAGGACATGAAAATGGTACAAAGCTGTTTCAGGGGAGGTTTAAACTTGACATTATGAAACATTTTCTTGTAGAGAAGTTGATCAAACACTGGAACAGGTTTCCTAGAGAAGTGTTTTATGTACCATGCTTGTTTAAGGAGCATTTGGACAGTGCACTTAAAAATATGCTTTAACTTTTGGACAACCCTGAAGTGATCAAGCAGTTGGATTAGATGATTGTTCTCAGCCACTTCCTGTTGGAATTATGGAACTATTCCACTCCATTCTATTCTGCCCTAAAGAGTCATGGTCACACCAACAGAATTATTTACTTTATTTTTTTTTCAGTCCCTGTGTTTATCTCTGTAGCCTATATTGTGTATATTTAGAGAAAGGCTTTTCATTAGATAAGTGGCATGACAGTTAGAGCCAGCCCAACACCTGGCAGGATTTATTGTGAACTGGGTGTTTAGCTGCTCCAGACTGGCAATATATCCACAGATTATCAGGGCACTCGTAAGCTCTAAGTATTTTGGGTTTTTCTGTTCATAGAACATAGATTAGAAATTCTGCAGATATTTGGAATTTAGGTGCCTAATGTTGCACTTATATTCTTGCATTCTTTTCATTATTTAACCAAGCTGCCTTGCTGAAATCTGTAAAATCTCTGGCAGAGTGATTTTACTTTAGCAGTGTATTCTGGCTAAGCCTACACTCATATTTCTGATTAGCACACACATCATCTATTGCTAACTCCAAGAGCAGGAATTACATCTTCCTTTCAGTGTCATGCCATGACAGCTGCCCCAAAGCCATCCCTGATGTATGGCAGGAAATGCATTGCTGGAACACACCCAGATTCTTCAAACCATGTAAAGACAGCCCATTGGTCTGCGAGTTCAGTTCTCTTTAAAAGAGGGTTTCCACAAATGCATTTTTGGATACTGGTTCAAATCTTTGGGATTCCTGGAAAAAGAGAAGATAAACCCACTGGGAAGTGAAACTGTGCTGGACAGTGAGCAGTGTGTTTTGTACCCAGATGTTCAGCTGATCCTTCTGGATCCCATTGTGCTTGCATGACTGGGTGTGGCTGTATGGCTGCTCTTAAGGGCTGATGATGCCAGCATGAGAAATGCCCAGGAAACAGTTCAGATCCTTGCTTAAAATCTGTTTGCCTACTTGTTTGGTTGGTGCTAAATAATACACTCCTAAACAAACAAACAAACAAACAAACAAACTCCAAATAAAATTAAAAATTCAGCAAGCAAAACATCAATGCTATCACTCTGACAAGCTATGCTGCTTTTGGGACTTATGCCAGTGAACCGTGGACAGGATGCTGATGCACTTGCCAAAAGAAGCCCAAGTTACAAACAAAAGGCATAAACCTCTGACTTAGATAAAAATTAATTTGATTTTTTTTTTTTGCCTTATGAATCCATATGTGATGGGTTAAGCACCATTTTTAAAAGGAAAAGGAGGTGGGGAGCTGCAGCAGACTAGCCTAGACTGCAAATCCTGAGCTTAAGATAAAACCAGCTGAGACTAAACTGCGACACATGGATAAAAAGAACACGGTATTATTAATGCTTATAACTCTTTAGGTCCATACACTTCAATGACAGTTTCAAAAGGATGAACTGATAAAGGATTTCCTGGTAGTTTGACACAGTGTGTGGTGGTTCCAGTAAGCCTCTTGCTGAACAAAGAGCACTGGGGAACTTCTGAAGCCTGAATGGATGACTGACAGTGCTGAGCCAGAGAGGGAAGCACTTTATACAGGCTTTTTTTATTTTTTTTCAACTAACTGCGCCAATGCTTAAGCTGCCATCTAAATGATTGCCTTGTTAGTCAGAGCATGAAGCAGAGTCTTAAATGTTTGCAAAGTTTGTGATGATTTCTTCTGAGGTCTCAGGATGCCCTGAAACCAGTTTTCAGAACTATTGGAATTTGAGCAAAGACAACTCTGCTATTTGGGCTGGATTCAATACATCTGGAGATCTGGAGATTCCTAATCCCATTGCCCATGCCCACCACCCACCAAAAGTGTGATGGGGTTCAGAATCCAAAAAATAAAACACATACCAGCTACAAATCATGCAAATATGATTTTCCTTCTTGCGCTGAATCAAGCAGAAATCTGTGACACTTGAAGTCCAGAGTGCAATGCAACAGATAGGCCTTTCTCTGGCTTTGCCAAGTCTCACATAAACTATATATCCATTTTCTCTGAGCTCCCTTGAGCTCATGTCTTCCTTTCCATGCAGCTGGAACCTCCCCACAGAAATCAACATCACAGCACTAAGAAGTTCTTATCCAGTAAGGATCTGGGAGACAAAAAGATAACTTGACATGAAAAATTTCCAACTGCCTCAGGGGAGCTGAAGGAGGATAGGAATGTTCCCTCCACGGGAGGCATGGACATCCTGGCAGAAGACAGTGAAAGACAGGGATGATAATTAAAATAGTTTCTCTGCAGATTCACTGAATCATGACAATTCATAACTAGAGACACCGTAGGAGGGACAAGAAGATTTACTGGATCAAGGAGCTTCTTATAAAGGAGGAACAAATTAAGAATATTTAGCATGAAAATTAACACTGGAAGCTAGGCTTAATACTGACCCAGATAATGATAGAAAGCTAGTCCCTGACTAAAATAAAATAATTATCAGCAGACGAGGACTCCTTATTTCTAGTCATCTAGATTTAGTTAAGGAGTAATGACATTTGGAGAAAAATAAGAAGGGGCAGAACCAGGGCTGAATTAGACACAAATGCATTAAACAGGGAGAGAAATGTAGGTCATATAGTATTACCAGAGACAGACAGAAAAACATGGACAGACCAACAAAAGCCCTTTAAAGTGCAGTGAGCATCACGTGAGACTGATGTACTGGCTTGGACTCAAAGCCACAGTGATGCAGTCAGACAACTTTCAGACTGTGTTTGCCAGTTCAACAGCAGCAAAAAAAAGGATTCATGAGCTGATAAAACATTTTCATGGAGATGCGTCCTTTTCTTCTTCTGCAGGGAGCGTTGTGGAGCCTGGCTGTCACCAGAGCTGTTGGATCACAACTCATTTCAGTGCAATCACAAGTGTTGCAGTGAGGAATGCAGAATGTGAGAAACCAACCCTGAGAGACAATTGCTGATTTCCCCCAGTAAAGCATCTCACACTACCACAGCTGTATGATTGCAAAACTTGCCAAAACAGATCATTCCCACAACCCTGGAGTGTTGAGCATACAGGAGAGCCTGTCAAGTGTCCTTGGGAGGTTGTTAGGACCTTCCACATTTCCTTGCTGCCATAACCAGTGTTCTGTCCTTGACAGACCCCCGGCACCTGTCTTGTCATTGTACTGTAGGCATGGATGTTATCATGGCACTACACTGAAATAAACCCATATGTGCTTATTTCATGGTGATTCTCATCAGCAGTCTGTACTGCCTTTTTGGACAAATTATCTCAGAAAAAATGCTTCTGCCCAAGAACCATAGCAAATGTATCCTTTGAAGCTGACAGAAGATAATCACATCCAATAAGGGGTGAATTTGAAAACAGCACAGATAGGAATCAACTTATTCTTTAATGCTTTAAGCAAATTTTATTCATTACAATCAATTCTGTCTCTAATATCTAGACCTTTGAACAAGCTAAATGCTGTCTTTACTGTGTCTTCAAAGGTATTGGATGAGCTGTCTGGCAATCATGTCCACTATCTCTTTTGCCTAAGACTTTCAGTCCCATCTGTTAGGCCACCGTCAAAATAAATTCAAGTAATCACTACTTCATATCAGTGGTCAAAGGATCAAATATTTTAAGTCTCTGACTATCTAAGTTTTGCTTGGTGTGCAAATTCTCAACACATCCTTCCTGGTTTTTCTATCATAAGTTGATCAAGCAGCTTCAGCTGGCTCAGATGTCAGTCATGTGGAGGTCACTATGAGCTGAAGCACCTCCCACCACACTTTAAGAAAACAAGGTAAATGCTCAGTTTTCTCAGCATCTTCTGAGCTCTCCACTACCACCAGCTAAGCTACCTATTTTAAATCTAGCTTAAGTAAAAACTACATGGTTCTGCAGTGATGAAATGCCCTCTGTCATTTCCTATTAAAAAATGCATGACCCCCTTTCTTCATTGCACAGAGCTTTAGCATATACTAGATGTTATTTCCACTCTAATAACGCCCATAGGGTTGAACATATTTATATGTACATATACATGTTTCCAGCAGCTCTGAATTTTCTTGTAGCCTTTCCTCCTTAAGCAAGTCTCTGGTAATTCAGCTGTGAAATTAAAGAAATGGAGGACACTGTGGTGAGATCTACTTTCTTATTCTCCTTGTAAAGGAATCTTAATAATGTTCAGTTTATGGCTGTATATATTAAAGAGGAAATGCAAAATGCTACAGCTTCAGATAAAGAGACAAACTTCTGTAGCTGGTGACTGGAACAGTTAATTTTCTCTCTTGAATTAATCCAGAGAAATACCTGCAGCATGTCAGTGAAATGCTCTAACTCTTTTTAGTAAATAGCAGGAACCTGATAGTGCTGCCTCTACTTCTGGTGGCTCTTCCTCCCTTGATTTTGATACTAAAGCATTGTGGAGTGTCCTAAAAAATATTCCCAGATTCATCCCACCTAGTTTTAAGTAATCTAAATTAGGAACCTATTTGCCTTAGATACTCTATATGATAGTCAAGGTGAAAAGCCAAGCCACCCTACAGAATAGTTCACCCCTCCCAAAAGCCTGCACAAAGTCTGGAACTATCCTACCCTGTCTAGATTTCTAATGGAAATGTATCATTAGCTATAAACCTAAAAGGAAAAAAAAAAATTATGTCTGACCATTTCCATTTACATGAATTGTAAATATTGGCTGACCATCATTTGCTGGGCTTCACTTATGTGATCACAGTTCGATTGATCTTGATGCTCAAAAGTACATGCTATATTCATAGTCTGGAAAATACAGATCCCTTTCTAGCTAAAACAACATGAGTGAACAAAAAGAAATGTAGGGAATGTTATAGCACAAACTTGAGAGGTTTATATTAGCTGCTAACCTGCTCCTGAGCTGTCCAAATAGAGGCAGTTTTATGCAAAGGCTATAGAGAGTGCAGGTTAAATAGGACTGGTGGGACAGCTTCTACCAGGCTCCTGCTGTTTCACTCTTGGCCTATATTCCTCTCACTACTTTTTTTTCTTGCAGCTAAGTACTTGCAAACACTAAGTGACCCAAGTTCTACCTTTAAGCAATGGAGAGAGAGAAACATCCACTCAGCTATGGATTGTCTGATCTTTCCTGGCTACTTCTTTGAGGAAAGGAGATAAATAACTCTCTGTGGAGATAAACCTCTTCTTCTTCAGACTTTGGACTACAGACCTAACTTTGAGGTAAAACAGAAATTTTTATCACTCTGGGAGTGCTTCTTCTAACCTAAGGGCAAGATGTAGCTCATAGATGAAGACACTGAAATTTTGATGTCCATTATACAGCCATCCCTCCCACAGCTCCTCTGCTGTACCTGCCAGCTCTTTGCAAGCTTTCAATACACATATGCAGCTGCTGTAGCTGCTATTGAATGCACAAACTTAAGCAACTTACCTACACCCTTATAATCATTTTGGCTGGGGTAGAACTAATTTTCTACACAGCATAGGGCTTTGTTTTGGATGCATGTTGAAAACAGTGTTGATAATATAGAGATGTTGTTGTTATTGCTGAGCAGGACCCACACAGAGCCAAGGCCTTTCTTGCTTTTCATATTACCATGCTGGTCAGGGGGCTGAGGGTGCATGAGAGGTTCGGAGGAGACACAGCTAGGTCAGGTGACCCAAACTGACCAAAAGGATTTTCCAGATCATGTATCACAATTAATATAAAAAGCAGAGGGAAGAAGGAAGAAATGAGAGAAGTTTGGAGTTATGGTGTTTGTCTTCCCAAATCACATGGAGATGGCTGGACACCTACCTGCCCATAGAAACTGGTGAATGAATTCTTTATTTTGCTCTGGTTTTGCCGGCAGCTTTTCCTTCCTGTAGTAAAAGATCTTTATCTCAACCCATGATTTTTCTCTCTTTTCCCCTTCTGATTCTCTCCCTGATGCTGCTGGTGGGAGAGGGAGGGAGTGGTTTTGTGGTGCTGAGTCGTTGGTTGGGCTTAGACCATAACAACTTTTAATAACCCAAGCACCAAATGCAATTCATAATGCTTCAAAATAAGCATCTGAAATGATTCAGGTGAGTTACTCATCTGAAATGCCTACTATTTGCCAATGACTCTAAAGTATAACTCTCTCATACTTAGATATTTAACTCATTATGCCAAATTAAGTGAGGCAAAACCCACTTTCTGGTCTTGAGCCTGTGTTATTCCATCTATAAAACACTGCTTTTATTGCACACTTGTGTAACTTCTCAGCAAAAAAGAATAAAGTTGTGCTTTGCTTTTATACATCTGACTTAACAGCTACTCTTTATATGCTGCATTGCCACCATTCCTGATTGAACTTATCTAATGCAGACAGAACTTGAGAGTCTGTCAGTCATGTGGTACCTTTCACTTGCATTGAGAAGGAAAAGTACTTAAAAAATTGTTCAATACCAATTAGTCACTAAGGAGACAGCAAGCAAAGGTGACACTATTGAACTTATACAGAAAACACTGAAGGTTAGAAAGAGGATGCTTGTTCAACTAGTTCACCAGTTAAATGAAATTAGAGGACCATCTTGCTCATGTGGAGTCTACAGCAGTTTGGGGCAAGTCTCATTCCCTTTCACTCTGTACAGCAATGCATCTTGAAACTAATGAAGTGCTATGTCTTTATGAGACTAGTCATGGACAATAAGGCTAATTGCAAAAGGGAGTATTAATGTAATGACTTTACCTTCATGTCAATAAACTATGAAGGAGAATAGGAAAACTTAATGGGATTGTTTTGTTCAGCAAACTTTCTTACCTTAATATCTAATAAAATTCTGAGTGTTTCTGCTTAATACACTGGATTTAGAAGACTTTTTTAATATGAAAAATCTTTGCATTTTTTTCCATCAAAACTTCAAGGAAGTTCTCCCTGCTAATCATCAATTTAATTCTTTCATCAGATGAGAATAAAGACCAAATATATTTTTATGTTGGTCCAGTGAAATACATTGCTGGAGTTAAAATATATAGTTTATTCAAATAAGTCTGAATTATCTACTGTATCCTACCAAATTAGCAACCAAAATGATTTGGTTTGGGATACATGAGACATGCACTGGACTGTTGTACATGGAACTGGTTATGAATTATTAATGAAGGTTTCAGCTCCCGATTCCTTATTACTCTCTAGGGAAAATGCAAGGGAATTTTTCTGAAGTCCTTCTATACTATACAGTCTATCCAGCTGGCACTGATATTCACCAGCTGATATTCACCAGTGGTAAACCAGTTTTATACCAGCTAACATTATTATAGCCTTTATCAAGAGGGCAGGTTTTTGCTATTTCTGTCAGTTATTTAAAGAAATGAAAACTTAGTAACTTTTGTTATTACTGTAGAGACATGGAACTGGCCCTACTTATTCAACCTCTTGGGAGAGAATTAGATAATAAAGCAGCATCTACACCAAAAACCTTAAAAATCAAATCTGAAAATAAGGGTATCATTATATTAATATGGAAACTGCAAGTAAAGTACTCAGGAGAAACAAAACATAAAACTATCAGCAAAATTTTAGTTGCTCAAACAGTATAAGCTGTAGAAAAGAGTGACTGTGGTTTGAAGGACAACTTTATAGATTTTTATAAGGTTTGCTGCCCCCAAGACATAGCAGAAATGGAAGAATAAAACAAATAAAGAAAAAAATTTAAAAGCCAGTCATGATTATTAAAATAATGAAAAAAGCTATCTGTACAAAGCAGTGTCATTTTTGGCTGTTCGCATTTCAATGGATAACAAATGAAAGATGTGATGGATAGTAAAGAGAGGAATGTGGATGTGTCATACAGTTTTAAGGCAAGTTTTATATTGAGTAGAAAGTGGTTTATTAGTCAAGTAATTAATCTGTGCAAGTCATTGTCACAAGGTAAAATGGAGCTAAGACTTACAGAAGGATTTGAAAAAGCTCAGGTATTTCTGTGAATAATAAAACTTTCATCTTTTCATCAGAGACACTGTATAATATACAAAACCTCTCATATCACTGATGCTGTCCATGCTAGGCACATCAGATTAGATTAGATTTTTGAGCTTGATATGGAAGTTCCACTGGGTCTTTATGCCATCTGACTCATTGCAGTCTGACCTTGGTACAGCAGAAGGTCATGGAGCCCATCATCATATGGGACAACCAGCAAAGGTTTATGAAAGGCAAGTGCTGCTTGACTAGCCTGATCTCCTTCAATAACCTTCAATGACAGGGTGACCTGCTGGAGGGTGAGGGAAGACAGTGGATGGTGTTTACCTAGGCCCTAGTAAAGCCTTACACTCTATTTCCCACAGCATTCTCCTGGAGAAACTGGCTCCCCATGGTGTGATGAGTCCACTGTTTGCTGAGTAAAAAATCCAGTGCTGGGGCCAGGCCTGTTTAATATCTTCATCAATGATCTGGATGAGGGGATCAAGTGTTCCCTGAGTGAGTTTGTACATGAAAAGTTAGGTGGGAGTTTTGGTCTGCTGGAGGATAGGAAGATGGATCTGGAAAGGCTGACTTAAAGGACATGGGCCAGTTTTATAAGGCAAAAAACCACAACCAATTCCACACAGAGCTACAGGCTGGGGACACACTGGCTGGAAAAGTTCCTGGTAGAAAAGGACCCGGAGGGTGTTCATTGACAGTGACTGAACATAAGACAGCAATGTGGTCAGTTTACCTCAAGTTGGGCCAAGAAGGTTTAGCTGGATTCTAGGAAACTTTTCTTCACTGCAAGGGTTGTCAAGCACTGGAACAGACAGCCCAGAGCAGTGGTGGAGTCACCATCTCTGAAGGGAATTAAAAGACATGCAGTTGTGGCACTTGGGGACGTAGTTTAATGGTGGTCTTAGAAGTGCTGGGTTAATGGTTTGACTGTATGGTCTTATTCATCATTGTAACCATGAATTAACCTGAGTTAATATACTCCTGCCATGCTCTGTTTTATAATTGGGATCATTCTGACAGCATCTAGCCTATTGTTTTTCAATTCACTGGGTTTTAAGTTGCCAAGAGTTTTCAGCTTTTCTATAAATCAGTGTTCAGCTGTAGCTAAAGACATAAATATCTATAAACTTCTGACTAACATCGTATTAGGATTTACAAGACGTGACATACATCTTGTATGTCTTCTTCCCCCTCCATAGCGTTTTTGCTCCCTGATATTTCTTCCTCCTATCTATTGATTATCTTAAAAATGGATTATGGAAAACTGAATTTAAATTCTTTGCCTGTGGTCCTAAAGCTCTGTGTTAGAGAAACATGGTCACCAGTGTTTTAGTGAGAGGGACTGCTGGAGGTGACCTGGAAACCCTGACAACTCTTGAGTGAGAATAACCCAAGATTGTTCTCTTCCGGCTTCTCAAATGATATTTAGCCTCAAAACACTTAGGACCCTCTGTGCCATTGCTTTTTACCTTGAGTAACAGTGGTGAGTAATTTCCCTGCTCTTTCAGGGGTTAAAAAAGATCCCTTTTCTCTACAAAAAATTCAGGTCAGGTTTGGGGTTTTTTTTCCTTCTTGGTCTACGCAGATGAAGGTCATAGATGTGAAACTATTTTCTCTGTCTGCTATGCTTTTGCCCATATTTCCTATATCTGTGCGATATTTAATGGAGTGTTTCAAGTCTAGAAAGATATGAAATCACAGCTTCAAACTGCACATGACAAATTTGGATTGAAATAACCTAAGCTTTCTCAAGTCTATAAGCAAACTGGGTGCTACAATGGAAAGTTTTGAATAAGCTTAATAAAAGCTGATGCCTGCAGCCCTGCCTAGAATAAGCACATAGAGAAGTTGCATTGAAAAAAACAGCATGTTAATAACCATGAAATTCTCTTTAGCCTTTAAAAGAACAAATCTCCATCGCTTAGTAGGAAACCCACTGTTGGAAAAAATTCCCATAACTTTCTCCTTAGGAGGGTGACATGTAGGAAGATACAGATGGAGGGAACAATAATGAGGGGACTACAGAATGAGGGTCTGAACACAGATCTGCAGGGGAACACAAGCAAACTGAGAGGTTATTCAAGTTTTCAAAGGTAAATTAGCAGTTGATGGGGAGATAAATTTAAACAGACATAAATCTATTTCTTTGGTTTATAAAAGATTACACATATGAAATTCTTAAAATTACAGGGGAATAGACAGTGAATAAGAGCAAAGTTTCTTTCTAACCTCATGAAAAGTACTGGTTTCTCTATTCATGATCTTCTGGTGCTTTTATCTAATACAGTTTAGAGTAGCTACATAATTGTTGTTCTTCTTTTTGACTAGAAAGGATTCTTTTTATAAGAGCGTAGAAAACCACTTTCATTCTTTTACTAAGCTTTTAATTTTTTTCTGTTTTTCTTTCACTATTTTAACTGTAAATTTTTCCTTGTCACTATCAATTATTACTTCAAGCAACATTTTTGAGGGTTTTTTTTTTACCAGCCTTTTGAAGCAGCAAGGTTAAACATCAATGTTGGCATAGCATATCCAACTATGTCATGCTCACTGCTTTACAGGGAACTACCAAGAGCCAATCATGAACTCAGCTCACATGTATTCAATACAAAAGATCTTTCCTTTATGTGATCTTTGCCCATTTTGTGATAGAAAATTAAAAGGCTTTGATAGAATTTTTCTTCAGAGATAAGTACAAATATAGACGACATATTGTGTATGTATCTCCCAAACTGGTTTCTTGCAGTTTAGACACCGTAGTGCAAACAAAATTAGCTTTGTGTCTTTGAAACATGCCTCCTCCTGTGTTTGTTAGAAAACAGAACTGTCCATATTCAAGATCATGTAGCATTGAGTTTTTAAGGATTCAGAAAAAAAATAAATAGATATGGCATCTTTCTCTCTTGTAACAACAATTTTATCCTTCTCAAATAGAAACTCCCATCTAATTCTAACTTTTCAGTTGGAAGGTCCACTATCTTGTTGTGTGACTGTTGTAACAAATCTCAACAGTAACAATTTTCAGTTCTTCTTCCTTTGCTGCATTACTCTTTGCACAGGTCATTTTTCTTCTCTTTTATTTCATTGTTTTCACTTTGTCAAATATATCTGTGGTATCACAAATTTGAGCTGGAGCAACATTTAGCTTCTGCCAGTTTGGTTGTTGGTTTGGTGTATTCCTGGCTGCCCAAGAAAACTGGACCCAAATTTCCAGCTCAAGTCTCCCCCAGTTCTGAATGGAGAGAAGGATTGTGTTATGAGGCTTACTCCTGCTTATACTGATTTTTTAAAAATTTGTGGAGTTTCTCCTACAACCTGTCGTTGTGTTTCGTGGTCATTTGTGAGCAATAGAAATATCTTTTTCTATAAACCTGCAACCCAACTATTTTTTCATTCTCCTGTATTAGGAGACCCAACTGGTTTTGCCTAACAGTATCTGTATCCCAGTCATGAAGTATCAGCATTTTTGCCAGTTCTCACTCCCAGTTCCATAGCGTCACATGGATCCCTGCCCTCCAGCTCTTCAGGCACTCTCCAGTCGATGCCACCTGCAAATTTGCAAAGATAATAATAGCTTATTAATGACAATACTGAATAGTAACAGACTCAAAACTGATTCTTAAGGGACAACATTAAATTCATCCTTCAGTTTCAACACTACATCATTACACATCATCTTCAAAGCATGTTTCCCTATGCTATGCACTAAATTACTTTCTTACATTTTTCCTTCCTCTATTTTTATTAATTACTGTGGGACACTATCAAATACTCTGCTCTTGAAGCTGAGGTATTTAATGTAGGACATTCTCCACACATCCTCTTACTCTAAAGATGAAATTAGGTTTAATTGGGTATTATTTTTACATATTCAGTTTATGGCTGTTCTTTTGTTGATGACTTTCGGGTGAATGTGACTATTTGTTTAACTTTTCCTTCCAGGAACTGATTTCCACAAACTTCAAACTTTACAGGTTGTAAAGCTCCTGGCAAAGATTTGCAAGTAGTGCCATGATTACTCACAGCTCCCTCATTACTCTGTTTCCCTTTATAATCACTGTTTGTCTGGCTACTTCACCATTACCATACTTTTTTCTTTTCTCCCACAGAGAGCAGAATGCACAAAGGGAGAACAAAGAACACGTCATCAATATGACTGGACACTACTCTGGATGTGTCTACAGAGAACTTCTCCTAGACTACTGTGAGAGGAAAAAGGAGCTTTTAGTGAATTGATTCCTCTTCAGCTAAAAAGAAACTCTGGGACTTCCAATAGCCTACCTGAGATCATCTAGGCCTGGGAGCATTTACCTCTGGCACAGGTTTTTCCATGAGGTCAGCACTGGAGGAAGCTAAGAGATGATTCTTCAAACTCTAAGACTAGATTTATCTTAATGGTAATATTACCATCCAAGACAATATTATCTTTCTCTTTTTATTTAATTCCCCTCCCTCCAATCCATTCCCTGCATAGAGGAACCTCGGAGTTCTCCCAGGGACTAAGGGCTCCACAAGGTCCTGACGAGTATAGGGCTGGCATGATGGCAGGTCACCTGTTGCTGTAGGACATGAAAGAAAGATGAGAGACTCCAAATATTTCAGAAGGCAAAGAGCATAGAAAAAAGGGGGTTTTTTTGTCTAATTCTTACTACCTTTTATAAGGTGTTCTGATACAGACTTAACATGATTGGTGAATAGGAACAACACCTCTCTAATCCCATTGTTTAAACTACAGAAACAGCAAAACACCACCTGGAGAAAGATTGTTTTGCGAAAGTATAGTTGTTTGCCAAGATTGTTTTGAGAAGAAAATTTCTTAAAATTTTTTTCCTTGGGAAAAGGTTAGCAGCTGTTAGCAGGCAGGAATCTCTCAGATCCAGAAATATCATGCCCACAGTCACCAGCAGGACTGGCAGCCACGCAGCATAGCAAAGACCCAGGGCTGGCTACAGGTGGGTCATGATGCCCACACTTCCACTGATCAGCTTCCCTCTGAAAGCAGGGGCAAGGTCTTCAGAAAGCAAGGGCAAGGCCAGGGCAGGGGAAAAAGCCCCGCCCTACTTACAGGGTGGGCTGGGGGCTGTGAGAGCTCCATTTCCCCCCTCACACGTGGAGACAGGAGCTTTCACCCTCCTTACAGGGTTGCCCTGTAAGGCAGCCAAAGGAGCACAATGGCAAAAGGCCAAGCACAGCAAAGACCCAGCCCTGCAGACAGGGAGATTGCCCAGCTCAAAGGCAGCCCCACCACCACTGAGAAAGTGCCCTAGGTAGGCAGGAATGTCCTTTCCCCAGAGTGCCTCTTGTGCCCCCTCTTCAGCTCCAAGCCACTCCTCTTCTTGCTCACTCTTGCCCTGCTCTCCCAACAGCTTCTGCCAATGGACAACAACACACTCAGGCCCAAAAAGCTTCATCTCCCCTGCATTGGAACTGTGACCCAATAACCCCACAAGGAGAGTCTCCATCCATCCAGTCCCAAAGTTTAATGTGTCTTCTAAGATGTTCTTTCTTAGAATGTGTTTGTGAAGATGTGTCCCTATGTGGGGATACCCCTCCATTACTTCTCAAAGATATGCAAAAGATACTTGTCACCATTATTATGGCTGAGCAACACTAACTTTTATGTAATAATTGTTTTCTGCTTGCTTTAATACAACTGCTTTATTATGGGTTCAGAACAGTGCATTATACTGCCCTAGTTTTTATACCTCCTATACAGTGTAGCAAACAAGCATATTTAAGATATTTTTATTTAATTAATTTTATTTAATTTATTTAATTTTTATTTAATTACTATAATAAATCATTTAAATTATATTAATATATTTGGGTTGCAATCATTTATCCTGAAGGACAAAATTGTATAAAGGTTTAACTACACCTATAAAACCTTTTAGGCATAAACTTTTGAAAAATCTGGGACTCAGCAGTGTCCTACAGCTAACATCAGGGAATTCCACCATTCCTTCCCTATGAAGTTCTTGGTGTCCCATCTGATTTACCCCAGCTTTTCCCCTTACAGACACCATGCAGTCCTGGGAAGGTGCAGTTCCTTCCCCCATGTCTCAGCTGAGGGGCTGCCCCAGGCTGACCCCCAGACCTCACATGGAGCCCTGCCCGGTGCCTCGCCAAGAGGGGCAGACACAGCGTGTTCCATTTCCCCCTGCCCTGTGTCCCTCAGGTGCCCTCACATCCCCCCAGTGACCCTCCTGTGCCCTCAGAGACACACAGCAAACCCACATCCCCCTCAGGGATCCACCTGCCTCCTCCATGGTCCACAGGGCATCTGCCACCACCTCGGGGTACCCGTGTGCCTCTCAGAGACCCTCATGGCTCCATGGCAACACTCAGGGCACCTGCCTCCCCCTCCAATGACCCTCGTGTCCCCTCAGCAAGATGCAGGGCACCCACCATTCCTTCAATCACCATCATGCCCTCTCAGCAGCACACCTTGGGGCATTTGGCACCCCTTGAGTGAGCCTCATGTCCCCTCAGAGGAGCACAAGCAGCATCCACCTCCCCTCAGCGACCCCCATGTCCAATTGACAACACACAGGGAATCGACCATTCCTTCAGTGCCCTGTTATGGCCTCAGCATCACCTGGGGCACCCACCTCTCCCTCAGTGTCCATTCTGGTGCCTACTGATTACTCAGATTTTCCTTCCAAAATGCTTAATTACATAGAGATTACCTCAGCATTTCCCCTCACAAACTGTGCAGTCCTGTGACAGCACAGGCCCATAATTTTTTTCCATTAATTCCTCACTCTTGATTTTTCAATTGTCCACAACCATTTCTCTGCAGGGTGACATTTCTTATCATTCTTTCATTCCCACCCCACAGGTTTCCAATCCCTGTTTTACATACCCATTTCAGATGTGCATCAGTTTTACTTTTCTTCCTGCCATCTGTCTTCCCCATTATCCTGCCCTATTTTCTCCCCTTAACATTCAAATAGCCTTCTTCCAGCTTGCTGTCATTTCCTATGAACATCCCCAATCACATCCAAGCATCCTTTATTTTCCCCCTCATGGAAATAAAGCACTTTACCCCTGGGGATGCTTTCTGCACAAACTCGGTTTGGGAACAGGCTGGTAGCAGGGACACTTTGACTCTCAGTCTGGGTGAGTGCCTGTAGAGATCATAGGTGGCCCCAGAACCATAACCATAGTGTTCTGCCATTCCCAGGGCTGGAGATCTCAGTTGACATCTTTAGGACATTTAATGACTAAATAGGGATCCATTACTAATATGTTGGGTTTTTTTTTTAAGGCTGTAAATGTAAACAATTTTTTGTACAGATTTGGTACATGAAGAGAAAGTGTCGATCTGAAACAAAGGCTACTATTCTCTTCCCTCTGATAATTTTTTAGCCCTCACTCCAGACTTTAAGAAAGTTAGAGACAGATTTATCATAGTGCTTTGAAGGCTTTTTTGTACCTTGAGAGCAGTGTTTAACAGCATCACCTCTAGGATGGCTCTCTGCCCAGGGAAACTGCCAGGGAGCTGAGCCCCGTGGAGACAAAGGCACACGACAAACCCTCAAGCAGCTTCAGAGCTGCTGGGAGAGGAGAATCTGATCTATTGACTTGTTCCCAAAATAGCACCCGGTGGGAGGTGACTGACTGGCTAATACCTGTGGTGTTTCCATTACCGATTGAGATGAAGTCTGTTGCCAGGAATCCTGGGGTGGTTTCCTTGACAACCAGAAGAAATGCACAACTGAGATGCACATGACTTTTCAGGTGCTTTTTTAACTCCTCTGAAACAATGAGCTGCCCTACCAGAGCTCAGATAAATAAAACAGAGGTGTTCAGCCAAATGGTGAACAGCATTTGTGTTCAAGGGCAGATTTGAGCTGAGCCTGAAATCTGCCATGAAACAAACCCTCAAGAGAGCAACCAGCCTGGAAATATTTCTCCTATTCAATAGGGTAGAGATCCTGCAAGATTATCTACTTTTTTATTTTACAGCCTTTAGATGAGAAATTTCAAGAGATAGAAGGTATTACCACAAGATAGATAGATATATCTAACATTGAATTAATTTGAATATCCCTATTAAATCCAGAGCCTTAAAATTTCAATGTTGATTGCAGACAATGAACTGGTCATCAGAAGTACTAGGGGGATTTATTGAAATCAGAACATATTTTGAAATTATTTTACAAGACAGTGTAAATTTTAAGCCAAAGCCTACAACATTAATAGGACTATCTTATTACTCATTGTATGTAGACATGGCTACAAATTTTCTATGAAGAGTAAATTCACTGAAAAAAATCATATTTTTGTGAATTCAAGTTGTACTGAGAAGCAGTTTAAGCCCAGCTATGGCCAATATTTTTCAACTAAGGATTCCATTATGAAATATTGAAATGTATTCTGTAAGAATTTCAAAAGAAAATGTTCTTTTAGGTTTCATAGTTTTGACATTTTGTCTCACAAATTACCTACTCTTTAAGGGAAATAAAATAAAATAAAATAAAATAAAATAAAATAATAAAGTGAACACCAAAAAATATCATGTACAATAAACTGAAAAGCAGTTTTAAGATCAAAAATACATTAAGGTTTTTTTGCTTTTATTTTTAGCCCTTTTAGATGAAGAACTAAAATATTATTACTCCAGTTAAACACAAGGCTTTATTTTTTAGTTTAGTAAATAGTCAGAAATATCCATTTCCCTGCTTTGTGCTTGGGAGGAATAAACACATGTGAGGAAAGCAAGGAGAAATTGAAGGGGATGGCGTGGATCAAATAAGCAAAGTAGAAAGAGTAAAGAAGGGACTTATCAAAGGTGACAAGCCAGATGACAAATGTAAATGTTTTTGAACTTTATCTGCTGACATCAGGAGGCTGAATCCACTCACTTTCCTGTTAGTGTTGATGGATGACAATCACTGGAGAAGCATTGAGGTCCAGAACTAATTTTTTTTGAGTTAAGAATCCAGGGTATAGTATCCCAGATAAAATGTTGGCTGGCAGATCATAAGAAATTTCAGAAAACTTCCCTAAATTTTACTTGTGGCTGAGAGAGTGAGCTGCTGGAAGAGGAAGGTAATAAAGTGTTACTGTGGCAAAAAATAACTATAGAATACAAAGAGTGTTGCATAAGGAAATAAATCATCCCAGTCTGTCATCTGTGGGAGTCAGGCAAAAAATATCTGAAGCAGAGTGAGAGTGGAAGCAAAGCAGGCAATATAGAACAATGTGCACTATTAAAATAATCAGGAAAAGCGGGGTTGACCTGGACATTTTAAATGAGGACAGTGCATGCATCTGAATGAATCATTAGTAGAGATTTAGGCGCTTTTTTAAAACAGATTACATTCATAATAAATAGACTTGAGTAGAGAATTTCAAAACCATATTAGTGGTAAAGGTTGATGCCTGGGGCCACATTAGCTCAGCATCAAGCTCTGATCTGTCATAGATCAATGAAATGTAGCAAGCCTGAATTGCTGATTCAATTTAGTATTCATTTACTTTCAGAGTAGAACATAAATAGTAAGGAAGAAAATGTGAAACATGATCTCTGAGACCAAGATAATTTTCTATGGGGAACTTAGCATGCATGCACACATTCATCTTGTGAATATTTGGGGACCCAAGTACTGAAGGAGCCCAAACAGTTTTGAAGCTAAATCTGCCCCAGTGCCCCAAAGGCTTTTTACCCCTAAAGTTGAAAGAAACTTTGTCTTTCTTTGCAGCAGATGTTGAACACAACCAGATTGAGTGTGTAAGCAAGAACAAATCTCTGCCAAGTGGCGGGGAAAGCCCACAGCAAATATGTGGTGATTGTAATATCTGATTTAAAATCATAGAGTCACAGAATACCTCAAATTGGAAGGGACCCTAAAGGATCATTGACTACAGCTCCCTGCTCCTTGCAAAACTACTTGAAAATAAACCATACAGTGAGAGTATTGTCCAGGCCCTCCTTGAACTCTGACTGGCTTATGTGTGACCACTTCCCTGGGTAACCTCTTCCAGGGAACAACCACCTCTCTGTGCAAAAGGTTCTCCCCATGTCCCATCTTAACTTCCCCTGATGCATCTTGATCCCATTCCATCGTGTCCTGACACTGGTCACCAGAGGGAGGAGATCAGCACCCTCCCCTCCACTGCCCCGCTCTTCCTCTTTGGAGAAAGATGCAGCCTCTTCTCTTCTCTTCTCTTCTCTTCTCTTCTCTTCTCTTCTCTTCTCTTCTCTTCTCTTCTCTTCTCTTCTCTTCTCTTCTCTTCTCTTCTCTTCTCTTCTCTTCTCTTCTCTTCTCTTCTCTTCTCTTCTCTTCTCTTCTCTTCTCTTCTCTTCTCTTCTCTCCTCTCGTCTCATCTCATCTCATCTCATCTCATCTCATCTCCCCTGCCCTCCTCCAAGCTGAACAAAGCAAAGGACCTCAGATATTCCTTACAAGTCTTACCCTCCAGGCTTTCCACCAGGCTTATTCCCTCCTTTAGATGCTTTCCAATAACTTTATATCCTTACACTGAGGCACTCAAACCTGCACACAGCACTCACGCCGCAGTCTGATTAGCACAGAATAGAGGGGGACAGTCATCTCCCTCGACCAGCCAGTGATGCATGCTGTGCTGGATGAACCCCAGGATAGGGTTGTCCCTTTTTATTAGTCATTTATTAGTCAATTTGTCATCCACCCAAATCTTCAGCTTTCTTTCCATGGTGCTGTTTTCAGACTCTCGTACCCCAATTTGTACATATAACCAGGATTGTCCCACCCCAGGTGGACAATCCAACACTTGCTCTCATTAAATTTCAAGCAGGACTTTATTGCCCAGCTCTGTAGCCTATCCAGATCTCTTGAATGAATGGGATAAGGTCCAGTCTGCATAACATTGTGAGAGAAGAAACGGGAATACATAGTTTCTTTTTCCAAATGGCTTCCATACTTAATAAGTCAAGCTGACATGTCTTCAATAAATTCAAGAAATATTGATTAATATTTCATTTATATTCAGCTAAAGTTATTTAATATGTTAAATCACATACTGAATTTAAATTCAGGACACATAAATGTGGTCCCCCAGCTCACCACAGAATCAGAGAATGCCTCTTGTAAAGGGATCCTTTCTGTAATGCACGAGCTACAACCCCACAGCTTTTGCCATGGCAACATAGATCTGCTGAGGATGGTCAGATGCTGGCAGTGGGGTGAAACAATAGCTCCCATCAGCATTAAAACTTCTCCAGATGTTTAAAATCTTTTCCAAAATAAAGTGGTTTAAGTGGCACCCTGGTCCCACAAAAGTCATTCTGGGATATTTCTATCTGAGCCAGTCCCTGCAGTCACCAGTCTTTGAAGGCAGAATTATACTGAACTCTTCCTACTGCTCTATTGTCAACTCTCTGTTGACATTTTGTTACTGGACAAAATATCACCTCTTTATCCCATTTCTTTTACCATGTATGACCCTGCAATGCCTGAATGCTCCTATTTCAAATACCCCTGTACATTTTTAAAGATTTTCTTTTCCAAAATAGTAGTGCTATCTGTTCATACAAATAACAACTGACAAGAAAATGTCATCAATCATTAACATATCCTCTGAAGTTTAAGTTTGCTTTCAACCTCTTTCTACTCCACTTCTTATTTTGGTGTGGCAATAAACAGCTTTAGATTAGAGTTGCATAGCTGATAGAGTGTATTTATACTTAGCAACTGTCTATAGAAATAAAGATTAGCATCAAGGCTATATTGGTTTTCCTGTCAGGATGCTGATCTTTTGAAGCTATATTGTAGCCAGCAAATTCATATTTACCTTCAGATTTAACACTGCCAATGTAGATAAGAATACACTAACAGTTGGGGTAGGAATAAAAGATTAGTTTCTTTTATGACCAATTTTGCAGTAATCTTATCTCTGTCAAAACAATTTGAGAGGGGAATCCTACAGTGAAAAGATACAGCTACTGAGATACCCTCAGAAAAAAGAATTTATTCTGCTATTTTTTCATTCAGGCTTGCTATCTTTAAACAGAAAGTTTAAATTTACTATTATGCAAAAAAGTTTTATCTGTGTCCATTCATGCATACATTTTTGCTTGATTGTGAATACGGGTGCACATGTATGAATAGATGTGCACATATAAAATAATATAAAATTATATAAAATGCACATATGTATATGCATATGCGTATTCCCACAGGATTATATATATTTTTACTAGAATGTATTTTAATACTAATTAAATAATAAATTTTATCTTCTTTATCTCTTGCTTTGTCCTGTTGTCTCTTTGTAACTTCAGTTTGTAAAGGCTTCAGGATTTACCAGCATTTCCCTATTTTTATGCATTATGCCTGTTTAGGATGTGACCTAAATTGCTGAATCCCATGGGAGAGGAGTTGGACAAAGGTTGTCCCTCTCTGCAGTGTTTGGAGAGGAACATTCTGCTATGTTTACAGAGAGAAGAGTAGGACAGTCTTGATGTTGAAAAATATTCTTGGCAGAGATTCAGTATTAAAACTGCATAGTAATTGCTATGATTACGGTAGTCAACTATTGATTATAGTATTTACTATGCATGGTAGCAAAATAAAAAGATATGCATAACTGGCAATATGTGCTCTTCTATAATGACAATCATAACAACAAGTATAAAAAATTACACTGTCGAAACAGCACAGTTCTAAGGGTATGTACTGAGCTTTTTTTTCTGCTGCTAATTCCTTCCCTGGCTGGATGGGCAGTGGCTTGCAAAGGTCACTCTTTTCTCTGAGCT
Source organism: Zosterops lateralis (assembly GCF_965231275.1). NCBI lineage: Eukaryota > Metazoa > Chordata > Aves > Passeriformes > Zosteropidae > Zosterops > Zosterops lateralis. Next base: position 66,393,521 of record NC_139765.1, read on the forward strand.
GGGTAAAAAAGAAAATTTTCTGTGTATTTTTCAAAAGCAGCAATTAATAGCATAAATTCTAATTGTGCTGAGGCTTTTTCATGAAAAGTGTCACATTCAATGTGCACTCCTTGGAATAACATTTGATTATTTCATATTGAAGTTGGTCAAATATTGTGATGGGTTCCCAAAACATAAAACTGTTGGGGACTGGATGCTGTGTATTCAGTCATTGGAGCTGTCTCTTCTGCCAGACAGATATTCTGCTTTGCATCTGTCATATCCTTTCTAGATTTTTTTTTAAAAATTATTATTATTATTATTATTATTATTTTTGTTGTTAAGACCAAGTTGATTTGGTGTTGTCCTGTTCCGGGACAATACATTTATTATATATGAATGTAAATATATGTATTACAAATGGAGCTGCATTTTAATATTGAGGATTCTTCTAATTTTCTAAATAGGGAGCCATCTTCCACAACATTCTTAGACTGGTTCCAAGACTAGCTTTGCATAAACTCCCCAAGGTTCTCAAATGAACCCCAGGATGACACCAGCTCAGAGCAGATTTCTAGTGTATTATGGTGAGTCATATCTGAACATCTCTGCTGAACTGACCAGCTGCAGTGGTAAGACTTGACTTGGTTATTGCTGTGCCAGTCCTGAAACTGCAGGTCCTACCTGTTCCTTTCCTAAAACTTTAGTAGGAAATATCCACAAGTCCTTTGCATAGTTGTATGTTCAAAACCACCATGATCTTGATCAGAGGAGTGTACAGCCACACTCCTGTCCAGAGCATGGAAGAGGACAGAGATATGCACTAGTGAGGGTTATATTTGATCCACAGTGCATAAATCTGTGTAGTTATGTGATAGCTTACACATCTATTAAAGCCAGATAACTCCAGAGGAGCACATTGCTAATGCACCTGAGATGCTTTTATGTACATAAAAGTGACAACTCTGCTGTAAAAAAAAAAAAAAATTTAAAATTATGCAATAAACTTTAAAATCCATGTGCAACTGGGGTGTGGACACCTGTGGTTCTAAACCAGAGGTGCCAGGTGAATTTCAGGGATTCACACAATATTGTGTTGCAGAAGAACTCCACCTTTTCAGTTAAATAGAGCTTCCTATAAATATACAATCTGGAAGGCTGAAACAAAGACCTTCTGTAAGGTGAGCAACTATGAAAGTCAGTGATAAGCTCAAGAAACTGAAATCACAGTCTGTTGATGGAGGTTTTTTCTGAGAGCTAGAAGTTATCAGAATTAAACTCAGTGATCATTTCTGTCAAAAGGTTTGTGTGTCAGTATTTGGGAACTGCTGATGTAATGGCATTAAAACTGCAAATTTCTCACATTTCTGAATTGTTTGTACTGAAAATAGAGGAAAACTGAATCAGGAGACTAAATAATTTGTTCTCATATTTTCAAATTTGTAATTTTTATTCAAAAGTGTATTTTGAAATGTTCATTTGTTTGCCTTTTTTTAAAAGCTATTACTTCATCATAGATCAAAATAATCTTTGTTTTTGATGAAACTAAATGACTATGTGTCATTTTTAGTTTCTCCAGTGAGCATTAAAATTAGTGGTTTTTTTCTTTGAAAACCTTTCTTAATTTTGTCCATATCAGATTCTAGATGAGCTGTCATGCAGTTCACAGAATTTAAATAACAAAATTAATCTACTTAAGATGACACTCTGCTCTCTAGATAATAAAGACCATTTTAACCATTAGTAATTTTTTTCATTAGTGTTAGGAATATTTGATGTGATAATCTACCATGAAAATTTTCTCTATTAAGAAAATAATCAATAAAACCCTTTCATGTGTTTCATTTCAAAGGAAAACTGTTAATTTAGAAACACCTGGTAATGATGAAAAGAGAGAGATTTTTGACCTTGATAAGGTCAAAATTGAAAAAACTCCATTATTTATGTGAATATGTGATGAAGGCAGAGAATTGAAGAGATTTGTGTTTCACTCCAGCAGACACCGCAGATGTACACAATTATGGGCAAATGTGTGTGCTTTATAGCAGGTTCATTCAATGTCAGCTCTCAGCATTCCCATGTGATTGGCAAGATGGGAGCCTTTGGACACACAGAAGCTTTCTGATCATGTAGGTATCTTGAGATCCTTAAAAATAAGACAAAAAAGAATAATTTAGTATGGAAAAAAACTTCCAGATCAAGTCCAACTGTATACCTAAAAATGTCCTCAAGTGCCATATCTATGCATCTTTTAAACACTTCCAGGGAAGAGGATTCTGTCACTTCCCTGGGCATCCTGTTCTATTTCCTGATAATCCTTGTAGTGAAGAATTTCTTTTCCTAATTTCCAAACTAAACCTCCCCTGCTGCAACTTGAGGCCATACCCCCTTGTCCCATCACTTGTTAATTACGGGAAGAGACCTACCCCCAACTCACAACAACCTTTTTTCAGGACAAGGTATCCCAGGATGACTGTTGTGACATTTCTCTACAATTTAAAATACTCTTTTGGGAAAGATTTCAAAACTCTTGGAGAAGTTCAAATGCTTCTCTGTGAGGGTGTTTTGTCCCACTGCCAGCATCTGATCATGCTCAGCAGCTTCATGTGCCTATGGAAAAAACTGCAGTGTTGTGGTACATGTGTTAGAGGAAGAATTTCTTAACATGACCACACTTATGCTGTACTAGGTTTAAATTCAGAATCTGATATAATATAAATATAAAATAACTGTAGCTGTAAATGGAATATTATTCAGTATTTCTTATTTTTATGAAAGACACATTGAATTATATTTGTAACGAATCAGAACAGTTTAAATGTATGAACAAGATAATGAACTGTATCTTGGAGTTATTTACTACTTTCTTTTAACTGTAAGGAGGGATTAAATATTATTAAATATTATTCAGTTATTCAGTTAACTGAACAAATGTGTCTAGTGACATGGTAGGGATTCTGGAGAATCCAAGACATCTGTGTAGGATCAGTATGGAACACAGAACCTTCAGGAGATTTTGCCTTTTTGGACTGGCAGCTAGAGACAGCATGGATTTGTGAGGGCATTTCAACTGAAACTGCGTTCCTGTTTTTAGATATATGAGTGAAGCCCTAGATGACTAGCTCAGAAGAGAGAACCTATGCATCTTTGGTTTTCATCTGTACAATTGGGAAAATCTTTGGTTTCCTTGCAAGAGTGTTGTGAAGACAGTTACTAAAGTGGATTTCTCCCCTCGTGCTTCCTTTATTTCTCTCAAAGTTGGCAGAGTTTTCCTCACAGAAATTTCTACTATTTATGAGTTGCTACTCAGTAGCCCAGCCACAGAGTTGATCAGCCACAGGAAAAGAGATTTGTCTGCACAGTCTATGAAATTTCTAGATTTGCCTTAAGTTGCAATAAAGTTCTGAAAGGGCACTATTATGGAAAGTTCAATATCAACACTAACATTCAGAGCTCTTGGGTTTATGAGTCAGATAAGCTACTTGAAAAGCACTCTGATTCTTTTCAGTAAGTACTTAAGAACTGATTCAAAACGAAAGCTTCTAAAATTACCTCTATTCCTGATTTTCCAAATTAAAAACTTTATGCGAAAAACAGTCACAGCTTTTCTGAAGGAAATCTCTTTAGAAGGAGAGATTGTTCCCCCTTTTCCTTGATAATTAGAGTAAATTACTTGGGAGTATTCAGCATTTTTACATCCTCTCTCCAATGAGCTTCAGAACTTGAACACTTTAAATCCTCACTATAACACACCCCTTGATGCTGTTTTAACCAAAACAGTTTATGCACTCTGTTTTTAAAATGAAACACTTATGTTCTGGTCTATTCTTGGGCTTAAATAGCAGAAAATTGATTGCACAGAAGACTACTTTTTTAAAAAAAGACAGAAAAAAACAGGCATAGTATTTTCTAGTATCTGTGCATGATGTGTCTCACGTTCACATGTGGATAAACACACTGTGAATTACGTGGAAAAAATGTATGTCTGGTGAAACTTGCCTTTAATTACATATGCTTAGTTATTATGTGAAAGCAGGATTCATCATCTCATGACTAGGATCCAAATTCAGTTGGGAATATATAAATGCCTACATGTGGTCTGGGTGTATCAATTCCAGCTACTGCCAGAGCTGCTCAAGAGCTCAATGTAATTGCCAGAAGTTCAGCATTTGGTGTTAGTGTTGTTTGAAGTGTTCTACAGTATCCAAGGACTGGGAGATCATGAGAAAAATCAGGTGTGAAGAGACCTCAGGAGGTCTCTGTTCCAACTTTCTGTTTATCTGTGAGGTCGTAGAGTCATCTGTGGAGTCCTTTTGGGTTTCTCTGAGTTATTTGTCTCACCAAGTTTTGAAAAACTCCACAAATGGAGACTACACCACCTGCCAGCAACTTGTCTCACTGTTGGCTGTCCTGATTAGAGAAAAAAACTTTTCTTCATGCACCATCTGAACCTTGCTCTCATTCAGTTGGCACATGCAACACAGGAAATATAGAAAAACCATGTTCTCAAGGAGACCTGATAACAGGTCATCCAAAAGGTTCTGCAGGCTCCATGGACTGTCCTGGTTACAGCTTGTCCATCTATGACAGAAGCTCAGACACTTACCACACACCTATAAATGTAGGGGTGGAATTGCATGACCCAAAATTAATTGCCCCAAATAGCTGCTTTTCAAAATGGAAGAGTTCTGGTATTCTTTGAGTCTGGTGGTGCATTTGCCTGTCTCTTGTACAATCCTGAATAATCTGGGATATCTCAAAGAACAGTAAATGTCTAAGTATAGGCAACTGAAATCAGGGGATGTAGAATACATAATACTCAAAGAGATTCATTTGGTATCATATTAGTTGAAGGGAGTTCTGTATTATTCCATTTTTGACAGCCTGTCACACATTAGTCTCACAGACTTCCCATATGCAGACATCAGACTGTGAAGTAATTTTTCCAAGGATTCTCAAGAATAAGAGAAAATTTAGGAGCTTTAACCCCAAACTTATTTACTAGGATCCTTTAGTCACAGAGGAGAGGAACATTTGCATGCAGCTGAGAATGACCATTCAAAACAACTGAAATAATTGCAAAGCTTTCATTAGGGTCTGCTACATGATCTTGAATTATTAGATTGTAGTTTTTCTATCATACAGCTGGACAATGTATGAAAATGTTAGAAGAGGGTATCCAGGGAAGAGAATTGAACTCTTCTTCTTTTTTTTTTTTTTTTAATAGAGATAAATCTTTTTTTTTGCAAGTCACAAATATCTTTTCTGTTCACTTCTAGAGATGAGGCAGTATAAATGCCAATTTATTTTTCACTGTGAGGTTAGTCTTTGGAGTAATGGAAAATAATTTTCCTTTTCTTTAATGAATAAATCATTGTGGGAGGCTCTGCATGTAGTTTGATCCTGCATAGCTATTTCTTCTGATTATTAGCAGGATTTTACATTTAAATTCCTGAAACATTATTAACTCATAATCATTTGCTTTCAGACCTTTCTGATAACTTTGCTCTTTCATTAATTCCTTTTCACAGAGGTAATAGGGAATTACTTTGTTTAATGATTCACTAAAGATCCAAGAAAGCTAAATATCATAAAAAGGCAATTTTATTTCACAAATAATATTGCATTCACCAATATAATTAAATTGTAATGTTTTCTTCAGCAGGCCATGTCCCTAGCAATGGGGTATGCGACACCCTAATCCAGAGGCAATTTTGGCAAAATGAGCTTTGTCCTTTCCCAGATCTAAGTATCAGTCTGTGGAAAATCATCAAATAGATTGTTTACTCTGAGAGAATATTTAATATCACAAGAAAAAGAGAGAAGAATTCCTTTGGAGCAAAATTCCCCCTGAGTTCTTCTCCCACGGGCAGTTAAGCTATTGAATACTTTGAAGATACCCTTAAAGATAAAAAGTTCATGGCCTGGCCACTCTGGGGTGAGAGTCTCCAACCCCAGCCCTTCTGTGGCTGAGCCTTCAGGCTGTTCCTGGCCCCTGAGTCCTGCAGTGGGCTCTGTGTGTGCCCAAGTCTGGCAATAGTGGCAGAAAAGTGACTCCTGCAATAGAATGTGTGACTTGCCAAAGCAGGGCAGTAGAGCATGGTTTAGCAGGAGAGGTTTAACACACACTGCAGTAGCTCTCTCTCTCTCCAGTACTCCTTTCCAGCCTCTGCACAGGTGGGATCTATCCTTGGGAATGAGATTCTCTGTATGCCCTTCTCCGCCCTTGAAGCTTTTACAGACACACCCTAAGGAATTTCTCCCATCCTAGTCCACTCACCAAGAGCTCCTTTGTTTTGATACTCAGGGTTTTGCAATAGTTGGTATCCTCCTTTGATTGCAGGTGAAGCCTCAGGAAAGGAAATTTTTCTCAAATTGTCTTCCTCCTAATCAAAAGATTCATTGTCCTCTGTCAAAGAGTTCAAGTTTTGTCATTGTTTTGCCTTTCCTACTCTGTCCTTTTACAAAATTTTTCTTGATTGAAGTAGTTGAAAATCCTTCCGAACAAAACCAAGAAAAAGCTTGGGTTTTCATAGTAAAAGCCTGTGAGTTTACTTAGTGTTATATTTTTCCCTAAAATTAACAGAGATCCCCCTGGACTTCTGCATGTGTGTCAAAGTCCAGATAAAGGAATGCATTTTAAACCTGTGATAAGAAATACACAACCATGCAAATGGAGGAACAAATAAACTTGAAATTTTTTGTGTATATTCCCTGCTCTATGGATCCACAGGCAGAATCATTTGCAGTTTAGAATATCTGTGGTTGATAACTGCTGCCTGCAAATTCATGAGCAATCTGAGAAAGATGAGGATATACTGCTGTAGCACTCCAGCCTATACCAACAGCATAGCACTTCTTCCAGTGGAGGAAAATATTGCCCAAATCACAGCTAAGCCAAACAGCTTGAACTGGCAAATAATAAGTATTTTATAGGAACCTCAGGGTATGGCATGCATGCAGTGTCATAAAAAGTCCAAGGATGTTCTGCCTGCATACAGTGTATTTCTATTCCCTGCAGCTTTTATAGTGAAGTTTCCAAGCTGTGCATAAGCAGTAGTATAATAGGATCCCTATTTATTTCTCCTCCAGGAATGCTGTGCATATTTACTTGCTCATATTCCTTCTATTTCTCCTAGTAGCTCTGCTAGAAAACAAGAATTCTCTAATAATTTGCCTTTTCCATCTGTTTATTTTAGCAAGCAGGTTTGATATTTTTTCTTTTATCAACTGATAATTTTCCTTTATTTTGTTCTGTCATTTTGGTTCCCTTCTTCATGACAGGAGTGTAATAGATTCAGGCTCTGAAAAAAGGGGTCAGGGATGTCTTCTGTATGTCCTTCATCAGTAAAATGTCTCAATCTAGGAAGAAGGATGGCCTTATGGATGTTCATTCAGAAAATTGGATCCAATATTTGGTTCTGCTAAATGCTTCTTATTGGTGTTCAGAGCCAATTTTGGAAATGTGAAGCAGCTGCAGATAGAACCAAACCCTCCAAATTCCTCAGAAAGGCTGTCAGTTCACATTATGCTGTCCAAGGCCAGGCTCTGAATGCTGTATTATCCTGATAAAGTTGCTGCTTATTTTGATCCCTAAGAGGAACTAAATTCTGTGGTCATTCTCATGTGTTTTCAAGGTTACTCAGAGGACCATGTCTTATTTTTCTTATGGGCTCTAGAATCCTGTCAGCCAAAAAGGGTGTCTTCTTTCATTCTCAACTCTTTCAGTTATTTACCCTGTAAAGGTTTCTGTTTCTGACTACCTCAGTAAGCAGCTTCAAAGTCTGTAAACAGAGATGTGAATAAAATAATCAAATTGTCAAATGCTGGAGGGCATTGAAAATTTGTGAGTTTCAGTTTTTCTCTCTGCATTTCTCTGAAGTCTCTATGGAGCTAAACCCCCAGACTTCAATCTTGTCTGTAGTCATGTCATCCACCAGCTCTGGATGAGGCACACATTTATTTGAGCCTCCTTCCACATATTAATTCTCTCTCAGTTAGAAGGGTATGGCCAGTGACAGGATAAGGACAAGAAAAGAATATGAGTAGAAGTGGAACTAGGTGAAATAATGAGGCACTATTTAATTTTTCAATATCATCTTTCAAGAGTAAACAACAATTTTTCTTATATTCCAAGATGGAAATGAAGCTGCACTATGGCCTCTGGGTAGTCTTTTTATTTGCAGTAGTCAATATAAGTTTAACCAACCAGCAGTACATCCAAATTGAGCTTTTACTTGTGATTTCATCTGAGAAAAAACCATCTTAAAATATTTCAGTATAAACAACCAGCCAAAACTTTCTTCCCTTTCCAAACAATTTGGAGGTGAAGCTCCTGACAAGTCACTCTTTTCACTTTTCTTTCCATTACTTTCTAAAACAAGCATTTCACAAAGGAGAAAGGTTTGCCACAAAAATAAGGGTGTAATATGTACTGGCTCCATTTAAATACAACTATGACAGCAATATTGTGTTTTATATTGATTTTTGAGTTGTTAGTAAATGCTCCTGAATAAAAAAAAAGTAAAATTCTTACATTTTGGAAAAAAAAAAATACTTCTCATGGTTCAGTGAGTCACTTAAAAAAGAAATCAAAGGAAAAGAAAGTAAATGTAGTAAATGTGACTGTGCAATTTCCTGGATTTTTGGGAAAGAGGGATTAATAGGAACCTGAGAGACCTGTAAGTGATATTTCTAGATGCTGTTGTACACCTTTGACAAAAAGGACCTCACCCCTGCTCACAGAGCCTTCTGCAGTTGGCCCATGAGAATTTGGTGAAAACAGCCTCTTGCCTCACTTGCTAGGCCAATGCATGAAACCCCTGGGGGGGGTTGAGAGAAAAGAGAAAATAATGTCTCTTTTGCAATCTCTTCTAAGTTCTTGGGAAGTGTTTCTGTAGGCTTCTTCACAGTAGAGGTTTTTGGATGCTGGAATCCATCTCTTTTCCATGAGCCCTATGCCATAGTCTAAGCTGCAGAGGAGGGGAAGAATTTCAGACACTCCACTATATTAAGCAGCTTTACAGTCAGTTCCCAGGGCTGTCTGCTGCACTGCATGGATTACCCTGCAGTGGCTAACACTTTCTAGGCACTGGGACCTTTCCTAAATTCCATGTAAATCCACCTACCTTGCATTTCTTCTTGGCCAAATGTGCACTGCCAAGGCATGTAGCTAGTAGGGATCATGAAGATGTTGCTGGAAATTAGACCAGAAAAACTTGAGCTAAGGTGCCTATCATGGCTCCAGCTTCCATTTTGGCAACCAGACATAGAAAAATTAATGTCTAGGCACTTCAGTCATTTATTAAAGCAAACATAAAACCTCTGTGGGGAAAGTTGCTAGAAAATTGTAGTCCAAAGTGTAAGACATCCTTCAAAGATTTAGATTTTTTTTTCCCCATCAGTAATAATTCATCCAGATGAAGATCTCTTTCAAATCCTCTGCAGCTATTTCATGGCTTCTCAGCTACAAAAACAAGCAGCATATCAAAACCAGCACTATTTTGAAAATTGACAGTTAGAAAAACTGATGAAAGATAATGTAGTAGCAGCAATGAATCAGATTAATTTGGACAACATGGGGAACATTCCACCTACGCAGGGAGCAGTGCCTGATATCAGAGGGCTCTTTCATCTGTGATAACAAGACCCAATGGCTGAGAGCCAAACCTTCAAACTGGAAATGAGATGCAATTTTTTATCAGGAACATACTTAACCATTTGAACCATTTACTAATAGACATAGCATATCTGCCTTCCTCCACAGCCCTTAGAGCACAGGTGATCCTCACCCAAAATGAGAATCAATTGAGTTTGCAATGAGCTGAAAGTTATCTGGGTGATTAAAACACTTCCTGGGTAAAATCTAGCCCTGAGTTATGGAGATGATCAAATTGATAATGGCCTTAAAAAATTTAAGTTCTCTACAAGTGAGGAAGCAGCTAAAGTATATTTCTGCTTTGGGAAGCCAGACTTTAGTCTGACTATTTTTGGTGAATTTTAAGAGCCTGAATATTGTAGAAAACCTACACTGTTCTGGAGTTAAGTGATTTTTCATAAAAACAGAACTGTTAAGCATTTGAATTTTAATATTTTGGATGGACCATATATCTTCTCAGGAAACACTATTTCTAAATTATATCTTTGTGTTAGACAGAACTTTGTGTTTTTTCTCTGCAAAAATTTTCTTCTGCTATTCTCAAGTTTTGTTTATAAACAACAAATCCTGAAGCTTTGGGTACTTGCCCAGGTATTCACAACAGACAATAATTTAAAACATTCTTTACCTATGAAAAGAAATCAACCACATGAGATGAACCACAAGAACTAAATCAAACTATATTTCTGTGGTGGTGGCATATAAATTACTGTATCTCAAACAAATAACTGCACCAGGTTCCATAACCTAGATTTCTAAAAGGCACTAAAAGACCTGGATTTAGCAATGAATAATAAACTAAAAACTTTTCTTACTTCAATTAATATTAAAACATGCCTTGTCTTCTGTTACATGACCATGTATACTGATCATATATATATATATATGTATTCTGTTACATGACCATTTATACTGATCATATCTTCTTAGAGGTCTTTCAAGGATGTCCTCAGATCATTTGTGTTCAAATTTGTCCAACAGACCATGCAGAAGTGACTCTTTTATGGATGTTATTTGCTACTGGAAAAAACTTGCTAATTGGAAAAGTGTGGCCCATTATGTTCTCCCTAAACAGATAGATCAGGTAGTGTCACCTCAGACTTTACCAGGGACCCTACTGCAGACATAAGTATCAAAATGACTTCAATATCCAGGCACTGTATAATTTAATCACACGCAAAGGATTTCCATAATTGTATCCACAAACATTACTGCAAGATCAGCTTTCTGCTTCACAAGTTTCAATTAGGATGTGCAACACACCAATGCACTAAAAAAAAAAAAAAAAAAAAAAAAAAAAAAAAAAAAAGCTTCTATTCCTCTCATCTTCAAGAGGTTTTTATACAAATATTAAGCAACTGAGCACCACTTCTCACTTTTTAAGTAGTTGCTTTTATAATGTTCCTCTCTCCTGCACTTCATGTCATCCTTGTAATTTCTTGCATTTTGCTAAAGGCACAAGGAGAACAGAATTTTACTGGAGATTGCTAATGAAATATGGAGTCATTCACTGCTAAGCTGCACATAAAATATTTGGCCTAGGTTGTTCACAGAGCAAAGATGTATCTCCTGTCTGCTGGCTGTTCAGAAAGCTCTATGAAAACCACACGTAGTTTCAGTCTGCTTCCTCCTGAGTCAGGGAGGAATTAACTGACTGAGAGACACAGGCAAATTTAAGACATTTTCAGAAACAAACAGCCAAACATCTGAAAATCAAACTGATTTCTGAATAGTGACACTGAGTCAAGGTGCTAAAATTTTGATAGTCTGAAAAATGTGGATTAAAAATCTCAATTGTCATGATATCTTTGCAAGTCTTTGAGAAATGTAATTAGAAAGGACTACTTAATTCTTCATGTTCGAGAGACAAAAAAAATTACAGAGGATTTTAAAATACTTCAAATGTGTTTAAAGCTAGATTTCTGATTATCAAGTATTTCTTTGAGATTTAATTAATTCAAACTCCAAATAAATGAGAACTGATTATTAGTTCATTCTGGTTTATATGTGATGATTTTGTCAAATATGGACTTGAACAGAAATTTAAAAGAATAAAACAAGAGAATTAACAAGTTCCGGTATTAGTTCACTGAAAGAAAACATGATTTGTGGAAGGTACATGAAAGAAAATGAGGTAATTTTTAATTGCTACCTCTGATTTTACTAAGATCAGTTAGGTTTAATCCAAGTTCCTTCTCTAATGAAATGTCTGAGTCTGTAAATGAAAGGTGGTTTATAAATGTTGTTCACCAGAAATTAGCAGGGCTTTAAACACATTATCCAAGAAGTGTCCAGTAACTAAACTGAGAAAATGCAATCAGGACCACAAAGTTCATGGAAATAAAACTGGACTGCTGGACCCAAAAGTTCATTGAAACACAGGATGATTTGGGTGTGAAGGAACCTTAAAGATCATCTGGTCCCAACACCCAGCCATAGGCACGGATGGCAGCCACTGGTTCCTCAAAGCCCCATCCCAGCCCAATCCTAGAGATCTCCTGTAGGGGCTGTGGGGGGCCCTGTGCCAGCTCAGCTGGGCAAGGATCTCAACAACCTCATTTAACTTTGCATTAGCTCTGCTTTGCGCATTGAACTACAAAACTGCCAGAGATCCTTCCTAACTTGAATTTACCTTCAGGGAAGGCAAGTACTGAAAATTCACAACCAGCAGCTGGTTAACTGACACTCTCTGCTCTTCTTGTTTGATTCTTTCTACAGATGTTTTCATGGCTAACTTCTATGCATCTTTCAAATTATCATTTTCCTGCTGTTGCCTTGTGTACAGCATAAACAGTTTTCTTAGATGCCTAAACCAGCTTTCTTTGAATGATGAATTTTACACCTTGAAGGACAGGTCTTAGACAGTTGTCATGTTACACAACTGTCTGGATATCACCAGGGAAGGAGCTCCATTCTTAATGGGGCTGTAAGTTTTCTAGCCATCATTATTAGGCAACTTTTTTCCAACAGGTGATTCCCCATCCATTTTCACTGTATAAAACTTGGTCAATAAAAGTTACATGGGGACATATGACTTGACCTTTCCAGCAGGAATCCATCAAACGATTTTTCTAACTTTCAGATAGGCAATGCTCACAAATGGGAAATGAGGACAATATGATCCAGCTGTAAGAAAAGTTAACAAGGGTTTGAGTCAAAGTCCATGGAGACTGTTGGTAACTGGAATAGGTATTGGATCATGGCTGTACTCAGGAAAAAGATGATTTTTGCCATAATCCACATTTGTGGATTACGTTCTCTGAGAGTTGTTTTATAATGAAGCTGGACCTTTCTCTGAGTATTCACACTGTTGAGTAACAATCCTTCCAGCTCAGTGGGCAACTGCATTGAAGACCATGATTGTGAAGAGGCTTTTGCAGCAGACAGTAGGACTGGGATGATGAGGTGGTTAAATGTCACACTGTGTCCTCCACAAGCATGAAAGTACCAGGAACAGAATATTGTCTGACTTCCCATGATTTTAAACTTAACCCTCAAGATACCATAAAACTGCACCATTTTATGCAGACTTAACATTTGCTCTGATGAAACATCATAATATTTCATTTGTTATATTAAAAAGCAGTGTCGGTGATTTTACAAACAATAAACAATATGTTTGCTCATATAAAAATGTACAGATTTTCCTCTCTGCTTTCCTATAGAACACTTGATTAAGACAAGCTATAGTTTAAATGATGGAAGCCAACTATCTCATAAGCTTTGTCCTGGTGATTTGAAAGCAAAACCTTCTGCTTTGTAACTTTGTTGTTATCTCCCTCCTTTTTTCTTTTTTGTTTTAATTTTTGCTGATAAAATCTGATTTTAAATCCCTTTTTTTAGGGACTGTCAGCCCAAAAAATCATCCGCACAGATTTGAAACTTCAATAATATGAGTATTTGCAGTATCAAACTTCTTTGTATATTTTCATATAACCAGGAAGAGGCCAAAAAAAATAAGTACATTTTCTTTGTTCTCATTAACCCAGTATTTTGGGTTAATAACCAGACTCAAACAAATATTTACCTTTTTTTTTTAGAATTAAGATATTTTTTTAAAAGTGCAATCATTTTAGACAGTATTAGAAATAAAAAGCCCAAATTCATCATCTGTGACATAATGATAAATTCTTTGCATTCATTGCCCAGTGTTTAAAATAGGAGATGTTAGACAGGGCTGGTGGCAGTTTAAGCACAGACACATTCTAGCAGTGCAATTACTAAGAAAAATAAATAAATCAGAATAGTTTGCTAACATGGAACCATTAGATAACATATTTTCTCTTTCATTTATGAGCATATGGTGAAGGTTTCATCTTGTCTTGGCATAAGGACATTTCTGTAGAAGAAAAATGGGATTGACATTTTATTTTTACACCAAGTGAAATTTCCTTGTAAGATAATTATTTATGAAATATGATATGTAAGCTGATGCATGATCTCTGGAAGAGGTTACTAAAAAAAGGAATAAAATTGATGTTTTTAGCTGTAGTACATAAAACATACACTCAGGAGTGCTATAAAGAAAATTTTCTGGTTATCAGCATAGGTGCTGATGTTGTGATAGCTGCTCTGCTGGGTGATATTGCTGGGATTTAACTTAGTACATCTAGAGAGAAAATATCAGTTGTTATAGCTATAAAGCCCCATTACCAACAGCTCTCCTCCTGATGGAATTAGTAGAGAGGGAGGAATTTGTGATACACACTTTCTATAAATGTAACTTCTATTATCTCTATGATATTATTCTTGTTGATGTGGAAATCACATTAATGTTGATGACAGGCCACTGGGGATTATTGCCCTGCTACTCAGACTTAAATCTTGTCACAATTGTAAAACTTTTCAGACTGGGTTGAAAGCTGGCACAGCCAAGATCTGATCCAACAATGTTGGATTGTCACCAGTGGCTTTCCCTTCCCATAACCATCTCTTTCCATGGTAGGCAGCAATATATCTCCATCTAGTCCAACCCTCTTCCCATCTCAGATATTGATGATTCATCACATTATTCCTTTATGGAGGCAACATTCTGTGACCAAAATATACCCTCTGGTATGAATAAATGAGGAGAGAAGAATCCAGCACAATTTTATTAATTTCTCAAGTGCATTTGCATTTAATTATTAAATAATCACTGTATTAAAACTGTCTTTCCCAACTGAATGGCATTTAGTGTCCAGACATCCATGTGGGCTTTTCCTGCTAGACAAAAAAGGCTGAAAAGCCTAGTAGGATTCACTGAAATGTATATTCCCCATGTCTTGAATATCTAGATTAGATTTATTTTCCAATTTTCTAATATTCCTTTGGAATTGTTGGCTCTGGAACTGTCAGCATGATAATAATCATCTCATCAGTACTACATAAGATGTTTCTTATTTTAACTGCTGCCACATACAAGACTTGGAATGAGTGATTTTGATAGAAAACCACTGCAGAATCCACTGATTCTTTCTGTACTACTATCCCTAAATATTTTAAATATCTTCCGTAGTTCTGATACCTCTGCTGTAGGAGTGACCTGCATTCCCTATACTTACATGGAAAAAAATTTTCATTTACCTGAACTGAAAAAGCATCTTGATTGAATATATCAGTTCACCAGATAGTCTTGGTCATAGTATCTGTCTGCTCTACTTCATCATTTTTTCATCATCCTTCTGCTCCTTGTACCAATCACATACTTTATTGACAGTGTTGATATATTTACTATCAAATCATGGACAAAAATCTTGAGCAGTATCAGGTAGATTTTCCATGGTGTTTTTTTCCCACTAGGAATATCTATAATGAAAATTCTCCACAAATAAAAAGTTCTTACTATTTGTCAGTTATACCATTCATCAGTTCATTGTTTGTAATTCACAGTGCAATATTTTTAATTAGAATGTCACAAAGTTCTAAATCTAAAAGTTTAGGTAATTAGTGTAATAATTAAAAATTACTTGAACAATTCAGGTACTTTTGGCATCCAAAAACTATAATTCCTCAAAAAGATTTTTTATTTTTGAGCAATCATAAAGTAAACTGGCATTATTTAAATTTGAACCTTTTAATCTTCAGTAATCAAATTGCATTATTTTCCTTTGGCCTAGAAAAGTGCAAATAATTTTCATTAAATATCCCTCTCAAATACTTCTTACAGGTTGTAACTCTTCTGAGTTCTCCTCATGATTTGTCAAAATGTTCATCATTAGTTTGGGCTGTGATGTGCAAGTCATCCAGGTCCCACAAATTCCTCATTGCTTATCCTTGGTAGGTGAACTGAAAGGTACTTCATCTTTATGTTTTGCAAGTACATTATTCTTTCTTGTTTACAATTATGGAACAGAAATATTTATTGACTGCTTCTGTTTTCTATTCATGGTTGTTAATTGTATCATCTCCCACTACAAATTACCCTGCATCATCTCTCATGACACATCTAATCTACTTCAGAAATGTTACTGTGAAGGAAGGCAAGATGTTGCCTCTTGCTCCTGAGTCTTCCAGCTGGAGAAATTCTATCAAGCTTAGTGCAGTGTCTCAGAAACAAAAACACAAAGCACATCCAACAAACCAAACGAGGACCTGCCTGCTTTGATGTTGCTAACTCTGTGTGTTAATACATCTGATCATCTTTGCTCTCATGCTGTGCTTTTCTTTGCAGAATATTTTTTTTTCCTCAGAGATTCAGCCATAGAAGTGACACCATGAAAGCTTTCTTGGGATACACTGTGCCTTTGTATTAAGACCTCTCAGTAGCTTTTGTCATATTTCAGGATTCTCTACTCCCAAAAGCAAAGTTATCTTTAAAGGTTTCTTGCAAAAAAGTTACCGAGGAAACAGCTAATAAAACTCTTTGTCCAGATAAGCTGAAAATTCATAGATATTTTTTTCTTCCATTTGTTTTCTTGCAATAAATGTAACTTGTGTATAAAATCTATTTTGTCTTAAACACTATTAAACCTTTATAAAGATAGTTTTATCTAAACTGTAGCAGAATAGAGCAGCACTGATAAGACTGTTAGTTCCTGTGTATCCATATATTAAAAAATATTGCTGAACTCATGTAGATACAGAACTGGAGAGATCAAGTAATTTGCCTGAAGTCACATATAAAAGTACATTTAAAAGGCAGGACATGAACTACAGGATTTCTCTCCCACAGCCCAGAATGTTTCCCACAGGGTCCTTGGGTTGTTTTTTGTTTTTTGGTTGTGTTTTGTTGTTGTTGTTGTTGTTGTTGTTGTTGTTGTTTGATTGTTTGTTCTTTTGGTTGTTGTTGTTGTCATTGGAGGTCGTTTGTTTGTTTTTTGTTACAGATGTTGAGATTCTTTAAAAACACTCATCCTTATGGACAGAAAATGTCATTCTTTATGAAAGAACTGGAAAGAAAAGAAGAGGGGGGGAGATCACAGGGGGAAATTCATCTGCGGATTTTTTGAACCCAGCTGTAAACCAAGAAGAAAATCACATAGAAAAAAAACCCCAAAAATTCATTTACCATTAGGGAAAAAAAAATACCATTTTAAAATCCTAATTTAAGTTGGAAGGATCAGACTGAAGCACATCTCTCCTCAAAGGTTCAACAGCTGTAATATTTACTTGGAGACCATTAGTTTTCTTCTGAGAGTGAACTGAGGACCAGCAGCTGTAGAACTTGATTTTCTCCCTCTTCTCCTCTTTAATGTAATTATTTATTTTAAAAGAAACACAAAAAAAAAAATCTAAGTAACTGATAGCAATGTTGACAAGAGCCTTCAAATTGTTAATTTTGAAGATTTTTTTCATGAAGCAAAAGAGTGTGAAAGAGAGAGGGAATATTTTACGCTGCGGGAAAAATACAATGTTGATTCAATTTATTTTCCATACGGAGGCAATGTTGGAAGGCTTCACTAAGTTGCCTGGCACTAGCTGGCAGAAAAAAATAAATGAAAACACAGCTTTAAGAACAGAGCTTTATTTACTGATGCCCATAAATGGAGCAGAGATGGAAGGTGTTCAAGATTGCTGACTGGCTGATTGTCACAACTGATTGTTTTTCACATCCAAGTGTTCCACACATTGATACACAGACCCTGCCAAGACTCTGGATGCATCTTTTGAGGAGTTAAAACTCTATAGAGGCACAAAGCACACATTGCTAACACAATGCATAGTCATGAGTTTAGGTGCATCATTTATATTAAATTGTTTTTCATACCCAATGTGTTGTGTTTCTAAGCAGGTTGGCTACCTGACAAATTAAAGTTCACTCTCTAATCTATGATGACAGTGATAAATAACTTCTTTAATAAGTTTTGCCCAGAAACGTCATTCTTGCTTTGATAGGCATTGATGGAAGTGGATCTCAAGATTTGAGCAAATGCTAAAGGAAAGGCTTAGAAACCAACTGGTGGTAAAGGCACAGTTTGGAAATATCAGTAAAGCAAACACTGTCTGCTGCTTTCAGTGGTTGCAAGTACAACTTAAATGTTTTCAGTAAACTACTGACAGTTTCAGGTATGAATTCAAAAGCATAGAGTCAATTTCTTGCTATATTTCTATGCTAGTTATGTCACCTGAAGTAATAATTAATCCATCCAAATTCATTATTTTCCCCCTAAATCTCTGTTAGTTAATTATGGTTTACAATATGGTACACACTCATCTATAACAATAACCCTTTATGTACAAACAACACAAAGATAACAATGTGAATCTGCTCTTGGGTAAGAGTAAAGCCCATATTATCAGATCTCTTGAGAGCTTTACCATCAGTTCAATATGTGAATGTTCAAATCAAAATATCTTGCTGTGATTTAATGTTCTGAGATTAGGTGCTCCTTAGTTTATGAAGATTTCTTGTTTTATATTTGATTACTCTGAAATTGAAACATATGAATTAGTGGATGACTTCTAAGTGTCTAAACAATAAAGCCTTGAAAAATTATGAATCTTAATAGCAGGATTTTAGTACTCACCGTAAACAGTGAACCTATAAAAACTGAGGGGGGTTTTATTTGCTCTCTTCTACTCATTATGCTTCTCTCACTGTCAGGTTTGAATTTCTCATCATACAAATAGAAAACAAGTTTTCCCTCACAGCCACTCACTCAGAACCACCTTGGTATCTGACAGTGGGCCTTTCTTTCTGACACAACACCAGTGACAACAGAGGTTGTGTTAGCCAAACTGTGATCTAATCTCCTTTTCAATTCTACCATTGTCCTCAAAATGTGATCTCAGTGACACCAGGATAAACAAATGGCTGTCAGATTTTTTTTCCTGAGTGAGAGAGCAAGACGTGAAAATTCTGATGTTGCAGAATTGGAGTTCAGGGTTTATTTTACCCAGCTGACCTTCATTAATCTGGCTATAGTTCTTCATTCACTGTTTCCACATTCAAAATGAAGGGAATTTCATAACTATTATTATTAATAATAGTAATATTATTGTTATTTATTCCACATTTTATCTTTTTGAGAATTCTTGAACACATGCATTTAAAGCACTTTATCTCCCACCCTCCTCTCTCCCTCTTCCAACCTTCAGCAATCAGGACATACAGCCATTCCCCTCTGTCCTTCCTATATCTTGCTAAATACACAAACATACTGTTACACAATAAAGAATGTCCCCCTAAAAATAGATACTGTGAGGGTATCTGGTAAAAACACATGTTAAAATTGCTGCTGGGCAATGGGCAGCAATCACTGTTATCACAATTACCATTGTTGCCTACTGTGAATCTCTTCTTTCACTATGAATCACCTCCACATCTTTTCTATTTCACTCCTCTTAAAAGTCCCTCTGGTGTGTTGATATCTTTCTAGGAATTAAATGCTTAGAGCAGACCAGAAACCATTTCAAATGCATCATTTCAGGAGGGAGTGAAGCATAAAAATTAAGACCATGTAGAACTATAACTAAGAGGAAATATATGACTTTGGGCACTGTTGGTGTGCTGCTGGGGGGAAACAGATCACAGTGGACACCCACACACCATATGCTGTCTACCATCATTCACAAGGTCCTCCAGACACCTCCCACTATCCAAGGTATTTGTCTCAGGTTCCTTTCCACTCTTGGTGCAATAATGCTGCCACTTTGTGGTTTAAACTTTTTCTCAGACACTCCTCCAACCTGCTGTGATTTGTTCCTTGCTTGTCTTTGCTTCTTCACTTTGCGCAATCCCCTCAACTGTCGTGTTCTTAAAATAAATCCAACAGACAGAAACACTGTCACATGCACAACAGAAAAACATCTTCAAGATTCTGGAGGTTCAAAGAAGAGTTTTAACATTCACAGAAATTCAGCAAATATCCATTGGGAAGATAAGCTTTGGGCACTTCAAACCTGCAAGTTCCAGCACTGTTGCTGCATTACCTAGAAATGTGAAGATTTTCTCCTCATTTAATGGGTAGCAAAACAACACTAGCCTTACATAGGTCAGGGATATACACTAAAAAATCATTGTATCATCAGAAATCAGGCTGCTCCACTGCAGAAGAGGTATAAAAGTTCTCTGCATGCAATCATGAATAGTTTTGCCTCCAGGATTGGTATCTCAAAATAATTCTAAATAGGCACCATAAAAACTTTAGAGAATATAAACTAAATTTTGTGTGTTTTTCTTGCTCAGGGGAAGCATCACTGTTAATAATCATTTGAAATCTGATTGATATGAAAGTGGTTTAAAATAAAAGTCATTAATACCCTCAATGCTTAGGCCAGGCTAAGCAAACCTCAGGGTAAGCAGAAATGTCTACAACTGCCTCCTTTAAAATGTCTTTAAAAACCACAGCAATTCTTTGGCCAGGCAAATTTTGATCTCATTAGTGACTGAGACAAATATCATCTGGAAACTAGAGCTAGAAACTAGGAGAAATGCAATAGAAAGTAAATTCCATGACCCTGAGATTAACTCGGTGAGAGCATGATGATAACAACACCAATCATGGATTCAGTCCCCATATGGGCAGTTCACTTAAGTGTTGGGCTTAATGATCATCGTGGGTCCCTTCCAAGCAGTATTCTGTGATTATGTTCAACCATGTAATTATTATTCATTCATCAAATCAACACTGGACAGACCATTGAGGACAATACGAGTCAAAGTCATTTGATAACTTCGTAACTGAAGAGACCACAACAAACACTTTGACAGCTTAGGACCAGGCCAAGACTATTTTAATTTATTATTTAATGCTCTGTTACTACCATGCACATTCCAGACACCTGCCCAAGCAGAGTGTGATGAATTCCAGCTGGATGCAGTACCTGCAGTATGTGCTGGTTTGTGTCAGCTGTCTTTCCATTCATATTCATCAGCTGTCCCTTTAACAAAGACTCTCACCAAAGGTACAAACTTTCATAGGCAGTGCCATGAAAGAGGCCTTGGAAGCAGTAAAGTTGATCTGAGTCATTATGAAACATCATAAGTAAGCCTGGATTCCCCATTTCTAGGTGTGAGGAAGTACAGGAGATGGCATTTGGATTTTAACCTTCAGTTTCTTAAGTTTCAATGGCCTAAAATGAGATGCAAGCCTCATGATTCTCAAATCAATTCAGAAAATGGGATTTGAACATGTCTGAAGTTTTTTTTCTCACCATTTTCATCCCAACAAGTTTGATTTAGAGCTTGAAAAATACCGTATGCACCTTAATTTGCATGTGTCATTCTACTTTGCATTGCTGAGCATTGACTGCCACTTTCTACTGAAAACTTTTACATTTTATTCTTTGATTGCTCAGGTTGCTTACAAGAACAAAGACTATCTTTTAAAAATCCAGTAAATATTAATGTAATATCCACTACTTTGTAGCAAATTAATTAGTCAACTGTTGTTATTATATTTCCTCTCTAAGGATTTCTAAGTATTGGGTACACATTTTGACACAAACTTGGGATCTGTTGCTAGCATCAAACAATTATGAATAAATGCAAGCATAATTAAAATTACACATAAAATCATAATGATAAAGGTAGGAAACATAATAAAATAAATAATAAAATTTATACAGATAAAATACTTGGTACTATTTTAATAATCAAATTAAATAAAAATATTTATGTCGTTCCAATTCAACACTTATTTCTCTCATTCCAGGCTGCCAAGAAGCTTATTCTGAATGTCATCCTGTCGATTAATGCCTTGGGAAAATGGTTCAGCTGATAGGAAACCAATGATGGCATCAAAGGGAGCTTGTCCCATGAACAGAAAATTTGATCAGATGTGCTCTGGGTCTTAAGACCTTGGCAACAGATGGATTATGACTGAAATCTGGTATCTAAGTCAGGATTTTGAATGCAGCTTCAGATTTTGCATGCTTCGGTTTTGATGTTTAATATGAGCTGCCTGGAAGTGGATTTATTTATTGGAATACAGAATTTTCTGAAAATCAGGATCTTTTAGAAGGCAAAACTGTCTGCCAAACTTGTAATTGCCAAAGTTCTGAAAACTGTCTGTCTTCCATTACCACAGTAAGTATATCTTACTGCTTTTAAATCCATCATTTTTGCCCAGATCTTCTAGAAAAACATTCAGAAGGAAACCTCCCTTATGTCTACAGAAGGTGGGACGACACATGGACGTGGGAATTTATGACATTTTGGCATTTAAAGAAAGAAAACACATTGTTTTCCTCTCCTACTCAGATGCTTGAGCACAATAAAACACACCAAAGGTTAAATGTGTCTCCAGAGAAAGGAGGAGAAGGAAAAGGCTCAAAAGCCAGAGAGAGAAGAGGAAAAAGAAAACGTATTTCTCGTCTTAATGACATGAAAATGAATCACACGTTTTAACATCCAGCAGTCCCTTTCTGATTCTTGGCTGCAGTTTTCTGGTAACACTTCCATCAGTCACATTCATTTGAAGCGTGTGGCTACACGTATCAGAGATACGAAGACACAGTTTCTGCATTTGCAATTTCCCATCTTCAAAGTGCTTTTCATTTTTATGATAAATCTGGAGAAAACCCTGTGATGTGTGAAAGATATTTCTCCCTTCTCTTTTCCTTTTTTTTTTCATCATTGTTATTTTCTTTAGTTTCTCCCTTAGCCAGGATGCTAATATTTATTTGCTTCAAGGACATCTTTCAAGCCCAATGAAGCCAACTCCAGTATCACTTTCAGTTAAGCTTTAATTAAATGCAAATATCAACCATTATACTTCAGCAAAAGGGGAAAACTCATGTAAAGATTGAAACACAAAACTTCAGTTCTTCACTCTTAAACTTGAATAGACCTGAACTAATAATAGGACTCAAGAACTAAATTAGCATAATACTGAGTCACCCTATTGACCTCCATTGGTTTCAAATACAATTCACTTTCGAGTACCCATTAGTCTAAAAAAGATAATTGCAGGGAGAAGAAAAAAAAGCATATGAAAAAATATTGTTTATATGCAAGAAACCCCTGAGGTAGCCTAAAAAAACCCAAAAAGTAGAAGAGAAGGATTGTTTAATGTCAGAAACATGCAAAAACCTAAACAGACAGTGTGTGGGAAAATCAATGTTGGGTGCACACATTCATTTTTATATATATAAATAAAAATGGAAATATAAAAACTCTTATAAAATATTTTTGAAAAGCAGAAATGTCAGTTTAGGTATTTTAAAGTTCTTCTTCTTCATCCTATTTCCCACATACATAAAGTGCCAGTACATGTGCTTGAAACACTGTTGTGGCAGACTGGCAAATAATTGACCATGTAATGACTTCATACCTGGACCTCATCCAGAATCTCAATAAAAAAGCCCTTGAAATGAAGACTTATT
The DNA here is from genome assembly GCF_965231275.1 of Zosterops lateralis. Taxonomy (NCBI): domain Eukaryota; kingdom Metazoa; phylum Chordata; class Aves; order Passeriformes; family Zosteropidae; genus Zosterops; species Zosterops lateralis. The sequence goes on from NC_139765.1 coordinate 66,416,907, forward strand.
CAGGTCAGTGGTGCTTCACAGCAGTATATGTGAAGGCATTTCATCTGTGAAATAGTACTTTCAAGTGACAAAATACAGAGTGATCTGAGTAGACTCGAGGTTTGGTTTGAAATCAGCAAATGAAATTTAATAAAAGAATGAAGGATGCTCCATTTGAAAGAAGGAAATCCAGCACTGAGTTAAAAAGCTTCAGCTATAAACCAGTATAATATCTGAAAGAATACAGCAAATCACATACATATTAAGATGTAAAATTTGTATGATTTCTAAAAAGGTATATTGTTATGTGATGTGTTGTTAGAGATTTGACTATAAAATAAACATGGGGGCATTTAATCTGTAAAAGTGTGACGAAGATAGAGATAATCTAGAGAAAGTTCAATGGTGACTGGAAAACAACAAGAGTTTTAGGAACACATACTAAAAAAATTGGATTTTTTTAATCTAGAAAAGATTAAACAAAGATGTGATTCTAATCTTCCAGTAGTAATTTTCTGGTTTTATTGTAGCACCACAGAAGAACAATCAATTGTTCAGACAGTTCAATAGTGATCAAACAAGAAGTAATTGTCTTAATTTGCAGAAACAAAGGTTCAGGTTAGATACTAGGGAAAGCTTCCTAACTAAGTATAAGGAAGCACTACAAGTCTAGATGGGCTGCAGAATTGCTTTTCTCTGAGATTGTAAATCAAATATCTGTTAGAGGTGGCCTCATTACATATTACTTGCTTTTTTCAGTGCAGGGTGTGGGATGAGGAGGCTAATAAAAATCCTTCCAGCTTTATTTTTGAAGATTTATGATACATGAGATCATGGGCTCTGATATATACACCATTTTTCTAAAGACATGTATGAAAAATTTTCACCCTTAACTATTTTTTTTCATTAAACAAGCATCTAATGCTTATAGTTGAAGCAAAAATCTTACTTACTTATTATGTTCCAAGAAACATTATTCAAATTCAGCTGGATTTAGCTTCCTTTCTCTTGGTGGTCAATTGTGCAAAGTAGTGACCTGTTGGCCAGCTCCCAGTAACACAAATGGCAAACTCTGCTTGGTTTTGATATCTACATTAGGTAGGTATCAAAATTAGCATGAACAGAGATTTTTCAATTTCCCTCAGAGACCAAACAGCCTGAGAGAAGTCAGATACCACTGTAAATCACCAGGAAGCTACACACTGAGGCAATATTTTTTCCTACCCATTAAGTTCCTTCTGCAAAGGAATCCTACCTTGTGTCATCCCACAGTGATGCCTGAATATGTGGGAAGATATTGCAGGATATTGCAATTCACAGAGATGAGAGAAGCAAGTGATTTCTGCCACACTGGTTGGGAATCAGGTTACTGCTGCAATGATCTTGTTTTGTTTGAGTGAAAGATGGAGGCTGAAGAGGAGAATGGGATGCTACATTCCAAATTAGGCCCTTGTCTCCAGCCCCTTTGCTCCATGTGTGCACCCCATGAGAATACATGAACATCTCAAGAGCCAAATATTATAATCTTAAAACAGCAAGACAAAGACAAAGATGGGAAAATTCATAGCACAAATTTAGGGTGGGGGGTGTTTGGTATCTTAAGCAGATTGACATCCTCAAATTTCAGTCCCTGAGGCAGTCCTGCTTTGGGTACAGTTCCTATGAAAATGCCTCAGACTGGCAAGAATATTGAAGAATCTGATTAAAAAAAAAAAAAAAAAAAAAAAAAAAAAAAAAAAAAAATTCCCTATCTCTTCTGACAGCTCTTCACTAATTTTTTGCTGTTACAACCCAACATTTTACTGTGATGTGCCTAGGTCTGTGGCACAGGTAGGAGCTGAAAGTGAGGTACCCTGAAATGGGATGGGTCCTGCTAGTGGTAATCTCCCCAAAAGCTGCTGTTGGCTTTTCCTGATTGCCTTGGAACTCCCTGAGCCTTGGCAGCCAGGCCTGACCTCCAAGAGCAACAAGGGTGCTCTGAGCAACTTCAATGTGGCTCTCAAAGGAGACATATCAGGCATCAGGTATTGGACCAGTGATGATCTGCTATTCCCATCTTCCAACATTTTGATGACTGTTTCCCCGATGTGACCAAAACCCACTGGTGTGTCTTCCAGCACCTCACCAGTGCTATGGATCTCATTGTATGGAATTTGCTCTAGGGGAGCTGGGAGAGCACAGACAGGCCATTATGTCAATCATTGCTCACAGTCCCTGCCCTTGTGGGTGGCACTCAGTTCACACCTCCTTGCCAGGATTAGGAACTCAGGCAGAATCACCCTTTGGTTTTTTTGTTCATAGTCACTATTTCAGGATCTAGCTGTAACCAGCTGCTCTGCAGGACCTGTGAAATTCATGACCCACATCCTCAAAACTTCCCATAGCCCCATCCCATAGCTATTAAGGAAGATTTCTGACCCAGGAGTTCCATACGTTGTGCTACACACCCAGCATGAGCACAATCATTTTACAGTGTGCAATCACTGAGGTGAGTTCTGGGAAGTGCTGATGTGCAGAGAGATATCCATTCTTTTTTAACAACCACCTTGAATGCTGACAGCAACAATCAGCAGCGTTATTCATGTGCTGCCTCTTCTGAAGAATATATACAAATGGATCCAAAATAAAAAGAACACTGTCAGACTTCTCTATGGACAAGGTTTGTTAAATACGGTGAGGGCATAAAGAGAGATGCATCTGTCCCTTCACCTCTCTCTACTCTGAGTTTTGTGCTCTGAGAAGAGAAATTATGTCATCTATTAATAAAGATAATTCCGTCACTAAGGAATTGCCTTAAGGCACTGGGTCAGGTTCTGCAGTATTACATCTCTGGGGAAAAATACCAGTGTAAATGGATGTGGAAGAGGTGTTATATTTCACAGGGAGAGAAGAGAAAAAATTAAACCTGAGCAGAATATATGTGTTTTTCTTCTGGCTTTAGCTTCTAGAGTAGCATGAGTGAATTTTAGGCATTTTCAATTGATGGATCCAAACATACTGCAAGATTATTGGAATTACAGAAGCCTGAAGTGAGCTATGGATCAGGGTCAATTTGGTAGCCAATACACCGAAACTGGAACAATTTATCTTGGCTCTCATTAGAGGAAAGTGTGAACTCAGAGATCCATAGAAGTGATGGTTCTTTCATGCTGTGTTAATTGCAAAACACCTAATAGCTCACCACTGGAAATGCATAACACATTGTAGGAGTGAATGTTTCTACAGAGGGGTTTTGCTTTACCACTCACAGTAAAAAATTAAGTCAGACTTAAGGAGAAACAAAACCCCTCAGTGTCCATGTATTTGTATTCTTCAGAACTTCTCTTTATGTTTCCATAAATATAACAATTATTCAAGACAATACCACTGCATTTTTAATAGAAAAAAATGTCATATTTTATGGCAAAAGCAGAGAAAAGAAACAAATCTATTTGCGTTTTGTATCTGATGCCTTCATAACAGTTTTGGGCCCTGTCCTAGGCTATTCTCCAAGTCAAAACAAATCCCTGCCTTCCACTCTCCCTGGGCCTGACCATTTCACTCTCTGACCTGTGGGACTGAGCATACTTGGCCTTTCATAGTCAAGACTTTTCCACCAAGCCTGTCAGGATTTTTTCAGTAATCAATGGGGATGGACAACCCTCTTGAAGGTAACTCATACCTTTTGTAAGACACATAACCAGAAGACAGAATATTAATTTATCTTTGGAGGTATTTCTCCCACTCTGTACTCAACATAGCCAAGAGAATGGCTTCAGTTTAGTCTCCTGAATTTCAAGGAGATGAAGTTAGATTAGGTGAATCCCACATTTAATCTTTGTCAGGTTTTTTCATTTCCGGCAGATAGTTCCATTATCTGTCAAATAATGGAGGCTGAATCTAGAGATGAAAGTTTTCTTTCAGTGGGACTTGTAGGAGTGAGCTTTTTACAATTATTTTAGCCAGAACTATTTTTCTCCTTTGTTTGTGTGTTCTAGAAAGAAAAAAAAAACAGGTCTCACAATAGAAGATCTACACTATTTCCATGCATCCCTTTTTAGCTCATTTCAGGCTTTCTCTTTTTAACACAATACTCTTAAGCTTATTTCTGTGAGGAAACTCTTATTAGCCAAGAGGTAATCAAAAGCTTGGAGATAAGGCTTAGACAATGACCTTTATGTCATCTGACCCACAAAAACTATCTTTGACAACTATCAAATAACTCCACTGTCCCTAGTCCTCAGTTTTAAAGAGAAACTTTCTGAGGGTACTCTTAGTCATATAAGAGCCATGGTTGGTAAAGCTAAATAAGGTTTTCCTGAATTTACAATGAGCATTTGCATTCAAGTTTAATCACAGAAAACAGGATTTTTGACAAAGTTTTAAACCACCTTGTCACATTTCTTTTGTGTTACTTGGAAAACCAAAAAGCATTGTGGCATTTTGTTCCTTCGCTGAAGTGCGTCACTGGGGTGAAGGAAAACAGTTCCTTTCTGGTGAGAGACAGCTGGTGTGCAGGCTGGAGCTGTGAGGGTAATGGATCAGGAGCAGGAAAAACACTGGCAGTCAGCACAGACTACAGGGCCATGGGATGCTGGAGCCACCTCTTCCCACCAACAGATCACTCTGTAGCTGGGCTGGTGCTGTATTTTTGGGTCCTGCCAGTACTTTTGCCCAATAAATGTCTCTCAAATGCATGTGTCTGAGAAAATGAGAGCAAAATTTCATTCATTCAAATTCATAGACATTGATGTCTCTGGTAAAAAACTCAGCATGAGAATGGGCACAGCCAGCACAACGAAGTTTCCAGAGGTGGGAAGGAGGAGGTTTAGAGCACAACATAATCTTGGGTCTATAAGACATCAGAGCTGCTTACTTTCTGTGATGCCAATGCTGCAAAGAGGGAAAGGGAAGAAATTGCAGGACAGTTGTCTGCTTGTTTGTCCTCCTCACACTTGGAGAGGGATTTAGGAGTGCTGAAGATACAATTTCTCATTCACCTTTTGTTATTTCCAAATAATAAGTGTTGCTCTTCTGTTCCTTATTTTACTGTTGTGTTTGGAGTATACTGTTCACAGGATACTTCTTGTCAGTGTGCATATGGAAGGAAAAGATAATATTGGAGCAAATAAATCTCCTTTTTCTAGAATTTGTTTTCTTCCAAAAACTAGTCTGAGCAACAAAGCATTTGTTCTGGCAGGGTGCTGATGCCAGTCCTTTCATTTTCTGTGCATTTCTGTACTGAGAGAGAAAAGATTAGTGCTTGTGCTTAACCTGGTGCTGGGACTGGGGATTATGCAGATATTTTGACCCTTGTTCCTTAACAGTCTAGTTCCAAACAATGTAGAATGAGATATATTCCTTCATAATAGACTTTGCACATCTATTATGATATTGACTGTCTTCAGGTGATATACATATATATATGTGGATATGTACATTTCCACAAACGTAAAACCTGCAAAATCAGACCCAAAACCAGGTAGGTTTGATGACATTGCTCTTTCTTGGGCTGAACCACAGAGCTAAACTTGTTACTGTGTTTTCACTCACTGGGATTTGACATGAGAGAGCCACTGTTTGTAAGGGTGAGAAACAAAATGTCTACCTCATCCAACTTTGTTTTTCTTGGGTTTCTCATTCTTTACCCTCACCCTTCCTGGCACAGGACAGCACCAGCTATCCAGTTTCTCTCCAGCTTCTGTGTTGTGTTTAGTGATTACACAGCTGTAACTAAGCTTCAGGAGTGAAATACAAGTGGGTGTCAAGAAGGTCAGAAAGAGGAGGATGGGTTTGCATGGTTGAACTTTATCCTTCTTTCTCTCAAATACTGGGATAATCTCTTCCCTATAATAGAAGAATGAGAAAGAAAACTTCTCAAAAGCATGCAAACAGCTTTTGCTTCCAGATTTCTCCCAACCTGTTAGCTTTGCAGGTGCCACAGGTAGAAGTGAAACACACAGCAGTGGAGTTGCAGGATTTTTATTTCAAACCTTGTGCAAACTTGTCTCACAGGGCTCCTTCTTTCCAAGAAGAGATTCTAAATTATTCTGAGCTTACCTGTTCATGAACAAATAAATGTATGACAGAAGAAAGGCTGAGGGTGGGTTTGAATGACTAATGCTTTGGGAAGTGTGAACACTGCTCTGCTTCTCACAGACACTAGAAAGCTGGCACCCTGCAGTCTTCCTAACATGACTCACAGTGGAGTGTGAAAATAAAGGTTTTATACAGGTTCACCCATTAGAATCAAGGTGTTCAAGCAGTGAATTAGCTGCTGCATACACCAGTTCCTGATGGAACTAAGCAGGCACAGGAGCTGACATCCCTCTTCTAGCAGGTACCCTGACATGCTCTTCCAGTCACTGCTGAACCACAGAGGGTAAGTGCCTGCTCTCAGTGGAGTCAGAGGCAAACCTCCCCTGGGAGTAATCCTGGATTTATTGAAATACATGAGAATAAAAAGGTGACAGCAAAATTGTACAGGGTGAAACTCTGCTGCCAACTTAAGGCTGTGTCAAAAAGCCATTTGGCCCTTTTGAGTGTGTTCAAAGACTTCTAAGTCCAACAAAAAGGTCTTTTGTTTCCACACTCAGTCTAGCATTTACTTTGCCAATCAATACTTCAAGGCATGGACCTTTCCCAGGCAATGTCTGTGGTCAGTGGTTCATCTTCTGTTGCTGAGACTGAGGTGAGCATCAAATTCAGCACCAATGCCCTAGGTGGGCAGTGAGATAACATTAACTACTGCAAAGGCAGGTTATTGGTGAGATGAGGCAACATAATTACTGCATTGTGAATTAACCTGGCAAGTGGGAACAGGAAACTGTAATCATTAAGGAATTAGACTGGACTCAATATGCATCACTACATAAGAATTTGTAAAAAAGTTCATTACAGAGAAACCTTCAATAATTAATAAAAAATCCTGACTAAAATCTAGAAACTTGGAGGTGAAATGAAAAAAACAGTTTACTAGGTCCTCCAGAAATCTCTCTCAGATTTGAGCTGTTTGTTTATCTCATGCTGGGTGTTTTGGTGTAATTCAGAAAGGATGAGCTTTCTTCTCTCTATTCCGTCTCCAACTGCACCCTCCTGTGACCTCCCTAGACCACTCACACCTGTTTCTGTCTCTGCAGAAGGTCTCAGCAGTAGCTATTTGTGTGATAATTCCTGCTACAATCCAACTGGATGGGGCACTGAAGCAGTGATAAACAAGATTAGCTCCACCATATGGCATCAGGCACATTACTCCTCTAAACCAAATTAAAACGCTGACTGTGAGACTCTTGTGGTCATAACTCCATCTCTGGAAAGCCTCTGTGTTTGTGGACAGCTCAGCACTATGGCAGCTGGTTGAGTTGGCTGACTCCATCATGCTCTCTATGCTGTCAGTGCAGACTGTCCTTGCAAAGCGTTCAGATATCTGTCTCCAACCTAAAAGTTTTGTTGGCAAGAAGGATGCACAGGAGCACTGAATAATTAATAGGAAAAGCATCCACAAATATGCTGGCTGGATATCAGAAATGGGTCTACCCCAAAAAATCAAAATACTTTTATAAAGTGAAAAGAAAAAAGGTTTTGTCAGAAATATTCCTGCAGTGCCTTTTGGGAAGTGACTCTCTAATTCCTCTTGGTCCATTTTTCCTCTGCAACAAAATCTCTTTAGAGAAAGCTCTGACTCCCATGAAGGACCATAAACTCATCCTCTTGAGGACTGTGCATTATGGGAGCTGATGGTCAGCAATGCAGTCAGCTGAAAGTAGAGAAGACCTAAAGGAGAAGGGTACCTGATTTCAGACACCATAAATCACAACTGTCATAAAGAATTTTTGCATTCAAAATATTTGGGGTTGATGGGGAATTTGTTTTGGAGGTGATATCAAAGTTACTTATCCAGAGTAGACATGTATTGTAAAATGCTTCTCTTAATTAGTCAGTTTTGCAAGGAGAAAAAGTTGTGCTGGGGATTTTCTTGGCTGAAAGACAATGTATCATCACCAAAGGTAGTCTTAAGCTGTCCAAGTGTTTGACATGAAAAAAGCATTCTAACACCTGCTCAGAATAACATGAATCTAATACATGAGATGTTAAATTAGCCTAAAAAAATTAGTCTGTTAAAAAGCTGCTTAATTCTACTGGAGTACAGGTGGTATTCTAACCCAAGGATAGATTCACAAGCATTTGAGAACAAGTAAAGATAGGTAAGAGACTCAAAGGATTTCCACCACCATAGTAAACCTCAGCTTCTTAGGCACTGGGAGAGAGGCAAGCCAGAGCCACTTAACAAAGGTACTGCTCTAATATTCAACCATTCATAATTTTGAAAAGCCAGTGCATGGCCTGCTATTCACCCAGAAAATCTGTAGAGGAATCAGGAAGGAGCTAGAAGTGTGTGAGCTGCACAGGGAGAATGTTAAGGGCACAGACACCAAAAAAATCAATCTTCATACTCCCTGCTGTATTGAGGGTGGCCCATCCTTCCTCTATCAGGTGTGCAGTATCCCAGTGACCTGGGTATTGTGCATGCTGGGATGAAGGGTTCATAACCACTAAACATTTCTCAATAGTGCTGTTAATATGAGCAGTTGGATCATGCAGGTTTTTTTATACCAGAAGTATTAGACATATTGCAGAGCAGGAAAAGGAATAAATTATAACTTTTCTGAAGTTTCTGAGACGTGAAATCATGCATTATGAATTCTCCATAGATACGTCGCTACTAGCCATCTTCTGTTTTATTTCTAGCTGCAACACTTAGTTTCTGTGAGAAATGAATGAATATGTTAGCCAAGAATTTCCAAAGCAATGAGTCAGTTAAGGCTGGCAAAGGAGAGAGGATGGGGAGCAATAGCTCCTTCTCCATTAGTATCACCTGGCTCAGAGTGCCTACCCCAAGCTGCATGATGGGTTAGAAATGCCAGCACACACATTGCTCTCCATCTTCCTTTCCTCCTGATCTATGGTCCAGACACATCCATCTGACAGGTTTCCTTTTTTAAGTTCCCTAGTCAATTAATTGGCACATTCCTTTAGACCTCTCAGCTCTGGCATGCAAAGATGACAGTTATTTTTAGAAGCCTGAACTGCTGTTTTTCATGAGTAGAAAATTCACATTTTAAGGAAAACTGTCACAGTTGTTTTGTCTTCAAAGGAAATGCACCACCAAGGAGCTAAAGGCTACATTTTTGCAGTTTTGTGTTTGCATTGCAAGGGTTAGCTGCAGAGTGTTGTAGGCTGTGACATTTGATAGAAATTGGTAACCATATTCAAAACAAGATCAGAGATCAGGACACTCCCTTATCAACTTGGCAGAGAGGCCTTTCCTGGTGATATGTGCAGAATTATCAGACATGTCCATATTTCTTTATCTCCTTCATCTCTGATTTTGAGTTCCATCTCAGGGAAAATAGTTAACATTTACCTACAACGTCTTTTAACGATTTACTTCTTAGGATTAAGGGAGATTTGCTAACCCAAAACCTCTGATGTACTCAGACACCAACTGTGCATAGACTTATTCATTCCCCCAGGATGTCAGTCTAGCACCTTTACCAATGCTAACATGCACAGAGAAGAGAAACGTGGAATTACACAAGACAAAGGGCCAAATAGAAACTGCCCTCTCTTTCTAAAAATATTGTCTTTTTAAGCATTTCACCTGTTATTATTCCCAGCTTAATGAATGGGGGAAAGGCAACAGATGAGGCTTTTGAAAGCTGAAAAAAGGAGTGAAAAATGTGGGTCACTTTTTGCTTCTCTGAGTTTGTATCTAATCACACATACAGGAGAAGCTGAACTCCTAACTGAACCATCCCAAAGAAAGCTGAACTAGAATAAAACTGGATGCAGCCTGATGTCTACAGCTTCCCACTGTATCTGCAGCTCTGCTTCCAAACTGGATGCTGAGTACAGCCCTGAAGGAAGCCCACAGGTATTCCTCAAATTATAAGATAGATAGAAAAGATTTATGGAGGGTTCTTCCTACAGCTTCTGCTGGGAATCATTTACTCAAGGCAACTTTTCCTCTAAATATGTTTAAATTATGCTTCATTTAAGTTAGTTCTGCAACATCAACAGAGCAATGTAGGACAGAGTTGGGGTTTATGGCTCCCATTTTAACAGCATGGTGTGGTAAGAGCTAAAAAGTGTTTGTTTCATCTCACACCTAGTCCTGTCAAAAGTTCCCTGCTGATAGGGGGAGGTGTTGCAGGGGAGGTTTGTCCCTCACTGAGAGCACCTGATCTGGAAATCAGCAGGCAGCTACAAAACACGGAATCTGCATGGGTTTTGTTTTTTTTTTACATTAATTTTCTCTCAGGCAAGAAATTACAATTTTAGAAGCACCCAGGTTTATACCTATGTCATAAAGCTGTGCAGCATGAAGATACCTGAGCAAGTGCTGAACAAACAAGCTGTATTGTGAAGCTCCACTGTGACTAATTAACATCTAGAAGTTGCTATATTAGTCCGGGCAAACTGCCATGCAAACCTACTATACTGCTTTCTGCATCCAAGCAAATTACATTAGAGCTACCTAAGACAGCTGGAATGCAATCCACTTTCAGAGATGGAGGAGCCTTACTCCCACAAATTATTAGGGATGCAAGGCTCCAATAGCCTAAGTCAACCCTGAATTCTATTTTAAAGCAGGAATAAGCTTAAGAGAGCAAGGGACTTCAGGAAATTGGTCTCTACACAATCTTTATTTACTAAATTCTCACTGTATTATCCATTAGAATTCTTTAAACATCTTGTCTGATTTATATAAATATTACTTGTGCCTAAGTAGTATTCAAAAAAAAAAAAAAAAAAAAGAAATAAGAAATCCAGAGAAAGGTGATTCCTTCATTTTAAAGGTTACTTGTATCATTAGTAACTAATTAATATTTTTTCACCAAACATTCCTTCCAGGAATGAACATGGTTTTAGACACACTCCTGAGCCAAGGTCCTACTATACCATCGTAGTTTTCTGACATTGTTTTTAAGTTATTCCTCCTAACTTGTATCTTCACAAGTAACAAAGTAATTACCTCCTGTAATGGACTGAAGAAGGTGATATTTATGGTTTTGAAACTTCAGCAATTGCAGGTTCCATGAGCACTCCTGAAGAAATGTTTATCCTTAAAATAGCTGAGACAATGCAAATTGTTCAAGGGATCCTTGTGTGGGAGTATGTTAAGAAGAATTGTTCATTGAAGCTTACAAATATGATGAGCTGTTTTAACAAAACAGGAGAAACAAGAACTACTAATGGAGGTGAAGGGATCTGCCTGTGTCTCCTCTCTGCCAAGATATTGTCAACCAAAATTAACAACTCCCATTTCAGATCCCACTGTTTCAATGAAAGGATTAATCCAGACCCGTGCATAGCTCTGTGTGATTGTCTTAATCTACAGGACTGATCAGAGCCTGGCAGCAATTCCCAGCATCCACTCAGGACATGAGGACTCTGCTGGAACAGCAGGCAAAGGTGCTGCAGGTAACCAGCTGCTGGTTTCTGAGAAATGAAGCTGTAGCTGCTGGGAGCTGATCCAAACCCTTCACTTAATTTGATAAAAGCTTTCCAGCATTATTGCTATCACTTACAGTTTCTGTTACTATAATGTTGCTTTCAAGTGCCTGACTTAAATGTCCCAGTATTTTTCAAAGAAAAGTGATGGATATATTTATTCATTTATTTGATAAATAGATATCTTGTTTGCTGGAGCTGACGTATGTTGCTTTGTATATAATAAATTACAAAAAGACAGCAGATGCCAGTGGCATCTAGGTAAGACACATTTTAAACATCTTTTTCATACTCAGAAGAGGAGAGGAAAAAAAAGTTTTTGAGTGTCATTCATCTTTCCTACTATAAATCTGTCTTAGAATGAGTTGAATCCTATTCCCAGCATAAACAGTCTACATATCTTGGGTAGCATGGCTATTTTTCTGCTTCAGAATTTCCAGCACTGTAAGTCATTGAAACCACCACAGTGCCTTTAGAAAGAGTGTTAGGGCTGTTTTCTAAGTCATTGAGGTAGGACACATAGTCATTGACCCTGATTTCAGCATGATAAGTGCTGTATAGATGCTTACAAGCACAGGGCAGGAATCAGTAGATGGACAAGAGAATGAAGAGTAGCAAGGGATCCTGTTAATTAATGATGAAATTTTATCACAGCACACAAAAAGTGTATAGCCAGCCTATGTGTGCCTCATCACAGAATGTTGTTTTACGAAAGATCAGAAAATGGCGTAGCAGATATTCAAGTACTGCTCCCAAAACACATCCAAGCACTCTTCCAAGCGTGAAGGGGTTCAATTTACCCACCCTGCACACTCAGGTCTCTGAGAGCACCAATGTGAAAGGAGAAACCCCACTCACTTTTCCTGGAATGTATCCCATGGAAGGAGACTTCACCCAGGGTGCAGCTGCACTGTACAGGGGGAAGGTGGACAGGCTGCCCAGCCCACCTGGGAATGGGAGCAGTGCTCATCCTCTGGGTCCACACAATAGCTCAAGGTAGGAACCCAGCCTCAAAAGACCCAAGGACAGTTTGCTTGCCCTCAACATTTTTGTCCATTTAAAGCAATATATGCAACAATAGCATCACATCAGTCTGGAAAAAAGTAGACAAGCTTCACAATGTTTCTGTGCCCCACAGCAGACCTCATTTTTCAATTAGATCAGTCTAATAAAACTCTCTAAACATTATTTCTTGGCATCCACAGTCTAGATTAGTTACGGCACCACTGGTATTACTTAACGTTGGGTATTACTAAACTGCTGTTCATAAAAGATGTTTATGAGCCCTGAAACAAATCATCTGAGTGTTTTTAAGGAAATATTTTATTTTTCTATTTACTCCAAATAGCAGATTGGTACAGAAGTTGTAAGAGTTGATCGATATTATTTCACTTCTGATAAATAAAGTATTATTTGTGCTCTAAATTACCTCATTTGTCATTTAATACTGGTATTTCCCAAACATTTTATTTTATGGCTCATGTAAGCAGTAAAAGAAACACCAATGCCTGCTTTTTTTCCTACATTTGCTTGACTTAAAGAATAGTGGGGGACCTGTAATATTTTCAAGATGTGATATTTTCACTACTTCTATTTGTTACCATTTCTAATTAATTTCTCCCGAGGTTTGTAATTTGGTAGAGTTATGGGGGTTTTGGGGTTTTGTTTGCTTGAAGAAACTTGCTTGCAAGTATAATTTTTTTTACCTAAAAACTGCAGTTGCAACTAAATCTCCAAGATGACACCGATTTATTTATCTTGGATAAAAAGAAACATTAAGAGGATGCCTAACAGCAGCAGAACACAGTTGAAGTAGAGTATCATGATAAATATCTAGCTGAGTAGCAGCAAATCTAGTGCTGTGCTTCCTCTTGGCAAGCAATTTGGAGAAACTGATGTCTACTCTGGTCAAAGGTTTCAGATGGTCTAAAGGGAAATTTTCACAAAGTTCAGTGGAGTGGGGTAAGACTGTCCAAGAAGCCAGCATTTTAATATTGGATTTATTTTTTTTTTTCTATCCTTAGGTTTCGTGTCCTAAGTGGTCATTTCCTGGTGACACCTCAGTAAATGTCATACTCTGGAGTATTTGCCTGAAGACGCACCTCAGCTGCAGTGCTCCTTCCTGGGGCACAGACTGCAACAAAGAGGGTGTTCTGTAACACCCTGTATAAGAGTTTATAGCCCTCACCTGCAGCCAGATGAAACAACACAGCCCCTTTCCTGCTGCCTGGGTATGAATAGGAGTTTACAGATTCATGGGCACCATAATCATGATGCTTAAACGTTTGTGAATAACAGCATTCCTTTCCTACCAAAAGGCAAACTGAGTGTAGAGGGAAAGCAGACTCTTTTTTCTGGAATCCACACTAATCTATAATAAGATTTAATGTTTAAAAGAACAGTTTTCCAGCTCTTATATAATTGGAAAAATGCATGTAATTTCTGTGAATAAGAGTTCTGCTTGTAAAAGACTGTTTTATTAAGCACCTGGTTATCACCACAATATCACTGGCTTTCCATAGCTGGTCATTTGTGTTTTCATACCATTCACCAAACCTAAATGCAGCTTTTAGGGCTGAATGTGAAATTACAGCCATTTTGGATATGTTTTGAACCACCCTGGATAATTGTTAGGTCAGTATGAAGGATTCTAAAGCTCAAAAACCTAAATCAAGCCAAATTTTCTTCCACTGTGACTTCTCTGTGTTCCACTGCAAAGAACTCCCCAAAGTGTGACATTGTTGGTAATATGAGAAAATAAATTGTTTCTGAATCAAAAATATTTTCAGCAATCATTGGATTAGGCACCAGTTGAAGTTCCAGCAGATAATAAAGCATGACTGTAAATGATTGCTTCAACTTTATCTTTCAAAAAATCAAAGTCAAAATGCAGTTTCTTCCAAGCAAATAAAGAAAGTATTTATAGCAAAATAGACTCCCTAATGAATAAAATGTACAGTCAGCCACAACTCCAAACACGTGCCAGGCTCCATTCACGTTTTTCAAGGAAATCCATGGGTTGTTTATAAACACACTGAACCAAAATATTTAGGTTATCATTTGAAAGGGTCTCTCCGCTGAGATTAGGCCAGGAAACTTTAAAGCCTAGAGGTTGTTCTACAAATATCTGTGTATGTGTCTATAAATATTCCAGCATTTCCTGTAATTAGCGATGCTTGATACTCCCTCTTTCAGGATCTTTTATTAGTGTCTCATAACTTTGCTAAACATCTTGATTAAGGGTTTTTTCCCTGCTAGGGCTATCCAGGCACAGTCTGAACTAATTTGTTTGAATCAAAACAGCTACGCCTCTACTGAGAATACTGTTGTTCAATATGAGGAAAAAAAAACACGAAGAACATATTTTTTACAAAAGATTAGATAGTTCTAGAATATTTTCTGGAGGGTTTTGAAATTTGTTCTGTTCTACACAGTGTATATAAGAAAATCTACAAGAGGATGAGCAAATTAGAAGTTTCAAGGAAAAACCCCAACATTTCATGGTTGCTTAAGAGAGATTAGTCCAAGCCCAGCAAATTAAATTAGCAGTAGCACTCTCTCCTGAGCATACTTCAGTCCCAGCAAGGATAATTTGTGCTTGAGTGTCCCATCCATCATTTCCCACACAGCAAACAAGCATGACCCAAACACTTCCTATCTCTTTGGCCAGTCAGTTTTATCTTTTCCTCTTCCTTGAGACATCCCTCTGGTTTTACATTCTCACATATCTGAACCCAGCTGAAGGCCAGCCCAGTACTGACCTATCCCCATTTTCTTGCCCATCCTGGTCTTTTGGGCCAATCTTTTTTCCTGAACACCTGCTATGATTGTCTTTTTCCCTACTGTCCTAAGATCTTTCTTTTTGGTACTTTTGTGTTAAATCTTACTTCATTTTATCTGCAGCCCTAAATGATCTTGTCTATACATATCCCAGATTCCAGATTCTCATGCTGCCTCCCATGTAGACCAATAAATGTAACAATTTTCCAAATTGTCTCACTCCCTGAACCTCCATCCCTTCGTGGTACTTTGTCCATTTTACACAACCTCCCAGCCCCAGCATCCACTTAGGGACAATCTGTTCCAGCCTCTCCTCCACATGCCCAGACACACCAGAATTTTTTTACCTAATATGTGCATCTGGATTTTGTTTTGTTTATAATTTTCCTCCTTTATTCTGCCCGAGTCCAAAAAGGATTATTGATGATGTGGAAGCCTTCAGCTTTCTGACTAACATTTAGCAAGACTGTAGGCAACTGCTCTTATCAACAGAGATGATGGGTAGATGTAACAGCAGATGGTGTCAGCAGCCCCAGCATACTCACAGGATTGTGCGGGTGTACGTGGAAACACACATGCATGTACACATGCAAACAAATACCCTACTGTGTACATGCAAATGTTTCCTCCACACTACTTGCAGCAGAAGAAGCTTTATCTGTCTAGAAGGATGCAGCTGCCACTGGATTTGTTGATACACCAGAACTCTTTGGCATTGCTCCACTGACGCAGAGAATCACAAATGCTGGCTACACCTCTTTACAGCTGCTTTCCATCATCTGAGATGCACCACACAGAAAGCTCATACCAGCAGATCTAGATCTGGTCTTATCTTTATTTTCAGACACTTGCAATCCTGATCACTCTGTCCTTTCCCTGATTATCCTTATGTAAATTTGTCTTTAAATTTTAGATGATGAAACAGATTTGCACTGTGATTCTTCACTTTAAGAAGTGAAACTCATCCAAGAGAAGTTTCCTTGGAACATGCCCAGGTGAAATTATCCTACCCTAAAAAATATGATGAAACATTTTCAGATCAGTATTTTGTTATTAAGAAAAGGCCTTTTCTTCTTAAAACTTGTAGGAGGAATTAATAGCAAATTCAGAAGAGCTGGATATGAAAACCAAGATGCAGTACAGTATTAACTAGATTTGGGAACTGAATGATGGCCCTCAGGTCAATTTACACCTACCTCATAAAAAAATGTGGGATATATAATAGAAATCTAAATGGAATCTGTACAGATATTTACTTTGATACTGAGAGTTTCATGTTGAACCTGGTGTCCACCAGGACTTCCAGGTTCTTTTCTGCCAAGCTTCTTTCCACTGAAGAGGCCACCATCATACACTGGTTCATGGGGTGTTCCACTCCAGGTGCAGAACTTCACAATTCCCTTTGTTGAACTTCATGAAATTCCTGTTGATCCATTTCTCCAGCTTGTTGAGGTCATTCTAGATGGCAGCACGATCCCCTAGTGCTACAGCCATTCCTCCCAGTTTGGTGTCACCAGCAAACTTGCTGATGTTACACTCTGTCCTATCATCCAGAGGTTTGACAGCACTGGACCTAGTGCTGGTTGCTGAGGAACTCTGCTAGCCACTGTCTCCAGCTAGATTTGTGCATCACCACTCTCCAGACCCAGAAATTCTGCCAGTTTTCAATCCACCTCACTTTCTCACCAGTCTGAACATCAAAAGCTTCTCTGTGAGGGTCTAATGGGAGATATTGTCAAAGGCCTCACTGAAATCCAGGCAGACAATACCCTCTGCCTTCCTCTCATCCAAGAGGTCAGTCACTTCACCACAGACATGTCTCAGGTTGGTCAAGCATGACTTCCACTTGGTGACGCCATGCTGACTACTCCTAATGATTTTCTCATCTTCAATCTACCTGAAAATTAATTCCAGAATTAGCTGTGGTCCTA
The DNA here is from genome assembly GCF_965231275.1 of Zosterops lateralis. Classification (NCBI taxonomy): domain Eukaryota; kingdom Metazoa; phylum Chordata; class Aves; order Passeriformes; family Zosteropidae; genus Zosterops; species Zosterops lateralis. The sequence goes on from NC_139765.1 coordinate 66,434,090, forward strand.
AAATCTAAATTTAGGAAAGATCTCCTGAAGATAAAAGCTGTGTAAATTATGTTTGAGCAAAAACATAACAGTGCACAGTTCTGTCCACATTCCCATTAATTCATAATAATTCAGAGACTTACATGCTATGTAATTCAAGCAGTCATCCAATTCAAATATCTACAGGAAAAGACAGTTCCAAAAATTCCTGCAGGTAAAAATATGGGAATTTTTAGAACTAATTAGCACTAAGCATAAATCACAAAGGTAACTGAAGGGGGATAGGTCAACTTAGTGTTTACAATGTCTTTTCATCCCACATTTTATATATTCCAACTCTTCTCTTTTCCATCAGAATGAATGCTGTGAAAACATAATGAAAGACATCAGGTAGCATCACAAAGGTGGCTGCAACTTAATAAGCTGCAGTCCAATTTTACCATAACTTTGGAAGTTTGAATAGGTTTTTTGTACTCATTGAGCTGCAGAAATTTTGCCTGAAACATTCTGTTGTAAGGAGGAAACCTCTAGAACTGAATATGACAGCCTTCCTAGGGCTTGTGGCTTCTAAATATCCAGCTTTGTTAAAACATCCAGGTGGGTTATGCCATTTAGTTGTGGCTTGAAGCCATGAGACAGGCTCCCAGGATCTGAGAGTCTGGAACAGTCAGCAAAAAAAGGCACTTTCAGGTTTCAGTGGGTTTGCAGCAACTGAGGCTTTCTGGAGTTCAGTTTAAAAGCCAAGTTCTGTTCAAGTATCTTCAGGGCGTCCAGGGTCTTTGAAAGCCTTTTCAAGAGCTGTGAGCTTCAGTAGTCTTTGTGGGCACTGCGAGAAATTTGATGTATTTGATCATTTTACAGCTCTTACTGCAGCTGTGGAACTGACAAAAATATCCAGCAGACAGGTTTCAGGCTTAGCCCCAACCTGCATTAAGCTAAGTTCCTAAACAAGAAAGAAAAAGAAAAAGGGAAAGAAGGGAAAAAATTATTTCTGAAGGAGAATTTCCCTGGCTGCAGCACTTACTGAGTTCTGGAACCCTATGGAAGTGGTCTTTAACCCTGGAAAGAGCCAATGGAGATAGGAGAGACATCTCAAAACAAACTCCATTTTTTTGTGAATAGACATGGATCCCCATCCCCAAGGCAAGCTTTGGGATAAGGCTTCTGTTGAAATCTGCTTTAGCTACCTGAGTTAAAGGTTTCTCCCAGCTTTTTAATTCCATCTCAGTCATCTCTTAGTGGTCCCATTTCCCATCTCAGAAGGAAGAGTTCAGACATCCCTTTCCTGATGGTACTAAAAATTCCTCACACATGACAGCTGTAAGTTCCTCTCTCTCAGCAAATGGGAGCATTTGAGCCCAAAGAGATTTTCTATGTTATCTGAATACAACCAAGTTGTTGGGAAACCAGCAGCACTCTTCTCTTATCCCTAGATGTGAGTGTGTGAGAACTGCTGCTACACTGGGCTGGGTTAGAGAGTTGTGCTCTGCTTGTTACCCTAGGTGATGTTACAGCCAGGAGATTCAGGGATCTTCCCAGCACTGTCAGTGCTTCACTGGTTTTTCATATACCGAATATCACAAATATATGGACTTGGCAGGCTCTTGCAGCAGGAAGTTATCAATGTCTTCAATCATCCACTGGTTTAAGAACATGAGCTCTTAAGATTGATATCTTTGTCATATGTATCAGAGCATTGGATAGTTTTACATTTAGGCACATGTGACATTTTGGAAATTAACTTGTGGATGGTCTAAATCTTACTGGAAGTCTTTGGGGTTTGTTTTCCCAAATGCTTCAGGCCTATTTAAATATACTCTAGACTTCTAAATCGCGTTGGCATGTCTCAAAATGTTGCTGAGAAGATCTGTGAAATATATGATGTGTATTTAAAAATGGCAATGTGAAAGTTTGCTGAAGCTATAAATCTGTCCAAGTCTCAGAAGCTAAGAACATTGTTATTGACTAGCTAGGCAGAATAAGATTTAAATGCCAACTTCCCTCAAAAAAAAAACCAAGACACCCTCAAATCCAGATATTTACAATTAATGCCACATAAGTTCTGTTAAGAATAAAGCTGGAAAGAAGACAAATCCTATATATAGGTCACTGTTTGCTCGCAGCTGTTTTCAAAATGAGAATCCTGGTTTTCACATGTAGCATTAAACGTGAACAAATATATTGATCACAGGACTGCAGCACAACCAAAAGAATATGCTGATTTCCCCTGTGGAGAGGAGTTAGCTAGTACTGCAGAATTCCTCCTCTTTGCCTAAAGATATGACAAATCTCTTCTTGGCAGCAATACTGTTAACCATCAAATGAATCCATTGCTCAAGGAGATTACTTGGATTCAGAGAAGTCCCAGAAGGAGTCATGCAGCTTGAAGGCAGATGCCTGCAGCTTCACAGCCCAAAGAGAAAAGCTGACATTGGTCAGTCCTCACAAACAGGGTGCACAGTATTTATTTATAGAAAAGCCAGATATTTTTGTATCCCTACTCTTAAAACTAATGACGGATTCGACCCATATAGGCATGAATGTTCTAAGAAAACACTTCATGGTACATGGAGAATTGAGCACAGTTATCTTAGCAGAGATCTCAGAAGGTCATAAATACAAACCAGGGTTCATAAAACAGATCTGAAATCCTCCAAGCTGCAATAGCATTTCTTTTTCACTACTATAATAATAATTTCCTTGGCTGAGCATTTTACTTCTCTTTGTTTCATACCCCGGGATCTTCATTTCTTAACCCCACCCTTCTTATCCTCCTCCCCTGGTGTGTAATGCTCTACATTCAATCTGGTTTAGTTCATTTTAACTATGTGGGAAGTCTGTAGAGTTCCTTAATTTAATTGCTTTGCTGATGCAGCAGCCCAGGAATAATGGACCTTTACTTACTTGAACTGAGAGGTACTGTCTGGTTCCATCAGTCAGTCAGTTCTCATTCCCCTCCTGCTTGTATCAGGCACCTGTCAGCATAATCTCATTGCTCTGACTTTTTTTTTTCTGCTTTACACAGATGCAAATTACTATTACTCAAGAGAGAAAAGAAAAAAACCCAGACAACTCTAGCAAATTATTTATTTGTCCTACAGGAAAGAGGTTTTCAGGGAACCAAACCATCACTGTTACAACATTTATGTGTGTCAAAATCCCAAACAAACAGCAACAAAAACTTTTCAGAACACTGAAATATTTTGTTTTGACATTTCCACAATAACACAGTACTTTCTGGGAGACAACATGTAAAGAAATAGGTGCTAATAACAAAGTAAAGCAGGTTTTCCCAGTTTTGGCATACACCTCAGACACTGGAATACCCTGCAGTGTCTGAGAGGTCCATATCCAAACTGCTTCTTACCTGACTTGGAGCACAGAGAGGACTTCTCTGAATCTCTGTTTACACCATTCAAGCCTGAAAGTCATTTGGGTCTTTGCTACTTAAATAAACATATTCTCAGCTGCAAGCCAAGATAAGACCTCTTTGGCACAAAATGGTATCTCAGTTCCTTTATTGAATCTAAGATTTTTAAATACTTTTTAATCTTATTTTTTTTTTAGAGAATGACTTGCCCAGCCAACTCTTTGCACTGTTCTAATTAGGACTAGCTACAGGGAAGCCAGAGGGCAGAAGGAAGCCTGTTAAGTAAATTCAGTGAAGATATCCCTGATTGACACTGACATAAGTGAGAAGAAAATCAGGCACACTGAACTTAACACTTCTGTCATTTGTAAATATATATTTTAAAAATAAACTACAAATAGGTAGATCCCTTGTTTTTGTAACTCAACAAATCACTGAGCATTGCAAATTTGCACAACCTGTGGTTCTGTCACAGCTCTGCTCCAGGTAGGACCATGGTATTTGGGATTGCTTTTCCATGGTCTTCACTTTTGATTGATCCCTTCTCGGAGGTGATGTGTTACACACGTGCACAGAGAGCATCCTCTGACAATTGCCCTGCTTCTGGTTGAATCACCGTCATGTTTCACCTCATCCTTCCATTAATCTCTAATAAATTTTAAGTCCTGATGGGTTTGAAACCCTGGATGAAATATCAAGTGTAATGATGTTTGTGTCATATTTTATATTCAATGCTTATTCTAGAAAGCATTTGGTTTATTTTCTTCTCCTTCTTACATTATTTTGAGTGTTTTCAAATAAATCACTAGATACAAGGGTATAAAATAGCACATAGAGCTTTCCTAAATGAAACTTTCACTTTAAAGTATCTGTTTCTCTGCAGAACCCATCATGTACACTGATGATTTATAGGACATTCATGATTTTATAAAGATTAATATGTGAACTATCTTCTTTAAAACAATGCAACAAAAAGGTTTATAAATTAAATTCTCAAATAAGAGTAGTCATCCTTTGCAATTCACTTCCACTGCCCTGGCTTGGTAACCACAAGACAGACTCTTCCTTGTACCCGGTTCCTGCTCAGTGCAGGAAAAGAGAGAAGTCACAGCTCTCTGTCTGAATGGATTTCTCAGCATGAAATAACACCAACAGACTCTTAAACCAGCTAAAAGTATGGCAAAGATCTGCATTGTGCCCATCCCTCACCTCCACCTCTCCCAGGCAATTGTGAGGGCAGGAAATAACTGGTGTATCTATGCCAGCTGAAAACTGGGCAAGATGTGAGAATCCCTTATAGGTCAGCAAGAATCCAAATCCATCTGGGCTCCTGCATTTGAGCAAGGAAACGTCTGCAGAGCTTTATGAGTCAGTGTGTTCACTTCAGCACTTGTGTTTGTTGTAACCACTGCCCTCTGGGCAGCAACCTGCTCCACAGTCAGGAGGGATGTCAGTCCCTTTAAAACCAAGTTTAACAAGGGTTAGTGCTGGATTCTGCACCTGGGACAAGGAAACTCTGGTTGTAGGGACAGAATGGGGAATCAGCAGGGCAAGGGAGGGGATTGTCCCACTCTGCTCTGCACTGGGGTGGCCTCACCTCAAAGCTGTTTGCAGTTTTGGGCACCACAACATAAAAAATACACTGAGCTATTAAAAAGTGTCCAAAGAAGGGCCACAAAGATGGTGAAGGGTTGGAAAGGGAATCTTTATGAGGAGTGGCTTCAATCAGCCAGGTTAATTTCACAGGCCTTTGCTTCTTTTTCTTTCTTCAGGAAATTTCCTCATAGATTGCTTGCACACTCCTCTGCTTAACAGTTTGCAAGCTTTGGCTAGAATAACAATAATTAATTTGTATTAAAAAAACCCAAAAACCAGACATAGTTTGCTTGTAGATCAAAACATAACCAATATTTAATTGAGTGCAGAGTTGTGGTTTAATCTCAGTTACAACTAAGCACCATGCAGCCACTCACCCTGCTCTTCACTGCCTCCCCAGTGGGATGGGGAGGAAAATAAAAAAAATAAAAAAAATTAAAAAAAATAATAATAATAATAATAATAATAATAATAAAAAGGCGGTAAAATTCATGAGTTGAGATAAAAATTATTCAAAATTTGAAATAAAGTCAAATCTAGAAGTTATAATAATGATAATGTCACTTAATGGAGAGAAAAGCAAGGGATCCAGGATACAATTTCTTACCCACAAGCCAATCAACGCTCAGCCCATCCACAATTGTCATTCCCTGTTTGTCAACTCCCAGCAATTTTCAACCCCCTCAAGTTTCTATACTGAGGATGTTGTTGTATGGTATGGAACATCCCTCTGGTCAACTCCAGTGTCCTGCCCTGGACATGCCCCCTCAAGTGTTTCTTGTACATCTGGTCACTGGCAGAGCATGGAAAAATGAAAAGCCCTTGATTTAACACAATTCAGCAACAACTAAAACGTCAGTGTGTTATCAACATCATTTTCACATTACATCCAAAAAACTGCACTGGGCCAGCTACTAAGAAAAAAAAAATTAACTCTTCACCAGATGAAACCAGGACAGGTAAAGGCACTGCATCAAAAGACACAGCACTAGAAAGTGAAGCAGTTTATCCCTCCCAAGAACCATGTGGATGTGCACACCATCCAAATGTCTGCTTCAAAGGTAGCAAAGTCAGATTTCAGGAAGGAAGGGGATGAACATGTTTACTTTGTTCTTATCGCTATTATGGCTTGTTCTGCATCAACAATAATCCCTTATTGCCTTTTTATTCCAGATGCAATAAACTTCATTTTTATGAGAGATTAGTACCTCAACTTTGCTTCTGCATTTCATCAGCCAGAGCAGCTGTTCATTATTTTGTCTATTTGAAAGCAGCAGAGATTATCACTAAAACAGACATCAAAACTTGTGGTGGGGTGAGTAATCATTTCAGCTGTGGGGAAACAGATTCATTTGCTCTCTTAAAATACTGTAACATGTTCAAATATTTCTTTGACAAATGTACTGTTTTGATGGTGTTCTCTGTCACCTCAGTTTAGTGCATAGGCAGTAGTTGCTACTCTGCTGCTGGTCTGGGAGGTATTAGAGGCTTGCAGAAAAACCCAGGTGTTGGTCAGAGGAGAAGTCAAGACTCCTGCTAATTGAAAACACTCTACTAGGATTCCAAAATTCAGATTTTATTCCTGTCTTCGTGTGTTACTTTGCATGAGTCACACAGGTCCAGTTACTTCAGACTCAATGATGTTAGAGGCCTTTTACAACATAAATGATTATATGGTTTAAATATATTGAGGAATTAAAGGAAGTTGAGTGAATCTAAAGTTTGTTCCATATGTCTCCAAAATAAGATAACAGATTTATTTAAGAGTTAGCAGCAAACTTTCACTTGAAAATCAGCATCTTTTACTTGTGTTGAAATACCACAGCCTCCCATAGAAGAAAGCTAATTAGATGAGCATGAGGAAAACTGGGTTTGAAATCTGTTCATCTGTTCATTTTCAGGGAAGTGTTTATATACTGAGACAGTTATTTGTCTTCCTGCCCACAATATTAAAGAACATAAATTAATAAAAATGTAATTTGTCATCAGATGTGGCCAGAGAATGAAAACAAAGCCCCACTCCATAAATTATTTCAAAAGTCAAGGGTCTGGTGTATCTTTGTTTCAGTATTCACTGAGGTCACAGATCCCCAAAGAAGAGGGGTCTCTTCATTCCCAATTCATGAAATCTGAAAGTGCAGTTCAAAATACTTGCTTAGAAATGGTATTGGTTGGAGAGAATCTTCTTGCTCTCAAATCTCATGATCATCCAATTAAGGGTAAGAGCTGTGTTCACTGTTACAACAGAAGCCCTGTTGCCTGGTCATGCTGTGCTGCCTGCATATGTACATAAGAAGAGAAGGATAATTTCTATCCTGCTCATTTTCTAAAGACTAAGATCAGCTAAAAACAGCTGTTATGCTGAGAAAATAAGGGCAAAGCAGGCTGATAAAGATAGACACCTCGTGAGATGTTCAATTGTGCATATACATATAGGCACCTAAAGTACATAAGCCTGAATAAAATCAAGGATGTAAAAATAATTTAAACTAGTAGACTTGAAAATTTTGGTGGAACATACACTTAGGAGTCTAAGACTTTATGAAGATCTGATCCAAGACCAAGTTTGAGACAGAAAATGATTGTGCCACCCATATCACATCAAACATCTTACCCACAGGCCTGAAAGGGTAAAGGGGTTAAAGGGTATTATAAAAGTGTCACGGACAAAAGGGAAAAATAAATTCTTGCTACAATGTAAATCCTCACCGATCACTTTCTTGAGTCAGAAAGTCTAAAAGGATCTATTCAGAAAACTTGGCAACATCCACATGAGCTCTCCTAGCTCTCAAATCAGAAATACTGTCTGGTAGGTTTCCGTCTCTCAGCTTCCTTGTCCCTGTCCCTAATCTGCCAGCAGAGGGACAGGGATAACACATCTGAGCAACCTGCCCTTTTGGCAGCACGGTGTAATGAGGTGAAATCAGCTGAGTTTAACACACATCTCTCTGTTTTTCTTCTCCTGTTTATAGAGTGAGGCAGCTGAGTTTGTAGGTGTCCCCTTTGCAGCATATGGCTGGGAAAAAAGTCCCTGCTGGACTTTTGTTCCAGCATAACTGACCTTCAAAGGAGAGGGAATCTCATCATATGGAACACTACAAGTCCGATTGGAGAATGTATCACCTGGACAAAATAGCCTTGGTAGCTGCCTTTCTGTCTTTTCATTCTTTGTGCTCATAAATCAAATGCAGACTTCTACACGTGTCTCTGAATAATATATTAGGACTGCTTTTAAAACATATTAAGCATTTCTATTCATGAGGGGCTTGAAATTTGGGAAATGTAAATTATGAAATCTCCAAGAATATTATTTCCTCTCTTAACTCATTCCTTTATCTGTGAGATTTCATGGCACAGTTCTTTTCAGAGGTCTTTAATTTACAGTCCATGAGAGGAATGAATTCTTGCATTCAGTGCATCCTCTGGGTTCAATGTACCTTGAAAAGCCCAGTCCATTTCACAATTCACTTCTCACCATGGTAAAGTATTTGTTTATTTAAGTGCAATTTAAATTTCTGTCTCTTTCTGGAGTCACCAGGTTAGCTTTATCTGAAAAAATTCTGAGCTTTTAATGAAGTATTATTAGCTATCCTGTAGTTACTGTAATTTTGTCAATGCAGAAACCGACAGGAATTTTTCTCTTCCAATATCATTCCTATTTCCTCTTTTTTTAATATTTATTTTTTAAAAAAAATCATTAATTCAGAATCTCATATCTGAATAATCCCTGGCACATAGGATGCTAATTCAAAAATACCTCAAATTGAACTTTTTTTGTCCATTTACTGGTTGGCTTGTTGCATAACAAGAAAACTGATAAGTTTAATTACTTTTATGAAAATGAAAGGGAACTATTATAATTTTGCTAAAGTGTTAATAATAGTGCCACTTTAAACTGAACTAAAGCATGCCACAGGCAAAGTGACATGCTTGGTAGGGAGCATATCAAGCAATGGAAGAGAATTCATATTTATTAGGACAACATTAGCATTTTATGGTACAGAGATTGATTACCTCACACTCATTTGTTTGTTTCTCACCTGCCATGCAGTTCTCCTTTAGGCTCTTGCATAATTCCTTATTTCCCAACAGTAATAATAATTATTTGATTCAATGATAGATTGTGTGGCCTGTATGTAATCAAGAACTGGTAGCAATTAAATTCAAATTTAAAGACTTTAAAAAGAATGTTTACATGGTAGATTGAAAATTATATAGATTAAATGTCATGGATCTCATCCCTGAGGACAGACAGAGGGATTTTTGTTTGTGTTTTGATTCTGTAAGGAATTCACTATCATTCATAGCGTGCACATTTTATGGATGAATTATTAACCAAGCTTCTCTCTTGTTAATACCACAAATTTCTTTTGCTCTCATTAACACTGCTGTCCAGGTGCAATTTAGGAAGTAATTTTGCCTAGGGTATACTCCCACAGAAATGTAACTTGTGTAATTCAATTAATTGGCTTAAGTGTTACTTTTGACATCACACCAGCAGAATTAGAAGGAAATTCACCCCAGAGACGTCACTGGGAACATCATCAGTCACCAAAATCTCCACTTCTCCTCCACAACAGATTAAGGGAAGGGGGAGTCAAAAGCATCAATGCCATCCTGAAATAAATTTGAAGGCCATCATGAATTTGGGTCATGGGTAGCAGTTGGGCTTTTAACTGTCTCTGAACATTTTTAATGGCACAACTATTCTTAGACACAGCATGATTTAATTTAGTGCTTGGGGAACTTAAGGTTAAAAGATACAGATGCAGTCCTTGTCTTCTTGTTATGTTTGAAGTAAGTGATCTAGTTAAGCTTTGGGCATATCCTCATCACATCAGCTGGAATGACTTTATTGATTTTGACCAAAGGCATAACAGTTTATACAGCTGAAGAAGAAGCCAAGAGTTAGGCCTTAGATAGAAAGAGATGGGTAAGATCTTTTCTCCTCTGCTTGCCTGAGATTTTTTTGACCAACATTCCAAAACTAGAGCTAAAGCATCTACCCTTCCATTGCTAAGAGGACAGCAGAAGTTAATTTTTGTATTTATATAATATAAATATTTGTATATGATATCATTATTTATATAATGGTTCTATAATAGTTCTCTCTTGTAGAGAGGTGCACAAGGATTCCTCTTGACTAAGTTAAAGGTCAGTGATATCTACAGGATAAGGTGAAAATCAACTATCTGAACAAAAAAACCTGTAGTATTCTGACTGTCTTCTGCTGCAGCTGCAGAGAGCTGTGGGCCTCTGGTAATTCCTATGTATTGCAGACAGGCAGGTGGTTCAGATGCTCTGGGCCATCTCAAAGGTCACTCCATGCCCGTGTTTAGGTGACTGACACCTCAGGTGCCTATATTCACAGCACTTATCTAATGTCCCCTCACAGCCAAAGCAGGCCAAGTTAAAATAACTCATAAAGTCTAGAAAATGAGTCCTCTCATCCTTAAGTTCTGCAAAAGGTCAGAAAAACATCACTTAGGAGCTCATCTCCTCCCTATAAACAGACTGCACAATCAGGTATAGCCATCCATGCTGGAAGCACTGAAAACTCCCACTTTTCCAGCCTGGGATGCTGCTGACTGCAAGTGTGGCAAAAACAGCCTCTGGTAGTACAATTCATCTCAAGAGCAAAGGAGCTGATGCAGGTTCACTGTGATGAGTGCCTAGAAAAATGACATTTCAGGCTTTGGAATAAAACTCATGAAATAAGGGTTTAGGTACTGGCTTTATCAGACACTTCCTGTGAAACCTCTTGTACAGAATAGGGGATTATTCATACACAAAACTTTAGAGTCAAAAGTGTCAAGAAATCATTTCGCAGATAAAGTGGTGTGCTGGTTTTTGAACACAGTCCTTTTTCTGTTGAGGCCCATGAGGAACAGCTGCCATTAACCATGAAAGAAGCAGGGGAAGGGATAAAGTAGAAATATGTTGCAATTTGAACTAACATAGTTTGCGGTCCCAGACTTAGTCAAGTTGGTGTGGCCTCTCTGTTTCAGCAGTAGGATCAAAAAAAGATCTTAAGGTGAAGGAGTACAGCAGCCTCCTCTTTATTTTCTTTGTTGATTAGATATAATTATTAACTCGCCTGATTTGATTTAAACACAACAGTTCCTGTCTGCAGGCAGAAATAGGAACCAATAAACTTCTGAGGTCACTTTGGAGCTTATTGTCTGTGTGCCAGGATGTTTCATGGCTGTATTTCCACTTGCCTTTCATACAAGAAATATTTGGGTAATTTAGTCTCATCCTTGGGATGCCATCTTGTCCAACTTACCACCACACACAGCTGTGTCTAGAAGCATGAGTTGAAATTTTCTTACATGTGAAAACTAAAACCAGGCTGCTTCAGTGCAGCAGCACATAAACACTGTTTACTTACAAAATACCTAAATGTTATATATCCTTTGAAAGTCTGTTTAGCCTCTGGGCCAGATCTAGGAAAATGTTTACCTGCTTACATTCCCACTGAGAGAAATAGAAATCAGGCATGCAAATACTTTGATGTATTCATTGCTGTGTTTGATCCCCTAGTTCATATAAAAGAGCCATTTTCTTATAGTTCTCCCACCTATTCTACTCCTGACAGGGAAGTCTGAAAAACTGTGTTTTCAGGCAATCCAAGGGGATTTGAACAACAAGCATTCGAGGCTTAAGTTTAGAGCACCAGACCTTGAAGGCAAGCCCCAAAATTCTAGGTCAAATTGGATCATCTTGGAACAGACGAGGAAGGAAAGAGGACACCAAGGTCCAAGACATCTAATCAGGCACTGAAATATAGTGGCATCTGAAAATTCACCAGCTGCTCTGCGTGGCAAAGATTTCTGTTCAGTTCTCAGGCTAAGGAAGGTGACTCTGAAGAAATTGGAACTACCACATGCAATCCTAGAATGGCTTGGGCTGGAAGGGGCCTTAAAGATCCCTTGGTTCCAAGCCCCAGCCATGGGCAGGGGCACCTTCCACAAGCCCAGGTTCCTCAGAGCCCCATCCAGCCTAGCCTTGAACACTTCCAGGCATGGGGCTTCCACAGTTTCTCTGGACAATCCTGAGCAGAAATAAACGAGCCCATTTCTACAAAGAGGAGCAGCTCTGCCTGCCTGCCTTTGCAGGTCACACCCAGCAGGAAGCACTGATGCACATGAGTAACCCTGAAAATGTGAGCAGCCCCAGAGTGTGACCCACACACAGGCATTTGGGACCCATCTCTCCTAATCCTTCAGGACAGACATTTTCACCTGAGCTAGTTGCCTGAGGCTGCATTTGGAAGCAGTGGAGAGGAAAAGGCACCTTCAGAAGCCTCTTCTCATCCTTAGGCAGGCCTATAGAAAGGCAGACTCAGGTGAGTAGCTCACAAATCTGCCTTCAATATAAATATCTGCCTTTAATCAGATGAATCCTGCCTATTCTCACAGTGTCCTCAAAGAGAAGCTCAAAGCCCAGGGACCCCAGGGAAATCAGGTTTTGCACCTCTCAGTGGTGTGGGAGCTGCCATCTCTCTCTGTCTGCAGGATTTGCAGGTGCTGAGTGAACGTGCCACCAGCTCCCTGTAGCATCCATCAGTTGTAAAAAGCCCTGGAGAAATGGATTTGTGAAAGGTCACAGGCAAAGCAGATTTGGATCAGGCTTCACAGCTAAGGCAGGAAATGTTTAGCAAGCAGATAATTATTTCATTGGTGCTTCCCCAGGAGGTGGAGGCTGGCTCATTCCACGCTGTGCAACAGCAGGTTCCAGACACATCCAAAATGAGGTGCAGTGAGATGAGGTTTTATGAATACCAGAGGAATTTGCATTAGATAACATTTGTATATCTTCAAAGCCTTAGTATCTGCTTGCAGATCTCATCCCCAAATCCCCAAAACACACAAAATTAATTTCATTTGAATAAGTCAAGGCCTTAAAATTTTAAATACTTAGAAATCTCCTATATAAAAATAACAGGCTGCCCAGACCAGCGATGCAGTCACCATCCCTGGAGGCATTTAAAAGGTGTGTGGATGTGGCATTTGGGGACATGGGTTAGTGGAGGACTTGGCATTGCTGGGTTAATGGCTGGATTTTATGATCTTAGAGGCCTTTTCCAAACTAAACAATTCTATGATTCTATGGAATAGTAGCTTTTATCACAAGTCATGCAGTTTTACCATGTTTTCCATGGTGGCAACTTCCACATTAAAAACAGACAGTAAGTATGAAACTGGAAGGATTTGTGTAGGGGACCACGTGTAAATAAACATAAATGCTGGACATCATTTTTCTGTGTTTGAGAAAAGGGTAATTCTGGGGACAGAGAAATAAGTGAAGAATGCATATTGGATAGAAAGTAACTTGGTTTTAGATGAGTTCAGATTTATTTTGCTGTGTTTGCTGTATTAGGGTCATATCAGAGGTTTACAGTGCTAGTGTCTGAGAGAAACTTATTAGGAAACTGTGCAAGTGAAAGGCTGCAAAGTTCATTTTCCATGCAGTCACCTGCATTTTATCCCACTCATCTTTTATCACAGATGAGTTTTTGACAGAGTTATTTGACAGAGTTTTAGCACTGTAAGAAATAAACAGAATTTATTCACAAAAATATGTTTTTGCTGAGAGAATGGCTGTTAGCAACATTAAAATTTGAACACAAATGTGTCAGTCAGAGCAAAAGAGTATACAAAAAAATTTTCTGGTATTTCTCTAATGCTAGTAAGACAAAAAACCCGAAAACACCATTCTATCTGTACCTTTTCTTTCCCATTTCACTGTTATTCCTCACACTTACTATAGGAATATCTACAGTCACATGGAAATAGATTTTAGATGTTACAAACCCTACATAGACTTTTTTTTTTTAATCTCCTTTTTTTTAATTAGACTTATAAATATACAATTCAACTTTACAGTGCAGACTTTTCAACTTCCAGCTGGCACAAAAGGATTAAATACATGAGAACAACTGGGATGCCGCTCTATAAATCAAGGTGATCCTGGCGTGTCCATTCCTGCAGTCCTCTGCTGCCCCGAGGCAAAAAAGCAGTTGGGATTTTCTTTATTCTTTCCTAATCCTCTCAGTTTCAGTGACTGACAGCGTTGGCAGCCCTGCAGAGACAAGGAACGGTGCCGTGGATGTGCTGTGGGAGCTGCAGGGATGGGAACCACAAGGATGCTGAGGTGACATGGAGGGAGGATGGGCATTGCCACAGGGAGCCCTCTGCAGACCCCACTGACCCCTTCACCAGGTGCATTTAGGGCTCAGACACAGATATCATCAATTACATCTACAGAGGTGTTCAGCTGGCCAAACACCTGCGGTGCAACCAAGACTCATTTCACAATTAGCAGAGGGAGACAGGCAGTTTAAGGATGTGAGTCATCTAACACCCTACATCTAAAAAGAGTTGTCAAAAATGGATAAAATCCATTGCACATCTTAAATTGAAACAAAGGGGAAAAAAATTGTTCTTCTCTCCATTGAGTATAGTCAAAGACGTGAGAGTGGCCAATCCACTTTACCCATTTATGCCATAGATATTTCACACTCTTGAGGTCTTCTTTTCTGCCTCACAGCTGATGTGTCAACTGGTTTTCAGACCTTTTTATTCTGTCTCAGTTGCTTGGATCACTTGTGACTCGAATCTTTCCTTTGCCTGTCTCATCTGCTTCATCAGTAGCAGGAGTTTACCTAGACTAGCAAATTCAGAAATTTAAAGTTATTCTGACAGCCATCCTCTGAGCATGGGGTTGTCTTAAGTATTTAGCAATATGTGTTTACATGTTAGATACAGGTAGTTGGTGCTTGCAATAAATCTGCCAGTCCTTTTGCAAGCACTTGGTGCCAGTTTTCTTTCCTCTCTAGTTGAACTATGTCAGCAAGTCCCATTGAGTTGAAACCAGAGGGAAGTGTCTTTCTTTTGCAGATGTTTTTAAGCCTTTTTACTCTTTTGTATGCACAGGTTTCCTTTGGGTCTGCCTAGACAGAAGTAAAGAAAGTTAGTTGTAAGCTATGAAACTACCAACTTCATCTTTTGACTGTAGTGCAAAAAAAGACATGTATTGATCAGTCAGGTGTAATGGGTTAGACATTTCACTTCCCATTCTCCTGTTTTGCTCCCATAAAAGCAATTCAGGAAATATGAAACAGAGAGAGAAGAAAAAAAGGGGGGGTTTACTGCTAGGGTAATATCTCTGACTCTTTTAATGTTTAAAAGTACAACCAGAAAGGTGAGGAAGTCAGAAATTAAATTGCCAGTCCAAGAAATGAGAGCTCTTTTGAGCAGTGTCAGCAAAGTATTTCCCATTTACTTCACAAGATTTTCCACAGCAAGCCTTGACAGCCAGGTAAGAATTGATGAAGTAAACCTGTGTCGCTGGACTGATGGAAGAGGTAACTGCAAGGGTGCTTTGATATTCCACTAAACTGAACTTATGAGTCCTGGCATCTCCCTCACACTTATACAAGCCACTTCAGATGCTATCCACATGGCCACAAATATCCGTGTCTTCATAAACTGTTGGGAAGTTCATCTTCAGTATGACTTATTTACATCATTCTCTCTTCTGCAGTCAATTGCCTATTGGTCTTAGAGATGGGATTTAAGCAATTGCTTTATGATCTATAAAAGCTTCTCTGTCAGACATTAAACAAGAAGGAGTTTTGAGGTGAAATGTGCAAAAAAAAAAAAAAAAAAACAGAAGCACAACTATCAGATAGCATTTTTTTTAACTTTACTACCTCAGGAGAAAGCTGCCAGAGTTGGAGTGGCAATAAATAGCCCAGGTATAGAAGAAGCACTGAAGGATGTTAAGGCTGTAACAGAAAATACAAATTATTTTTTTGCATCAGTGTTCACCATAGCCTTTTTTTAGAGGTGATCTGTCTCAAATCTAGCTGTCAAGACCAAGAATATATTAAAAAAAAGTGATAAAATGAACAACAAAACCTTTGAGTCCCAAGTGATAAAGGGATTCAGATACAAAACTGCTGATCTGTGATCTGTAGCCTCTTTCTTAATTCAGTCCTGTTACCAGACGAGTAGAATAAGTCAGCTGTTGTTTAATATTTTTTGGGGAGTGATCTGGAGAAAAAGAGATTAATAAGTCTGTCTGTAATACCAGAAAATTGCTAAGAAAACTAATGAGGAATGGCCTTTAGTAATGTGTGGAAAAATCTGTTGGGAATAGGTTCTTGATATGGAGAATGCTGTGCTGCACATGGCTGCAGGAGCATTTTGGGTCCTATAAGATACAGGTGACTTGTTTTTGGACCTTTGCAACATTTCTGACAAATATCCTCATAAAAGAATCTCATGGAAACCTAGCAAAGACAAGAGCAGGTAGAAGGTGCCTGAAAATGAGGAAGCAAAAGGAAGGAATTCATGCTTAATTTTCATCATGAAGGAAGACCCCCCCTTTCATGAAGGAAGACCCCCCCCTTGGTGAGTTCCCCAATTTTCTGTTCTGGGACTAATATGGGTTAACACAGTCTGGAAAGACCTGGAAAATTGTCGGCTAATGAGGCACAAGATTGTTACTTACATAGAGAGATATTCAGAATAGTAAAAAGCCAAACTAGTGGCTACCAGGCACAAAAGGATCTCACAATACTGACTGACTGGACAATAAAATGGCAGACGAAAATCACTGTCAGTGAATGTGAAAAACTGCAGAAGAGACAAAAAATAACAGTAGCTCTGCATGCAATACAATGGACTAAACTACTACTCCTTGTGATAGTTGTTCTAAAAATGCCATCTCAGCTTTCCTTTGTCAAAATGACAAAGAAAATGTTGGAAACTTTTTAGGAAGGAAGAGGGGAGAAAAAAGTAGAAAACCAGTATCATCATTATGAGACTATAATAGTAGGTATTTCTCCCACACCTGGAGGGCTGCAAATGGTGGTGTGCTGATCTCAGAAAAAGGGACTGTGAAGTCAAAAAATAATAGAGAAGGGCAAAAATGTGGACAGAAGCAAATCATGAGAAAGGAAAACTGAATAGCCTGGAATTTTTCATCTTTTATGCAGGGGAAGGGCACGGAAAGTGTCTAAAGCTGTGAATAGATTGAAGAGAATGAGGAAGGAAAAGGTATTTGTGGTTTCCCAGAGTACAGTAGATCAGAGTTCTTGCTGAAGCAGGCTTAACATTAAAAATAATGGAAGTGCTTTTCACACACTGACTATTTTGGTGAGGGAAATCCCCACAGCAGGGTTTTGTAAAGGCAAATAGTATAATGGGATCAAAAGAAGATTAAAGTCCATAGCACAGGTTGCTGGAAGCCACAGATAGGATATCAAGAGAAAAATGTTCTGCGTTGTCCTGTCCCCAAGTTTTTCTCTGTACATGCTACTGACCAGGATTGGACAAAAATACTCTCCTTAATGAAAATTTGGTGTGATCAAAAAACATTGTTCTTAGAAGGCTACTTCTACTCTGTGGTCAAGATCTGATAACTGTCACCACGTGGGGTGTTTCTTCTACACCATAATAGAGCTGCCAAGCCAAAATCCACCTAGAATCACTAATTTGGAGATTTTCTCTTTTTTCTTTTCTTTTCTTTTCTTTTCTTTTCTTTTCTTTTCTTTTCTTTTCTTTTCTTTTCTTTTCTTTTCTTTTCTTTTCTTTTCTTTTCTTTTCTTTTCTTTTCTCCAGGATTAATACCAAGCAGTAGTCTAATTACTGAGCATTGCCTATGATCAAGCTCAGCTCACAACAGCTTACATCCTTGCCAAAATTTGGTTGCTGAGATGGACTTTTCCATGTTGATTCTCTGCCTCTCTGCATAATTTCATACAAAAAGGTTTAGTCACTTGTGAGAATGAGTCTAAGAAAACCATGATATTCTCCTAGTCAAACTCTAGGACCAGATAAAAAACAAGAGCTGGGAGCACAAACTTAATATAAGGTGAGCAACAGCCATTGCTTCAAGGTATGCTGTAAACTGTTCTGAAAATGTTGAGCACCTAAATGTGAAAAATCAGCTACTAAGAAGTCACTAACACTTTTAGCCTTTAATGCATATGTCTTATCTGGGAAACAGAAAGCAACATATCAGCCCTTACCTCAGGAGTGGAGGGAAAATTAAATGAAACAAAAAAGATTTCAAAACACTTGAATGTTTTTCTGAAAAGAAATGGACCATTCTTCCAGTAATGCAGAGGAAGATGAGTGCAGAGTATACAAAGTGCAAGGCAGAGTCACTGAGCAGCTCAGGGAAATCAAATTATTGACAAAACTCTATTTCTTTAGGGTGCTGAATTTGTCAGGATTTTCTGAAAGAGAAAAAAAGACAGTGTTAAACCAATTAAAGACTGTATCCACCTGCACGAGGGAGCTGAATTAAGATTCCACTATCAATGTTAGTTCTCTTTGCTTTGCAACTTCAAGTTATTCTCTTACATTTACATCTCACACATTTACTGCTGTGCAGTTTAAATAGAACAAGCTGAAGAACAATATGTAGATCTCACAAATTGACTGTATTTCTTGTCTTTTCTTAAATTAGAGAGGACAACAGCATTCTGGAGGGGAAAGAAATTTTTTTTTTTTTTAAAAAAAGAAGAGGCATTCAATAAAAGGCTTTTAAACAGCTCCAGTGCTATTTTTGTCACCATCTGCTCAATTATATTTTATGCTACTAGCAGTCTTCCAAGGCTAGGTATGTTTTTCCTGTTGGAAAATGGTTTGTCTTTGTTAAGGCAAAGTCAGGGTCCTTAGCTTGTGACTGATTTGGATTTCTTTCTTTTTTTGTTCCAGTCTCATTTCCAGGAACTGCATTCCTTTTATTTCAGCTTTCTAATTCTGGACTCACTGTTCCTTGCAGGGGTGCTAGTAAAATTAAATGGTTGGGAAAAAGGCAAAAAAACCACAATAAAAACCAAAATGTCACCAACAAAAATCTAAGCCAAGATAAAATCTAGAATATCTTTCAGCTGAAAAATACAATAAACTTCCTGTTTATAAATTTATCCATTCATTTTTAACTAGTGGCAAAGCAGAGTCTCAGCAGGACATCTTGAAAGTAGTATATCCAGATGGATTCTCAGTGTGAAAGAATTCTGAAATAAACTCACTGACATAATAAAAACAGGGTTTCCAGGCTTGCAAAGCAGTACTGTAGGGTCTGTGAGTAAATTTATTTCACAGGAAGCCTGTATCTTGTGCTAATGGGAAAATGTAGATCTCTCAGGTTGCTCTGTATGTGGTAGGTCATAGATATGATGGGATTATAAAGGAAATGGATCTGTGTGCCACAGCCCCTGACAGCACTGTGCTACATTTCTTGGCCTGTGCCCTAATTCAGAGTCACAAGTAATCCCTCCTAAGAGCCAGTCAATGCTTTAAGTGGTTCACTGCTCGACTGTGTCACATCACCCCCCAGGGGTAAGGCAAACCTGTCAATAATTCCTAAGCACCTTAAACAAAATATGTAAATGCAGTAATTCCTACAGAGAAGAGCTATGGATGAAGGGAAAGTGTCTCACAGAGAAGAAATGTTTGGGGATTTTCAGGGGGGAGGAAGAAGCAGTTTGAAGAAGCCAGATTGCTAGCAGCTCAGACACTAATAAAGAGAATAATAATGCACAGAAACATAAAGGTGACTTAAGTCAAAAGCAAAATATGTTGGAAATTCTGGTATCTGGTACCCAATTATTCTCAAGGTAAGAGAAAGAGATAACAGTCAGTATTCTGTAGAATGGGGTCATCTGTTCATATTACTTTAAATATGGCAGAGATTGGAATGTGTTAATTTTCCACACCCTGTTCCCTGTGCCTCCTGGGAAAGGGTAGAGCCCCCTCTCAGAAGAGAAATAACACCTCCTGTATCAGAGACATGGAAGGATGGAATGAGAGGATGCAGAAGGTTGGTGGACTTTGGACCCATCATCATGGGCTGGCGGAGATTTGAAGTGTCCTGCACGTATCAGGCAGATCCTGTGTTATGTTCATCCCTGCACCTGCACAAACTGCAGCAGGATTGTGGCTAGGGAAGGGCTGGAGGGTACAAGTGGAGTGTGTATACTTGTCTATCTTGCAGGGACCTGAAGGGACAATTGCTGCTCATGTATTTTTATGAAGGAGCCCAATTTAATAACATCTGGATGTCACGTGTGTCTCCAGCAGTATGTTGGGAAACCTGATTTCTGAGAAGGAAGCAGAGGTGGAAAGAGGGCACTTGGTTCCCACAGTGAAGTCAGACCTTTTCGCCTCTTGTAGCTGAGGAAGATGAACAACAGCTGCTGGGTTTTTTCCATGGAAAGAGGTCTCTTTGTGGAGAAGGGGCAAGGAGACCTTGGGGTTAACTGGAGACATGGCTAATAGGCATGAGCAGGCAGCCAGCTATCTAAAGAGTAAAAGAGGAGAAAGTGAAAAAGGCAGAGGGAGACTGAAGGAAGTGGGAAAATTCACTGGAGGAAAGGTGAGGAGAAGAGACAGGTAAAGAGACATTGATGGTCATGGGAGATGGAGGCAAAAGGGAGGATGCTGCTACATGTACAGACAGTGTGGAATGCAGCCTTTCTTCCATGTGCCAGACCATACCATATGAAGCACAGGTTTTTCTTGTGTTGAGCCCTATATTCAGAGTTGCCACTGTCCTTGGACATGAGAAAGGCTCAGAATGCCCCCCAAAAGCCCAAGTATGTTGTGGCATATTCTTCATGTTGGTACTGGGCCAGTATCCCTTCAGCCAGCCGAGAAAGACACCACAGGACGCCTGACAGGGAATAACAATGTCACTGAAGGCCCAAGGGATGCCACATGAATCAGCCATAAGAGGATTGAATGTACGTGAGGACTTTCTGCACCATGTGTATTGACCTAAAATCTCTTCAAAGCCACTTAACAATGAGAAAGGAAGACATTCCATTTTGGTGATGAGCTTCATGATGAAGACCATCAGTGTTGTGTGTTAAGAGAAAAAAAAGGAAGAGTCTATTTTAGTTATACTTTCTATGCCCTGCCCAGCTGTGGAAGTAGAGGGGCTTTGTTGGGCACTGGTGTCCACCCAGCAACTACAGCAGTGCATACTTTTCCACAGCAATCCATAAGGTCCTGGAGTATGACAGGGCAACACACACTCTTCATCGCTGTGGATCTTCCCTAGGGATTACCATATTCCTTTGAAAGCCAAGTGCCACTGCACTGTTCCTTTGCAGTATGTCCATGCCCCTCACAATTGGCAGGTAAGGATGAGTCAGAGAGTGTGGGGTTTGGTAGATCCCTGCCTCAACCATTATTAACTTCTCCTCTTTCTCTCTCAGGAGACAGAGACTGACACTGATAATGTTGTGGAGACACATCTACACCCTTGTGACTATATAACCATCCAAACAGGGTTGTGTACCTTGAGGCTGGCAGAGAGAACATGATATCATCTCTAGGTGCTTCTGATGTGTGCCCCAAAGCACAGAGGTAAGCCAGATTGGCCCTGGGGTGACGACCACAACTGTTGGCTCAGGCAGAGCCACAGAACAGGATCCTGCCCACTCACACGTCACTTCCACACAGGAAGCAGATGCAGAGCTGTTGGAAATCAGGTGGCAGGGAGCAACTTGCTAGAAAAAGCCCCATTGATCTATGGCCCTATTCCTGCCCATTTCTGTAAGGTCCCCAGGAAAGAAGGAAAGACCATAAGCCTCATAAAATATTCAGGCAGGCCAGGCCCAATCCATAGATCACTCACTGGCTGTACAAGCACATTTGCAATTTTTCTAAAGCTTTGCTTTAGTCTTTAATCAGCAAATAACTTGAGTGTGTCCCAAAACAGATGCTTATAGCAAGTTAGGGAACCCTACAAAATGTTTTGCTGGAACAGTATCTTCGTGTCAAATGTAAAATTGGAAAGTTCCCATGCGAACAGCCTTGAAGCTCATGCTAAAATTCTGTGTGAGGAAAAGACACGCATCTGTTTATTTGTGGTGATAAGCCTGTTAATCACATTCACAAATTATATAAAAACAAATTCTTCAGCTCATCAAAGCTTTCTATGAACTCAGTTTGGTGCTATGTGAGGTCTCAATTTGAAAGGAACTGATCTTTTAACTAGATGTAACTACTATTTCACTCATAGATATTTCACAAAGGCAAAATATTCCTATTTCAGAAAATTGAAAGCTGCTTTACCATCTTTGTTTTACAGGTGGAAAAATAAATATAAATATATTTCATACTAAAACCCCTTCTTTGGATCCAGGTCATAGACATTAAGGGCTGTAGATTGTTTTCTCCAAGCTGTCCCCTGGCAGAAGTTGCACAGCCTGATTTCTGTGTCTAACCGTGGGTGTATCCACAATTAAGTGTAGCATGAGGTGCTCAATTTAGCCTGAAATGAATGATTTGCCAGTAGCACCCAAACACAGCTTGGCCCAGAGCTTCACTGAGATCTCTGTATTGCCTTGCACTGTCACACTGTGTGTACCTGTCAGCCGGAACATCTGACTGGCTGAAAACACACACTCAGTACACGGCTGCATCTTCAGAACACCCTACAAGGATGCACCACGTGCTGTCCCAAAAGAGAATTGAGGCACAGTTGCATTCCCTACAAAAATAAACATGGGGTTTCAGAGTCATGAACTGATATGAGGTCTCCAGAATCCTGCTTTAGAAAGACAGGGCTAGGTTGTCTTATGGCTAAAATGAGATCCCGTTGTGCCAGGAGAACTGGCTGAGGAAGAACCCTGGAAGAAAGTGGGAATGACACCCTTGTGCCTTTTCCTACATCTTGTTTGGCTGTTCAGGTATATTTTCCTGTTTCTCAGTAGTCATGAATCATGTGTTAATGGAAGTAGTAGCAGCATTAGGGACTGATATCAGATCCTGCACAGCAGCAAGGCATGGAAAGGGAGTAAACCATCAGTACCACTGATGTTTTTTGAAGCACAGAACAAATGACTGGGTCACCTCGCTGCCTCTAAGTGACCTGCTGCAAATCAGACAGCACAT
Source organism: Zosterops lateralis (assembly GCF_965231275.1). NCBI lineage: Eukaryota > Metazoa > Chordata > Aves > Passeriformes > Zosteropidae > Zosterops > Zosterops lateralis. The sequence continues at coordinate 66,456,962 of NC_139765.1, forward strand.
CTCAGCCAAATTCTACTTGGTGCCTGTAGTGGCCAATTTCATACACAGTGGGTTTTACATCCTACCAAGTGAAAAAGTTATTTTGAGGCATGATTGCTACGTACAAAGCAATGCAGAATCAGATCCTTTTTTTCACTAGTCTTTCCTGGAAATCAGCCTTCAGAACTGTGAAAAAAATTGTATTCTGAACCTATTTGTCAAATTGTGCTGATTCAAAAGACATGAGACTGATTTCCTATTCATTCCAGTTTACCCTTATGTTACAGCAATGTGTCATGTACATTTTTATCCAATCTAAAGCAGGGTAAACCTGAGAGAAACTGCTGTCTTTCATTTTGCTCTCTGCTTAACTTTAGTCCTTAATGAAACAGTTTAACATGCACATCTCAGCAAATGTCCTTGGCTTCTAAGAAAGAAAAAACTCATAGAATTAGCCAAGTAGCTCAAATGTAATGTTAGATCATGAAAGTAAACAGATATTAAATAAGTAAACATAAAATATTACAAAGCAGAAGCAGATTATTTTATTTTACTTTATTTTATTTTATTTTATTTTATTTTACTTTGGCTTAACTCGTTACTGGAACCGTGGCTGCTGAAACCTTAGTGGCCCCATGTGAGCTGCTGGATTGCAGCTCTGGACTGCAGCATCTCTTTCCTTGCTTTAACTGAGCACTGGTGGGGAGCTGCCTGGGCTTAACTCCAAAGGTGGAGGGAAACATTCAGAGAGAAGTGGACAATGGGTTTCTCTCTGCTAAAGACTGAGAAATTCACAGTGTCCCAACTGGAGCTGGATGGAAAAGGATGTATTGGGATTTTACACACATCCTCTCTATACTACCCCCACCAGCAGGAAGCAGCTGCTCACCCCATAGCAGAGAAAAAGCAATGAAGCCACATATAACACCAGCAATGCCCCATGCAGCATGGCTTAAACTCACCCTCTTTGAAGTCAGCGCATCCATCCTCACTGACTCTTACAGCTCACTCCCCTCACCGGCTTAATTCTTTCTTTGGGACCACAACCTTCTGTTAACACTCCAGCTGATGTAAACCTATGGTTTTCAGATATATACAAGCCAAAAAGTAGCTTTCTTTTTCCCTTTGCATCCAGCTTTGCTGCACCCTGAAGTGATATTTTCTCAGTAACTATTTTTCTTCTCTGTTCCTATAAAGGAGTTAGAACATAGAGAGATAATATAAAGACTATGGATAATATATGTGCATGTATCTGTATACACAAATGCATATCTGTGTATATATATATATATGTGTGTGTGTGTGTATATATATTGATATATGTTCTTTGTATCTATCTGTCTGTCTATCTATCTATCTATCTGTCTATCTATCTATCTATCCGTCTATCCATCTATCTACCCATCCATCCACCCATCCATCCATACATTCATACATACATACATTCTTTTTCTGGGAGATATAGAGCAGAAGCAAATTGATCAAGCCAGCTGGAAGCGAGAAAGCAGGAGGACTGTGATACAACGCCCTGAACTGCCTCTGCTCTCCCGGCTGCTCTGTGCTCGCCCTGCCCGCTCCCGGCTTTTTGAGGATGCGACAAGTCGCAGTGCCGGGGCGCAGCATCCTCGGAGGAGCGCCTGTGCTCCCCCCGCCCCGGCCCCGGCCAATCAGGGCGCTGGGGGAGGGATGCTCGGGGCAGGGATGCAGGGTTGCCAGGCGACAGCAGCGTCCCCGTGTCCCGTCCCCCCCCACACACACACCCTTGTCCTCCCCCCGGGACCGGGCTGCGCTCTGCCCGCGCTGCCGGCGCAGTTAAACAGCCGCGGGGAGCCCCGCAGCCTGGGGCTCGCCTCCTTCCCGCCACAGCCCCGCTCCCGGCCGTGCCAGGAGCGATAGGCAGCTCCAGAGTGAGAGCGAGGAACGCTGTCAATGAATAAATGGTAGGGATAAGGCTCGGGCGGCCCCTCCGCGCAGCGCTGAGCGCCGGGGGAGGCGGTCTGAGAACGCCAGCCAGCTCCCACTCCCAGTCTTTGCAACTCTAGGTCGCCTCCTAATTTAAAGCTTTGCACCAATCCCCTTTGCCCGGAAAGGAGAGGAAATCTAGAAAGATGCCAGGCTGCGAAAAGGGACCCCAATTCACAGCGGCGGTCCCAGGCGCTGCCCGGCTGAGCAGAGCCAAAGTTGGTCAGAGGAGCGGGAAGCGGGTGCTCCGGAGGAGAGGGGAAGGGAAGGGGATCATCGCTTGGTGATCACAGCCTCTCCGTCCCGTTGTTCCCCTGCTCTCCTTCCCTCGCAGCTTACCTCTGACCACTTAGGAGGCCTTGATGAGTTTCCATCGGGATCCGATCCAAGGTGGGGGGGAGAAAGGGTGATTGTTCCCAGAGGAAGCGGCTCACACAAGTTTGGGGGGTGACACTCCCCGGTGGATGTTTAACGAGCGCATCGGGAGGCCCGCGATGCCCGGGGGCAGCTGGAGACCCTCACCAGGACCTCTCCTCATTGCACGGTAAGGAGCTGGGCACCGCTATCCCGCCTCCTGCTCCCTGCATCCCACATCCCTGTCTCTGCATCCTGCGTCTCGAATTCCCTCATCGCGTCCTCACATCCCCGTATCCCGCATCTCAATCCTCTCATCCCACTCCTGGCATCCCACACCCTGCAGCCCGGATCCTGCATCCCTGTCCCTGCAGCCCACCCCCGCCCCATCCTGCCCTCTGGACCAGACGCAGCCGCTGCCCCGGGGGTTGCGGGTTGTGCAGCCAGGAAAAAGTTTAGAGCGGCGAATTGCGGAGAGGTTTCCTGACGGGGTTCGGGGAGCAGGAGAAACGGGGAACGAGGGACCAGGAAGAGAAAAAGGGCTTTTACACTTGCAGAGGAAGGGTAGGGTTCAGGGGCACCCCTGTAGTAGACAGCTATGGGGGGTGGGGGGGCAGTGTGCAGAAAGGAGGTGTCCAGATGTTGCCCAGAGGTTTGTGCTCCTGCAGGCTTTGGGGGTGAAGGGATGAGATCTTAAGCTTGTCATCCTATGCCCTTCCTTAACCCGGGGTGAAAAGTGCCAAGCCAGCAGCTGGGAAAGCTGAGCTGAGTGCCCAGCTCATCTCCCTGGATCTGCTGCTGGGAGAGAGGGGGAGAGAGGGGAACCTTAAAGAAATTGGAAGTGCTTTGCTCCTCTGGGAATATCTCCCCTGCAGGGATGTGGTTTACACCAGGATCCTAAAATTGGATTATTTCAAAAAGGAAGGAGAGATTATGAGAGATTATATAGCCATTGTAACTGTTCCTCATATATCTATCTGCCCAGGTATCTGTGTGTCCATGTGAGTGCACAGCCAGCTGTGTAGGTGTGTGTGTGCTGGAGCTGTCTGTGCCTGTGGATGTGCCTTGTCCACGTCCCTGTGTCTCTGGGTGTGCAGGTCTCTGTCTGTGCTTCTGTGTTTGCTCAGATGCATGTGGATGTTTTACATGTCCAGATTCATAGGAATGTGTTTTTTATTCCTAGACAGTGTTTATCTAACCCTCTGTAGACCCAGAGGTGTGTGGGTACCTACCTTCTTCCGTGTGTGTGTGCCAGCCCCATGTATCTGCTGGAACACACATGTGGGTGTGAGACAGGGTATCTCTATGCTAGTGTATAGGTAGGATTTCTGGGGAAGAGTTGGATTTTGGGGGCTTTGTGCCCCCATGTTATCACAGTGTTCCAGTGGATCATTTTATGTATTTCAGCAACCTGGATAAAACTCAAGCAATTCATGAAAAACTAGGCAGGCATCTCACCAATACTGAACTGAATCAAAGATTTGCTGATAGTTTGTGAGTTCTTTGGCTTTTTCTCAGTTTATGCCACCTGCTGAAGATCATTTTAGTCCTTTCTTTGTTGATTTTCTTTTTTAATTAGTTAAATCAGCTTTACTAAACACTCATTTGGAAGACTGTGAAACAGAACAGCCTGGGACACAGACTGGTACCTATTTAAGCTTGCATAAGTGTATGTCTCATGTTGATTAAATATTCATGAAAACAATTTGAAAATCACACAAGCCACCTGATCAAATATGTATTTTGGAAAAATTATGTTTTTCATTTTCTTTAAATGCACCTAAATCATTATGACTTCTGCTGTTATTTATGTTGATAAGCGTATTACAAGAAAAGGTAACTTCTCCAGTTATATTGGGAAAAATTGCACATTAAGCTAATTTTATTCACCATTAAGGTAATAGAAAAATTATACACCTGTAATGTTCATCCTCTGAGTGAAACCAGTAACAATTCATGCAAATCCTTCTTAATGAACTGATTATTTGAAGAGAAATGCAAGTTAATTTTCTCCTACTAGAATATTTCTTACTTTAATTTCTGTGAGTTTCTTCTTGTTTGTTTGTGTGTATGTTAGGGGGTTGTTTTAAGAGTAATGCTGTCCACTACCCTCAATATCTCTAGAGCCCTCCATTATGTATTAAACATAAAACACACTCCAAAATAGAAATTAGTTGCTTAACTGCTCTGTAACTTAAAGATAAGTAAAATGGCATTGGCATTGAGTACATTAAAACTAGACTTTCATCCTGGAGCCAAGATGCTTTTCCAATCACTGTTGATGTTTGCCTGGGTTAGTTGTGTTGATGACCTACTTTTAAGCTTCTACAAATAAAGGAATAAAGTTTTTTTAGGCAAATGTTGACACCTTGTCTAGGAGTAAGATTCTAATTTTATCATTGAAAGACTGGATCTAAAGGAAGATGCAGGGGTAAGGTATCTTTCTGGATTCACATAATGTTTTTACAGTTAAATAAATGTGACAAAGCAAAGTACTAAATCAGACTGGAAAGCCAAAATAAAAGAAATACATTACAAACAATGCTATCATTCAGTTCAGTGGTCTGTGTTACATAAGTGGAGCTGAATTTGGAAATGAAGGCAGTGTAGGGACATGAAGTGGCATTAAAGAAAGGACAATTTGGATGCTTTGTGTGAACACAACTTGCCCATGGCTATGTCCTACAGAACATAAATTGTGCTGTGGCTCACAGAGTCCAATATAGAATACAATAAGGCATGAAATACCTGGTTCTAATGTTGCTTATGCTGGGGTCAAATTGCAATTTTACCTTTAAAGCCAGTGGGTTAAATTCTCTGTTTGCCTACAAGGATTCAGATGGGTCACATGAAGTGTGCACCCACCAAAAGTCTGGTTTACCAGTGAAATTTGAGAATCCAGCCTCAAGATTTCAGAGGGTGTGAAATCCTGTCTATGAAGCTGCTAAATTTGCCAACAGCATCCTACTGATGGGACTTCATCCTCTGATCAGTTTTTGAAAGCTGTCTCCAAAGTCCTATAAAATTTTATCATGATTGTCACACCTTGTTTGCTCCAACTTGTTGTACTGTAGATATGGATCAGTTAGTATGAATTTTTGTCATTGGTAAAGTCACTCTCGGGATGTCATAGAACACCACCAAGATGTTTGACACTCTCCAGGATCAGACAGCATTACTGTCTATGTGGGAATGTGTATAACTATGGCAAGCTACACAAGCTTTTGTGAAGATGATGTAATATTGACTGTTAGGTCTTTTTTGTTGTTGTTGTTTATTGGTATAAAACTGAGAGCTGGTTTAAAGCTTAATCAAGCATTTAGTCCAGGTCAGAGAGTTAAAGAGAAGATTGTCCTCTTTCTCTCTCCTAGTGTGGAGAATAAGTCTGTGCTTTAGTCCCTGAGTGGGTTGCATTTGTAATGGAGGGGTATCCACAGCCAATAAAATAGGGTGACCAGGGGGACAATCACCAGCCTGCCCCTGGTCCTGCAGCCAGCCCTGAATGTCCAGAGTAACACTGTGGTGGACCTGGGGTCCAAAGGTGGCAGGAAAAGAGCAGCATTCTTCAGTTGTACCATCCTCCTAAATCTCTCCCTGCGACTGTTTCTTGCTATGAAAGTAGCAAGACAACTTTCACTCTAATAATCCAGTCCTAAACTGGCAGAAAAACCTGGAACATATTTCATTTTATGAAAATAAAGGCTAACTGAAAATCCTAGGTTTAATTTAGCAGTAGGAGTAAAATGGCAAAAAAAAAAAATCCTCCAAGGCACAATGATGCCTGGGAATAGCCTCAATGCAATTGTCAGGTATTTCCACTGAGACAAAACCACAGTTCATCGTTAGGAGTGCTTTAACTATTGCAGGTTAGTGCAATTTCTTCAGGTTTCTTTCTTCAGACAAGCCCAGAATGCCATGTGTGTTCTCAAAGGATTTGCTGGTTTACCTATTGTCTTAAGAGGTATTCAGATATTTATTACAGCAATGTGTAGATTTTCAAAAATACTGCAAGAAATACACTGTCTTGTATCCACCTGTCTTTCAAGAGTAATGCAACAAATTTTCATGGGGGGAAAATCATTGTGAACCTATAAAAGTCAAAAAGAAGAGAAGTTGCAAGAGCTACAGCGAATTATACAAAAAAAAAAAAAGGCTGCAGAGCTATATTGTTTTTATCTGATATTGATGCTCTCAAATGAAAAATGACATAGTTGGAACAATTATTATGCTTCTTTGCATGGCTATGCTGAGATTATGGGAGTATTTACATAGTCAGCAATGATGCTGCTTGTGTAGAAACTATTTGGGCTCCTCATGTAAATCAACAGACTTTCCCAAAGTGTAACAATCAGGTTTAGCAGCTTTTCCAAACTGTCTAAGACCCAACATATCCACATGGAAAAGCATGTCCTCAACCCCAGTTGCTGAGGCAGACTTCGTGACCCTGACCTTCACAGTCACTTTCCAGTACATCCAAAGGGTTACCTATGGTTGCATGATCACCAAGTCCATAAATTAGATGAAATATGCATCAAGCAAGGTGTGTAGAGAGGGAATCACTAATAAACTTTCCATGGATGAAATGGGAATTTGGACTTTTGGTGGATGCTGTCAGACCTTGAAATTCTCCATTAGAAAAGTGAATAGAGAAGGGAAAAAAAGTGGTGAAAACAAAAAGAGATTGAGGAAAATGTCTCTGTACAATACAAAATGGGGAAAATAAAGATAAGAAAAATGCTTGATAGAAAAGGGAAAAAAAAAATCAGTAGAGATACTCAAATGACTATTCAAGCTGGAAGAAAAGTAAATTAAATGATAAGCCAGTTGGGAGAAGAAGAGATTTTAAGGCAGATGAAGGTGGTGAAGTCGGTGAAGACATTGTCAAAATCTAGAGGAAAGTCAAGCAAGTCTACACAAGAGTCAAAAGCTAAGTGGATGACCACAAAGTCAGCAAATTCATAGGACAGAACTGTATTAGGAGAAATAATGGGACAATAGGGTTTTTCATGTGAAGAAGGATGAACATGTTAGCTTAGAGTACCCTTTAAGGAACAGAGTACCTGAAAGAAAGGGTGCTGAATAGAAGATGTAGACTATGCCAGTGAGAAGAAACAAAAATGCTCTTGTGAAAATGAGAAGTGCTTGAGGAGAGAACAAAGGGAAGAATAAAATAAGAAAGCAAAATGAAAGGATTTGGACTGGCACGACATCAGAGGAAAAGCACTAACAAAGGCTGGAAGAAGGGATTGACAAAACAAAACAAAAAATAGAAAGAAAGGAGTATCAAAGGGTGTGAGATGTATAGAAAAGTCACCTCCCACTGGTACAGAGGAGGAGCTGAAGCCTGGGCTTGCCAGGAGGAAAGAGCTGAAGGGAACCTGAAAACTGAGAAAAATCTTTGTCTAGAATATGACATGCTGGTGGAAGACAGAGAGAAGAGACAATATGCAGAATGTAGAGACTGAAGCACCCTCAGCTGAGATATACAGTAAAACTTGTACATTAGCTTTCACTCCCACAAAAAGGTCCACTAAGGAGCCCACACACAAACCAGGGACAATTTTCATGTTACCTGAGTGCTGCATCTGGAGAAGGGACACACAACTACATAACTGCATGATGTGGGGCTCTGCAAAGCCTCAGCTTCTGTGGGTTGATCCTCCAAAGAAGCCATTGTTGAGCTGACAGAGCTCCTGCCCTGTGCTCTGTGGAGGAAGATGCTGCAGACAGTTCAGAATAGTGGGATTCTTATCTTGAATGAGCCCTGCAGAGGAGCTGGCTGAGATAAGTGGGCAACAAGAGGCTGTCTGATTATATTGAGAGATTCTAAACCTCTTCTAGCAAAATTAATGTGTCAGATGCCAAATCTAATGCTAAAGGGACATCAATGTCTTCCAATGGGCTTTGAACACTGGGTGGTCAAACTGATGCTGAGGTGTAGGATGAGGCACCATTGGAAAAGGGTTTGAATATCTTACAAAATATTGTTTCACACCTAAATTCCTAACATTTATCCCTAAATATATTCCTAATTCTTTTAGCTCTAAAAGTTCCTAAATATTGTTTCATGAGTGGTGTGACTCCCTGCTCCCCAGACATGCAATAGCAGGGCTGGTGCAGAAATTGTCTCTGTTATAGGAATGCAGGTTAAATACACTCCTCCTTCCTGGTGAGGAAAGGAACCCTGTGGGAAACTAGTCTAGGGTTCTCTGAGAGGTTCCTAAACCAGTATTGACCTTGTCGACCTTGAGCAGTTAAAAGTACAGCTCACTACATGAGGATGGTTGTCTATTTTCCATAATGTAGCTGTAATTAAGTCTCCTTAGATCCCAAACTGTCCCCAGCTTGAATGTGCCAGACCTCCACCATGGGACACCTGCAGCTGTGCTTGAGGGAACATTTCTACATGTGTGTCTTGTAAGAGATTTTTGGCTGAGGTATTTCTGGATCCAGTACTTACTGCCCAGCAATTTCTGTATTGCTTTTTAACCGTTACATATTATATTATTATTATTACCAATTTAATTCACATTGGTTGCATCATATAGTGAAGAAATTATTGGGAAAGCATGAGAAGACATGTTCTGCTGGTGTTTAAAAATATTACATTTGTAATGCTTAGCAGAAATTTGCTGCCCTACTGTTAGACTCACATAGTAAGAAATGTGATAAAAATCAAGAAGCAAATTTTGGGGAGCTTTCCAGAACTCATAGAATGATTCATTTTTTCCCTTTCATTTATCTGTATTTTCATGACAATAGAAAGCAGATAAATAGACAAAAGGATGGAGGAAAAAAGAAAGATAAATATATTGTGTAGTAACACATGTAGGGTTCAGTGCTGAGGTATTAAAAGATGCATGGATCAGCTCATGTGGCAAAGAAATGTCAAAAATTACCTTTCTCTGCAAGACCATTTAAAATCGATATTTTTATGCAAAAAATATAATTTGTTTTGCCATGACAAATCAGTTTTCAAAAAGCTTCCTTATAATTTTTTGTGAGATTATGTGTGTATTTGATTGTTGAGTGTCACCAGTCAAGAATATGACCATGGACTTCTTTGCTTTTTATCATAGATTTTTAATGGCATTTTTACAAACCTTTAATCAGCCAGAAATACACCTTCACTGTATGTCAACTGAAACCGCATTTGGTTCTGTTGTAAAATTTCCAGATGTCTCTGTAATATGACAAATTAAATGGCTTGATTTTACCTTATAACAGATGTATTTTACCTATTTTTGACTCTGCCTTGCAAAAAGCAAGGGAGAAAAACACCCACACAAGACATCAATGTAGTAACATTGGATTAAACTTTGGCAAAATTTTGTGAAAAGGATACCTTACAACACCTAATAGATATTACGATGCCTTATTTGCATGGAGACTATTGAGACTATTCTTGTTTTCTTTATTATGAAATACTTGTCCATAAAATAATATTTTACTAGAAAATTTGCAAAGTTTATAGGAATCTTTCGATATTTTTTAAGCACTGTAAGAACACACTAAAGTATACTTGTTAAATCTACCTTGCAAGCATTTCACTGAATTCCCTCTAGAGCTCTTAATTGTGCTGCTCATTTTGTTCCTTGCAGCCACCATGGCTTTAGAAGAGCCCTGACAATATCAGAGACCAGCAGAGAAAGCATTTTATTAAACAGGTGCAATCTCATCCTACACTGACTGATGATGAGATTGAGTTATCAGGCAAGTCTTTGCCCTCAGAAGTTGAGGAAAAGGAGAGCAATTTTGTGGGAATGGTAGACCAACACTCAAGTCTGCTTTAGCCAAAAACTCCTAAAACATCCAGGTTAGGTTTCTTTATCACACCATTATTACAAACTGCATTCACCTCAAAAAAAAAAAAAAAAAAAAAAAAAAAAAAAAAAAAAAAAAAAAAAAAAAGTGCATTTACTTCACAACCAAGAAAAGAAATAAACTGTCTACTTCAGGTTTTAAGAGCAGAACAAACCCCACTGCTGTTCCAACAAAAGCAACATGTAGCCCATGCCTTTTCCATCCATTCACTTGTCATTGTAGCTGTCATAAGGTGCATTTACATATGGCCAATCCCACAACTGATTCACTAAGATGATTTTATGGGTGAAAAGGGAACATGACTTAATGGAGTCACTTCAGGAATACAAATAAAATCAGATAACTTTCAGAGAATAATAGCTTTCCTTTCTGAAATGGACTTTAAATCTCTAAGAAGAGAATAGCTCTGCTTAAAGCAATCTTTTTTTCTTCACTCAGAAGTGATCTCCGATTAATTGTGCAGTTTAGCTGAACTTTGCTTTCCTGGGTATCCTAGGAGAAAAGCTCTGACAGACTGGGAATTTTAACTTGTTTGTAATGTAAACTCAGTATACTGGTGGTGCTTTTTCAACACTCCAGAAACTGCTTGGGAAGAAAAAGAAATAAATAAAAAGGCTTTGATCCTCTGAGCAAACAAAGAGGGGAGAAGGAGGTTAAAAGAACCATCATGTGTTAAAGGCAGAGAAGGAAAATGTGGGAAAGGTGTTTCTATTTTAACAGTTTCAGAGGCTGAACAACTCTTGGAAATATCAGACACTTCAACAGCATTAGAGGTGCCTGATGAATAAGGTTTGGTGCTTTATTTTTATTGTGTCATTGACATTTCTGAGATTTCTAAGGATTATGAAATTCTCAATTATATCAGCCATCTAAACAAGACTTCTTTTCCCAGAAGCAGATATCCAGGACAAAGCTCAGCGATTAATGCTAATACCTTGAGTACCAAGCTCAGATAAACAGATTCCTAGTGGCATTATTCAGTATGAAGAAAGGACAAGTTTAGTCTGGAAGTAGCACCTGGGAGCTGAGATTTAATTTGTATACCAGGTTTTTGGCCAAAGGGTGGAATGCAAATTGAAGCTTGCAGTAGCAAGGAGGGGGGGGACCCAGTCATGCCCTGTTGGCTGCTTATCTCTGTGAGATGCTTCCACTCCCTAAAATGTAGATATTTTGGCCAGTAGGTAAGATGAAGTCAAATCTTACATTACTTCTACTTATCTGCCTGTCTATTCCACATTTTTTTAAGGAAGGAAGCAGACAAATAGTTCCATTTGGACCTAACTACCTTAAATCAATGTCCAGGGAATGGCTGCAGAGTAATAAGGTTTCTTAGTCCCTGTGATTTCCTGGCGAGGGCACAAGGTTCCAATTAGAACTTATCCTGAGAGAGTGCAGTGTCCATTAGGGTAGGAATGGATGGAAATAAGCCCTTTTCATGTAAGATTCTTCATTTTCAAAGGTTGTACACAACGTTCCCTTTGCCTGAACGCAGCATTTGTAGTTCCGCAGATAATGACACCAGTAATGACCTCATCTGATCCATCTCCCCCTCCAAAGACTGCATAAACTGTCTTTAAGTCTTTATTAAACTGAGACTTGTTGAATGATTTCCTTAAAATCTGAAATTATAGACATTTCCCAGCCTCCTGCAAAAGCCTATGTCTTAAGTGCTTCACTGCTCTTAGGAACAGAAGGTCTCCAGAAGTTTAACTAATTCCCACTTTTTGCAACCAAGCCTATCACTCTTCTCCTCTCTACTATGGAAATCTGAAGCAATTCAGTATTTTCTTTTCCATTCTGGCCTTTTATATTGCAAAAGGATTAGATTTTGACTGTTTAATGTTCATTTAGGTAATGCTCCCCTCAGTCATCTCCTCCTGATTTGGTGAAATAACTGGTTTTCTTTTGCCATTTGCTTTTTTAAGTAGCTTGCTTTTTGTGCTGTTTTCCTTTTCCCTTCTCCAGTAGCTTGTCTGGACCCATACCCAAAAGATGAGTACAGATAATAAAAGGCTTGGCTTCCCGTGTCTTGAATACAATATTTCTCAAAGAAACCATTTGTACAATTTCTTTCTTCTGTTCTCCAAGCCTCACTCCAAGCCAGCATTTTACTCAAAGAACCCTCAGGAGCTGCACGGAGCCATAGTGAAGTCCTTGTCCTGTCACATTTCAATTTGCTCTATTTTTTTCTTGACTGTTTGTGGTCATTCCTAGTTTGCAACCACATCCACCTCCAACCAAGTAGTTGTCAGCTCTCACATCCCCATTAATATTCCAGAAAAAAAAAAAAATTAAGGCAGTTTGAACAACCTGCTGCTTGGCCTTTGCCAGAAGGGTCTGTGTGGGCTGTGAATTCTCTTGGTTCAGTCACTGGTAAGGAGAGGGGAAGCTTGACCTCTGCACTGTCTACCATGTGCAGGAGCCTTCACAGAGGGAAGCCTCCAGACCAACTCCAAGCATAAAACGTTCTGGTGGATGTTGCAGAGCTGAGTGGTGGATGCAGATGTGTGATGGGCACTCATTTGGGTGTTCCAGCTGCAGGTCCATGGAAAGGCAGGAGCTGCTGGTGCTTTCAGGCTCATAATCACAGTCAGGAGGTCTCCAATGAGATGTCTGACTTTGCTGCTGGCAAACCCACACAGAGTTCATCTACATTAGCCCTGATGAATGTGGCATTAGGCAAGAATCCAGAACTCCATGACACACTTTGTGCCTCACTTGTTTACTGTCTCTTCTTTTATTAAGACTCAAACTTTTCCCTGGCCAGTCCAGAATATTTCCCAAAATGTCCAGGACATGGATAATGTCAGAGAGGTTTTAATGAAGCTGCCACAGGTACTTGCCCCAAAGGCTCCTCAGAGAACCCTTTACATCTGTTAGGTTCATGCAAAACAAGGCATTAGTTACTGCTAAAAAAAAAAAGAAAAAAAAACTCAGGAAGGAAAAAAAAAAAAAGCCTCACGTATCTGTAGTAATTCATGGAACACCTTAATACTGCAAAAAAATATGTTCCCTCTAGCCTTCAAATTAATCAACATGCTGTTTTAATATGTCTCAGTGAATTAAAACACATCCAGTCCAACTCACTTTTTCCTGACCATTAACTTCCAAGCCTTGAATTCCCCCTGAACAGGTAAGCAGCTGCTTTGAAGATTTAACTGGCCCTACTCTACCAGAGCACAAGCTACCATTATGTATGAGAAAAGTCCTTTTTCTGTGTCTAACTTGGTCACATTGGGACAGCTAAATAATCACTCTTTGGATGCACTGGGTGAAAGGAAAGATTGGTGTCCATGTGAGAGAGAAATTTTTTACAGTCTGGGATAGGGAGACACAGAGAGGCATATTCAGGCAACTCATGGATGAATGTTGATGATTTTTTTTCTCTCCCCTTATAGTACAGGCAACCCCAAATACTCATCTGATATGTTGGCTCTTGAATCTAGATCATACTGAATAAGTCAAGTACCTAAGATGCACTGTCTGATCATGGTCAGCAGGGCCTGGCATTGTAATGCCACTTATTGAATGGTCAACAGTGTGTTCCCAAGGCCTTAAAAAACAGTTTTCAGGTAGATGCATCTCTATTTAAATGAAAGTACTTATATCAGTAATATTTTAGAGTGCTGCAATTTTTTTTTTGCAACACTTCTTTTAAAGCACCAATAGGTACTCTAGCATGTCCCATTTTTGTCCATTCCCATTTATGAGATTGTTTCCATGCCAATGATTACAATTAAATACTAATATAAGTAGCTTTCAAAAATAAAAGCACATTTGGAATGATCCACGTTTATCTTTAGAGACTAAGAGCTGCAAAGATGAATGGATTGAGAGGGATTAAACACAAGGCTAATTGTTCATTAGGCAACATAAGACCAATTAAATGTGCTAATCCATTTAATTTTTTCTAGCTATTTCCATTATTGTCCATGCCAAAAATATTTTACATATATTAGTTCACCATTGTCTATTGTTAATAAAAAAACTTGAAATACAAGTCTTGCATCCAATAGTCCTTTCTCAAGGAAAACTTCCATGATAGCAGTAGCAGAAGGACTTCAATATGTGACTGGAACTCTCTGTACTGCTCTTCTCCTAAAATAAAATGTAAATTCTTTCAATAAGATTCATGTGAGTGCGTTCTCTATCTGTATTGATTCCAGATACTCTCTGTATTTAATTAAGACATATTTTTCTGCAAAATTATGCATAGTTCTGTGCAGTGTTCAATGAAAGTGGTCCAGACTGTACCTGACTAAAGGAATTGATCTAAAATTTATTTCTGATTGCTGACTATTATTATGTATTAGTTTTCACATTATTTTGATGTGTAATTGACTATCTGTTTGCCAGATAGGTAGACAGAGAGCTATTGATAGCTAACTTGATTATCGTGTCTTTCAAGTTCCAAAAAGTAATTTTTTTTTTCCAGATCAGCTACAAATTAATATTGTCAGATTCTGGCTTCCAAAATAATCCTTGGAGGAGAACAGACTTATCATAAAATTATTCACAAAGATGTTACCACAAATAATGGAAATGAGCCACAGGCCAGGTAGCAATACAGCAGGAAAAAGTTTAAGGCTATGGAAGCTCAGAAGCAGAGCATGACTCAACATCATGGTACCATATTGTTGTGGAAAAAGGAAAATTTCTACTAGGACTAATAAACAGGAATATTGTCTTCAAGATATGGAATGTAAACATTAACCTCTAGACAACATTAGCAGGGCCACTTTCGGCATATGGTGCCCAGTTTTGAGAATTATAGTTTTGAGAATTATACTTTAAGAAAGACTATAAATCTCTTGGAGTACACAGAATATCAACATGGTGAATTGTGTGGAACAAATAGATTTGTCACAGGTGAGTAAAAGGCTTAAATTGTCACACTGAAGACTAGACCTCAGGAAAAGCTTTTAATTGTAAGGAACAGGAAAGACAGAATAAACTGCTGGGAAATCAAAGAAGTTCCTTTCACAAAAGTGTCTGGGAAAAAGCCATGAGTTAGATAAGACATTAATAGACAAGACTTTAGAAATAGAAAAGATATTAATTAGGTAAGACTTTCTTGCTTTGGGTAATACCAAAGCAAGATCAAGGTCAAGACCTTTTGGGGTCCCTTCTAACCCTCTTCTTGCTTCAGTGACCTGAACATAATGCAGGGCTCCTATCCCAGGTCTGTGTTTTGCAAACCTCTCATGGTGAGGTGCAGAGCAGAGAGCATCACACTCCTCATGGGGAGGAGAGAGGAAAATGGACAAATTGCAAGAGCAAACAAAGTTGTCCTTCAAGAGAGGCACACTCTGCCATGCAGGGGCAAATCATGTGCATATACAGGGCAAGAATGGATCACAAGTCTCTGCTCAGTTCACACACAGACTCCTTATGAGTGACTTCAGTAAAGACAGTCACATCATGTAAAGACCATGAGCAATCTCCCCTCTTACTGTAGGGGCTGTGCAGAAGTCCCTATGTGTCTGCAAAACAAACCATTAAATGAGTTCTAATATTAGGACAACAGAGGAACAAGAAAGGAGGGAGCAGCCTGACTTGTGCTGTCAAACTTTAAAGTCTACTCTGCATATTCACAGGCTTTGATACCCTCATGTGTAGGCAGCACGCTGTATAAGGTTATAAACTTATGTATGTTTTTGGAATATTTGCATAAGGAAATGAATGCAGTAAATCTGTTGACGTCGTCAATGCAGAACTACCGTAACTCTAAAGCTTTCTGCACTGCAGTGATGATTATGAAACTAGTAGGTAGTTTATGTTATTAACTCAAGGCGTCATCTTTAATAAATACTCATAAAACACATTGGCAAAAGCATAAACTGCGGGAACACAAGTAGGAAATTTGTGACATGCTCTCTATCATAGATAAATTGTTAACGCTGCTGTTCAGTAATTATTTAATCAAAAGCATACTTAGGGAAAATCTGAAAAAACAGAGAGGTTTCAGTTTTTAGACTAAGAGTCCTATCTTCATGTTAATTACTGAAGCAGGGTTATAGTATATTTTAATAAAAGTGTGAGATGGTATTGAAATTCAAATAACTCCTTTGAGGCTTTATGGCACATACAAAATGCAAAGAAATTCAGAAAGAATTTTTTTTCCAAATTAATAATTCTTTCTTAAAAAGTGATAAAGAATGAGATGTTTTCTTCTAAAAAGACATTATGTTTTGTCATGAGTTTGTGAAAAAATATTCATGTCATGGATAAGAAAGATATTTCATGTAAATTACACTCTCTCCTTTCTATCCTGAAGTTTTTCTTCCATTCAAAAAGATACTGTATCTTTCATCATTCAAGGCCTCTCTGCACTGACCCCGGAGAATACTGAAATATTCCTTTTATCTGTCCTAAATCAGGTGAACAGTAAAAAGATATTGATTTTTCATACAGTATAAATAGTTCACGAATGTATAAAAATTTAATTCAGGATTCAGTGGGTCAAATACTAGATTCTGATAAATTAGCAACAAACAGTGGAGCTGTCTATGCTACAGCAACTGGCAGTGCTGTTCAATTTGTCAGGAGTGCTGCACTTCCATCATTTAATAGCTTCAAGAGATAACAACATCTGCAGTTTTGGGTTTTCAAAGTCAGCCTTTTCCTTCCCTTACTCTTACTCAAGCAGTAAGAGAGGACTTTGCAGCAAAATCTCTGTGCTGTAATAAAACATCTCACTTGCCCCTTTCACTGAGAGTGGCTGCTGCACTCTGAGCTTGGCCATCACCAGTAAAAAGCTGCTGAGGAGCTGATGGCATGAGAACATGAGTCATGAAGGTGTCCCAATCCCCCAACTAGTGTAAATCAGTGTAACTGCACTGTTACAAGCTCCAAGGACAGAGATAGCTTGTAAATACAGGAAATATAGGGGTTGTGCAACGTAAATAAAGTCAGAAGAGACAATTCAATCTATCTCCTGGCCCAAGGCAGACTCAGTATTATTGTGTCACTTCTGGAAAAAGGTTACTTCTTGAAATCTTGTGATGGTAAAGACTCCACAACTCTTCCAGACAGAATGTGCCTGTGCCTCAGTATCTTTGTGATGAGAATATTTTCCCCTAGTGTCTAGCCTAAATATTTATTTTTATGGTTTAAGTTCATTTCTGCTTTAGCTAATGACACCAAAGTTCTTTCTTCCCAATTAATTTCTCACCCCCTGAGCTTGATGCTTTGCCTACAATCTGGCCACAACTGATGAACCTGAGACTGCTGATTGGATTTGGAAAACTGTGAGTCTCAGGGCAGTGTGTCTATCTATGCCTTCTCTAGTGGTCTGAAACTGGCACACCTCTCAGAGATCTTCCAGTCTGCTGAATTGGCCATCAAGCCATGAAACATTCATTGCCTCTGGAAGGATTCAAAGTAATGCTCGTGAAAAAAACAGACTCCTAGGATTGGGGTTTTTCTTTGTCACCTATTACAGGAACATTCTGTTAGGGTTTTTAACATAAGAAATAGATACAAAGACATGTTGTAGACTGTGTGATTAGTACAAAGGAAAGCACTGCCTCATCAGTGGGATAATGCTTTCTTTCTAAGTTGTAGCACTTCTAATCTTATGCTCTTTAGTGAGATGACAAACGTCAGCCTGTGCATTAAGTGTTTTTAAATGGCATAGAGTTTTTTGTTGCATGATGGTTCCAACTAATGCTTTACATTATTATCTCTTATGCTCATTAAAGGAGATGTTTAGCTTCTATCAAAGTAAAGGACTTAGTGTTAGGTGAGGAAAATAACACTGGTTTGAAAATAAAACAGAGTATAAGTAAAAGAAAGAACTATTGCTGGTGAAAAGGGCTTTGATGAGAACAGTATTGAGAATGGCAGGAATGTCTTTTACTCTGATAATTTCTTCTCTATTAATGGCCTATTCTGTTATGATCAATAAAAACTCCTTCAAGGGTCACAGTGCTTCTCAAGTTGATTATTGCAACAAAAACAAATTGGTTCAAAGCCTCTCCTAAGTAAACAGTTACTGATAACACTTTATCCTCTCTGCCCACTGCTCTTCACTAGGGCTTGGTCTTGTCTAACAAAGCAACTGGAGACAGCAGCCTTGGCTAAACCTCAATGAGGAGATTCACTAAGGCATTTTCCTGGCCCCTGCTCAACCTCGCCTGGTACCAGGTCAATTCACTTCCCTTCTACTGAGGTGGAGGGATGGAGCTTGGCATTGTCTGGTGGTCAGAGATATGTGTAAACTTTTCCAAGGCTCTTGTCCTCATTGCTGACTATCGGCCATGCTTTAGGCCTGGAGCTCTTCCTCTGTTTGTTTAATTCTCCCATTTCATGGCAGAAGTCAGGAACAGAGTTTAATGATTTCCCCCCTGAAGTTTTCCAAGAGCCTTCAGAGTATGGACAGATTGCCTAGCAAGCTCCTTTTTGCCTCTTGCATCCTTAGGAGATGGTCCTCTTGAACTTCTAAGATCCTTTGCTGACTTTTTCAGAGTAACAGCCGGCAAGAATACCTGAAATTACAAAACAGGGTTATTTTCTCAGCTCAGGCACATTCTTCTGGAGTAAAATTGCAATGTCTCAGAGGACCTTTGGGCCTGTAGAGAGTGTAATAGGATTGGATTGGTGCCTGGCACGTAGGCAGTGATCTCCTCACTCTTGCCCACAAACCTCCTGCTGTCTGCAGGCTGAGAACCTCTTGCCCCAAGCCCTTGAGGTCGTGTGTTTCTCCAGCCCAACCAAGTGTGTGGAGAGCAACTGCAAAGGCTGAGCTGGTTACACAGCTATGTTAATTGTTTTGCCTCTGGGTCTCTAGTATCATTTAGTTTTCCTGAGAACTCCTTGCAGTTAACCAAATACTGGCAGTTCATCTCAGACACTTCAGACTTACACCACATAAAAACCTTTCCTAAGCAGGCAAGTAATTCTTTCCACTTCAAGTCAAATGAATGGATTTCTACTGGAGCCTTTTGCTTGTTATTAATACTAACAGTGAAAGTAATATTTAATCTGCCTCATGTGCCTCTGAAAGACCAAAACTGTCTCAACTCCCACTCAGATGTCTGGAAGAACAAGCAGTTTCTCACCATTGTCCCTTCTAAGAGATAATCTTGCTTTCCTCAGTTCAGAAAAAGCTTGTGAACTTTAGGGAGCAGAGGGGGAAAGAGAAGTATCTGTAGTGACTTCTTGTACTTTTCACTTCTGTGACTACCCAGGAATTGGTGCTTCTTTTGGTAATTTCATTCCACAGCCTGACTTTTTCCATACAAATCAAGGAAAAGAGGCATTTGAGGGTGGCATTTACCTCAGCAGACATAACTCAAAACCACAGTGTTGAGGTCTACATCTTTGTAAAGTCATATTTCATGATAAAAAAGGAGAATTACACTTTTAAGGAGGGATTCAACTGACCTGTTTTAGGCATCTAAAACATCTAGGAAGAGAGAAATAATGTTCAAAATTTGTTGTATTTATGTTTTTAATAAAGTGATTATAAAAGGGCCTTTAAATAACCAGATCACATGCACAACCATGCTGGCTGTTTCATTAAAGAACCTCACCTAAATGTCTAGAGTGGGACTCGAGCAGTTCAGTCTCAGGTTTTTTATCCATGTTTCTCACATGACTGAAATTTTAATTATAATTTTATTCATAGCCTGCTCTGTAACTGAACTCAAACAAGGTGCTATGTCAGCGAGAGAGGAAAACATGGTGCTGCTGATTTTTTCTCTGGTCCTTGCCAAGTTGTCCTCCCTCATTTATTTCCAGAAGAGTCTGCTCTGTGTCTGTTCCAAAAAGAGACTTTTTTTCTCTCTGCAACACATAGGAGGAAGGCAAAATGTGTCTGAGATCCCACAATGCCATCTTTATTATTTGGAGAAAAGTTTATCTTGCAAAATTGATTCTCTCTCCCAGAATTCAGTTTGTCTTTCCATTGAGGTCTGACTTTTTAACCACGCATGAAAGCAACAACTCACTTGTGCTTTGGGGATCTCTTGCACTGTTGTACCTATGCTTCTTTAAGTGAATAGAGATGACCTCTTGTCAGAAACTGAATAATGACAGACATGGGCTACAGGAGCCTTTGTTTTAACCCAGTGCAAAGCTTCTGAAGTTCTTAGTGATAAAAGTCTTGAAGTGGGAATTAATACAGGGAGGTGTTTTTGCTTGCATTGTGCAAGAAGCCAAGCTGGAAAGTCAGTTATGGCCCCTATGCCTTTAAAGTCAGTAGATCTGTGAATTAGCCATCCATAATCTTCAGGGATGTCAAATTAAAACTGTGTTAAAGTGAGAAAGAAATACATTAGAAAACCTGGCAAGCATTCAAATCTAAGCTCACTGTTCGTCTTGATCCTGTTGATTTGAAAGATTTGCATTTCAGACCTTTCAGAAAACATTAAGTTATTCTTTCAGTCATCTCATAATGTCAACACATTGGTCCAATATTAAGGTACTCAGATATGCAAACTCTTCTCAGTTTACATACTATGCATATGTGATAACTTTCATCTTGGTTATAATAAAGACTGAAGCAACAATTTCCTAAGCCAAAAGAATTTAACATTCTTAAACTAAAACACTGCTTCCTGTTCATAAAGCTGATTTAGGCTCAGAGCTTCTGTGGTTTGAGTGTGGAGGAGGTTGCATAGCACAAATTAAAGCAAATACATTTCCTTCCAAGTGGTGCTGTCAGAAAGTGACTTCTGCTAGACTCCAGTTTTCATGTAGAGGCGTTTGCAGTATCATAAATACCTGCTCTTCCTCCTCGCGTCAAGAGTCCCTGAGACCTCGGGTTCCCTAATTTCCTTTTTGAGCACAGATTCCCTGACAGGGTTCAGCACAGTTTAGTTTAGTTTAGTTTAAATTT
Source organism: Zosterops lateralis (assembly GCF_965231275.1). Classification (NCBI taxonomy): domain Eukaryota; kingdom Metazoa; phylum Chordata; class Aves; order Passeriformes; family Zosteropidae; genus Zosterops; species Zosterops lateralis. Next base: position 66,477,924 of record NC_139765.1, read on the forward strand.
GCTGCCTGGTGGGTTGAGTTCTTTCTTTTCTTTCTTTAGCCTTTGCTGTTTTCTGTTAAAAGCTGTCGTGCATTTGAAGGTCTCCGATTAAAGGCTTGACTTTGCCCTTTCTGCATAAAACAGCAGGAATCTGAGCCCTATAGCCCCCAGGAGTGGATTCTCATGATTTCCCTCATTTATTCCTTTCAAATCTAACTTTTATTGCTCTTCCTCCTCTGATGCATTTTGCAGAGTCTTTCGTTCTGAAGCTGGCTCAATTAGAGCTAAGGGAGCTCTTTCCTGGTGCTGTCAAAGCTTCCTGGAAATTCCCATGTACCATAACCTTGCAAAGATTTCCCCACCTGCTGGATTTTCTACTTGTTCACCAAGTCAGCTCTCTGTTAGCCCCAAAAGACAGGAATACTAACTGGATCAGGATGAGGCCTTTATAGCTTCCATCTTCTGTTCAATGGATGCGATTTTGGTTAAAATGGTTCATTCCTTTACACATTAAAATCATCCTACTGATTACTTCAAGATGTTGCTCTGGCTTTGTGTGGCTTAACCCGATAATAGCAACAATTACAAAGATATTTCCCTGCTGAACCTCGAAGAACACACCATCTACATTGCTCCAGTCCTATAGCCTGGGCTGTATTCAACTTCAGGGTTCAGTGGTTTGGGAAAACATTCTCACGTTTATGTTCTCTCCTTGTACCAAGGGTCTATAATCGTATGCCTTTGCTCCAATATCTCTTAATGTGGCAGAGGACTAATTGCAATACAGGCAGCCACTGCACCTACACAGGGAATGCTACACTTTGTCCCCAGGACTGACCCACCAGGATGTTGCTGTTACACCAGTGCTTTTGATGATTTGGTTTTTCTTAATCTAGAACTGAATTACATAATTTGAAATTTAATATTAACATATTCCTGCTGTGCCTAGGAATGTATTTTTTTTTTCCTAATGTCTTTTCAGCTGAAAATGTATCTCTGGCATAAAATTGAAGGATCTCCACTGATTTTCACTGAATAACTTTTGAGTTGCAGCACCATAAATATCAGGGAAGCAGACCAAATTATTCTTTTGTACCATTTGAATTCACAAATCCACTAGTACTAGCCCTCTTGTGATCATAGCTGTAATTAAATTGACTAAGGGGGCTGTTTTTATGGATAAACCTTTGTTTGTGTCCCACCAGGCTTCATATTTACTGCTTAAATCAGTCAAAAAGTACTCACAGAACCAGGAAACAACTCTCCTTATGACTCATACATTACTAGCTCCAAACTGTTCTTAAACTGTTCCAGCCCAGAGTTAACATATTTTTTAAAATAAATCCCAACTGTCAGTGGATGACTAGAGGTACAGAACTCATGTCTAAAAATTATTTGGTTCCTAATGTCACATCGTGTTAAAAATTTTTGTGAATTAGGCTAGACGTTTCATAATTCTGGACATCTGTCTTTGACAAATAAATATGTCATAGTCAAGCAAAACAGCCCTAGGAGAATATTAAAAATTCTACTACCTTTTTAAAAAGAGACTAGCATAATGAATTGAGAGAGTTAAGGCCGTGTTTTCCACAAATACAGATGAACAGGCAGCCTAAGATTATTAAAATGACAACAAAGGCTGTAATTTCATAAAGTTTTTTACCTGTAGCTTTCATAATACATCCAAGCTCTGTGATTTCAATGACCCTCTACGTGATTTATTCAAAAATGTGGATTTTGCCTGGATGTTCCTGTTGATCATGGGTTTTATCTGGTCATTTGAAAGTCCATTTCCTGGATTATTTTTTTCTGTGGTTCGGTTTAGTTTCATTCTGAGAGCTGAGAAATGCTGCAGATATTAAGCAGGGTAAGACATTGTTCTCTGTTCCACCTGCTAATTCTCCATGGGATATTCAACACAAACTTGTCACAGAAGCAAACTGCATCTCAACATGTAGGAAGTGTAGAACAGAAACAATACAGAGGAGAAAGCATTTTCTCTTTTTGTGAACTATCTTTACCTCACAGACTGTTATTCCACCGAGCAAACTCAAGATAGGTAAAAGAAAATGCACTTTGCAGGCTCATCTTGGATCAGTTGGAATCCTCAATATCTTTAATGTGCTCATATTTTTACCACTTCACTGGTGATGTTGTCTGGCAGACATTGGCTGTGTTAAATCCAGCAATGTTTCTTCTGTAGACCAGCCATCCTGCTGTATAATAAAATACCCCCAAAAATCTGCATTTTGCTAAAATAGATGCCATGATTATCTAAGACAGCCTGCTGGGAACTTGCAGAGTTCAAAGCTACATTTATATTTTCTACAATAAAAATGGCAGTCTGATTCCAGTTCAGTACTTTCCTTGCTACTTTCCCTGAACAATGACAGTTGTTGACATTATCAATGGTTATCACCATCTACCTTCTCTGCATTTTAATCTTTCCTTATACTGTGGTAAGTGATATTCCATTAATCAAGGTGTTGTCATTTAAAAAAAATTTTTAAAAAAAAAGCCCAGAAGAATCTTTATCAATTTTCTCTTGTTAAGTTCAAAAACAATCCTTTTGTACCAGGGATTTTCACTCCTTTTTGCTAAACCTTTCCTATTTTACCCTGTGGAGGCAGATTCTGCTGAAAAAATATTATAATTAGGATTGTGTTTCTCAGAAAAGTAGAAAAGCATAGATATCAAGAAGTTAATCCTGGACCCATGAAGAATCACAGGCTGAAAACTGAAATTTTACTGTTGTTGGGGAATAGCATTAAAAAAAAATCTTTACCTTAGAATCAGGCTTGGAGCTACCAGAACACACACTGAAATCAGCATTTCAGACAGATTTCTGGCTAATGCTTTGGAAGAACAGACAACTATATATATTAAGTTTTTCTTTACCTAAACGCTTTTCTGCAGTACTTTCCTCTATCTTATCCTATTGATGTGGGATTTTGCACTCTTGGCTCCCTAGGAATGCACCTCCAGCCAAAGGATTTACCCAACACCTCTTTATCGTTTCAAAAACCAGCATCAGCACTATTTATGCTGAAGTGTATTAGTAGAAACATATCTCACCATGATGACACACCCTACCTGTGCTCTTAGTTCAGCAGGTGGCTCCCATCTTTTCCCATCATCCTGTCAGCTACATCTCCATCTATGTGTCCATGTCTCAAATGTCTGTGTCCTGACACAGAGCATAGTCTGATTTGGGATTCCAGAGTGGGATGTCCTGCACATTTGTCCAGTTGGGTGCCCCCAAAACTGTATTTACTTCTCATTCTGTTTATAACTGGAAAAAAATGAAGCAGATTTCCCTTTCCACATCAGTGTGGCAGCTTCTCACGTCACTTCTTGACAGCTTTGTTCAACCTGTTAAAGCAGAACTGTGAACTGCCATGAGAAGGTAAAACTCCACCAGTTTGTTTGCCTGATTGAAGATTTGTGGCAGGTGTCCTGAAACCCCTCTGTGATATCAGCTCACACATGTAGCTTCTCCTCAGCTCATGCAGGCACACAAAATGTTCACAAAGATGATATATAAGGCTGTTGAGCATCCTGATGAGTGTGCAGCTCAGCTTCCCACACCTCACATCTGGCAGAGACTTGTCCAGCTCAACTAGTGAAATCCATGAGCTGCCTCTGTGTTATTAAGCAAATAGAAAAGTCCTTACCTCCTTTTTGGAATACCAGAAACTACAAATAGTTCTGCTAATCTTAGTCTGGCCATAGTGACCTGAGGCCATTTTTAAAAATGGCTTTGGGAAGGAGGAAGTCCCCAAGTGTAGCTGTTGGAAGGGTTAGACATCCTGCCTACATAAAACCAGATTAATTAATCTCCTCCAGTTCAGGGAGAGCCAGTGTCCCTGCTTTTAAAGCATTTTTTTCTGGGTTGGGATGAACCTGTCTCCCTTGAGGTCTCCGCCTCTCTGCACTGATGAGAGAGGTAGCTCTGTTGACACACATGGCTAGGCTCCAGGCCTTTGAATGATTAAAATTAAATAGGATTAAATTCACCCATTTTGCTTATTTTTTTTCACCTATTGTAAGAGCTGAGAATAATTTACCTAACCTTCTTTCTTCTCACTTGAAGTTTGGAGGTAGTAATTTTTTTATCATTTTAAAATTTCAGATTTTTTTTTAGCACAAACTACAATGTATATTACCAGTGGAAATATTTTGATATAGTAGGGACTTTGCCACATGCTTCAGTTGTTTTTATATCCGTTATTGCTGTGCCATTTTAACGCAATTTTCCGCAGACTCCCGTGTTATTAACCTGCATTCATCATTTATATCCCTCTCCTGAGGCTTGTTGTAAGAGGCTATAGAAGGAGATAAACAAATTACAGATACAGGAATTAATTGTTGCCTCACTGGAGCACGTCTCCCAAGGAACTTTAGGAGCACTGGTTGGAATGAAGCAGCCACACTGATGGGAATGGTAGGAAGGTTGAATACAACTGGACAAAGCCATATACAGGGACAGATAGGAGAAAATGGAAGGCACTGAAAGTGAACAAAATTAGTGCAGGCCTCCAAGGAATGAGGCTCTGCAAATCAGAGGTTAAACACTCCTCCCAGCAAGGTTTTCTCCCTGTTGTACAAACAGCCTGTTCTGCAAACCACACCACCTCTGATGGGCTCATTATACAGCTCTGCCCCTTCTTTCTGTTTAGTTCCTTGCCCACTGAGGTTCAGGCATGGAAATCCCTGCTCCCTCACAAGGGAAAGGAGGCAGAGTGCCACAACTCTTCCTGTCAGATCCTGGGTGTCCCCTGCTCCCAGCCCCATCTCCAACCCAGGACAGCTGCCCAAGGCTTGGCAGCACAGCCCTGGAGGAGGGCAAGGGCAGCATGGGGAAAAGGGAAAAGGAACACAGTGCTGAGAAGGAAAACATGGTTAAAAGAACAGTAGAGAGAAGAAGGGCCATGAGGGTGAAGTGAGTTCAGAGGAATGTGAGGGCACATCAAAAAGATTGTGTCTTTTAAGGAAGCATATGGTGCCTTGAACCTCGGGGGAGCTGTGTTGTGCTACAGTGGGTAATGACAAAGAGCAGCAGACTGCTCCTTTCCCTGAAAGTCATGTGGTTGGAACAGATAAAACACGTCAGAGGAGAGATGAGTGACTGGCCCAGTGTCCAACAGGAGCTCTGCACTGGAGCCACTGAGAGCACCCAGGCAAAGCCCAGCCAGATGTGCCAGCAGTGAGGGAGGGACTGCTGCCCCTGGGAGAATGGGGAAAACCTGGGGGACAGAGAACTGTGATGAGGCAGAGGGTATGAAAAGGGCAAGGGAAGGGTGCAAAGCTTGGCTCCAATAAGATTTGCTAGCCTGACCTCAAGTGTACACAGAGCCCGTGAGAGAGTGGGAGCATGACTGAGTTCTTTGCTTGGAGCAAAAATAGAGGCTGTGAAAGAAACGGGAAAGAAGCAGGCAGATACAAAAGAGGAGAAAGCTGAGGAAGAAAGGAAAAGAACATGAAAACACTATCCTCAAAACCAAGGCAGACATGCCAGCCATATTAATTTCCAGTACAAATGCCCTTCCTCCACTGTAGCTCAATGAGGGATCTGACCACGGTTGTTTACGTTGTGTGTTTTCAATAATAGTAATAATGACAACAAAAAAACCAAAGCCCAGAATTAAATGTCAAAGGCTCAGCTTAATTCTGAAAGAGGAACAGAAGGAACAGCTTTGCATGGAGGTGAATGTGTTTTTCTCCTGTCTACAGAAGAGTTTTGTGGGTGGTTTTAAGAAGTTTCAGTGGTGGAGCTGATAGTCCTAAGAAACAATCTCTTCTGTTATATTCTACAGTTATTTTTTTAGCCACAGCTGTCAATCACACCGCTTTTCAAAGAAGGGAAATGTCAGTATCTCTGCTCCATAGAGAAAACACAGAGATGAGAAACATCTTGGCCAGTATCAGTCAGTAGAGTACCTGTAAGGCAGCCAGCACCAGTAAGAACCCCACCAACAGGATCCCAGCCTGGCCCACACCTCCTTTATGTCCCCTCTGTGAGGGCTGGGAGATGCAAGTGCTGATCAGCTGAAAAAGTCCTGTACCTCATTCAAAACCACAGGGTGGATTCCCATTTGCCTTGACTGCTGTGTGGCCAAAGGGAAATGGTCATTTCCATGCCACATCCCAGAATGTGGGGATCTCTACTGGAAATATGAACTGGAATTAGTGAATGCAGGAGTAGGAGTCAGGTTTCTTGGCTTCATTATAGTCATTCAGTATGACTGGGAGGAAGCAATTAATGCTTTGGGCAATGATATCCAAAGTCTGAAATAGACACCTCTGTTTAATTCTTGTGCTGTAGAAAGAAAATAAATCTACACATAACAGCAACAGCAATAACTGGAAATTAGGGAGATGTTTTCCCCACTTGTGGAAACATGACCTGTTCAGAAGGTCTTGTACCTTCTCCTGCAGCATCTGGTGCTGGCCACTCTCTGACACAAGATGCTGGGCTAGATTGGACTTGGGTGCAGTCCAGCCTGCAAATATCTATGTTCCTAAATAAGTTGTTGTGAGAAGTTTTCTCACATTCTGTTCCTCAATCTGTGTAGAAAAGTCCAAATAGAGCATAATCTTCTCCTTTGAGAAATCTCACATTACATACTTTCTTATATTCTGAAGCAAAATTCCTTTCAATGCTCTCTTCAAAGCACTTGTACTCCTGACAGGGAGTTTTGTAGTGTGCTTATCAAGGCTCTGTTTTCCCAGTGGAAGGCCACAGCTAATTACTACAGTCACAGAGTCTTTGTGTAGTGGATCTCAAATACCTTGCCATCTTTAAAACTGTCTGGTCGGTTCATTCTTGAAATGACCACCTAAAATAACAGTGTGGGTAGAGATTCTCTGCTTGCTTTGCAGTTTTTAGCATGAGATCATTTAACACTTTTCATACTTCAAATTGGCCATTTGTTAAACCGGAAAAAAATAATTAGGAGATGAAAACATTGCTTTTGAATCTGAATTCCACCATGTTATGGAAAAATATTTCTTTTTGTGCTAAAAGTGGAGGATAGACAAAGAACAGGTATTTGTTTAAAAACTTGAGAGGCCAAACTGGTGCATGGATGAAATTGCTAATTTTCATTTTTCCTTAAATTCAGATGGGTGTTCTTTTAATATAGTTTTTTACCATTAAAGAAGGGATTGTGGCTTCTATTACATGCACCTTGTTTCACAGGAGAAAAATGTCTATGTTCATTGACTGGTGCCATTTCAAAAAGGTCTGTGATGATTGTGGAAAAATGCATTGTCCCAGGACACTGGCAGACAGAGTGCAGTATCTGAAACATCTGGAGAGGTAATAGTAAGAGATGTGCCTGGTTTTCTTTGAGGGCCAGATCTCAGAGGGGATGCTCAGTACAAGAAACTGGTAGATAATGGATCCAACACTGAAGACAGTGATGAGCAGCCTGAGATTTCAGACAATTCTGTGGGAGCAATGAGGGAAAATTCAAATCTACATAACAGGAGTTTTAGGCAGAAAAAAACCCCAACAAACCTTTAGGAGAACCCTTACGTTGTGGATTTCCAGAAGCTGAGAAATTTTTTAGGAAAAGAATTGCTAAATATCTGTATTTTGTGTCATTCCACAACATTAAAGGAATTATGGAACATACAAAGGCAGATGACAAAGAAAAACAACCAAACCTCTAAATCCAAGTAATGAGACAAAACAAAGAAAGCAATCAGCCAGATCCATCATCTTCATTTCATCCAATTTATACCCACTGTAGAGCTGACCCTTGTAGGAAAAGAAAGACCAGTCAGTTATTGCCCAGTCATGCTGGGTATTACAGTCCCTCCCCACAGACCACTGGTGGCCCATACATTGATTTTGCAATCAGACCAAAAGCAACATCCTTAACACCACACTGGATTATTGCCCTGACTCTGACTCAGGGAACATTTCCTCTGGCTCTTGTGTTTTCCTTGGAGACCTTTCCATCTAAACATTGACCAAGCTCAACCTGCTTCAGCTTTTGAAATATGACAAGGTAATAAATCAGAGCCACAAGCAAGCAGGGCAGCTGTGCTATTGCAGTTTAGAGGGAAGGCTGCCATACAGTGCCAGGACAGATTCCCATTTCACACTGCCAGCAGCACTGTGCGTGTCCAAACCCTACCCCAAAGTCTACAGGATCCCTCCTGTGATCCCACACTCCCTGGGGTGGTGGGGAAAGAATACAAGTAGCCAGGCCATAGTTTTAGTGATTTTCAAAATTAACCTTGATGGCACAGACTTCTTAAACATGCCATAGGACTCTATAAATACCACTCTTCACAGCTAAGCCCTTGTCTCAGGTGTTAGAAACATGTCTTCTGCCCTGGGATGCTCCAGGCTGGAGGGAGGAAAGCAATAAATCCTGATGTTCAACAGCACTGTATCACTGGCAAATCTCTGACCAGTGGAAAAGCCCCAGATACAGATTTTAGATGTTGGGGAGAAATTCTTTACTTGAGTGTGGCCCTGCCACAGAGAATCTGTGGATACCTCATCCCTGGAATTGTTCAAGGCAAGGTTGGATGGGGCTCTGAGCAACCTGGTCTAGTGAAAGGCATAGTCCATGGCAGGGCATTGGAACCAGATGAGCTTTAAAGTCCATTTCAACCAAAGTCTTTCTATGATTCTGTGAAACTGTCCCCATGATCAAAGATGCTGCAGCAGGTCCATCTTCTGCCCACCACAGAAGCCTTTCCTACATAAACCCAGTACACACTCTGCTCCTTCCAACACTCCTCATTCCATTGCAGTCCTTTTGAGGAAAAAGAAATTGGAGATTTGGTGCCCAACACTGGAGGAGCCATTGGGAGACTTCCCGATGAGTTTAGGGAATTTTTATCCAGCACATAAGTATCAGAGAGTGGAGCTCTGCTCCACAGCTGCTTCACTGCCAGACTCCTCACGGCAAGGCTGGCAGCTTCCTGCTGGAAAGACAAATCCTCTTCCAGGCACTTGCAGCCAGCTTACAGCTGCTGCAGCAGTTTTGAGGAAAATTTGTCCCTCTACTGCCAGCACCAATTTGTGCACATTTGCAGGTGTGACAAATTTGCTTCAGATGACCTCTGGGAAGGCAAAAGCGTTGCCTTGAAAGTGTGTCAGTGATACCACTTAGCACTCACATTTTCTACTTCAAAGTGTTCTACCAACATTAATGAAGTGAGCTTAAAAATAAGAGCTGAAAACACCCTAATAATATGAAAATACTGCCCTGGAACAAGTATATAAGCAAGAAGGCAACAAAGCCATTATAAAATGAGGACATTAGTATTTTCTTTTCTTTAATGAGCTTGCTTTACCCAATCTAATTTAAAAGTAGCTCATCTGTTTAGCTGAAACCCTCCAGTCATTTTTTGATAGGACTGTGAGGTGGAATATAGCAACTTGAGATGTAAAATTTCAGTTCTGTGACCCTGGTGGCCTGGGAGAATACAGTATTCTATTTAGAAAGATCTTAAATTACTTCAGTTATCACTCCAGACTATTTTTAAGATATATGTAAATATATGGTACAGAGTCCCTCAAAGAAACATTCAGCCCCCATTCTGAAGCTCTGAGACTGAGGAACTCAGCTGAGATTTGACCAGGAGCTGTACACAGTTACAGGTGTAGTTTTCTTCTGAAAGCATCATCAGGACACACATAGCTGTGAATAGATCAAAGAGGTTTGAACAAAGCAAGCAAAAATTGCTAAATCCAGGCTTCTCATAAGTTAGTCTCCCATTGCTTTTAATAGGGTTAGGATTTTGCCTGCTGGACTGAATTCCCAGCTCTACACTGAATTCACTGTAGCAGAAATCCCTTAATCTCTCTGTGCATCCTTCTCTCTGTGCTCTTTCCTATCTCCTCATCTGTGGATAAGGATGATCCTAACGTCTGCCTCCATGGGTATTATGAGAACTAATTAACTGAGCTTTCAGGAAAAATTTAGCAGCAAAGGCAAATTTCTCCTGTGGAGATAAAAAACACACATACACACACAAAAGGATAGATACAGATATTTGTGTGCATTGATAGATATACACATATAATCTGGTATATATAATATACCTATCACCTGCCAGACCTTTCTTAATGTCAAGGCTCTTCTTTTCTTTGCCTTGTCTTACTTTTACAATCCCACTATTTTTAAATGCTGTACTTTATCCAAAGCCAGTGCAGAGATGTCAGGCAGGTAGTTATTAAAAAGAAAAAAAAAAAAAAAGAAAAAAGAAAAGCCTTTGCTTTCTCCTTATTTAATAGCATTTTTGTTCTGCAACCATTGTTCCTGCCAGTCAGAAAAACTGCTTGTTTTTTAATGAAAAATCCTAACAGCAACAAATTGCAACCCTCCCTTTCAACACAGACATGCCCTTTGAATTTAATTATGCCTCAGGCAATGCATTATAACGAGCATGTGATAAGTGACACCAAAAATCTTCCAACAAACACAGCAGATATCCCCCACTGGGCAAAAATAGCTCAGTACTGGATTGTCTGTTTTGGTTCAAGCCCGATCAGGGCCAGAGTCTACCCGATTTACCCCACCTGGGCTGAGCTGGGGTGTCACAGCTCGACCCCACTGATGCTGAGAGCACTTTCTGCCTGCCCAGCATCCCCTCCCTGCGCATCCCTGCATCCCCGGCTCCCGCAGCAGAACTCCAGCCCCCAGGAAAAGGGATGGAGGGCTCTGTCCCAGGACAGGGACGTTCCTGGAAGGGTGATTCAGAGCACCCAGCAGGAGCTGAGAGGAGCTGGGTGCAATGGAAGTGGAGGAGTTTGGAAGGTTTCCTTTCCTCCCAGAATAATTTCTCACAAGCTGTGTCAACTATCCACAGTTAAACAAATACTTGAAGTATCTATCAACATTTCCCGTTTGGAGGGAGAGGCAGCACCAATTCCCTTTGGTTTTGTTGTCTTGGGAGCTGCCACAGTCAGCGAGAGGAGACTGCCTGGGATTTTTCTGATTGTTCGCAGAAGAAAATTTCCTTTGAAAACAAACACCCACTGCCCTGCCTGTAATGCAACACCAGGGTCAAACTCTGTCCTTTGCATCCTTCTGGATGCTAACTTGGGATAATGCAATGCCCCTGAGTTATTTAACTCTTCTGGGATGGCCAGGGACTCCAGATCATAGAATCATTAAGGATAATTAAGGCTGGAAAAGATCTCCAAGATCATCAAGTCCAACATTTGACTGAATGCCACCACTCCCACTACACCCATATAACAAACTGCCATGTCTACTCAGGTTTTGGCCACCTCTGGCAATGCTGGTGGTGCATAATGGTTGGGTCTACTTATTACTGGGATGGAAAGTATTCATATGCACAGGGAGACAACAGTCACAGATGCCTCCTGACTGCTGGTGGGCAAATATCAAGACAAGTTCTATTTAACCTCAAAAGCCATATGGATGTAAACATAAAATGAAGCAATTCCAATCCTGCCAGAGGGTTTTGTTATTTTAAAGTAGCTGCATTGGACGTGGTCTCTGTCTTCCATTTCCTTTCCTGTCAGTTCAGGTGCCTTGGCTTACTGACATTTTAAGAGAGGCGAGTTTTCAGTTGTATATCAGATATAGCTGCTCTGGGTCTGAAGACCCTCTTAACTCATGTCAGGGAGCTGTTTCCCTGCTGTGGTACAGCTCTCTCATGAGCTTCTGCAACAGCTGTTTTCATTGAAGTCTTAAAGATGAAAGACAGACAAAGCTTTTAGAAAGAGAGGGCTGGGATGCACAATCAAGTTATTGCAGTTTAATGCGTTTCTGTGCAGCAGCTGAGCCACACCAGCCAGCTGGGTTCACACCCTCAGCTTCAGTAAATGCAGGATTTAAACTACACATTACCATGGCCTGAGTATGACTCCGGTCAGACATCCACAATAAATCATTCACTTTCTTGGGCACAACACCATCATGTAACTGAGTTCTCCAGATATTTGAATGCTTAATTCTTCCTTTCACCACTAACTTGCCCCACAACCATGTGTTTTACGACCTCCTTGGCTTTCAGATTTCAAATGTAAAATGAATATGAGGAGTGCTTACACAAAAGAGTATTCTAAGAACAAATATGAGAGCCTGTGTGGTGCTGAGATATTCTGGATACCTGGCCCAAGGGTCATTTTAAACACCTCATTCTGCTAAGAGGAATCAGAACAGCAGTGCTTTGCTTTCAGTCACCCCCAGTGCTCCATGTTATTTATGCAGCTGTGGAGCTGAACAATTACTTAATCTTGTCTTTTGCTGCAGTAAACAGAAGCCAACAGAGCTTCATTGCTATACAGGAGCTGAGGAGCTGCATCCCTTTGTTGCATGTTTTAATGTGAACCTGTGAGTCACGGCTCATGTACCAAAATATTTCCAAGTACATCTCCTTTCAAAGACAAAATTTTAGGAGCTGCTGTCATGTGTCACACATAAACAATGTGAAGGATAACATCAAAAGCTTGGAAAGTGTGCAAGTACACCAAAAGGAAGGAGGGTGATTTACTGAGCTTTAGTCAGTGCAGTATAACTCCATGAGTTTTACACCTAGAGGACTCGGATTGCTGTAACTGTTACCTGTGAATAAAGCTTCCCTCTGGCAAGTGATAATTAATTCTTAGATTTTAGAAGTTTCTGAATTTCAGAGACCCCTGAGCACATTTGTATGAAGATTAGACATTGTTTCTTTTCTCCTTTTCTCTTTGAAGTCTTTTCTTCAAAGATTGCAGCTCACTGTTCAGACTGCATAAATCCTCTCCTGACAGAGTCTGCTTTTCTCTGCACTCACAGAGCTTTGAGTCTAACTCTGCTCTCCCTTACTCTGCTCTGTGCCCCATCAAAGAACAGAGAGATTGTCAGCACCACATCGCTGCCAGTGGGGAGGAGAATCAAACCCTTTGCCAAATACATCAAGTGAATTGCTCACCCCCTGTGGGGAAAATTTACCACCTAACAATGCAGTAATTGATATTGATGGTGTGTGTTGTTCACATTTCAATTTTTTAGAAACTTGTTTTCAGGCTTGTCAGAAGCCGGGTTACAGTGATCAAAGGTCGAAATCTTTATTTCCCTGTAAAACAACTTCCCTGGGGCTAGCGCTGATGGAGGAAGAAATTTGTGGTTTTGGAAAGAGATTTATACAAGGCACGTACCTAAACTAAAAAAGACTCAAGATACTAAATTACAAGAGTGATATTTTCTTCTTATTTACTTACCTATGAATTGTAAACAATGGCTCAGATGCTCAAGAAATGAGCTCATCCATATTTTTAGTTGGAGTAGTGAGTGCTGGGTCCATAGAAATGCAGCTGAGTTCTTAATGTTCACACCTTAGATGAACTTCTTCTGTCTTCTCAAGTTGTGCTCCTCTGACCTTGTCTTGAAACTATATTTTGCAACTTCTTTTCTAATGAAAAAGAAAAGGAGAAGCATTTGTTTTCTTTTCTATCCCGTTGAACTAATTTTGGGAAGGGAAGGGAAAGGAAAAGGGAAAAAGGAAAAGGAAAAAGGCGAATGTTCATATAATCCAGGAATTCCTTTTCTTTACAGCTTGGGATAAACAACCCTCATGAGTGAGAAGTTCGAAAACCAGTGTTCCACCTTTATAACTCACATAATGTTCTAGCTGTATGCATAGCTGAATTTCAGGGTCTTGATGTTAAATAGTACAAATCTTCAAATATTTCTACTGCTACCTCTGGCCTCAGCTCCCTCCCTCAGTGACCACTGTCAATGACCCATTGTGTGAGGAAGCCACTGCTGAGGTCAATAAAAGTTGTACCATCCAGTCAAATTCCTGTACATTGTACATTAAGTTTCTACTCAATGTGATCACAGTGATGACCCAAGACAAGGAATGGGATAAGAGGAAACAGTGTTCTACAGTCTGGCCAAAACTGACACCTTTCCATGTGGCAACATCATGGGTTTAGCAAAATCACTTCATGCTGAAAATACATGGCTGTATATGCAGTGATGCAGATTATATTTAATTTTCACACTGCCTTGCTCATTAGCAAGTTCCTTAAAAATACCCCAAACTTTCCTAGGCATTGGATAGTACCAGAGTAGTGAAGTATCTTGCCCAAGACATCAGGGCAATGACAGAAGAAGGAATAGAGCCTGGAGCACACATACACATACATTCCATCTTCAAACCACTCTTTATGTTACATTACTTCCCAATTTAGTGTCCCAACTGGTCTAGTCATGCCCAGTCCTCAAACACTCTTGACTTTTCTCTCACATCATCTCATAGAAACATCCTTTGTAGCCTGACAAAGGAAATATTTCTAACTCCTCTTACGAGTCTTTTGGTTTTTTCCCCTAAAACTTCAATGCACAGACCTGAAATTTCGGGTCACTTCTTGGAATTGCCGCCCTGGGCCCCACCTTGAATATTCACATCACAGCCCCGTGGTGGCCCAAAGTGCCGGATACACAAGTGCAACTGCACAGGAGAGCTCAGTCCAGGGGCCACAGGCCAGATGACAAAGAGCCAGGGAAGGAGGTTCATAGCTGAATGTCTTTGCCCAAGGGAAAGCAGCCCAAAGAATACAAAATGTCGGCAGAGGGCATGTTGCCCTTGATTGAGCCCCCCGCTGGCTGGAAACCCAGAATTAACAACAACAACAACAACAAGAAAATTAGTAAGGCTTGCCAGCTGGGGAGAGACATCTGGCTAGTGATCAGAGGGGCATGTGAGTCAATTAATCCATCTCAGAGCTGGATTAGCACATTGAAACATGCTTCCCTTCACTGCTGCAGAGGGAACCTGTTGAATGAGCTGTAAAGATGAATGGAACTAAAGAAATTTCATTTAGATGAAGAAAAATGGCTCTGAAGTAGTGAGTGGGTGGTTTTTACATGCCTTATGTGCTGCAAGAATTAAGCACAACTCAGAGAATTTAGGGCATGAAACAGCCATTTGGATACAAAAGCTCTTGCATTTCAGATCTCATTGATTTAAAATTTGTATCTAGATATCTGCCAATTTATTTCTCATGTTTGTAGCAGATCCAGGAAAAAAGATATTACAGTGTAGGAAAAATAAATCTTTGAGTCCATTCTTTCACAACTGTGGTAAATCAAGTTACTGTTTCCACAGAAGCTATTCCTGGGCTCTTTTGCTATTATATGGAATGGCAGGACTGTTGCTCAAGGGTATCATGCTGCATTCAGATATGGAGAGATTGAGACTCAGTCTCCACCTTCTCTGTCATTGCAGATCAATGGGACATGGTCTTCTTAAATACTTTTCAGACCATCAGAGATAGGACCTGAAGGGATGACTTTGGCCACCAAGTTCAGTTCTTGCTGTCATGAACCATCAGGTCATGTAACCAAACCCTTTCTTTGGAATTCTTCAACATCCTCTTAAATTTTGCTTTTTTGACTGCTATTCCTGCAGTCAGAAAGCTTTTCCAAAACTTCATTCCTCTGCTGTTTAGAAACTTTTTTATAATTTCCACTGTCTGTTTGTTCAGGACCAGGTTACAGTCATTTGTTCTAATTCCAGAAATGTCTTTTACTCTCCTCCCTTTTGAGTACTCAGACCCCTGAGGTGTCTATGGATAGCTGTCAAAAACTTCAGCTCTCCTTTCACTAAGCTAAACATGTGCAGCCACAGTGTTCTCCCATAAAACAGGCTCATCAGTCCCCTGTGTTTTGTAGTAGTCCTTCTCTCTACCTATATCTACTTCAATTATTATTTTCACAATAATACAAGGATTATACACAAGTTTTAAATTATATGCTGTGCAATGGCAGCAACACCATCTTGCACCTGCAGAAAATAGCCTTTCTCTCTGTACTCTGGAAGTTGTAGTCACTGACTGGGGAGCATTCAACTTTAGGAAAGTATGAGGACTTTCAGTTAGCACCTGGGAGCTTATACTTGAGACCTCATAAGAGGCACACAAGTTTTTCTCATGTCCCTGGATGGTGCCCAGGGACAATCTTGGTGCAGCTATTAGCAAAGCAAATTGAGTGCTAGGATGCATCAGGGAAGATTTCTCTAGCAGAAGTGGTGAGGACTGTCTTTTTGTAATGAGCTAAACAGTGCCAGTGAAAAGACATTGACAATATAATCCTGATTGCCCATACTGAGAAATTACTTGAATGGTCCCTAGAGGTCTTTTGGGGTGTGACATTGTTCTGAATAATTCATTGATGTGTGGGGACATAGTGGGGGCCATTCACCAGATACATTTAAAATGTGCACCTCCTTTTTCAGAAGCTGGCAGAGGCCAGCCGGGTGAGTGCCTATGGGTTTTCCCAATACCTCTGAGGGTCCAGCCCTTGCAGAGAATTAGCAGGACAGCATAATCCAGTGTGTCTTGAAAAAGCAGAAAGATTTTAATAAGGAAAGAAAATAATACAAAAACAAAGGCAAAGCCAAACATAGTATAGACACAAGTTTTCTACTTGCTATAATACTTCGAAAACTGTGGACCTTCTTTGTTCTTTCTCTTTAGTACTTAATAGTTTAGGTGGGCTATTTGGCTCTTGGTTCAATGAGATTAACAACAGGCTTTGAGTTACCCTCTCGGAGCCCAATCCATGTTCTTGTGCTGGCCCTGAGCCAGTTACAAGGAGAAAGGCACAGAATTTTCTGGTTAAACTTCTTAAAATGTCTAAAGGTAAACTGGAACTCTTTTCCTATTTGGAAACATCTGATGAGGGTGTGGGGTGCTTTACTACAAGTGCCCACTACTGTGGGCCTGATTATCTCATTGCTTTAGAATGGTCCCTCAGAGGTTTAATTTATGAGACCAGACACAGCTATAAACATGAGGGTGCAGCTCCTCACTGTGCACAGTTCCGATCATGTCTGCTGATGGCAGAGGAGCTCAAAGGTTGCAGCTGCAGCTCTTAAACAGTGACAGACACCAGAACATGATCGTATCATTTAATGGCTAAAACAGTCTCCAGCCACAGAGTTTTGACCAATGTAACTCTCCCAAGACAGGTCCTGGGAAGATGCTGGAGACTGTCCTAGCCCCAGCAGTATTTACATCAGATCTGTGGGATGGGACCTTCCAGTTCTGGAGCTCCAGAGATTTTCTCTGCACAGCACAGCTGTGTCAGATGGTATCCAGATCAGAGTGGTCCATGACCCATCCTATTTGCCAAGATCGTTTCAGCCAAACTGGCTCAGATATATTGAAGAACTACCTTGGTGATCAAAAGAATCCAGAATTAACTCTATGAGAGCAGGAAAAACCGATTTTGAATGCTTTTGGAAAATCTCCTTTATACTCAAAGAGAGCTTTATGTACAGAAACTGTCCACAGCCCCTGGGAATTTGGTTCTCAATTCCTTTAACTGGAGCATGTCAAATAATTTCAGCTGTCACATGTCATGTCTGAGAGACCATGAGCTTTGACACAATATGTGTCAAATATACCTTCAAACGAATGCAGCACTTCTCTGGGAGGTAATGACAATTGCTGAGCATGATTTCCTTCTGAATAAATATGAAAACTCCACAGACATCAGTCAAAAGAAATTAACTCTCCTTGAAGATATTTCATAGGAACTGTCTTCTTTTCCCTGTCTTTGCTACCTCTCTCCTCTCTCCCGGAAAATGCCAAAGTGGATAAGTTCAGGACTTATCTCTCTGAAAAACAAGGGAGATACAGAATAACGAAAGCCCAAACCCACAAACATCTGTACATAACTAGGGTTGTATGAAGCTGACAGACATCTTGTCCTTATTGCTACTGTGTCACTCAGTGTCCATTAGTGGCTATTGACTGTTGTCCAGCAGACAGTCCCAGAGATAAAGAGGAAGGACTCCCTCTTGACCTGTGTATGAAGCCTATTGCAGTGAGCATGTCACCCCTTCAGGACCCCTGCTTATACTCACACATTGCTCAAAATACAGTATTTGTGAGAAATTCAGTTATCTCCTCAGAGGAACCAGAAAGGAGAGGAGAAGCACTTCTTCCCTTTTCTCTTTAAGTACAATGAAAAGACTCAGTTCAGAACCTGTTCAGATCAGACATCCAACAAAGCAAAGCCCTCTTTGTTAGGGGACTAACAGCAGTTCATTCAAAAGGAAATCTAACTTTAAAAGTGATCATAGATAGATATGTGTACTTGAAAATAAGAACTTCAACATGAAATGCAGTTAGATATAAATAGAGAAAAATTTAAATTTATGGACTTTATAAATACATCCAAACTTACTCTCAAAGTCCATGAATGTACTAAAAGGCCTCCAACATGTTTCATATCACCAGTGGGGAGTATGGAACTTACAGGGATGGGGAAATGTCCCTGCATTCACACTTGACAGAGACCCATGAATTCTATTGAGATTTCATGATCAGCAGATGATAAGTTAATCATGATGAGAGAAAAGAGTCAATTAGGACAGCTCTAGGAGCATGAAGTAGATGTAAATATCCCATTATAGCCATTAAGCAATATTCCTTCAATATGGCACAGCAAGAAACACAGGGAAGAGACTAGGGAAAGATGAGCCTGGCCAAGCTGGTTGTCACCTATGCCAAGTGCAATTGTTTGCTGCCAGCAAACACAAACCACCAGCAGTCACTATCTCAGAAGTGAGAAGTCCCTGATTCAAGAAGGAAAAACAAATGGGTGTTTTAAATTTACCTGCAAACTGCCCTGATTTTATTCGTCTCTAAAAGAACCTGTGGATTCTAAAAAGAAAGTGGTCTTTAAGAGGGATTTTTAGCCTGTTTGATAGGATATTCAGCAGAAACTCTGGGAATAATAAAGGAGTGTTTAAAGCAGGTTGCCTGCCTCGTTCAGCTGTGTCATGGAGCTGATCCAAAGACACCCAGGAACTTTAAAAGGTGCTGGAGCTGGCCCATTGGTTTCTAACCGAGCTGTTAGTGTTTTTGCTTGACATCCTGTAAGGAAAATCACTGGCATTTGGCTTACCCAGGAGATTTCACCATCTGTTATTGTAGAGGCCCAATAATGATACAAAACACAAATAAGCAAAAAGCCCTAACACTCTGTCAAATTTAGTGAGGTCTTAAAATATTCCTGCACAGGTAGAGAATTTTGCTGGAGGAGAATCAACAGAGCAACGGGCTCAATTACATCTGAGTTTCCTGTGTAAGACCTGTCAAGCAACTCCTATCATCACATCTGTAAGTGAGTGTGGGTAATGGGTTTTGTTTAAATTCCTGTGGTGTTTGCTACCTACATCCAGACAGATAATGGACAGATAGCAGAACAATGATCATCAAGAAGCTATCACTTAATTCTTGTTTTATTCTGCAGCTTGCTTGCCTTCATCTGTCTTCCCTTCTAAAGAAGTGAGCACGTTCCTTCTGTCTCAGATGGAAATGCAATGGCCTATTATACATTCATCACAAGTTTTCCATTTTCTATCCAAAATCATGACAGTGATACAAATATGAAAGCCCATAGAATTTGTTTCCAAAAGCATTCAGCTCCACGCATATATGTTTAGCTTTCTGCAACTGAATTTCTTATCCCCCAAAACACACAGTCAACTTCCTTCTAAGCAGCAAACATAACATTTAAGGAGTTTATTTGTCTTACCAAAAACAATAGATATTAAGTATGGTGACAAGGGCAGAGCATCCTACAAAAAATTGAAAAAATCTGTTAGCTTGCTGCAGTTCTATTGATTTAAGAAACACAAAGGGAATATGCTGAACAAGATGAGATGGGAAATTAAGTAGCATCATGTGAATGTAGTAGTAAAGCATCCTACATACTCTCATCACTATCAGCTTCCTGCAGGACAAAAATATGTGTTCAGCCCTGAAAAATATGTCCTTCCAATACAAGCATTGGTGCCCATTCCTTGCCCTAGCTATCTGAATTCCTTTGGGTTTAAAGATGCTGTCAAAGCCTTAAAAGTTGTGAATGCTGTTGTGCAAGTAAAATTAATGACTCCTTTTCTGCTTCCCATATTTTAAAGATTTAAATGAGTCTTTTTGCTGGGGAAAAGATGAGGAGGTGCAGAGGGGCTGTCAGGATGGAATTGTAAATCTTTTGGCATTTAATATCTTAGACCTGATTGACCCGATGATGGTTCTTCAGACCAGTATTTATCTTGGTGTTGTAAAGCAAGCAAATTACCTTTACCCAGGCGTGAATCCCACTTTGCAGTCTGCTGTGACTAACTGGGGTATGAGGCTCCAGTGAAATGCTCCAGTCAAGCAAATAAACATTGAAAAACAAACAAAAACATTTGCATTTGAGGAAGTATTAAATGTGTTTATCATCTGCCCTTTGAGTCTGTGTGGAGTGCTGGAGTAAGGAGACAGTAATATGAATAGTTGTAACTCAGTTATTAAATAAAATGGAAATACATTAATTATTAATACAAATAATAACTGGTGCTTGCCCAACTGGTGTATGCTGAGGTTTTAGCTGGTGCTTGTCAAGGGCATGATAATCTAAGGGCTGCTGGGGAGAGGGCTCCCTTGTTGCCCAGATTCCCCAGCACACTGTAGGCTGCAACACAAGCTCTGGGCTGGCTATTTTCTGTGCAGTGAGGAGTTCCCAGCAGCACCTTGCTCGTGGCTGTAGGATTTCTGGCTTCAGAAAGCAGAGTCAGCCTGCCAAGCACTCTGCCTACAGTGTCTCTCTAACCAGCAGCTCTGGCCCAGGGGAATTCAGACTCAATAGGGGTTATTGACACCCTCATATTTCAGCTGACTTCCCTGCTCATCCCTACAGCCATTAGAAAGGCTCTCCAGAACGCACTTTAGAGCAGCAGCCAAATCCAGATGCTCTGAAAATCCCATGGGATTTCCCTAAGGAACATTCATGTGCCCAGAAAGCAGAGGGAGCCCCAGAAAAATGGCTATCTTATGATTTTTTTCCTATGTACTAGCAGCAGAGATGGCCCCACATGCCCTATTGAATTATTCTTCCACTAGTCCTTTCAGAAGTGAGCAGGTGATAAAATTCTCCAGAGAGTATCTCCTGTTTTACCAGCATGGCCCAAGTTCCTCCTTTACCTATCAACATCCTCCCTCATGACCCAAAAAATACCTTTCCTTGCAAGATACTTCCCAACATTGAAGTTAGACCTGAGGCATGGTGCCAGCTGAATGAATCTGCCTAAAGCCTGGAGATCATGGGATTCATCCAGTGGGGCCAAATTTCTGCTGCCATCAGAGGCACACCTAATTTACCTCCATGCAAAGGAGAACAGAGTGTACCCAAGTGTACTCACTGACCCGACTGCCGTTCACTGCAGGAGCGTGTAGCACATTCCAAGCATTAATCCTTAGGACACAGCTGCAAGGTCACAAAGTTATATTATCTTCTATTTTCTATAGGTACAAAGAGGTGAGCCAAAGACAGAGATGAGGCTGGAACCAGATTTCACTGCACTGGTTAACCTAGTAGACTGAAGCCTTTCCAACAATTTGAAGGGGATTTTGTGTATTATATTGTGAACCCAAAACCACCAGAAAAAAAAAATCTTGTGATTTAATAACTAGACTGTAGGAAATATATGATGTACATGAGTTTTTCTGAGATTTGGGGAAGTCAGTATTTAAATTAGATGACTGTCATACACAGTCAAAAAGTGCTGAAGGACATCTTCATAGAAAATTCCAGGATTTGCTCCTTCTCATTAACAACACAATGAGTATTCAGAGCACTTTAAATAGTTCTGACCTATTATTATAGAGCTCTTTTTTCTTGGTTCTGCTGCTGGCTATGCATTTCCACATGGAAATTAATTATCTTTATGGACAAATAGCTTTGTAAAGAAATAGCACTGTGGCCATAGTTGTCTAGTTTAAGTGATGCAGCGTTGGTAAAGAGAAATAGGTATTCAATGAATGTTTTTGAGGGGAAATAAATTTTGGAAGATGAAGACCTGAAAAAGTGTTTTGGTCACCTTAATGGTGTTTACTTTTTGCAGCTATATCAGTTTTATAACAGGAACCATTTCTTCTTGTGTATGGACTGGGTTGTACTGAAGGTAATACTCCATTGCCTGCAGATTCATGTTCTCTTGTTCTTAGACATTCATGATCTCTGAGAGTTTTATGCTGACCTGGGAAAGAAGTGATCTTTGCTTCTTTTGACATTGATTCAGGCCATGCTTCATTTTCTCCACAGCTTCTCATTGCTAAAATACAGGGATGGCATTATACCCTGTAATAAAGGGAGTTGTAATTGTGGAGAAACACAAAATCTTGTTTATCGGTCCAGCTGATGAAAAGGAGAGAGCTGTTCATAATTCACAAAAAAAAAAAAAAAAAAAAAAAAAAAAGGAAATCTGAGTGTAAGGATTAGGTGTTCAAAACAGAGAAGTAACCTAGAGAAAATTAGTTGTGCTGTAGGTTTACCTCCTTGTTGCCTTGCTGATCCCCCTGGGACACTCTAGGTCCCTGAGTGAAGATCATGCCACTACTTCAGACTCACGGTCTGCACCGAAGCACAGCTAATGCTCTTCTGTAATTGTTTCCTGAATGCTGAAAACAGCAACAAAGCCCACATGCATGCATGCACATATATACTCACTGCTATGCTTAGGCTGATGGAAATTTTACAAATTGCTAACCCTGTCTGGAACCAAAAACTCCCAATCAAAACATCAGCAGCACATTGGTTTGGGCAGCAGAGCCAACAGTCAAAAATGGGTTCTGTGGAACAGCAGGCTTAACAGCTGAAACCATCAAAGCTCTGAGCCTCCATGCTGGCCAGATGATGAGTTTTTAATTTCTTCCCTGTGGGTCCTGAAATGCAATAGATAAAATAGGGAAAAAATCACAAGTCAGTTCTGTTGGCCTTTAAATGCAAATGGAGAAAATCTGCAACTTCTATCAGAAAAGAAACTAATCAGTTGATATTTCTGTGGACCTACAATAGTTGTGTATCTCCCACATGCAGATATCTATCAAAACTCTCTGAATTTCTTAGTACACCTACTCAAATTCCATATACTTTGTACTAGATGCATCAAATCAGAGAGGAAAGGAGGGAGGAATTTAATTTTACACTTGAAAAATTATGGATCTTTCATTTCTATGCCTCCCCACATTACACTCATATTTAATTTAAGATCTTAAGTGGTTCTAAATAAGCTTCTAAGATTCAGTTTAAGCACAAAATATTCATTCAGGACAAATGAATAATTCTGAAGAGCTGGAACAAGAGAACAAAGAGGGTTTTAACATTAACAAAAGGACAGATCCATCAACAAGATAACTATGATTGACACAAATGGAGCCTCTTTCACTGATACTTGATTTGACCATTGCATTAGACAGTGTTTTATTCCTTGTGATTACAGTCCTAGCTCAAAACAGCCTGCTCATACAAGAGAACTTTTAGTTCATCTATAATATTCATCTATAATACCCCTGACTCACTGAACCAGTGGACCAGACAAAAATCTCATGTTGGTGACTGACACAAATTCTTGAATTTATCTTGAAAAATGTGCAAGTTTTCTCTGACTGCAGTGCCTCTTGTTAAATTTATCAAATATTTCCCTTGATGTGGTTGTCTCAAGCCCTGGTGAGTGGAATTTTAGGGTGTTTTCTGCTTGAGGCTGGGTGCACAAATAACTTGGGAGAAGGAAGCTGCTGGCATGAAGAGGGGGAAGGCTTGGAAGAGGAACACAAGAAGGTCACAACTGGGAACAAGGAGTGGGGTACACCTGAGAGCTGCTGAGGGGCTGAGCTGAGCAGTAATCAATGAAAGGAACAATTCACAGACTGAAGAAATGGAACTTTCAGCACTTAAAATGCTATGGTGACAATCAAACTTCCTGCATGCCAACACCCTGACTGCAGAGTGCCAAGTTAACTCACTAAGTTCATCCTGGACTAACTGGGGCATGCTGTGAAGATAATAAGAGCATTTATCTGTCATGAATGCAAGCTTATGGATTGATAGATCATTTGATCTGTATGACTGTATTATGGATTTGCCATTAGCTTTTATCTTTAGCCATGCTGACAGAATCAAAAAACATATTTATTACACTTGGTGGGTTTTAATCGACTTTGCATTTTCCTATGAGTAGAGTTGGGACACAGATAATCTGCAAAATACACTGACAATCTTCCAGTTTATTCTGGTTTATTCATATTTTTTTTCCAAAAAAAACAGCCGAAGAGCATATCACAGATGTATTCTCCTGTAAAAGCTTTACATAAGATTTGAAGGAGAATAAACTAGCATTAGCCATAGAAGAGAAAGATGCACTGCAAAAAAAAGCTTATCCTCTGGGCTTGATGAAGAAAACAGCTCAAAGCCAGCAAATCAATGATCCCAGAATGAAACTGAAACACTGCCCACAGAGGGAATGGATTTGCAAAATGTGAGTTCTCCCTATTTCATGTGGTATTGCTCCTACTCACAGAGGAGAGGTTTTAGTGCTAAGGCACAAAGTCTGATACTATCAAGGCCTGATAACTTCCAAATAATGTGACAGAGGGACCAGACCTCTGCTATGCTGAAAATCTGAGGATGGAGTCTCTCTTATCGAGATATCTTTGTTCTTGATGCCTCATGTGACCCGAGTGATTATATGTGGATTTCATCAATACAGTCAATAGAGAGCAGGGTGTGAATCAGCCTAAAATAGAAAGGACCTGGGGGTTCTGGGGCACAACAAGCTGCTCCATGAGCTGCAATGTGCTCAGGAGTCAAGAAGGCAAATGATATCCTGGGATGCATTAGGAAAAGCACTGCCAGCAGCAGGTCAAGGGAGGTGATCCTGCCCCTCTGCTGACCCCCTGTGAGGGCACATCTGGATCCTGTCCAGTTCTGGGCTCCTCAGTGCCAGTGAGGGGGTCCAACAGAGGCTACAAAGATGTTTAAGGTCAGAAGCATCTCTCTTACAAGGACAGGTTGAGGGACTTGAGCCTGTTCAGCCTCGCAGTAGGACAAGAGGCAAAGGGCAGGAACTGATGCCCAGGAAGTTCCACCTGAACATGAGGAAGAATTTCTGTCCTGTGCAGTGACTGAGCACTGGAACAGATTGTTCAGAGAGGCTGTGGAGTCTCCATCACTGGAGATAGTCAAGAACCATCTGGACAAAATCCTGTGCTCTGGGATGACCCTGCTTGAGCAGGGAGTTTGGACCAGGTGACCCATTGGTCCCCTCCAGCCTCACTGATTTTGTGATTCTGTGAAATGAATTGCACACCAACTTTTGGCCATGTTGGCTTGACTGATTAATGAGACTCTGAAGAGTCCACTCCACCCAGGAAATTCCTTTGTCCAGTTCTGCAGACCCTGTTCACTGTCCGTGGAGAGAAATAGATGCAGTAGTGTGCAATTTATTCCTATGTCTAAAATATATTTGATGATTCACGTTCTATAATTAACAAATTCCAGGAATAAAGCTGTGTTATTGGCTTACATAACAAAAGAAGAGGTTTAAAAGTCAAAGCTTGGGATCCTGCAAGGATTGAGGAGTTCTTGTAGCATGCCCTGGTCTCTTGAAGGCTGTTTTCCTAAGGAAATAGTGCTTATGCAATTACATTAACTATCAATTCCAATGAATTTTGAATGCTAGCCAGTGTCAACAATATCATACATAAAACAGACTTTGAAGACATTAATTTGTTACAGGTTTCCTTTTGGGGAAAGGAAAGTGGCTGAATAAAAGAATGAAGAATGTGATTAAAATCCCTTGATAAAGAAAGGCTGAAGAGTGAGCTCAGCCATATAGCAAACACCCAAAAACCCCCATGCAGGAAACCACAGGCAAAGAGGCTTTCCATAGATAGGCTGTATCACTATTGTAACCCACCTTCCACCAGCTGGAAACTGCCAGATAATGTATCTGTCTTGGAAAAAGAAAATGCCCTGGTCTTATTCTATGTCAGAAAGAAAACAGTCAAACTGGAACACAAGTGTCACCTGGAGATAGCCTGAGTTTGACTGACATCAGTGAAAGCTTGGCTCTGAATCCAGTAAACCCTGATTTCACACCTTGCAGAGTTGTTTTAGACAGGAAAGTTACAGGTAGGGTACAGTCAAAGCAGTCAGTAGCTTATTCTCAAACCAGTGAGAATTCCTCAGCTCAGGAGTATTGCCCATCTTTGACACCTTTTATTGCAAATATAGATGTCACTTCTACAACCTACTAGGATGTTCCCAAAACATGCAGCCTGTGATAAGAGTAGGCTGTTACTCAAGTGTTATCTTTATTTTATATTGGAGAGGTGCCACAGAAGTTCCCATTTTAAATATTTTCACCTGCTTTCACAGGCCTCCCCTGTTTTGGATGTATATTTTTCATTCCTATGTGGAATGTGAAAAGGCAGAAGATGTTGGCCATGCTGATTTTGTTTTCCTGAGAAAAAGGTAGCTGTGCCTGAGCCATAAAGGGAGAGCATTTCACTGCTTGCTGCCAAACTGAGTGTGATAATCCTAAAAAGCACATAAGGTCATTCAATTTAAAACTTAAGGAACCGAAGTTCTTTCTCCCTACAAGCTGCCATGTAGCTTAAAAGTCTAGGATTTTGCCAAATCTATGTGCCCTAGAAAATGAATTTCAAAATTTCCCCTCAAATTCCTTCACATTTCCATGCTTGTTATCCTTCTGTAATCCCCCTCTTCTCTTTCCAGGCACTTTTAGTGAGATCCCCAGAACTTATCCCCAGGCTCAGCACACCCTGAGCTGCTGCCCAGCTACTGCTGCTGCAGAGCCACGTCCAGGGCTGCTGTTTGCTTCCTGATTTTTCTCCTTGCTCAAAGATACCCCTGCAGCTGATCAAGTGTGATGTAGGGCCCTTTGCCTCCCAGAGCCATGACACTGGCACATGGAGCAGCACCACAGCCCTGGGAAAATAGTCTCCAGAGATGGTTCTTCTCCATCCTCTTCCTCTCCCCGAAACAAGCTGTGGAACTGGAAGAATATGCCCTTGAGGGGAGTGCAGCCTGATTCACAATCTGGCATGTACAGTTCCTAACCTACTTTTTTTCTCTCATGCACCTGGTCTTGTGGTTTCTCAGCTCTCATTTTTCAATCACTGCTTGACAGGAGAATTTGAGACACTTATCACAGAATGGCTTTCATTGCATGCCTGCTGCCATGTGGATGGCTCTGCCTTCCTGTGGTCAGTAGAAAAGTTGGCAATCATGAAGTTTCTCCCCAGTCAAAGCCAGAAAGTGCAAGCAAAGCAATGAAATCCTCACCTCTAGTTCAGTTTCCTTAACAAATACAGCTAGTGACTCTTGGCCAGTTCTTGAATTCTTTAATGGGATTATTATTCATTCATGCTGGCCTCTGTGAAATTTGGGATACAAGCATTAATCTTAGATTGCAATGAGAATTGTAATAACAAGAGAGCTTGTTATTACAAGGCACACAGGCCACACAGAAAGAATATCCAGTCCTGATCCTCCCAAAATAAATCAGATCTAACTCCTCCTGGAGTGAAGCAGGAGTACATCCTTACTGTGGATTGTACCTTCCAAGAAATAATAAGCCTCTATACAAACATCCAGGCAGTTTTAACTCTTCCCTGACCAAAACTCTTTGTGTGCCTCTAATGAGGGATGAAAGGAGCACATTTAAGGCCTAGGTTCATCTTGCTTAGCTTTAGGTTCCAAAGAAGGAGCCTCACTTTAGATGTCTAAATTAGATACGAACATTTGTCTGCATATTTTTTGCCAATTTCATGCTTTGTCCAAAGCAAAGGAACATCACCATAGAATAACCATTGAATGATTTGAGTTGGAAGGGACCTTAAAGACCATTTAATTTCAACTCCCCTTGCAAGCCCCAATCTGGCCTTGAACACTTCTAGCAATGGGGAGTGCACAACTTCTGTGGGCAACCTGTTCTAGTGCCTCTTTACCCTCACAGGAAAGAATTTCTTCTCTATATCTAATGTAAACCTACTCCTTCTTATCCCCTTCTAAAAAGTCCCTCTCCTTGTAGACCTTTCTTCTTGGCTTATATAAGATGTGGCTTTATATGAGAATGTAGGAAAAAATTGCACAGGGTTTAGAAAAACACCAGTTCATTAGGAATTGTTGAGGTTATTCATCTTTGTCTTTCCTTTACTTTGTCAGTGTGTCAGAGATTTGGCATCACAGAGCAACTCCTTGCAAGGAGAAGTGTCACAGACATGCACTATGCT
Organism: Zosterops lateralis; assembly: GCF_965231275.1. NCBI lineage: Eukaryota > Metazoa > Chordata > Aves > Passeriformes > Zosteropidae > Zosterops > Zosterops lateralis. The sequence goes on from NC_139765.1 coordinate 66,505,987, forward strand.
TTATCCTGCAACTCAGCTGGGCCTTCATCTGCTGATGCAGAACACCAGCACTGTTCCAGATACTCTAAATAGAGCCTGTGTCTTTCTTTCCCTTCATTAGCAAGAAATTCTCTCCTCACACTACCAGGCCATGAATTATTCCAGCAGAGGTATTGAGGACCAAGCTGGGTGGACTGCAAACAGTTCTGCGGCCAGTCAGATGGCTGAAAGGCCATTTACTGTCAGCACAGAGAAGAATGAAGACAAAGCCAGGGCTAGAGAAAGCTGTTTCCTGCACAGTGCTGGGCAGGAGGTGACAGACTACAAGTGGCAAAGTCCCCAGGGTGTCCCAAAGCAACTGGTGAATGGAGCCAGAGTGGGGCATCAAACCAGGCATGGCTCTGCACAGTGTCTCATCTCTTCTTTCATAATTTGTGCTAAATGCCTCTCTAAATTTTGAGTTAAGCTGTTGTTGCCATAGCAATGGCCATTTAGAGTGAGAGAATGCAGTGTATGTGTTGGGGGTGTGAGGTTCTGGCTCTTCTCATAAAAAATATATGTCTGCATGTACACACACTGCTGTGGAGCTGCATGAAAGGAGCCAAGCAAGCAGAGTGCATCAGATCTGAGGGAGGGACAGGTGGTATGGAAAGAGGAGAAGCCTGGTGCAGGTTGGAGTTGTTTGTTCCAGGGTGCACCTGCAAAGAGCTGAGTGCTAAACTGAAATGAGCCTGAGTGACAACTGACTGACATTTCATTTCTTAGCAGTAGAAGTCACTCCCTTGCTCAGGACAAGGCATGTTTGTCGCTGCCTTCATGAGATAAATCTTTGCAGAAACAGGAAAATTTTGCTTTCTCTGGTTTATTTTCATTAAAAATAACTCTTGCTGCTAGCTCTCTAACAGGAAATGCTTTTCAGCAATCTACTCCCACTGTTTATACAAGTTTATTTGCCAGGGCACAGGCTGAAAAAAAGTCAATAAATAATGCAGGCATTATATTACCTAATTTTAGATCCGCTTCTAAGATTTTTCAATACTCCTAGCACAAGCATTTTTAGTGGTCACAGCAGGAGAGATTCAGAATTTGTGAGGCTTATTCCTCACTTTATGCCACCTCTCTGTGGGGTGAGAAAACTGCTGAAATAGTTACAGCTAGAGCAAGATCCTGCCCACATCCCTGGGCCTGTTTCCCTGAGAACTTTGGCAGAGATCCATCATCCTCCAACTAAATTCAGCTTAGAGGTGGAGTTAAGCATCACCTTGATCAGCAAGTGCAGGAAGTGTCTAAAATGTTTTGGGAATTCTCAGCCTGAGAGTGAGATTTAGATACCTGAAGCACTAACTGATGAAGAAGAGTGGACTGTTTGTGTCGCTGGCTGGGCCTCAAACTCTTTTGAAGTCCCACATTTGACTGTGAGCAGCATTTTTTAAGTTCATAAATTCATAGCAGGGCATCCAAGTTTCCTAACGTAACCATAAACTTTTGTGACATATTTTTCCCTCCATGAGCCCAGACAGGGTCATGAATCAGAATTAACATTCCAGGTTCTGGTGAGAATACCTGATTTAAACTTTGAAAATAATCTGGGGCCCAAAAGAGAAACATAAATGAGAGTATTTTTGAAGTGTAGCTCTGTATTTGCCTGTTTCCCAGTAAATAACAGCCACCAGCTCCTGTTCCCTATCAGTGACATCACCTGCATCTAAGGACATGCCTAGTGCATGGCAGGTCTCAGAGACTGAGCATATTTCCACTTCCCATGGTATTTTCTGGTGAAGATAAGCCAGTCTTGTGCCTTTCTTTGCCGACTGGAAAAGAAAAAGGCAAAGAGGATCTACCAGCCAGCAAACCCCACAGGCTTCAGTAATTTACTGATTTACAACAGCTGCAAAACAAGTTCTGTAAAATTTTTAGTACAATCCAGTTTTCACAAATAGCTGAGGGCAGCTTTTGTTTCCAGCAAACTTCTGAGACTTTTGTGATTAGAACGATAAAGGCAGTAAGCACAATTCACAATCAATTATGTTTTATTAATGTTTTTTTAATACACGCCACAGCCCAGTAATCATGAAGCTGTTCAACAATGTTGTTCTAAAGTCAGCTAATAGCAGGATGTAATTTGTGGCCGTCTCTGCTCACTTACAAAACACTTGCTCGGTTAATTGTGATTTCACACTCTGCTGAACGCTGTTGCCTGGAGGTAATATTCATGTGATGGAAGAGTTACCAGTCTGGGCTCTGGGAGGGGAGGGTGGAGGGGGGTAGGATCATTTCATCAGAGGTTACTGTTTTTAAATTTTTAATCCTTTTATGTTTGAAAAAAAAAAAAAATCAAAAAGCTACAATCCTACTGCTAAACATGTCTTTATTTAAAAACCTGACCATTCTTTCCATGTTTTGACCCCTTTCTATTGCTTTGTGTTGTTACCAGGAACACAACAAAACAAGTGGCCAGTAGGTGAAAATCCTCTCTGGGTAATCAGGCACCTACCTTGATCTCATATTGTAGATGCTGGGCAAACCCAAAGAAAGAGCCTATATTTTCATTAGAAATATTTTCATTACTTTGGGCGTCCCAGAGACACCTGGTGTCTTTCTTAGACCAGAATAGGCAGGAGAATCTCCTGGAGGAGGTCAGAAGTGCCTTAAATGTTGCCATGTGATAGTGAGCAAGTTAAGCAGAATCTTATCACTGAATGTTTAGTCAGTGGTGATGAGACAAGAGTTCAGGCCTGCACAGGCACAGACAAGGCATCAGCTCCTTCTCTGAAGTGCTGGCAGTGAATATGTCAGAGGGAGAAGTATTGCCTTGCTCAGCAAATGAGAAGAACCATCTTAACTTGGAAAATTTCCAGCTGTTTGGTACTGCTGTGGCAAACTGGGAGATACAGCTCAGACCAGACAGGGATGGGAGCACCAACCTGGGAAGGTTTTTATTTGACTCGTCACTAAATTGAGGCAGGGAGAAGGAGACACAGAGGGAACTTTGCCCACTGCTGGCCATCACCTCCACTATTCCATTTTCTCCTGTCCTGACCACTGATGTGAAGAGCTCCAAGCCAGGTTTGAATGGTGCTACTTCGGGGGGGTCCCTTCAGAGCAGGCTGGGGGGCAGCAGAAGTCACCCCACATGCATCCAGATAAGAGAAAGGGTGCACACTCTGCTACTCTGTGAGTCTGGTGTGGCTCCAAGGCTGCCTGTGTTGCCAGCCAGACTGAGCCTCAACAGAAACAGTAAAAAAGGACTCTCTGCCTTCCACATATATGCAGAGGCTCAGCCATATTTTCTGTATTGTTCAAATGTGAGGAAAATGTCTTGGCACAGAGTGAAATCTGGCAGCTCACTCTGGAGTGAGCCAAGAATGCCCAGGCAGAGCACCTCAGCTGGAGCACAGGTTCATGGGGAGATCCAGGCTGCGGGAAAACCCTGCAGGCATTGCAGAGAATTGATTAGGAGCCTGAAGCAGCAATGATCTCTTTGTGGGCAGAAAAACATAGATGCTTAAGAATCAATTAAGAGGGAAAGGTTAAATACGTGTCTAAAGACTAAATGCACAGATACTCCTTGGGGGGCTATCCTTTGGATGGTGTTAGCTTCACTTAGTTAAGCCTCACTTGCATTAAGCACAAGTGTTAAAGCTTCTTTAGCTAAATATTTCACCCCCAGGACATGACACTGAAAACACCACGGTTTACTTTGGGCAAGACTACTCCACACTTGTGCCATCACCTCTCTCACCCAGCATTTGACATCACTGACCTCAGCCTGGTGCTGGTGCTCCCACACCACTTAGGAGGAATAATTGCAGTGACATCCACAGGTCACAGGAGCCAGCTGCTCCTTTGTCCCCAGAGGCTCTATACTCTCATTTTTCCTTTTCCGTGCCTTTCTGGGACCACACGTGAAGGCTGAGACTAAAGTCAACTAACACACAATAAATAAGCACACAGCACTTGCCTGCTCATTGCAGTCACTGCTGGTGGGCTTTCAGCTGTCACCATTGCCTGGAAGAAATAAGCAGATGGACAAAAAGCAGTAGGATTCAGCTGATTCCGAAGAAGACAGAAGGGAAGATGGTGGGACTTTCAAAGGTCTAACTCTGCATTACATCAAGATCATTACACCACAAATTGTCCAGATGGCACAAAGCCTCAGGCTCACGGCTGGGCTCCTCAGTGCACTTGAATGTACTTATTGTCAGAGCAGGGAGAAACTCTAATGATTTAGGAGCCTGCATGGCCTGACCCAGAGCTCTGCCTCTGGTGGTCTGCTCATTGTAACTCCCTCTCCTGAGACCAAACTCACTTTGGAGGAACTCAGCTGGTGCCAAATGCTCTCATGTATTTTAACAAATAACAAAGACCCATATTTCCACATTATATTAATGTCTGGTGATCTTCAGGGGCTCCTTGTTCCTCACCACGCTAAATTAATACACCTAATTCTAATCTATAGAGTTATTTAATATCTGGACACTTAAGGAGTATCACATGAGAGACATCTGTTTTCCTGTGTGATTAATATTTTAAATACTTATTTTTTCTGAAACAGGATATCATAGATCTCTAAGGAGAAGGCTGGGCATCTGCTGTATGTTGACATTGTAGAAAACATAAAGCATCAGATGTTGATGCTAACACAGTACAAATAGTAACACAGTGTTCTCAATTTTTCTTCTTTTTCTAAAGCAAGAGAATATAAGTTTTTGTTTTAAGATTGATGATTTATTCTACACTGATGTACTATCTCTTGCTTTATATGTCTTCATACTGAAATTCCTCCTAAATTTTTAGGGCTTTTCAAACTCTTTTACAATATACTAGACATGGCATGAACTTATATGGTTTGTAGCCTCATGCTGCTGCTGGTGGTAATTGCAATAATTAATGTTTTTCATGTATGGGTTTTCAAGATGAAATAAAATTCACAAAATCACCTAATTGCAAAGCCATTTTTGTCATTTTTCACAAGACAAGAAAAAGAAAATTGACATGTAACAGCCAACAATAGAAATTTAAAGCACTTTGACTAATTTTCAGCAAATTTATGTCAGAACCTGATTAACATTTCATGAAGGAACTTCTCCATTTCCATAGAAGAAATTTACTTGTTTTCTGCACCTCAGCATGTGTTCTGCAACTTTTCCCTGGTTTGTTGGTTTCTTTGTTTTGTTTTGTGTCCTGGTTTAAGCTACCAGATTTCAGCCAGCCACAATCAGGGCGTGAGCAATTTGTGTGCTTGGCACAGGTCTGTCCCTGTAAGCTTTGGGTTACTTTACAAATATTTCTCTTCCAGAGGTGACAACATCTCTAATTATAATTGGTAAGGAGATTCAAGCTTGTCTAACACTTTTTTTCTGATTAAATAAGACCTGATACTTCAGTGCAGTTCTCAGCAGGTATTAAGTTCTGCCATTTATCATATAAGTATGATAAATGTGTTGGATGATCTATGCTACTGAGCAAGTTATCCATGATCTCCGAGAGAAAGAAATCTTTGCATTCAGCTTCTTGTGTCACTCTTGAAAGGCACACCAGAATTTTGAGCTGAAATTTGATTTTTTTTTTAGAAATTTGCTTCCCTATGATAAAATTTGTAGGGCACAGCAAGGGCTCAGGGAAAGACACTTCTCTGATGGGTGACCTTGGAGAAAGATCTATTGATGAAACTATTAGCTTCAGTATTTGTAAAATGCCACAGGAGCACAGGTGTGGTGGGAACTCCTCTGTGAGCTTGCACTGAGCATGGTTCTCCTCCAAAGAAAGTTTACAAAGGACAGCAGGTGATACCAAGTTGACATATGGCTCCAGGCACCACAATAGCACATTATAGTTCTGAATAATGCAGTATAAATCCTCAACTGCCAAGGGGGAGCCACCCACAACAAAGCTAAACATAATCTTCTCCAACACCCACGTCAGCTCTTGTTGCATCCTTTGTCAGGAAGCTGCATAAACAGATGAGCCCTGCAAAACACTGTGAGGAGGAACAAATGTGAGGAAATTTTGGATATAGCACATGGTAGGGGAGGAGAGGAAACCTCTCCAGAGTTTTAGCCCAGCCGTGTAGATTGTCCTATTCATTAGTTAATGGTGTTGAAAATTAGCTGGGCAATCTGAAGTGCCTCAGCTCCCAGTAAGGCTTCCCATTCCATCCTTATAACTGGGAGACTGGAAAATGCCTGGCTGCTGGATGCTGGCTTGCCAGTACCAAGCGTTGGAAGGCATGAACAAAATTGCTACTGCTGTATGAGCAATAATATTTGATTTATAAGTCACCTGGCTAAATGAAAGATTCAGCTGCAATTCTCTTTGCAGTTTGACACCTTCTAGACAAATAGACTGAAAATGCTTAGTGTGATAAGAATTAATCTCTGAACCAACAGCACAGGTGGATCTGCTTCATGAGCTGCAGACAGAAGACCTGCAGAGGACCAGAGCTGACATGTGAAAATAGCCCTGGAAGACAGATTTAGTTTTGGAGATGAGATCAGTGAGATACTGAACACAGAAACCCCAAACCCCAACCACTTTCTCATTTTAGTTACTTTCACAGAAACAAGAATATGCCCATCCTTAGTAAATAAGCAATCTTACACCAAGAAATAGTAAATTTGTGCAATCAGCTTTTCACATACAGAGAAATAATCCACCAAAGCTGATGATTCAGACCTAGAGGCAAGTGCATTTTCAGTGAGAGTAGCACAGCAGCTGTTGTACACAAGTGAGTTGCTTTCACTAAGGGATATGCTGACAGTGTTCCCCAAGGGCAGATGTAGCTTCCCCCTGTGGACTTCTTGTGGTAGAAAGAGAAAGGGATCTGGAGTGCCAAATGAAGATGTTTCACAAGCTGAGTGCTTCTGGCTAAAGTTCAGATAGAGCAATGCTGGCAGAAACCCTCTGGTGCAGATACGGAAACTCTACTCCTCCAGCCTGTTTATTTTTCATGTTGATATTTACATTGCTTCTACACCCAGACTCTGCTTCTATTTCCACCAGAGATCCAAAGACTATAGGGCAGGATTGCTTGTAGTTTTAGTACTAACAGAACACCTAGAACAACACAACCCTGTCTGTAAGTGACATTACAATTTTAAATATAAACAAAAAATAAAAGAATTTCCACTTGATCAGCAAATACTTCTTTTTTAAATATCCCAGAAACTTGCTTTTGGTAGAAGACAGTACTGCAAAAGCCAATAGGAGTGGTCAGTATAGTGAAATGACTTCAGGAAGGATAAGATCAGTGGTGCCTTCACCATGTTTAAGAGGAGGAGTATGGACTGTGTCAGTCTGGAGTAAGTATGAAATGCTTGTATATATAGTCCTGAGTTACACAAGCTGCAGAGAAAGCAAGTGGGAGGTGCACACCAGAGAGAACAGAAGAGGAACTGAGCTGCAAGCCCATCTCTGTGATCTGCTTTAAAATAGTCTCCATCACACCAAGATGTCTGTTCAGTGCCACCATAGTGACGCTGCTCACTGACCACCCAAATCTGCCTCACAGCTTCCTTCAGGGGTCCCACCAATGAGAAACCCTGGAGGCATGCATCCCTCACAGCCCAAAGGGGAAACCTCCCCTGACAAATCACCCTTTGCATTAACACCTTCACTCTGAACCTCTGCTCAGCATCCTTGGTGCTCAGCAGGACACTGCAGTGCCACTACACAGGCAGCAGGGCACAGCCTGCCAAGTCTGATGAAGGACAGAAGCACATTTGATATCCTGAGCCATGGTTTTGTTTACTGTCTTCCATTTATAAAGAGAGGATTTGAACAGGATGAAACAGGATGTTTTCCCTGGGAAGCAGGACTCTACCTCTGTGGTGTCACCCTGCAGTCTCAAAGCCCCTGTGACAAGCTCAGAACTTCACAGGCCCTGGGGAGGGGAAGACAATTGATGTAGGTGGGTGCCCCCCACCCATGGGCACCCCTTACCAAGCAGTGTGTTCCCAGATAGAGCAGGACTGTGGGGATGAGTCACCTGGGTTCTCCAACCTAAATGGCGTTTCCACCACCTCCTCCTTTCACGTCCCTGGACACCTTCAGAGCAGTGCTGTCAACACAAAGTTGGCAAGGAAGAGCAGGGGAATGGTCATTCCCAATCCTCACCTACTCAGATCACCTCTTGGGTTCTGCAGGGACTGATCCCTTGCTGTGCCATCACTGATTCCACTTTCCCTCAGCAGTATCACTGTAACAAGCATCAGTGACAGCACACAGAAATCCTTTGCATTCTTTGCTGGGCAGCTCAGCTGTTGATGAAATAATTTTCAGTACCTTTCTATCCTTTCTTTCTGGTGTATCAGAGGCACACACACACACACAAATTCCTGAGACATGGAGGTGAAAGGTGATGCCATTTACAGAAACCAGCACCTGTGAAGGAGTTAGGGGACTGAGAGCATCCTCCCTGCTGGGAGGGTAAATCCACTGTAGCTCTAGGTATGTCCCAGGACAGTTTTAGAAAATCTTACAGAGTGCCTCATTGTGAAGCCTTTTCTTGGGGAAACTCAGTTGTTCTTGGTCATGGTGAAGAGCTGTTGAAAGCAGATTGGTTTAATATGACCTTATAAAAGACTCACATAAAAGACTCACATAAAAGACTCACATAAAAGACAGAGAGAGCAATAGGAACCAAGGGACATTTATTGTTAAGGTATCAGAGGAGCACTGGGAAAGATCAAAGTTTAATTCTTGGCTGTGCTGATGACCCTAATCACTCAGGAACAAGCTTGGAAGAACTTGTTTAGGAAGTTTTTCAGACTCAGTGCCTCAGTGGGAACCAGGGAGTTCAGGGCACAGTTGACCTTTCCAAATTTTGATAGTGGTAGTGAGTGCTGAGAAAATAAAAATCTGAACTTAGAATCTTCTGAGAATCTCTGTGGTTTTTTTCTCCTAAGTGTAAAGCAGGGAAAACAAATATTTTGCCACTGTTATAAAGATAAATGTATGAATGTTTGCTGAGATACAGTGGCAACAGAAGTCACAGAGATAAAAAAGATGGATATTGCATTAAAAAAAAAATCCCAAGTCCTGTTTTTATCCAAATGGTGGATTAGTGATGAAAACAATGGAAGTCAATGCAGCTGAATTATTACCCACACAGCCATTTATGTGAAAAATGTCATCTTTTTGTCTGATAATGATTTCCAATGGGATAGTACCACCATTTTATATGCCCTGTTTACACGTGAATAATGTTTGGTAAATTAGAGCACTAAGTCTGATACAGAAAGGACAGTCAACATCATTACTTCTCTTAAAAATTACCATAAAATATATTTTCTGGACCTGTTTAATAATCCACAGGTGATAAACAAACTAGCTTACTTAAAGATAATTTAGGGATGAGGAAGCCTTTTTTCCATTGACATTTCTGAATGGAAAATTCTGCTGAGACAGTCTGCAGCTCAGACTATTAGGATAGCAGAGAGAGACCTTTAACAGTGCATCTGACCCATTACTGATTTATGAGAGAGCAATGTTGGCATAAAAAGCTGTCCTTTCACACAGTTTGGTACAGCAATGTTGAAATTGTACCAGAATAAACAACTGCCTTGCAATAAGCATGCTCATTCATTATTCAGTGTTAAATCTTAATTGTTGCTGATTTCAATTTCTTTATGCTAAATGTTTCTAAATTATAAATAACCTTGCAACTCTAATAGTATATACTCTGTTAAGGAAAAGGTAAGTACAGAAATAAATTATTAAAGTGTTCTGCTTAACTATTGCCACAAAATTCATCTCAGGGTTGGGAGATCAAGGCAGCCACTTTGATAAATTTGAAGAGATATTGACAAGGAGTCTATGGACAAGTCATGTATCTATGTTGCATAACCAGACTTTGTGAATGTATATTTATTTACAAAATTGTTATTACATTGTGATCTTCACTTTGAGTTTTGATTTTTCTCCTTTTCAGGTCATGGACAAACTGTCCTGACCTTAGTGAGAGTAAAATCATATCCTAAGTACACTCATCACTGCGGTGTTCTCCCTTTGATCTGAGCACTGAACTGTGATTAACATTAAAGAGAAAAAGTCCAGCCGCAGGCATTTTCATGCCCTGAGCAAGCATCAAACACGAGACTCCTTCTTGTCATGTCTCTTATTCTCCTCTTTCATGTCTCTCTTATTTATGTATTTACCTTAATTTGCTTGGAAGAGAGTCTTGTTTGCCTCAAGGAGGGGTGGTTGTGTGATTAAGGCATTTCACATTTTGTGTCTCCTTTTGCCCTTTCTAATTCTTTCCATCTCTTCTTTAGAGGTCCAGGGGAAAGGCTTGTTGGCTTGCTCTTCACTGGCTTGTGGGACAGCACTTCATATCTGGCAATGGATCAGAAGGACTGAAGAGCAGTTTTGCTCCCTCCAATGTTTCTTAGAGCTGCTAAAACGGGACCAATGAAGATGTTCACCAGACTCCAAGTCCTTGCGCTAGCTTTATTTTCCAAAGGAGTTTTCCTTTCCCTAAGTGACCACAGCTTTGTCAGAAAGGAAATTAAGATAGAGGGAGACCTGGTCTTAGGAGGCTTGTTCCCAATCAAGGAAAAAGGCACTGGGATAGAGGAATGTGGAAGAATCAATGAAGACAGAGGCATCCAGCGCTTGGAGGCCATGCTGTTCGCTATTGATGAAATCAACAAGGACAACTACTTGCTGCCAGGAATTAAGCTTGGAGTTCACATCTTGGACACATGTTCCAGGGATACATATGCCTTAGAACAGTCTTTGGAGTTCGTCAGGGCATCTTTGACTAAAGTGGATGAAACAGAGTACATGTGCCCTGATGGCTCCTATGCCATCCAAGAGAATTTGCCACTGCTCATTGCAGGAGTCATAGGGGGTTCCTACAGCAGCGTCTCCATACAGGTGAGTCACAGCAGCCCCACCAGCTGAGAATGGTTTATCTGCTATTCCAGGGAGAGAACCACTGCTTATGTAAGTTTGCCAATAAAGCACATCTTATAGCTTGATCACTGTACCCTAAGGGTCCATCTAGCATATGATTTTTACTGAATTTACTTTAGTTTGATTCACCCTTTAAAATACTTACTGTAGTTCAAACCTATGGCAGATGTCCACTTCTTCTAGTTGTGGTATATTCTGAAGGCATTTGAAGTTTCCAGAATCTTAGTATTGTTTTGAACTTTACATTTTGTGACACTTTTACAGCACTAAGTGCAGATATCTGCTTTCACATCAATCATAAATGATACCATCTATGTGTCTGTATATATGTGTTCCTGCCATGCTGCATGTTCATAACATTTGTCATTTTAACAACAGATATTTAAAATGAAAAAATAAATCCTTTTCTTGCTTCTAGTCACTAATGGGGGTTCCCCAAGGCTCAGTATTGGGGCCAGACCTGTTTAATATCTTTATCAATGACCTGGATGAGGTAATCAAGTGTACCCTCAGCCAGTTTGCAGATGACACTCACTGGGTGGGAGTGCTGATCTGCTGGAGAGTAGGAAGACTCTACAGACTGAATCACTTGACTGAGGTCAATGCTCCAATAAGGCCCAAGTACAGGTCCTGTACTTCAGTCACAACAGCCCCCTGCAGCACAACAGGCTGGGGGAAGTGTGGCTGGAAATTATCCCAGTGGAAAATGACCTGGAGGTGCTGGCAGACAGTGGCTGAACATGAGCCAGGTATCATCAGGTGGCCAAGAAACCAATGGAATCCTGGCTTGTATCAACAATGGTGTGTCCAGCAGGACCAGGGCAGTGACCTCTGTACTGGGCACTGGTGAGGTTGCACCTCACAATCTGTGCCCAGTTCTGGGCCACTCACTACAACATTGAGGTGCTGGAGCATGTCCAGAGAAAGGCAACAGAGACGGTGAATTCTACAGAGAAAGTCCTATGAAGGACTCCTCCTGAAGGAGCTGGGGGTGTTGAGCCCGGAGGAGGCTCAGAGGGGACCTTATAGCTAAAAATACCTGAAAGGAAGTTGTAGCCAGGTGAGGGGCCCCCTCTTCTCCCCAGCAACCAGTGACAGGATGAGAGAAAATGGCTTCAAGCTGCACTAAGTGAGGTTCAGGTTGGACACCAGGAAGAATTTCTTCACAGAAAGGGTTGTTAAACATTGGAACAGATTCCCCAGGGAGGGAGGTGGTGGAGACACCATCCCTGAACATATTGAAGAAGTTACTGGATGTGCCCCTCAATGCCATGGTCTGGCTGACATGGTGGTGATAGTCAAAGGTTGGACTCTGTGATCATGGAGATTTATTCCAACCTAAATGATTCTGTGATTCTGCAGTCACATTATTTTGGGTCAAATAAAACAAGCCAGTTCACATGACTCATAATCACAAGTGAATGGTGTCTTTAGCCCAGACTGAGATAGATTAAGACCCTTCAAGGTGAGCTGCAGGTTTCCAAAGGCATCAAATCTTGACAGTGCAAGATATTTTTTCAGACTCAGTATGGGACATTTTTCCAGACTGAGCACAGGCCTTAATCACTGCACCAGTGTCAACAGCAATAAGAGTTCTTGTGTACTGCAGACTATCCCAGTAGTGACAGAAAGCCCACAGAACCTCATTTGCCTATTTCATAAATAGGGCAAAAGTTCATTCAATGTTCATTTCAATCAGAATTACTCTGGGGAGCTGGTTGCTGCTCTTGTGAAGGCGCTAAATCCCATCAGTTGGGAGAATGGTCAGATCCCATAGGACATGCACAAGCACAGAAGAATTTAAAGAAATTACATTTTATTTCCTTTTGTATTGTAGTGTGTAACTCATCTGTGTATTCATAGTAGGGAAAATAAAGGCAAATCCTTACTCATACTGCAGGAGAACAGTTTCTGCAGAGCAGAACCTCAGCTACCTCTTGTAATAGAAGTGGTTTTATCCCAGTGTGGACCAGCCAGCAGAGCAGGAATGTATCTTTTGCCAGTTATGTGGGTCTGATCACTTGGAGCAAAAAGAACAAGTTTCAGCTGGAAAAGAGACATCTGAAGGGGGAAAATGATAGCTACAGAACCTCAGGCAGCACAAACTGTTAAGGAAATCATTATTCATTATTTCTTCCAATCACAATAAGAGCACATCAAATGAAACCAGCAAATTGTAGGTGTTTGGGATGCTAAAAGGTAAATAAGTTCCAGAAGTGACTAGAAACAAAAAGAAGAAATTCTGTGGGATACCTCCTTTGGTTCAGCAGTTCCCAGAGCTACAACTGTCTGAAGGCTGGTAAAATATTTTGAAGCATCATATGATTGCCTTATCCCACTAATGGAGGAGTGGCAGGTTTTTTGCTGTACCTTTGGTTTGTGGTCAGTGTGTTTCTCAGCCCACCCTCAGTTGAAGTGTGTCCAAAGGACATGAAGATATGAGGTAGCCTAAAAGACAAATCTATGAAAGTAGTCACAGCTGAGGAAATGGTACAGGTGTTTCCTTCCCTCCCAGAAACTCAGAGAGAGTCAAATCATATTTCTAAAGTACTCTGTGGCCTCTTGCACATCTGTCAGCCTGTTCCTTTGAAGCCAGTCTGTGCTGATCACTGACCTAAGACTAAATCCATATCTGAGTCAGTAGATTGGATTCAACACAAATCAAATATACATAATAGAGTGTATATAGATGTTTCATATTCCAAATTCTTAGGTTTGGAGCAGCTGTCCAATGGAAATTGAAAGTCCTGACTGGAGATTTTCTCAACAAGTACCTGTAAAAAATGGTAATATAACTATATAAAAATCTGTATGTCATCTAATTTTCAAAACCTAAGGATGATGATGGAACAATACTTACAGTTAATATTACTCTATGATCTTCCCTAGACTTGTCAATAGTTTTTCAAATGTAAGATCTTTCTTAACACAGTTCTTAAGAAAAATAAATTTTCACAAATCATTCAACTTGTTGTCAAGCCTCTACCAGCTAGAAACAAAGTATTCGGTTGTTTGTTTTCTTTTGACATGGATTGTGTTGGCCTTCCTTCAATCTCTCTTTTCTAGATTTCCTCTAGATTTCAGACCACCTAAAAAAGATGTAGTTAAGCCCTAGAAAAGACATAATTAAGCCATTCACTCCTGTTGCCCACTCTGTTAAGATAGCCAGTCACAAGTTCTGTTTCAAAAGAGGATCCCTGTCAGGAATAATAGACATTGCAAACTCAAGCCTGAAACTGTAAGGACCTTCAAGCACTGAAGGCAAGATTTTGGTGCCACACCAATTTCAGAGCCTGTCACCTTTACAGAGTAGCTCCAGTAACAACTGGAATCACACCACTGCTGAAAGTCAAAATATTTCACTAGGGGTGTGTGTGTGTGCAAGCCTCAGTACCCCTATTCTCTGCGTGTTCAATCAGCATCCAGGGTTCTGGATGCTTCCAGATGTAGCCCTGGCAAGCATTTTTCTTTTGCTGAGAGCTGTAAACACCATGAAGTCCACAGTGCAGTTTCTTAGCCTTAAAATAAAACACGCTGAGTTCCTCAGACAAAAATTATTTCTGGCTTTTTTCCCCCCTCCTGTGAATTTGTCTTTATATTTCAATATTTTTTCTTCCCCTCCCTTCACCCTTCCTCTCCTGCTTTTTGTCTGGACAGCTGTGTGCCAAATCACTTCATGAAGCTCCTGCTGTCAGATTTGTACTTCTTTCATTACCCTTCCACCAAGGAATAAAAGATTTTGCTGGTAAATCAGCAATGAACACCTTCCCCACTGAGTCAGTATGTGCAATAGGCACTTTTTGCAGAGACTAAGAACAACAAGAGAATGCAGAATGCTTAATTATTTTCTGGTCAGACTAGGCTATTATCGTTAATGATGATCTGGATAATTAGTTTTTAGATGTTGTGTTTAAATTAGCACTGAGCCCAATCTGCACAGCATTTGATCCTTCAAAACTTAAGCCAGGATTCTTGGTCAATGGAAAACCCCATGTTTAAAAAAAAAAAAATAAAAAGCTGTTTCCATAAAATAAAAATATAACGTGAGTTAAATCTAGCATCAGGAGGTGAAGAATTCAAAATTTTGAGGGTTTTCTTTTGGGGTTGTGGCTCATTTTTATCTGAGCCAGGTTATCTACTCTTTCTCAGTTTACAACAGAAATTTCAAAAATATTTTCCTTGTAGAGATTGACACAGTAAAAATGATAAGAAAAGGACGCAGTATTCATTTGCAGTGAAGCACCTGGATAGCCAATCCCAAATCCATGTGTTGGTTTGCTGATACTTAGGTCAGCTCTTGTCAGGAATTTGCATGTGGAAGCAGGAGTAGCTTTATTCAAGTGCTGGATTTGTTCTTCCTTGTTTCTGAAAACTGGATTATTTTTCTGAAAATGAAGACTAGGGTCCATTCCCTGCAGTCTGCTGTTAGAAAAACTAAAACATTCCTTTAGGTGGGCTGGGTTTTAACTTCTATATATAGTATATTGACATGGATTTAAAGATTTTAACCTGGCTGTCAACCCATAAGACCTCCAGATCATGACCATGAAAGTTATTTCCAAGTTAGTGCCTCATCCAGAAAAAATGGCAGAGCAGAAACCAGTGCTCTGCGGTCTTCTCTTCAGTCCCTTGCTGTGTCTCAAGTAAACTGTAACAAAACCACTGCAGCAGGTTCAACAGTGCATTACGGCTATCACAAAAGCCAAAGCCACTCCTAAGTGAGTGACCATCTGGCATGAAATTCAGAATATGTACTCATTTACTGGCAATCTTTTCCCGGCTGTCATTTCTCTTTAGCCACAGAAGTCTGCCAAGGGCTCATGGAGCCTGAAAGCTAATCACCTCCATTTCCTTCCTCCAAGGATAAACCATCTTTCAACCAGAGTCTTAACAATAGCTTCTGACTTCCATCACCACTGAAAACAGTGTAAAATCCTTAAATGAACCAAAAAAATAAACAAAACATAAGACACGGGGCTCTGTCCCTCTGTGCATGGACCCCACAGGGATGTGGGCAGGGGAAACGTGCAGGGGCTTGCAGAGGTTTGCCAGGCCACACATGCAATTTGTGCTGTGCACTGACAGCCTCTGGTGATTTTTTGCTTGTAAAAGTAAACCAGATCCTTATTTAAAAAAATCTATTTGGTGAGATGGACCACCTACCACCAGCATTTAAGCTCCACATACACTTGCCAGCTTCCTTGTGTCTCCTTTAAACTCTCTCCTCTTTTATCTCTGTTATTCCCCTCTCTCCACTACCTCTCAGCCAGATCCTTGCTGTTAATTCATCACTTTGTTTCTATTCCACATTCAGAATCTGAACAGCCACTAGGATGAGATTTTCATAGTGTCCAAAGAACACTGGACATCTCTTTCCTAGAGATTTCAAAGGAAAACGGGCACCTCCCTCTGGCTTCTCTGAAAATCCCATACTCACTGATTACTTTCCAGTCTTTCTGATTTGGTTTTGGGCTATAATTTTTATTTCTTCAGTGTGTGCATTTTCCTTTTTGCTAAGGGGAAATTGTGAGATTTTACAGGGATAGATAAGAAGCCACTGAGATCACAGGTAAGAAGGAAGGAGCTCTACCATACAATGAGAGAATCAGAATCATTAAGGTTGGAAAAGACTTTTAAGATCATTGAGTTGGACCTTTAACCCAGCACTGCCAAGTCCACCATTAAACCATGTTCCCAAGTGCCACATCTACATGTTTTGTGAATACTTCCAGAGCTGGGGAATCCATCACATCCTTGGGCAGCCTGTTCCAATGCCTGACCATCAATTCAGTGAAGAAATTCTTCTTAGTATCTAACTTAAGATAACCTAACTTGAGACCCTTTCCTTTTGTCCCATCACTTGTTACCTGGGAGAAGATACCAACCCCCACCTGGCTGCAATCTCCTTTCAGGGAGTTGTAGGGAGCAATGAACTGTTCCAAGTGGGAAATGATGTCACTACAAGAGAAACTGGCCAAAAATAAGAACTAGTTAGGGTCACCTAGACATCACCTATACTTATTTTACCCCTTCTGACTAGGTCTTACTCATCAGTAAATGAGTCTCAAATTACCATATTTATCACTGATAGCTCTTTTAACTCCAGATGCAACTCCATGTTCCTTTAGAGTCAACAGCCCCAGTTTTAATACCTTTTCTGATCATGTGTAAATGGGACAGGAGTCACTGGCAGGTTTATGAAGTCTCAGAGAAGAGTTGCACTCCTCATGCAGAGCAAGGCCTTCTGCACGGGTCTCTTTTCAGGGTGCAAGTTTGGTGCTCAGCTTACTTCAATAACAATGCTGTATGGAGGCAGAGTGTATATGTGGCAGCTCACTGTGCCATCCCCTGAAGGAAAATAAGAAAAAAGACTTCCAAACAATTCCTTCAAAGCACAATACTTCTCTGTATGCCATCCATGGTTTGTTTTTTATTGCACAGGACAGACACAAATATAAAAAACAAATTCCCAGGTCCTGTCCAGAAATCCTAGCTGTTGCTCTGACAGTATTCCTTATTTCTGATGTTCATTTTGCAGATGAATTTATTTCACAGTTCAAACACTGCTTCTCTCTCTGTGACAGCTACTGAGTCCACTGCAGATATTTAATCTATATTTTTCCCAGCTTCATTGCCTAAATTTTCAGGAGAAGAGCAAGGCTAAAAATAATGTTTCCTTCACCCCTCTTCCTGCTAACAAAAAATGCCAGATATTTTTATTTGTTTGATAGTGAATTATCTTTTCCTGGGTTACTTTTTGGAAGGAATTTTGTTAAGGAACATAGGAAATGTCCCTCTTCATACCAAAGAGTGAGAAAGTTGATGGAAACCACTGCTTCAATTCTACAATGCACCAGAAGATTCCATTGGAGAACAAGCCAGGCTGGGACTCCTAAATAACCTCACTGCGTCTGGCTGAGTTCCTTACAACTGACCTTTAATGATTTAAAGAAATGGGATACTGGCATTCCCAGTGACCTTCTGGGGTCAGTGCTTGGAGTCCTGCTGAAGCCAAATTGGTGCTTTCTGCTGCAGGTCATGACACAGCCCCTGTGCAGTCACTGCCTTCAATAGTGCTCATTATGATACCCCAGAGATGGCACCCTTAGTTTTAAAATGGACTAGGGAGAGATGATGTTCCAGGCTGATAAAGGTTTTCAGTTCTGAAAGCAGTGAATCCCTTAAGGTCCTATTTTTCCTTTGAAAACAAATTATCTTGGAGTGAATTTTTTCTTGGTCCAAGGTGAGCAGCTGCATTTGCATCACTGAACCCTCCTCCTCCCAAATACTCCCAAATTATGTGAGTGTGTCAGAAGTGTCCAGACTGAGCCACTCTGGGTCACACTGTCCCCAGGTAAGAGCCTACTAAATTCCAAGAGAAGAGGGAAAATTATGGTGGAGCCCAGCTTTTCAGTATTGCTCATATTTATTGCCAGTGATACAGTCTGGCAGCTCAGTAGGTTCACAGCCTGCTGGGCTGTATCTGCAGAAACACAGCCAGTACAGAGATGGAAATAAATATTTCTGTTTATTCCATTCTCATTGGACCACATCTAGAATATTACCTCTAACTTTGGGTTCCTTGGTAAAAGGATGATTCGATAAATACAAACACAATCATGGTTAGGAGAGTTTGGAGGACAAACCCTACAAGGAAAAATTGAGGAAACTGTATGTTTTCATAATGGAGAAGAGAGGGTTTGGTGGGAACCTGATATCAGCTTTTCAGTAAGCACAGGTTTGTTCTCAAGGACACAAAGTGAATGTATTTATCAACATGATGTAGGACCAAAGGATAGAAGAAAATACTTATAAATTGAAAAAGGGGAGATTTTAATCTGATAAAAAATACATCCCAGGAGTTGGGACCATGGGGAGACTGCACAGACCAGTGGAGACTAGAGAGGTATCTCATTTAGTCTTTACAATAAGTTTATGCCTCCCACCTACCACACACCCACATCCCAGCCCATTCAGAACCAGTGTTTCTTTCCTGCCTTTCTAAAATAGCTCTTTCTGCTAAAATTTAGGTATATATTTTAGATTTAAGAAACAAGAAAATTTTAAATATCATATTGTATGTTGGTATGAATGCTTTAGATGCAGTTTGACTTCCAACTGCCCAAATAATGACAAAAATCCAACAAGATATCATTGCCATCATTTATTAAAATGGATAAAACATAGGATGGATAAAACATAGACCAGCAGCAGTTCATGTTCCTTCAAAGTAAAAGATCAGTGTTACAGCAATGACATAGAAATTAGGAAAACATTGGGACGTGGCTTTGCCATGGTCTTGCTGTGGTAATCTTTTTTCCAGAAATAGAAATACTTTCTCGGGAGACCAAAGGCAGCAATAGAATCTCCATTAGGACAGATTGCAGCTCTGAGAGACAGAATTTTGCCCAGTTTATCAGTAGAGAACAAACTCCTTTACCTTAATCTTACTCTGCTCCACAGCCTAATTTATTGTCTGTTCAGAGTAGCTCTTTCCTGTCTCAAAGGAGCTCTGTGAAATTAGAATCATTAAGCCATGTCAAGTGCCATGAGATTCTCCCATGGTTAAACTTCAGAAGGGCAGAGAGCATTGTCATCTAACAAGGGGCCTCCTCCATCCAACAGATGTGCAATACACACTTGTGTGTTATGGTAAAGACACCCTACCTGTTCTAGAACTTTTGAGATTTATCTTCTCATATTTTGTCCAAAATATTTCCTGTGTTTTCCAGTCCCATACACATTCCAAAAAAATCCATGTAATAATCTCTGGGCCATTAAAAAGGGAAATTTTAACAAAAACATGAGAATAAATCTTACTGCCAGCAAAAAAAAAAAAAAAATCTTATGAAGATTAAAAAAATGTTCAGTGAGATTCAATAAATCATAAGACAGACCAAGGTTACCAAGACACAGAGGTCCCCATTTACCAGCAGGATTCTTCAATGGCCACAAATACAGAAACCAGGTTCATGTGTTTGATAGCTGTATCTAATTCATGGCTCCTTGCAGGTGGTTATTATGAACCCATTTTCATAAGTGTTTTAAACAAGATTGGCAGTATCCCACAATCAATTATCCTGTCTCTGCAGCTCAGAGAAGCAGAAGTGCCAGATGTGGAGAGGGACACTGGTGCCCCTGGCACTGCCATAGCCACTCCATTGGCAGGATTTGCTGGTGCCAGTGTGTCCCTACAGAGGGACATGGCTGGCACTGAACTTACTGCCCTGCTCATGTTGGGCAACAAAGCACCCACCATCCCAGGAGCTGAGTGAGAGCCAGGTTTGCCTGGGGAGTGGACACTTGACCACGGGGTGGTGGCTGCACTAGTAAGCCCAGCAGCATGAGAGCAGATAAAGGTTTCCCATCTCTCTGAATGTGGACTCCATCAATGTGGTTTGTTCGCAGCAAGCTGTGCAAAGTGGCTGTTGTTGTTTGCAGGTGCAGAACATCCAGACTTATTTTCAAAGGTATCTGAAAAACCCACCAGCTTTGACAGTGAAAAAACCTGGCTACTACTGCTACTTAAGTGCCAACATATGGATTTCAGGCACTAATTGCATGCACCACGGCTTGATTAAATTGCTCCCTGGAGCTTTGCCAGAATAAATTATTTCACTTAGCAAAAGCTGGATCTGCACTGCAATTTTGAAGCTGTTGCATACATGCCAAGGCAGAGTGGAGCTACACTGGAGGTGTGCCTCAGGTGGTTCAATATCAGTGCACATAACTGGTTTACATCCCACTGTCCTCTACTACACTGAGCAGACATAGTCTTAGATATCAGTTCCTCTGCAGAACCTGCTACCTGTGCTCTTCTCCTGTTAGTCTCTTAACCAGGATAATATTTCCACAGTCAAATGCTCAGATCAGCATGAAAATGGCTGGAAAAAGAGACTGCTCTGAAATCAATTGCATCAGCTAACTGCCTGAGACTTGAGCTTTTTTGAAAAATTAGTCCCTAACATCAAGATGTTACAATATTCCAGAAAATCCCCACTTGAGAATTTCAAGAAGAGAGTCCTGATCTGAATTAATAACAGACACAACTTCACTGAATTCCATGAGCAGTAATAGCTCTCAAGGATGACTGGGTCACTATCCTTTATGATTAATCAGACTTTCTTATATTTTAAGATTTTTACTCCATGAAAAATCTACCATCTGGACAGCTTCATAATGAAGAGCTTTACAGCAAACACCTGTAAACACATGAAAACTTTCTTCTCCCCAGAGCACAGGAATGAGAATTGCAGCTGTTTTCAGGGTCCCTAGAAATTTGGTGGCCTCCAAGCCTGAGAGCCCCCACGTAAGCTGGGAGAGTAGTTCTGTGGATGCATTTGCTGCTTAGACCAAAAGAAAAAAAAGAAAAAAAAAATAAAAGGAACAAACAAACAGGAAAAAAATAAAAAAGAAACCATACTAACTATGAAGCTGCTATATTTGTTAGGAGCACCTTTCTGTGAGCTGAAGGCTTGTCCACTCTCTGACCAGCATTACTTGAGCTGCTGAAAATGGACTTTAGCCAATTTGAGCAGGGAAATACAGAATGATATGTGTGCAGTTCTTCATTATGATTTAGCACAAATAAAATAATTCCTGCTAGAATAAACTGAGACAAGAATAGCAATTCCAGCCCACACAGTTCTGCAGGAAATGTTCCAGAATAGCTATATGGAGTACATTCTTATTACCAAATTGGAGTGCTCTTGGGAGAGGACATATGAACCAAACCATGTGGATATGTGGGCATGTAATCAAAGTTACAAAGCCACAGGGACTTAACAATGCTCAAAGCATCCATTGTACCTTGGTGACAGAACAAGCCTCTCTGCCCATCCTGTTGCTTTAAAGCTGTTCATTTCCATCACCAGATGCAAATTAAATCCCACACTTCCAGTATAAGGCAGTTTAATGACTGTTACCATCTAACAGGGAGTTTAAGAACACAACAGCTGCTTTCTGAGGGACAGTAACTCTTTCAGGCACAGCACTTCCCAGCCTTGTGCCTGTACCCACTGGCAAAACTGCAGTGTCAGCTACAGCTCAGGATGCTCCTTCTAAGCACTATAGAAAAGGTTTTATTTTGGCTTAAACTAAAATAAACCACTACCCTTGGGGGTTTTTTGTGAAGGGAAATTTCAACCCAACAGCTACAGCTGGGATTCCAGGACACCTGGTCTTTCCCTGATGTTCTAGAAGGAGGATAAGAGCCCTCTGAAGTCCTCAGTTTCATGTGGCCCAGAGGTTGTGAAAGTCCCTGTACATGTATGGCTGGCAGCAGAGTCTGGCCCAGATGAGATTACACCAGTTTACAAGGGCAGACTGAGCTACAGCAGGACACTAGTTCAGTGGCTGCATTACAGAAAAGACAGACTCTAAACCTATAAAATCCATACAAGTTGCTGAAAAGCAATAAAATTCTTCCTTTTGTTTTTTCAGGTTTTTTTTTTTTTACGGACTGTCTAATTTGCTACTGATGTCTGAGCCTTCAAAATTTGCCTCTTCTATAACATTTTTTCAAAACAGTCCTTTGCCTTTGAATTCTTACAGATAGTCTGTGGTCAAAGAAACATCTGGGTAAGATTTAAAAAAAATAAATTATTGGGCAATTTTTAATAAGTTTCCCTTGGGAATCTCAAGTACACTACTGCAGGAATCTCAAGCCCACTATTGCTTTTCTAATGGTTTCGTCAGGCTGTACTCCAAGATTAGCTTCAAACTTAATTTACTGGACAGAACTTCTAGTCACCAATATTCCCTTTGTCATTTAAGAATCTATCATAGGAAAAAAAAAAGCCATAACCTTTCTTCATTTCTTTCCAGATGTAATCAAGAGTTGCACTTCTGTGAGTGCAACAGAGTAGATTTGGAAATATTTAAGTATTGAACATAGCCACATAAGAAAAAAAAAAAAAAAAGAGAGAGAAAAAAGGAAAAGCAGGGCTTTGGACCATATAAATCAAACCAGAAGGGCAAATAGAGATTATTAAAAAATTTTATTATTTATTAAAAACTGTAGGTCAACATGACATTAGCTCCGTTGGGTAGAGCATAGTGCTTGTAATGCCAAGGTCATAGGTTTGGTTCCCATATGGGCCATTCACTTAAAAGTTGGATTTGATGATCTTTGAGGGTGTCTTCCAATTGAGACAATTCTTTGATTCTATGATTCTGTGAATCTGTGATTCTGTGATTCTGTGACATTGTGAAACACTTGAAGAGTACAAACATGCAACAAATGTGCCATGTCAGCTGGTCTGCAGCCAGAACATCTGAGAAAAAAGTTTAAATGTGTAAAAAAATAGGAGAGGTATGGACTTATGTCGAGTAAATGAGATTAGAAATTTCTGTAAAAGGCCTGTGTATTTGTGATATTTGCACAAAACAGAAATTTATGTCTTATTAGTGCATTTGGTCATCAAATGCAATGAATCTTGGAGAAGATGAAGCCCACTATGAAGAGCAAAGGCATGCAAATCCCCAGGTTTTAGTAAGGAACACAATCTGAAACTGAAATATATTGTCCATTTGTGTCTAATTATCTGTTGTTTAAACAGGCTCAGTTTCATGAAAATAAAGGTCCATTACAGCCCCAGCAGGACCCAGGGAATTAACTGGGCATCAAAACAGGCTTTGTGCATATGCTCAGTGCAGTGCTTTCCCTGGAGTTTGTTACCAACATCCTCTGTCAACACCCTCAATCTGTGATCGTCAGAACATCTCTCATTAAAAAAACACTGTCAATGCCTTTCCCTAAATAATTCTGTCCCGTTTTATAAATGCCACTCTTTAATAACCCCTGCACCCCAATTTGTCTGCAGGTGGCAAACTTGCTCAGGCTCTTCCAGATCCCCCAGATCAGCTACGCCTCCACCAGCGCCAAGCTGAGCGACAAATCCCGCTACGATTATTTCGCACGGACGGTGCCCCCAGACTTCTACCAGGCGAAAGCCATGGCTGAAATTCTGAGATTTTTCAACTGGACCTACGTGTCAACAGTGGCTTCTGAAGGGGACTACGGAGAGACGGGCATCGAGGCCTTCGAGCAGGAGGCTCGCCTGCGCAACATCTGCATCGCCACCTCGGAGAAGGTGGGGAGGTCCAACATCAGGAAGTCCTATGATGGCGTGATCAGGGAGCTGCTGCAGAAGCCCAATGCCAGGGTGGTGGTGCTCTTCATGCGCGGCGATGACTCCCGCGAGCTGATCGCGGCCGCCAACCGCTTCAACGTCTCCTTCACCTGGATCGCCAGCGATGGCTGGGGCGCCCAGGAGAGCATCGTCAAGGGCAATGAGCACGTGGCCTCTGGGGCCATAACCCTGGAGCTGGCTTCCCACCCCGTCAAAGAGTTCGACAGGTACTTCCAAAGTCTCAGCCCCTACAACAACAGGCGCAACCCTTGGTTCAAGGACTTCTGGGAGCAAAAGTTCCAGTGTAACCTGCAGAACCGGAAACCGCACAGAAAGGCTTGCGAAAAGCACTTCACCATCAACAGCTCCAACTATGAGCAAGAGTCCAAGATCATGTTTGTTGTGAATGCTGTGTATGCAATGGCTCATGCCTTGCATAAAATGCAGAGGACTCTCTGCCCAAACACCACCAAACTCTGTGATGCCATGAAGCATCTGGATGGCAGGAAGCTGTACAAAGATTATCTCCTGAAAGTAAATTTTACAGGTAATAACTCCTCTTTTGGTACCTACAGAATGTAATTAAGCACTGTAATTAAGGAAATGTTCATCAGCCATGGTAGCAGCTAGCCAAATTCCTGGTAGCAACTATTTACACGGTTCAGACCAGGATAGTACACAGGTAAGGTGACTCCTGTCACAAGAAGGCAGAAAGGAGAAGGAAGAGGAGCTTGGTGACAACCCTAAAAAAACAGGTTGATGCTCCTCTTGCTTCCAGCAGAAAGAAGAGGTGAAGGTGGCAACAGCTGGTCTTGGCAATGTTGCACTCCATCCTCTAAAATTCCACACACCAACACCCATTTAATCCACAGCCAGTTTGGGCATGTCTGAAAGCCAATGATCCCTTCACCACCTGCTACACCAGGCAGCCACCTGCTATTGACATGCCAAGACTTGGCTTTCTCTCCCTCGCTTTGCTGTGATTTTACATAATTGCTGGACCATGGCCAATGTTCTTGCAATAGTAAAGTAGTAATTCCTGTCATAGAACCAGATGTATATGAGCTATTTAAATATATGGGGTAATGTCATCACTTGTGTTACAGAATTACAGGTTTAATGGCAAGGTATAAAAACCTACATTAAACATGTGCAGGAGACGTAGAGGAGGGTGGTCAATTTGGGAATGATATGAGCAAACTTTATGGGGACTGGCTGCACAGCACATGGCATCTCTGTTGTTTTGCCACCACATATGGCTGAGTTTAGCTTTACTATTAATACTATGCCATAACAATATTATGTCTTAGTAAAGCTAAATAGATCTACAGAGGAAACAACTAAAGTGTAGAACATCTTGTCTTTATGTTGCTACATGTCTGAGTTTCTTCTGAAGCATCTAGGTTGAACTTGCATTTCTATGTATTATGAAATGTATTCAAGAGATCTTCAGTAATTGTACAATGCTGATAACACTGAAAACTACATAAAACTGTCAAAATGGAGCTTGAACTTTTCTCTCCTTTAGAGATGTTCTCAGTGTTTGACTCAGGTCACCTCTATATACCACCAACCACATCCCTGGTGCTTCTCTAGCTCCCAGTGGGGTGCAGCCACTGCAGCCAAGTACTCAAGTCAGAATGAAACAAAATTTTTGGGTTTAGAGCTCTGGAAATTAAGAATAATCCTTTCTCCTTCTCCTCCTCACAGCACTTACAACATAGAAACTATTTTCTTGCTTGTCTGCACTTACCCTCCAAGATACTTGAATGTGTTTAAATTGTTGAAATCAATTGGTTTTGGGAGGACAGCACTTCATGGGAGCTGATTCCTGGCATGCTGATCAGCAGGGAAGGCAGTGGTGTGCTTCTGTCCATCCCAGGGAGATACTTTAAGACTGTAATGACCTACCTAAATGAGTGGGCACTTGAATATTTTAAACTTCAATTATTTTGAAGATTTCTTTCTGACACTGCAGGTATTTTTATGGGCTTAAATGAAAACACTATTAATAGATTCCAGCCTTAAGACTAAGCAACCTTTGTTCAAATATAGGATTCTTAATCATTTTTTTAACATGCAGGTATTTTTAAGCACCCATGAATTTTCTCATTCAACATCAACATAAAGTCAAAATGACCCAAATTTTCTTTGACCAAAAACTCAGGAAAATTTTTATTTATCTAGAGACAGAAAATTAGTTTTAATTTTGACTGAAATATTCTTTTATATTCTTATTAATTGGGAGTTGAAGCTGTTCAAGCTGAAAAAAAATTGAAGTCTGTAATTTTTCAGTTTTGAAAGCAGAAGACTCTTTTTTTAACCAAATTATTTTGATTAAAAATCAGCATGGAAATCTTTATAACTCTGAAAAGCTTTATTTTCCATTAATTTTCATTTCCAGTTTAAAACACTAAGAAACCTGTCAAGTTCTTTTCCAATGGCTTTGTTCCATATACATTTTTTTACCAGCTTACAACATGACTTGCTCATCTCCTTTCTTTATAATTAGTTCTTCCATTATAATGTGAATCCCTGTTTTAATGAAAGTTATTTTTTAAGCAGGTGAGTTGATTTTTATGTAGTGAATTATTAAGCAAATCTTCCACCCCTTCTTCCTTTCAGAAGGGTGTGAAAAATTAATACATATGCAAGATTTTAATACATATCAGTCTTGTCATTGATTTCTATGGGATGAAGAATTATTCTTTGCTCTTTCCTGGCTGAAGAAAATCTTTGGTTTATATATATATATATATATACACAAAATATATATAATAATGCAATATGAGGACCTTGTTGCATGGTGCATTTGATCAATGATGCTTGCTCTCATGTTTTCACCTCCGAACCTGAAAATGTTTTCCCAGCACAGAGAGAGGGTGGCATGGAAGTTACCAGTCCAGCAGCTACACTGCAACCAAGTCAGGTTGTGAATTTTCTTTCTTCTTTAGCCTGGGTAACAGTCCACACCCACCATAAGGAAGCAGGCAAGAAACAGAATAGTGATAACCTAATTTGCAGACTCACAAGCAGCTATTTAAGCAATGCCTCCCCTGCTGAAAGGCAGGGGTCTATGTAGATAAGCCCGGCAAGCACAGAAATCAAGCAAAGAAATGGTGGAAGAAACCAAGCAAATGGCCCTGAATGTCTCATCCCAGTTTCTGGGAACATGGTGTATTTCACACACACCAGTCTGAGTAAACGATCGGGTGCGTTTCTGTGACTGGTGTGGGATGGAGCAATTTTAGACATTTACCCTTTACACTCAAATTAGTTTTGATTAGTCTTTGATTACAGGTAATGGAGGGGATCAGCACTTACAGAGAGTGCTCCAGCCCATGCAGGGTATGATTTGCCCCTACCTCTCTTGCTACTGACTACAGATGGAGTATGGGGTGATTAAGGTTTATTTTCACTTGCCATTTAGCTGAAAGTCTGAAGTGAGACTCTCAGGAACAGGAATAATGTGATTTGCAAGGAAATACTCAGGGACCAGCTAACAGCAGGGTGGCTGTAGGGGACTGGCCAGGATTTGCACATCCTTGTGCTGCCACTGCTGCTGGCATGCTGTGTGACAGTATTTCAGCAATATCTCTGGGTTCCTATTTATTTCTCCTTTTCCATTAAATTGAAACAACTCCACAAAACCGCAGTGTGGAATGAAGACAGGGTGAGATTTCACTCCTTATTGTCTGTGAGATACACCAGGCACATCATTTTCTTGGAAGTCAGTAAGACATATATGGCAAACGTCGTGATATCCGGAATATTTTCAGCAAAGGAAAAAGGAGACTCCTGTGTCTAATTCCAGATTCCAGCAGCAGGATGTGAGAATGCAAAGTCCAGCCCCTAGGTAATTCAGTTTCACTGTTTCACTCACTCAATTTCAGTGTTTGTTTGGCCTTTCAAAGAGATATAGGCTAGTTCATCTTCTTGATCTTCCCATCCTCTACATTCCCTCCTGAGGGCACAAGTGCAGCACTTGATGTTCTAAATCGTGATGGTTTTCTGCTGATAAAGAGATGCCACTTCAAGAGGCTGTTAACTTGTATTACCAGAACAACAAAGAAATGCTGAACAAAAGTAAAGGTCTCCACGGCAGAGAGCACAGAGTAAACTCAACTTTTTGCCATGCCCTGCCACTGCCTGGTGAAGGGCAGCACACAGAGGGGCTCCTGGGAGGGCTCTGAACCCAGGGATGAACCCACATCTTGCTTTGCTCCCTCACAAGGGTGGAGGGGACAGCGCAGGAAACAGCTTTGCTGACTATTTCAGCTTGTTTAAGCCACCAGCAGGACACAGAAAAGCAGTGCTGTCATTGCCCACAGCACTACTGCATAGCAAGTCTTACATTTGACAAGTGACAGGACAGTATGAGAGGGGTGTCCATCATCTGGGATAAAAAAGTAGCAGGGTCCTGCACAACTGTCCCCTACCTGTTGCTTCCTGGTGTAGCTGTTCCTCCAGGATATTGGACTGGAGGTGAGGAAGGGTAGCAGTGATTATGAAAGACCAGAATTAGCTCCAGGGGTGCTTATCTGGTTGCAGCCTTGTCACCCAAGTGTAGGGCTGAGCTCCAGTTTTTCCCACTGCAGTTAGCAGGGCTGATGGTATTACAGGAATAACCTTGCCCTCAGTCTAGTGTGGGAGCACATGGGCAGAGGGGGGTTGGATTTTGGGATGTGTGCATGCCCTCATATCTTACACAGTTTTCTGAACCTGCACAGCTAATGGTTGGAGGAATTTGGCTAAAGTAGTACACTTGGAAAAAATATCATTAAAAAATTTAGGCAATGCATATTTAAAGTGCTCAGTGGCTTTTCCCTATCCCTTTCTCCCTCCTAAGTAACCAGAGCCGCTGTCATGGACCTTTCTGACTTGTGTTCAGAAGTCCATCTATTTCTACAGCAAAGCCTACATCATCAAAACTAGCTTATCCTGGGCAAGTCCTCTCCCCTGGCAAAGCAGAATGACTGCTCCAAATGAGAAAAGGGTTGTAAGTCAGGTCTGATTTGTCCCCTTTGCTCCACTGGACTTTATGACAAAAACTTCTATCCTTACCCGGTCTTACATTTCTATGTGGTTCATTTTTTTCCTTCTCTTCCTCCTCACTCTGCCCCAGCCAATACTGAAATAATATGAAGCAGAAGCACAAATTCACCTTCTCATTTATTCTTGAACATTGGCGACTTCTGTTGTGGGAACACAATTTCACAGATCATTTCCATCATATCTGTTCCATCCAAGTAAGAAAGAGCTTAAGTCATGGTCTGCAACAGGCAGATGTCACCTTTCTTCTGAGCACAACAGCATTGAATGGTCCCTGCTCTGGGATTTAGCCATAAATATTTCCTGTCAAAAGTGCACTTCAAAACTCAATGCTCAGCCATGCTGCATGGAGCACAGACCAAAAGATGCTGCACTTGGTATCATGAACAGATTACAGCTGTAGAAACTGCAAAGGCCAGATATGAGTTTACAGCAGGGAGTACCTGTGCAGGCTAAGGCCAGAGCTCACAGCCCAGGCTCTGCAGAAAATGATCCTGCTACTCCATCATATCACCCAAGGAGCTCCTTCTCATCAGGTCAGACCCCCTTTGCCTTCAGCACTGAGTCAGCAGCGAGGTCCTCATGGTTTCCTTGTGATGCTTATTTGTAGAATAAACCAGAACACACTTTCAGATGAAGGCAAAGCTCATATGGGCAGAAGGCATCCAACACCTTGTTAATCATAAGAGTTGTAAAAGTGTAATACGTGATGGATTTGTAGCTAATAAAAGCAAGGAAAATGAGTGAATTCCCCAAGATACTACTTTAAAAAATACATGAAAAAGATGTCTAAGATTTATAAGAAAAAAATACTGTCTTTTCCTGGGACCACAAATGTGTCATAGTGTTTAAAACCTTGCAAGCAGCTAAAGGACAGACTCTGAAAGCACACTTGAGACTTGATGCTTCAAAGCAGAGGAACACTTGGACCTGCACAGTATTTTCCCATATTCTCTCAGTATTGGAGTTACATTGGTGTAAATACACAGAGAGACGCAGCAAGATTTGGAAGGCCTGGTAGTCCTGATGGCCTCATCTACTTTTTCCTTCCTCCTGTCTTTACAGGCATCATGGGATCTGCTGTTCCTTTACTTTAGGAAAACTTACCCTCTAAGAGTAAATAAGTCAATCTCTACTTAGTCCTCCTGAGGATTTTAGTATGTGCATATATTAATATATTTATTTACTTATATAAATGCATTTATATAGATTTTTATTGTGTATACTACAGATTCATAATATATAAAATCATAAAATTAAATAATATGGCAAGCTGGGTGGTCTCTAGTCTAATTTCCTGCTGAAAGGTAAGGCAGCTGTGCAATCAGACAAATTTGCTCAGGTCTTTATAGATGTTAACCAGTTGAAACTAAAATACTATAGAACCTTTTCAACACCAATTTAGGTTTGAAGTATCATGATGGCAAGCAACTGGTCTGCACTCTGTGATGTGTGTCACATAGGCACCCTATGAACT
Source organism: Zosterops lateralis (assembly GCF_965231275.1). Lineage (NCBI taxonomy): Eukaryota > Metazoa > Chordata > Aves > Passeriformes > Zosteropidae > Zosterops > Zosterops lateralis. The sequence continues at coordinate 66,536,545 of NC_139765.1, forward strand.
GGATACCTGGGCTGGCAGAGAGACACAGGCATTGTCATCTCTAGGGCACATGTTCTAAATAAAATTTCCATTAAAACTTCTCTCACCATAATGGAGGTCAGTGACCTACCTGTTAGTGGTGTCTACTATCAAGCCAGAGACCATCATAAAAAGCTGCTGTTTCGTGCTTTCCTTTGTCACTAATTCACACTAATTACCCTGAATGAGCAGGAGCAGAGGTTGAATTGTGGTTTTACCCCTTGAGATAAGCTCCAGCAGCTGAAGCCAAGGTGTGCTGGGCCATTGCTCCCCATCTAACTCAGGGGCAAGGCACTTTTGCTTGGTGTCACCACTGTCCCCACTGCCTGCTGCCACCAATGTCTGCTGCCACAGCTCTCTGGCTGACCTGGGCACTGAGGTCCCATGGACAGAAAGATGGGAAATGCAGCATTAGCAGGACACAGAGCAGCAACAGCTTTTCTTCATAGTCCTCAGGAAGTCTCTGAAAATGTATTGCCTTTGGCCTTCACCCAGCTGGGTGTCATTCCTGGAAAGTCTGCAGAAAGCACAAGCCAGCAACAGCCCCAAACTTGTTACAGTGGCATATTTAGGTGAAAGTACTTTGGCATCCCTAAAATTGCAACCAGATCTCCATCTTGGTTTTCTCTACTTGAATATTTAAACAACCCACCACTTCAGCTGAGCTATGAAATACTGAGCATAAAATTATATAGTCTATGCCTTGTATGTAATTTATAGTCAACTGCTTATCTCCTATTAATAATGTACCCTTTAGGCAGCCATAAATCTCTGGATTTCACAGCATCCATGTCAGTGTGTAAATGAGGATGAGATTAGACACCCTGTGTTTATGGAGAAACCCATGACTGACAAACAGCAATGGTTTTCTTTCAGATCACATATTTGAGAGACAGAAGGCTTGGTAACCTAATTTCTCTAAATCAGGCTCCTGTGTTTTCCTGCTGCTTGCTTTATAATAGTTATTATTTTATCTTTTGTTTTGCTGGCAAATGATATGTGAATCCCAAACACCAAAGATCTGTGCAAGTCCTCAGAGGAGCAGGAAGTCTCATACAACCTTTTCATCCCCCAACTATGCACATTCCCTTTCCTACTGGGTTTTACTGTAGGGGGGCAACCCAGGACATACAAATTAGAATTAATTAAATAAGAATTATATTAAAAATAAGGGGAAAAGGTTTGCACATAAGTAAAGAGATGTCAGGTCTGCTTCTTTTCCCCGTAACCTTGAAGGAGAAAATACCAGGTGAGACAGAAGACTTTGTTTCAGGAATCCTGTCCCTTACATTTTAGCATCTGATTTGACTCTGAAAAGCCCATGGAAAGACCAGATTCTTCTCTACCACCTGCTACAGAGGAGCACTTTGGCACTTTCATATCTAATATCGCTTAGTCTCACTTGCATGATGAGATACTACAACAGGGGCTGACAAAGGCAAAGGTTGTGCTCAGAACGTGAGCACAGAAGTGTTGAGGATGGGGACAACACATGAGAAAGTGATTTCATTCTACCCTTTTGAGTAATCCAGGTGTGTCCTGGCCTTCCAGTTAGTCTCCAAAAAAACTCATCTTTTCAAAGGTGATGAAGAAAACTACAGGAAGTCACAAATCCACATATCTAATCCCAAAGATAACTAAATGTTATGTTATTTTTAAAAAACCTATATCCTTGTTGGCAGCTAATAATTATACTACAAAAGCAGAAGTGAAAGCATAATCTATAGAAACACATCTTTTCTCCTGAAATAACCTTAATTTCACAACATCCCTGGAAGATATTTTCTTCACCCAGTAGAACACAGCACAAAGAAATTTCCAGGCTAACAGTGGTTAGCCAGAAACAGGGACAAGACCAGTACAGCTGCATTAGTGAGACACTGACACTCAGCCCAGCCTGGTGCTGCTATCTAGCCAGGCATCACGGCCTGAATTCTACATCAATTCCATGTAGCAAGTTTGCAGACAAACCAGTCCCAAGCCAACTGCTATATTTGTACTTGTTAAACTGCAGCCCAAACGACTATGTGAATCTATTGAAGCTTCCTGCAAAGCCTGAACTATTCCCTTCAAGTCTGTCTTTTCCATTTCTGATTCCCAGCGCAGAATACCCTACCACCCAGTGATACAGGCCTGCTTCTCTATAAAAAGGACAAGGAAACTCAACCCAAACTCAAAACAGCCATTGTTTACATTTTCCATTAACATATTTTTCCCAAAATTTTTCCCATTTTTTCAAAAACCACATCTACATCTTCATGGAGCAGAAACTCCTTTTACATGCTCTTCACAAACTGATCTTCTACACAATTGTCATCAACTGCAAACTGGATGGACCTGACAGACAAATGTGTGTGACTCTCATTTCCTCATTTGTCAGAGCCAAGTTTCTAAACACCTCTAAAAGCATCTCAGAAAATATCTGCCTTGGCATCACTGCAATATTTATGGTTATTTAGTTAGCAGATATAGAATATAATGTAAAAATATATTTCATTGCTGTTATCTGGGTGAGTCATTTCCTTTTGTTTCCTTCTTCCTGCCATGAAAGTGTATTTGTCTGAGCATATAACAAGTGAAGACAAAGAATATTAAAATTCTTCAAGGCGAGGGGAACAAGACACATGTTCATGCACAGGGATATCAGAGGCAGAGAAACTTCTAAGAGAAATGTCCATTAAATCCTAGCTGTAGCATGGCTAAAGGAGCAATCCTTTGATTTGCTCTTTTGCTTTTTGTTCCATCCATGGACAGTTCACACAGTTCACCTGCTCATTGTTGGGATGAAAATGGGTTCAGCATTAGGGCAGAAAGGACCATGTCTCCAAATATAAATCCTTAAACTTAAGGCATGAATTTTGTAAAGAAATTACCAAGGTCAGTAATTTGGTATGTAGGGTCTCCACAAAAAAACTCACCCTTTCCTGAATGCAGGTGAAGAACAGCTCAGGGCCAGAAGCTGTGGGGATGGGAACAGTGTTTGCAAACACCCAGCAGATGGAAAGCAGAGGTTATTGCACCTCACAATCTGAAGACCCCTGCCCCTCAGTCTTGCATCTGAATTTCATCTCCTAGTTCTACTTTTCTTCTACAAGCCCGTCTTTCTACTTGGCAATATATGAATCATTCCGTCTCTTCTAGACTAATGACACATATACATCCAGCACATTTCTTACAGAAGAAATTCAAGACCATTTCTGAAGGCTGAGAGATATTCACTTTTTGAAAGTGTATCTGCAATTGCTCCTCAATTCAATGGAGGTTTCATGCAGTACATTTTTCCACTTGCTGCTACACACAGATTCCAGACAATTTGATGGAATAAGCTAAGGCAACAGTTCCTTTGTACATATGAAATATTTACCAGTTCTGTGGCTGAAATATGAGGCTCAGCAAAGAAAACACCATATTTTATTCAGGGAAGGGACTGCACTGTGTTCAGGGAAAACAGGGAAACTACTGGTGTGAGAAAGGTGAGAAAGCTGAGGGAAGCCCAGGCTTGAACAGAGTCCTCATGCAGAATGTGTGTGCTACAGAAATCCCAGGTACCTCTGTAGTGAGAGAATATGGATTTTTTTTCACATGTAGCCCATGTCATTCCTATGAGCTACATCTGACATCACTTTGATTCTGTGACCCCGTATTAGCCATATCTGTGTGACTGGAAAACACACAGAGAGGCATGAACATGCACACTCACAGGAGCACTCACTCACTGTTCTTTAAAATTTTATCTTACTTAACGCAATTCTGTAATAAGAAATAATGCATGATGTATGATTGTTGAGATTGCATTTATAAAGAGTGAGCAGCAAAATTCAGGTAGCAGCACTGATTAATTCCAGCACCCACAATCAGGGGACAATCCCAGTTCTTTTTCTTGAAAAGGCCTTCTATCTTCTTGTTACTGCACTTGTTTTCTCACCATCCACAGGAAATTTTGCACACGTTGCAAACATGCTCTTCTTTCTATTAATTATGCCCTAAAAACCACCTTCACTTCTTCCCAAGGCTGAATTTGTGTAGTGATCAGTAGCTAACAGTTTGTGTGCAGCTCTGGAGCCTCAAGCATCTTCCTGTGCTGCTGCTGCAGAACTCTCCTGGTCTCTTCCTGTGGGAACACTTTCCCTGTGGCTCTAACTTTTGCAAGAAGTCTTAAATTTGCTCCAGAACACTATGACATGCCTGATCATATGCAGAAATTTGTGGGGTGGGGTTGCTGAACTCTTCTAACTTAAGCAGCAATTATGTCATTGCCTGTAACAGCAAAAGGTTGTGCTCTTGTGGTTCCTTCCCTTGACATAAATAACATGTGCCCCCATAAATAGATTTTACCTGTGGTTTCTGTAAAAGTGAATTTTTTCCATGACATTTCTCTATTACCCTGATAAATGCAGCAGCTGATCACTGCTCCAAGTGATCAGCTTCGTGTAAAAGATCAGCCTGCTGTACCAGGATAGGACTCCACCAGACAGACAGTGGATGAAAAAACTATGAAACTGGTATTGGGAGCTGATGAAAATGTGCTGAAAAAGTTTTTTAAACTCCCTCTATTATATTTGCACATCCATTTGAATAAATAGCTAATGGCTAGTTAATGCTCCCATAACTGAAAGAATAAAAAGCCCATCTTTAAAGGCTCTTTGGAGAAAAAATTATCTCAAGTCAGACGAAGGTTTGAGGCAGTGCTGTTAATGTCTTTTCTAGATCTCTGAAACATTTTATCAGTCTAATCCTATCAATGTGTCTCTGCTTCCACCATAAAACAGGCAAATAAATCAACATTTTCGTTTTACATTTTCCCCTGAGGTGCAGTGATTGCTGTTGCTGAACTGATTCAGTGGAGCAAAGCATTAGCAAAAATGATTCTATGCTCTCAGCTTTATCTTCTCTCCCTGAGAACAGAAGAATTTGCAAGTATTAATGGGATGTGCAAGTTGTGCGTTGTAGCACAACACATGCACATGAACACTGAAGATGTTGGGAGAGGTGACGTGTTACCTTGGCAGCTTTTCTGTGACATGCAGGAATAACCTTAAAAGCCAAGAGTTATCCTTTATTTCACTCTATTTCCACTAAAATTCTTTGTTGTGAGCAGCCCACTTTCACCTCTCTGGCTGACGCAGCCTTTGGTCAGCTGAGATGGATTCTGTTGAATACTGAATTAATTTGCAATTTCAGTAAATGTGTATTTCCAGCTCTTGCCTTATTATATGGAAACGAGTAAGAATAAAATCCGGACTCATACCTTTACAAAGGAAGATGAGCACATTCAATGTGTGTGGTGGGCCTAGTGAAAGCAGTTTTATTTCTCCATCAGTGGCCAAAATTGAAACCACCCAGATGTCACATGTTCTTTGACACACTTTTGTCATATAACTGGATAATTATTGATGAATGAGTTAACTACCTCCCTGATGGCATCTCCCATTAGCCAGAGCCCACCTTTGGAGGTGCCAATTTCTTTCAACTCTCCACAGGAGATCTGCAAGAAAACTGCACTCCCAAAATAGCCACTCTAATTACACTTATGTTCAAGAAATATAGGTCACTTTTCTTCATTCATATATTATATTCCTAGAGAAAACTGGTCCACTCCAGACTTTTACACCATGTGATGTGTGAAACATTTACCTTTCCAGCTGTACTCCAGTTCTTTGTCCTCCACCAGCATTATGCCAGGTGTGCTAAATGCTATAACTGAGATCCATAATATGTCTAAGCCTAAAGATTCCTGTGTTTTACCGTGGTATTGTGTCTTCATTCCAGCTCTGAGGCATTCTACAGCTCCTTTTTTTTCCACAAAATGTTCAATAAATTTGAGGTTCAATTATTTCAAATACATGCACTCCTTAGAATTCACTACTTAGCGTTTTATTTTCCTACTGCAAATACAATTTCATTTTGCAAATTACCTCATTATTAGCAATTTTTAGGGTGATTGCTGAGAGTTTTCAGTAGCTCCTTAACAAGAATAATAGCATAGAGTCATAAGATTTGTAGGAAGAGGCAATATCTTTATTAGACTGCCCACATATCTGGAAAAAAAATAAGCTTTTGGCATAACATCTCTTTGTCATATCTTGTCTTGTATCTCAATCAGACCTTGTGTTTCTGAACTCTATACTTTTCAAAGAAGTGAACAAAAAGCTTTCAGCAATTACTCTGCAAATGGATAGTAATGAGGCTGTTTCCAAAGGGAAATTGTGTTTCCAGCAGGAAATAAAAACCTGATATACTAAACTCCAAGCAGAGTTGTTCTTTCAAAATAAATGAAGGTCAAATTTATTGAGCAATGTTGCTGATGACCTTATGAAGTGACCTTGGGCCTGAAAGCGTGTGCACTTCATCCATCTGTAAGTCTAATAAGAAATACTGACTTTCTTAGACACTTGAAATTTCTTGCATCTTTGACTGTCACAGCTACAATATTACTACTACTAAATAATAGCATTGCAGTATAAGTAATTAAATCTATGTCAGTCCACCTGATTTGGGAGAGGCTTCATATCAAGTCAATTAGGAAATAACAGCCAGAGGGTCTATTTCATGGTTCATTTGATTCTGATCTCTAAGGGTGAACTATCTAACTAAATTATTCAGAGCTGTGTCTGGAAACACCTCTCTAATCCTCAAGTGTCCAAAGAGGAGAGAATGTTTTAACCAACTTCCTTTAATATCTTAATAACTAAATCTATTCATATTTCCTTCAGGCTGACAAAGAAGGGCAAAAATATTATTAGGTATTTTACACTTCCTTAGACAGCTACGTATGCAGTCTGGGGGTGGAAGTAGCACATCATGGAACAGTGCCTCCAAAAAGAGAAAGATTCCTGCTCCTGTGATATAACCATGTTCCCAGTTTAGTACAAAAATAAATTTAATTAAATTTTAGTAAAATTAAAACACAGGTGCAATCTCTTACAGCTGCACCTCGGATGTACTGGGAAGAGAGGGGTAAAAGGCATGGCGGCAATCCCCAGTTCTAAGGTTACATGGGAGTGTCCCTCACCCAAATGTTCAATTTGGGTACCCATAGCCCCTGAACTGGCAGAAAGTCACAACCAAAACCACAGACTCTGAGAGCAACATTAATGTTCAGCAACTGACAGAGAACTCACCAACCAACTCAAATTTTCCTCAGATCAAAACATTTCAGGAGCTGCCAAAGGCCAGCCCAGAACTCACAGTTCCAGCTCCTGAGCTGATGTGTTGTCACCCTAAACAGTGGCCATAATTCTTCATAATGGGAGTGGGCTCCCCTTGCTTCTGTGTACAAAAGAGCAAGTTGGCCTGAGGGAGGAGTTAGGCAGTTTGAAGTCATGGTTTAATTTCCTTTGTAATTGCAAGTTGATTGCTGGTTTGAATTACATTGCATGCATTTTGCCTCTTGTGCCAACCATTCCTTTAAGTGGATAAACTTAAATTAAAAGAATGGTATCAATTGAAAGGCATTTCTATGTTGGAATCTCATGAATTACTCATATTAATTATCAACCTAGCAGACTTATTAAAAAAAAAAAAAAAGAAAAACATTTTGGAATATTTTCCATAAGTATTTGTTTATTTTAATGTTAATGTTAAACTAATACAACCTTGACCAAAACACTGCCAGAAATATTCTTCATTTCAGGGGAGATTATTTGTATTTTTAAGGAGAAATACTATGAGTGCAGAATTGTTACATTCTTTTATCTTCCATGTCTCAAAATCCAAATGCTTTAAGAAAAAAAGATTTTTTTATTATTATTCCTTAAATTTCTTTTAGAATAATAAGGGCAATTTCACAGTTTCCTTGATAAAGGTTTGTAACTCAACATCTAGTTCATTCTCCCCACGTCTTAAAGACCACATCTATGCCCAAGAGCCACACAAGCAAGAGGACAACACACACCTGGAAATGTAAAACATTATGCTCGAGGCAAGCAATTCACAGGAAAGGTAGCCTGGGAGTTCTGTGCTCAGCCAGGCTGAGGATAATGAGGATAATGACAAGCTGAAGGAATTCTTCTAGTTTTTCAGACCCTTCTTCCCTCATTTTGCAAATGTTCCCAGGGTGTTGTCTCTGATAGCCCCCACAGCAGCCTGTGCAGACAGACAGCTTGTGAGACTCCAGCTCTCAAGGACACTGCAGAGAGCTTGGACATGCTGCAGCCACTTGGTGCTCCAGCTCTGAGCCTTTCTGTTCCAGACATTGGTGCCATTCATCTCACTTGACTTCAGATACATAAATAGTGGAAGTATGTCAGATAGTCACATTCATGGTGGTCAACAGAACAGTTTGGCTGGGATATTCTAGATACCACTCTAAAGTGAACCCTAGAAATCCTCATTCTCTTTTGTAGGACACAAGTTTGGGATAACTAACTCATCCACATATATCCCTTGATGGATCTTTGCAACAAGGCCTGAGGAAAACATTTCTGTCTCTGAGCAGTGCAAGTGTTGTAGGGGTCTATGACTAGTTTTGAAATTCCCCACAGGAAGTGTCTAGCCTAAGAGAGAAGCCATAGACCTGAATGGAAAATCTGTAGACATAGACAGGAAAATTAGTTTTGTAGGGGACTAATCTGTCTCATTTGCCTCACTCATTTCTTAAATGAGAAGAAGCTGCATAAGACCCAAACACATCCAGAGACAGTGGTGCAGAGGTTAAAAGTGACTGCTTTCTGTGTATAAACTAGTATTTTGTTAATTGTGGAGAGGTACAATCTAGTGACACTTCACTCTGAGCTTTCCCCATACTATCTTTTAAATTGCCAAATTTCAATTTGCCTTCTGTCAATCCGGTATGAAACCAGCTGTGCTGTGCTGAAGCAGAAACAGGAGTGGGTGCATCAGGTCTCTGTTGCTCGGTCTCAATGTTCAGCCAAGCAGAAATAAGTTACTTTGACCTCAACAAGCCATATTGAGCTAAAAATAAAAGAGAATGAAAAGAAATGTGCATTCTCAGGGTCTTTTCTGATAGTTTTCAAGATAAGGCATCATAGACACAGATGAGGCTGTTGAACAAACACACCATATCCTGTTATATTATTATCTAGGCTCGTTGTTAAAGTGTTTTAAAAGGCATTGCTCTGGATATGTAACAGGAAAAGTAGGGGGGAATTAAAAAATAAGTGGTTTTTTTTCTGTTACATAAAAAAATGTCTTATTTTTCAGTCTTAAATCAGAAGTTTGGAGTTTTTGCAGCACCATCTAGTGAGACTAAGGAGGTTTTACTCAACTTTTCAGAAACTCCAACCTGTTCCCTCTTTACTTTTCCATTTCTATTTAATCATGATCTCCTTATAGTCTTTGGGGGCAACAATCTGTGGAAGAAAGTACCTTCTGTGCACCCAATAGTCTTTTTTACATCTCTTTCCAAACCACATGAAATCTCCCAGCTTTGCCAGCTGTCAAGCTGAAGATCTGCAGTGCTTTCATCAAGCCTTGCTGTTAATGAATTTCCTCCTAGCTAGTGACCTGTGCCTCTGTCATCCATACCTGGTTTAGAAAGAATACACTGCAAACACAGAAGAGATGTGTGTTTTAATGGACATGAAGAATGTTCTTAGATGTGGGGATATCTCTAGTCATTCCTATCAGGAAGTGTTACTGAGGATGTTTTCTACAGGGCAACATCCACACTCTCAAATCTGTGCCAGACATGTGAGACTCTATGTAAAATATCCTTCCTGGCCCAAAGATGTTACTGACAAACAAAACCTGGTCTGATTCCAAGCCAGTTAAGATGACACACATCTTTCCCTAGGCTGCTCAGCCTCTTACAAGATTTCCAGTGCCTAATTAGGATGAAAACTGCTTTGTTTTCCTCATGTCATTGTTAAAAAATCCTGGAGTATTTTTCACTCAACTGAGGCAATGAACAGAATTAGAAGTATTTAAATATATTTCTCATACTACCTCTTCAAATAAAGACTTTTCCCAAAGGTAAAATAAATCTCCCCTTCAGAACTTTCATTCTGCAATTTTTCATGTCACCAAGAGCTGTACATCACTGACACCAAAAATATTAAAGATTTCTAAATAAAAGCAACTCACCTGCTTCCAACAGCAGATAAGCACACTTTTGCAAGTTATGTGACTGTTGGAAAAATTGATCCCACTTAAGAAGATGGAAACAAATTACATAATTCACTACATAAATGCTATGATGTTATTTTATATTCTTATCTGTATCTGCTACTAAAACAGTCATAAATCTACAGTTATTCCTCTCTTATCTGAAGCTGAAGGAGTTTGTCCTCCACTTGCACAATGGAATCCTCTCCTCCAGCAGGATTTCTCCAGGGAGCTGACAGAGTCGAGCTGCCTGCACCAGGGTTCCAAAGATTTCTCTCTTCTGCCCTCCTCTCTTCTGCTCTTATAAATGTCACTGCTGTTACATCCTCATTGCTGAAAAGCTGCAAGCTGAAACACAAAGCATCACTGCTTTAAGTCCTTTTTAATTTCCTTGATAACTCCTTTTACAGAATTCCTCTTGTATAACTGATTTACACAAGGCTAATTCATTTCATGAAGTGCAAGGGAAGGAGAAGATTCAAAGGCTCAAAGGAGGCAAAGTTCATATTAGCACTCAGCCTTTTAGCTAGCAGCTGATGAGATCCAGAGACTCTTGTCTGTCTTCTCCCAAGGGATGAATGTAAAGAGCTGAGCTACAACTCTGAAATAGACCTGCCAGAAATACCTGCTATAAAGATTGTAGGTTTCTTCTTAAAACTGAGATATATAAAAAAATTTGCAGAGTGATTTATGACAGCCTGACATCATCTCTGGGAAAACCAATTTGCAAAAACTGTTATTTTTACCCTAAAATGCAAGGTCCTGCTTTCTTGTGATAAGCATCTTTATTGCCTATAAGCATCTTAATTTTATGCTTATTATTACATCATATTTTGTGAAAACATGACTTTCTGAAAGTGATACTACAGGATTTAGAACATGTTGATAAATGATATACTAAAGTGCCTTAGTGATTTTATATGTAATCAGTGGGTATATTAATTGCTGCCACCCAGTGGGCTCATTTGTAGGCTTTGGCTCACCATACTATAATTTAATACATCATTGTTTGGTTAAATGATTTCATCCTTTCCATCTGAAAGAGTGTGATTTATTTTCCTCTATCAGCAGCCACTAAAAAAATGAATGTTTCAAGCTACAAGCTTTGGTTAACTTAGAACATATTGTCCTACAAAAATCTTTTGTTTCTTGTAGCGTGGGAACAGCCCTGTAGAAGGCAATTATACTTGAGCTTCGAGCTAACTCTGTGTGAGATTACCTGCTTTGCCTTCTGGACCTACCCACAAAGTCCAAGGAAAATACTTTTCTCTATTTAAAAGACAAATATTCTATCAGAGCTTGTATAAGAAATTGTTAAATGTGTTACACAGAGGGAATTCTGTCCTGAAAGTGCTGGTGCTTCAGGCCCTCAGGTAACTTGCACTTGTGGCCTTCCAGTCATACACTTGACAGAAGATGTCAAACAACCAGTTTGGAGTCTGAGTTCCTGACCTGCAGCTCCACTGGAGCCAGCAGCAGTCACAGACTCCCAGCCCACCTCAAGAGCTGGCCTGGTTAACACTGAAGTGAATAAACTGGTTCTTAAAGCTGGGCTGCTGTGTTAACAGCTCCTACAATCTGTATAAGGGTCATGAATAATGAAAGAAGACACTGGCAATGACAGCACATTATTGAGGAGCTGTTAAGTGCTGCATTATGATTTTGTTTTAATGCTGCTCCTGGATGAGGGAGTTTGCATGCCTGTGCATGATGGGGGAGAAGGGAGAGGAGGAAAGCTGCTTAATCTTCTTCTTGTTGACCTATATTTTGAATTTATCTACCTGTTTAATTTAGAGCATGTCACTTCCAGCAGGACTGGCCATTTTGGGGAGGATTATGCTGTTCGTAATTTTTGTGCTCTTGGAGGTCTTGTTGGACTACAGAATGTTACAATTAGATGCCAACAGTGGCAAATATATATATATATATATATATATATATATAAAATAAAACAAAATTAAATTAAATTAAATTAAATTAAATTAAATTAAATTAAATTAAATTTTTTAAAAAAAGTTCTTACAGGTTCCTGGGCTACCCAGTCCTAATTTGTGCAATACAAGAAGGACATGAAGCTCCTGGGGCAAGTCCAGCAGAGGGGTACAAAGATGATAAGGGGACTGCATCATCTGTGTTATGGGGAAAGGCTGAGAGGGTTGGGCTCTTTCAGCCTTTAGAAGGCACAACTGAGAGGGGATTTCATGGAGTGCACATTTCAGGGGAGTGTATGTGGTGTCTTAAGGGAGCCAGTCTTTTCTCAATGGCAATAAGACAGAGGCAAAGGACAGAAATTGGAACTCGTGAACATGAGGAAGAATTTCTTTTATGTGCAGTGACCAAGCACTGGAACAGCTGGCCTGAGAGGGTGTAGAGCCTCCCTCACTGGAGATATTCCAGACCTATCTGGATGAATCCTGTGCCATGTGCTCTGGGGTGGCCCTGCTTGAGCAGGGGTTTGTATCAGAGAACCCCTCCGGTGGCCCCTCCTACCTGAATTATTCTGTAATTCCATCACTCTAATCCTGCAAACCAAGGCTGTCCACCACTGTGGCTGACACAGCTGAGGTGGGAAGGAGCAGGGGAGGGCAGGAATGAGAACAAGCAGAGTCTTGACTCAGAAAAGAGTATAGGTGGTTGTAAATTATATTCTGACTTTGCCCTACAATAAGCAGAAAGTTGGGAAAGAAATGCACTGCAAGTGCAGCACCTGAGGATATGCAGATCACAATTTCAACCCTCCAGATGGGGACTCTGTGCCAAAACCCAGTGTCCCTTTTACTGACCTACTGCAAAATAAGGTAATGCTCTGCACGAATAAAGGTGAAAGAAGTCAGCTTCAGTGTTTTAAAGAAGCTAAATAAATCTACCGCGAGAAATCCAAAGTATCTGGAGATTGAAGTGGAGGAGGGTATTACACCCTTATACAATATTGCTCAAGCTCAAGCACAGCATGGGCACAGAGGCAGGGAAAGAGATTTATTCCAGCAATGATAGTGGAACCACTTCTATGGCCAAAGACACTGGGAAATAAAACCACTTTTATTGTTCATCAATGATAAAAATAATCCTTTTGCTTCCTGACTGTAAAGCTTTTTACCTTTGATGCTACAGCAAATGACCAATAAATCACATAGTAAATGCAATTTCCTTCCAGATTTTTAATATTTCTTCATTCCCTGGATAAGCCTCAGCTGGAGGAAAAACAAAAAACTCTCCAGAGCTTACCAGTTAGAAGTGTTACAATATTGATTTCACAGAAGGTCCCAGATCCAGCTTGTGTTTCTTTTCATGTGTTTGTCAAACAAGATACAGGACCAAAACAGCATGTGCTGGGGACTCAGACCATACAAGAAATATCAGAAACTGGTAAAACTGAAGCAAAGATAAGGGATTCAAAAGTGCCTACAACACATGGAGAAGAGAGCAAGACCTAGTAAGAAATTGCTGAGGACTTCACAGTTACTTCTCCATCATCCTAAAAAGGAATCCTTTATTCAACTACATTCCAGACTGTTGGCATTAAACTGACATTTAATGGCCTGACCATTTAATTTTTGTTATCTCATGGTAGCCAAGTTTCACCAAAAAATGCTGAGACTCAGAACCAAACCTCTTTCTTTCAAGGAAAAATGTGAGAGACAGCAGTGCTGCATACTGGGAGAAATAATTAGAGAAGAGAACTGATTTGTACCCAAGACAAAATAAAGTAAGGACATTGGTCATCTTAGATTTATAAATGTAAAGTGAAATAAAGTTCCATTATCTGAGCTCTTCTTCCAAGTTCAAAACTGAGACAGACACAAAACTCTTGATATACCTGTTGACAACTTTATTGTATTCTCTAAGCTGTCAGGTGCCTTGCTTGCCAAACGGATGAAAAAAGTATCATATGTAGCTTTGGTAATAACATTTTTCTCTTTCTTTCTTTCTTTTTTTTTTTTTTTTTTTTTTTCTCACAGCTCCATTCAACCCTCCCAATGATGCAGACAGTATGGTCAAATTTGATGCCTATGGAGATGGGATAGGACGATACAACGTGTTCAATTTCCAGTTCACTGGAGACAGGTACTCCTACGTGAAGGTTGGCCAGTGGGCAGAAACTTTGTCACTGGAGGTGGACTCTATCCACTGGTCCAGGAACTCTGTCCCTGTCTCCCAGTGCAGCGACCCTTGCGCTCCTAATGAGATGAAGAATATGCAACCAGGAGATGTCTGCTGTTGGATTTGTATTCCCTGTGAAACTTATGAGTACCTGGCTGATGAATTCACTTGTGCAGACTGTGGGCCTGGAAAATGGCCCACGGCTGACCTGACTGGCTGCTATGACCTACCAGAAGACTACATCAAGTGGGAAGATGCTTGGGCAATAGGTCCTGTTACCATCGCATGCCTGGGCTTCATTTGTACTTTCATGGTCATTGGAGTGTTCATCAAGCACAACAACACACCCCTGGTCAAAGCCTCTGGCCGTGAACTGTGCTACATATTGCTCTTTGGGGTCTTCCTGTCTTACAGCATGACTTTCTTCTTCATAGCCAAGCCTTCCCCAGCCATCTGCACCCTCCGCCGTTTGGGGCTGGGAAGTTCCTTCGCCGTCTGCTACTCCGCCCTCCTGACAAAAACGAACTGCATTGCCAGGATATTTGATGGTGTAAAGAACGGCGCTCAGAGGCCCAAGTTCATCAGCCCCAGCTCTCAGGTGTTCATCTGCCTGAGTCTCATTCTGGTGCAGGTGGTGGTGGTGTCGGTGTGGCTCATCCTGGAGGCACCGGGCACCAGGCGCTACACGCTTCCCGAGAAGAGAGAGACGGTCATCCTGAAATGCAACGTCAAAGATTCCAGTATGTTAATGTCCTTGACATATGACGTCATCCTCGTGGTTTTATGCACTGTCTATGCCTTCAAAACCAGGAAATGTCCAGAGAACTTCAACGAAGCCAAGTTTATCGGTTTCACAATGTACACAACGTGCATCATTTGGCTGGCCTTCCTCCCTATATTTTATGTGACATCCAGTGACTACAGAGTAAGTCTTTGGACATCTGTTTCTGTAAATCATATGCAACACTTTAGAGAACCATGTCAGCATTCACTAAAGGCTTTTTCTCACTTCTTTTGTGCCCTGGGTCCCTTGCAAACAAGTTCTCTTTCAGTGTTGCCAGATTTTGGCTTACTTCTAAGAAAGGTGATCTCATTTCAAAAAGAGCATATGCAGTCAGAGCTGGGAGGGATTAATGCTGTTAGTCTGATTGCAATGGAGGCATAACATATGGATTAAGTATTCATTTGGGTTCATCACTATCTGAAGTCACAGTCCTAAAACAGAAAATCCCAGTAGATCAAATTAGTCATAATGAGTTATTTGGAAGAAATTGCCCTTAAAATAAAATCTGTACTAACCAGTCTTCTTCTGCAAAAGAATCTGATATTAAAACACAGTATTTCCTTCCAAATAAAAAATATAAGGATAGAATTTCAAAATTTCCTTTGAAACAGCTTTGTTAAAAAATTCAACAAATCTTCTACTTAAATACAGAGCTCTTTATTCTATCTGCACTTTATAAAACACATACCTCACTGAGCAGCAAGTATTGGTCACCCTTCACCAGCAAACTTTAGAAACATTAAACTGTTTAAATTGTCAGATAGTGTTGTAAAGCTTCAAGTTCAATAAAATCATATTTTTGAACAGGAGGAAATTGTTTCAGAAAAAAGATTCAGATCTGCTCCACTGGAAATCTCACAGTTATTACGATGTGAGAAGTGACTGTGGGAGCTGGCCCTTGCAGCAGTTTGCAGAGAATTAGTTCAACTTTCTGCCCAGAAGAAAAGTAGATTACCTTAGGGGGATGTTATTGCCAATAGTGGGTACATGAAATAGCATATAAAACTGTGGAGCTAATAATGTCACTTAACATACCTTAGGTGTGGTCACCCTGGAACAATATATTTAGTACTATTTTACTCAGCTTAGGAAATGTACTGAAAACCTCTAGAAAACAAGGATAAGTAAGAAATGACGCAGTGAGACATGCAGAGTGACAGTAAAAGAGCTAAATATATTTAGTCTAGACAAGAGTAAACCCAGGGAGACGTGATCACAGACCATAAATAATTTTGAGGCAACAAAATGAGAGGAAGGGATTTTTCAGTCTCAGGAGAAGTTAGAATAGCAAGTAATGGATTGAAGCTAATGAAGGAAAAGTTTGAAGAAGGCACTAGGGAACAGCTCAGGACACCCAAAGCAATCAGGAAGACAGACACAGGAGGAGGGAAATATCAGTGCAGACAGTCACATGAGTGGGCAGTACAGACAGTAATGGCCAAGAGGAGCATGACTTGATTGTTCAAGCAGAATTTTACAGCCTTATCTCCTGAGTGGAGTTTTCAAAACCACTTGTAGGCACTGAATTTATATACAAGGTTCCAAATAAACCAACTCAAGTACTACAAAATCAGCAGAAAGTGCTTTTAACATCTTTTTAATACTTCCATGACAAGTCTACACTTCTGTGGTTCCTTTGAAAAGTCCATATTTAGTTTCTACTCAGTGCCACATGTTGACTTTGAATCAACTTGTGCTAACCTAGTGTATCCCTAGTCTGGTAGCACCACCTATAAACAGCCTTAGAAACAGCCCCATTCAGCCCGGAGTTATCTGCAAGTTTGCTGAGGATGCACTTGATCCCTTCATCTATGTAATTTATGACAATATTGCATAACACTGGTCCAAATATGGAGAACTGAAGGACACCACTTGTCACTGATGCCCATCAGGACTCCGAGCCATTGTCCTCTGGATGTCACTATCCAAACAATTTCTTGTTCAGATAACAGCCCACCCATCAAATCCACATCTCTCCAGTCAGAGAGAATGGTGCTGGGGGGCACCTATCAAAGGCTTTACAGAACTGCAGATAAATGACATCTGTAGCTCTTGGTGAAGCTGTGCTGGCTGTCCCTAATCACCTCCCTGTTCTCCATGTACCTCAGCAGAACACATGGTCTAGTGGGATTTCCTCCCCTCTGTCAGCACATCAGTCCAGTCAGTGAGGCCAGGTTACACACTGAGCCACTGGAGTGACCTGGATTAAAAGAACCCTGCGGGATGGAGCTATTTTTAACCCAAATCATTTAATTGATTGAGTGTATAATTATGCCAGCACAGCTGAGCTGCTCCAGGCAGCACAAACGCTAGGAAAAGCAGGGTGGGGGAAGTGAGCTTTGACAGTGAAAAAAACATAACTTGAAACTAATGAAAATAAAGGTAGCTTCATTTACTCCTGTTTTATAAGAAAACTCCTGTCTTGTCACACCCATACAGCACCCAGTTCAATATCCACCTGACAGCACAGGTCTGTGGACAAAATCCAGAGGGGTGAAGGAGAATGTGAAGCTGAGGGGTTCCTTTCTCATGCAGGCTCTGTTGGATCTTCCATGTTCACTCATCCTGTGAAAGCTGAGCACATTTCATGGTGCTCACAATGTCCACGTTGTGCCAAGAGTGATTATTAAATGATCACATTAATTATCCTCATTGATGACAAAACACCAATTGTACTCAGTATATGTGTAAAGCAACAATGTCCATTCCCTACTCTATTTTCCAATTTGCACCAATTATTTCTGACAAGGAGATATGAGAAGCATTCCCATGGAAGAAGGCTAATCTCAAAGAACTGCAGGAGTATAACTAAGGAAAAAAGAGCCGTAGATGTATAATCATTCAAATTAAGCAGTAGAGTTTAAAGCGGTTTAATTCAACATCTTAATTAAGGAATCTTCTTGGAAGAAAAGAATATAAACTGAAAATGAGGCAGTAAACTGGCATCAAGTTATACTATTGAATAAAAAAGATAAAAGATAGTGCCAGGAAAGCTACGCTAACAAATGCCCCAAGGCAACAACTCTAAAATCCTGCAGCCTTACAAACAATTCATTTCTGAGCCCAAAATGAGGGAGAACACAATCAGTCTCTCCATGACATGCAGAGACAAAGGGCAACACCAGCACCTCATTCCCATGATACTGGGATTGTGGATGATAAGGATGCAACAGAGGTTTACACCAGCCTGCACCAGTGCAAATCCCCAGGACTGTGGTTTGTGCTGTTTTATACTAATGTTTCTAACATTTTGTATTTCAGAGCTTTCCATACTGAAACACAGTGCTTTGTGCCCACTCTCTCCTAGGTGCAAACCACCACCATGTGCATCTCTGTGAGTCTCAGTGGCTTTGTTGTGCTGGGCTGTTTGTTTGCACCCAAGGTGCACATCATCCTTTTCCAGCCCCAGAAGAACGTGGTCACTCACAGACTCCACCTCAACAGGTTCAGCGTCAGTGGCACCGGGACCACCTACTCCCAGTGTAAGTAACAAGGCTGCCACCTTTCTGTGGGCTTGTGGTGAGTTCGGGTAAAGAGAAGGTGGGCTCAACTATGTAACCCTGTGAAAGCATCATTTCCTTTGTGTCTGGAGAGGAAAACTCATCCCCCTTGCATGGCAGTCAGCTCTGAAGCTCACTGAAGTCGCAGAAAGTTTTTTGGCGGGCACTGACTGCAGTCTGCTGCACACACACCAAGCAGAGCCTGTGTCTCACTATCACTCTGGCAGTGTGACAGCAGCAGATTGCCTTGGAGTATTCCTGTCAGAGCAGCAAGCTGACAGGATCTGGGCCACAACGCAGCGTGCTCTCAATGGCTCATCACCTGCATTATAGGGAAAGGCTCCAAGTCTGCAGAAAATGCATCCAAGGGATGCCATAAACTGCATCTGTATGCAGACCATGATCAATAGCCTTTGTCAGTGCCACAGCCTGGAGAAGCAATCAGTGCAAGGACAACTCATTTGCTCTGATTCCCTTCTTCCCTTCATCTTCACTCTCTTCATCACAAGCAGGTTCACAGCTGTGATTTTGTTTTGAGGCTGTCACTCCTTTTCTGGGTGAGTTGCTCAGAGAGTTTTATGAATTACCAAAAAAAAAAAAAAAAAAAAAAAAAAAAAAAAAAAAAAAAAAGTCACCTGTATATTTGTTTGGGTTTTTTAGTTTGTCTAGCTTAACTAAGTTAACTCGTCAAATGTGGGAGAACACAGCACCCCATTCACAGAGCTCTCTGGACAGCACGTCCACCCTGGTAATCTAATTGAAAAGCACACTACAACTATAAAGGGGAAGGGAATAAGAAACAGAGGGAAGGGGGGACAGAGCAAGGCTTTTCCAGCAACTTCACAATAACCTAGCCTGAGGTTTTTGAGTGTCATTTAAATTTCAAAATTGTCTCAAAAGCTTTGGTAGTTCAGATTTCAGACAGAGCATGGAAGGAACTTGGCACCCTGCTGCGCATCACATTAGCAGGGATTAGGAAGTGGAGGGATCCCAGCCATCCCTGGCTCTCCCACCCCAAAACACACTGAGCAAGGATGCCCAGGGTCCCTTAAGAGCCCATATGGCTCTATAGGTCCCCAGTGCCATCAGTTAGGACTGCATCCAGTCCTGACACCAGAGAGCAAACACTCCTTGCTATTTTGGAAAATTTAATGTGATGGCACTATGTGCCTGAAGTGCTGAACACTCCTAAAAGACCAATCAATTCCCAAAAACTCCTAGAAATGTGGTCCCTTGGTGAAATGGCAAGTCCCATGAGATTCTTTTTATTCCTTATCAATTTTGTGTACATGGTCTTTCCAAGTTTTTTAATAGTGTCATGCTATGGAATGAGCTTAGTCAGAAATAATTTTGATGCATAAATACTTTTGTACTGGATTCTGGATTGCATTTTGGAATTTGACATTTTTATTTTAATGTCTGGATAACACGTGTATGTGTAAGCCTGCATGCATCTGATAGACATCCTCAGTGCACATCTTCACATTAAAACCTGCATTTTCAGGCTTGAAAACAGCTTGAGGATATTAAGCAAAGCATAAAAATCCAGACTTACAATCTCTTACAGCTTCATTGTTTGGAAAGGTTGCTGCAGTTATTTACTTTTACTGCTGACACCTAATTGAAGCAGGGCTGCTCACCTTGCTGGGCTTTTAAGACCATGGAAAGACATGGAAGCAGGGCTAAAAGGTCCATCACACACAAAGGAAACAGCCCTACAATTTCCATCTAGGACAATTATTTGGGAAAATAACACTGTCTATCACAGTGACAATATTTTCAAGATGAAAAATCTGCCCTTAGTCCCTTCCATTAATTTGTAAATTATTTTAAATCTATTTCCATTATTTTTCTTAACTGACTAGTCATTTATAAAACTCCAAAAAGGTTGCCACCCAAATTGGTTCTAATCTTTGTCAAAAATATTCCACTCATCACTTCTGGGGCTGTCAGCTTGTTTTTATTTTGGTCTCGATGGCATTTTCATCATTCAGAAACTTCTTAGTATCGAACTCATCAAAATTCGCTTTAGGGCATTCTAGTAACTTTGAAAAGGCAGTTTTTATACATTATCAGAGCTCTAGAGGTCAGTGTTTTTCCTATCTCCACGGATTCCCACTTCCATTGCACCCCAGGGCTGCCATCACCTCTTCACTCCATTGATGATGAATGCCATGAGCAGAGTGGCTCTTGAACAGCCAGTGACACACACAGACAGTTTTTAACACAGCTTCCTGAGCCATGAAAGCTGGTCAAACACGCTGAGAAAAGGTGACACTCATGATGCTTTTGGGTAGTCTAAGTGTTAGTGTCTAGCTCTGATCATTATGATAGCTGAAATCTGGACTAAAAAAAGAATTTTAAAAAAATATTTAAGCCACATAGAGGCAGGGTAAAAGTGTGCTTAGGTATATGATAAGTTTTGAAATTTATATATTTGTACACATGGTTTTGGTTTTGGCAACATACTGCATAAATTCTGCTGCCCCAGCAGTGTCTTCCCCATTGGGATGCTCCCCTGTTTTCCTCTTTTATGGGCTTCACCACCCATAAAACTTCATGGACAACTCACCTTCCTGGATTCGTAAGCACCTTCAGACTGATTTAGACTAAGTTTTTACACCCAGATGTCATTTTTCCAAGTTGCATCCACATGGAGATCTGCACACAGAAGAAGTGAACCTACAGTTTATAGCCAGACTGGCAAATTTTTTTCCCTCTGAATTTATTTTCCCAGGCCTGGCTCCAAACTAGCCCTGATATAACCGAGATTAACTCACAGCTGTCCAGCTGTGAGCATAAGTACACAAGACAATGCTTTCAGGCACATGGTGTGATTCTTGGGGTTGCCCTGTGCACAGCCAGGAATTAGACTCAATGACCCTTGTGGGTCCCTTCCAAGACAGGATATTCTATGACTCCATGATTCTAAGTGGCACACTGACAGCAAATTCAGCTCTGCCTGTTCTTGGCTGTGCAGGCAAAGCTGCAAGGTCACCATGGCAGTTCTGGGCTCCTGCATTGTACCTCTGATTCTTATCCTTGGATTATCTAAGCAAAATGAGGGACAGCCAGGAAGAGAGAGATCAGTTGGCCAAATCCCAACTTGTGCTGATGTCACACTTCTGTCCTTGGTCTCAACACAAAATGAAGGTGAAGTGCCTCTTGCATATCCAACAGTATTCCAGGAAACCCCTTGGTGGCTGCCATAAGACACGGAGTGTAGCTCAGAACCCTGCAGGGCCAGTGATTAACACTGCTGAGGTCTGTAATGAAAAGCAAAGTCTTTTATTCTGTCTCAGGAGAGCTGGATGCTCGGTGTGAACACTTTACTCCACCCAGCAGAGTTAATAACTGCATCCCAGCACTAGAAGAGAGGTGCATGCTGTGCAGGAAGCCTGGAAACTTAAAAGGCAAGACCACTCATTTCTCGCCTACCACCATATATTTCTGTCCAATTTTGATATCCTCCTGACCCAGTTACCATAGTATTTGAGCTCATGCTTGTCAGTGTGTTGGACTTCAAAAAGAAAAGCCTGAAGCTAAAAAAATTCTGGTTAAGTGAGTGATGTTCATGGAAACAAAATGCTTTTGCCTGTAGCCATACTGCAGTAGAACAGGGATTTGAATCAGATTTCCTGAGCAGAACGGATTTTTCTGTTCTCTAAGAAAAAGTAGAAATAAAAATAACAACAATAAAAAAAATTAGGTCATTGTGCTGCCATGTTATACTCAATTAAAAATAAAATACAAAACCAGAATACAAAACACAAATTAATTTCTACAAACCACAGATATGATGCCCTGCGGTCTTTTACACACAACATTTGCTCCACACCTGTGACTCACAACACACATCCATGCTGTGAGAGATCAAATTCCATCAGCCCAATCCAGAAGAGGGGCTCATTCCTGGGTCTCCTGTTTCAGGAAGATGTCCTGCCTTCTGAGTAGTAGGTTAGTCCAGTAGATGCCTCTAAATTTCTTTTGTTAAAGCAATTTTGTTTTCCATGAAGTATTTATTCAGTCAAGGATAGAATGAAAAATGCCAGCTAATTCAAAGAAAGAATAATTTTTTTCTAAAAACTATACTGAGCATCTTTACAGAACCAGGGTGCAACTGAGAGTGCAGCCAGCACCAGATGTGGAAGATTGAGCATGCCCTTGTCAGCTGCATAAATTGCTTTTTACACTGGATGATTGAGTTTACTAAGTCATCGCTTGCCATGTGTTTTCTTTGATGAAGGCATCACATTTCTCTGGGTCACTTTTACCATTAACCCAATGTATCTTTCAAAAAGCAGCTCCATGGTGCCCTGAGCAGAGATGTCACAGAGTATCTGAAAACACATTCCTGATGCCCAATGGATAATTTTAACAAAGATGGATGAAACAGTTTGCTTTTAAAATAAAATCCACAAGATTTAAGCAGAATAGGGTAATACATTCTCTGCTCAAAATACAAATACTTTTGGAAACAGATTGTTATACTCAGATTCAATTGTCACCTAATACCACTAAAGCAGTGAAAAACTGATGTATAAGATGTTATACCGTGTAAACAAGTTTATCAGAATCTAGTCCTCACCTCAGGATGCAAACTGAATCCTGATCCAGAGCTCCTAGAAATGAAGTGTATTATAGACAGAAATTATTCCGGGATTAGGTGAGAAATAATCTTGCTTTTAAATTCAGTTATTAAAAAATTTCTTCACCCAGTATGTTCTTATAATTTCTATTTTTCTTAATTAAAAGGTGATTGACACAGAATTCTAATATGGTAGATTATCTCCTGGATTTAAAACTACATATATTTTCTTCACAAATGTCTGCTTCAAGTATGTGAAAGCTCAAAGGATCAAACCATAGTATTTCTTGCCAATAAAATACAAAAAATCCGAAGGTTTACTTTTTTTTTAGTGAGGTATTTTAGCACCATTATAGCTATATTAATTCACAATACCACGCAAAGTGCTACGAAGTGAGACCCAGTGGCACAGAATCATTAAAAAAAAAAAAAAAGTATTTTATTCCAATGCTCCTTGGAGAACTGTAATCAACCTCTGCGCTCCCAGTGGGCTGCAAAGTGAAATCAGGTTTCTTCAGAAGATGCTTCAGCCTGAGGTCTGAGTTGCCATGTAGAGGTGCAAGCAGCACCTCCCTCAGCTCTGCTGCTGACACAGGCAGAGCCTTTTCATTAGGCACCTTGGTTAAATGGGGTGAGATGGTCCAGACCAACACAAATTCTATTCCTGTGTGTTACCCCTTTTTGCTGTCCTGAAGTCAGTTGATTTTCCGCTCTCTTTCTCTTCCAGCATCCGCCAGTATGTACGTGCCAACTGTGTGCAACGGGAGGGAAGTTCTGGACTCCACCACTTCATCTCTGTGATTGTGGCTCGTGGTTCAGTTCTTGAGTTTTTAGACTGTTAGGCAAAATTTTGCACATGTTGTGCACTCCAGAGAACATCAGAAAACAAAAAGACGTCCAAGCAAAATTAGTACCTTTTTTTAGAAACAGTGTAATAAATTATTTTTGAGGATTGTACAGTATATAGTGACGTTCTGGAACTTTTTAGACTGATTTTAGCCCTTCTGTTGTTAACGGTTGTAAGAGATGTGTAAATAACCATGGTTCACAATGTGCATAGTCCTGCAGTAAGGGAGTGATTGTTGCAAGCACAGTTGCAATGTTAGGTGACTTCTTTCCTACGGATTTTTTTTGTAGCTCCTTGTTGTAATTAACTTAGACTGCATTTCTATGTTGTATATTACAGTTACCTTACGTGTAACAGATTGGTTTTCTCAGCACAACACAGCAGTATTAATGTAAAGGCACCAGTAATAAAAAGATAAAAGTTTTTCAGCATGGCTTCATTTTTGTTTCTTACTCTCTCAAGGTCATTACATTTTTCTAGAGAGGACGTTAGGTAAAAAGGATAAGAAGTCTGGAGTGTGTGTACAAAGGTATTTGTGTGTTGGTTGGTGCCTGTGTTATAAAATCCATAGCACAATATACATGCTTATGATTAATGCTTTTTCAAGGTCACATAGAAATTCTCTCTGCTTAAAAAAACCTCCCACATTATTAACCTCACACAATATTCTCCTTCTAATATTAAAATATAGGGTAATTTTCAAAAGTAAAAATGTCTAATTTCATATTAATGAGATATTAGCAAAAAATTTTTTACTCCTGGTTCACTCATTTGGCACGACTAAATGCTGTCATGCATACAATGGATTGGTAGCAAAAAAACAAAAAGAATTTAGATTAGGTTGGAAAAAATGTCAGAAAATTAGCTAAGACTGTTTAATATCTCCAGCCAAAACAAAGCTGGTTCAACTTGTCTGCATCAACAGTGCTGTAAAAGGTAATAGGAGCACCACAGAGACCAGAAAGTCAAAAAAGAGAAATGCAGGAGACATTTACACATGTCTCTGGGGTGACCTTTGCGTTCCAACCAAATGCTTCAAGACACATATACCACCTACTTAGACAATTGCAAAATACCTTAAAAGTCTGGCTTTTGAAACTGCACTCTTAAAGCTGCCCTCACTCTATTGAAACAATCTGAAATCCTCTCTTCTGCCAGGTCCAGAAAGTCATTAAGGAAACAAACACACCTTTGATTAATGTGCCTGGGCATATTTACCTAAGGGCTTGTTCCCATTGATCTCATTCCAGCTGAGGTCAATAGGAAAATTCTCATTGACTTCAAAGGCAACACCAGCAAGGCTTGAAAGTCAGACACTATGGATACATAGTATGGGATGTACATGTTCTCTGAAGCCAAATTCTCCTGAATTTGCAGATGTTTTCACACATTTCTGCAAAGCTGTAAGTCCTTTAGGGCTGAACTGGCAAAAGGAAGCAGCTGTTATTTGGAATGCAAAAATTAAAGATGAAGGTTCTTAAAATTCCTACTCACAGATGTATGCTTGTATTTTCTAAACATCCCCATGTCCACCAGCAAAGACCTCTTGATATCAACACTTCCATGACAGAGGCAGCCATTTAAGCCTCTGCATGGACCTGTCCAGAACAGGAATCTCTGTGACTTTCCCCAGAACAGCCATAGATCAGCCCACCCTACATGCAGAGCTCCGCATTCAGCTTCTTCCTCTCCACCACCTCTGCCATGCCTGATGTTTCAGGCTTGTTTCTCACCTTGATGCAGGGCCCAGGGTCAAGTTTTGACAGGAAAAAAGTCTCCCTTTCCAAATCAAGACCTCTTAAAGCACCTGAGGATGGGCAGCTACATTCATATGACTTAGGTGTCCTCTTTTGTGGACTAAGAAGCTGGTCACAGTGTGACAAAAGGTCAGAATATCTGACCATAATTCTCCTTGTTTTTATGGAGCTCTTAAAACCACCTAGGGCAAGGAGAATTTCTTCTCAATTTCTATGGAAAGCCACAATCAGGGTCAAATGCACCTCATCTAACACTCACTGTTTACAAGGACAAAGTAAACAGCTACATCTGAGATGGTCAACCCCTCTCCCTTTGTACTCAGTGGAAGGAAGTACACATAATTCCCCTGGCTTATCTCAGGCAGACACTTCAGGCAGGGAAGAAACTCTCCAAATAAAGGCGAGCACAGCTTGCTCAGATCACAGAGTTTGCACTAAAAATTAAGGCATTGTGTCAGATGAATTCCAGCCCCAGAATCTAAATTGACATTACTGAAGTTAATTTATAGCAGGTGAGGATCTCACTGTGCTGGAGTTTTCATTCACTTTGATAGCACTATTGAGAAAATGACCCAGTGTCTGTGTCTGAACACCTGCTGTGAATACTTAGTTGCCTTGAAAGCCACTTGCATGTGGGGTTTTCATGCAAAAAAACCCCAACAACCAAAACATGTAGAGATCTGGACTTCCATCCCCACTGAATGCTCCTGACATTCTCGTACTTTATTTGGCTTTGTCATGAAAGCCTTTCACTACCTTCCATTGGATGTCCACAGATGCAGATTGTTTGGTATTGCCTGATGAAGTAATCCAGTTTCAGAACACAGCAGGACAGAAAAGGAAAATGACAAAGCAGAGGCTTTCCACACCATACTGGCATGGAAACCTTTAAAGAAAAGGATTATATTTTTTTTTTTCTTTCCTGTTGTCTCACATCACTATTTCAGTTTCTCTATTTATAACAGTTTATAGTTTTTGTACCCATTTATGTAAAACTTGAGTTAAGAGCACAAACCTTTTCTAGTCTATTGCTCCCATCACATTTAAAAATTTGAGCAATTCACCTCAGAGCAGTGGAGGTCCTGTCACAGCTCCTCCCAAGTACCCTGACTGTGAGCCTTGAGACTACTCACACTGCTCTGTGCCCTGCACACTCAGGAGTAAAATGCTGAAATCAGAGAAAATGCTGTGGATGAGAGCAAGGCTTAACCCAGCATCTACAATGTCTAACTGGAGGCTGAAGAAAACTTTAGTTTTTCATTCAGAAGTCCCAAGTACCTCAACTCTCTGATAAAAATCACAGTTGCAGAAAGGTTTGTGAAAAACTGAACACTTTTTTATTTATTGGCAGAAGTGTAAAATAAGACTCAAAAAAGTTTATTGCAGGCCAATCTGAAATAAACAAGGTTTGTGGGGGTTTTGTCTTTGTTCATAGGACTGGGTGTGTTTTTTGGTGGTTTGGTTTTTCTAGAAGAGTTGTTTGGTTTTTAAATCTTTAATGAATTTTGAAAGCCAGGCCAAAGCCTACTGTGGAAAACCAAAATATTTTATTTTTTCTTCAAGTGATTGTTTTTCCTTAATTAATTGAACACAGCTGGCTTCACTCATAGCCAAACCAATTTAAAAATTAACTGCCTTTTCAAATTTAAAAATCAAAAGCCATTAAAAATATATTATGTCCTCCCAGTATAGAACAAATTCCAGAAATCACAAAAAAGATGTCCAAAATATCCTGACCACGCACAGAAATTTCATCTCTGTTTAAGGAGATTTCCACTGTAGTCTTTTACCCAGTTAGTACAATTAGAGTAAGAGAGACCAAAACAAACCCTTAACTCATCACCAAAACTGTCTGATGTCCATGGTGCCATTGCCTTCCCATTAATGCCTGCAGTCTGCAAGACAAAGGGCAGGAGCTGTTTATCCAGAGCCACCTCAAAGCTCCTGAGCAACACAAACACAGGCAAAACTGAGCTTTATTATGGCAAGAAGGGCAGAACCAGGCTGGGCTGGTTTTGCAAGAGGAAGAGGATGGGGTAGCAAATACACATCACAAAACCCTGCTGTGGCTTTCAGGTGTTATTACAGCAGCCTCACAGTACATGGACCATAGAGAATTCTTCCTGATGAGCTCCTACTCTACAGATCCAGAGGAACAGCCAAAACACAATGGCAGCCTATGATCAACTCTATTCTTGTGTGTCCCTCCTTCCTGCTGCATGACTTCAGTGTGGGCACACCCAGCCAGGGGACTGGGGGTGTCACTGCCCACTGTGACACACACTGCACATTCCAGGATGAGCCTGACTTCCTTTTATTTCTATTCCTCTCCCCTTACACCATACCAAAGCAGCACAGTTCAGAAGCCTTCAACAAGAAATAAAACCAAGGGATTCAGTGAATGTAGCACACAAGGGGAAAGACTAAGAGAGAACACCACCAAAGACAAGCAGAACTTCCCAAGATTTCTCTTGAGGTTATCACTGAGAAAAGAATGCTCTGGAGACACTTCATTCCAGTCTTCCAGGACCTAAGGGAAGTTTCTAAAAAAGTTACTTTTTATATGGGCAGATAGTTATAGAACAAGAGGGAATGGTTTTAAACCAAAACAGGGGATATTTAGCATGCTAGGAGAAAATACTGTGAGGGTGGTGAGGGACTGGAATATGCTTCCCAGAGAAGTTGTGGAATATTACCTAGAATAGCTATTTAAGTCTTCCATGCTTCATGATTGGACCAACCAGCAGCACTCCTTGCTGAGGAGGAAATGGCATCCTCATTGGTGTGTCAGCATGAACTGTAGCTGCTTCTACACTTACATTGAAGCATCTGTGTTGGCCACTGCTGGAGAAGAGTCAACAACCACTGGCTCCTAAATGGTGACACCTGCTGCTATCTAATTATAATAAATACCTTGATTTTACGGGTACTACTGGCTCTGGAAGAACAAAACCTGCAAACTTTCCTCTCTACTATCAAAGAATCCCAAAACCTATTTTTCAAAAGCAAATAATCAAATCCTTCCTTTGAACAAAGATTACAAATCATTGAAGCTACTCAGGAATTTCCCACTGTGGCTCTAAGACACAGTTTTCCCCAAACATTAATCAATTTTATTCTGTATTACAAACACCAACTAACACAATCAGAGCTAAGCCAAAACACATTCTTTGTTCATTTCCCCCCTAGCAAGCAGTGTCAAACCTGAGACAATGATGTTCTGCTAATTTGCCAATAATTTATACAGACACCACTAAAATGTGCTTAATCCTCAAAGAGATTCAGTTGCTTGACTCCAGATTTCAAAGCAAAGCATGCAAATGCAGCAATAAAATGTATTCCGTTTAATCAAGTGAACACATAACAGACTGATTCACATTGTTTTATGGCATCAAATAACAGTTTTCTAATGTGATTCCATGTGGAAGAAAAGGGGGAGATTGCTCTAAGTATATTTTGGCAGAGCACTAGAAGAGGTCACAGACAGATGATTTTTTAGTGAACTGTTAAAGGCTTCCAAAAATTGTCTCTTATGGGAAAATGGAAACTTCCCCTCTCTGCTACATCTTTAATAGAAAAAAAAGAACAGCAGAAGTCAGCTCAAATATTTCAGATTACACTTGCTTAATTGCTGGAAAATGCAGTTTGCTTATTTTAAGGTGAATAATGTCTATGGTATTGGTTTGCATCCCACTATGTCAGCACTGCACCATTAGAATGCCTGGGAGAATGTTCAACAATATAATGATTTGGAAGCAGAGCTCAGAAGAGTCATACAGGAAAGTCTGCCACAGCTGTCAAAAAATTCCATTCCATTTTATTTGGAAAATATAATGGAAAGAGAAGGGAACCAAATGAAACCTGTGTGGTATTAAGTCAAATTAAATATAGTTCATAAAAATTAAGGCATTTCTGCATTACAGGGATATGGGTCCAGGGATGAAAAAAGAAACGGTGTTCTGGAAAATGAATTGGAATTATGGCTGAGAAAACATATGGAGAGAGAACGGAAAAAATTAAAGGAGATGTAGACAAATGCAATTCGATGGCAGTGAAAAGCTCTACTCTTGACTGAAGACCTGCAATGTTCAGAAAAGGCTGCAGTGCCACCAAACATCTCAAGCCCAAAATTTCAAATATATTTTTACTTTATTTTATGAATGTCCATCAGATATATATCTTTGATGCTACAACACACTAGTTGAATAAAAATCAACAACATAAAAACCCTCATCATAAAAGATCCAAGAAGTGAAATCCCAAAACCATAACCATTTACTCTGTGAGCATATCATCTTTGACAACCATATATAAATGACATCATGACAACAAATACAATGTACAATAATAAGTGTGCAATGGTACAAAATATACAAAAAGGAATGTGTATTTAATATACATTCAACATTACCCCATAAAAATCTTTGTTGGGAAAGTGAAGTGCCTTTTCAAGACCAACAGAAAATGTACACCACTTCAAGTTAAGATGCCTGAAGGATCTCCCATCAAAAGAGTAAAGTGTGTGTTCTTTGACTGGAACTATAAAATAAAGGACCTGAATTTTCCCTAATGAAAAAAAAAATCTAACCTTCATAAAAATTTTGTCCACATCTAGAGTATAATAAAATACACTCTAGAAAATTCAGTTTCTGCAGAAAATTCAGTTTAATTTAAATTTTACTTAAAAGTGGGCCCTCTTTTATTGATATACCTAGCTCAGTCATATAAAATCAAAAATCTATATTCCTTGTAGTAAAAAGACTATTTCTGCCCATGTCTCTTTTCTGGTTTTGATGCATTCCACAATTCACATAAATTTGCTGTAATGGAAATACGAGTCTGACCAGAGGTCAATACAAGAATCGTTGCTCATTTTCTCTGGCTCTATACAAGTCTTGCATAATTTCACTCAAATATTTTTTGCCTAAGTTTCAGATTCCTTTGAGTTCGACCTCAGAGGGAATTTCAGGAAATTATTACTGTGGATATTATGAAGATCACATGCTTATAATGTGGCTGATTTTATGGAAAAGTCCACCTAGCCTCCAGTTCCCAAGGCACCACTTTGTGCCTTTCCTCCAGTGCTGGTACTTGCACTGACACAGGATGCATTTAGATGCTGCGCAAGTACATAACGCATGCTCAGCTCTGCTGGACATCCATCCATCCATCCATCCATCCATCCATCCATCCATCCATCCATCCCCCTTCCTCACATGGGCACAGGAATGAAGGAGGCTGAGTGTTTTCAACAAGCCTCCCAACTGACAAAGCTGATCCCTGATTCCCAAAAGAAGAGATTTTTGCTGTACCTCCAGAGTTCAGGCTTTGCTGGTTCCCAGCCCTGGGAAAAGTGACCTTTACACAGCCCAGGGGAGGACACTGAATCTGCCAAAGACCTCTCTTGAAAGAACAAACTTCCACAGAGAGGGACAAGAGCAATTGGCACTGTAGGTACCACTTTACATCTCTTTAAAGAGTTTGAACCTATAGACTGATGGGCCCAGATCTACAATTTACACAACAGCTGTTACCAAGTTTAAATTTAACAGCACTAGGCTTTACTCCAACCCTGATGGCCATGAGTGAGGCACCAGAATGGGCTTAATTTGTGGGTGCAACACAATTCCTCTTGTATTAGAGGTTAATGCAGACCACCCAGACCTTCAAAGCATTAAAATCAAAAGTATTTTCCAAAGTTCAAAACTCACCTGAGGCTCATTCCGAGTACCATTCACAATTTTGATTTCAAGAGAGACTCACAGTTATGCCAGTAAACATGACCACACAACCTCTGCAGGAGGTTGCAGGACTCTCTGAAAATCATTTCTTAGGAATATGAGCAGAAGGAGTGAGAAGGAAACGAAAGGTACCTATAAATCATATGGCATGCCTGAGTGTTGCCCAGGTGAATGCAAAAAATTTATGTTATTTGCAGTATGTATATCTCTTCCTGAGTTGAATTTCATTCCCAGTATGGAATCCAAGCATCTTCTTTCTTTTTTTTTTTTGGCAAGATACTCAATCACATGGTAAGGCAATCCAATTTTCTGGTTTGCTTCCTGTCTTCTTTCCTCCTAAATGGCCAAGCATTTCTCACCAAGATCACCACTACAATGTGTGCCAGAGTATGTTTAAAACATGGTCCTGTAAAAATAGAAATTAGGTTTGTTTCTTTGAAGGCAGCATTAATTCTTCATATATTCTGGGATCTTGAAGATTTCAGCTGAACAGATTCAAAACTATCTTCTTTCTCCTGCAATGAAAAAGACAGGTTCCCATCAACTGGATTTCCTCAAAATCTCTGCAGCAGTCAGCACAATCACCTCTTCTCTCATTATCCTTTGCCAAAAACTTCACTTTATTTTTAATACAGTAATTAAGTGCACAGTTTGACCCTTTAATATTTAATAACACTACTAACTCTGTAAAAATTTGCAAAACCAATAAAATCATGCTAGAGCTATCGTTCATGGTACTTATTTTAGAGGGTACAAGGAAAGTTTGCATTTCATACTCATAGAATAAGGACAGGTAGTCTGAGCTGGGGAATTATGAATAATCATTTCTAGGGTTATTATCACTTTTTAATGTGTTCCCTGCAATATATAAAATGCTTGAAGCATAGCATGTGAGCATGAACACCACTGACTTTCTCCTGGATTCCAATCTCAACACCTCCTCTGAAAGATCTACAGGACAAAACAAGTCTACAAATTATTTGCCATCTTAAAAATCAGGGCTAGAGGGTTGAGTTTTCTCTCTGTTTTCATTTTCTGGATGACAGCCTCAGCCATCTGGCCAGCAGGAATCAGGGTGAAAGAGAAATGGGGACATACACACCCAAATAGTTTGCAAACTGTTGGAAACTACCTTCATAATCTGAAGGTAGTTTCATAATTTTAAAGCCATCTCACACAGATCAGGACAACCTGGTGCAAGGGATTGTCCTACGCTAGTCTAGTGAAAAATATGTGTTCTGAAGAGCTGAGTATTGTGGTGCTGGAGACAACAACCCCCAGTCTGAAACAGGTTTGTAATTGTTTGGCTTCTATCTTCTCATTAAAAATAAGTCATCCCTTTCTGTATTACAGGTCTAACCCTCAATCCCTTGGGTACTCAAATCCACTGATATCTTTGTGACATGCTGGCAGAAATGCCATAGCCTGAAGCTTGAACATAGTTAGGATACTGCAGATCCTCTTTCTCTCTCATTTTAGATTTCTTTCCTTTTTCTCCCCTCCATATATTTTTTTCTGTATTTTACATGCATATGTAGCAGGACATGGATTTCTTCATCTTTTGCATAAATGAAAAGCAATGCCTATAACATTTGTTTTCCATAAATATATATTAAATTTGAGTTATCTGCAGGGATACAGGACACAGAGCTGAGTAAGCTAATGAGGTACTGGAAGTCGAGTTTGCCAGCTATTGTTATCTAGCAGTAAAATAAGGAACAAGCTTAGAAATATCTGGCAAGCTTGTTGAAAAAGGAGAGAACACTCAGGAGGCCTGCCATAGTGGATATAGAAACATCAAAAAACTCCAAGTAGATATTCAAGTTGTCTGAATACTGAAGTACTAAAGCTTACTTCTATTTTTGCAACATCACCAGAAAATTTTATGTGATTTGATTTTTATTTACATTTTCAATATTCTCATTATTGAATTAAGAATTAATATTGAATTTCTGCCCCTTTCCACAAGGAACAAAATTGATTTTGCAGGACAAATAGTCGGGCTGGAGTAAAGGGAAAGTTCTGCACATTATCTGTGCAATGGTAACTTCTCCTATGAGGGATATCTGAGGAGCAGGTAGTGTGGCAAGAGGACACCAGTCAAATAAAAAAAGTAAAAAAATGAAAATAATAGAATATTAAGGGAAAAGACAGGCAGCACACAAGTTTTAATTACATTGCACTCAATCACAGAAAGGAAAAAAAGATACAAGGAAAAAACTCTCAAAATTCAACATTTAGAGGTATTATTTGGACAATAAACTAGAGTACATTGTATTAAAATTGATTTTTATTATTATCTTGTAAGCAACTTTCTAAGAAACTCACTTCAGCAAAACTGCTTGAAAGGGAAAATGTCATTTGCCTTTATCCCAGTCATAACAGATGTCCCACACTGGAATCCCCTAAAGACAACACTACCCTTTCCATAGCCCAGATTTCAAGGCATTTGGAACAAAGACCAAAGAGCTTTTGGGATCTGCAATGACAGCCCTCTGTGGCTCCTCTCAGGAATGTTCAAAGGACACCAAAGACTTTGGTGCTGTCAATTCAGACAAGCAACAATCCACATCACATCTACTGCAGAAAAAAAAAATGCTTTTTTGGTGTTGAAATGGAGGAGGCTGCTGTATTGGGCAACAGGCTGAAGCTGATGCCTCCTCTTCAACTGAATCCTACTCAAAATTATGGTTCTCCAGTCAGCCATGAAGCCAGCCCAGGTGAGCTGCAAGCAGCTGGCTGGTGGCTGTGCTGCCAATGTTCATTTTTTGCATCTCTAATAGCTGTGTTTGCCTCAGCAATGGGAGGATTCTGGGCAAAAAGGTTCTCTCTGCCATGGACTGTCTTTTTCTGGTGTCACCCATGCAATAAAAAAATGCTACTGAGATCTCTCTATGGAGGAAGGAGCATTTACCCAAAACCCTACAACATTTCTTAATTTTATCCAAACTGTAGATTTCAACAGATCACTATGGACTGGATGAGGTGTGTGTGGGAGGCTTGAAATTAGCATCAAAGACTCATCACATCCAGTAATAAATAAAGGTAATAATTACTTTAAACATTAATATTGGTAATTACTACTCACCTTTGTTGCCAAGGATTTGAGCTTCCCCAGCAGTGACTGCTTATTTGAATATACTATTTCTTCTTCATTATCTTCTCCTTCCATTATAGCACAGCTGTCAGCAGCTGGCAGTTCACACTCTTTTGAGTTTGTTGTCATCACTAATTTGGAATATTTATACTCCAGCCTGAAGATATAAAGCCACACATGAATAATTTTTTTTCTCAAACTCAGGGTTTTTGTAATTTAGGTGGTTTGCAGTCCTCCCACATAGTTACTTCTGAGTTAGTGGAAATTAGATACTTTTCAATCATTTAAAATATGTAACCAAAATAGTATTAACAATACAATGAGCTCCTGCTCTCCAACTAGTCCTCTATCCTTATTAAAGAATCATGATTGAGAAAAAGACCACAGGGAGGTCAAGAGGGCTTCCTGCATGAAGAAGTGCTGGTTGGGGCAACAACCAAAACAGCACTAGGAAATATGGCCAAGAACCTAATGCTTTACCAAGCTGAAAAGGACTAATTACACTAAAGATACCCTTCTGGTCTTCAGAGCTTGAGAAAGACATGTTGCTTCAGAACCTAAAATCAACTTCAAACTCTCAAGGGTTAAAGGGACAGTTCCTACTGGGAAATCATGCCATTGCAAATGACTCTGGATGTTCTATACTTTCCTCACCAGAATTTTTTATAGCCACCATTGACAGAAGAAACATTAACTTGGTGTATGAATGGATTGATCCTACAAGGTACTTCTCATCAATGTCATAAAGTCAAATGCAGGAAAAGTCACTCCATCAAGCTTTTAGATAACTTTTATATAGAACACAATTTGCAGTACTCACTTCTGGTTCTTCTTCCAAAAATAGCAAGTCAAGGCTATGAGCAGAACGGCCGTGAAAGCACCAACACCAGCTCCAACTTTAAGCCAAAAATCCACTGTTTCACAAGTGCTGGTCCTTTTTTCTGGCAAGGGAACTCCTTTAATGCAATGCTTTGGCTCATTCCATACGTATAAGGTTTCCTTTCAAACAGAAAACACCAAAAGGTGAGCTGACTGTAGGAAAAGAGAGAACTGTTTAGACTTACAGAAAACAAACTGTTCTGAGGTAGAAAGGTCAGATAATTTTTCAGTGAAAGCAAACCAAAATACATCCTTCAGGTTTTCAGACTTCAGGTTTTTAGTTGTATTGTCTAATCAGTCATCCCCTTGCTTGTGCCTGCAGGTTCAGGCATGGCAAAAGGATTTCCTCCTCTGTATAGCTCTCCATGTGACACAATATGGGCTGTACAGCTTATTGGGAATAAGTTGTGCCTGCCCAGGAGCTGTTGATCAACAGGACAATCTGAACCTGTGGAAGGACTTCCTAAATTTGACTAGAGAAGGCAGCAGCAAAAACATTGCAAGCAAGTAGGATGAATTTATGAACTAACATTTGGAAACCTTCCCTGGCCTGCCCCTGATGTTTATGGCTATGAAAGAACTGAAGTCCTTTGGGCATTCCATCCTTTAGAAATAACTGTCCTGCCTGTATGAATTCATGGAGAGCTCACATCCTTACTCACACAGCTGGTCAGCACACCCCAGCTCTCTCACGGGAATCACACTGCCACTGACACAAACATTCCTGAGTCTCAACACAGCTCCTCCCCCAGCTTGCATCCAAGAGCCTGGGCTGAGATCTTACAGAGCAATTTGCACACCAAATTTCCACAGGAGTCCAAGTTACACCCAAATGAGCCTATTTGACTTTGAGACACGGGTCCTGTACCTGAAATCCTTTTTTGCAGGCTCCCTCAATCTCGTGGTAGTCCTGCTCTGTGCAGAGAGGACAAGCTTCTGCACTTTCCCACAGGAAGTAGAAGGTGCATCCATCGCAGGTGCCCGCGGGGCAGGAGCTATGGGGAGAGCAGAGCTCAGTTACCAGTGAGGGAAGGAACACTCTGGGGTTTGTATCCTCATCCACCTTCTGCTGCTGAAGAGTGGGAATGGGAACTATGAGAAATGGGTAAACATCCATTAAGTCAGGAGATGGAAGAATCTGGGGGAAGAACTCTTCCTGGTTTGTAAAATGCTTTCTCAAGTGAAAACAGGTGTTGACCTGTCAAAGATCTAAAAAGAGGAGAGGAGAGGAGAGGAGAGGAGAGGAGAGGAGAGGAGAGGAGAGGAGAGGAGAGGAGAGGAGAGGAGAGGAGAGGAGAGGAGAGGAGAGGAGAGGAGAGGAGAGGAGAGGAGAGGAGAGGAGAGGAGAGGAGAGGAGAGGAGAGGAGAGGAGAGGAGAGGAGAGCTCCATCACTGTTCTCCTGCACAGGGTGGCTGTTCCATGTGAATGCTGCTATCTGGCTCCTGCCATTGTTCTAATGACATCTGGGTGATTTAGTCCATATGGAATGGACTTGTCCTGTCATGGTTAATTACTAGAAGGATGTTCACCAGTTAATGAAGAGATAACAGCTTCTCTTACTCCAAGAACAACTAATGGCCTGTTTTGTATTCAGCCTGCAGAAGAAAGTTGTACTGGCAGTGGCAGGACAGTCACGTAGATTTTGTTACTGACAATCACATCAGATCTAACAGCAGCAACAGCCAAAAGCCAAGCAAGAAGTTTGGTCATGTAAATATGAAATATATTCAAGCAGAAAAAAATGGATTTAGAGTTGTGCTGTTCTATATCATCTGGAAACCTGATATCCTGATCTGAAGCACTGAAAAATCCCCATCCCTAAAAGCCCTTTCTGGCTTATCCAGATTTGAATACCTGACAACAGGTACATTCCTCTGTGAATGGAATGGAAATGGAGCATTTTTCCAACCAGCATGGCAAGAGCACTGACAGACCCTTCTCCTCAACTGCTTTCATCTTATACTGTAGCTTCATGTGGCACTAAACACCATGCCTGGAGGATCAAGGAGTTACATTATTTGACATGTATGTGATACCTCACTGTGTGCAAACAGCTGACTGCTGAGCTAATCAAAGGGGATAGCAAAGGAGAAGCCAACATGAGCTGAGATAAGGTACATGTGTCAGCTGTGTGCCATTTCTGCCCATGCTCACACTTTCAAAAGCAAGGTACATTGTTCCTCCCTCACTACTGGTGCTGTGTCACAGTTCACATTGTGTTTGGCACTGGAAGAACATCTGAAGAATTTTCACACAGAAGCTGAAAGCGGCTTATTGCCCAGCATAATTTGTAGTGGGACAGGCCCTCAGAAACTGGGCTAAGCATCTCCAAAGGGGTTCAAATATCAGTCACCCACCCATCACCTGTGAAGAAGACTCTACTTTTCTTTCATTCAGGCAAGCACAGTTCATGTGTCCCAAGAGGGACAGGGATCAAAGGATCCCACGCTTCTCACACTGTTAACTTTTGGGAAGAGGACTTAGCTTTTGGGAAGGAGGATGAGCGAGAGAACTACCAGCAGATTTTTAGTAACACCCAGACAGACTAAAATGGGCCTTAATAACCAAAGAAGAGAGTTATTAGAGTTGAAGGAAGCTTCTGAAAAATCACAGTGTGTTGCTAAAGACTAATATAATTGCTTCTTTTACTGTTTTTTCTCTGCAATTTTTCAATCATGCTTATGCCTTAAGTTATGTTTATACAGGCATAAACAGGATTTTGGAAAAAAGAAGCTTTTTAAATTCCCTCAAATCAGACTGAAGGGAAAAAAAAGTCAGGCAAATTAAACACAACTGGCACAAGGCAGCCAGGATACAGTGATGAAACACATAAATAAACACATCCCAAACAAAAAATAGACAGTCAGGGCTCACGTAAGCATTGAAATAGCAGATTTCAAAGTTCCTAGAACAGGTTGGTTTTTTCCACTAGACAATAATTTTGCTGTAAATCAAGGAAGAAAAACTATGTCTCAAAGCCTCAACTGGGCAGTTCTAATCAGGAGGCCAAAGATTAAAACAAGGAACTGAAATAAAGGAGAAGTGAAAACAAGAAAACATCACTGCATTTTCTTTTGCATTTAAGCTCAGAACAACCTGCCACACAGCCTAAACACAGATTGGTCTGCTGGAAGCTGATGGATGCCTAGGAGAAACAAGTTTATTATCATATAAAGTTACTAATGAGTTCTGTAAAGGTTACCTGAGGAGCAAAGGCTTTTTGGCACTAGTAGAACACAAAGACTGAAATACCTGGGCACAGAAAGGTCTCCTTGGTCTGGTTTGTTGGGGTTGCATCTCATTGTCACAACAGTTGCACGGCCATTTTCACACGAGGTTGTCACAGTTGAAGACCTAATGGCAAAAAAGAGGAGAAAAGTAGCATATTTCCACTACTTTAAATGGATATTGCTCTTTCATAGGTCTATAAACACTCATGCAGCTGGAACAATGACAAAATACCCTTAACACACAAAGTGCTTTTGACTTTGCCAGCTGAAAATAAAAATATAAAAAAAAAAAAAAAGAGCAACAGAATCAGGGTAGTCCTCACCAATTCATTTAAATCTCAAAGTGCCCTGAGATGCTGCTCAGGGAACTGCTCTGATTTTCTAGCAAGTTTGGAATCTGCTGCATTAAGGAGTGAACTTTCCCACAAAAGAGAATAGAAGGATTGGAAAGGAGAATCACAGGTGCTGTGTTTGGTTTGTGACACTGCTGGAGAGGTTCTGATGGCTCACTCCCAGCCTAGAAACTTGAGAACCAAACTGTCCTGAAATAGCACAGAGCAAATGGGATTAAAAAAAAAATCTTATTCCAGCATGATAGATATTGTAAACCAAGTTCATAACGTGCTCAAAGGAGGGTCACTGGTGTGGGGTTCAGTTTACAGAATCGGACACATAATTCAAGTATTCACATAAGCATGAAGTGCTGATATCCAAAGTCCTATATTCAATTAAATCCCAGCTTAGAAACACAGCTGATATAAAAACCAGCTTGTAGACATCTGAACTGAGCTTATCTTTGAGCCACTTCCTACCTAAACTGAGGCATCCTTTTTACGGAGAAGAGTAAAGAATGGAAAAAGCATACTAGTAACTCTGCATGTTGAAACATTTACTTTAAATCTTGATTAGTCCTTTCTTGTAGCATCAAAGTAAACACAAGTGGAAGTGAAAGCAAATATGCAACCAGAAGTGGACACTCCAAAGTCATATATGAGAAAATATGGAAAGTAACAGGACACTCAAAATGGCATCTGGATGAATCAAAGCTCTGGTATCAGTTCCTATGGATCAAGTCTAATTTAGATTTGAGTAAAGAGAGTTTGCTGATTTTATAAGATGATCTTCAACATGTCAATCAAAATTAGGCAGATACTGATAAAAGTGGAAAAGATTAAAGGCGGGTTATAGATCCCCCCTCACAGTTTTACTTTCTTTTAAACACATGAAGACACCTGACAGCAGTAAGCAGCATTCTTTACCTACTTGTAAAAGAAATGCACATCTGGTATTTTTCTTGGAGAGGGAGGAAACATATCTGACTTGATGCTGATATTCTCCAGCGTTGTTTCTACAGTAGCTCCTAAAATGTAAGAATAATAATAATAATAATAATAAAAGCAAATTATGAAAGGATTTTTGAGGGATCTACATGCAATATTTTCTCAGTCTAAAAGGTGTGGATCTCACTTAATAGCATTAAATGGCATTACTGTACATTAAAAACACTTTTTTCTAACTAAACTTTGCATATATATATATATTCCTCATACAGTCTGATTTCCTCATGTAGGCATAGCAAAATAAAAAAAATAATAAAACACTGGTGTAAATATTAATTATTCTTTTATATTAATTTAAAGCAATCATTGGATATTAAAGAAACATAAAATAATTTAGGCTGGCGAAGAACTGCTGAAGATACCTGATGCAACCACTCAGAGCATATGCCTTGAGTGTATAACCCTCAAATATCAAAACCATGTAATGACCTGAGTAATTTGCAGTTCTGTGGGAGATGAAACAACAAGACTCAGAAGGATTATGGAATCATAGGGAAGCCTTGATGGCACATTTTGGAACAAATGACAGGCTGGTGTGTGAACTACATGGATTTTGGGCAAAAGCTGAAAAGGGGGAAAACCAAGTAACCAAAGTTCTTAGAGCTCCTTCCAACCCCATGAACCAAAGAAGACAGGAAATATTGGTGCTCCACTGCAACATTTCAGAAGAGGGAGTTGTACAAAGGGGGCTGCATCCCTCTAGGGAGTTAAAAATTGGTAGAACAAGAAGTGGTGGTGGTCAGAAAATTATGAGAAGACCTAAGAAAAGAAGTTTTCCACTTGTTCTTGAAACATTGAACCACAGACTCATAGAGTGGTTTGGGTTGGAAGTGACCTAAAAGATCATCTTGTTCCAAATCCCCTGCCACAGGCAGGGACACCATTCCCTAGACAAGGTTGCTCAAAACCCTCTCCAAGCTGTTCTTGAACCAATCCAGGGATGGAGCAGCCCCAGCTCCTCTGTGCAACTTGTGCCACTGTCTCACCACCCTCACAGGGAAGAATTTCTTCCTACTATCCAATCTAAACCTATTCTCTTTAGGTTTGAAGCCATTCTCCCTTGTCTGTCACTACATGACCCTGTAAAAAAATCCCTCTCCAGCTCTCTTGCAGCCCCTTTAGGTAATGGAAGATGGTCTAAAATCTCCTTGAAGCCTTCTCCTGTCCAGGCTGAACAATCCCAGTTCTCCCAGCATGTCTCCCAGGAGGGGTGATCAGTCCTCTGACCATGTTTTGGCCTGCTCTGGACTCACTTCAGCAGGTCCACATCCTTGTTGTTATGTTAGCAAAGGCAAACTTCAACCATTTTAAAATTTAGCAACTGAGATAAAAAAAGGCACCAGAAGAGCTTGGCTTCTTTTCTTTGTATTAGGGAAAAAATCAGCACTATCTCCTTGTTTTTCAAGACAATGACTGCCCTCATTCCTCCAGTGGCAGCAGACAATATTGGCATTTACTGGCATGAATGTTTGTGAGCTAGAAACCCATATCTAAGAGTGACCTTTAACAGAGCTTTTGATGACAGTGAATTGTCAAAAGACTCATGGAGAGTGGATATGGTGACCTGAATTACAATGTGGCTCTCATGATGAGACAACATAATGGTGATGGAAAATGGGTTTCAGTTCATGGACAGACACACAATGAGAGAAAGTCAACAAGAATTTATGGAGAACCTCTCTTGTTGAACAAATCTGATCTCATTCCTTGAGTACTGATGAACTTGGTTGATAAAGAAAGTGATGTAAATTTATCAAGTATTTCACTAATTACCACATGAGATTCTAATTAAAAAGTTAGCAGTGTACTATCAATTAAGTGCATGCTCCGCATTAAAAACTATTTAGCTAAGTCATTATAAAATTATCTGGCCATGGGAAATTGTCATCAAACGTGGGATGTCTCCAGGCTTCTCTAGGCGTCGATACTGAAGTGTGAAAATGCAAGATTAACATCAGGGATCTGCAAGTAACTGCATAATCCATGCTGGTAAAGTGTGAAGATGAGACAAAGATTAAGAGGATTAAAAATAAAATGCAGAGCAACGTGGTTGCTTGGTTCACTTGGCAAGACAGTCCCAAACAAACTCAATATAAGCAAGAATTGAAGGCCGGTCTTAGGAAAGATTTTCCCTCGGAAACTATAACTTTGAAAAAGTATCCAGGGTGGACATCAGATCCAAGAAGCCATCACGAAATTTCTTAAGTTTGGAGAAAGGAGGACTCAGGGATTCCAAATACAAAAGTGATTTTTATTGCCATCATGGCAAATTAAATACTGGAATACTATTCCATTCTATGCTTTAAGAAAACATAAAAAGTTACAGAAGGTTTAGAAAGAGCCTCAAAAGTTATTCAGGTGCTCAAAATAAATATATGATACCAAGACAATCAGAAGAACTTGGTCTACTTAATTTATCTGAAAGGCGTGATGATTCCAATACACAAAATATTTCTTCAAGAAGAAAAATGTTGGTGTCATCCGGAGAAAGACTAACAAAAAGCAAGAGCTGAAAACTGAAGTCAGGCAAATTTAAATAGGATACAAGCCTGCTTTAAAAACAAACACAGAGATGGTGTTTGACCAGCGGAAAAAAATACCAGTGACTGTGGCAAATTGTTATTTCTGGCAGTCTTAAAAGTCCAGGTTGAATGATCTTCCAAAGATATGCCTTTGTCAAACATAAGTTTCCAGGCTCAGTGCCAGGGAGAAAGTACAAACACTCAGTGTAATGGATAGGTGAGCAGACCAAATGACTTCATTGTCTCATCTCGCCTCAGATTCTGGGAACTTGTGAGCTGGACCAATGTAAAACTTAATGATGTGCACAGCCATGTGCTGCCCTAAGCCTCCTGATTCCTTGTCTAATTATATCCCCACATCAGTTTCTTCTTCTAAAACTGCCCAAGTGGGATCTTGGCACGGGCAGAAACACTTGGACTTAATGTGACTATCACAGTCATTGGTCTTGCCCTGAGTGAAGTAGGTGCAAAACATAAAAGAAAACCAGTGCTTTTTAATTACACTCTCCAGAGTTTTGTGCTGAAATG
Organism: Zosterops lateralis; assembly: GCF_965231275.1. Classification (NCBI taxonomy): domain Eukaryota; kingdom Metazoa; phylum Chordata; class Aves; order Passeriformes; family Zosteropidae; genus Zosterops; species Zosterops lateralis. Next base: position 66,579,543 of record NC_139765.1, read on the forward strand.
CTACACACCGTGAGACCCACCAGACCAAGCACAAGGAAGAGTGAATAACACAGAAATGGAAAACTAAAAATGTGCACAGCCCTTACTCTTCTCCTCCAGCCATCAGCTGAACTGAAACATCAGCAAAACACAAAGGCATCTGTGCAGAGCTGCTTCACAGCTCAGGAACCATCTCAGGCTGATCTTGGGCTGCCCCTTCACTCTTCCCTCAAAGTAAGGCAGCTGCTGAGCCAAGAATGATTTATTCTGCAGCCCTAAATACATGAGAATACATTCACAACAACAAGACAAACCATGTACCTAAGAACCTGTCAGCAAGGCTGTTGGACTGCAGAGCCAGGGCTGTTCGGAAGCCCTTGCTGTCTGATGGGATGATGGTGGACTGACAGACAAAAGCTCCCACAAAATTGGAAAAATCTTCTGATTCTGCAACCATGTCCTTCAGTGTAACATCTGTGATATTGTCAATGCAAATTGCCATCTTCTTCCCCTGTGGACAATCAGGAAAAAAGGGAGAAGCTGTTGGTTGTTGGTAAGATGTGAAAAAGTTTGGGAAGAGAGAGATTGCAAACTTCCTGATTGCCAACTGGATGAGATTCATTACCTTATAACAAGTTGATGTCTCTATGTGTCTGTTGTAAGAGGGACAAACTACAACAAACTGTGCCATTGTCAAAGCTCTGATTAAAGCCTTGTACAGAGTCAGAAATACAATGTCACCTCTGGAAGGTGTCTTATCAGAAATCTGTAGTGTGGAGCACTCTTCTTTATCTTGACAGCACAGTGCTTACTTGCAGAGCACAGTAAAATGACTTGCAAAGGAAAACCTTATTTCCCTTGCCTTTAAATGATATACTGTAGAATACCTCTTTATTTGGGATTTAATCCAGATAAAATATTTTCAAAGCACAAATACATAAAATCCCTAAACAGATATATAGCCTTCAAGACTGCTTTAATCTCATATGCCAAGATCAGTGCTAGAATCAGAGCAACAGCAATGAAAGACAAATTACCAGACTCAGTTTTCCTAACAAAATGTATGGCACTCACCACCTAATCATATGGCTGGTTGTACTGTAGTACCATTGATAGCAGTTTGGGAAAGTGAAGACCAAATTCACAGAGGAGAGAGCATATCTGTGTTTGTGGATCTAGCTGTCAGCAGCTCTAATCCAGGTGGTAGTTAAACACACACTGAAGCCTAGAAGTATGCAAAATGCTGTAAAGAAATGTGACTACTCATTTGTCTTAACTCATGCAAATCATTTGGTACATGGCAAAAAGACTTCAGAACTTTACAGGGCTGAGTATTATTGCTAATTACACATGTTGGCTTTCATGGGACAATGCACAACACTGGTACTGCTCTAAAAATCAATTTATGTGTGTGACAACATGCTCAGGTTCAGTCCAAGCCCCAGACAGAGCCTGTTTAACTCACAGACTAAACACATTTTTCTACCACTGTGCAAGGCTGTAAAGTCAGCACTGGGCATCTTGGGCAGTGACAGACAGCAGGGTGACCAGAGGCTCTGCAAACAGTATCTCCAGTGAAGCAATGAGGGACACGGGGAAAGCAGCTGCCAGCTGAAAGACTCAAACTCTTCATTTGAGCTCCTTGGTGGCAGCACACAAAGATCAGGGTTGTGATGCAAGTGACTTAAAGGTACAAGAAACAAAAAGCAGGGATGTGACAGGAATTTTCTTCTGGCCTTTATTTATGGCCTATAACACAGTATCTCTGCTCTGGAAAATCACTTGGCTGCTTGTCTTGCACTGCAAAGCAAGGTCCAAAGGGAAGTGTTTGAACAGTGTTGGTGACAACTCAGCTGAAAGGGAGTCTTTGTCCTGTTTCAGTGTTACCCCAGAGCATCAACACAAGCAACAAATTGGTTCATCCTCCCAACCCTCAAGCCCAGCTGAACTCACCTCATTCCCACACAGGCTGATGTTAAAGAAGTGGAAGAACTTGGTCCCTCTGGAAGTGAAGCTAGGTCCACTCATCAACGAGCCTACCTGGCTGAGGTTGCTAAAATTGTAATTTAGGCTCTGGTTATCCTTGACATAGTTCACCAGGCAATCACTGAAGCAGGCAGAGTGGTCCTGCAAGGCAGAGACATCCATTAAATAGCAGTTATGGAACAGCAGCAAACCATTCACCTCAGAGTTAAAGCATGGGTTCAGACAGGACTTCTTCCCTTGTTACGGATGAAGGGGAACTCCATCCTATTCCTGTAACTGATCTTTCCCTTGGGATAATTCCCATTCCCATTTCAGTCTCTTGCAATCACAGATCAGGACTAAGATGTCCCCTAAGCCTGGTTTTTCTGTTGTCTGCTGCGTTAGCCAAGAGAAAGCAATTTCTTGCTTTGTTTTGTTCTGAGTGCTTTTAGGATCCCAATGTTCCAGCTTAAAGCCCGATGTAAACAGACCAAAATACAGCCTTGGTTACACTTGCATTTTATAAAGGAAACACAAGAAACAGCTCAAGAAACAAGGGCAGGATATGAACAAAGCTGAAGACAGGCAGAATACAAACTGGAGCCATTTTTCCAGTACCTGTGCAGCTCCTTGAACATGATGAATGTTTACTTATGCTTACAGTTTCATGTAAGAGGAACATGTTACAGGTTTCTAAAGGTCTAGAGACATCATCCAGCTGAGGAAGTCCCTGAGTTTAAAAGAGCAGGCAACTGGGATAATTCTGGTGGAAGTAACGTAGATACTTGCCCTGTCTGTACACTGTCCACAGTACATCTTGAAATGAACCTTTTTTTGAGGTGATGTTGTCACTTTTATCTGATTACTTACAAACAGAAATTAGACCAGAAACACCTTCAGTGGCCTATTGCTTGTAACAAAGCAAAGACCACAGAATTAATTAAATAATTAATTGATTGATTTTGGTGACTCAGTGTCCGCTTACCATGTTTCTCTGTAATCTCCAGCATATACAAACAGGCTATAGCTATACTCCACTGCTCACAAGGCACATGGCTGTAGGAAAGCACTAGAAGCAGCCCTCTGAGAGCCCCCAGACCAATAAACACTGAGGTTGGGTACCTTGGTGCTCCTGCTGCCAGGACCACAGGGGATGCAGGCCTCCATGCCGTACACCTGATGGATGGACAGGAATGTGTTGGCTGGACACTCCTTGCACAGGCTGGTCTCTTTCTCGATGTAGTGTCCTGGTGGGCAGGGGACGCAGGACGAGCCCGACTGCTCCGAGCCCAGGGCACACGCCCGGCAGGACGAGGCGACTCCGTCCACGGCGTTGGTCACCGTGATGGAGTAGATCTTGGCCACGTCATTGAGGAACTGTCTGGTCTGGAACGAGAGCCAAGGAAATCACTCCGGGGTCATCACGCTGTGGCACTGGGATGCTGTGCTGGTGTGTTTTCTTTAGGCGTGTTTTTGCAAACCCTTTTGAATGGTTTGTTCCTGTTTCCCCCCGATATGTTTGGTTTTACCCCAAGTTTTCTCCTCCCTTGCGCAGCTGTCATTCACACCCTAGACCCACTTGTTATCTTATTCACATAATGTCAATCTTACCTAAATCCCTGCCCTTAGTTCTAGAGAACTGTCAATCCTTGCTGTCCCTACCCCCCTGCCTAAATCCCTCCATATTTCTCGAAGCCCCATTGGCTGATGTGACCCTTTCCACTCTCATTGCCTTTCCTATAGGTTGTCATATTTTGAGTCCTTCCTCAACCCCTCCCAGTTATATCCCTGATTGGTTGAAGAATTGCATCCTCTCCTTGTTCTTCCCCTGTTTAAAAGACTGTGCAAGCCACAGGCTTTTGGTTTTTCTTGTCACTGCCCCCCTAAGAATTTATTGGGGGAATAAATCCTTTGAGAAGCACACGAGAGACCTCTCCCTGCTACAGTTCTGCCTGCTTTACCTTGGCCAAGGTCAGGATGAAAGATACAGGAAACATAGAGTCACGTTTGGTCTTGGTTGTTTATTATATCTTATTTATTTACAGTATTTACAGCTTGAGATCCAACTGGCCAGTTAAAGAAACGAGACAAAGTGGAGATCTTCTAACCAATGCCAAAGTGACACCTATATTATTGATGCTTTTGGTCCAATAGTGACCATTCAAGGTTCGCAATGCACACATTTTTCACCCAATTAGAGAAAACCACCCAAATCCATGAAGAAGATGGAAGAAGAAGGTGAAGAAGAACTCAGACAACTCCCTGAATCCTCCATCTTGGCCTACACACATTACTATATACCAAAACCCCAAAACTAAGTTTTCACCCTGGGAGATCACACACCACCATTCTAACTACACACCCACAAGCCCTGTGCTATCACACAATCTCAGAAGCCTGTTCCAAGGCATCAAGTCAAATGTGGTGCCTGTCTGTGGGTCAGCACCCCTCAGGCTAGAAAAGCTGAAATTTTCAGCCTCCGGGGTTCCAACACCTCCCTGTTCTTTACTGCAAACCTTGGCACATCAGAGCCCAGAGCTGTTGAGAGCAGCTGTGCTGCTGCAGTATTCAGCAGCTCAGCTCCACCGCTACCCGAGCCAGATTCAGCGCGGGAGTGGCCGCTCTCAGCACAGTCCAGGGAGTGTGAGCCAGCTGGGCTTCCCCAGCATCACGTCAGGACACACCCACACCTCTGTGCACCAATTCAGGGATCAGCTTAGCCATGGCTCTGTCCTTCCCTCATGGATCATTTATGCACAGCTGCCTCCCAGGGGCTGCTTTGTGGTGAGAGCCACTCGCCCCTTATGAGAAACCCGTGAGCTTCAACAGAGGGCAAGAGTTCTGGCAGCGAGTTCCCGAGGAATGCTGTGTTGTAAAGCCCCACACATAAAGAGCTACTTACATCTTGGCCCTCATTTATTCTCTGAAAGGCCCAGGTGAATGTAAAGGAAGCGTTTTTGGAGATGATGTGAGTGTAGGATTGTCTTTCTTTGCTTCTTTCCCATGATTCCACCACATTGGTATTTTTTCGATTAATATCCTACAAAATGGGCATAATTAAAAAAAAAAAGAAAAGGAACAACAAAAAGTGTGGTTATACTACACTAAGCACCAATGTTTTATAATGTAGAGATTAGCATATAAAAAGGACTCCACAATTGCATTTAACATTTAATAAAGCAAACATACTTATTTTGTTGTGCACAACTGAAAATTTTTCAGACTCTTCTAAATTGCCACATAATTTCCACTCAATTCTCTTTAAATTGAGAACAGGTTCCTTTAAAGAGCCACTAAATACAAAAAAGAACTGGCTTCCCCTTTCAATGAAAGGGGCAAGGGAGCTGCTGCAGATCCATTTGCCTTTCTCAGCTTATGGACTTTTGAACAAACATCTGTCTGCTGCCCTACTGATCCTCCAGGTTATTGACAGGATCAGGTCTAAATTTCCAAACTGTCCTCTTCCCACCCCTCTGTCCCAAATCTTGACTTGTCACTCTGTTACCAGATGCTAACTCAACAGCTCAGGAGACATTGATAATTTCATCAGTCAGTTTAACAGGGGGGAAAATTGGCTCCTTAGTGTCCAATGATTACTTTTAGAATAAGCAGATAGCCAGGAATGGTTCACAACTCATGTGATGGAGGAATTTCACTGTTCATAAAATCCTTCCTGCCAGGGCACTGCAGATACTAAACTAAGGTCATGCTTAATCATAACAAACCAAGTGCAACTAATCACACCTAAGCAAAGGTATTGAAGTGACATGTGGAATACCAGGCTCAGTCCTCAGCCATGGAGAAAGAGGTCTCACTTACTGCCATAAAGTACAGCACACAATCTGCTGAACAGATGGTCTCAAAAACAAAAGTAATCCGTCCGAGTTCTGACCCAGTTGCTCCCGTCACTGATGTTGGAGGTCTGTTTAACAGAGAAGGAACAAAATATTTACACAGTGCTCTCCAGACAGGAAGCAGTCAATCCTTCAAATTCCTCTTCGTACAGTGAAGCCATCAAAGTCCTGTCACAGAAAACTTGGCCTTGCAAAGTGTCGGGAGCCTCTGCACTGAGTATCAGGTGCAGCAGGGTCAGTTTCTAAGTGTCTAAGTTCTTTAGTACAGTTTCCTCTTTATAACGAACACCCAAGTTTGACCATATTGGTAGGGAACCTTATTATTAAAACACATTACATACTTCAAGGGATTTTCACCAATGTAATTGCATCCACCTCAGCTGAAAAACAGCAAAGGGAGGGTGAGGTTCATCTTCCACACCTCACTGGTCTCAGCATTTGGCGCCTGGTCTGAGCCACAAGTCTAAGCTCACTCTTTTGACAGAGACACAAAGCACCTCAAGCAGGTATTTCAGCCAGTCTGAGGGTTCAGGAGTGGAGGGATTCCCATTCTCCTGCAGTGCCTGCACCTCCCTGTTGGCTCCAAGGGAAGCATAGACTGTGCAGGCTGCCTCGAGCCACAGAGCAAAGTAATTTGGATTTCACTAAAATACTTTTAGAGCAGGCTCCAGAATCCAGTATCCACCCTATGACAGGTTTAGCTGGTTAATGTGGAATAATCTAGAAACAGAGGGATAGTAACATCTTTTCTCAGTTTCCAGACAGCCAGCTGGCTGTATCTTGGACTGAAGCAAATACTGCTAAAACCCAAGGTCTTGCCCTCTTGCCTGCTTCAATGGATAAACTGGGGACATGGGAATAAAATTCAAGATTCCTCTTGTCTCTTATTCATGACATTATTCCACTTCAGAAAGGAAGACTCAGATCATCCCTGAGATAGTGTAAAAGAGGTATAAGAGATAAAAATAAAAAGATAAAAAATATCCTATTCCTTACTTAAATCCCGAGATGTACAGACTCAAGATAAGATAGTCATTGTCAGAGCCTCCTGCCCCACTCTGGATGTGATCACCAGCCACCTCCCAACCTTCACAGGACAGAAAAAGAAAAAAAATTCAATAAATGGGCAGCAAAAGAAATCTATGTTACCATTATTTTCAAACAATACAGTATTTCAGTGTATTTTAAAGATGCCTGATATAAACTACAGAACAATATCAGAACAATGCTTTTGAATGAAGAATTTTAGCAATTGTATGAACTGCTGATTTTAGAGGCAATTGTCACCTTTCAAATCAGCAAAGCAATTGATATTCCCTGACCTGTGCTGTGCAGCTCAAGGGGGGTGATCCATCTGAGATCTTTCAGCCTTAAAACAGATGAATCAGTGAATCTGTGTGTTAAATGTTAAGCACATACTTCAGTTCCCCTCTGCTCAACACGCATAATTCAAAGCTTGAGTTACATCAGTCTGACAGGGTGGATCAGACTGAGGAAAACCTGTCAGAGAAGGCTGGAGTAGTCCCAAACAGGATCATTTTTACCAGTGAGCTGTGACTGCTCTCTGCTGCAATTTTAGCACATGTGCAGAGAAAAAGCTCTGAGTGCTAAATGAATAAAATCACAGACTGCAATTGAGTTTTTAAAAAGAATTATGTGTGACCTCGATGGGCATAGTTATCACAAAACAGAAAATTAGATAAACTAGGGAGAAGAAAATGCTTTTTTTAATGGGGATATGAATGCATCTGAAGATGCATTAAAGTTAGTGGTGGGATAGGTCTTTGCTGAGGAGACTTCACACAGTCTGCAGCTCCTGCCCTCTTCTAGTGTACAAGAGATTTTTTATTTCTTTGTGATACTGTGACATTGCTTCCCACAGGAAATTTCAAGCCTGGTGCAACTAAAGGAAAGGGAGGAAACTGTTCTGTGAGTCATGCAGCCAAGAGCACATTCATTTTGATGGGTGCTCCACTACAACAGGGATCCATGCAGGAGACAGGCACAGAACACAGGGAGTTTGGCTCACCATTCATTCCATCACACTTCGAGTTGCCAACATTAAAGCAAGATGTCTTCATGTTTCCTGGCAGGATGTTCCACCACTTGTACTCAAACCCAAGAGCTGGTTCAGTCCCAGCAGGGCAGGCTTTGCACTCTAAAGGTGAGAGGGCAGAAAAAGATATCACACAGCCAAAGCACATGCCAAACAGTGTTTTGAAGAACATAAATATTGTGGTTTTTTTACTCTCTGGTGCAAATATTAAGCAAAAAAAATAATTCATTTATTTGCAGTTAAACAGTCAAAGACTTGTCAGGACCAGGAGAGTGGAGGCATGACCAGCAGTTTTTAAATTGTAGATCATAACCTTGTGCTAAGTAATCTGCAACTGGTTCCCCCAAGTCACACTTAACTTTTTAACAGATACAGATGAAGGTTTGATAAACAAGGGTTCCCACAAAATGCTGTAGGGGACCATTGGGCCAATGCATCTCAGAATCAACAAGCCAGAGTTTAGGCTAGACAATGTTGTCAGGGTATTCATCTAACTGGGCTTAAAATTAAGTTTTCACAGAAGAAAATTTGGCATGGACAGGAGAGTGGTTGAGGAGGAATTGATGACTGTAAAAGTTCTGATTCCCTTCCCAGAATCCCTTAAAATAACTCTCATGATGTTTCTATCAGCCAAGAAATGCATCCAGAACACAGCAGGTCAACTTAGAGCAGCAATCCCTGATAAGAAAGGACTCAGGAGAGAAAACAGATACCCACATCCTGCTCTTCAGTGTTATTTGACAAGTATTTAACACAAAAGGAACACTGGCCTATGATGGTGTGTAACTCAACTAAGTCACATGCAGGCAGATGACTGCTTTTGGAGACAGATGAAATTCCATTGCAGATTCCTACCCTGTGTCCCATCTGAAAATGTGCCTGGTGGGCAGGGAGAACAGGAGGATGAGGCGTTGTTGTAAAAGCCAGGATTGCAGGGTGGGCAGTCCTGCCTCTCTCCAGAAGGAGGTAGGGTCAATGCATCGGGGAGATCCTCTCTGCAGATCTTGGGTTCAATCCACTTGTACATGATCTGAGTCTGGAAGGAGGAGACACTGAGCTCACATGATGTACTATGAAGTTTTAGGACTAGATGTACCAATGAAGGTCCTCCTTATAAACTAAATTAGGGTATTCTCATCATTTGAGGCCAAAACCAGACCTTGCACACACAGGACAGTAAAGGGAAGTGTGGGTAAGGGCAACAGAAGTGACTGGGTTCACAGGAGATTCCAAGATATCAGACTTTAGGAACAAGACAAAAATGTGAAGCTTAAAAACAATTACTATTTAATTAGTAAATTTCCTATTTAATGAGTAATTTCTTATTTAATTCGTAAATTTAATTCCTTTTTAATTAGTAAATTTCCCCATGCAAGCTGTTCTGAGGAACATCAGATAAATAATTCTAACTGGATAGGCAATCTCTGCATTTTAACCACAGTAACACAAAACATAACTTCTGCTGTATAAAAGCCCTTTATTGGGAAGGCATCTGATAGCAGAGAGAATCACAAATTCTGCATTTTTAATTCATACTGACCTGTTCTTTGAAAAGTCCCCAGTTTTTCTCCTGCCATTTTTCACTTTTTGAGAAGATGTCAAAACTGTGCGAGAGCTCTCCCCAAACCTCTCCAAACCCTCATAATCACAAAAGGAGCAGTTTATGAACAACAACATGAGTCAGTCCATGGTGTTACTATAAACAACAGTATCACCTCTTCATCATCACCCCCCTTTGAGGACACAAGTTTCTGTCTTCAGGAGAAGGATTAGGTGAGATCCATCATCCACAAAGTTGTGTTTCAAATTTCATCTGACTTTGTGTCTTTCTGTGAAAGGGTTTTTTATCTCAAGATGAAAGTTGGCTGAGTTCCACAGCTGAGAAACCCAACAGGCAAGAGTTTAACCTGTCCTCCCACTCCAGGTACTTCCACCCTTTGGTCCCAGCAATCAGAGATCTTTGAGGCTGGAGGCTCAGATAAGGGAGATTTCACCTTCTGAATTTGATCCAGACCCCCTGTCACCCTGGGCATTCAGCTGCTTGCACTCAGGGTTAGTCCTCAGGTAACACAGAGCGTTTGAAGAAGTATTGATCCTTCTTGAAATTGTTTCAAAAAATGACCTGGAAGAAGCCTGGGTTCAGGCTGGGCCCTGGCACCTCCAATGGAGCTGTGGCTCTCATTCTCCATCCCTGGCTGTGCTTTGCTGCAGCCATGCCTGCGCCAGGTCATGTTCCCTGGCTGACCCACACCCTGACTGACCCATGGACACAATGTCCCAGCTTGACACTGGCTGTGCCTTATCTCCATGCACTTGTCTGGCCACCTTGATTGAATCTGGTCACCAGCACAGGGTCTGCTTTGCCTGCTTTGCTCAAGCACTGAGAGACTGCTCCTGCTGCCAGAGTGGCACCTCCTCCTATGGATCAGCCTGTCCTTGCTGCCCCTGAACATTCCGAGGACTTTCTGGAGAACCACACCAGAAATGCTTCAGCAGCATCAGGGTGCACAGTGTTAAAAACAAAAAGGCTCAGGAGCTGGCAAAGCACCTGTGTGGTTGTCCAGAGCCCAGATACAGTGCATACCACAGGAATCCTACAGCTTCTGAGCAGGGAGAAGAGGGTCAGAGGGTGCCTGTGGCCATGTGGTGAGGGGTTCTGAGATTGAAGCATTCAGCCTGGGATTTTTCAATCAACAGGTAGATGAAAAGTCAAGAGTCAAGTGCCTAAATCTCTAGAGGCTCCTTCTACACATGGAGTGGGACAACAGGAGGGAGACAAAAATCTATTGTTCAGTGAAAATCTGCAGAGTCAGGCCCTCTCACTGAGCTGCATCACAAGGAGAGATGGCTGGGGAGTACAGCAAACCTGGACTGATTTCCAGAGGTGCAGAGCAGTGAAATCAATCCTGAAAACTCAGCCAGTATCTGTGTGCCTGTGACACCTGCTGTTGTCATTGCAATTGGACAGTGAAGGGTGTCTGCAGAAAAATCCACTTTGAATTCTAATGATATCCATCAGTAAAGGGGAAGGCCAGTGAAAAGGCAGGAAAAGGGTCAAATAATAATAGGGACTTATTCAGTGTCAGGGAGACTTGGACCACATAGAGCAGTGACAGAACAATCCACAGGAGGCTGCAATTAAAGTTGTACCTGGGGGTGTAGCCATGAACACTGCTGCTAATTTCTTGAGTCCTTAGAGACAGTTAACAGAGCAGAAATCAGTGAGTCAAGACCAGTTGCAGAGCCTGGCAGCTCTGGGGCTAAACTCACTGATGCTTCATTATCAGAGCATACGAGCTCTCAGCTGCATTTTGGAACTTGCATTTTGGATCAGGAGACTCCAAAATACTCCACCCTGCCAGCAAATATTAGGCCAGCATACAGGTGTTAGGGAATTTGACTATTTGCAGTTCTATCTGAGAGATGTGATTTAAGAGAGATGGTAAAGGAAAGAGCCAAAAGAGGCCTGACCATGTGTCCACAACTCTGTGGGCTTCCTATAGCAGTAAACAGGAGTTTCTTCTCCAAATTCCTCCGAAAATCCCACTTGGCTGCTAGGATAAAGCCAGGCTGCTCCACCTGCAGGTCCCTCTATGAGAGACCAAGTGGATCTAAGGTCTCTGGGTGAAACAATGTCCTGAGAGTCCAGGTGATTTGAGGCATCCCATGGTACAAGAACACTACCAGCAGCTAAGCTGCTGTACATGAACACTCCAGGCTATGTATATACCATTATTTGACCTGACCACAGGCTCCTCTTTGATGCTAAAACCAAGGGACATGACACAAAGCACACCTGCAGCCAAACATTCTTCCAACCTGAAACAGAGATGGTCATATCCAATGCTCCTAGGCCATGGTATCACCTGAATTATGCCTGGGCACTGCTGGGACAATCATCACAAGCCTGAAGTATGCCAGAAAGATTATTAACCACTAAAGAGATGGTTTTATGTTGGGACTTCACTTTCCATGTGTTCCAGCAGCATGGAAGTAGCCCCAGTGATCCCATCAGACCCATCACAAGTACAAGGAGCTTATCTCACCAAAACACATCCCTTAAGCAGACCCATACCTGGTAGATTCTAACAGAGGGATGACAGGCAGGCAAAGGACAAGCCCAAAGCCTCAGATTCAATATTGGAAGCAAAATTGGCAAAGTAATTGGGAAATGGATTCCGAAAAAGAACTACCTTGTTTTCAAATGCAGAGAGAGCAATAAGGTCAGTGAGCTGATAAATAGCATCATGCCTTCTACTTACTTTTCCCTCCTTATCACATGGGGTATGGATCTGGAAAAAGTCTTTGCTTGTACATGGAGGTCGCTCTGTGCACGCACTGGATCCCTCCTCTAAAAGAAAAGGTGAGAAACAGGATATTAAACTATCAAATGGTCCCTGGAAACAAACGTAACAAGCTCAAAATCTGGAGGTTAAAATGAGTCAGCAGAAAATTATACAATGAGAATGAAAAGTCAAACTCTTAATGGAATCTGCATGAACCTTCCCCTGAAATGAAGCAGGAGAACAAGGAAAATACTATCTATGCTTATACTGTCACACTGAAACTCATTGATTCAGTGTATGCTGGGACAATTATTAGGAGAAGTTTTTTACTATGAGGATGATGAGACACTGGAACAAGTCACCCAGAAAAGCTGTGAATATCCCATCCCTGGAAACAATCAAGGCCTGGTTGGATGGGGCTTTGAGCAAACTGGTCTAGTGGAAACTTCCCTGCTCAGGGCACAGGGGTTAGAACAAGATAATCTTTAAGGTCCTTTCATCCCAAACCATTCCATGATTCCCTCAAACCCTCGCTCCTTCAAAAAGAAATTTATATAGTTTACCAAGCATGGAAATACTTTCTCACTTGATAAGGAACAAAACCACTCTAATCCCAGAGAAACTTCCTTACAACACTGGCCCAATTCCTTCTCTTGCCAGATAATTTTGCAGTATTTCCATTCCCACTATGAGCACAGGCACAGGTCCCCAAGCATTTGTAATCACTGGTGATAGCAGGTCCTATGGTCACTAGCTGATTCTTCAAGAACTTTCTAAAACTACTACAAGGAAGAAATCTGAAGACCTTTTGATTATGAAGAATATATTAAAACCATGGGGTTTGAAAATCACCACCTAACCATAGCTGGAAATAGCAGAGGACTTTGGTATTGGGTTTTGCCACTAGATCACCACATTTCCCAACCACACAGGAGGCAGGGGCAAGCCAGGAGCGAGTGTTTGGAAAGGCTGAAAACGTTTTAAGGCTGAAGGTAGTGATGAAGCAAATTCGTGTCATGACCAACCTGTAACACAAATTGCCACGAGAGGGCACAGCACGACTGTTCTATCCTTCAGAAGAACTATCCCCTTCCAGGTCATAAAGGTCTCCATCCCTTCATGTTAACACTGATGATACTAACATTGTTTGACTGTGGCCCATTATGTATCTGTGTGCCCTCTGCATATTTTGGGAAGTCATTCATTTCCCCTTTACGTATCAACTGGAAACTATCACTGCTGGATACAACCACTCTCACATCTGCAACAGCAGTGACTGAACATACTCAGACCTTCCTGGTTTTGCTTATCCCATTTGGTTTATGTACCTGCATAATACATTTCTTCTTTACACTTGGTGCACTCTTTAGCCCCTTTCTCAGAGTAAGTGCCTCGGGGGCACACCTGGCAGCCAGATGCACCTGGTCTGTCACTGAAGGTACCAGGCTTGCAAGCGAAGCATTCGGACGTGTACGCAACTCCTGCAAGAAAAACTCTGGGTAAAGCACTGAAAGAGACACATCTGTAACTGCTGCCCACCTGGGCTGAGAGCAAAACCAGATGTACAAAACAGCATAAAAGTCACACTCAGTTTCACCACTCACTTAAGATACTTTGGCTTTGCTGATTCGTAACTTGGGTCTTTAATCTTTATACCTCAATGAAAGTCTGACCCATCTAAGAACTTTATATGACATTCCCAGTTTGATTACACTTAGACCAGGACCAGCAGAGCAATTCCAGATAAAACAGATCATGTGAATATTAATTCAACTGTCACTGTTTTGATATATATCTATTTATCACTGCTGAGAGACTCACCAATAACCATGGTCTTTCCATACTACAATAAAGAAAACCTGTTTATTCCTTTTCTCTATTTGCTACTCCAGTCTTCTCCAGCAGATGGCAACATTTACCAGATAAACTAATTTTTCAGCTTTCCTCACTGTGAAGTTTCGCTGTTCAGTTTCTACTCTTCAGAGGAAGAAACAGGGGGCAAGGGGATAAAAAAAGCCACTTCAGTGCTGCAGGCTCAGCAGCAGAAATCGTAGTTGGCAAACATTGAGACTAAAGAGTGAGATAAAACCTCAAAGACAAATTCTACTTACCTTCAATTGTGATGTTCTTCACTAAAACTGGTTTTACAACTTTGGAGCCCATGAGAATCCCTGTTGTTCTCCAGTATAATATATTGCTACCTGATTTCAGAGTTACCTGCAACAACACATGTGAGTTAGCAGACATCCCCTTGCCAAGACATTGTTTTATTTCCTACTTCCATTATTCAAATTTCTTGCATCCTAGCAGCTTTTCCTATGTTGTTTAGTGGGTAAAGAGGTAATGGGGAAACAATAGACAGATGCTGTACAGACATATCTGAGGAGTGCCAAATGTGCTTTATAAAAATGTTTCCCAACATCCCAGTTGGAAAACCACCAAGAGCTGCTTCTGACCTTGTTGTAAGCACAATTTGGAAAAAGCTGTTCCTGCCTTTATCCAATTACCCCTGGCACTCAAGAGCTTTTATCTCCAGCCTTATGTTCAGATATAGTCAATCAGTTTGTTTTTAAAGCCTTGAGATACATTTTAATAAAGAAACTAGACATGACCCAGAGTTCGAAAATCCAGTTCACAAGTGAGTTTTGTTTATAGGTTTTACAAATCAAGCTCTGTCTGCATGTAACACCACAGTATCATGACCAGTAAGGCAGGCACAAACCATGGCTGTCGCCAGCAGCAGTCTCATCCCTCCTGCTCACTTCTGACCACAAACAGCAGATGAGATGCAGAAAACAACCTGATTTCTGACTGCCCTGACCCATTTGTTTTCCTGGCATGGTTCAGCAGGTGGCTGTACAACCCCTGTGGAAGGATGGTGGGTCAGTGGCATCACGGCTGAGGTAAGGGGCAGTAGGAAGGCAGGAAAACTCCTCCAGCAGCAGTTTGGTGCTTTCTGCCTTCAACTCACTTGTTTAACTACAGTCACTCTCATCACTAAAAGCAGAAGGCTCATCAAGCCCCTGCCTGGCCTGCAGAGCTATTCTATACCTATTAACCCAGTATAAGATGTTTACTGCCAACAGCAAGATACTGGCCTGAAAGTGCTATCTTTTCACACCAGAAGAGGGGTAAACTCTACCAGCATAAGGGTCCAGGATAATGTGATTTGCTTTAGTGTTGTACAGGCCTGGCAGGACCATAGTTTTAGTTCACCCAAGATAAAGAGTTGAAAAATTTAGCAAAGTGGAAATAGAACATATTGTATCTCCCACACCCAAACATCTCCTACCCACACGGGCAGAGGAGAGCTGAGCTATCACATGTAACAGGGGAACTGGGACCATATTGAAATGGTCCAGGCATCAGGCTGTGTGAGGTGAGGTACCCAACAGCAGCTTCAGTGCACCAGAACTCACCTGAGAGTCAGATGAGAGCAGAGACTGCACCAATTGGAAAACTGTGCTCACAGAAGACACCTTGACAGGATTTGCAGTGCTGAAAATGCCCTTCAGGACAGCCAGAATCATCATCTCATCTAGCTCATATGCCTACATTTCAGTCATCAACTTGCACAGACAAACAAACTTGCAAACACTTGCACACCCCAGATGATGAGCTCAGATGGCACCATCTCCCATGCAGACTGTCTACAACCCTCCGCTCACCCAAGTCAATGCCCTGGCCTTGGATCTACCTCTTAGCTCATGCCACTCATCCCTCCTCAGCCAGCTTTCCAGCCTCCCAGTGAAACTTACACTGGTCTTGCATCTGAGCTGACAGGCACTCCAACCAGAGCTGGCTCAGGAATACAGTTTCTCCTCCAGGACGATAAACAGACCACAGAAAACAGAGAGTGTGCTGCTGCCTATGCCCACAAAAGCCTTTTTCTTCTGGCATAATGTCACCTGTGCTGGGCGTTTGCTGATCTGGCTCTGGGGACAACGGTATGATGATGTACAGAGGCCTCAGCTGATGAGCTGGTCTGCACAGGATCCATCCACAGAGCAAACTCAGCCAGCTGGGTCAGGGGCCAGCCAAAGGCCTCCTACCCCCAGCGTGGACAGGCTCATATCCCTGCTGCAGGGGCCACCCTGGTGCTGCCAGCTGGTTTTTCACACAAGCCCCCGTGGAGCAGAAGCTGGGTGCAGTCCAGCTCTTCTGCACACACTTGAGAATAAAATGCCAGTCCTGCTTGTTTCCACATACACACCCCACTCCCACTGCTCTGCCAAGACACAGAGAACACTCCTGTGTTCTCACGAGCAAACAACTGTTGTACAAGATTTCAACTACAATCATGCAAAGTGATTGTGGCATGCAGATTTGCATAAATCTATTTAACCTCTTAAGACACTTGATTCATAGCCCAGGGAAATCAATACAAAGTCTTGCATCTATATCATATCCTTTGGGATCAGCCCCTTAGGGATCTCCATGGCTTTTCCCCTCAGTACTAGGAAAGCTCTGCTTCTTCAAACACCTTCACAAGAGCTGGCCTGTGTTTTGTGTCTGGACAGAGGAAATTAAAGGAAATAAATGGAAAAAAAAACTTCAGGAAGGAATTTTTCATGGACTTACAGAATGAGAGCTCCATTCCCCGTGGTCTGTGAGCTTCACCCATTTGTCTGCTGTGGACTCCATTTCTTTGCACTGGTCATTTTGTATCTGTTAATAAAAACACAAGATCAGTGAGTGCAATCAGCATAATGACTTCTGGGAATGATAAGATTCAGCTCTGTTCCTCTTGTCTACATATTTAGACAGCTGCCTTACTTGTGGCAAAATATCCCCCCAATTTTCAACATCTGCTACAGCTTAACAGTGCCTCCACTGGCCCCTTCTGACATGGATGGTAAAAAAAGAGCAGGACAAGATGATCTCAGATGTGTCCTCACACTACATGGTCAGACAAGGATGCTGAGAATCTTGTCTTGTTGCTTCCTCCTTCTACTGGTCTATCAAGATTTAATTCTCTAAAATCCAGAGGCTTCTAAGTCATAGAAGAAGCAGGAGTAGATGGGCCAAAGCTGGAAGACAAAGTGTTTTCTCTAGAGCCAACACGTGCTTTGTCTTTGTCCTGCTGCCACCTGACCTAGGGATGAGAGTAATGCTATCAGGGGAAAGGCAACATGCCATGGAGAGTCTGTCCTGGCAGAAGTGTGAGGTTGTTTGTCCCTTGCCCAGGTCCAGCACAGCTCAGAAGAATTTCCTTGCAGCAGGGTTTGGTGCACTTCTTTCTTCTTATACCTGTCTTCTCAGATGAAAATGTATGAAGTCTCTTTAGGGCACGAGATCACACACTCTGCTTTTATTGCACCAGGGAGAAAGGCCACAACAACACTTTCAGCCACTTGACCTGGAGTCAAGGATCCTCCCTAAAGTTGCTCCACATCAAGTCTGAAATGAGTTGTGCAACCTCACATCCTCCAAAGCATCTGTACACTCAATTCCCACCTAGACCAACTGCACTGAGGAAAAGAGGTGTGAAGAAGAACCTGTGTAGAAGGTAGATCCCTAATTATCTTACTGTGTAACCTGAGCTGTAGCACCCTTGTGTCTTGGTTCCCACCTGCAAAGAGGAGGCAAGAATATATAGTCTCTTCTCATTAGGTGTAAAGGGCTTCAATATGTAAATAGAGCCAAGAAGGGGCAGATCAAACACCTCAGCATTTCCCAGTAACCTACCACTGCCACTGAAATGCCACTGTCCAGAGCTAAAGTGTCATTGTTATATATTTATATATATTGCAATATATTTAAGCACAAAGGCATGCTGGAGGAAAAAAAATTACTTTCACAGGAGCATTAAATATGGTTTCCCTGAAACACCGAGGCTGGCTAGGAATTTATGGGCATTTCTACAAAGGACTGCACCACTCATTGCTTCTTGAACAGGGGATGATAAATTCAGAGAAGGCGAGTGAGTGGGATATGGATAAAAGCAATAATCAAGAAGCCATTTTCAAAGCCAGTGCTCGGAGAAACATAATATTTGATCTACTGCAGGAGCAGATTTGCCAGTCAGTCAAGCAACTGGGGCTGGGACTCATACTCTTGGCACATTCACTTGACAGCAGAAAGCATAGTTGCTGCTTTCTTCCCATGAAGAAGGCAGGATAGTCTAATACAGAACAGAAATGGCTAAATCACATTGCCTGCACAGTCTGGTATCAAAGTGCAATAGCAATCTATCACACTGATGTAGCAGCATAAGGTGCCTCCAAACAGGTAATTTTTGTCTTCCTTTCCCAGCTCTACTAAGAATAAGGATACTTTGTACTTTTTTCCAAACTTTAAGAAATATTTACCAACTCCAGCTGAGACTTCTCACTCCTGTGAGGTGCCATGAGCTGTGTTTTTCTGATGAAAAAACAGAGCTCGTCAGACAGATACAGGGGCAGTAACAGAGGAGACTGAAAATTTCCATTCATCTACCTCTCTGATTCATCCTCCCACTTTTTTCTTTCCCAAATAGCAGGTACAACATGACAAGGACTGGGGAACTTTCCAAGCACCTCAGTAATTGTGGGGCATTTACACCCCACTGCAACTCCTGGTGCTGGGAACCCTCCAGCTCACTGGACAGCAACAATTCCATCCAGGTGGGCAGAGCAGGGTTCCCTTCTCCATTCTGGTCACTGCTGACCAGAGTGTTTCATCAATTTGAGTACACCATGGTGCAAGCCCAGCCAGGCTGTTCCCACGTCAGAGCTAATGATCCCAAATCCCTTCATTTCACAGTGCAGACACATCCTCAGAGCCCAATTCCTACTGGAAGTCACCTGAATTTCTCCTCCTTTTCTTTTCATCTCAATTACCGAATTACTAGGACACAAATTGACCTAAAAGTAAAGGTTTCCACATACTTCTGCCTTGGAAAAAATCTTTTTAGATGTCAAGTCTTCAAAGACATCTCCAGTCAGACACCCCTAAATGGGAGCATCTACAACCAATACCTGTCTAGCAAAAGTCTGAACTAACTGGGAAAGTTGTGACCTCTAATGGAAAAATCCCAGTGCATGGCAGACAGGATCAGTTGAGACTGAGTTTTGAAGATGAAATAAATGCACAAGACAGTCTAAGTGATGGAAAGTCAGGCAGATTTTTTTTATCTTGTTCAGCAGTAACAAGTTATGGGCATGCAGGGAGCTTAAAAGGGGGAAAGCTGCTGATGATGATCTTTATCTGGGTTGAATTCTTAAAATATAAGGTTGGATTCACCATATAAAAGGCCTTACAAAAAATTCAAAGAAGATGTTGTTGTCAATGTACTGGTATTCGAAGAAGACAGAGCCGGATTTCTTCAGGTGCACAGCGTAGATGAGAGAAACTGTACAATCATCCCTGTTTGACTCGATGTAATTCCCTCGAGGTGTCCATGAAGAGCTGATGAACATAAACAAAACAAGCCTCAACTGAGATCACAGATACTGAGGAGACTTTTTGTACACTACTAGACAAAAACATGTTACATAATGAAGACCCCAGAATCCCACAACAGCTAACTGCAGTGAATTTTTAAATTTATTACAGGATCTCCATTTATTTTTCATATATAGTAAATATAATAATTCAATTTTATATCTATTTTTATATGTTACGGGAATAATATAAAATGTAATACTTTTCATTAAAACAGCATGGGAAAGGATATGGTATGGAAAATTTAAGACTCAGTCTACATAAGAAAGGTTTATTATCCACAGGTTCAATATACCTTCAATCACACTCAGAAACAGCCTTCTGCAAGTGCCACAGGTCTCTAAACAGGCTGTAAAAGCACCTTTTAGCCACATTTACTATACCATGACCCTTCCATGATCCAGTTACAAATAAGAGCAGCTCCAGGCTGGTCTTAAACTCACTGGCTGCTGATGAGCCCAAGGGGACCATGCTGACAGCAAAGAGATGGGGCTACAGATTTCACCTCCCAGCCACCCTTGTTTGCCATTAGCAGGGCTGGCCACCCTCTGCAGAGCTCAGATGAGTCACTGAGCAGCTTTGTGCTGCTGAACTGTCTCAGGTGCCTAACCCAGGTACAAACAGAAGTTCTTACTTGTTGCAGCTGTCGGCTTTACCCTCAGATGAGCCAACCTCCGTGTCCATGAACGTCGCCACGTTGGAGAATCCTGCTGGCAGCTCATCCCACTCGTCAAACTTGATCCCACTGCCCAGAGAGTAGGTCCCCTCTGCACATTTGCTGCACACCTGGTTCTTCATCTCCAGGTACTCACCAGAGGCACAGGAGAAAGCTGGGGAGATAATTGTTTACAACATAGAAATGGATTCATCAATCCTCTTTTTTTTTTTTTTTTGCCATTTTATTAATTAAGATTGAACTGTCACTAAAGGCAACCAAACAGAATGTCCCAGTCCCAGGAACACAACAGCAGAACCACCAACATCAGCTGCAAAATTGAGATATTGAGATGTTTGAGGTTTTCACTGACGTGGCAGCACTGGAAACCAAACCCCAGAGACAGCTCCTGGTTTGCAGCTTGCCTCCACTGACAAAACATTTTTAGAAACAAAATCTCTATTGATAGATTGTGTCCAAAAGCTGTTTGTGAAAATGAGGATCTGTAATAGAGCTCTCCTATCTGGGAGACCCTTGTTCACCAAACTGTTGCACCCTGAACTCAAGTAAAACCACCAGTGGTTGAGGGCCAGAACAGACTTTTCTCACCTAAGCTAAGAAGGGCATACAGCAGCAGGCTGACAGTCATGTAACACTACAAACCTTGGCTGAGAGTAGTAAACCTAATCCAAAAGTCTCTCTGTGTTTCTCCTCACATGAACTACCTACAAAGCCTCAAACATCTTGCCTGATAGACCATGTGGTCTTGGAAAAGGTCACCCACAGGTTTGTGACTAGAAGATGAGCATCTTTGATTAGGGTGACATTAACATGCTGAGAAAATAACCACTGGTTGTCAGCACAGCAAAGACAGTATTCAAAACCTGTGTAATTAAGGGAAATACAATTAGGAAGCATATTCACAAAGTGCTTTTTTTTTTTTTTTTTTTTTTCTGATGTCTCTACAATTATTTCCTCCAAATAGCTGTATGCTCCTTGTCCCCCTGATCACATCTCTGCCTGCTAAGGGAAGATTATTCCCATTATAAAACAGAAACCTGGAGAGTAGCTGAAGTCCTGTATGCCCACAGAGCCCCATGCCTGTGTCAGGGATCATAACTCCTGCCTGGGCACTGGTTTCAATGGCAGGCCATCCCACTTTCCCTCAGTCCCATGCTGCATCATGTCCTCTTTGAGACTGAACATCCTGAACAGAGAACAAATGAGAACTTTCTGCAGCCCATAGTACTTCCTATGATGTTTGCAGATTTTTTAACTTCACTATGCCAGCCAAGCCAAAGCAGGATCCAGAGCAACGCACACAACTCACAGCCCAAGAAATGATGGGATTTTCTTCTGTTTCACACATGCCACGTTGCACAGTGACAGATATTTCATACACTCTCTTTGACAGACATAAACTCACTAGCCTGAGAAACTGCAGGATGAGACCAGACTGGCAGCCAAAGTGGTGAAACCAGCCCAAAGCAACGATGCCAGCTGAAGTCCCAGAAAATGTGATTCCACAGATGTGCCAGTGTTTATCTAAACTGCAGAAAAGCTTGTTTTATTGTAAGAACTCTGATTAACTCATGGCTCTGTAACACCAATCTCCATCTGAATCCAACTAACACAGCCTCCCATTTCTGTCCCAGTATCAGCAGGATTTCTTTCTGTAATTGTCCTTGATGTGTGCCACTTAAAAGCAGATAAAAGGTACATTTTGATGGAATTATCTCCAAAGGGTCATTTTTCCTTCTTGGTCATATCAGCATACTCTGAATTTGATCCAATGGCCTTCAAGCCAACAGATTCCTAACCCTGTTGCTCATTGGTGATGGACTAAGAAGGAAAGTGGGCAGGATCCAGGCAGAGATGGGTGTTGGGGTGGGAATAAATGAGGAAATCCTGGCATGATGGATTTCTGTGAAAGACCGACTGACAGACAAAAAATCCAATCTCAGTGAGGGCAAGAGGTTCAGTATAAACAGTGGCACACGAGGTAGAGCCAACACCTCACCGGACTGTGTGACCTCAGCCTAAGCCATAGGATTTCCTCTGCACCTGTGGTGGAAAGCAGCTTTCTTCAGAGATTTTGACAAAAGCAGTGAACATGTCCCTGTGTGTCTGAACTGTGACCACACTTCGTACAGCTTTTCACCTTAAATATATAAAGATGTCCTGACTCACCTCTTTAGCATTATTAATAAAGTCTTGCTTTATTTTTTCCTTTTGATGGGTGCAGAGAGAAGCTATCAGGAAGGGAAGTAAAAATGTAAGCTCTCTCACAACATCTTTGAATTCTTTAACAGTTTCAATTTATTTTTTTTTTTTAAAGAAAGCTAAATAGCAAGAAATTGAGAGTGCTGCTTAACCATTCCAGAGTCATGAAATTCAACTAAGGAGTCAAGAACCGTGAGCAATTCACTGCCATAATGAAGATGCTGAGGGCAGCAGAGCCTCCTCTTCCATCACGGTGAGGTCGAGCAGAGATTATTACTTTACTGAACTAATATGTTTTAACCCCTTGCTGATCATTTGAGAGAAAGAAAAGGGTAAAAGAGATCAGGCCAGCTGCCATGCAGGACACGTCATCCATCTCTCACCTTCCAGGAAATAATGAGCCTTTCTCTTATTTAGGTGGAGAATCATCTTCTTTCCTTCTAAGAATTGTATTTCAAAGGCAGCAGCATTTCCCATCCAAACACATCCCCCTGCAAGCAAACTGGCTCTGAGCATGCAGCTGCTTGCCAGGTTCAATTTGGGGCTGAATGTGGCTAATGGCAACATGAACCACTATCAACATTGGAACAGATGCAACATTTGGTCTTGTTCCAGCTGGAGGAGGGTGGGGAGGAAATACACTGTGTGGTGAGCATGAGGATGGTCTCCTCTCCTAGAGTCCACAACTTGGTCATCCATCAAGGGGGAGACCAAAAGCCAGGGCAAACCTTCTTCAATCTAAATTGCATCAGTCTGAGAGTTCATCCCAGCTGGAGACAGGGAGGTCAGAGTCACTTGTAGGACACGGCACAGACAGATGATCCATCCCAGGGCATCCCAGGAGCTCCTCTTTTCTTGTGGCTGCTCCATATCACTAAGGAGGAGCCAAGTACAGATGCAGCACTTCCCAGCTGCCACTATTGCAGCATCACTGTTTTTGTGAGGGTGACACACACAAGATGCTGCCAACAAGAAGGGCTGAATGACAACATAGGAAGTTAAGGAGTGATGCAAAGTTTTGGGAACACAAATCCTGTATTTTAGGTGTGTGCTCTGATTCATCCTCCTCCCTCTTGCTTCAGAATCCAGAGGAAAAATTAGTCTTACATATTGGAGACTCTGTGAACACCCCTGACCCCAGAGTCCATTTATTTAGGTATTTGATACTTAATTTTCAGAGAAAGCATCTCTAATGAATAACTGGATACCACTATTTCCTGCCCCTCTCTAAGTGCAAACTTTACTATTACAGCTTTGAAATATCAGTTTGGTTGCTACACACAAACTTACACAGAGCAACACATACTGTGAAGACTGAATGTGATCTTTCTTTCTGTGAAGAAAACTGTAAAATACATGAAAAGATTTCATGACTTGCCCCACCATGGGCATTTTTAAAATTGGAAGAACATTTGCAGAGGCAGTTAGGAACAGCAGGACACACTGTGGTGCTGGATACACTGCTGCCTTTGGAGCTGGTACAAGTATTGGTGATTCACAGCTGTAGCTGTCTTAAATAACTACAGAAGGAAAAAAAAAAAAAAAAAAAAAAAAGATGTTGTGGTTTGTACAGGTGACTAGTCTTTCTCACAAAGTGAGAGTAAAGTACTGTTTAACTGGACATTGCCACAGGCAGCCACACACATCCATACACACATGCAATGAAGCTGACAGCATATGCACTTAACAAAAAATTGACATGAGATCCAGTACTGATAACCACCACTGTGTAAGTCTTGTCAAACAGACCTCATTTCATTCTTTAAAAGGATTACAAGTCACTTAATAAGGGTGATAAGACTGGATGTCATAGATTTAGGGTTCTTAACACAGTTAGCTTAGTTTTGCATGTCACTCTGATGAAGAAAGAAAGGTAGTGCTCACAACACCAGAGGGGCACATCTTAAAGGGCTTAAGAACTGTCTGAGGAACAGATCTCAAATGGGGCTGTGGATACAAAGCCATCCTTGAGCAGGAAGGAAGGGGGCAGTTCTGTCTGCCCAAGACTGAGTCTGATGGCTGCCCACATTTTTCTCAATGATCTGCAGGCAAAAAGAAAAGAAGTGATATCAAGATTGGCAGGGGAGAGACTGTTGCCAAGCCTGAG
Organism: Zosterops lateralis; assembly: GCF_965231275.1. Classification (NCBI taxonomy): domain Eukaryota; kingdom Metazoa; phylum Chordata; class Aves; order Passeriformes; family Zosteropidae; genus Zosterops; species Zosterops lateralis. The sequence continues at coordinate 66,604,093 of NC_139765.1, forward strand.
CCCACTCTGTGCTTTAGCAGAGTCAGAGGTAAAGACAAGCTGCTGAGGGCAAGGACTGCCAGCCCTGCCTGCAGAGGGCTGAAATCTAACCCAGAGAACAGCAAGCTGAGGATGGGAGCAGACCCACCATTTATCAAGAGCTTCCACTATCAAGGCATCCAAAAAAGGCACTCGTAAGAGCTGGATAAATGCAGAGGTGGAGGTAGAGATATGTAGGATGAAACATGTATTACAGGGAAGAAGATTGTTATAATATATTTATATGGCATTCAGACGTGATTTGGCATTTTTATGAGGTCAGTACAAAACAAAAGGACTTCAAATGGTTTTAAAATTAGAGGTAATGTCTTGCAGTGAGAGATCTGAAATGCTTAATCTATTTAGTTTATCACAAGAAGGTTGAGAGTCAACTTGATTAATATATAAGCATCTCCAGGGAGAGAAAACACAAGATCCTGCTGCACTCTTTAATCAAGCAGAGAAATGCATAAGAAGAGCCACGTTCTGGAAGCTGAACCCAAACAAACTCAAACTGGAAGTAACACACAGATTTTTAATAGGAGGAAAGACTGATTTTTGAAACAATCTGTCATGGCATGTGATGGGCCCTTTTTCTCTCCACTGTCTCATGCCATAACTGGATACCATATGGAAGAAAAGCTCATGCCAAATACCCATTATCAGCCCCACCATCAGCCTAGCTGGGTGTATTTTAATGGTCTGCGAGGTCAGACAAGCAAATCTAATTAAACCTCCTACTCTTACACTCTGGGAGTCAAGATCAGTGGTGTCCCACCTCCCTCCTAGGACACATCATGAGGACTGGGACATCCTGAAGCAGGAGCCTTGCCCACAGTGTGACCACTTCGAAGGAGTGTTTGCAATACATCACTTGGCAGGTCTGATTGCACTTCACAATCACTTTACAGACAGGGCAACAGCTCCCCAGAGGGCAAAACAGACCATAAACAAGCTTTTCTCATTTGCCCTTTGACTGCAAGTCTCCAGGGTCACTTTCTGTCTTTCAGTACAGCAGTGGCCCTCCTGGTGATTTTGGTGGACTAGGATCAATATTAGCTGGCACATTTCTCTTCTATTAACTGACTATAACAGTCTCACATTGCTTAACTCTCTGATGCAGGGGATCAGGACAGGATTATCATGGACAAAAACTGACAGAGTAGATGCTCACATATTTGAGATTTCACCAGAAGAGCTGTCTCAATACCCTGCATCCTCCAACACCAAACTATAATGTATTCATTTGCTTTCCTCCCTCATGTAGCCCTGGCCACTCAGTCTCACCTCTTTCCTCATCCAGCTTCCCATCCCACACCACTCGGACCCACTACTTCTACCTCCACCACTCTTCTCAGAAGACTTTTTCCTCGAGGCATTTCTTACTTAACGATACCTAAAATTATCTTAGGTCTTCTGTTTATTCTGTTGCCATTGAATATGTGCATGTTCATGTGTATTCTTCTGTGTCTCCCTGGCTCTCAATAATTGGGATTTTGAAAACAAAACAAAACAAAACAAAACAAAAACAAAAACAAAAACAAAAACAAAAAAAAAAAAAAAAAACAAAAAAAAAATACACAGGACTGGATTTTACCAGGTTGTAACAACATGAGAAGGGGATAACAACTGAGCAATTCTACACAAACCAATGAAAATACAAAGCAAAAATAATCTCAAACACTGGTTTTCCATCTCTCCCCTCTCCATCCCTGTGTTGTTCATCCGAAGCCTCACCATCTGGGATTCAGGTGAGATGCTGCCATCTCCTGCAGGCAGTCAGGGCTGAATTGTCTCAGCCTCCCATGGGCAGAGGTGGAATTATGAGGTTGGCAGCATCAGGCAGCTGTGTCTCTGAACAGCTGGTGTTTTCAGCAGACACATGGCACAAGCCTGGAGGGGAAGATGCGGCCATGGACAAGCACATGGAGACTTTTCCATGATACCCTGGGGCATCAGGGTCCACCCAACATGGAATCAAGGACCAACCAAAATACAAAATGAGGAGGAAAGAAAAGAGGAAGACGAAGGATGAGAGGAAATCATTGGTTTATTATTAATGTTTCCTATAATCTCGCCAGCTTCAGAATGTCTTCTGTGAATAATTTATATGAGGCTTCTCCAATAGACTGTGAATAATTGATGTTCGTTTTCTTCAGTCATTATTTCCCAATGTGTTACCAGGAACTAGACTGAATCTTAATTAAAAAATAAAAAAAAAGGTCTGTCTAGGCTGTTTAGGCTTGAAATGTGATCACACTGAAACCAGATAGCTAGAACTTGGGGAAGAGTACCTTCTGTGGAAGACTTTCGCATTTCATAGGAATAAACAGTATTTCCTTTTATCCAAAAAATAATGAAATAGAGCAAAGCTTTTTTCAGTTCGCCTGTCTTCCCCAGCTGGCCTGGCACATAGGACATTTTTATTATCACAGTATTGCATCATCTGGACACTGAAAGGTGTGGGTTTGGAATGAAAATAATCAATTCATGACAGAGTGGTGTAGGGAGCAGGAAGACAGTGATCACCAAGAGGTTAGGAAGCACATTTGCTACCAGGGTTTCAGCAGCCATCCCACTGGAGATGGCAGGAAACAGATCTGGAGATGGGTGAGCAGCTCTCCAGCCCCTACTGACTCCATCAGGCATATTCTGATTGCTCATCACCCAAAGTGGCTCTAGTGCTATTTGATGTTCTCTGCGCACACACACACAGTCCTTGCCCCTCATCACTCTACCAAGCCATAACAAATCTCAAGGTCTTGCCAGCTGCTCCTACTGAAAGAGAAATTAGTGACTCAGAGGAATTTGTTTTTAACTTTTTAAATTACATTGCATACATAAACAAGGTGAAGAATTCATCAAAAGACACTAAGGACAACCTTTCCCTTCATAAACTGAGTACACACACATCAACATGCAGCTCCCAGTATCTCTTCTCCAGAGAAGAGAATTAAATTCTGAAGGTTCAGTGCAAACTCTTCAGATTTTTAACTATTTACCTATTTTGTTTCGAATCTGTGCTTCAACACCCCAACAATGTGACTTGTTCTGCAAAGACAGTGTCTTGCTCATGCACAGAGTAAAAATTCTGGGAAAAATACTTGTAAAACTCTTAGGGTATCAATCCACATGGAAAAGCTGTGAAGTTTAGCCTCAAGCTTCAGCCCAGGTGAGAAACATAATACTATCAGTAAAACTCACATACCTGACAGGAGTTAGGAACATGAATTAGCAGGGATGCTCTAAGAGGAATAGGAATAAACATCTGCTCGAGTGCTTTGCTAGATCACAGCCTTTTAGTAGCAACTCTCAAACTGTGCTGTGCACACCCCTGCTAGCTGAACAGCTTTGCTCCATGGCAGCCCTGCATTAATATGCGTGTGCACACAAAATTTGCAGATGCCCACTGACTTCAGGGGAGTTAGAAGCAGAACGAGTTCTTTCTTACCTGTTTGGGATATCCAACTTTACCAAAGACTGAGAGAACATCAAACTCAAAACCTTCATTTAAGTTTTATGTTATGAAAGAAAAACACTAAAACTCCTGCTGATCACTTAAATTACCCTAAAGTGTAATAAAGTGTACAGCCTTAAAAAGGTCATTTTGGTTAATTGAGTCTGCAATTAGCAGGAAGACGAGTATCTCCTCCTGTGGTATCCTGGGAGCAGATTACACAAGTTAGAATACACTCAACAAACACAGCTCTATAGCAATAAATCAGGTCAATTTTTGCTCTCAGACTCCAATAAAGCCCACTGTAATTGAGGACAGTCTATTTTCTGAAGTCGATGGGGCTTTTCACCAATTTCTCATTCACTGCAGGCTCACATAACTGACTTCAAAACTGAAGAACATTTCTGATTTCAAAGAAGTTGCTCCCACCTTAGTGGCACCAGGTAAAGGTGCACTTTGCTAAGCAGAGCCACAGAATGACAGAATCATTAAGGTTGGAAAAGACCTCTAAAAGCATCAAGTCCAACCATTAACCCAACACTGCCAATTCCACCACTAAACCATGTCCCCAAGTGCCACACCTACATGGTTGCTCAACACTTGCAGGGATGGTGATTCCACCACCTTCATGGGCATCCTATTCCAATAATTTGATCAAGTTCCTCTGTATTATCAACATTTCCTTTCTGTCTCTTTTCTTAAGAAATCTTCCTGATACAGCTGGCATTTTGATGCTGACTAGAATAATGACCCTATCAGCACTTTTTCCTCCTTAACATCCAACTCCTTTAAAAATGCTCTAATGTTTTCACTATAGTTTCTTTATTATGCACACACCACTACAAAATGAGGAGATATTTATGAGATAAGGTACAGCCCATTCTTGCCTAGGACAGTAAAAAATAACTAATATGCTGTGGAATAAGAGAGTTAATATTTCAAAATCATATTGATCATATTGAGATCAAAATGTGAAGCCTTTAAGGATTTTTTTTTGGCAAAAATTCTGCTGAGATGAGAATAACAGTGCACCTGAGAACACCCTGAAGGAAGGAAGGAAGGAAGGAAGGAAGGAAGGAAGGAAGGAAGGAAGGAAGGAAGGAAGGAAGGAAGGAAGGCTCCAAATTCAGACTCTGGAGTGAAAACATGCAGCATATGGTCAGGCTGGCAGAAGAGCCTGATGGTGGCCACACAAACAGACTGCAGTGCAGTGTCAGCAGGAGCACCATGCCAAGTGCTGCTCCCACTGCCAAATCCCAAAAAGTCCCCATTAGACACTGCCTACAGCCCCACACCAAAACAAAGGGCTCCCAGAGAGACCAGCCATAAGGGAGTGCAGACAAGGGCTCAGCCCTAAAGCAAGCTGCTCCCTTGGACTGCCATCAGTATTTTCCATTCAAAAAGCCAAGCAACTGCCCTGATGGCAGTGATCCTTATCAGCTAAATTCCCTTCCTGCTATCAGACTCATGAAGGGATCAGAGGGAGATCTGTGGTAATTAAAAATGAAGGAGATCAAATTAGTAAAGCACATTCCCAACTGTCAGGAGTGATTCAGAGGTCTGGATTCTGCTGAAGGAGACTCTGTGTCTGCCACCCCCACCTCCATGTATGTACCTAACCTCCTGAACAGTACTGGGAAGATGCCCAGAGGGGACATCTGAAATGGGAAGCAGAGGAGAGTCAGAGCAGCTCTAGGAGTAATAAATATTACCTTTTCCCTAGCCAAAATCTTTCTGGACTTTTAATGCATCTCTTCAGAGGAACTTTTGCAACCACGATGTGGCAGCATCAAAAATGTGACTCAGCTCTGAACAAACAGAAACCTGAGAGAGGTGTCCAAGCAGTCTGGTGTGGCCATGCCATGGCCTGTCCAGACCTAGCCCAGCCCCACAGGGTGACAACTGAGGTACCACACCACACTGAATGGGAAAACACAGGCTACAGGCTCTGGAAGTGATGATGACTGCAGCCCCATAGAGCAGGGAGAACAGCAAAAAATAGAGGGGAGTGAAATACAGAACAGGGCACATTGTCCCAGTGCCTTGCAACTGCAGAGCTGCCACTGCAGCTTCCCTCACAGATCTGGGTCACTGCATAGCAGGACCTCCTACAGCACCACAAAAATCTCTCATGTGAGCCTCCTCCTCCCTTCCCACCTACCATCTACATGAGAGAAATGGGGAGGGCAGGAGGGGAAGGTGGATCATTGTGCTGCTCTGTGCTCATGGACAGAATAAAAGCATAAAAATCCTTCCTCTTAGTAACCAGGTCATAAAGCAGTCAAAATATGACAGTCCTTTCTACTGTGCATCCCATGACTTTCTCAGAGGACACTGTCTTCTCTGCAGGTAAACTCTGCTGATTAAGTTTCTGAAGACTCAAAACCAGGGTAGAATCCTGTCAGGTTTCGGAGCCTACAGCAGTTTCAGGGAATGTTGAGGCTGTGCTCAGCAGGACAAAGTCAGCTGTGATTTACAGGGTGCTTCTGTGCTTCAAAAGAGAAGCACAGCACAGAGACATCCAACCTAATTTAAATGGTTTCATTCAAATGAAAAGCAGTAAAACACAACATCCTGCAAACGAGCACATCTCAAGACACCAACTGAGCTCTGATGCCACAGTTCAATTGCTCCAGATATGGGAAGCACCTGAGCTAACACATTTTTAGCAATCTCAAGTGTCTTTCCACTCCGCTGGAGGCCACAGTCTAGACGTATTTACAGAGCAGGAGACATTTAACATATTGTTATACTGTCTTTGAAATTTCTAGTTCAGGCACAATTTTAAGAGAACAACTGCTGAGCATTTGGAAGGAGGAGAGGTTGGCACAGTATTCTCAGGACTCAAAATTAATGACAACCTGCACATCACTTCTCTTTTCAGGGAGCAGTGAAGATCAGTGGCAGATATTCTCAAGCGACAGCATTTCTGAGTAGATGAAAACAACTGCAAACATTGTGAAGTCAGCAGTGATGGCAGATGTGTTCCAAAAAAACTCACTTTCTCATACACATTCCCTCATACCACTGTGTCCACTGAGGGCTCTACCAACCTCAAGGAGACAAAAAAAAGCCCTAAGAGCTCATGCTGCTTTACAACTGCAACTGCTATACAAGTGCAACCCTCTCTTAAAAGCAGAGACATAGTTGGCCACAGGGTATCTCAGGACTAATAGATGCTGAACAAAACTTCTAAAGATAACAGACCTCTGGAAGGAGGAAATTGGAAGCTGGAAATTGTCCTACCCAGGGTGATTTTACTGTAGGCCCTGATGCTGCAGGTTGAAGACCAAAGAGAGACCCAAGTGACTTCAGGATTCTGCAAAATGCCAAAACAAGCCCCAGTTCATATGTCCTGGCATAGGATAGGACCTGCAAGATGTAGGAGAGTCTGAATAAATTTAAAGAATGTCCAGAAAGACTCAGCTCAGAGGATATGGGTTAGTTCTGGCATTTCATGATAGACCTTGGGATAAAACAGCACCAGCCTAAGAGAGAAGGAAGGCATCTCAAGGAGCCATTAATGTGAGTTGTATGCAACCCCTGACCAAGCCTGCAGCACAAATCTCACTCTGCACACAATCCACTAAGAACATGAGTTGTAGAAGACTCAGATACAGAACCTTTTCTTTTCCTTAGGCTGCAGAAATTCATGCTTTTAGTGTAAGATGTCCTTGGTACAGCTGCTGTATTGTCAGATGAGACAGAAACCACCAGCTTAGAGAATACAACAAGACAGTAAGGAGATATCTGTCAGCATTTTCAACACAATTCATCATCAACAACAGACTCCCATGTGAAAACTCCAGAGATTTGTAGGGCAGCTACTTTTCAAAATCTGCCTCTCCCAGTTTATCCCACCCATGGAGAATGGACTGTCAGCCAAACTCTATGCTGGTTAAAATATTTTACAGTAAAAACCACCACGTTAATACATTAATAACCAAGCTGAATGTCAAAGGTGTTCCCTACACACTCCTACAGCGACTGGCTGCTGTTGGCAGATTCATGTTTTCAGGCTGAAAGACAGGTGTTTCTTTAAGCAAAAGGTGAAAGACTAAGAGATGAGAAAACCTCAAATTACTTTTGCCATCAGAACATAGCCAGACAGCCCCTGAAGCCAGTTAATTTACTACAGACAGAAAAAAAAAAGATAGAACTCCAAGAGTCCAGGGAGATGAGATCTGAGGGGTTCAGTAAAAAAGTCAAATATCTGATTGCTTCTCAAACCAGCTGAATTGCCATGGGATTTAACAGCAACACTACAACAAGGAGATGAGTTTTCCAGTGTATTTAACAGAATCCTGTATTTTGGTGTATAATATCAGAGCCCATCCACTGGGAAAAGTTTTCACCTTGTCCAGCAGGGGCCAGATATTGAGAAGACAGACTCATCTATTGTTATAAACCAACTGAATTCTCATTGGAATTGTTTTAAGACCAGAAACAGGCACAAACAATAGAAGATGAAGAGGGAAAGGAACCATTTTTCAAAATCTATAGAAAGTAGAGGATAGTGTAATGTTGCTGGACTTAAACCATTTATCACAAGATTTAAGAAGAGATAACGTACAACAGAAAAAATGAGTTGTACCTATGTCCTCCAGGGTACACCAAAAGTGGTTGTGCAGCAGAAGAAATAAGACTATCTGCTCCTTTATAGTGCAGGCAGCAAAAAATGATAGGCTTGAAGTATAACAAGGGAGATTCAACAGCAGAAAAATCTTTAACAGGAGGGAAAATGAAAAGAACTAAATATATGAACAAATATCTGGAGAGCTTGTGGGCTCTTCATCACAAGACGTGCCTGAAAACAGTCCAGCCAAACATCAGCCATGAATAACAGTAATTTCCACTATAGCTATTTGGGCTGGAGGATGAATTATGGGATCACCTGAGGTGCTTCTCAGGTCTGTATTTCTGTAATTGAAAAAGCACATCCTAAGGATACACAGAGATTCCCCATCTAAAACCTTGGAAACTAAATCCAAATACCAGGAATGACACATTCTCAAATGATACTTGCAAGCAGTTAGAAACCTTCCAGTGATCAACACTGCTACAGAAAACATTTATGTACCTCACACTGGAACATAAAGAAATGAAAATAAACCTTTAGAGGAGGAGAGTCAGAAGGGAGTAAATCTGACATCTGCTGCAATAGAACTGAAAAGATGTTGCCACTGTTCATCCTGTTTGTCAGATACAATAATTTATACCCCCTGGTATAAATTACTGCGAGGATCTTTTGTGGAGAGAAGTGCTAGAGCAAGGAAGTGTAATGGGAAAGAGCTTTCAGACTGGGAAGCTACAAAACAGTGAGGGATGTGTTTGCAGAGCAGCAGTTTGTTTATATCCCCAGATGCAAAGAACTGTTTCAACATTTAAAAAAACGCAGAACGAAGTGATATGAAAACACTCCAAGTTGTAAAAAAATAAACGCATAAATAAATAAAATGCAGGAGCTCCATCACAAAAATAACTCAGGCAAATAAGACATTTACCATTCCCTATGCATTCAGCTTATGAATTAGCTAAATAATGAACATAATGAGAATGTGGACACTATGCAAATACAGTTTGACCACTGCTGGTCACCATTTTGGCCAATACAGCTATAAATGGACTGGAGAGCTGCAGAACTGGAGAGCAGGGCAGCTCAAGACAAGCAACTCCATCTCTTCAGGGGGTGCTGTCATAGAGGTGCCTCGTCTGTGAATCAGCATAAAAGGGTACCTGTAGCAGACAGTGACTTGCAGGGATACACTGCAAAGACAATCCAATCCCTGCTCCACATCTCCAGGAGACAGAAAGCTGAGTTGGAGGGTGTCCTAGGTTACAATATAAGATGTGCCCAAAGTATGCATTCTATCACCATCTTCATGAGCTGTTGAAACCAGGTGGGGCAGTGTTTCCCTTGCCCCCTCCCTCCAAACTATCTTCTGTAAATGGCCCATCAATGCCTTAATGCATGACTCACAGGTAACTCCCTCCAGGATCTATCTCTGTTTAATGGGCCATCAAGGACCATGACTCACAGAATGATATCATTCCATTGTGAGATGCTCTGCCCAGGGGGAGGAGCCAAGTAGTCCCACCTGGATATAATCTGGGATTTGAGACAGCACAGGAAGCCCTTACCCACTGGATTCCCAGAGGACAAGAGTTACCAGCCTTTCTATGGGATCATTCTTCAATAAGACCACTTCATCTGGACTGCTACCACTACCCTAACTAACAGGGTTATCAGGTTGTGTTCTGATTCTGTCAGGGGTCTTTTGTACTATTGCTTTTTATTTATTTTATTTCACTTTTTTTCCCCCTCCTAATTAACTGTATTTCTGACTTGGGGTCTCTCACTGCTTTTGCTTCCAAACCAGTACAGAGGGGAAGGACAACTCAGGGAAACTCAGGACATCAGTGACAGACCTAGGAAGGCCCACAAATGCAAACAGCACAAAAAGCCAGTAACAGTCTGTAAAATGAAGAGTCACAACGTACTGCATTCCTTCCCTCTCACGGGGTCAGGTAGTCCAGAGCACTCCACTGACGGATTCGGGACAGCCACCCTCCACCTGGAGCCGCTGCTGTCGCACTCCGTGTACTCGAAGTGATAATCTGTCTGCAAGCAATTACAAAGAGTTTCAGTTTCATCATAACATTTGCATATTAAGCTCATTAATCAAGACTGGGATTAGCAAGCTCAGTTGTAATTAAACCAGAGGGGAAGTGGCTGGCGTGAAACATGCCGTGCAGCTTTGATGATTGCCGTGGATCATCACAGAGCAAGCACAGCTCTCATCAGATGCTGTGCAGTACAAATGTTAGGGCAGAAGGTGGGATTTGCAAAAGCACTTGATAGACAGGACGCAGATTCCACTAGAAAATTTTTTCCCAGTCTCTAAGAGCAAGATTGATCAAAATTTTCTGTCCATCAGAGTATCTGATCTGCAGCAGCCAAAGAGGCTTCCTCTTTGATCAGTGGAATAAGCCATACTCAGAATACAAGTCATCCCATGATAGGCTGGATGTGTAAAATGGATGGAATGAATCCTTCTGCAAGTGCCTTTCCCTCTTTGTCAGTTTCAGAGGCAAATTAGGGCAGACAAAGCCAGTATTGGAATACCTCTGAAAATGTCATCCAAGGTCAGCTCTGAGGAGTACCTCAAGGCAGAATGATGATGTGAGGGGGAGATCAGTCCCATGGTCTCTGTGGCTGAGATAAGCCCTGGGCAGACTCAGTAAAAGAGTAGTCTCAGTAAAAGAGTTTCTTACTCTCAGAAAAAGAGTAAGAAACTTCCTAGCATTAGCTAGGAAAGAATATTCGCTATTTGTCAAATTAATAGTATTGATTCAGATCCCATATAAAATCTAGACTCACATTTAATTACATTTTTAATTTTGTGTTTATAGCTCTGTTTTCAAATTCATAGCCCAGAAGTTCGTGATTAAAATAAACCTCAGCAACATCTAATTTTTCAACCAGTTTGGGTGGAGCTGGGAGAAATGGTGAATAACCTTCAGAGGGAACAGACCCATGCTCAAATGACATGCCCTGGGGCAAGCTCCACAAGATGGTTCCATATGGGCAAAGCCACTTCTGTCTCACTCTCTAGTTAATCAAGATAAAACACTGGTCATGTTCCTATTTAAACACACGGATATGTTATCTCCTTGACCCCCTGTTACAGAGGGGTCAAGGAGATAACACATCCTAGAAAGATTTCTTTCTCCCCACTGGCTACAGAGGGAAACAAGCCACTGAATTTGGATGGGGTTTTCTCCATTTCCTCAGGAGAACCCCACTGCACATCCCTTCCTGGACCATAAAAGTACCACGAAAAAGCATGGTACCACGGAAAATTTAGCCACAGCTCAATGTTTGAGAAGCTTTGGGGCAGCCTGGTGTGCTGATCCATAAAGTCTGGTGGGCTCCTTTCAATTTGTCTTCTCCAGCCAGGACTGGCCATGAGCCAAGGAGGGAAGGCAGTGGCCGTGTCTGCAGCCCAAGGCAGGAGCACAAGAGCTATTCAGCTGGTGCAGCTCATCCTCACCACAGCAAACCTTAGCCAAGAGGCAGCAGAAACCTGCCATAACTGCAGGCCCTAATTCCACTGCCCTAGAAGGAGCTGCTCTGTGCACACAGGGATTATTTGGGGGCAATCTTCTGTTTTTTTCCTGGCAATTGACATTGTATGAGATGGTGTAGAAGAAGGAGGCTCAGGTGGATAAGAGTTGATCCATGCTGGCTCTGATATAGATTAGTTAATTCCTGCAAATATTCCGTTGACTCACACAGAGAAGACTTGCAATTCTCCTCATTTATTTGCAGAAAAACAAACAATAGTGAGTTTAATACTTCTACTGTTACCATAGCTCTCCAGGGGTATTCAGATGTTAATATAGTTCTACCTAAACATCATTAAAGCCTTTGCTATTTTGCATCCAGGTGCAAATAATAATCTGATTTCCCTGGAATTAATATTTTCATGGCTGAATATTTATCTTTGTAGCTCAATCAATGGTTTAGAAACCTAACTCACAGCACAGTGGAAAGGAAAACTATTTGTCTTAAAAAAACCAAACCCAGATCCACACATAAAATATGATATAACACACTGGCAACTCTACAAATATACTCAATTATAACATGTATTTTTTCCCTTTCATCTCATTATGCAATCTTTCAGGAATACTTTAAAAAAATACTCCTGAATCATCTCAATATGAAATATGCCTATAAGGCAACCAGAATACACAAATGTAATAGATTCATCTCCTAGTTTATATGACATAAGAAAAATTTATCTATTAAATTAAATATGCAAGACTGGAGTGAGGCAAAGAAAAGGATATTGAAGTGCTCTGAGTCACTTTCAGATCCATTTTCTATTTAATATCAGATTAAAAAAAAATACAGAGAGCAGTTTGGTGTCAACAATCCAGGTTGCTGCCATACCCATCCTCCCAAAGCACACTTCAGTGATGTTGAGCCAGCAATAAAATCCCTCTGCAGCCAAAGCGGGTCCCAAAAGTGGGGCAGCTGTGAGGGACACACCATGCTGGCCAGAAATATTCCCTTAAATGGCCAAATAACTGTCAACTATCAACAGGAATTCAAAATTTAGGACACTAACAAAAATTATAAAGAATAAAAGGCTTCTGCTCTCCTTCCATGTTCAGGCAAATGAGTCAGGTTTCCATCCCTCCATGGAAACATCTCCAGCTTTAACCAGTCAGGTGAGGTTTCTAGAGAGATAGACCTGACACAAGTCATTCCCTCTGATCACCCCATCCCTGTGTGCAGCTGTGTCCACAGAGGAGTCACAAGACTCAAAAAGTTTGTACAGCAGAACAAGAGTTCTCTGTGGTTTCTTTCCATTACTTTCCCTTGTACTATGCACAGTTCCCTTGTGGAACAGTGGTTGGGGTGGGGTTTTTTTGTTCATTTGTTTTCTATCTGACTTTCAACTCAGTTTTATGTCTGAAAACACCTCTATGGACATGCCTGTTTATCTGATTAGTGACTGTATTGAGGACTCTTCAAATTAACTTTTGCCTTTGGTCACACACACATACATAGCTCCAAAAACTTCTGCCTGCTACTCTCTTAGAATCAGAGAACCACAGAATCACAGAATGGTCTAGGTTGGAACATTAAAGATCATCAAGTTCCAACATCTCTGCAAAGAATCTGCAAAAAGAATTGTCCTGAGAAACTACAGACACCTAATCCATGGAAGTGTTTGAGGGCAGGTTGGATGGGGCTTTGAACAATCTGGGATAGTGGGAGATGTCCCTGCCCATAGCACAGGGTTTGTCATTAGACCTTCAAGTTCCCTTTTCAACACAAACCATTCTGTGGTTCAATGACTCTATGAAACAAACACTGGGGGCCCAGCTGTATCCATCTTTTATAACCACAATACATTTGTGCTGCATCACAGGCAGGGCAGCAGCTCACAACTTCAGCTTTAAATTAACCAATGGCTACTTATGGTGGGTGAATGCAACTGCAGGAACCTGTGGCTCAGCTCCATGATCCATCAGACTGGTTTAGCAGCCATGGTGATTTCCTCAGCCCCCAGCACAGCTCAGGTCCATCCCTGGGGGCTGGAAGCACACCTTGGCTGCAGCACCCACACCTTCCATCACACACAATGTTTGCAGGAATGTTTACTGGAAATTGCCCATTAATGCTGCTTACCTGGCTCAGAGCTTCTAATCTGCCTCAGGAATTTGAACTTCCAAATATAGAAAGCTGCCCATGGAGCCACCTCAGCACCATGGGGCACTTACACCTTTGTTCCTCATGGAAAAATGCCATTATGTTGGGATTTCCTCACAGAATCGTAAAATGATTTATATTGAAAGGAACATTAAAGATTGTCTACTTCCAGCCCCATGACAGAAAAACTTCTTCACCCACCAGTTCTCTGAAGTGAATTTCATGTCAAATCCATTGCCAGATGTTATCTATTGCCAGCTACTACTCTGGCTTTGCTTTCAATGTTTTTTCCCACTTTCATCCACTCATGCCATATCTTTACATTTGGCCACAGGCCTGTTTTTAACTGTAATTCTGACTCTGTTTTATTACTTTTCTGCACTTGGCCTTCATCTTCAAAATATGTCTCTCCCCTAGTTCAGCTATAATTTCCTATAGCATTTCCTGTTTTATTGATCATTAATTCCTAGGGTTTGGCAAAACCAATTTGAATTTCACACCCAAAGAGGAAGCTTCCACTGGAAAGTTTCTCTCAGAAAAAAAATTAACAACATCCCACATAGGGTTAAACTTGGAAAAAAATGCAATTTTCTAAATGGAAAGTTGATGCTGTTCCAAGAAACTGCTCAGGATCAATGTGTAGTCCTCAGCATTAAATTTCAAATGAAAGGTTAATAGTAACCTAAAAAACGCTACCAAAAATAGGCATCTGCGTTTGCTTTACTCTGTGCTGAATTTTGCTTTATTGTTCTTGGAGAATTAGTGAAATCACATCAGCAGTACCATGCAAAGCTGTAATAAGAAACTCTCTGACCTACAGAGAGTGTCCTTTTTGAAGGACACCCTGCACAAAAAAGAAGCCCTTGTGCACACACACAACATCAAAGAGATGGAGCACTGGTCACAGCTCTGCTGGGGGAGGGAAACACGACACAATTTTTCCAGCATCCCATGCCCAAAACCCATCAATATGGGATCGATGGTGTGGGCCTGGCACCCTGGCATGGATCCTGTGCAAAGCTCCAGCAGACATCTCCTGCCTCCCTGGGGCACCCACACCTCCTGCTCTGCAGCCCTTCCCCAGCTGATGCCTTGGGAAGGCTGACCTTAAACTGAGACTGGACAGAGCCAGTGAATAAAGTAGATATTTATTGAAAGGTCTCCAGGATACACCTTGGGCAGGACAGGAGTCTGGCCAGGGCTACACCCACGGTGGACAAAGAATGGTCACAAAATGCCCCACCTGTCACGAGGTCTCACACTTTTATAAGTTTTGGTCCATTTGCATATTGGGGTTTAATTGTCCAATTACAGCTTCAGGTCGTGAGGTCTCATCCTTCTTGTTCCTCCCTTCAGTTCACCATTGTTTGTGCTTTTGGGCCTGAAAGTTGTCCTTGGTCTTCTGCAGGAAAAGGATTTGTTTTGTCTACCTACTCTGCAAAGAGAGCTGACTAGCACTTAATACGAGGCTCAGAGCTGCACCCCTGGGCAGCACAGAATCTGAAAAATATGAATGCTTAAACTTTAGGCATCACAGCTCCCAGCCCACCCGGAGCTGGCTGAGCAACATCGCAGCAAGGTGTGTCCCACCCCACGTCTCCTGCAGCTCCACTGCCCCATCTCATACAATTCTTGTCCTCACTTTAAGTGGTACCAAGTGGCCGAGCTCCCCAGGCCCAGTGCATGCAATGTTGGATGTTTCCAGACCTCTACATCTGAGCTAGACATCTCACAGTCCTCCACAACAGCTGACTGACACAGGTATTTGCAGGGCACAGATAAAGTAAATGCCTATTTCAGGGCGCTTCTGAAACTCTACAAGTATTGTTTTCTTCTCCACTGACTTCTTCCAGACAACCCCTGTGGCAATGAGCTTTCTCTATGACAAAGAGCAACACCCTCCTCAGTGCCTTTCCTATTTTTCTGCACCAATTTCTTCATTCCTGCCTTCACATAGATGGGAGATGCTTTGCACCCCTTCCACTTAATTAGAACTGAAGAGCAGAGAAGGCACAAGTCCTTACAACCAGTTCCCAATGCACTGAACAGAGTCTGGGCAGAAAACACTGGATGAAGCCCAGGAGCATTTACCAAATCTGTTATGAAATGCAATAGTAAAAGGCTCCTGCAATTTAACAGCTTGCTCTACTCATGTTGTTTTCCAACCACAGACATCACCGAGCCAACTAAAAACCAAAAATTTAAAAAAAAAAAAAAAAATCTTCTATGCTACCTGGCCAATATTACTAACCAACAACTCTCAAGAGGTCTGACACTTACTCCTTCCCTTCTTGTTCCACTGATACTTTGCTGAACCCGATTAGCTGCACACAACGCTATTAAAAGATACTGCTTGCCAAAAGGGGCATCCATAATCTTTACAGACCTCTGTGCTGTCTATATTTACACATACAATGAGGATTAGCTGCGTATTTATTAAAAACCCCCTCAACTTTCCTCACAAATAAAAGCCTCTTTTAAGGAAAGAATGATTACAGACAGAGGTAAGAAGGGAACCCAAGCTCACTGAGCACTACTGTGATTTTCCCCTGACTAATCTCAATGAAAATGAGTCAACATTTTCACTTCCCTGCTACACCAAGAAATGTCACCCCAAAAGACAGCAGATGCAGAGACATGGCATTCTCCCTGCGTGGCTGTTTCCCATGTCTGGCATCCACAGCATTAGCACACTCAGGGACTATGCTTTCAACACTTTGAGACTGCTCCAGAGCTTTCAAGGGCTGCTTATCAGTCTCTTCTAATTCAGGCTCTTTGAAAAAGAGAAACAAGTTCCCATTCCTTGTTAGTTTTGAGCTTCTAGCCCTTCCTCCTCTTTTACCTTGCTCATTATTTGTAGTTATATCCCAAATATCCCTGCTGCCCCTCGGTGCTCCTATCACCCCAGACCATAAGGATGCTGCAGACCCTTGTGTCAGCAGGGCTGTCACATCACTCCTCCAGACCTAATGCCCAGCTCTACACTTCTCTCCAACATGAGCACATTCCTCTTTCATCTCCTTTGAAATTACTTATATCAGTGATTTTCAGCTGAAATTTTGAGCCAGGCTTTCAATTATTCCTAAATCCCCAAATTCCTAAAGACATTTATGTGTATTCTGCCACATTTCTCTTTTCTGGACCCCTAATTCATTTGAGGCTGTTTTGGCAGTAAGAATCCCAGTCCTAATTGCATTACTTAGAACTTCACAAAGCAGCTGCATATATTCAGACTTTCTCAAAATCAGCCTATTTGCATCCTGAATCTAATTCAAGCACCAGGTTTCAACCACCAGAAGCTGAGGTTGGAACACTGCCAAAGCCATCTGCAAATTAAAGATGAACTAAAGAGGTTTACTGAATGAAAGCCAGAATTCAGCAAAAATATATCATCAATATTTGCAAGGATTCAGAATAAATGACATTTTACTAAGTTTTTATATAACCTATTTAAATGTAAACCAGAATTCTAACCCAAATGTGTTAAAATAAATGTCCAGCCCTAGGCCAGTGAGTAGAGTGACCTACAGTGGACAGATGTCTGGAGAATGGTGGCTGAAGTTCAGAGAGCCATGAGCAGCTCCCACAGCAGGAGGAAGACAGAGACAACCCTTAGCAATGTTTACAAACAACAAGAGATAAAAAAGTGTTTGGATGAATACTGTGTCCCACTGGGAATGAAAAAGGCATTGAGCTCTCACACTAACCAGGTCAAAGGACTTTCTTTGCTCTTGGTGAAGCTGCTGCAGCACGGGATGATGATCACCAGAGAGAGAACCTGGAGGTGGTTCCAGCATATCCCAGATGTTCAGAGTAGGACACATGAACTGCATCTCCCTCCACAGCTGCAGAGTTTGTACAGACTCCTTTGCACACAAGTATCTGAGGTTAGGTGGGCCTTGCTGTTTCTTCCTGCTGGACCCAGCTGTCACCTGCTGGACTGCCATGGACACTTTGAATGGGTTGGTGCAGCCTCCAGTCCACCTCTCAACTAAGCCTCTCAGATATGCTTGTCACAGAAATCATGTACTATTACTATAGCAGGGTTTTAAATTAAGAGATTGCAGGGTTAGAAGGGCATTTCAGAAGCCATTTAGTCCATGTTCTTGCCCCCCACACCTAAACCATTCCTGACAGAAGTTTGCCTAACCTTTTAGAAACCTCTCAGTGCTGGATATTGCACAGCTCTGCAGGGTGAAGCTCATAGTTATTGGCTCAATAAAATGATGCTAATGTACTCAGACTATTCATCAGGCAGCTAATGAAGCAGATATCATCAGCAAAGGAGCTGAGCAGAAGGGCTGGGAGAAATACGTGGGGGTGAAGGGTTTATTTGTTGAAAAGCACAGCCCAAAAGACACAATTTCAGCATATAAAGACATCAGAGAGCATGGCTGGCCCCAAAGGCTGCCTACTTCCCTCCAAGAAATTGCATTTACTATGTTATACATTTATATATATTTATTACATGATTTGTTGAGGATAGTTTCTTAAGGACAGTACATTCCTATGTAACACAGCATCAACTGCAAGAAACTACAGATCTGTGTTTTGAACAGTTCTGCTCTTGGCTGTCAGGCACCCTCACTCTGGCTGGAATCAGTGGAGATTTCTCCACCCTCACAGGGCACCAGCCAGGTCAGAGACTGTCATCTTCCAGCAGAGATGGTGTTTTTTCACTCTGACACTTCTCCAGTCTTTGCCAATCCCTTCTAGCAGCAGTCTAGTAATGGCTAGGTGAGTTTTTATTATCATTACCTTATTTTTCCTTTCAGGGACCATTTTCAGTTTGAAAAGGTCAGGTCAGCCAGCAGCCCTTTGACTATGAGAAATTTATTTTTCTTTTAAATAAAACTTCACAAAAAAAGCTATGTGCAGCCAAAGCTCAGTCATCTTTGAAAGTGTCTGGGCTTATTTATTTTTGCAACCTGCAGAAACAAGCAGCCTCTAGTAAAACACTATCTCTTTCATCCAGTGCCTTATCTCTTGCCCAATTAAGTCAATAGAAGATATCCATCTACTTCAAAGGACAACAGGATGAGCCACAGTTAACCAGCTCGTGTACTCATCACTCTGATGTTGTTTAAATAACAGGTAATGGTCATTGTCATCCCTGCAAGTGAAGCTCCAGAGAAGGCAAAACCCTTTCTCCCTTTTAAAATAATCCCATTGAATTTCATGGAAGGTGATACCAAAGAGAAAATTCTACAGGAAGGCACAAAATGGCCCTCAAAAAGATTATTTTCAGCCAAACTGTATTTGCAGAGCCATCTCCAGTGATGGCTTAATAAGCTAATAAGAAGTATTGAGCACTTTGCCTGCCTCAAACTACATTTTTCTTTTCCCTTGTGTCAGCACTACATCTAAAAAGAACCTGATCCATCATAAAGTCATTTTTTCCCCTACTTTTCAGCAGAACAGCTCCCTGCACACTGTGTCAGCACTGCTGTGGACACAGGAAGGAGTGGCAATGGCTGGCCAAGGCAGAAAGATGGGACAGAGGAAAAATAGCATTTTCAGTCAGGAGCAGGATTGACCTATTGGTCACACAGACTTAGACTGGATTAAAGTGATGGAAAAAGTACTCCTTGATTCTGATGTCTCCTTTCCCAGCGTCCACAGCTGTATTATTCAAGGGTTTGGGTCTCTCAGGCACCACAGAACATTTTAATGAATATGGAAATTAACACAGTCTCTAGGGATACACATCTCCAAAGCCACTCAATAGAATTTCCAAATGCATATTCTGGTTCTTAGCAACAAAGCCTTACAAATCTTCATCAAAGAGAGACTTTTTAATGCCAGTCAGACCATAGAAAATTGAGAGTTAAGAGAATAAGCTTTGTGCTTTAACTGCATCTTTGGTGAAATGCTGATTCCTGTTTCAAAACCACCTATCTCTGCTTTACAAAAAGCAACTTGCAGGAAAGCCATCAGGAAGAAATTCAGACATGATGATACACGTTTGCATTGTATCTTAACACCTAAAATATCCTTTTCCTAAAGGAGAAAGGAGGAGTTAAACCTCCCACCCTGCTCCATTGTCCCTCCATAGGTTGACTTGGGTGATTTGGAGATGGGGGAGTGAGGGCTGTAACTCATCTCAGATAAGGCATGAGATGGATGTAGCAAATGGCACCTTGTAAAAACAGCAGGAGACATTAAATCCTTTGGCAAACAGAGTTGGGTCTCTTTTACAATACACAGGCAGATTATCATGGTATAAGTCCTCCTTCACCAACTGCTGGCTTGCTTGTGGAGCCTCAGAGAAGTCTTCACTCCCCTGCCTTGCAAGTATAATCTCATTTAGCACACCTGGAGATGACACATTTCTCTGCAAGTTATTCTGGGAACCAGATCACCTTTTATTGTCTTACCTAATGCCAAATACTGAGACAGGTCAGGAATGGAATGCAGAAGCTGAGTCCTTAAACAGATAACTCTGTCTTATCCACAGGCAAAGGGCAAAACCACAAAACATTGAATTTACTAACACAATTCCACAGTATTTTGCCTACTGTCTGCATGGCTTCAGGGAAATGGAAAGCTTGAAGCACTTATTTTCTTTACATTTAAGACTCTGTAATAGCCCAGTTACAAGTGCAACAAGGACACTTCTGCCAAGAGAGAGCTTGTAAAACCAGCAGGTTAATAACCTGTTTTCTGTGTCTGGCAGGTCATTCCATATATAAGAGCCACCAAAAGCACCTACCAGAAAGAGGGATAAGACATGAAATAGTTTGGCACAGAAAACAACACTCACTTGGGTTCTACTGCTCAGGACTATGAGAAACAGTGCTGGTTAATATCTTTGAAGCATGTTTAGTTTAGAATAGGATGCCAGTCAAATAAGAGCAGTTCAAGCATCAGGAAAAACATTTCAACTCAGCTCTCAGGCGGGACCTGCTGCCAGGACTGGATTGAGGAGTTCCACCTCATCAGAAAACTTTTTATAATATCCATCTCTGTATCTCCGAAAATACCACCCAACTTCTTAGCTGAAAGTTAAAAAGTTAACTGTCTCAAGGGCAACACAACTTTCTCAGGTCACAAATAAATTTAAATGATGGTATAAAACTGTCTGGCGTGTTTCCAACAGAGGGGATAGAAGAGAAATGAGAGAGACATGTCCAATATCCAGCGATTCCGCTGGGAGGAAAATCTGCTAGACGTGATCAATTAATTCATTGTAATGAAGAGCACTGTAACCTGCCATCAATCATTTTTGTCCTGTCCTTTGTATCACATGGATTTCTAATATAGGCACATGCCAGGGGACCTGGAGGAATATTACTCAGAGTGTCTTTCAACTGGCTTTTTTAACTACAAATCATGCGATTATTTGTTAACAAGTCGGGGACGTGTTAACGATCTGATGACATTTCATTTATGACTCTTGTCTAGGTAAAGCCTCCAAGGTGCACTAAATATAAACAAATAAAAAAACCAGTCACCTTTAACGAGTGTGTGGGCACGTACACACCTGCTTGTGCATTTTTGTATGCACACACAGCAACTCACACAAGGATAATTCTGTCATCATTTAACCCACAGGTTCCATCTCCCCTTGGCTGGTAAAATTTGGTACAGCTCTGCTGCCTGCAGAGCCACACTGATTTACACCCACAGAGATTCTGGCTTCTTGTTTATCTTTCAACAGGACGACAAAAGGTTGTTAAAGTAACTCACAGGACTTGGGTGAAGTCTGGGGTACCTGACCACTGCTCCATGAGACCCCCTGATGGTGCAGCCAAGAACCAAAACATTTTGTTGCTGCTCTCCAACCCTTCCAGCAATGACAGCTAATTAGGGGCTGCAGAATTAACTTTCATCTTCCACCTGTGTGCTGGTGGTGACTAATTGCACTCACAGAATGAATCAGTTCACAGTTCCAACTATGCCAGTAAATCCCACTATGGACAAGTATGAGAAGATGCTACAAGGATGGGATTGACCTCACCAGGACACGGATGGCAAGGATGACAGAGCAGGGGCTTGATGTCTTTCCTCATGTTTGAATCAAAAATTGCTTTGAGAAAGAGCTCCTTTCATGACACAACATCTTGCTGCAGGTGGAGCTTTGGGCACAAATGCTGCTCCCTTCCAGAGTCCCACCACAGCTCCTCAGGGTCTGTGGCATGGGCATATCCCTGCAATGCCTACAGTGCTCTAAAGGAAGATTGTAGCTAAGTTCTGCCTTCTCTGCTTGCTAACACCCACTGAAACCTTGTGGCTAAATCCACGGCTGGATTTCCTCATGGGATTCGAAAAACCTATTTCTTTCATCCCCTCCCTCCCCAGATGCTTTTAAGTTGTGTTACACATCACTGAAGTGCTACTGCTCTGGGAGGAATATTAACATCAAATATAAATATAGGCACTACAACCAAAGCCATCTGTTCCTTTCTGTTGATTATAAATCTATTCTCCTCACCCAGAGCTACTCCAGCCTCATGATCTCTCCTGCAGCCTCTGTCTCTGCAGCACCCCCACAAACAATGCACAAACTCCAATTAACCTCTACAGAGGTTCAGACCAGCCACAAAGGATTGTCAGGAGCAAGGAAACGAGCATCCAGAGCTGGACAGAAATATTCCTATGGACGCTGAGAGGGAAACACATCATGGGGGCAATGCAACCACCCATTCACAGCACCATGAGCACTTCAGTGCTTTACCTCAGCTGCTGGAGACAAACCTGTGGCTCTGGTAAGATAAAAATCACACTTCAGGAAAAGCACATGTGGCTCTGAATCAGAGCAGTTGCCAGCAGAACACCTTAACCTGACCTGAGACAAGAGCAGGTCTTTGCAGAGTGGTTGGGATATTTCTGGGATGTCCCAGAAATACAGGAGCAATAATATATAACCTGAGACAAAGCATAAAGGCATTCAGACCCACATGACAAACCAGGAACAACCAAAGGCTCTTCCCTTTCCTTTAGGGACTGTGACCTAAAGCTCCAGCTAAAACAGCTGCAGTAATATTTCCCCACAAACTCCACATAATCGCTTTCTCCCCTTTCATTATTTCTTTTTCCTATTTCTATGCAAAACTCCCATGGGAAGAGGTCACAAAAGATTTGGATGGAAATACCCTTCAGCAAGCGGAGCAGGAAATACAATTTACAACCTTTTTCCTGGGGCAATGACAACCCTCTTCCCTCTCTCGTGACATCAGAGATTCCAATGAGAATTTTCCTTGTGTCCTTGCCAAGCCAGCTCAGCCTGATCCTTCCAGCAAGGAGCAGATGCCAGACTCCCCTCTTGTCCCAGTCCCCTTGGCCAGCCCTCAGGATGGTTGGACCTGCCCCAGGCAGTAACAATGGCTCAGGAAAGCTGTTTGCTCCCTCAGTTCCTTCTCAGGTAGCGTGGGGAAACGGAGCCAAAACCCAGCAAACAGAAGTTCAATCAATTGAGGCTCAGAATAGAAACAAGACTGTGCTGACTGCCACAGCAAAGCACAGAAAGGTCTGCCCGGGCTTGAGTGCACACAGAGCTAAAGGAGGTGTCATATTTGTTCTGGGGCTGCAGGATTTGCATATGACTCCCTCTGAGTTTATCAGCAGTTTCATTGTGTAAGGAAGTAAAGGATCAGAGATTTACAGAAGAGAAGGCTCAGGCTCACTGCACTGCTCCAAGACAGATCCACAGTCAGGCTCCACATCCCTGCCATGAAGCTGGGGAGGCAACAGCATGCCCTAACATCAAAATCTACAAGAATCAACCAAAAGCACCAAAGGCAAAATTTAAAGCAAGTCTGAAATTGTAAGACTAGAACAAATCTATGCCTCTCCCCAAAGCTGGCACATCACCTGGGCCAGTGTATGAAGGAAGATTTCTCCCTACTCAAGTCAGTCTCCATTAAGCAAAGTTTTCTCAGCATGCTGCAAGTTCAGCACATGAGCTCTGAACCAGCTGATATTCACGAAGCTTGCTGCAAATTCATGTCCAAAGCAGGATCTGTCTGCAGGGGTTCATACTCCTACCCTAACTGGAAAACTTGAAATTCTGAGGTAGTGGTGACACCCAGTGAAATGAGTGAGAACAGCCCTGCTATCCACACTTGCTCTGTAGTGCTCTTATCAGCTCTAGATCTAAGATGCGAAATCAGAGTCTATAAATAATCCTCCAGTGTTTAGCTTACATCTGCTTCCTTGTAACACAGAACATTGAAGCACAGCTTGAGCGCTCTGGTGACTTTATCCTCAGAGCATCTTTCTAACACAGAATCACAAAATTGTTTGGATTGGAAACAACCTTAAAAATCATCTAGTTCCAACCTCCCTGGCACGGGGCAGGGATGCCACACACTAGACCAGGTTGCTCAAAGCCCCACCCCACCTGGCCTTGAACACTTTCAGTGAAGACAAGTGTTCTTACCCCAGATGCAGTTCTGCCCAGGAGCTAAGAGCCAGGACATTTAGGTCCTTATTTGTAAAAGGTACAAAAGAGCTTTGCTCCCATCCAGGCACCTGTGACAACAGCAGCTGGGCTCTTCACCAGCTTGGAATCATGCCCCAAGTGCTGTGGCAAGCTGCACACAAGAAAAATTAAATGCAGCCGGTCTCCTGAGGGTCAAAAGACTGGATCAAACTCTTCGTTAAGAGCTTTCTAAATCTGTAGTGTTGATCCTGCCTAAGGGACTGCTGGAAGGGAGTTGCTCTCGCCATGGGAGGAGATCTTGCAGCAGCCCTTGCCATGGCAATTTCAGACAGCAGTTCTGCAGAGCTTCAAAAAGCAACAAAATAGGAACATTTAGCCCCACTTTTATCATTTTATCTGCAAAGCTTTCCTGATAATCCATCTGTTTAGTTGCCAAGGAAAGCTCATCACGTGAAGTCAGGGGCACAGGGTTCTGCAGCCAATTAGGCAGTAGTGCTGCTCAACGTGCCTTTACTGAGCCAACAGGCTTCCCCTCTGCAGGCACAGGCATCATCTGGGCTCTTGTGCCAGGCCACCACCATCATCCATCTTGTGTCAGCCAGCCCCATGTGCCAGCACAAGGTTAATGCAGTCAAGGTGCAAAAATAAATTAAAAAAAAAAAAAAAAGAATAATGATATACTGAAAGGCAATGTGCATATAAAGCAGTTGATTTCCAAATAGTGTCAACTCTGCATTTCTCAGGCTAGTGCTGGCACAGGTTCCCACAGCGTCCTGCCACCACTGACCACAGTGTACTTTGTAAGCTCTGAAGTTTTAAGCAAGGCTCAACATTGAAGGAAAATAGAGTGGAAATCAGGAGATGTTATATGGGCATGACATGCTTATATATTGAAGTGACAACCAAACATATTTTTAATTTCCTTTGAAAATCAGAATTAATCACAGCTGTAGCATGATGACATTTTCATTTTTTCCTACGATTTTCTCCACAAACTGTACCTATTTCAACAGTATCAAATCTGCCCTGAGTTGAGAGTATGAAAGTTTGCTATCCTCATTTACAATAGTCTAAATGTCTCTTTTGACTGTCCAAGGAGAGAGGTGGGGTCTCCAGAGGATGGTACATGTCATCTCAGAGGAGCCCCTGCCACCTGAGAGTCTTTAAGCTGAAACCACTTGGGATGCCAAAGTCATTGGTTCTGAGGGCTGGAAGGAAGGAGGAGAGGAGGGAGGAGTGTTGGAGTGGTGGGGTTTGCTCAGTTGAACAGCAAAGGATATTTCATTCTGAAATACCCATACAACAGGACATGGTCGGCTTTCCAGCTAAAACTGTGCTTGTCAAAATGCATTAGAAAACATTCCCTTTAATATGGAAGACTGCAAATTCCACTCAGAATAACGTTTGCTTCTAAGGAAAAAAAAAAAAAAAAAAAAAAAAAAAAAAGGCACAAAACAAAACAAACCCAGTGGACATTTTCCCTCATTTGAAATACTGCAGACATCAAATTTTGTCAGGACTCAGAATACAACCACAGCACAACCCACAGAACCCAGCCAAAGCTTTATCACATCAGATAGAGACCCTCAACACTAATTCACTGTAACACCCAAGGCAGAGATAACCCCAATCAACATGAATTAAGGGTCTCCTGCAGCACTCAGGGAGACTCTAGTGATGGAGCAGCCCTGACAAAGCCACTCCATGCCTTCCCAAAATAGTGTGTTCCACGTGCCTATATCCCTGCAATGTCCTATCATATTTATTCACAACCTGTCACACACCAAACAACTGGCTGCCTAATGCCATAATTCAATGTTCATAATGAAACATGGTAATTATCTGCTCATCTCAACTACAGCAAATCAATATACAACTCTGCACCACCAGGCACACAGACAGAGGAATAATTATGAATCTTCCACCACTGGCTGAGTATTTCACACTTATACAGACAGGCACAGAACCAAAGGCAGCAAATCTCAGTTACAGCCTTTCTACACACCTGACACCTCCAACAGGACTGGAAAATCCAACACAAGAGATGGCAAAGTCAATGAGGTATTCTGGGGGTTATAATAAAATAATAAAATAACCGGGTGGGGGGGTCTGCAGGAAACCCCCAGTGAAGGATCCTGGGGATTTCCTGCAGAAGTATCACAGTTGCATTCATGGAATCCATAAAGAGAAGGAATTAACTGCTTAATCAAATCCCCAGTGAGCAACACCAGACTCCCTAACTCATATGTCAGTCTCTTGTGAAGATCTGTGACCATTTTAAGCTGGTTTTTGCCTCTGTAGGCTTTTACCTCCAGCCTCTACAAAAGCTTTCCAATTTAAAGGCTGAAACATATTTTTAAAAATACATCAACACATAAGTGGTAAGCAAAAAGTTGGCAGGTTAGCTCAACAGGAATAAGGCTGCTTCCCTTTCCAAAAAAGTCATTCCCCCTCCTGTGTTGTCTTTTTCTTTTTTGTGAGAGATGCCTGAGCGAAGCAAACCGCTACAGCCAAGTTTCATATCCCAGGAAAACTGTTCTCTCTGATGGAAAACCCTGAGAAGCAGTGAGCCACAGCTGCTCTGTCAGGAGCCATTATGATGAAGGATTACCAGCACAGGCCATCTGCCCAAGCTTGGGGGTTTGCTTTTTTTTTTTTTTTTTTTTTTTTTTTTTTTTTTTTTTTTTGCTATATGATGCTGCAGAAAATCAGGACAAAATTAAACCCAGGAGTGGCTGATCCCTTTGGGACTGAGTCGCCCCTGGAGCACCACTATCACCACTCCACCAATCCAAGGATATTAAAATAAAAAAACACCCCTGAACAATGATTCAGCACAGTATGAACTGATTGGCCAGCATTCCTTTGTTAAAAACACATTGCCAAACTGGAAGGGGGACTAAATCAATAGCCACAATTCAGGCTACATTAATTCCAAATCCCTTTCACTGTGCAAATACATTACAGTAATTCATAGAGACAGCCTCAAAGAAACAAGTGACTCTGACTTACTACATAGCAAAATATGAGATTCTTGGGAGTCATGTGGGCAGACAACTGCTGGTATTAGTGATTTAATTGGCCCTTACAGATAAAAATACATATGAGGAAGTGCAGGGCTGTCAGAAAGCAGCAGAAGCCAGGCCAGAGGAGAAGCTCTGAGATGCTTTCCCCATGCTGGCAGAGCAACAGGGCTGCTGGCTGTATGGGAAAGCCATGGTCAGGAAGCAGAACCACTGAGGGGTGCAGGGGTCATATCCTCCTTGTGGAGATCAAAGGGCCATAGGATAGCAATGGTGGGTGATGGGTGCCCTGTAGAGGGAAGGAGAAGGTCTAATCCCAGGATTATCTTCGTGTTTAAAGCCAGGAAGGACTTTAACTTACCTGGGGAAGAGGCACAACCTGACAGGGCAAATCACAGAGCTGCAACCAAAAAAAACCTCTCTTGTGGGTTTGGGAGGTGCCTCACCAAACCTTAGGAAGATGTCCTCATCCCACTCACAGAGAGGACAGAGAAAATGTTTTTCATTGCCTGAGTCCAGTGATAAATGCACACTGGAGGATAATGGTCCTCATCCTGATGCCTTTTCCTTTCTGCCATTCACTACAACTGTGCAACTGTGAAACACAGCACACTGCAGACACACAGACAATTCCCATCCTCATCATCTGCTGCCCAAAAGCAGTTTATAAGCACCAGTGGTTTGTCCTGCCTGCAGCCCCCAGTTGCCAGGAGCTGCACACCAGCTCTCACTGCAAGTGATCCCATACAGAGAAACACTCTGAAAAGCCAGGACCTATATTTTGTAGACAGAAGTGAGTGTAACTGGACCATTAAACACCATTCTCACATCCTGCACAGAGAATAATTCTCAGTATTTTGGAACAGTAATGATTTGGCCACCACCAGCTGTTTGCACGGGGCCATTGCACTTACACAAGAGTAGCTTTTAAAGAAGGAAAAATGCTGCAGATGATGCTACCAGGCATATAATCGAGTTCCAATTACCTTTTTCTTCTACAACCACATGCTACCCAAATCATGACCTGTATCATGTTAGATGATGGTAAACAGAGGTGGGAAAGCAGCTTTTTAAGGTCTTTTTTTGCACATGGGAAACTCTTTGCCAAACAAGGTCCCACCTCTGGGTTAGTAGTGAAAACCTGCAGCATTTTTACCTAAGAGGATCTCATACATAGTTCTTTTTTTAAAAAAATTGTCTCATTATTCAATATTGCAGTTCCCATAGCCATTTCACTTTCATACTAAATCCTAAAGGAAAAAAAAGCTCTTTTATAATCACATTCAGTCATAGGCTGCCCCTAAAGTCCTGATGAACCAGTGAGTTCATGGAAATGAATGTGAGTCCAAACAGCTAGAAAATCATTTTTCATGTGCAGAATTTAGAAATGGAACAAAGGGAGGCACAGATTTATTGGCATCTCAAATCCTACTAAAATCACAGAACACACAATAGTTCTTAACCCCTGGAGCTCAGGTTGGTGCTGCTGCAGGAAGTTTGGGCAGGGGAATCTGTGCTCACTGGCTCAGAGAAAGAAACAAATCTCCAGCATTTAAACAATTTACTTGTCCAAAGTTAAAGTAGAGATTAGTCTAAATTAAGATTATGATACATGAGGAAAATTTTAAAGAGCACACCTTTGGTGGTCTCTTCCTCAGGTGAATAATGTGTTTTCCTCAGCAAAGGCCATGAGTTTCTGAAGAAAACTGCCCTGGATTTACACCAAGCTTTCATGAATACCCACACATGTGAGGGAGAAAAGGCTTGTCTTAGAAAGGATTAACTCCTCAGGCCAAGCAAGCTTTAACACATGACTAAGGATTCTCTGAAGATTTAGGTAGCCAGGAAAGAGGAATTAATAATAAATAAATAAATAAATAAATAATCAGAAAAACAAACAAAATCCAAACACAAACTGGCTTTCGCAGGCCAATAAATACCACAGCTGAATTAGATCTGCCTAATGCTTGGTTAAGATCTGTAGCCTCAGGCAATCATTCTCTATTAAACAGATTATATTCAGCACAAACACAGGACATTTGTAAGCTTAAATCTAAGAGGCTACACATGAAAAGACAGAAAATAAATTGTTCTGGGAATAGGAGCAGGAGGAAACCTAGTGGTAAAAAACCCCTGTTTTTAAACTTAGGAAAGGAGGTGCTTAGTGTTTACCAGAGGAATGATCACCCCCAAAGAACATCTTCTTACCCCATAAATACATCCAGGATATACAGATCCCCTCCTGTCCTACTGAAGCAGGGAATACAATGATGGCAGGTCTCTGGAAGATGCTTTCCCAGGATCCCCCAAAGCTGCTGCTGCTGCCAAACTGCTCCAGACCACAGCAGGGCAAATTTCTCATCCAGGAGGACCTCATCTGGCCTTACACCATGGCAGAGGCTCTGGCTCAGTAAGATCAGCACTTATGGACAGGAACTAGCTGGGAATTTCTGGTTTAAAAATTGCTCTTTGGAAAAACATCAGTTTCCTGAGAAATTTTGTGGGAAGTGACCACATTATTGTCAACTTTTCAAATGGAACCATTTTAGAAAATTTTTATGGCCCACATATCCTCACTAGTCATTTTATGTATAGAAGATCCACTTTTCCACTCAAATGATATAACCTCCAAGTAGAAAAGCTCTTAACATGTAGCCTTGTCTTTTTCAGATTTCTTTTTCGATTTTTGTTTTAAAAATGAAGCTTGACTTCCATATTGCACTGGAATGTGCTCGTTCTGAGTTTTGCTAAGCAGAGAAACAGCTGGTTCCAGAGAAATTCAGCTTTTAACTGACTCAGAAAAGGGCCACCATCCAAATCCACCATCCAAATCCACCAAATCAGTAACTATCTTTCAACTAGTTTCAAGTAGGAAAACAAAAAAGTCTTACCCAGGACCAAACCATACAATACATAAAACTGTCTTCACTTCCACAGAGTAATAAAGCTGCAGCCTTTAAAGAATGAAGCTCTGAAAAGACACCTGGGATTTGATCCACAAAGTCCTCCTGCCACTGGGGATTTGGTACTCCCATCAACTGGTAAGAAAAGAAATGTAATATGATCTGTCAGCAGAGAAACTTTGTGATAAAACATGTGTTGTTTCTGAAGTGGCTGGAAGAGTCCCCTCCTTTGCTGGAGAAACAGCTCATGCTTTGGGGTTTTTTTCTGTCTAACTGCATTTGCCATATTTCTGGAGTCCCAAGTAAGCCAAACTGAGCAGAGCAAAGCTTGACAGCAGGACCCTCACTCTGTGAACCAATAAATCTAGTGTGGATAAAGAAAATAAATGAGAGATGGAAAAATCTCCACTTAGAAAAAACTACTTGAAAAGGGACCACTGAGACACACTTGTCCCCACCTCACCCCAGAAGAAATCCCTCTGGGGCAGGAAGGAGCTCCAAGGGTAATCACACAACTGGAACAAGAGAAGGAGAGAAAGCTCCATTGCCATTCACCATTTCTGAAATGTTCTAGTGAAAAGGTTTAATAACAACGTGGCCTTCACTGATCTCACCATATTTTTACGTTATCCAAATTATAAAAATCTTAAGGTCTATCACCCAAGCTCACTCCTTTAGCCATGTGTGTATTTATACACAGCATGACTAGACATCAAGGACAGACTGAGGATGAGGTTCAATAAATTCAATATATACATCCTCATATCTTTAATGTATTTCAGACTTACAGCATCCTATGACACTGTTGCCAAGCCAACTATAAAAGGAGCAGCTCTGTGTTTTCATTGTGAAGAAGCTAAAACACAGAAGCAAAAGCACAGCTCTAAGTGAGAAATGGATGGGAGAGAAGGACAAAGAGCAGTTAAAGAAAACCCTGAATTCAGAGGAAAAACTTCCCCTGCCTTCAGCACACTTTGAATCCATCCTCCTCCAGGAGAAGCTGAGGGAGATTTGCATTTCAGACTTTTTAAAATAAAAACCCAACAATATTTGCTTCAGAACTAAAAATTGTCCTGGAGTTCAGCTGAGGAGAGAAGCTTTCTCATCTCTTACTGACTTCAAGGACAACTTCAATGCTTTTCAGGATTGCCACACTGCTATTTGCAGATATCTATGAATTTCCAGACTCCTTTGCCAACTTGGCTTCACTGGAGGTTCCTTATCAGTTTCCTGTTAGTAGTAAGAGCTTCCTTCCTTGAATTTCCCTAATATGATCTCTTTTTAACTCCAAAGTATGATTCAATAACCAAATGATAATTCTTTTCCTTTAGCTTGAAATTAATAAAGTCTTGTAAAAGTTAGATAGAAAATTATAAATTCAGTACAATTCCCAACTTGCAGCATGTCAGACATGAGATCTTATTTAGACTGGTGAGAAGTGTTCTCTAAACCAGGAGTCACTTGTTTATTGAAATCAAGGGTATCTATATATAGCACATTTGTATATTAAAATAAAAAATCAAGTCAGTGCTCTGTGAATGTAATGCTCCAAGAAAGCCATGAGAGATTCCAATGTATTTCATACCTTCAATATAAATATAAAGGTTTCACCCCATATATAGAAGCCACTTTTCATTTAAATCTTTGGTATTATCACCAAGTTATCCTTCAGCATGACAGAACTGGTTGCCAACACTTGTCTTTATCTCTGCTGCCTATGTTCTCTTTCTTTAAACAAACAACTTGCTCTATTTTGATAACTCCTATCTACACTAATGCTCTGTAAAATGACCCCTCGTGCATCCAACTTTACAGAACTGAGTTTCTGCTCCAGAGAGCAAGTTGTGAAAAATGTAAATTGCAAAGATTTCTACAACTCTCTTGATTAAAAGAAATTTCTTTGGTCCAAAGTCCCCCTGTTATATCTTTACTGAAGTTACAACTTGTCTTGGTGCTTTTTTCCTAGAACATGCATTCTTCAAAGGAAACTACTGAGACAAACTAAGTATCAAAATGCAATTTCATTTGCACCATTGAAGTCAATGGAGTTTCTTTACAGCTTGACCCAATGGCACATTTCAAAGAGAAGAGGGAAAAGAAAAAGCACCATAGGCTTATGAATAGCAGAAATCTTCCCCAGCTTCCTCCAGGATTGATTCTGAAGGTTAATTGGTCTTTTATGCACACATGACTTGCACGAGCTGGCTCTTCATCTCTGTAAATTCAGTTCACAAAACCACTTCTAAACCTGTGCTAAAGCAGGGGAAGAAGCCCAAGCCTAGCTGGGAAAGGAGATAAATTAAAGGTTTATAAGGAGAAGGAAGAAATAAAACTAAGATGGAGGCAGTAGGCAAGGTCATTGCTGCCAAATAGGAAGTAGGGGGTTGTTTTAACTGTAAGGGATACATTAGAAAGAAATATATCAGGTATCATTCACAGAGTAAACTAGGTACATGCAGATAATATTGCAGCATGGTTACATGAAGTCAGTAGAACATCCCACGTTCAGGGCTATTTTCATCTTACAATACTGAACGTTAAGCTGGTTCTTTCTCCAACAAGGTATTTTTTTCTTTTTCTCAGCTTTTCTGGCTGTTTCTGGGCAGTGAACAAAGGCAGCAGGTAGAACACAGTCCCATCAGCTGCAAAACACAACATCCTCACAGGAACCAGGCTGCATTTTCCTGATTAATTTAATGATCCTGAAACCCAAACACCACCTGTAATTGGCCCTCGGTCTCAGCTATTGTGAGAGGCAGGCTCATTAAAGTCCCTCTGGCTTCAGGCACTGCCGGGAGCTGGAATTCAGGAAGAGACAAAGCTTTCAGCCCTGGAGCAGCCTGAGCAACATGGGGTGCCATGAGACCTGCTCCCAAATGGATGCACTGCTCACACCAGCCAGGACAGGCTCACACTGGGAAAGGGGCAGGAGCTGTGTCAAGATTGTCTTGGTAACCATCTTACCTGCAAATGTGCATTTGCAAGGGTTTTTAAAGCTAGCAGTTCTATCAGTGCTGTCCCTCAGGATACCTGTGTTTGATTTTAAAAGGCTGAATCCACCTCAGTTTCCCAGGAAAGTATTTTTATACCACACCTTTGCTCCCTAGTGAAAAAGAAGCACCTTGGAAAGCCTCCACTGCTGCCAGCACAGGATGCAGAGATGGATCCAGGAGTCCAGGAGCCACCCCCAGCAACCCCAGACATCCCAAATCGTTCACCCTGCCAGCAGTGACATGTCCTCATCTCATGCTGTTGGTATTCCAGACAGCTCAGCTTCAACTCAGTGCTCAGGGACCGTAAACAGGAGAATAAAACTGATGCCACATTTTCCCTCCCCATTACAACCATTTACAGTCTATTTGAATTTGAATTGAACTTTGAATTTAATTTGAATTGAGTTTGAATAAAATTTGAATTTTAATTGAATTTTTCCATAAGCTGTTTATTTACACCCTTCATCACTGGTATCTTCTATTATTTCTTCAGGGAAAGCCACCACAAGACAGATTAGCACTTTTTGTCACCAAACTGATCCTTCTCACTACGCTGAATTTCATCTGTTATGCTGACACCCTTTATCCCTGTGTCTGTTTAGAATTTCCTATTTACAGGTTTCTACTTTCCATTGATCACATCTTTTAGATTATTTTTATCGCAGACACTTTAATTATTCACTGGAAGTAATTTTTACTGGTTAATCTAATTCTCCTCCAAAGAGTCATTAGAAAGTAATTTTTTTAATTATTGCTAGATATTAGCTATCATACAGACACTGAATCATCTGGGAGAGCAT
Organism: Zosterops lateralis; assembly: GCF_965231275.1. NCBI lineage: Eukaryota > Metazoa > Chordata > Aves > Passeriformes > Zosteropidae > Zosterops > Zosterops lateralis. The sequence continues at coordinate 66,637,899 of NC_139765.1, forward strand.
CTCCACCTGCAGTTACACAGTAGAGCATTCCAGCATGTGGATCCATCACTTAAACCCAAAATATTGAGGATTTTCCTATCCAGCCCAACCTCAGAACTAAGCATGTACCTGTAGAGGGCTGATAGATCAGGGGCCAGGATCTATATTCTCTCTTATGAGTTGCATGCCCTGCTTTGTGTTGCATTTGATAATTTATGGGAAAGATAGAACTTTTAAAATTAAAATTAACAAGTATGCATGCAGACAAAAAGCTGCCTGCATGTCCAGGAACAGCCCTGAAAGGAGATGTAAGACAGAATTGGATTACCATTGCAAATCTGGGCAAATTTGGCTCAGACTCCTTCTGTGCAAAGCACTGCAAGTCTGCTCTTGAGTGGATTCACTGCATATGGCCAACCCTTTCCCTTGCCTAGAAACCAGGGAGAGCTTCATGTCATCTTTTTTTTTTTTTTTTTTTTTTTTATTTTTTTTTTTTTTTTTTTTTTTGTGTGTGTGTGTGTGTACACTTAAAATACTGAAGAAAAAATAAAGCTAACACCGAGGATGTAAAAATAATTTATTGGATGCTTTGTCACTAAGTTACACGTGTAGCAACCAAATATCTCCATGACATGAATTATTCCTTCTTCCTCAGTGTTTCCTATGCCTGCCAGTTTAGTACTATCTACACAGTTGCTGAGGGTAGTTAAAAACTGACCATATCAAAGGAAGTGCTAAATAAAACTGCTTTTTGCTGTGTGGATAAATTACCTGCTATGAATCTCTGTCTGGACATGTCACTGCTTTGTTTTCAGTTCTTCACTCACTTATCAATGTGATGGGGTTCAAAGCACAGGCTGAATTTCTTTTATGAGGATATTTCAATGCAATACCATAGCTAGTGCAAAAACGCAATGATATTTGTCTGACATTATTTGTCACAGTGAAATCCATGATTTTTCTATTTGCAAGATAATGATTTTCTCCCCCCTGTTATTTGTTGCACTCAGGTTTATGGGCCAGTGGTAGCCGAGGCTGTCTTTTTTATAGAGTAATGCTAAGCATTATTTTTTTATAATTCTCAGAATTTTCTGTTACTCATTATCACACCAAACTCTTCATATACATTTATTGAGTATTTGTTCTCTAGATTCAAATCACCCTTCCAGTTATTGTACAAGCTCTTTACTACTAATTATTCTCCATAAAAGTATTTCATGAGGCAGTATCCTTTCATCATAAAACACTTGAGATATTATCAGTAATGGAGTTAATGTAAACATTATTCTCTCTTCTCTAGGAGTCTGAAATCTCTCTCCATTTCTTTGATATATTTTGGCCCAACATCACCTATTTTATGTAACACGTATAAGCCTTCATTTTTGTTTGCTATTTTTCCTATATTAGACAAAAATGTCTCTTTTTATCTTCACCTGGTTGTTTCCCTTTCTCAGAGCAGGCACCTTTATCCCCACAGTTTTTTATAGTACCATCACTTTCATCATGACGAGGATGATTAGTGAATCAGGTTCTGAAGTCTAGTTTGGTAGTTGTTACCTGTTCAAGCTTTTGGGTTTTTTTTTAGTTTGGGTTTTTGTTTGGGTTGGTTTTGGGTTTTTTTGGTAATAATAATAATATTAATAATTTTCAAGTCTTGCAGCATACCTAGCTTGTTGGGTAGCAGCTTTTTGGTGTTATGAGCTGCAAAAAACCCCCACTAAATTATAAAAGCAGCACAACTCAGGCTGCAAACTTTTCCTGCCATTCCCACCCTATACCACACCATGGGTAATGCATGGCAACTTGAAGAACCTTCATATGCAGCTGTCTGGGAAAATCTAGAAACATTAATATTACTTGAACTGAGTGGTTTTCTCAGTCAGGGTTTTCCTTTTAAACACCTGTAGGTAACAGTTTCACAATATCCCAGTCTATCTGCATTCTTTTAACCAGATGAAGAAATTGTGACTACTGAAGTAATCCAAGTTAGGCCATCAAATCTATCAAAGCCCTCATCACTGGCTTACAAATGATCACAGCAGAGACTGTTATTTGTGGCAAGAATGTACACAGCTTCTGGGCTAGTGGAGACTCTCCTTCTGCTGACCCAGTGGCATCTAACCTAATCTGACTAAAAACACAATGAGAATTGTTGAAGGAAACTATTTCTTTAGTCATGCTTCCTAAAGTGATGAAACTACAGAGCAGGGATGATTGCCTACATCATCTACTCAGTGAGGCTGGATCTGTGCCTTCCTCTGAGAAGCAGCATCCTTCCTTTAGTGGCACACACTTCATTAGGGCTGTGCACACTGTGACTAATGGCTTCTGCTCAAGCAAGTCATCCCACTGACTCCAGAGAAAATGCCCACGTAAGCCAGAGTTACCAAAAACCACCATTTATCATCGACTGATGCTTTCAAACACATTAATCTTCCTGCAGCTGCTCCTTTTTAAAAATGGTCAGAAGATTTACTGCTGATGAAGCTGGGTTATTCAGCAAAGTGCGGCAAGCCAAAGGCTGTGGACTCCCCTTTGGCCACACTGAAAAATGGGAAGGCACTGGAAAGGTCTGTCTGTAGCATGGTGGGACTGAGCATGCCCAGGTTAATCTGAATGGGCAGATCTTTCCATGAGTGATTTGGTCCCCAGGTGGCAGAACACTAAAAACAGCATCCCCTTTGTCAGCACCCTGCTCCAGTACTTCTGTCATGGACCTGAAATTACAACATCCACAACACCCACCCTGCCAGAGCCACACTCTCTGGAGAAAGGGAATGGAAACCATATCCAAAAAACACAGAGGCCTTTTCCATTATTTCAAGAGTTTTTATTAAGGTATGTTGGACTGGCAGGACTAATCCTCAACTTCACTGTACTCCCCTCCTCAGCTCCTCCTGCTGCAGACAGCTTTTGCATGTGCTGCCTTGCTTTTCTCTGCACCACCCCAGAAGACACAGGAGGAACACGTTCACTGCCACAGCTGCCCAGAAATTGAATTTGCTGCTGAGAATTTAATTACAGAGAGCAATCAAGGCAGCAGACTGAGAAGTGACCAAATGTGAAATGGGGTAAGTGCAGAGCAGAGGTGTGGCACAGCAGTGCCTCTCATCCTACATGTTACACTTCAAGTGCATCCACTAGCAAAAGGCTTTGTAATATATGTAATATATGTATTATAATTAACCATATAGAAAGTATGGTTAACCAATAATAATGGGGCATTTTATCAAATTTCATCATCTTCTCCAAAACACTGTTTCTACAAAGCTCAGTGCAGTACAGTAGCTTTAACATGATATTCACTAAATTGATATGTATTAACATTTTCCAAGCACACATTACCCTTTATGTACAAGAGCCATTTCTAGTCCCAGAAAAGATCATTTTACTTTGACATTTCTAATTAAAAGAAAAACATTGCTCACAGATAAATAATAAATGAGAGTGCAGATGCTCTTATCTGCATGGCAGAAGGGAACAGAGAATTACTCATGAGTATGTATCCAAATGAAACTACCAGACCTGTCCATAACATGCACATCTGGGTACCACAACAACTACAGTCACTGACTCATTTTCCACCCACTTTTTTCCATCTAATTAATTATATGGCTTTCTCTTTCTTCCTGAGGACGCCTGTGATGACTAAATACAATGAAAACGTACATGCAAGAATGAATACTGTGGCTCTTTGGGCTGTGGGTAGTTTTCATAGTTACCCTAAGTTGGACACTAGCTGCATGTTTTTTTTCCTGAACCTGAGAAACTGTTATAAATAACTGTAATCAGAGATTAATATAATTTTACCACCTTGATTACTCATAATGGTTTAGAAGAGTGAGTCAGGACTGTGACTGCATTAAATGCCTGGGAGGGTTGAAGATAACTGGCTTATAAGCATCCTAAGTTTCATTCTCCTGGATATTTCACAACACAGACTTTAGGCTTTGGCTCTGCATTAAGAAAAGTGTTCATTAGTGTTTAGAGCAAACACTGGGAATAAGGCTTATAGCTCCTGATCCTCCTTCTGCCACCAGCTTGAGCTGTTCTGTGGCTTTGAGAGTACCACTGGGCCACCCACTTAAATCTCTGCATCTCTAATACCTTAAAAGCATATTCTGACAAAGCCCTTCTCCAAAAGAAACGGGTACTACCAGACATAAGCATGAGTGCACACACAGGCTTGTTAATGCCCCTCTGTGCCAATGGCCAAGGCCTGCAGCATTCTGGGTTTGCCTCACTGCTGGGAACATGGAAAACTCAGCAGCAAAGCACAGTCATGGGCTGTTTAACTTCCAGGCAGCAAAGCAGGTCTCATCCTCATCCCTGACCCTATACAGTCAGAGAAGACAAATAGCTGCAAAACCTAAACCATGCACTGATAACAAAAAAATTCAGATGCAGATCCCACTTTTCCTGACGGCAGTGGGACCTTGGGTTCCCATGGACACCTGATGGTCTGAAATGACCCCACTGCTCTTGGAATGGTGACAGCAGCTTGTGCCCACCACAGCTGCCCATGGCACAATCAGCTCCCATTCCCATGGGCAAGCACCTTCCTGATGGCATCAGAGGGAGCTGGGGCAGAGCAAAAAATGGCTCAGAGTGCTTCCCATGGAAAATTAGCAGAGTGGCCTTGCTCCTAAGAAATGTTAGTGGCGAAACAGTAACATTATTTAACACCATTTCATCCAGCCTTACTGATTGGAAAGTTGTTAAGGCAGCAATTTAGGCTTAGTCACAAAAGGACATAATTAAAACTTCACTACGGATTCACCTAAGCATCCAAAGCATTTGTCATCCGAATGTTCATTCTTGCTCGGATTATGGAGCCGAGTGCTCCTATCAGCAATTCCACCTCCTTCTTAATTTACTCAGACAGGGTCAGGATTTATATCCGACTTTGTGTAAGTCCTTTCCCTCTTTAAAGGCTGTGCCAGCATGGGGGAAGGGAGGCAACACTTACACACCCTCATATGTCCTCAAAATAATTAGTTCAAAGACCTAGAGACTGATTCAAAAGGCAACATCCAGCAATGGAGAGAGAATGAGCCATCGTTAAGTCTCCAGTTTCAGCAGCACATTATTCAATCCCCAAACAACATAGCAACAAACAAAAAACCACCAATTTCCTCTATAATTTTATTTTTATTACTTCTCCAGTAACAGAGAACAGGAGCAGATTTTACCACTGTTAACTAACTCTGTTACTCTGGGAATAAAAGGCAAACACTGTGTTACCCTGCGTAGGAGGCTGAGAAACTGAGATGTCAATTTTTTCTCTTTTGTAGAATTAGAGCAAGAAATTTTATCAGGCCATAGCACTGAGTGAAAATAACAGCTTTGACAGTCAAATTGCCCAAAGGCAGGAAAATGCTGCCCAATTCTAGAGGTGAAACACTTGAGACAAAACTGATCATAATAATTAGACACAAAGACCTCAGGACTGTCGACATATCTTGAAAAGCACACCTAATTAATCCCCTAATGAGGAGGTGAGAGGTACAAAGTTACTACCTATCCTCTTACAGGGCCCAGGGAATACAAGCGCTATTTTATAGTAAATATTCCAAGAACTGGTGTCTGAGGAGACCTTCCAGCACCTTCCACTACCTAAAGGAGATCTACAGGTGATCTAATTTCATAAGGACATGTAATGACAGGATGAAGGGGCAATGGTTTTAACTGAAAGAGGGCAGGTTTAGCTTAGATATTAAGAAGAAAATCTTCACTGTGAGGGTGGTGAGATACTGGAACTGGTTGTCCAGAGAAGATGTGGATGCTCCTTCACGGGAAGTGTTCAAGGGTGGGTTGGATGGGGCTTGGAGCAACCTGGTCTAGTGAAAAACCGAAGTTGGGACTGGATAAGCATTAAAGGTCCTTTCCAACACAAACCATCCTATAATTCTATGATCTTCCCATGCAAGTGAGGTTTTTCAATAGCCCCCAAACACACAAAACCACCTATGCTTTCCTTAACCCCTGCCATGCAGGGATGGGGCTGCCCAAACCTCAAGGACCAAGGGGTACTGGCACAAAACTTGTTTATGGCTCAGAGGTGGAGTATTGCGCCAGTGGGGCACAACACATCTCTGCACAGGCAAAAACCTTGGCACAGCACCCACAGTGGGGAGAGATGCCCCTTCCAGCCACTACAGCTGCAGCCTAAAGCCTCAAGCTTGTCAGGACTCTTCCCACAATAAACCAGTATCTTGTAATCCAGCAGCATTTATTGGATTAACACAGAGAAACTTTAGGAGCAGGAAAACAATAAGAAGCTGCCCAGTTAGGAGACTATATAATATAGAACCTAATTTAGTTTGTAATAGAGATTTATGTAATTGTGGTGCAAAAAACAGCCCAGACAATATCCAGCCCAGACAATTCCCACGATGAGGGAGCCATTCCCACCATCCATCCCCATCTCCTCCTTCTCTACAGCTCCTGCCAGGACACCATGTATGTCACGCAGTTCTCACTTGTTAGTGTTTCACCACACATTCAACAATTGTTCTTTCCAGTCCCTGGGATACATCATGTTTTGCTAGGCCATGTGTTGATTTGCCTTTCAGGATTCTCAGCAGCAACCCTCTGTTTTTCTGATAAGCACTCATCCAGTTATAATGCCTAAACCACCCAGAGTCTTGCACTTTCTGATCCAGAGGACCTTTCTCAAAGGATTTTGCAGTCTAAATACCACCTTGGACTTGATCATAAGGCCAGATTTTACCATTTCTGCCCTCAAATAACAACTGCTTTGGAGGAGGTCAGCTACTTTAATGCCAGCATTGTCTTTGGTGTGGAGAAAATAAATTGCCACAATCATTTTCTCACAGTCTTTCCTCGAAATTCTTTAAAACACTATACCCTTTGTAAAAAGATGTTGAATGCAATAAGCTCCAGTCAGACTTCACTGGTAATAGACTTGTCAGAGGCACATTGGCTTTCTGCAGGGTAGCAGTGTGCCATCTGTGGTCTCTGTGAACTGTAACACTGAGCACTCACAGCCTTTCATGCTCACAAAGCTCTACAAATATCAAAAGAGACCAAAGGATAGTTCAGAGCCTTCCCTCTTGAAAATTGACCTTTATGAAGATGAATTCTCTGTGTCTATGTGACCCCCTCACTTCTCCATTTCCTTCTCTAGGAGTGTGCTGGTAAAAGCCCCTTGTATCTGTAAAGGAAATACTAAATTCCAAATACTAAATTCTTCCGTGGTCATAAGCACACGTGGAGGGTGGACTGGTACAGGCAGGACAGGGTGGGATGCAGGTTGAAGAGGGCAGTGCTGCCCACTGGAGGAGCATCACTCAGAGAGATGAATTCCACGCCATTTCATACACTGAGAGAAGCCAAACTCAATAAAATAAAAACCACCAAGCTGCTGTTGCACATGTGAATTCAAACTGGGGGTTTATTTAACAGAGAACTTGACCATTACCTTCTGAACAGGCAGAAGGGGTTGACCCTTTCAAATACGCTTTTGAATGCTTGCTTCACACCCTAATTGCCCCATAAACATTGAGGTTTCATCCCAGTTGACCAGACTTTCTTCCCAGGGAGTTCTTCATTGTCATTTACACAGGATGGAGTTAACACCACAACCAAAGCAAAAATCCCAATGATTCCTTTTATGCCATCAGGTTTTGGGTTATGGGGTTTTTAACCCTTCAGTGCTGAAACCTAACAAATTTACCTGCAAATCTCTATTGCTTCTCAAACACGTTTTAGACAAGACTGATTGGAAAATCAGAATTTTTCATTGAGCTTCTAAATTTTCTAAAACGAAAGCAGGCTAAAGAGAAAAACAAAGTGAAGAACATGGTGTTAAAGGATGTTGATACGTAAGTTTATCTTCATTGTTCTGATGTTATTGTGTTTACTAGTTTTTTAGTCACCCTGCAGTAATATTTGGATAGGTTTATTCCAGTTCCACAAATGAGTATTTTTCCATTAACTGCAACAAGCTTTCTATGAGTTCTTGTAATTTCCTCAGATTCTTACAACCAAATAAATGTAGTTTGTGAAACAGAGAATTACTTTTATTATCACCAATCTATGCATGACACTCTTCTTTAATATTCATGACATGAAAATCTTATAATTTAAAATTCATACACCATGGGGGTTGTTTGGTGGCTTTTATTTTCTTTTTATTACATACATTTAAATGCACATGTAATCATATTTAAAGTTTAATAAATGCACACAATTTGTTACGTGGCCAAACTTTTTCAGTGATACTTTCACTATACATGGTGATTTTACACAACCCTACAGATATTCACCCCCCTGCCTTGTGTCACTTTGCTTTCACACAGCAAGAATCAGCATTTTCAGGAGGTCCAGGCTTTTCAATGATTTTCCTGAGGTTCTCACTTCCAAAGCAGGAATCCCTATTTCAATACTCAACAAATACCTTTAAAAATAACACTTTTTTCACTTGTTCTTGTTTATGACAAGAGGTTTTCAGGTCACTGCAAGTGCAGGTTTCTGGTGGAGAACAGGGTCCCAATGGTACAGTGCACACCTTGATCACAATCCCAAAAGACCAATCCCTAAAACACCTTGCTGAAGTAGGTTCTCAGGGGTTAACTCTGTAATTATTTACATCAACTAGATTGAAAGACCATGCATTAACACAAATGTTAGGCTTAAGGAAAAAATTCAGGTTTAATGCTAATATTCACAATCTCATGACGGCCCATCAAAGTAGCATTTATGGGCTACAGCTTTTTAACTCAGTATTTAGGCATCTGATGCATGGCTTAGGTAGTTGCCTTGTTAACCACTGGAAATCTATCTAATACACTCTTTCATAGCAATAAAAAGAAAAGGTAAAAAGAGGTGTGTGGCTCACACTTGATTTCATAGTATTCTCCCTCCCTCACTGCCATAAATTTCTACCTGCAAAACTGTAAAGGAGGAAATGCTGGAACCCTGGAGGCTGAAAATTTCAGCCTTTCTGTGCTAAAAGGCACTGACCCTCAAGCAAGCACTGCATTTGACCTGAGGCCATGGAACAGGCTTCTGAAGTTGAGTGATGGCACTGGGGTTGTGGGTGTGTAGTTTGAATAGTATTGTGTGATCTCACAGGGTGAGAAAATAGAATGTAAGGTTTTAGTGTATAGTAATATATATGGGGCAATATGGAGGATTTAAGGCATTGTTTAAATCCTTCTTCTTCACCTTCTTCTTCTTGGTCTCAGGTGGTTTTTTTTCTAATTGAGTGAAGAAGGTCCACATTGCAGGCCTTGAGTGGTCAATTATTGGGTTAAAAGTATAAATAATATAGGTGTCATCTCATTATTGGATAGTTTATGCTTAAATAACCTTGGAAAGAGTTAGAGACACCTCCATTTTCTACCTTGTTAGTTAGAGCTCACAGCTTGTGAAACCATAATATAGATAAGAATTAATAAACAATGAATCCGAACAAAAAACTGCATCCTGCGCATTAATCCTGGCTCTAAGACAAAGAAAAGAGGATAAGAAATCCACAGAGAAAGCTCACTAAATCCTGTTTTGTCACTTGGTATTCACCAGTTCAGAGCACAAAGCAAACAAGTGTTCTGCAGAGGGGACAATGACACATTGATTCCATGTGCCACCAAAGTGTTGGGGCTGAGTGTGGCTGTGCCCGAGGGATGGACAGTCCCCAGGGCTGGGTGTCCCTCTCCAGGGTTGGGTGTCCTTCCCCAGGGTTGGGTGTCCCTCCCCAGGGCTGGGTGTCCCTTCCCAGGGCTGGGTGTCCCTCCCCTGCCCCCTGCCACACGAACAGAGCAGCGTCCAGACAGGCTGGCAGAGATCTGTTTGCACAAGGTCACTTCCACACACATAAGCCCAGCTCTTCTCTCCAGGAAAGTAAATATTAGTGCCTATTATCCACAAGCAGCCAGTATACAGCATGCCTTATGCAAACGCTGCGTGCATATGGACACCAGATAAGCCACCCACATGCTGTATCTCAGATCCACACACCCTGGCACTCTGCAATCAGCCAAAATGTTCTCCTAGAACAAGATTCATGTTTCACTACCAATACGGTGAAGCTTTTTTATTCAGAGCTACTCCGTTATTACAGTCGAACAGGCCTGACAGTATCAAAGTTGATCACAGTTCTAATTATAACTTTTAATATGCTGGATTTTATTCATTCCTCCTCCTTTTCAACCTTGATGTTTTATTCCCAGCTATTCAGGGCTTAAGACTCATAAATGGAAAAGAGAAGCTTATGGGTTTTTTTGAGTATGGATGTTGCTGACTGTTGCCTATTCAGAAGGCAATCTGCACAGAAAGGGTTCAGGGTATAACTATTTAATAGCTCAGAAGCAAATCTCAAGAAGGCAATTACCCAAGGTACCTGCAGCATCCCAAGTGGCTCTAATTAAACCACTGCAAAAAATTGCTGAGCTTTGGTTTGTGAAGGATTCAAGGCCATCAAGGCCAGGTTGGGAGGGAGCCTGAGCAACCTGGTCTAATGAAAGGTGACCCTGCTCATGGCAGAGCTGGAACCAGATGATCTTTAAGGCTTCTTCCAACTCAAATCACTTTGTGACTCAATGATCAGGAGATCCCAGACCTGAGATGGACAGCAAGCAGATGAGCCACTGCTCCAAGGTGAGTAAGCAGACCCAGGCAGGCTCCACTCAATAGATGTATAAGCTTTCACCAGGTTTCCCTTTGGCACTGAGTTTTCCATCTCCCAAGACAAGTTCTTCCTTTTTATTTCTGTTCCTTGTTCTCCTTCTGAACACCAACATCAATGCAGTGCCAATTCACTGCTTCCTGAAGCACCAGCCAAATGTATTAATTTCTTTTCATGCCTTGTCATGACTTTTCTTTACCAAATGCAAGACAAGATGATAAATTTGGGTCACTTTTTATAATCTCAAAATAAAGGACACAGGCAAACCCTGACTTTGGGTGCTCCTGAGATGTGTAGAATTCACAAACTAGAACTACAGCAGATATAAAAAAGCTGAGTAGAACAAAAAAATTTACCTCAGATGAGGACATGAGCTGATAACTTCAGTGAGGAAATTATATCCATGTACTTGAGAAAAATGAGCCAGATGGAGCAAATGTTAGGGCAAATACTATAACATATGTATCTACAAGTTTCCTCTAATGTGAGTGAACAACTTAGCTCAACATTAATAATTTTGGGCATGTGCAAGTGCACCCAAGAGCTTGTGCCTCTCCATTTGTGAGGCTGCTTCCTCACTGAGCCACTGCTCTGAACCAGGTTTAACTTCTGCAATTACAGTGTCCATAGGGAAAATGCAATTTCAATAGTGCAGTTCACTATTGCCAAACTGTCTCATCTTCACAGGGCTCCCAGGGGGTTCGTGTAGAGGATGATAAAGGTAACAAGTTGCCAAGTAAAATCCTGTGAGGACCTGAACTATGCCCAGATTTAATCATCTGAAGAATCAATGTGGCCCATTTCACTGCAGTTGCCCTCCAGTAGCAGTCCCACAGCATCATCCTGTCCAATCTGCTACACAAATTCCATTTGTAAAAGCATATGAGGACATCATTAGTTAGTATTAAAACATCTGCAGAATGTATAGAGAAGAAATATTTCTATGAAAACCCAAAAAGGACACCAAACTGACTTAACATTTAAATATCCTTAACACAAATCAGTATGATTTTTTTCAACACTGCACCTAAAGCAACATCCTCAACTTACCAGAGGCAAAAGATTTAAATGCAATAATATGTCTCAGTTGTGTCAGAGCATTGACTCTGTGATACACAGAATTCCCTGACTTTAATCCAGGATGGTATTTAACTTCAACTTTATCTTAAATAAGACATTCATTTTCAAACTTCAGAGGAATTATTCATGTGCTTAAAAGCAGGCACATGCATGAGCATTTTGCAAAGCTTCCCTCTGCTGTTGGTTATCACTTTCCATTAGGTGTAAGAACTTTTCATAGCAGGCACCAGAAAAATATTACAAAAGGAACAACACAGTTATTAGAGGGAAGACTGGGTGATGCTCACTTATCTCATCTTGTATAATTTTTCTGCCCTGTCACCTCTTCTACAATTTCCTACCAAATGCATTTGCTCCACATTTCCCTTCCTCTTGAGAGATGTTGCTGTATGAAAAAATACCCATTAGGTACTTGGCCTGCACAGGGCAGGGGGTAACAAACCCATCCCCCATTCTCTCATCACTGATGACCTATGTCCGTGTCCTCCTGGAGTGTTCCTCCCTCTCTCCATGGGGATGGATAAGTCTGGCTTCACTTCTGGGCTCAGCTTGTCCCCTTCAGACTTTGACTTCCTCAGGGGATGAATTTTTAGTACAGACAGGGAGAGAATCAATGAGATAAACCTTCAGTGTGGAAGGCAATGTTACCCCAACCCAAAGTCTCCTCTACCAACACACACAGCCCCAAAGGAAGAGCTACAAGTATTGGTCAGTTTTGTGTCAAAACAAGTGATTTGCACTCGAACTTGAACTCACATAATTTTAACCAAAGCAGTCACATTGACAGAAAACATGTTTATAGAGAGGATTTTGTTACACTTCTATGCAGTATTAATTATACTACCCTAATATATAACATTGTATGTATACAGAATACTACCACGTAAGCATTTTGAAAATGAAGAAAAGGTGTGCTTCCTTTGCCAAACCTAATTAATTCTTGTGGGGAAGCAAAAACAAGAATAACTTTATTGGCTTTAGGCTTTGCCAAAGGTGCATTTGCTTCTGTGAAGATTATTACCAGGTTCTGTATTTTATAAGCACAAATTTTACCCAGGAGTCTTCTCTGTGAAAAAAAAAATTGCAAAACCAAAACCCACCATCTACAGAAAGACTGTGAACTGTTTCCTTCTCCAATTCATTGTTTTTCAGTGGATGTTTTGCTGCCAATATCATTTCACTTGTTTGCTGACCAGATGGCTGAGTATTTTCAAACAGGGAAAAAAAAACAACCCCATAGCAAATAAGACTTTTTTTTCTTTACAAATTTTAGTTGAATCTTTATCAATATTCAAGTTTGGAAATGCTATATGTTTTTATGAATATTCTATTTTGAGGAGGGAAAAAAAAAAAAGACAAAATAGAGACTGATGAGACCTGTAACACTAGAGGGACATCATGCTTGGGAGGTTTAGCTTGGGAACTTCTGCCTGACTTGTAACCACTTGTCCCAGGATAGGAGCAGATCTTTTTGAGCATTTAACTGCCTTATGTGAAATAACTCTGCTCATTGAACAAAGCAGTATCTTAAATCACAGCCTGACAAGAAAAATATGTAATACTGTACATTTATGAGCAAGCCTCATGCAGCATTGCCCTCCTGGGTTGTCTCCAAGCCCACTGGAGTCCATTTCCACTGCAAGAATAACTAATAAATAAAACCAAGGAGAAACTATCAGCCCAAGGCAACCTGAGCTAACTAAACAGTGGAGAAAACACATCCTAGATTTAACTTGGCCATCAGCTACATTCAGCTTCTGGACTCTTTTCTGTGTCTGTGCTGCTAACTCCAGTTAAAATGATCCCCAGTAAGAAGGTCGAGCCAAGCCTTGCTCAGTGCACAATTCCCCTGAAGTTCAGATTTATCCACAGGGCTAAGGAAGCTTCTTTAGGTAGCTACAAATCCAAATCTGTTAGCATTTCTAGCAGCTGCAGAGTGCCTGGAGCTGCAAGATTCCCTCCTGCACCCAACCAAGGCCTGGTGAGGGATGAGCCTGGCGTGACAGCAGCAGGCAGAGCTTTGTCCATATCCCCATTAAACCCTGTTCCAGGGGCAGGGTAATGTGTTATCACAGGGGCTGCATCAGTCAAATCAATCAGCAGTGACTCATCAGCCCTGGACTGGGGAAAAGGCAGCAGGGAGAGATCAGAGTTTTGCTCAGGCACAGCTCCTCAGCTGTCCCTGGCTGCTGATTATGCCCATGAGATATGACCCAGTGTGGGACACAAAGAAAGAAATGAATTCACAGCTGGTTCATCTGCCTGGGCAATGCACCAGCCTGTAACCACACACATGGGAAGCCAGAAAAAAATCATGCAGCTGACTTTTTTTGCAGTGGGAAATTAAACACAGATAAAAAGTCTAGCTCATTTGACAAATTACAAGCTGATGGTTACATGCAAGCTTAAATGTGTGTGTCTAGAGACAGATGGACAGACAGACAGATAGACAGACATAGGTATATCCTGCAGATAGAATACAGAAATCCACCCTGGCATTAGCCTAATGTTAATTATTCCCTGAGCAGGAAGGGGCTCTGCTGTGTGATAATGCACCTTTGGTAGGAAGCTGCTACAAGGCAAAGCAATAAAAACTCTTGGCTCACAAACAGCTCTCCAGAACTAAGGACCAAGGCTGTGCTCCTGCTGCGTTTCCCTTCTAATTCAGCAGTTCAGAGGCAAAGATTTAGATCCCTTCCCCAGTATAATTAGGTCACTGCAGAGATGTCCCAGCCTTATCAAAACACCCTCACCCCTGCAGCTTACAGAGTGCTGCACAGTGACCTTGTAGCTTGTGTAACAGCTAATGTAACTCACAGTGGAGACAGATCCCACTGACAGGTCCTTATTTTACTTCAGGTAACTAAAAGCTGAGCATCTACCTGGCAAAAGCCAGCATCCCTCTGTAGCCAGTGGAAGAAAATGGGCACATTCAGCAGAAGAAACACTTTCAGGATGATAGTATTAACCTTGAGTGGTGATTGTCTCTGCTAGATACTTAGGTCAAGCTAGGTGTCTAACTTGTACAACTAAAAGCAAGGTAAGTTATTTTTATGCTAGAAATGCTGGTTCTGTCTTATGTTACTTCCACACCATCAGGATCTCATGATTGGACTATGCATGGATCACTGGAGCAAGGTCTCTTCACACTGAATTTCTGCTGTCCTGAACAACCACCAGGGTGTTATGTGCTTTCCTGACATACAATAAGCACCCAGTTATCATCATCCCATGACACAAATGCCTCTACTCATCTTTACTGCCTAACTGCAGGATTCCTGTGGGGTTCATCCAGAGCTTCTACTGCACTGTCCTATACTGTGCCAGCTGCCATGGGCAAATCCATGTGAGGGAGCACACCCTGAGACAGCTCAGGGACCAGAACTCTTTGGGTCTGTTCAGCAGGTTAGAGATTGCCTATGAGAGCAAGTCATCGCCCCAATCATTTATTTTTATTTCTGGCATGTGTGGTGCCCAATGAGGCACTACTGGGTCTTCCCATCAGACTACCTACAGTGAAAATGCTAAATTTAAATAATGTCAAAGTTTGTTAATCAAATTGTACTTTCAGTAACAGCCACATAAAGCCTCCCAAAACCTTGAGTCAGGCATCATTGCTTCCACCCCATCAAATTCATATAACCTATTTAAGTGCCACAGGACCTTAAAATACTATGCAACTTAGTTCCATTTCATTTAACTTTACAGATTTTCAAAGTTCACATTTTCAACTCTTCGATATAGAGGAGCCAATTTAACTTTTCTTTTCTCCTACCTTTTCCAGTGAAAGCTGTGATTCCTGCACTAGCACATGATGAGGCTTTAAGGAAATCTTTTCCCCTTGTTTAGCAAAGCAGTTCAAGAGATTTGCAGGTCAGTATCACAATGGGCAATGCAGCAAACCAGCTGGTTTGTTTGGGATTTTTTTTTAATTTAAAAGCTGGAACTGCAAAGCAATGATTTTTCAGAAGAGCCAGCAAACATTTAAGTAGAGTTGGTTTTAAGTGGTGTTAGAAATACTGCAAAACAAAAAGATACAGGAATTGATTGGTTTGGACATTATGCCTCCTCTCAGCTGGGGTGAATGGGAGTGTGGTCATTGATCACAACTATTTCAGCAGCAGTTCAGGGCTCAGTGTTGAACTATTTGTGACGTCTGGTCAGTGCATCCCTGAAAGGATGGCTTGGCTCTAACAGGATGTGTTCCTTTGGTGCAGGATAGAGCAACCCCTCTGGATCTACTGCCTCACTGTGCAGAGGCTAATACAGAGAACAGTGGGCTTCCAGCTGAAAAAATGAGAATTCAAAGCCCTGGTGTATCCTATATTCAGCATCAAAAACCAGGCATTAATTGACAGTCATCCTGCCAGATCTTCTGGAAGAGGAGGGAGTTGGCCTGGGTTCAGCTGTTACTGGAGCAGCTCTAGGGGAGAGCCACTCTCCTGCTAATCAGGACACTTGACATTCATCACAAGGCAAGACAAGCTCATCAGCAGGTCTGCAGGGCAGGTGCTTGTGAGGAAGGTGCAGCATGATAAGCTGAATCATTTCCCACTCCAATTCTATCGTGCAGCCTTTCCCCAGCATCCCTGAGATGAACATCAGGTCACAGTCCCTCCATGCAAGCATGAATCCTGCCATAGAGAAGTCTGGTTACAGCCCCTCGTTCTTTCCTTCCAATAGAAGCCTGAATTTTTTAAAAATTGGATTAAATAAGAACAAACAAAAGAGAGAAGAAAAGAACTGTCTTGGGAAATCTTTCTTTTCTTCATTTCCTTCAGGGAACCACAGAGCTGGAGATGAAAAGCAGCTTACCAGAAACAAGCAGCATTTGATCAGCACTGTTGACCTGCCAGCAGGAGGGAGCCACGGATATAAAAGCCGGGAAAAATCAGCAGTCATCCATTTCTGCTGTAAGTCTCTCCAAAGACACAGCACCACCCCTTGTGTGCACACAACATGACTGGCCTGTGTGAAGGTGTTCCCTTCAGAAACTTCAGAGAGCAAGTACAAAACCAGAAGGATTTCATCCACCACAGGAAACACTGTGGGAAATTAACACCTTAAGAGTCAACAGCTCAGGTCTGAATCACCTTTACCCCTCAGTTTGCTGCTGGCAGACACCACCTTGTGCACTTCAGTTTTCTGTGGCAGTACAATCAATTCAGACACTGATTTCTCTGCTATTAAATGTGTACTGTATTTTATCAAGCCAGCAGCAATTATGTTAATGGCATCTTCAGGTTTTGCACTTCCCATCGCTCCTCCCTCTGACTTGGTTATCTCATTCATTTGAATTTTCTGACCATATTCATGACATTAAAAATGCTTCTAAACATGTTCAGGTCAGCTCCTTCAGAGGGAAAGTTCACCCTCTCCCTAAAGCAGGGGTTTTTCATCAAATTGGATTATAAGATTAGCCCTAGTAACCCACATTGGTAATTATAATATAGAAAATAGGTCTGCCCTGCTAACTAGAAGAGGGCCAGGGATCTGCCCATACTCATGGACTGCCTCATCTTGTTTACAGGAATATCTTCTCCTGTTCTTGGCAGGGTGGGCATAGCCTTTTAACCAATCCCAAACATCCTAAGCCACTTTCCTGTGGATTATCCCTGGAAAATATTTGTACCTCTAAGGTGGAACAAAATCTAACCAAATGAAAATTGAGCTACCCAGCATTTTCACCACCAGGTAACAGCTCCTATCTGTTTTTATAGGTACTTTCCAACAGTCTTCAAGTATCACCATAAATCTCCTCTGTTGTGTGTTGTATTTCCTGACTGCAAAATACTAACAGGTAAGAGAGGTTAATCCCATATCAATGTGATGAGTGATTTGTCTTCTCTTTGTAGCAGTAAAAACTCAATGTCAAAGAAAATTTCTATTTGGGAATACACCATCATCTGGAATGGTTATTTTCTTTCATTGAAGATACGTCCTGCAGCCAGCAAATACCTTTCCTCACAGGGACAGCACTTGTATCTCCTAAGTCAGAGCACAACAGAGAGCAACAATCCACTTCTTTCACACCTTTAACACGCAGCTCTCATTTTCTTCTTCCTACATCAGGAAATACAATCCCCTTGCCATTATCTCAGTGTAAATCCAGGCTAGTTCTAACCCACCAAAATTTTATTCTAGAAATAAAAGAAGAGCAGACTTGTGCCCTTGAGTAGGTCCCAAAGCCACCTGTACCACTTCCATCACCCCAGAACCTAAACACTGACTGAGTCATCTCTGCCACTCTCCCAGCTAAACCCTCACCCTCCTCTTTTGTTTAGAGGTTTTTTTGGTTGTTTTTTTCCTTTGGTCAGGTGAGTTTGCAGCCGAATCAGCGTCAGTTCTGACTCAGCACAGTGACAGGATCATCAGCACCAACACAGCACAGCCAGTGCCTCAGCTGCACACGTTGTCCTAGATCATCTTAAATCAGCTCTGAGCCCATGTCCCAAGTGCACAGTGATTACTGTCTGGCACTATTTATCACAGAGAGTATCACAATGCTTGTGGAACAAGGTCATTATGAGATTTAGATAATGTTTTGTAATTGAATGGGGCTTGTTTGTTTGTTTGCTTTAAAAGATGGTTGTTAAAATAAAAAAAAAAAAGGGGGGGGGGGGGTTATCTATGCTTCTCCTTCAAAACCAAAGGGTTTTTGTTTCCAAAAGATTTAAAAACAAATTTTTCCAGTACCAGCAATCAAAATCCAAACACATTTTCAAGTCCAGGGTAAGACCTAAGGTATTACTAAGGGGTAGTGAGTGGGACCCTCTTTTCCACATGGGTGTAAGAGTTAGGAAAGATATCCAGGCCATGCTGGGTAACAACATGGGCCCTTCACAGCAGCAGTTTGGGAAGATATGGCCCTGCTGGGTAACAACATGGGACCTCCACAGCAGCAGCCCCTAGAAAAACCTTGGCACCATCTGAGAGACATGTGGGACCCGTTCCCAAACACTGTTTCTTTCCTATCTCAAGTATGAGGCATTCAAGGCTACTTTTCTTTTTACCAACCTTCATCTGTTCCTCTCTAATTTTATTTTTTTTTTCTACTTAATTGATGCTTACTGCTTCCTTCAGCAGGTGTTGACAGCAATGTAGCAGATGACACAGGGAAGCCTGAAGTGATGGCACCTCCCTGCTGCCCACAGCCTGAGCCCTGCAGGTCTGAGAGCCCCTGGCTCTGCCCCACAGTCATTGCAGTCAGTGGGAGCCCTGTCAACACCTCCACTGAGCACAGGGTCAGGCTCAGGGAAAAGGTTCCCTTCAAGTGATTCCAGCATTTCTGACCCAGGTCATCACCTGCCATAAAGCAATACACAGGAATGCCAAAGCCTTCCCAACCAACTCCTGGTGGAAAACATGGCCTGGATGAGGCAGCTGACAGCCCAAATCCCTGCAAAAACCCACCCTGGCCCCTGCCTGGCTGGTAGTCCTGACTCCATGATGCATGGATGTGTCAGTAATCCCAGCACAGCTCCCATTCTCATTCAACCTCAATCTATTAAAAAAAAAGAGAAAATAAAATCATGGCCTTCTTTATAAATGATAAAACTCACCCTGAATGAGCCAGTGATGTTTGATGGTGGGAGAAATGCAATCTTGTGTTGGTTTAATGGCTACTACTCTTTTGAGTTTATGGTCTGTTACAGCAGTTTCCACTAAGACTAATTCTCTTATCCTTGAATCATTACAACCATGGCTCACTATCCAGTTTTTATGCCAACATCTGTCTTCCTTGCCAGGTTTTCATTTCTGACACCTCATCAGTCTCTCCTGTGCCTCCCCCACCTTGGTCTGCTCATGTGCTTTCTGCTGTGGTACCTGTGTTTTAGCATCTGTCCCCTCACCTTTTGTGCATGTGTTTCCACTCCATCAACTTCACTGTCAGCAGTTTTGTAGCCTGTTCTTTGCTCCTCTTTTCTCATCTTTATGACCCCTCATCACCACGGAAAATGGAAGCTGTACATTTCTCCTTCCCCCTCAAAGACAAACTCCGTGTGGCAAGACGTGAAAGAAATAAAATGGTCTGTGTAGGAACCTTTCCACAGCCTCTTCTGCTGCCTATGAATCGTTCATGGATTAAGTGTCTAATACCTTTCAAGGTAGTTAGAAATCAAGGAATACAACATTGGATCATCCCAGCAGCTGGTACAGGTAGTACTTGCCCTGTTGCAAAATAACAAATGCAGAAGCTTCAGAGAAAGGGACAGCAAGGAAACCAACTTAGAAGGAGAATTACTTTCTAAATGAGCTAATCCCTTCAGAGATTTTAAAACCAACCAAGACTAAATGAATTTCAGAAATCAAATAGTTCTATTTGATCAACCCAAAGATTATGGTTACATAAAAATAAAAAATTATTATCTTTTAACAATAAAAACATTCAGCCTTTCAAGCACATAAAAATCCTTTTTATTTCTACCTTATCCTACAGACTGGCATCTCATTAATTTTCTCTATGTATTAATGCATGTTCTCCTTCTTCTTGCTCTGTCAAGTTACTCCCTCCTTACCTAGACAGCCCCACCCTTCTGTGATCACCGTGTGCTCATTAACCACGTGTAGAACAAACACAGCGTTCACGGTTCCTGAGTACTAATGATAGGGCACAAAACCACTCTGACAGGTTTTATTCTTTTCTTTTTCTTTTAATCACCCACCCAAATTGTTTCACCGTCAGCACATTCACTGCCTCTACAGAGCCTTCTGCCACGACTGCAAACCTCTTCCCAAGCAGGTACAGTTCACTTACAGCACAAGAGTGTTTCAGACACTCAGATTGCTGCCAGCAGACATCCCTGTTACTCCTGCCATGTGCACTGGGTGACAGGAGTGCTGCCTTACATAACACCTTCCCAAGACTGACACGTCTCCTCTCCATCCTTCACATGCAAAGACTGAATTTCACCTTGCTTCCCACGCTGCTCAGCTTGGTACATAGTATCCTGATTTAACATACTAATATACTTAAAATACTTCACACTTATCTTAGATGTACTCGATTTTTTAACCTTTTCTCATTATGATCACTGTTGGCACTATTTCAACACACGAAATCCATCTCACTTGACCTAAGTTCAAGTTCATGCTTCCCCTTTAGTCTTAAGACTTCTTTGCCTTTGCCTTACAAGTGATTTTATAAAACTTTCCTTTTCCAAGAACATTTCTCATATTGTTTTTGTCTTTTCCATAAGCATTCAAGCAGACTAGAGCAAGAATACATTCCCTTAAAGAATACATTCCCCTAAAGAAAGCATTTAGCATTACCCTTTAATTTACCTGTCTACTGAGACAGCAGGTAAGCCATGCAATGTATCAGAATCACATTTATTATCAATGTCAAAGGCATGTCTCAATCTGCATAATAACTGAGTGGAACAGGAGTATGAAAGAAAACATCTTTGCCAGCAGGATACTCTGTATGTCTCTTTGAAAGCAATTTGGCTGAATGGGAATTAAGAGAAGAGTCGCTCAGTGAGTTCAATTTTTTATTATTATTATTGCAAAAAAACAACACAAGGAAAGGAAAGATGAAATGAAGAAGACCAATTTAGGCTGAGTATCAAATGGCCTAAAAGCAAAATCTCCTCAGATTTGGATGAATCTCTCAGGGGAAGCTGAAAAAGACTCATTCAGTTGAAAAGTTTAGAAAAGAAAAAGTACCAAACACTGGAACATAAGATGTAACAACCATTGTCCCTGCAGCAGCAGGAGGACTGGCATGAATATCTCATTATTTCCAACATAACAGCTTAATGTGTATTTAATGGCAGTGAAAAGCATAGGTGTCATCAATTCCACTCAAAGTCATAATTTATGCAACACATGAAACATTTGCATGAGTACCCAGATCATCATTGGCACAGCAGAAAGAATTCACCAGGCACTTATTCTTCTACCACTGTCCTAATTCAAGCTGCCAAGTCACCAGAGACACAGGGTACAGTAATGGGTCTCCCCAGGCTCTGTACCCCAGCCATCCAGGCTGAGCCTCCATCTCTCAGAGATGAACAAATCACCTCTAAATTTGCTGCTGGCATTGGGGAGCTCAGGGAGGGCTCAGTGTGAATGACCATCACAGCCTGGACTGAACATTATTGTGCCAGAAGCTTATGGCTGTACCAGTTTACGCCAAAAACCCACAGCAACATTCATTCAACTGCTTGTCCCTTTGGTTTGCAGCACAAACACACACCCCTCCTAAATCCAGGGTGCTGAATTACTACAGTCCCTGACGAATCAAGTCAATGACAAAAAGGTTTCTGGAAAGTGACATTGCTAGACATTATTATTTTACTATCTATGTAATCAGAGCACCAAGGAGCCTCAGGCACAGCCAGAGATCCCACTGCTCCAAATGTTGTGCCAGCACAGAAATCTCACAGACCAGCAGACATCTGCATTTGTTTTAAGTGAGGGAACAAAAGAAAACAAGTTGTCAAGGAAGGAGTGGGTAAAGTGCTGCTAAGGAAGGATCCCTTATAGATTGAAAATTAACTACCTGTCAGTACATTAAGCCTTGTGCTTCTCAGACCTCTTGGGTATAAAACAAAAGACCAAGTCTTTAAAGGACTGCAATACCCTCTGACAGGCTGTGCTTCCTTATGGCACAACTTCACCCCTGTCTGAGTCTGCCCAAATCAGTCAATCTCATCGGAAGCTGATTGTTTTTAATGGTAATACACTCAGGTCACTCAAATAGGACTGAATTAGGGTAAATGGCAAAGTTTTGGGATGAAACTATTAACTTCTGTTCTTCCCTTTTGTAAAGCAGTTCATCTGCTATCCTGGTTCTTTTTAAGTGCCTTTTTTTTCCCTCTATCTCCATCCAGACTTGTTTGTAATCACATTTCCTGGGACACACATTTCAGCTTTTTAACCATGTGAGTGAGGGCTATCTGTTTCAAAGAGCATTCAAGTCAAGTAAAACAACATTGTTAGCCTCTCTAAAAGAAAGCAAAAGCACACAGGTCCAGATCCAAAGGGGTACAGGAGCAGGGTTCCAGAGAGAATTTGTATACCTAAAGCCCAATGCAAGATACTCAAAATACCAGCTCTGCACTTTTGATACCACTGCACAGGTTCATCTCTCAGCTTTAACCACCTGCAGAGGTTCATTTTTTTGAAGCAAAGACTTCAGGATGAAAACAGCTCTAGAAGTACCTGTTTCCCTCACTAGCTGAAAAGGGAGATAGGTAATTTAAAGCTGCATAAATTCCTCTCTCTGAGAATGACTAACATTTAGGAAAAACATGCCCTGAGAACGATCAACATTTAGGAGAAACATGCCCAAAACAGACACTGATTTGCCAGACATCACCGCTCCCTACTGCAACATTTCCCACGCTAGACTAGCACTGAACTCCGCTACTTGGAAAACAACAAGGAAATTTTCTAGGCAAAGAGAGAATATTCCCCAGGTCACAAATGCTGTTTCATCACAGAAAGGAGACGTGGTGTTCTGCACCCCCAGCCGAGGAGGTCCCACACTGCAATAGCCTCCAAGCATGGATCAGGACCCTTCACCAGGGCTCCCACCTGGCTGCAGTCACCCACCTCCAACCCACTCTGGGAATGTACAAATTCGTTCTTGCTGAATGGTGCAGCTGCAGGAGGTAAAGTGGGGAAGTTCTGGTCCCAGAGCATCCTCGGATAGGAGGGGATTAGAAGGAAGGCGACTGACCGCTGTTAACCCACTTACAGTCTCTGCTCGCCTGAGCAGAGCTCCGGCCACCCAGACCTGGCTGGGATGGTGATACCCACCCTCCTCTCCTCTACTGCTGGTTTAGAACACAGAAAAGACCCACTTGCTCTTTAACAGCAGCAGAGAGGGTTTCCCTGCATGTAGGAGTAAGGCTGGAAACCTTGGAAAACAGCTTCACGAAGCCCAGGCTCCTTTCCCGGAAAACCTCGGGGGGCACCCGGGGCTGCGCATCCCTGTCCGGCCGCCTCAGCCCCGCATCCCGCAGAGCTGCGCGGAGCGTCCCTGCTCCCAACCCACCGACTCCCTCCAGGTTCGGGTTCCTACAGCAGCAGAGAGCCAGAAAGTTTCTCTCTGTCCCCCATGTCACAGGCACGGCTCAGCCCCGGACACACGGAGCCGACACCGGGAGGGCGAGACAGCTTCACACACCGTCCCTCCCTCGCTCTCTCCACCTTTGCGCTGATTCAACACGGTAATTAGAAAAAAAAACAGCGAGGCCGGTCGAGCCCCCTTCCTTCGGAGGGGACTCCACTATTTCCATGCACAGAAGGGAGCAGCGCCCAGCACGGCCAGGGGGAGCGGGGAGTGCTGTTCTAGGGGAGCCGCTCTCTCTCTCTCTACAGTGATGCTCGGCCGCCCCAGAGCCCCCCCAGCACGGCGGGTCCTTCCCCTCGGGTCTGACCCCTCTGCCACCCCACGGACAGCTCCGGTGGAGCCACAACACCCCCTTGCTGGGATGTCACCCTCCTCCCGAGCCGGTGCGCACCCCCCACCCGCTCTTAGGGATGGGGAAAACCCCAAAGAGAAGGAGAAAGAAGCTCACCTCCTCGCAGGGCGGCAGCTGTAGGGCGGCCGCCTGCCATCCCAGCAGCCAGCAGCAGCACAGCCAGGCGCTGCCCGGGTACCCCCGCTCCGCCCCGGCCCGCCGCATCCTCAGCATCCTCATCGGCAGCAGCATCTCCCTCCTCCCCCGCCGCGGAGCGCCCGCGCACCCCTTCCCGGGGCCGGGGGGGAGCTGGTGGGGATCACCGGCCCCCGCTCCTGCCGGACACCTCCGAGCCCCGGCCGCGGGCTGCCCCTGGCCCTGCGCCCCGCCTGCAGCCGGGCATAACCCCGCGGCTGTCGGACACCCGGCCCCGCCGCCCGCCCCGGCACCGCCAGAGCCGGGAGGAGGGGCCGGCAGCGGGGGGAGAGGAGGAGGAGCGGCAGGGGAGGAAGGCTGGCAGCGCAGGCGCACGCTGCCGAGCCTGGTCCAGCCCCGGCGTGGCGATAAGAGCGCGGAGCATCCTCCGCCTGCGGCTCGCCAGCCCCAAAAGCTCCGAAACCCGCAGGCACCGGCGGCAGCTGCCGGGGAGCAGGGCAGCACCCCCAGACTGGAACCTCTGGTTTCGTTGGGCACCGGGACGGGAGCGGCGCTGCGGCATGGAATCCCTCCTTCCCCAGCCCTGCCGTGGGGTGCTGGCCTGCATCCCCCGCCTGGCTCCCCATCCCTGTCCGGGGCAGCGCCGGGCGGCGCGGGGAGCCCGGAGCCATCTCCCTGCTCCTCGGGCCCTGAGGATGCCCCGTGTCCCCCCATCAGGGCGGGATCCCGGCAGGCGGGATGTGCCCTGCACCGCTCAGCTCCCGGCCAGAGCAGGGCAGCGACCTGCTCGGTGAGATGGGAAAGCGCCTTATTTGCGGCCTGACCCAAATTACTCTTATCCCGCAGAATTATGCAGATTTCTCCCTCGGTGGTTGCCTTTCAGTCCGAATTTTGTCTCCTGTTCCCCAGCAATGTCCAGCTACTCATTCCTAATACAGTGTGTGACTGCCTCAGGCACCGATCGTCCTCTGCCTCTGGCATCTCTGGGGTTGCAGTTCACTTTCCTGATCCCTCCTGGGTCTTTTTTTTTTGCCTCCTCCTATCTAGCAAACCCCAGCATGGGCTTCCCATGGCTGGCACAAGATGTTCCTGTGCTTGATCCACTTTTCAGACTCCAGTACATAGCCACATAGCCCTTTTTAAGTTTTTTTCCTTTTCTTTCAATTCATGGAGTGGCTCTCTTTTTGGTAATTATACTGCAGTTCCTGCTCACCGTGATTGAGGTTTGACTCGGCTTTTATTCACCTCATGAAAAGAGATGTGGGGTATAAGGGCAGAGTCAGATCTTCTCGTCATGCAAGCCCTCTGTCCATCCCTGGCTGGTGTCATTGCTGTGATCATACACTAACACGAAAATGGTTCAGTTTGCTCATTTTATGTCATTTGAGACCCTTGCTGGAGCAGTCAGGAAGGGAGCTCTGTGATGCTCTGCTAACAGAGACAAGTTTGCAATTTCCCTTTGTTCTTGTAGAGAGCCTTGCTCTGATTTTAGCTCCGGCTGGAGGAAGGAAAGTGGGTTATGGTGCTTCCATCAAAGGCCCCATTGCTCACCAGGGTGCCAAACAAAGCACCTTGTGTAATCAGTTACATGAAAAAAATAAAATTATCTTTCCAGAAAAAGCGGAAAACAGGATAGAAACCCTGCTGCTGCTGCTGCTTTATGTTTTGTGTTTTCTGCACTGGGTAGGTCACAAGCTTGGTTCCAAGGATTTGTTGCCCACCTTAACTGCAAGATAAAATCCAGTGTCTCAGGAGCACTGATTTCAGCTGGAAAAGTTGAAATAAAATAAAACAAAACACACAAAACTGCAGGCACTCTCAGGCATGCAGCAAGGGACACTCTGGAAGTAAATGGGAAAAAATATACTGGTGGGATACAATGTGCCTTTCATGCAAGGAAAATGGGTACAAGGCCAGCTTGCAGAAAAGTGCACTTCTTGCTGCAGGTGCTGACCTCAAGTAAGAATTCAGAGTGGGAAGCAGATCTGGGGGGCTGCTGGCAGAATTGCTCTCTGCAGTGTGGGGTTACTGCTGCTGATTCCCAGGGACCCTACAGGAGGCAACAGGGCCAGCAGGAGTCATTTCAGGTGAGCAGAACTTCCATACAGCCCAGGGAGGGGTGAGAAAATGGAGTACCAGAGTGTGCTTCGTCAGCTGCTCTGTCACCCTTCTGCATCACTAAATTATTTAACCTTGAAACTCAGAGAGGGGTGCCGTCAATTTACAAATAAAAGGCTACATACTCTTCAGGACTGTATGATACTGTTTTTTACTTTCCTCTGTGGGACTTGCTGTCTTCCTAGCAAGAAAAATCACTAGGATCTGTGATTTTTTTTTTTTTTTTTTTTTTGTCTTAATGTTTCTAAATGACACCAGGTCCAGAAATTACTCAATCTTTAAAAGCAATATCATCACTTTGGTTGTTGTGCTATTTGAAGAGGATCTGAAATGCCCATGTTATTAAATCCTGAAGATCTTTCCTGAAAGCAGGATGGCAAAAATTCTGCAGTGCATAGTAAGCATGTAGCCAGCAGAAAATAAAAAGTATACTGTTTAAAAAATTAATGAGCTTAGATAGACATTAACAAAGGAAGTAGAGAAAAGCAGTGTGGGATTTGAGACATATTGTGTAACTTTAATGTAAAAAAAAGTAGCACCTATATATAAGGCAGCAGAGATAAAGGAGTTTTAAATCTAGTAAGAACAGATAGCAGGGCATGAAACAGGGTTTCGAGATCTGTATCTGAAATCTTGACCTAATATTTTGAGTCAAGTGAGGAGATACAGAAGTAATTCAGAAGATTTATGCAATCTCACTTATGAACAATTGTCCAGCTCAACTACATTAAAGTAAAAAAAGGGGAAAAAGCAAAGTAATGAGTAATAATTTATACTGTAGTGTGTTTCAAGCTACATCTCCCCTATTGCCTGAATTTTATTGTGCATCAGCCTGATATAAGTTAAAGATGTAAAAGTGTACCTTTATACTGCTATTCTAAGTTGTGCCCAGAAAAAAAAAAAAAAAAAAAAAAAAAAAAAAAAAAAAAAAAAACAACCCAGCTTGCAGGCATTTAGGATCCAGATCCATAAACAGTTCTTCCTGACACTATCAAGA
This sequence comes from Zosterops lateralis, assembly GCF_965231275.1. Lineage (NCBI taxonomy): Eukaryota > Metazoa > Chordata > Aves > Passeriformes > Zosteropidae > Zosterops > Zosterops lateralis. The sequence continues at coordinate 66,665,296 of NC_139765.1, forward strand.
TGCTGAAAGTTAATCATGGACTTTTATGTTTGCAAAGCTCAAGCCACGGGTTTCCCCAGTAGCCACTGAGCTGGGGCAGGGAAAGAGCCATATGTCACCAGTGTTAATGACACCAAGTGAAAGGGAAAATTAAATGGCTGCCAGCTACTGTTTGGATGGCAGCAATTAGTAACTGCATTTGGGATTAGTCAGGTCTGTAGGCTGACAGTGGCTTTTGTGGGAATACATCACACAGTAAATGAAGCTATTAACCCTTTCCTGCTCTGCCTGTTCCTGGTGAAATCGCCTTCAAAACCTTGTCTGCACATACATTTCACTGCAGCTTTTGGAAAAGCTAACCAACATAAAGCAATTTCATGGAGTTTCTTTGCTGAAACTAATTTCCTAACACTGCTGACTATCCATGGTTAAATTTTGTGATTGCTCTACAACAGTAACTGCTTTCCCACAGGAGGTAACATTCTTTTAGCTTGCTAATAGGTCCATCTGTGGGCTCTACTGCAGTATGTACTGCTCAGACTTCTTTTTCTTGTGAACCATATATTTTTCCCATATAACCTGGTCATCTGTGTACTTTCCATGAGGGAATACTTCATCTGAGACAAAAATTAACACCCTTTCAAAACATTGTGTCATCCTGGTGCTTTACTGAGTGCAGTTCAAGAAAGCCTTAAAATACGTGTTTGCTCCTAGAAACGTTCTTACTCTTGGAGTGCCAAACTTTTCAAGTTCTTTGGAAATTCAAGATACATAGCAATACTAAAAGAATGTTTATACCCAGGCCTCTGGTTCAGCTCTGACCTACTTAGACATCACTTATACTTTCAAGTCATTCAAGGACCATTGTGACTCCTTCCTAGGATAATCTGGACAACCCAGCAGAGAAAGCTGATGTGATGGCCAAGCAGTCACTGTGAAAAATGGGTGGCATTTGCAGTGACATCTCTCTCAGGTTCTCCTGTAGCCTGTGGAAGAGCCCAATTCTGGGATTCACCTCACTTTACTTTGTCACCCACAGCTGGTAGAGCTTTGGGAGTGCTATTCACCCTCCCCTAAAAAATAAGTTACAAACATATCAGAAGCCTTTTTCTAAAGGGTATTTGACACCATCCAGAGCTGAAAGTAAGGTAGCCTTCATGAGACATTGTTTTTATCATCTATTTGAAGAGTCAAATGTCTTTTCTCTCTATTAATTGTACAGGTAGTTCTGATATAGATACCTATATATGGTGCAATGCAAACTAAATAATTTTCTGCTGTCTAGTGAGTGTCCTCTTTAAACAATGTTCACCTCCTCCAGCTTTGGGGTTGTATTAACTGGTACCTGTCTGACTGGCTTATACTCTACCCTCAGTCCCACCTGCATCCAAACCAGAGCCCAGCACAGGGAAAGTGATGTGGCCCAGGGGTTGCTGGGCTGTGTGATGCAATTGTGAAGCTTCATCACATAGCTGTGGCCTCCTGATGTAAACCCACACCTGGAAAACAAGGAAACAAAGCTTTCTGGATAGAGAAAAGCCAGGATCAGCTTGTACTGCCTTTTCATAATTCCCACTCCTGTGTGTAACATTCAGGATTTACTCCTTTCCTTCCTTTACTCCTCAATGCTGTATTTTTGTCTCTCCTCCCTAGAGAGGTTTAGAGTGCCTGTATTTTGCTTTTCTAGCAAACCTCATCTTCTGAATCCACTTTAAACCTCTTGGAGCCTTCCATTTGTGATTTCTTTGTTCATCCTTTCTCTCATTGTGACTTTAGTTGAATTTTCCTGTAAATCTTGCTCTCAGCTTGGCACTAGAACAGCTCCTTGAATACAATTTAATATGAGCTGTGCAAAGGTTAGACATAAAAGACCCAAAGCACTTCTGCACCATTTCTATCTAGAGGCCTGGAGAAGAGATATGTTAGAGACATAATCTGCCTTGCTTGAATCTGAATCAGAAGAATTCAGCTGTAAGAAAGGAATTTCTCTTCTTTTGAGATAGCCACATGATTTGATAGCTTTCTTTGCTTTCTAAACTAAGAGGAAAATATTAATTTTCAGTTTTATATGTATAGACCATCTGATTCTCCTCCCTATCATATATAGGATAAAAACAGATGATCACTGCATTAAAAATCAGTTAGCATGCTTGTTTTGACTAAGAAGGAATAGCAAGGGTAAATATTTCCAAGACAACTGGGGACAGGCAGCAGGATCAGCATCCAAAACCTTTTACTGCTGCTATTAGGGTTTCTTAGCCATTCATCCACAGGCATCTTTTCCCAGCAGACTTATTTGTCTGCTGTCAGGGAGCAAGAGGGTTTAGAGTAATGATGATTCTCCTGACTCTGTGTGCAAAATCAAGCCTTGTTAGAGGAACTCTCAGGGACCTATGGTGACATGGTTATGCCCAAAGAGAACATGCCATATGGGGGGTGGGAGTTGGGGCTGGGTGAGCAATCTGAAAAGTAATGCAGTGTAAACTATTAGAAAGCAAAAATCTGTGTGTTCTGCCTGTGTTGATTTGGTGTGTGAACTCGGTCAGGAGGAATGACACGGACTGAATTGCTTTCTGCAGAGGAAAACAGTTGCTTGGTGTAACTTTGTCTTCATCTCAAGAGTGATGCCAGGTATATTAAGGCTAATCATGTCCACTCTAGGCTGGCAAGGACTTTGCAGATGCACTCTTGGCTCTAGGAAAGAGCAGAAGGCAGAGCAGCCCCACTCAGTGCTGCATTTCTGAGCAAGGAGTCCCTGTGTTGGCCAGCTTCTCCAATCACCATTTGTACCTCGTAGCAAAGTGTCAGGGGCCACTGTCCCACAGCGTAGTGAGGAAAACTCCCTCTCCCACTTACCCTATCAGAAACATCTTACTTTTCAAGGAGAAGAAAAATCAAAACATCACAACTGGCTTTCACACAGTATGAACAGACGACCTTTAAAGGTCCCTTCCAACCCAAACCATTTTATGGTTTTATGATACTCTTCTCTAGAAGGAAACAGGGCTCATATTTTCTATTGACCTGTCTGATCTTGATGGAAGTCTTGTGAGTAAAACCTTAAAACTTTAACACTGCATTTTCGATGGTCTCTCAAAGGTCTTTCTGCTTCCCCTGAATCAATGACAATATCTCCTCTCTCTTCAAAAGCTTCAAAGAAAACAATACCAGGCATTTTCAGGGACATTGATGGGAGCCATCCTGAGCCAACATTAAAATGCTTTGAAAGTCCCACCTGTTTGATAAACGGGGATTTTTGTAGCTGGGACATATTTTATCACCTTATTATTGCTGTGGTTGGTAGCAAAAATGAATTGAGCTGACACTGCTGATAGCACTGACACGTGCAATGGCAGCAAATTACTGCAATGCAATATTAACAACAGTATGGATTTTCTGCTCCCAAGAGAGCCTTTGTAAACTTCCAAAACCCACTTTTTCCAAACAAAAAAGCACACAACTAAATGTCAGAGATTGTAACAAAGTCATTTTAGTAGAAGCCAGAGGTGCAATTCATCATGTGACAAGACTGACTCCGATGTCACATATCTGGGTGTTACATTGTGCTGGCCCTATGCAGGCACGTGATAGAAATATGACTTTTCAAGGTGACTTCAAGGAGATGCTGTGAGTAGCTGTAAGGAGGCTGAAGGAGCAACACACAAAATTCACTCAATTCCTAATCACAGAATCATGGAATGGTTTGGGTTGGAAAGATCACCCCCAGTTCCAGCCCCCTGCCATGGGCAGGGATCTCACCCACTAGATTGAGCTGCTCCTGTGGGTAAGGATTGATGTAAGGCAAAGCAGGGCATGTGCTGTTAGATGATTTTGCAGCTATAACAGGGAAAGCTTAAAATGCTCAGTGCTCTTAGCAACTTTCTTGCCATCTGGGAGCCTTTTGTGTCCATCCTCAGCAGCCCTGGAAGCAATAAACATCCTCAAATGTGTGTGCTAATGCAAAAACCTTCGTAACAAGCTCCTCTTCTCTGTGCTGCTTATTGCAATTAGATGAGCACATCCAACTGTCACATGCATCATCTGTTTGAGAAGTTATTTTATCCTGACACGGTGACAGTCACTGTTCAGGCTGTGGCTCAGCTCTGGATGAGTCACGGTGCATTTACCCAGTGCATCAGGCTGGATTATGATTAATTTCTGAAAACAATTTCTGCAGCCGTTCAGGTGCCGCAGGCAGATGCCTGTGTGCTCGGAAATAAACACTGCGTAAACTCTTTGCCTGTCTTGCTGAGTTTACAGCCTCCCTCTCCTAAAACTCCCACGTGTTTTCATTCATTAGACCCTTTAGCTCACTCTGTTGATCTTCATGGAAAAAGAACAAGGTTTGGGGACAAGCCCACCAGAGAAGCAACACCCTCCATCCTGAGGGCTTTTACCCCTTGCCTAGAGGGAGGACCACTTGTGTGGGGAAAAGGATGCACAGATCTGGAGGACAGCTGGGTTTGCATGGTTTTCTGCAGGAGGAGAGAGCAGAACATTTCAGATAGCCCTGTCCCTGCTCCAAGAGATGCCTCAGAATTAGCCTTGCTCGCTCCCTGCATGATTTCAGGGTGAATTGTCTCTTAAAGCAGGTGCTCTGAGTCCTATAAAGAGTATTATAGCCTCTTTAGGAGTATAGCCTGTTTCCCTCACAAGGAATATTCACAAGGAACATGGCAGTATTTGAACAGGAAATATATACCTTTCTCTGCACGTTTGCTTCTCCAACTCCCTCAGGATGATGTTGTTTTGACACAAAGTCTCAGTTTGATTTGCTCCACAAAATTACTGATTGCTCTGTCAGCACCTTTAAATTTGGTAACACACCGCAGCCTTCAAAATCCACAAAGGAAAATTTGCAATTTAAGGGGTGAGGTGATTTGTTATAAATAGCTCACTGCATTAACATCCTAGTGTTCAAGTGGCACTAAGCTAAGTAGAATACTTGTACATGTAGTTTTTATGCTTTATTAATTGTTCCCTCATGAATTTGCTTTCCTTGCTGGGATTATGCTGGTGTCTGAATTTCTCCCCCTCTTTAAAACTATTGCTTAACTTACGACCTTACCCAAAGCTAGTAAATAATTCCATTTTCCCCAACATCTTTCCCAATGCCCCCTTTCCCTACAAACTCACCTGAAAGAAAATGTTTTGAATTAAAAGCACATCTCACATCTATGAGGCACTCTGGTTCATCTTAAACCCAGCTCTCTGAACAGAGATTCCACTCATGTGCCAACCCACTGCTTATGAAGATGCAGAACAGCACAGCAGGGGTGAGTCCCTGAGAGAGAGCTGAGTGTGGTGGTAAAACAAGAGCTCCAGGGATGTGTTCCCACTCATATCTCTGCCACTGACTCATCCCAGACAAAATTTATCCTTTTGCAGGACATCACCTCAAAACTTACACCTTAGTTAAAGGCTTACTCTGCCTTCTGTTGTCTCAGGGAAGCCACTTTTTATTTCTTTATTTCAATGACTTGCTCTATAAATTAGTATTTATTCAGCCTTTGAGATGTTTGGATGAAAAGGACTTACAGCAGGACAGGAGGAGTTTCTCTGCCAGCTGATTATGGCAAAAAAGTGGCAAGTGGAATGCAAATCTCCTTGATCCAAGCTTCTATAGAACTATGGATGCTCATGCTGGAACATTTGTCTGCTTGTCCTTGGCACATGGATGCTCATTGCAGCCTAGACCTGCCCAAGAAGAGGTAGAGGATGATCCATGAGGAGCCTGATCTTGGCACAATTAATTAAAGGGGGTTTAGCCAGGCCTCCAGGACCATGAGGAGGATCAGACATCTCAGGATGGGACCAAAACAGCCCATCCAAGACCAAAAAGATGACAGATCTCTTCTCCTGCTGAAGGATGGAAAGATTTGTTTAAACACCTCATGAAACTATGTATTAACTCATCCCTAGATATTACTGAGAAATAGTGAAGGTGAGGGCAAGGTGAATCTCTAGTACCTCTGGCTGTAAAAAAATACAAACACCAACGTCATTAGAAACCCACAGACCTGCAAGAGATCAGAGGGAGCGAATTTGAAATTAACTCTGCAAACAGAGTAGTGTGTTTGAATAAACCTCTAAAAATGGGCTTTACCATGGAGGTAAGGTAGAATGTCAGCCTGAGGTTAAAAGCTTTGTCAAAGCAATCTCTGCTTTAAGACTTAAAGTGACCCTTGATATTTATCAGAGTAATGAAATTACAGCCCTTTTCAAAAGGCTGATGAGAGGCTGTACTCAGCCCACCCGTCATAACAACTGGCTGGCTTTGCTGCAGCTGAACAATTTGCTTCTTTATCACTTTTCCACATGCAGAAACAAATCCTGCAGACTAAATATTCTTGTTTCAGGCAGATTTCTGCCAAACTTCAGAGTTAATTAAATACGGACATATATTTAGGCAGATATAGATATCAATACTGATATATAGATATAGGTATAGATATGGATATTTATTTTATATTCTTATTTGATTTTTATATATCTAGTATCTAATGTAATACCTAGATAGATAGAGATGGAGATAGAGATAGATAGATGTAGATATAGATATAGATGTAGATATAGATTATATAGATATAGATATAGATATAGATATAGATATAGATATAGATATAGATATAGATATTTCTGGTGACTGAAGTGGCCAAACAGGACACCCAGCTGAGCCCCAAATGCTCCAGATGACCTGACAGGCAAAGATGCTGCAGGGACACACACAGCTGGACAGAGGCAGATGTCACTCCACAGGCACAGCAATGCACTGCCCAGCTGGATGTGCAGGCTGCTGCCCTGCTGGTTATCCATGGATGCCTGAGGCTGATGGAAAACAGGGCTTTAATTTGCTGGACACAAGACAAACACAGAGAGAAAAACTCCCCTGTGAAGCCAAGACACAAATGAGTCCTATGTCACAAACATCACATGAGTAAACTATAATTTCTTTCCAGATGCAAACTTCCCTGTCTAGTCAATGAAGATATCTTATACTGCCAAGTACCTTCCCTTTTCTTTCCAGAAAATCACTGCAAAACATTCAAAATTTGGAAGAAAAGGAGAACCAACAACATACCTTTGTCCCTGAGAGTGAGGTAAAATTTAGACATTTTGTGAGCACTTGTGTAAGATGAATTGGGTCCTTCATCCTGTTCCAGTTGCAGCTGACCTCTCTACATAGGTGCCAACATGAGCTGGTTTTTTTTCCAAAAAGCTGCTTCCCATGGGTACCCCTTTGTGTGTCTCCAGCAAACATAGGCAAATGGGATTCCATGAATAAAACATCAACCAAAATCAAGTTTTCTGAAGGCAGTGGAAGCACACAGGGTCAAGAATCGTTCAAATCCTGAAGGTTTAAAAGTAGCACAGCCATTGTGAAGTCTGATTCCACTTTTTGTCACCCAACATGCTCAGGGTTTTGTGCTGATGGACTGCAAGCCTGGCTCAGGCCAGCTGACCAGGACCTTCTCCACCTGTAATACATTCACCTTTTCAAACATCCCATTGCCAGCACAGAGGAAACTGTAAGGTATCACTTTAAAACTAATAACTGATTTAATATTTTTTATTTCATTAAGTGATGCTCATTTTACTCTTACCTTAAAGCTTTCTTACTCATTTCAGAGATTTAAAAACTTCTTGGCAGAGTGACAGCCAAGGAAGAGCAACAATAAAACAGTCAGCCTGCTGTGCCAAACATCCTGAAGTGGTGTCAGGAATTCCCAAAGCTGACAATTGAGTTTGTGGAGAAGGGATTCTCACTTGCAAACATCAACCAAAGCTGCTGTAATATCCAACAAGACTGTGTGGGGAGAGGTTGTGAGGTCTCCACACAATTGTAGCGCTGAGTTTATAGCATATATTTAGTAAGTGAGCTAAGAATAAGTGTGTTTTGTACCAACTGCAGTTTTGATGGAAAAAGATTGTGGGATGATTGTTATCTATTGAATTATTGAAGGATTTTGTCCTGTTACATTGATTTGCTAAAAATAGCCTAAAGCTCTCTCTGATTTTTAAGGTGGAGCTGTTGGAGTATCAAACATTTCAGAGCCATCTGCTGTGCATTTGGATTTACATGGCTTATTTCAGACAGCTACACTAAAATAGGATGAATGACATCCAACAGACACCTATTTCTTTGTGGCTAGGATAGTCCTGGGAGCTTGCTGAAATCCAGATATCTGTGCTGTAGACACACCTTTGCTCAGGGCATCCCAAACCAGCTGCCTTCAGAGAATAGTTAAGAATCACTGACATCGCTAAGAATATTTCCACTTGTTCCAATGAGGATTAAAAGTGACCCTACGAAGCTCCTACAAGGCATTTAAATGATCCAAGCCCATATCAAGTCTGTTGTTTTCACCAAGACTGTATCCAAACATGAGGATATTTCTCCATGCACAAGGGTGCACAAGTAACAGCAGGGATTGATTATTCACAGTTGGTAAAGCTCAACTGCCCTGGTTGGAATTCCTTATTCTCAAAAACTATAAAACCCCACAGTTGTCTCCACAAGGAAATTTTAAGTGCTTTACATCTTTCACTGTGCTTTGATTTTTGGACAAGAAAAAGGGCATTTCTTTATTTTTTTTTTTTTTTCTTTTTTTTTTGCAGGGTGGGTGCAGAATCATGCAGTTATAATGTACAATTTCTATTAAAATAACATGCCCTGATTGGCATGATACCATTATGCAGGATAACTGAAAGCCCTTCCTAATCTTAGAAAGACAGGTCTGGAATCAATGTCCAGGGAAGGAACCTCATCCACATTCCAGGCACTGAAACTCGTGGCCTCGTGCAGCAGTTCTGGGAGCTGCTTTTATGAAGGTCATTATCTTTCTTAACCTCTATGCAAAATTCATAGTGCTGAGAGCCAGGATTCACTTTCCATCAGTCATGGTAATAGTCTGACACTCCTGAAGTCCTTATTATCCCATACAGCAAAGTTTATATATATATTTGTATTCACTTTTCTTTTTGATTTAGACCAGACAGGACAAATTCTGGCTTATAGAACGAGTTCTGCCTGCTTAATTCATAAAATCATCCCCTGAAAATCCACTTTTGCCACCCAAAGAAGATCTGCTTTTAATCACATCATTAGGAGAATCACCTCTCAGATCTGCTGTAATGCAGAACTGCCCTGGATTGCCTCAGAGAGTAGCTTGGGACAGAAAATAGCATAAACTGCTCTCTTAGTCTTCACTTGGAGCCTAATAACAACATTTCTTCATCAAATAGAGTCAAACCTGCAGATTTACAGAGTAAATTACTTGTAATTTTGGGGCAAGGAATAAATAGACAAAGAAGCAGCAAAGTTGATGGACAGGGAGCAATGTCCCGCTTGTGTTTGTTTGATAAGTGACTGTTTTTCAGGAGGAAAATACAGGAATATTTATCTGAGACCCGTTCACAGCTGATTACATGGGCAGAGCTTTAAATTTGGGTGGAGCCCCACCACTGTTTTCATGGGAGTTTTCAGATGTTATTACAGGTTATTATTACAATTATAAGAGAAAGGACTACAGTGTGACCTGACACCTGGGATTTGCTTCCAAGCTAATCCCTATCAATAGTGATGCTTAAGGACTTTCATCATTTCCTGTTCAAATTTTATTGCCAGAGGAACATTGCTGCACAAAAAGATATAAATAATGTTTACATGCTTAAGTTTTATTCATGGAGGATCTGGGGCTTCCAAATCCTCTTTTGGAAAGTGCAATAAGGAGCGATATAGGGATGGAGAATTTACCTCATTAGGAAAAGTTGCATGTATCATGCTAGCTTTTTATGTATATGGGCTTTTTGGTTTTGAGAATTACATAAGAATTCACATGAATAGTATTCCCCTTGGATAAAACTGAGAGAAAGGAAGTTTCAATGCTGTCATACAGTAAAATACCATCTGCTTCTATTTAAGAAATCCACGATAATGGAACCCAAAACACTTTGATCAGATGTTTAATGTGAGTTTTGAATTAGTATTCCAGATCAGCCTCGTAAAAAGTTGGCAGCTCCAAAATTGCTTCTCAGCTCTTTTCCATGACGACCAAGAAAGAAAAAACAATATTTCATTCTCTGAGAACAATAAAAACAGACTTCCCCACAAATCTGATGCGTTTGTTACAGCACAGAAGAAAACCCTGACGTGTACTCAGACTGTGTGCAGTTAGAAACAGCAGATTTGGGTCAGACTGAATGAAATGGCTCTTACTCTGAATTGTCTAATTACAGAGCACTTAAGAGCCTTTTTCTGTATATGTAAATGGGACTTTAATATTCCAACATACTAAGATTGCAGAGTGAATACCTCACAAAATGAAGATTGAGTAGAACAGTAAAATGGCAGAAAGATGCCTCTCCTACTCCCAAAGGTTAGGAACCTCAGAAACAATTTCATGCATGTCAAAAAAAATATCTATGCCTGACTACAGAGACATCACATGACCTTGTAGGAATCTCTTTAATCATGGTAGGGAATGGAACAAGAGGCTGAGGGGAGACCTCATAATGGTCTTCAACATCTTCATGCAGAGAAGCAGAGAGGCAGGCACTGATCTCTTCTCTGGTGACCAGTGGCAGGTCCTGAGGCAATCACCTTAAGTTGTGTCAGGGGAGGCTTAGGCTGGATATCAGGAAAAGTTTCTTCACCCAGAGGGTGGTTGGGCACTGGAACAGGCTCCTCAGGGAAGTGATCACAGCACTGAGCCTGGCAGAGTTCAAGAAGCATTTGGACAACAGGGCCAGGCATCTCAGGCACAGGGTGTGATTCTTGGGGTGTTCTGTGCAGGGCCAGGAGTTGGACTCAATGATCCTTGTGTGCCCCTTCCAGCTCAGGATATTCTGTGATCCTATGAGTTCCTAATGTGATGCTCATGAGCTTGCCAAAGTCAAAAATTCCTCTCCAGCTGCTACAGCATTTAATACACAGATGTCAGAATATCAAAGATCAGACCACTCTAGGTTTATTACAATTATTTCTGACTTTCCTGTTTAATTTGCATATTTGAGACTCAGTATTGCCCACTTTGCAGCTTCTTTGTACAGGAAAAATTACCCAAGGTGTGCATACCAGTGAACTGAGGTGCCTGGATGGGAGACACCTGTACCTTTACCAAGACAAAGCTGAGCAGATGTAATCATTAGGAGATTTTTAGGAATGTCATATTTCCTGGGAAATATACCTTTGGGTTCCCCAAAACACAAAATTCCTTCATGTAAAAGCCTCAAGGAGCAAACAGAAAATGCTGAGGTTATTTCAGTCTATAAATGACTGCAGCCTCATGAAGACAAACTCACTCTTTTCCTTTGCACCAGCTGCAGAATTGCTTCCAAATCTGCCTAGAATCTAATAAATCATTCACATCACCTTTTCTTTTAATGGATGAATATTCATGGCGAAGGTTTGCAATTATAATTTGTAGGATGCTAAATTTCTGGAAAATTTGCACAGAAATAACCGATTCCTTTTTTAATTTTAATGATTACACATCTTTAAGACACTTGTTGAAGCTGCCTATAGGAATTCAGACGAGTACTGCCAGTTAATGAAACTCAAAGTATGCAGAGTGTATTGCCAATAAAGACACAGGTGAAAGCTTTGATGGAAGAAGTCTGTCGCAGTTCCCTTACTTATTTTTATCTTTCCTTTTGGATGTCCACAAAAACTTGTGCAACTGAAGTTTGGAAACAGGAGGAGATGAATTGTCATCTCTGGTTTTCCCATGTGCCTTACAGGCACTCCTGGCTGTGGAAGCTCTCACTCATTTGGCAAAATAAAGCCTGAGCTGTTTTCTCCTCTAGGAATAAAGCACAAAGCTGAACACCATGACAGAAAGAGCTTCACACCAGGCATGAAATTACTCTTTGGTATCACAGCTAATCTGTGTAGAGGGAGCAGCTGTTCAAAGAGCAATTCTGCCCATCTTGGCTCACTGGAGTATGGATGATGGGAGCTGGGTGCCTCAGTCCTGTGCAGATGAGATCTCCAGTGGCTCTGCAGGCAACCTACAGCTCCCTCGAGGCCAGCTCTGCCTCAGCCCTGCAAAAATTAGTGGGGATGCACAGCATTGATTCTGACCCTCTGATACAACCATCCTGAGGAACTCACCTGTTCCCATATTGTTCCTATGCAGTCTTATTTAACTGCAATTACATTTATTATACTGGAAACTTTCTCATTAAAAATTTAAACAATGTTGTGGCAAAAAAAAAGCACACGTGCTTTTATTCCAGGCTGCTTTCTAAATATCAGATCTGCTTTCAGAACTGAAGTAACACAGGGATTGTCATGTCAGCAATTTTCTGAAGGCTAGGTACTAAGATTTTATTAATATTTTGACTCTGTAAAACATCCCAATAGTATTAAAACACTCATGAGACTTAAACACAAGTAGCAAGGGAATTTTCCTCCATTTATCCAATATTGTACTTTCAAGTGTGTCAGGGCTGTTGCAGGGTCCAGATGGCTTGTACTCAAAGATCAGGTTCAAACTCAAACTTGCCCTTTTCTTTCCCCTTCTTTCCCTCCACCTCCCTTCTCCTTCCTTCCAAATCCCAAATACTCTAAATAGGATACAAGCACCTGGACCGTAATTGTGGGTTCACTTCAGGGTTTGACAGAGAATTGAACTATTTTGTCTCCTGGCAATAGAGTGACAATTCAGTTTTTGTTTGTTTTACACTGCTGTGTACTGACCCCATCTCCCCCCTTTGAACCAGCCCTGCCCAACCCAGGCAGCACCCACAGCACGGCTCAGACAAACCAGGAAGGGAGGAAAAGGCAAGGCAAGGGAGGGCAGGGCAAGGCAAGGCAAGGCAAGGCAAGGCAAGGCAAGGCAAGGCAAGGCAAGGCAAGGCAAGGCAAGGCAAGGGGGCATCATAAAATTAACACTCAGCAGCATCCAGCTGGCCTGGAAAGTGTTTTTTAATGCATGAAACTTTGGAATTTTAAAGGAAGATGACACACTGCTACAAAAGCGGCTTTCAGGAGCTCATGACTATCTTTGTTACAGATTCACCTGAAAAAAAGTATTATTTTCAAGAGAACTTCCTTTCTGGATGTGCCCAGGAAACAGAAACAAAATTTCTGTCCTTTAGGCAGCAGGTAGGACTGGGTATGGGCCAGGATTGTTTGTGCCTGGTAAAGAGAGGCAACTGTGAGGGAAAGACTGCCAGGGCAGAAATTAGCAGGGTGTAGACAAAGTACTAAAGAGGCTTTGTGACTCCTTATATCCCTTTTCTTTTTTTCTTGACTATTTAATACTTTTCTGAAACCCTGCACTGACAGCACATTAAACTGTTTAGCTGTTAATTGTTTATTCACTGGACAAATGTATTGACTTAATATGTCCTAAGTCAAACAATGGGCTGTCTGGAGGAAAAAAAGATCCAGCAGATCTCCTCAGATCTATTGAAGAAAATGGAAATGCACAACTATATTCTAGCAAGGACGTTCCTGATGAGGTTCATTTCCCTATGTACAATTAACAAAATTCTGATTAAAAAGGAGTGCCTTTCTCCAGAAATCACAGCTCTTCAAGTTAATTCTGACTCAGCAGGGAGATTCTTTCCTTTATCAAGATGATCATCACTTCATTCAGTGCAAGGGAGCTGCAGTGCTGAGTGTTCCCAATTCCTAATATCCATAAAATATGTATGTGTAATGGTTTGTGCCTTTTCACAGAATATTTATAGGCTGAGACTGTTAGCTCAGCCATTGACAGGTATTTTCTGAGGTTATGAAATGGTGGAAGCAAAATGCAGGCACCTGAACCCCCCAATCCAATCTGCAACTGAAAAAAAATTAGACACATAATTAATCTAAGTAAGTGTGGAGAGTGCAGCTTGTAGCAAGAGGGAAAAGATACCCCTTTTCCTTCATTTATTAAAAGAATGTTAAAAGGTGCTTTGTTCACAGGTGCCTTGTTCACAGCTTGTACAAGAAACATATTTTGGATTCTAGATGGTTCCCTCTCCCTGCCAAAAAAAGATATAATGAGAATTATATCCAGCTGCAAACTGATGCTAAATAATTTCATATTTAAAAAAAGATAAGGCATAGAATGGTAACAGGAAAGGCAAGTCATGCAACAACATGTATAGAGTTGTGTGGGTTATATATTACCAGAAATCTTTAAATCATGGTCAGATATTATTCTGAAAGGACCACTAGAGCTGAAACAGAATTTCCCATTCCATGAAGAAATTACTGTGTGGGATTTGGAGGTCTGTGCTATACAAGAGGTGAGCTGGTTAGAGGTGAATATCAACATCCACTTTAAAAATCAAGAAATTCTTTCTCTCTGACCATCTCTCTGAGCTCTGTGGAAAGGGGGAAGTTAAAAACTTCCCCTTTCCACAGAGCTCAGAGAGATGGGAAGATAAAACCACCATAACAGAAAAAGACCAAACAAGAGCCAAGGCAAACAGCAGCTGGCTCAACAAATCCGAATTTCAGGTAATGGTCACGATCAACATGCTGGAACTGTAGATGATAATAAAGTGAGAGCAGAGGTCAAATCTTGCTCTTTAATAACATGTTTGGTTCAAAATAACAAATAAAATGAAAGTGTCCTTCATGAAAAAGCCCATTTTTGTGAGTAGTGCAAAAAACTGGTCCCCACCCCAGCAGTGCCTCAGTTCCCACACCAGGCACACAAGTGGTGCCTCCAAATGAACCGACCATGAAAAGGCACCTGGGAGACTGAAACTGCTGCTGACCCTGCTGACCAAACTCCCTGTTTCTTGGTATTCCTCAATCTGTTGATTTACACCCCTCTGCCATCTCTTCTCTGAGAAACAGACTGTAAAGTGTTTGGGGCAAAACCACCTTTCTATTGTTTCCTTTTGTGTAGTGGGTCACACAAGGGGCTTCAGGTCTTGGCTTTGACACTTTGGGTCTATGGAAACAGCTGGAACAGTAACAGATAATATTTCATTCTTTAATCACTGTTGCCTGCAGAGCCCCTGGAAATAACAACTCACACTGGTATCCAAGTACTGATGTTTAGGGAAGAGTTTCAGCTTTTACAGAGACTCTGAGGATATTAATTCATAGCAGGTAAAAACCCAGAGAAGTTTTGTCTTGATGAGGTCATTGCTGGAGCTGGTTTCTTCCCCATCTGCTTGTGTGAGATTTTGGATGCAGCTGTGCAGACACAACAGGGGCAGGACACTGAGCCACAGGGATGTGGAGACTGATCCAGACTCTCAGCTCCTGTGAGAAGCATTAGCCTTCAGACAGTTGTAAGAAATAATAAGATTTTATGCTTATCACAAGAAAAATCCCATAATTGTCCTAATAACTCTCTGAACAATTTATCCCATTATTTATTTCTTTGTTTGCCAGTGCAGTAACCTGAACACAGATGGCCAGGAAATACTTCTTTCCATTATGTGACCTTTGGGCTCTATTGTCAGCTTGCTTTCTGCACCATGGAGCAAGCTCATTTGTGAAGACATAGAGGAAAAAGAAATAGAATAGCCAAAACCTTTGTTTTAAATGTATTTACTTGGGCTGGGGGAGTCCAAACCTCTGAGTCAAACTATCTTGAAAGCAGCTATTTCCAAGGCAGAGAAATCTCTGGCTGACCCAAAGTTTATTTAAATGATTAAAGAAAGAGTAAATTACCTCATAGAAGAAAATAAGAATCATGCCATGGAGCCAAGGGGGTATTCTGGAGGTAGGTTGAGGTCTGGGTCACTGCCCTGGGTCAGGATTCAATCCTGAATCCTCCACCTGCCATGTTTGTCCTGTCTCTGCCACAGGGACATTTTACTTTTGAAACTCAGAGACAAGGATAGATGGAGGTGAAAAAGCTCTTCTTTAGCTCCCCATTCTCTAATGAGGATTGTGGTTCACAAATTGTGATGGGGAAATGATGGAACAGTCCTACAGCCTCTGCACAGTAACCATTCAGCACTGAAATTATCCCACACTGGAAATGGCTATATAAGTGGCCAAGATAGAAGGAAAAATTAGAGAGGGGATTTCAAACTCAATAAATAAATAACTATATAAATGTTTGCTAGTTATGTAGTTCCAGGCTATTACATCAATATTATTCAAACTTTATGGCATTTTAAGTCAGTAAATAACATTTTCCTTATCTCAAAAACAAAAAACCTGCCAGGCTGACAATGATGAGAGAGAGAGGAAGAGGTGCTAAAACACACAGTGCTTGGACTGTCATTTAAAGCTGGTCTTGTCCATTTGAGTGGAACTAAACTGTGTTATAACCATGTTATGAAACCATGAAAACCTGTATAGGAGCCCAAACTGGGATATGTCAGCCATGGAAACAGAAATGTACAGATGATGCTCCAGAGGCTAATGAATTTTAAAAGGATAGCTCAGACATCTCCTTCTTAGGAAGAAAAAGGAAAACACTTTTTTAAAATACTTTTGGATAGGATTTTCTTGATGAAAATAGATCTTAAAACTTTTTTTTTGTTTGTTTTTAATCTAATCCAAATATTATTACCAATAATGGTTTATTCAAAGACCATTATTACTGAAAGGCCCCAGTTTTGGAAAAAGGGTGAAGTAAAAATTTAGTTCTAATTTTCAACCAGAACAAGGCAATACTTCATGCAAGGTTAAGCAGAAACACAAAGTGAGGAGACAGCTCAGGTTTGCCTGCTCTGTGTGCAGCTTCACCACTATATCACACTTCTTTCCATTTCCTATTTGCAGAAGCAGAACAAAACAGATTTGCACAGAGCTGCCCAAATCAAAAAGCAATGATTACCTCCAATGAGCAAATAGAAAACACAGTCATTTCTAAAGACAGCTGTCTCACATATACTGCTGAACTGTTGGTGTATTGGCATTTTTCAGCGGTTTTTTTCTTTCTGATAAATTCGACTCCCCTTTCTCTTATTGGCAAAGCACATAATAGATACTTTTGTTAATTTACTGGGAAGATAGTTCTCTGCATTTTTTTTTTGTGACCAAACAATGCAATGAAGTTGCACAGAAATGATATCTGGGGAAATACATCATATTTTTGTCACTTCTTCATTGAGATATTCACCTCTCTCTGGGCTCTTCATGCACATAATGGAGCTATCACACACTGCGAGGTTAAAAAATAGCTGCACAGGGAAAATGAACTTGACTGGCAGATTCTGTGAAGGTCACAGAGCAAGAGAGACTTCACACAAATGCACACAGAACTCAGAAAATATCGTATTCTACTGAATTCTGACAGGGGCCATATCCAAATCCCTTCATCTGAATGTTATGAAAACTGGGAGAAGGCTGGATGTAGATATAATCTCTACAAGTGACCTTTGCTGCCTCTCTGCCTTGGATTCAGACATAAGCAGCTCCACATTTAGAAAATATTCAGA
Organism: Zosterops lateralis; assembly: GCF_965231275.1. NCBI lineage: Eukaryota > Metazoa > Chordata > Aves > Passeriformes > Zosteropidae > Zosterops > Zosterops lateralis. Next base: position 66,682,636 of record NC_139765.1, read on the forward strand.
GATGAATTCAGAGCACATTGGAAATCTGCACCTGAAACCTATTTTTTAATACTGGAGCCTGACTTGCTGCTACCAATGATCAGAGTGAAGGCAACTCCATCAGCCTGAAAGAGCAGGGTATAAAAGGTTAGAGCATCTCTACTGTCAATTAGAAAAGTTTCTATAGTCAAACCATCATTAAAAGGAGAAAGACAGGGGAAAAAGCCAGGAATCTGTGCAGCATCCTGCATTAGACCTGAAAGATGGACTGGCCTGATTCTCAGCTGCTGCTGCTGCTGCTGCAGGCAGCAAACAGCTCTGAATTTAAAAGCACAGTACTGATAAGCAAAAAAAGAAGACAAAAATAGACAAACAAATAACAAAAAAAACCCAACCAACCAACCAACCAAACAAACAAAAAACCCCAAAGCCAAAACAACAAATCAAATAATTGATTTCAGCCACATCATTGCATAGATACATAAATTGATAGTTCTCTCAATAGTATTTATTTGTTCTTTTATCAAACAGATAACTTCAATATTCACTATCAATTGCAGTGTACTTGGGCTTTTTTCCTTTTTTTCATACTTTCCTATTTACTCCTCACAACAGCCTGTGGTGTCTAATACACACTACAGAGATACATGAATTATTAAAGGCTGTCTCTTCAAGAGGGCTGAGGTGTTTATCAAGATTTTTTCATAGATGTAACCAGAACTATTTTTTCCCCAAGAGAATTTGGAATTGCTAGACTTTCTAATCATAGGACTGTTTGCCATAGCTGGCAGTATTTCTGGTATTATATGTGGCAATTATTTCCATTTGACATAGCTGACAGTATTTCTCAGCAGGGAATTTGCAAAAAGTCTAGAAGGGATTTGCAGCTCTTGTGCAAGGACCTCAAATTCAGGCTCTTTAACTTGTTATCACTCCCTGGATTTCAGCCATTCTGAAAAAGGCCCTAAATACCCAACTATAAATATAAAAAAATTTATAGCTTGGGATCTCATCATATATATTCCTGATCTAAATTCATAGTACCTGTCAGGATTGAAATTAAGAATATACCAAGGTATATACAGTGAGAATGCTGAGGACTAATATTTTTAATTTCTTCTCTTGTACGGATGTTCATATTGTCTTAAAGGGAAGAACATGTAAGAAGCAGATCTCACGACTATGATCTCAGCATCAATGTTTTTAGATTGTCTTTCCAAAATAGCTGATCGATGACAGAGTATTTTAATTGGGATATTGTTCATCTGAGGGGAGAAAAAAAGGGATTTTGTAATTTCTTGTTCTTCTTGTTCTTCTTCCTTAAATAGAGATGCCTTTTTTCCTCTTGAACACAGAATTTTCTGATCACCAGTGACATATCTTATCAGGTGCAGAGATGAAAACGATTTTCTAGACAATTAACTGAGAATCACCTGTTAGAGACACGCCAGGTATGTTTACACTGTTCCTTACACTGGTGGGTGAAGCTGGCTGGTTTATGTTATAATGCCTCATTTGCTGGACTGTAGCTTTGCCTTGTTATCAACGTTAGAAAAAGCTGTGTTTCTGAGTTGTGGAAACATTTCCGATTAAGTGAGAGAAGGAGATGGAAATACAGATTCTCCATCCAGCTGAAATATCCCTCCCAATTATTTTTTTCACCCAGTGACCTCTGTCATCACCAGCATCTTCTTATCCCGTCTCCAGCTCCTTCTAGATACTGAGCTGCAATGAAAGGTGCCCTGCCAACAACTACATGCCATAGCTAAAGATTTGTGCTGATTTAATTTGAGAACAAATTCATTTTAAAAAGATTGAACAGATGAAAACATAAATTATAACAGAAACCAGGATGGAATTTGTAGTATAGCACTGAACAGCTACAATGCAGGAATGAGGCCATATGCTTGTGAGTGTAACATTTTGTCCTTTATTTTAATTCTGGTTGGTTCAAGATGTTTAGAAAGCTTTTACAAATGAGTCTGACACTTGAAACATACTGATCATTTCACTGGTAAGAGTGATTTTACTGGTTAACTCCATCACTTTAGACTGAAAATCTAATTAAAGAACAGTAGACAGATTCTGACAGGAGTCATCCAGGTGGGATAAATCCAGATTTTGACAGGAGTCATCCAGGTGGGATAAATCCAGATTTACAGCCATATAAATGAGGAGGATATGGCCCATCTGGCATGAGTAAAAAAAAAATACACAACCACAAGATCTTCCAGATGCTTTCAAACCCCTAGGAGGATCACTCCTTTTCTCTCATAAGAATCCTGTACAGAGAAACCTGCACTCTCAAAATTCTCTTAATGAAGAAACTCACAAATCATTTGCAAGCTTGAAGCAAAGTTTTCTGCTTGGACATGATCCAATCCCCAATGCAGCAGCACTCTGACATTTACTAAGGGATTAGCACATCCTCCAGCATCACATCCCAAACACCACAGCACTGCAACCTCTGGCCCCACACATACGGCTGCTGTTTGATATCAACGTGATTTGCACAAATGCTGCAGGCCCCACGTGAGCTGACATTTGTGTAAGAGCTGTCAGAGGAGAAAGCTGCCCTGTAACTCAGACCTGGGGGAAGAGGGAATCTCAGCCAATGGTAAAACCCTGATAACAAGTCCAGAATTTCTTAGTTCAACCGCTTTTCGAGCTGGTTGTGGACTGAATCCTGCAGCTCATAGCTGGGGATAAATTTGTCACGCTCCACTCCATCCCAGCCCCCAAGAAGGCATTTTAGCTTCTGCCCAGCACTTGCTCCTGATCTGACCCCACTCAGAGGTGGATGGGGACTGCATGGCTTTGGGAATTCTCCCAGATTCCCAAATTGTTTAAAACAACCCAAACCCTACGGGGCCAAGGTGCTCCGTGGGAAGCACAGCCATGCACTGGTCTACAGGAACTGACCATGGACTGGAGGATAAGCTGTGATCAGGACAGTCCTTGGAGAGGATGTCACACACCTGACTGAAACAGGAGGAGGGGGTGAGGGTGGAGTGAACAGATCCCCAAAGTAGTTTTCATCTCACAGGGCTAGAATAGCCCAGAGGTTGCTACCAGCAACCAAGCTGGATAAATCAGTGCTCTGGGAACAAAGAATTTGTCTTGCAGCCTGATGTTCACACTACCTTTCACCTGTGCTGGAGCACAACCAAAGGGCAGGACTGAGAGGGATTAAAGAGTTGAAAGGCTTTTTATTCCTGAAAGTTGAATTCACAGTCCAGTTTCTCATTTGATAAATTCGTAGCTGTCAGCTACAAGCACTTCAGGGCAGATTCGCTGTGTAGGAGCACAATGAGCTGTACACACAACTGTGATCCTGGAAGACACAAACACAAAGAACTGATTTCTCACTCCTTTGTTCGAAATGTGCCTGTCTGTAAATGCTGATTATAAACTCATTTTCCATGACATCCATGTCCTCATCCTTTCTCTCCACTATGTAAAAGAAAAGTATCCAAAAGGCAACAAAGAGAAAACTGGTCATCTGGTAAAGGTGGGATGTACACTGCATGATGATGAGAAATTCTCACATTGGAGCACAAGCTAAAACCTGAAATTTTCAGTAAACTACAAAGGACAGATAGACAGCCTATATCTGGGACAATCTTCCTATTTGCTCACTCCCTACAGATTCACATCTTTAGCTGGTCTAATTCTGCCCAGTCTGACTGACTCCTGCAGTGGAGTGAGTTTACAGCAGGTAAATATTCATCCTTACAAAGGTAAGGGGCATTTAGACCACAGAGGAGCCAGTCCATCTATAGCCTGAAGAACTGGGTTTATCCTTCTGACCTCTGCAAAGGAATGAGGATATGAATGAGATAATGAGGAAAGAGAAAACTTAAGACACAAAGCATTGAATTAATTGTGAGGAAAAGACCTGAGGCATCACATAGTCCACCCATCAAGGCAGGGACAGGTGCCAAAAGCAATTGGTTAAAATACATTTTGCCATTCTTTCTGAGGCAGAGAGCAGACAGCAGAGCACAGGCTACAGGGCTGAACAGCTTCCAGCCACCAGAGAAGGATTTAGATCTGGTGGGTCATGGACAATGCTTTAAATGCCCTGGAACCCACACCTTCAGCTATGGGATCCTGGAGACTGTTGCTACAGACACAAGAGAGGGGTTTCTGGAAAGGCAAATGTGGAAACCAAGTCTGCATTTTCACATTGGGCTCAGGGCTCCCACTGGTGACTGAAGCTACTGCTGGCAGTTTCACTGGTGGAGCAAATTCAGGAATCATCCCCCCAGCGAGCAGCTTTAAATTAACCTGGTTATTTCATCCCAGCTCTTTGACAAATGAGTCTGATTTATTTAGCTCATTTGAAACAAGTTCATTTTAATGAAGTTATTTATATAACTCCGTGATGCCATTAGCCAGATTACACGCTGTCCGAAGGGCATAATGCATGATCTCATTTCCAACTTAAACCCCTTCTATTCCTTTCATCCTCTAACTTAAGTAGCAGGAGATCAGAACATATGTTCTTCTGGTTTTCTCTAGATGGCAAAAAGTCATTTGACAGCTGCCAGGTATTATCAGCTCCTTTAGTCACTTCTTCTCTAGCCTAGGAAATCAGATTAGAATGCAAAATATATTTATGCTAAATCACAGGGAAATATAGTCCTGTTTGAGGTCCAGAAACATATCACTGTCACTTTTGGAAATGGATAATATTATCCTGACCACTGCCCTTTAAACTGTCAAGTTTTTTTCACTTCTTTAATTGCTTCTGAAGATTATTCTCACCAGTTTTTGCATGTCGGTAATGGGAAAAAAACAAACTTGTTGTGGTTCAGGTTTCAAGTTCTATCCTACCATGGATTTTCCAAGAGGCAAACTTCTCACACTCATATTCATGCTCATACTTCCCCACAGGAGTGCATGGGCACATGGGCACAGAAATTCACTCTACAGAGCACCACTTGAGCCTTGCTGTGAACAGGAGAGAGCCCAGGAAAAGGCATGTGGGCACTTTAAATCACCCCTGGAACTGGGCCCTGGCACTGGGTATAATCTTGCACTGAAACCCATTGATTCTTTGTGAGTTCAGGTGGAATTGCCATCAGCAAGATAAATGTATTTGAAGAACTTGGCCATGCAGGACTGGACTGATGTTATTGATGTTATTTATGAAGTGCTGAGTTTGGAAAATACTGCCTGAGGTCCAGGTGTGCTTAAGGATCAGGGACCTCTCCTTGTTCCTTCTGATACAAATACAAACATTTCTCAAGGCATAGGAGGAGACAGAAAAGTGCTCTGGAGATTTGAGGAGGATAACCTTGTCTCCCTAAGTTTAACTCTATCTCTTCTTGAGTGTAAAGCATCTACAGAAAATTTTAGGCACATACACTCTAAGAGGACACATCTATCTACCTAGGCATTACCTCAGAAGTGGTCCCTGATAGACTGTTTTTTCTCATTAAAAAGTGAAAAAGATGCTCACTTCTTTTTGCATGAGAGCTTCTGGCACAATTCCTTCCCCAGGAGCTGGCAGGCTTCTGTCCAGACTCCTCCTCATTGTGGAGCCTGGGACCATGGACATGCTCTCCTCAGCAGTGAAGCCACCCAGAGAGATGTCTCCCTGCAATCACTTCTGCTCACATCCTGCAGCTCGTCTCTAACTTTTTAACAACTTTACGGGTTTGTGCTGGAAAATGGGTCACTGGAAAAATCCAGGGCAAAACAGAAAAACAGCAAAAAAATACCTATTTTGGACATTTTTCTTAGCCCAGATCATTTCAATCATGTAGCATTCTGGCAGGGATGATGGGGGGATCTGCTCCCTCTCTTCTTACACAGAGCCTGACATGAACCTGTTGTTCAGATGGGAAGGATAAAACAGGGGGCTCACACTCAGTTTCTGGGACCTTTAGATTACACTCTCACAGGAAAAACCTGAGGCAAGTGACAGAAATCCTTGTCTGGCTCCAAGTGTGCCAGCTGCAGGAATAAGATCTTTCCTTTCCTTGGTGCTTCTGGCCTTTAGCTCTAGCACTTTCAGCCACCCTCTGAGAATATGGGTGCTCCATGGACCTCTTGAGCAAAACAAGAAGAGTTTATGCACCTCTTGGACAGCAGTTCCAGAAAGCAAATGAGATCTACTCCTAATTTTTCTGCAGCTTTTTAAACATTTAAATTTAGATATTAAATAGGCTGATGCCATCCTTCACTAATTCCTTCAAATATTCATTTTTGTTTTTTTCAATGTAAAAGTGTTTGAGTTGGTCCTGGGTTTTTTTATTTCCCAGAAAGAAACCACTGAGAGAAACCTTTAATCACACTGTACATTGCAAGAAAAACAATCAGCAATGCAGCACAGTATCAAGCATGTGATATAAAAAGAAACATTAAAATCTAGGGCAGAAGATTTTGACTCTCAGATGTTCTTTAGGTTGTGTCTCAGGTATATCTATTGACAGAAACTTCAGACTGCTATTAAAGGGAGACTGCAAGACCAGCATGGGCCTGAAAGGCTGGATTTGTAAATATAAAAATCACTTAAATTGTGGGGAATACTGTCACAAATAGATTTTCTTCCAGTAGAAAGATTTGGGTTTGGAATTATGTTCTTCCTGCCAGCCCCGTGATAATCCAAAGAGGCAAAGCCAAAACTGGCCAGTCTGCTTAGATAGTTGAAGTTGGGAGCAGAACAAGAAAAAGAACAATTTCATTTCGTAGAATTTTTTTTTTTTTTTTTTTTTTTTTTTTTTTTTTTTTTTTGTAGTAAACAAATTTAGGAACAAACAAGAATTGAAAATATAAAGGAGATGCTGCTTCCTCATATCCCGTCGAAGCTGAAAAAGCTGGTTCCCAGGTTCTGGATGTATCACAGCACCATCTGCCAGCACAGAGTAGAATTACACCACAAATGGCACATTTCCCTAAGAAACACCTTGTCTCCTTCAAATGCACAGGAGGTTTGTCATTGGTTTCACGATAACCCAGCATTTAGCAAAAGCTGCAAAAAAGCTGAACTTACATAAAACCTAAATCAACACGCAGCTCCAAAACAGGACAAGTTTTTCCACTGTGGAATACATCACTCTCTTCCCACAGCTTGAATTTATCAGAGTTCAAGACTATGACTATTCAGTTACTGGGGTTTTATGGGTGACATTGGCCAAGGAAGCAGCTCTTGGCCCTCTGGTTGTCCCTTCCTCTCCTACACAGCTGCAGCTCCCCTGCCCACCCATGGTCCCAGCACACAACCTGTGTTCAAAGCCATGCAGAAAGCACCTGCCCACTTTTACCTGTCCCTCCTACAGAAAAAAACTACATTCGCCACCCTCTCCTCAAGCCTCACCCTGCATAGCAGGATGCTTTGCCTGGAATGGGAAAAACAACTTGAACAATGTTCCACTTCCAAAGCTATCAGTGGTAAATGAAGAAGGGACCCTCATGCTGGTTTTGGTGCTGATTAGTGCTGAAACCACAGACACATCAATCTCAAAGTTAAACATCCTGATAGTGAGATAAAGATGTGGTAAAATACCTGGATAAAAGCAAACAAGTGCTACTATTGATCACTTACCTAGATATGCTGAGCTGACACAGATGGCCTGGAGACATATGACTGACAGTGCATCACTTTACACTATAAAAGCCGAGTTCCAAATTTGAACAGCAGGGTCTTATAACATTCCCCTTCTTGGGGTGTATGTGTGGAGATTCCTCCCTCCAGTGAGGATGCCCCTAAACATAATTCCTTGAAGCTGAGTGAAAGAAATCTGCCCATGGTCATTGGAATAGGTGAGTAACATCAATCTCTACTTAATAATTGTTCTTGCTAGCTTTAATACAATTGCTTTAATACAATTGCTTCAATATTGCTTCATAGTACAGTATATTATAATAGTTATAGCTCCTCTACAGTCTACTAAATAATTCTGACTGAGATCTTTTCGTCTAATCATAATCATTATAAATCATATATATTTATGTAAATACATCTGGTTTGCCATTCTTAATCCTGTGGGACAAAGCTGTATAAAGGTTCAATTACACCTAAATAAACCTTTACACATAAACTGTTGGCAAAGTCTGGGGCTCAGACTGGATCCAGCTGCACTCAGGCTCCTCACTAAGAAGGACTTTAGAAAGCAAGGGGCATCCTCTCTGCACCTCATGATTCAGTGGAAAGGCTTGTCTAATGAACTTTGTCTGAAGCTCCCACCCTGCCCACGACACGCTGCCATCAGCGCCTTTGATTTCAGTAGCACACAGCAAAGCACTTCCCAGCTGGGATCCATCTGCTCCTCCCATCTGCTCTGTCCTTTCCTCTCCCTTCTCTTCTGCCAGAGATCCTGTGAAGTCTCATTCCTTCTCCTCTTCTGCTGTCCATAAACCCATCCTACAGAAACAAATTCCTCCTTCCTGTTTTCTCAGATATCCTTTCCAAACACCAAGTCCTGATGGATACTGTGAATTGCACAGCCGCTTTCCTGCTAAACTCAACAGCAGGAAGAATGGCTCATCCCAATGTCGCTGGCAGCTCAGATCCATGTAGACTTTGTCCTCTGCTCACTGTCTTGGGAATTCTGATCCTTTTTCTTCCCCACAATTAACCTTATTAACAGAACCATTCCTAGTCTTGGACTGGGTTCAGTGGGATTGTTACTGCCATGGCCCCAGGGTATGGAGAGAGCTGGGCACGTCCAGATAGGAACCCAGGCTGTAGGTGTGCACTGACTGCCATCAGAATTCTGGTGCTCCAGCAGAGGTTTCAGGAAAAAAGAATGAAAATGCCCTCATTCCCAGCTCTGCAGACTGGACATTGAGGGTCCTGAATACATTGCCATTCTCTAACATTTTACCCTGACAGAGACTAAGTGACAGAGCAGGCCCTCAAAACAAATACACAGTGACTTTCAAGGTAGTCAGTCCATTACAGCCTCACACAGGTGCAAGTCAGGAAATCATGAGATTGTCACCAAAGACAAGGTCTCAGAATGAGTGAGTGCTCTTTATAGGATTCCTCCTAGGCCAGGCCACAAGGTAACAATTTTTCTTACAGGAGATTTCACTCTGCAGTGAAGAGCCCACAAAAATTGCCACCAGTGCTCTGTTACTCCTTCTTTGTCATCTCTCTGTTTCATGGCAGCTCTTCAGAGCCTGAGCAATTCTCCAAAGCCAGCCCCTTCCAAACTGTGAGCATGCAAATGAACAAGTGTTATATAAATACTAGATGGTTTATTTATATATTTTTTCTGTCAATGAGTAATAAATATATTTGCTGTATCCATATGTAATTCAATACATATCTATATACACAGAAATCTATGTAAATATGAAAAATCTCAAAAAGAACCAGGAACCCAGGCCTTTTCTAACTTCTGTTTTGCATTTCTTCCTCTGAATCTTGCAGAATGAAACTTTATTTTTTCTATTACGAAAAAAGAATCTGCACCAAGCTTTCTGTCACCACCCATGTAATCAGATTTGGGATTATTAAATTCACACTTTGCCTTCAGGATTTATGGTGAGTCATAAGCATGTCGATCCTCCTTCTCACGTCTTGGCCTTATCAAGCAGCACCACAGTCTCACTTTTCCCCTAATGCTTGAGGAGGTGTGAGTTTGCTGTACCTACAGAGCAATGCTAATTGGGCTTTAATTGGAGCAGAGGGAAAGACATTCCATCTCTGGGATGCAGCTGGTGGGTCTGGAGCACACGGCAGTAGGGACACCTGGTGGCCACCAGGAACACAGGACCTCTGGAAGAAAACTCGGTGTGTTAGTGAAAAGCTAAGTTAATCTAAAGAAGAGATTGTTAGGTCCATAGCAAACTCTGTGTTTGAGTCTTTCATCAAGTTAAATAGGTAGAGATGCATGTAACTGTTCCACTAACATGAGATAAGTTAGGATTCATGAACCTCATTTGCTCTGTGGAACAAGAGTAAGATTTCATCCTGTTCCTGAAACACCAGAGAACTCCAGTCATCATTTTATCTACATATACCTGATATAAAGTGAATGTTCCTGGGTATGGTTATAAAACATATTTTTGAAGCAAATTATATTCTTCCTATTGCATAAACAGAGAATGGGGCCCAAACAGAGGTCATCATCCCAAACTCTACACAAAGTCTTGCATATTTGTGACTAAAATAGTGGCATGAAATTCCCAGTGGCCCAGTCCTCTCAACCTGCTGCCACTTCACAGCTTATCATTCTTATATATCGCTATGATACGTCCCAGAACAACACCACTGTGTAAAAGGAGGTACAGATTTTGCAGTTAAAATAATGTTTTCTACAAAGTACACACAGATAAGTAAGATAAAAATATAGTAAAGAGACTTTATATCCAGCATGGAAAAGGCTCATAACTGAAGGGATGACATATGGGGAAACTAATTTATGGAAGGAGTCCTCTTCATGTTTGCTGCTTACTGCATAAGGTCTTTTTAGAAATTTTCACATGGCGAAGGCGTATATAAAATTTCAGTATTGTTTCCTGCAGTCTGAACACAGCCTCCTGATGAAGCATTTTGGAACCTCAGGGAAGTGGTATCCTTTTATTCTCAAAGCAAGCCCATTGCTGCCTTGAAACCAAACCCAGCCAAACAAACAAACAAACAAACCCAAAAACTAAACAGAAACAAAAAACCACACCACAACAACAAAACAGAGAGATACTTCAAGGAAGGCAAATGCAATGTTCATGCTTCATTTGCTGCAAAAACTGGGGAAAAACAAAAAAAACAAAAAAAAAAAAAAAAAAAAAAAAAAAAAAAAACAAAAAAAAAACCACACCCAACCAGAAGCTGCAAGACATCATGGCTGGTGTGTCCAACAGCTGTATGCAACCCTAGAATAGAAACTGTATCCCTACTTTGGCCAATCAGTGCCTAAGGGTACCAGGCACTTAATTTTTTCCCTGGAAGTCAACCACTGCATGTGGAACTCAAGATTCCTGAGTTTTGATGTCCAGAAATACCAAGTACACATAGACCAGGGTCATTGTGTGCTTTGAAGAAAACAGGTGCTATAAATCCTGCTTTCAGCTCCTTGTACTGGTTAATGTCTTGTCCCAGCTACGCATTTCATCTCCATATTTTACCACCATTTTTATGGGCAGTGTCTCCTCCCCTAAGCTGCCCTGTCTCCCCATGAGGACAATTTTTAAAGCTCCCAAGGTTTGGGGAGGACACAGCTGGAGGTCACACACACAGCCAAAAGTGGCCAAAAAAGGGCTTTGTGGTAGAAGTGCAATGAGGTTTTTAGACAAAAAAAATTGCAGGCAGGGGATGCCATGCACCCTCTTGCCCTTCTGTGCCCAGTTTGTCTGTGAGGGGCTCAGCTCATTTACCAAGGGTCCCACAGGCACCCATTCCATGGGGCAGCAAGAACCACAAGCTGAGCACCATTACATGCTTGCTTATTCTTGGATTTATGGATAATTTTTGGTAACATGCATAATATGCCTTGGTTTTGTGAGTTTGCTGGGCAGGAAGGAAATGAAAAGTGACCACAGAGCCACAGAATAATTAGGATTTGAAGGGAGCTCTGGAGATCATCCAGTCCAACCTCCTGCCAAGGCAGGGTGACCCAGAGCAGGTTAACACAGGAATGAATCCAGGCAGGCTTGGAATGTCTCCAGAGAGGATTCCACTACTTCCCTGGGCAGCCTGTTCCAGTGCTCTGCCACTCTCAATGTAACTAAGTTGTTCCTCACATTGAGGTGGAACGTTCTGTGTTTTAGTTTATGGCCCCTGCTCTTCATCCTGCTGCTGGGCACCACCAAAAAACTGCTGGCACCATCCTCTGAGATATTTATATGCATTGAAATTCCCTTCCAGTCTTCTCCAGATTAAAAGGGCCCATCTCCCGCAGCCTCTCCTCATATGAGAGATGCTCCAGAGCCTTCATCCCATGTGTGGCCATTGATTAGACATTGACTGACATCCACTGATTAAACACTGCAATGGGCTGCCCAGGGAAGTGGTGGAGCCACCATGGCTGGAGGTGTTTAAGGACACTGAGTGCCATAGTTTGGTAGACAGGGCGGTATTCGCCTGTAGGTTGGGCTCGACAGTCTCGGAGGTCTTTCCCAACCTCAGCGACTCTGTGGCGAAGGCCGCGTGGATGTTCAGGGGGTCTGTTCTCTCAGGCGGGTGGGGAAGGCGCCGTGCGCTTTGTGGCGCCGCCGACTCCCCGCGCCTCGCTCCGTGCGCTTTGTGGCGCCGCCGGCACCCCGCGCCCAGCTCCGTGCGTTTTGTGGCGCCGCTGTCGCTCCCAGCCCGCTCCGTGCGCTTTGTGGCGCCGCCGGCACCCCGCTCTCCGCTCCGTGCGCTTTCTGGCGCCGCCGACACCCCGCTCTCCGCTCCGTGCGCTTTGTGGCGCCGGGCGGGCGGGCGGAAGCGCCGGGCGGGCGGGCGCGGGCCCTTCCGGCGGGCTCGCAGCGCCTCGCCCCGCCGCCGCCGCCTCCGCCTCCCCCGCTCGCCGCCCGCCGCCGCCCGGCGCCTCCATCCTGGTACTTGGGAGTCTCCATCCTGGTTTCTCAAGTGCCCGGACCCAAAACAGGAAGTAAGTGCGCGGGGCCCTGCGGGATCGCAGGGCCGGGAGCTGCGGGCAGCGGCGGCGGCCGCGGGCGGAGGGGAGGGGACGGGGCGGGGAGCGGCCGTGTGCGGCCCCGCGGCTCGGCGCGCTCGGGCCGGGCTGCGGGGCGGGCGGGCAGGGCAGGGCAGGGCCGGCCGGGCGGCGGAGCTCGCGGCGGGTCCGTCCAGCGCCGCCGCCCGCCCAGGGCACGGGAAAATGGCGGCGGCCGCCCGGGGCCAAATGGCGGCGCTGGCGGCCGCGGGGCAGCCGGGCTGAGGCGGGCCCGGAGCCGCCGCCCCGGGGGCAGTGCCGGGGCAGGGGCAGGGGCAGGGCCGCGTCCTCCCGCCGGCGGCTCCTCTGGGAGAGCCCTGGGCCGGCCCCGGGCCGCGGCTCCCCGCCTCGCCTCGCCTTGCCGGGAGCTGCCGGGAGCGCTGCGCACAGGGAAATTGGGAACGGACGGGCAGACCGGCCCTGGAAATTCCCAAAGCCGGCTGCCTTGGGTGGGCAGGGCAAGGGGAGGCCGGCCAGCGCGTTTGTTTCGTTATGTTCTATTATTTTTTAATTGCTGTTGGGTTTTTTTCTGGTTTTAACTCCCTCCCCCATACCTGGATGTTTCTAATAAGAGGCCACCTGCACGATCTCGTTTGAATTTCTCGATTTCCTCTCGCCGGGTCTGTGCTTGGGGTATCCTGAGCTTGTGGGGTTTAATCTGTTTTGTTTCATAATCTCTTTTTTTTTTTTCCCAGCGAGATGTGTGATTTGAGGTTGCTTAGGGCAAGTGGAGTCTGAAATGTTCGACTCTGCCACCACGATGAGGGATTTTCATCTTAGAGTGGTACCAGGATTTTCTGCACTAGAGCTATGCTCTGTTTTCCCAAAATAAAGGATTCCGGTTGGAATTCCCCCACCCCTTCTCCTCCCTTTTAAAGATTTTTCTTTCCTTCTATTTTTTTTTTCTTCTTTTTTTTTTTTTTTTCATTCTTCTTTTTTTCTTTCTTTCTTTTTTGCGGTCTCTTTATTCTTGGTTTTGCCCTTGGGCATGATGAAGTGTATTTACACTTGTACCAGCTACTTCTCCAGCTGACTGATAGTATTTGTACGTGTTCATTCACAGAGTTGCACTGTTCAGCCCCACCTGGCCATTGTTAGTTGAAGTCATCTAGAAAACGCTTTTTCTTTGCCAGCGCTGCTCTGGCTCCAGATGTAAGTTGGCCTCTTGACAGCATAGTTAGAATTCCTTTGCAAAAGCAGGAGATGCAGGTTCTGCATTGAGATGGACACTTGTAATTCTCGTTTTCATTTACATTATTTCACAAAATGATAATAATAGACAACTTCATGATGTTTTAAGACTTACTGAAAAGATTGAACATTAAACATTATTTAACTTAATAAACATTAAATAATATTTATTAATAAACATTAAATAGAATGCCCCAAAATACTGATTTTTGTCTTAACCACACAAAGTTATAAAAAGTGGCCATGTAAGAGACAAAGACCTCTCTACTGTGTTTAATAGGTTCTTTTTTTTGAGCATCATTTCTGCGCTTATCTGTCCATCAGAAAGCAAGAAAGCCTTCTCCTTGCTTATCAGTTTTATAGTTAGGATAATTTTTCTTACTTTTCTTGCACGTTAAAATTTTAGCCATGGTTTATAAAGGTGAAGAAGTCACTGAAATGCTTAGCATGGAACTAGATTTACATGAAGGGAAAATAATTTTAGTAGCTACCATACTTAGGAAGATTTCTGTCCCCAGCCATAACCTTGTGCCCAAGAGCCAATTCCTGAAAAAGAAGACTTGAAACTTTCTGTGTTTATTTCTTTTGAAAGAGCCGGACATAGGTTTTATTTTGTTTTGTGTTGGGGTTTTTTTGTTGTTGTTGTTTGTTTGTTTGTTTTTTTTTCCTGTGTGACATTTAAAGCATGCTCCGTGTTTTTTATTAGACTTTTTAATGGACAGGCTAAAATTCATGGAGTTCTGCCAAATTTGGATCAATGCAAATGAGAACACTTTGTCCCATTGTGTTTCCCATATATTGTTTCAGTGCTGGCCCACTTCTTTAAGTACCACTGATGAGGAGGATGTAACTGCTCATAAAGGGAGGTAATCTCATGCTGATACAGATTAATAAATCCTCGGATGCCCCAGACTCAGGTCCTTGCATCCTTGTGATTGGTGTCTGCCAGTTTGGTTCCTTTCCATATCCATTAAAGAAAATTTCTGTGTAGAGGAATTTTAAATTTCAGCAGAATCAGTTCAGTCTGGAGTAAAGTTGGGGGGGGATTTGTTGAATATTAGCATAACAGCACTGGCACTAGTTGGATAATAAAAACTGTTAATGTGCTGGAAGTACTGACTTGGTGTGGAATACACTAAACATTCAGGCTTCCTAAAATGAGAGGTCCTGTAATGACTTTGTTTCCTTGGTGTTACTCTTGAACAAATATCTCAAAATCCCAATGCATTCCATGGGATTGTTCCAGTTATGCCGCAGTAACTGGAAGCCACCCATAATAATTTTCAATTTTTGCTTTTAACAGGACTTGGTGAAACATACTTATTATGCAGTGCAGAGAACACAGCCTTTAATACAATTTACTATAGAAATTTTAAAATGTTTACAACAGTCCACTGAAGAGTAGACATAACATTCAGTTAATAACTAGGGGCAGTGACAGAATTCTGTCTGCAAGAGTAAAAATACTATTTCTTAGAAGTGCTTAAGTTTTACAGCCCAGAGAATAATTGAGCCCTTCTGCCTGATGACAGCTATTTAGAATTAAAGGAATTTTGTATTAGGATGTTACATTTCTTTTCAGCTTGGTGTAAAATCAGCTTTGTGAGGTTGTTTTTTTTTTTTCCTGCCGTAATTCTGCTGCATGCTTCCCAAATAAATAAGAACAGCTTTATTATGTGGCTTTAGTGGAAAACTTACATTGGAATTCTGTATTAAATGAGTCTTGTAGACTAAGCATTTTCCCACCTCTTTGGCTGCATGTTGAAGCCTGTTTGAAATTGCAGTGCTGCTCTGAAAAATGCTGCGTTTGGTAAATACACACAGAAATCCAGCAAGGCAAAACATGCTGATTGAATTGACACTGATTTCTAAGGTGCTGTTTCATTATGGATTAATTATGGTATCCACACTTTTGGTCTATCCAACATTGTTCTTGTCCCCCAAAGATAACACCCTCCTTTGGAATATGAAATGTTAGTGATAGATTGGCATCTCTGTAAAGAATGTGTATGAATCAAAGATTAACGAAAAGCCTTGAGTTGTTCATTTAAAATCCAAGTAAGCCTTTTGTTTAAAATAAAACTTACATTTGTATTTCCAAAAGCACACTTAGTGAAGTTGTGAAAAGAAGGTGATGTTTTGGAGGCAATGAAATTACTCAGGTCCTAATTCTCACTAATTAAGAAACCTTGGCTGTCATTTACTTTGCCTTTAGCTTTTGCAAGAGCAGGTGTGTATGGATGTACATGGTGTGTGTGGATGGGCAGGTGTGTGTGGATGGGCAGGTGTGTGTGGATGGGCAGGTGTGTGTGGATGGGCAGAATTCTCCCATCACGTCCCACAGCCTCTCCCGAGGTCTGGCATTGTTTAGCTCAGCTCCGGTTTCTGCACTGTGATGGATCAAGGGTGTCCCTGCAGCCAGGGCCAGGAGAAGGCACCCAGGGTTGTTGGCTCGGGCAGCAGCACTGGGCTTGGGCCACTGAGCTCCCTGGGAATGTGTTGTATTTGATGGATGTTCAGAGTACCTGGTAGCTGCCTCATTATTTAAGTGTGAAACAATGAGGTTTATAAGATCTGGAGGTGGTTTCCTGTTCACTCAAAAGAACCACCGCAGTTATTCCTGGTTTTGGTCACTCATTCATGTGTTAATGTGTTGGTGCCCTTGCCCTGGGGTAAATGTAGCTTGAAAGAACCTGGTTGGTGGTTGGTTGGTTGGCTTTTCTTCCAGCTTTCTTGTATTTGTATGGTCTAATGAATAAAAAATATTGTGTCCAAAATACACATTTGACTTCATTCTTTGTGTTCTTTCTACTCAGTTTTCAATTGTGATCCAAGGCCATACGCATTAGAGTTGATGGGAATCAAATCAAGGATTTGGCTCTGAGTTTTTATCAGGGCTTGGTGAAGGTCATTACCTTTACTCAGAAAACTTAGGACATGCTAAATCTTGAGTATTTTACATAGAGCATCATTATTTTTTAGGAGAGAGCGTGCACTTAACAGGTGACAAACCATTTTTGGGAAATTGGCGAGGAGTTATAAACCCATCCTCGGTCCAGCAATTACATTGAGGAATGTTTCTTGGGCAGTCACAGGTCTTTGAACAAAGTGCAGTGCCCTGTGTTGGGGGCTCTGCAATATGTGGGAGCTCGAGCTGACGGCTGCAGATGTGTGACTTGATCAGAGGAGTCACTGGTGCTCTTAGATGTGCTGCCTCAGCCACCGTCTGCTAAATCCTGTTACAGCGTTGGATGGAAGTGTCAGGGCTGCAGCTACTGATCCTGGTGTAGCTCCCTCCCCATCTCTGGGAATGCCATGTTTGGATGTATGGATCCCTTTTATGCCGTGTCCTGTTCTCTCCTAACTTGCAAACCAGCAAGGCAGAGAATGTAAAGGGCTTAATTGCCCTGTGGTTTTTTATTTGGTAGCCAAATCCTCTAAACACACAGATTGATTTCCATCAAGTCCTGAGTAACTGTAGAAAGAATCACTCAGCTTTGCTGTGCCTATACTCAATTTTCATCAGTCTTCCAATAAAAGAAGGAATAGTCTCCTCTGTTTTCTGCTGTGGATGTGCTATAGTTTCCACTGCTTTCAGAACAGCTGTAGGTGAGGTAAATGACTGTTGTAATGTATCTTGTAAATCTCATGTCTTTCAGGCCCCTAAAATGGTGAAAAGAAAAATGGATGCTTTCAATTGATTGTAGAAGAATAAATGTTGTGACAATTAGTTAACATAAAATTAAGGAATAATCCTCCACCTCATTTCCAGTAACTTTAGGGATTTTTACTACAGCAGTCCCTGTAGTAAAACTTACTCAGAAAGTACATATGAACATGGAAAATCTGTTTATTTTAGCCCAGTCTGTTCACTCTCCAAAAGCTAAATTAATAACTTAAAACTGGGTTGAAAAAGTTACAGTCTGCTAATTTAGCTGTAATGCTTTGGATGTCTTTCTTCATGTTTTAACATGAAGGATGCCTCATTGGTTCCTAAAATCAGTATTACAGCCCTGCAGCAAACAGCAGCTTCTAGTGACAGAGCACAGGCTGTAAAACTCAACAGCAGATGAATCCCAAGGAAGTTATTCCCTCCTACACTTGCATGTGGCAAGAAACTGCTGCTGATGGTAGATGTGAAAGTAAGTTTGCGAACTCTCTGATTTAAAATGTCAGTGGTATCTGAAATTTTTTACATGTTCAGAGGAGTAATATCACTTCATTTGAGGAATCACTCACTGTGTGTTCTTAAAGATGTGCCAAATCTTCAACAAGCTTGAGAGGTGAGAAGTAATTTTTTAGAAGGACTGGCAGTAGTTTTATCTTTCTAGGATAACACTTCTCTTGGGAGTCTTCAATACTGAAGAACATGTTTTCTGATTAAAAATTAAATAATCTCCTGCTGATGCAATCATGTTAACATTATACAGGGAATTTGAAATCCAGGTTGTAAATTCCACTTGCATATGGGTATATGGGTATCCCTGCCTAGTACATGGAAAATTTGTAATGTATTTGTGAATTCTTTTTTCTTTTTTGAAGCTATAGCCAGATTTTCTTAACAACATTTTGGCTTCAAAATAAAAGTAATTTGTTGTTGTTGACATATGAGTAAACACAGAAAAAGAACTGAGCAGTTAAAGGAGAAGTAGATTATATTTTCTTTTTACAAATCTCTGCCAAAGTCAACAAACACAGGCTTAAAACTGATGAAATCTTTGCAAAGCTTCTGGATATTTTAGATGTGATTTCATTTAGCTTCTGCAGCAGCAAAGGTTGCCTGTCTCTGTATCTGGATAAAACTTGTTGTGGGGTTCTGCTTTGTTTTATTTCACAATTACTGCTGGTGGTTTCACAGAATGTCTTAGAAACTTTGTGTTTCACTGCAGTACTTTTATAGTGGAAATGGAATTATCAGAGACACTTTATATTGCCCTAATTCCTGACTTCAATGTATATGGCTTATCCTGGATTACTTGTTCTCTCAGTAGCTTTTTGTACTGGCGATTGCTTGCAACCAATTTATCTGTTGCTCTTGTTGTTTAAATGTTAAAGAAAAAAATGCAAGTTTCACATTTAGTTATATGGATGGAAGGAGAATAAAACTTTGCGAGTTGGCAGTCTATAAATAGGGCAGCTGTGACTAATAGGACACTAGAAAAATATTTGTCAGGCCTGACTGGCTTTCAGTTCTATAATAGCAGAATTATTAAATTAACAGTGGAACAAATACTGGACAAAAATCCTCAGATGTGAAGAATTTAGAAATGCTGAAAAAGTAATAGCCTAGGTTTGTGTTTGAAAAAAAAAAAAAAAAAGAAATCAGTAGATTGCAAATCCTCCTAATGAGTTTAGGTACTATTTTTAACTGGAAAAGTTACTTTTAAGCTGTCTGGTTTTACCCTGTGCAATATATGTGTGCAGGAAAGTAAAGGTAGGTGAATGAAGTTTTGGATTTTTCATGGATCAGGCTTATTCCCTGTGGGAGTTTGCACTGGTCGTTTGGAGTTGGAAGCAGCATTATGGTGCAAGTGAAGCCAGCTGCAGAAAGGTAATCTGTGTGTTGCTCTTTCAGGTTTGAGTATGAGCACAGTTGAAGAAGAGTCTGACACAGTGACAGTAGAAACCGTGAACTCTGTGACTTTGACTCAGGATACTGAAGGGAACCTAATTCTTCATTGCCCTCAAAATGGTACAGAATTGTATTATGTCATATTTATTTTTCTTCTTTGTTTTGATTGATCTGACCACCACACATCCCTGCCCACAAATTCTGTGAACTATTTAGGTGTAGCTTACTGTGGAAGAATTGCTCTGCTTTGGTTTAAAGAATGATAGAGTGTTGAATTAGGTATAAATCCCAAAACTGTCTCTGTGTGTGCCCAACAAAGATAGAGCTGCTATGGTTTATTTCACTTGAAAGAGATTCTTAGAGCCAAGCACATACCCAAGTTACTGTAGACTTATTTGTGTTCAACAGACTGTGGATGGAATTTTCAAAGAAAGTGCATGTTGAAGAAAACATGTGAACTGTTGTTGCCCATAACTTAGGCCATGTTCCTGGGCAGCAGCAAAGCACTGAACTAGCCTGTCACATTTGTCACATTTGCTTCTCCTGTTTGCCTTGGCTTCCTTTTTAGGAGAGCTCTGTCCAAGGCTCCACTTAGCTTACCGGAAGTAACCTGGCTATGTTTTTGTTGTTAGAAGCTGATGAAGTAGACTCTGAAGACAGCTCTGAACCTCCACACAAGAGGCTTTGCTTATCAGAGGATGATCAAAGCCTTGATGATTCTACTCCGTGCATTTCTGTTGTTGCAGTTCCAAGTAAGTTCTTTTATGTACTCCTGTAGTAAATATGTCTGTTGGTCAAGGTTAAAAGTGGGCTCTTGAATCACAGTAGAATATTCTGCATGGGTTTTTCTTCCAAATTTTATTAAAATACTTGGATATCATATCTTTTTTTCCTTCCAAATTTTATTAATATGCTTGGGTATCATAATTTATTTTTTTTCAGCCTTGATAGTTTTGCAGCAATTAGTACTGGCAAAATAAGCCTCTGTTAAAGTAGTTTAGAGACGTGCAGGCATAGATGCATTCAATAAAATGAAGGATAAGTAAATGAACAACTAGATGCTCTCCTGCAAAGAGATTTGGGGTTTTTTAATGATCAGACAGTAGTTAGTATTTCAGTGTTTTCTAATATTGAGTTGTATGTAAAAGAGATTGATGTTAAAAAGGATGAATACTGAATTAGTCTTCTGGGAGTTGATTGAATATTAGGAAGTTTAATATAATCTCCCAAAGGGAGACAGAACTAGATATAGTTAAAATACCAATTTGCAGTACCTAGAGTGCCTGTTTATTTGGTGAAACTAAGCAGAAATTCCTTAGAAGTAAAGGCATTATCATATTGAAGTTGAAGGAGGACTGGGGAAAATGCATGCAGCCAAAAGATTTGAATATTGTCCTTTAATAACTGGAAATTACTGGAGGTAGGGCTGGAAATGAAAGATTAATTCAGTTTCAAATTTTTGCATCAAACGCATTTTGTTTATGTTTCACATGAGGTCATAGTTGTAGTCAAGCATAAAACTGAAGGTTTCAAAATCCATACTTAAATTTTATGAAGAGAAGCCGTTGATAATCATTTTAGTGAATTTACTGTGTCAGCAAATAAATAAGGCTCGAATAAGGCTCTTCAGAATTTTCACTTCAGAGGTAGCAATTTATAAAACTCATAGCATGTGTAAAAAATGCTTCAGGAGTTAAGTATGCAACTAACTTACCCATTCTGAAGTTTCAGAAAATGATCAGAGCTTTGAGGTGACCATGACTGCTACCACTGAGGTAGCTGAAGATGAGATTAATGAAGGAACTGTTACCCAGATTCAGGTACAGTAAAACTTCAAATTTTACCTATTTGATGTATGCTTTTATTTAAATTGAAAAGGGAGACAAGTATCAGAAATACTTACTAAATGAGTCCTTGAAATGAATGTATGTGAGCATGGATGTTGTTTGTAAAAATGCTGGTCTGTGAATGGACAATTGAATAATTTTATGTATGAGAGGTTATTTGTAGTCTTAAGTTACTGCCCAAACAGCAATACTGCAAAGAGTAACAGAGGTAACCCTCCACTGGTAATTATGTGCTTTGTTGTGATCTGCGTGGAATATGAGTTTATCTGTTATTTCTGTCATTCTTTGGTTATAAGTTAAGCTTTTTAACAGGATTAAATAGGCTTTGTCTTGTCACCAGTCCTAACAGTTTCATGCCGTTTTCATTGTGGATATACCATGTTTGAAAGTTCTATATTGGAGATGCTGGATATAATCCTGTTTCCACCACAGCAAGTGAGACTCTTCTTACTTACTGTTCATTACACAGGATAAAGAATGCTGCCTAATTAATTCTCACGACATCTGTATATTATTGTGCTAAATCTTACTCAGGTGTTTTTAGAAAGATGATAGTTCCAATGCTATGTCTAAGACATGACACTTTTGAACAGTCAGCAAGGTGACAAGGTCTGCTGATTGAATTTTCCTTCCAACTGTGTCTCCATGTTAATTGCAAAGTGATGTAAAAAATTGAATATCTGACTGTATCATTTCATATTGGTCTTTTCAAGATTCTTCAGAATGAACAGTTGGATGAAATCTCCCCACTGGGCAATGAAGAAGTATCAGCTGTTAGTCAAGCCTGGTTCACAACCAAAGAGGATAAGGATTCTCTAACCAATAAAGGTAGGGTATTTCAATGCAGTTCTGCCATGCCTGTTCCAAATGTCTGAGAACATTTTGCAAGTTGCATAAAGTAATCTCTGGTCTGGCTTTTGGAGATGGGCCATGCCTGCAGTGGTGACAGTGGCCACAGTAGAGAAGGGCTGTGGGTCAGCCCAGATGGGAGAGTTGTGTTTGCCTGGTCAGGGATTGGGAAGCTGCAGCAGAAGTGGGGGATGCCAAGGAAAAAACCAATCCATGCTCAGGTTAATGGAGTTGCTTCAGAAGAAGAGGGCTCCTGCAGGACCAGGATCTGATGAAATAATCCCTGCTACTCCTAAAACTTCCACCCCACTGGGCATTCCTCCCTGTCCAGATAGATTTGCAATCAATGTAGTAGTTGCTGAACTCAAGAGCTTTTGTTTTTTTCTTTCCTCCCCACAGGGGAAGTGGAGGGTGAAAGAAAAACCTTTCTAAACCAAGAGAAAAAACTTAGTGTCAAATGAAGCTGTGTTGTCTCTCTGGTTTCCTCAGCCCCTCTACTGTTTTCTTACTTTGACTTTACTTTTTTTAGAGGATTTTTTTTTCTGTCAGTTCAAAGCAACTCTCTTTTTTGTTAAAAACTCTTTAGGAAAGAGACACAGCATTCTTAAAGGAGGGCATTCAATCTGGTGATTCCAGTTTAGAGATTAATAACTTGAGGAAGACATTTCTACTAAAATATGCCAAGAAAAATATTTGAGAATCTCTGCTGGCTGAACTTTTCTTGTAAGCTCTGTGGTTTGTCACAGAGATCAGCAGTGGAGGAATGCCAGTGTGTGTCTTCTTTTACAGTAGCTCAGAGTTTGCTATGTGTTGACTGAGCTCATAATTTTATAGCAGTCTCCACTTGATAATGTTTTCTTCGCAAACCTGAGGGCAGTCTTGATTATGAATATGCAAACATGTGAGGTGCAGAATATATGTCCTTTCCTAAAATAGTTTGGTATTAAAGGTTATTCCAAAGAGTAGCAGTGTCCCATTAAGTCAGTTCAGAGGTTTTGGACCTGTGTGAATCACAGTTACAGGAATACATTATTTTTCTGTTTCTGTAACTGTGGAAGAAGAGATCGAAGCTATGGGGCACAGGGAAGGAATACTCTCTCACCAGTTCCAATGGAATTAGTAATAATGCTTGTACTTTTCATTATAATTGGATTTGAGTAAACAGTCTCTTTGGTGTGTTCTGTCTCTCAGCTCTGGTAATTAGCAGGCTGAGAAGGAAGTACCCTGATTTTTCTGAGCAGGGGTGGGCAGGTAGCCAGCACACACCACTATGTTAACTAGGTCACACCAGCATAAGCTTAATTAAAAGTATTGTGTGACCATAAGGGGGAAAAAAGGATAATTTAGAGGAGGAACATTTTAATGTTTTATTGGTAGACTTCAGGTTTGAAATTTTCTCTCTGAATAAGTTGGTTGGGTTTGCTTTTAAAGCTTAGCTGGCGTTGTAGTTACTAAGGGCACAGACAGAGAGGAAACTTTGTTTCTATTGGTTTGCCACTTTTATTTGGGGAAGTAAAAGACCCACCACAAGGTTTTATGTTGACTGTGACCCCTGAGGATTACTCCCAATGCAAAAAAGAAGGAGAGAGATGGGGACCAGCTTGTCAAAAAAAGACTAAATGGAGCATTTCCCTCTATGAAAAGCACTCACAGTAGGTGGCACTACTCTCATGTTCAGGAGTGTTAAGGCATGCAAGGGAACCCCACCTTGTTGCCAATTCCTCAGGTAGTCTTCTGAGTCATATTTTAAGTTCCAGCTTCTGGAATCATTTTGAGTGCATGGAAAATTCAGCTGTCAGTTTAAAGACAGAAATTTTCTCGTTGCAGCTGAAGAGAAAGCCTGAAAATGTGACTTGACAGCATGTAGAGGAGTTCATGCTGTTTTTAAAAATGGGATGTTTTTGAAGAGGGGTCTGACTCACATTATTTAAATATTAGTTGATGGTTACTGTCAGTTATGAAATAACATCTGTTTAAAGTTAATGCTAGTTATATTTTAGTAGCTGAAATCATTCTTTTCCTTGTTAATTGCAGATACTTCTGTTCTTGCTGTTTTTCTGGCCTTCACTTCAGTAATTAGTTGTCATTTCTACTTTCAGGCCACAAGTGGAAGCAAGGGATGTGGTCAAAGGAAGAAATTGACATTTTGATGAGTAACATTGAGCGTTATTTAAAGGTATGTTTAGAGCACGTTCCCTGCTCATTGATGTGGTGATGCAGTTCCTGCTAGAAACCAACTCTCTTTAGTACTTCCCGGACTATGCAATAAATGATTTGAATTGATTTGTTGTAGGAATGGTCATTACCCATTTGAAATACATAAGAAAATTATAATCATAGACAGGATTTAATTACTACTAAATGTAACATTGCTTTTAATATTTGTACTGGATATAGCCCATTTTGAGCATCCTGGCAGGTCATTTTACGTGGTTAAATCTCTTCCTCTGACTATACATTGAGGACTCATAAAACCTTGGTTGAAGATGGTGGGAAAAAAATTGCACTAGCAATAGAGATAATTTTCCTTACTGAGCACTGAACACAACTTGCAGACGTCCTTGGTGCCAAGTCTGTGACTGTGTGCTACAGTAGCAGGATGCCTGTGTCTGCTTTCTTTCCCTTAAATTATTGGGGTCAGAGTTCAGTGTAAACGGGCATGTGGTGACCATGCTGACAGTGATAATTGCCCATAAGTCATGTTTGTGGTAGACTTGCAGCTGAGAATAATTGAGCTGAGCCCTTATAACTGAGAATATATAGCCTGGATATTACAGTTTCACCATCCTTCACTTGTGGTTTAAGCAAAAAAGCCTTGAATTTAGTGTTCATTGGGATAAAAATCCACAGTATTAGTTGAAGAGAGTGTGTCTGCCCACACACATATTAGAGTTTCTGCCACAAAAGCATTCATGGGTAATACTATGTTTTAAATCTAGCGAAGCTTTTTAAAGCTACCTAAATTAATTTCTCTGAGTTACTGATAAATCATTTGATTCATTCTTTTCCCATTTATCTGCTTTCTTGTACTGCTTTGAATAACTGAAATATAGTGGTTGTTAGTTTAAGCTGAAGTTAAGCTTTACTGTTATACTCCATTCACTGTTTTTGTATTGAATTTATTTGAGTTTCCATCAGAACAAGAAAAGTCCTTTAATAGAAAGAAATTGCTTTTGCATAAGGAATATCTAAAAATATGTAATAAATCAGTATAGCACTGTTTGACAATCTTCCCTTGTATGGCCCCAGACTAATTCCACCACAGTTTCTATATGATGGTTCAAATTCTGATCTTAAAATACATGTTCGACAGATTTTTTTTTTCTTATATGTGGATAGGTGTTAGAATTCTCTGTCTCCCTGGACTCCAATGTTAAAAAACCAAAACAAAACCTAGTGTTCAAGGGTTTGTATTTGAGGGAGCTAATCTGAAAATACTGTTTTATTTTGGACTGTAGTATTTGCAATACATAGAAAGTTGCGTAATGGCTTCAGTTCTTGTGTTCTACTTCTTGATTCCTAGGAGACTTTATCTAAGGTGTTTTGTTTGTGGTTTTTGTTTTTGTTTTTTTTAAATGCTTTGTTCTAGGCCCGTGGAATAAAAGATGCCACTGAAATTATATTTGAAATGTCAAAAGATGAAAGAAAAGATTTCTACAGGACAATAGCTTGGGGTCTGAATCGGCCTCTTTTTGCTGTCTATAGAAGAGTTCTTCGCATGTATGATGACAGAAACCATGTTGGAAAGTATGAAACCCTCTAATGCTGCATGGTCTTATTGGTATGAGTAGGGTCATGTATTTATGCTTGACATATTCTATGTGAGACAGAAAATTTTAGCCAAACAGTCCTAGATCTTGTTAATATGTCACCTCTGCTCAATTCTGATAGGTCATCCTTGGCAGTAGTTGTGTTCAGTTGATGGTATTCAATGACAGCTTTAAAAAACAGACAAAAAAACCCAAAACAAAGGTGACTAACAGATTCTCATATAATGAGAGTACTTGAACACAAGCATGGATCTGCTGAGATGTAACTTCTTCTAGAGATGTGACCTGGAAGTAATTTGTCTTTACCCCTTATGGCTTGATTGCCATTCTTTAAAGCAGTGGTCTGCTGCTATCCAGAAAGGATATTTTATTTTAGTTTTTGAATGTTGAAAATTAAAAATATCTTCTCAGTGCTGTTACACTTTTATGATGGAAAGTCAGCTTTATGGTGATGGTGAACTGGGACAGAAAGGAAGAAGTTGTTTATTTGAAACAATGCAGAAAAGTCTAATTCTTTTCATAGGAGTAAGATCACAGAGAATGGGGAATATTTCTGACAAATGAGAGGAATCTTATACCAGTTAACCTTAGAAATGCACTCATGGAAAATGGCATTTGTTCCTCACATTCTTCTGAAGTATTCAGTCAGATCGTTTCTTGCAGCTGAAATTCCTTAATCTCTTGTTATAACTAAATGTGTGCTGTGTGGTTAGTAAAATAAAAATATTTATGCTATGTGCTTTCTGTTTAAAATAATGTGTTTTTATTTGCCTGTTGCTTAGGTATACTCCTGAGGAAATTGAAAAGCTTAAAGAGTAAGTTATCTTATGAACAAGGTCACTCTTCATTATTTGTATTTAGTAGCTTGATCAATTTTTAAAGATTTCCTTACATGAAATCGCTGAAGAGTTACAAATTAACTTGGCTGCTCCAACACTATCCAAAAATAGTGCTTACTATCTAAAGAAAAATATAACTACATTTGGATTATTTTAAATTTTTTTTCTAAGATGTGTTCAGGACCTAACAATATGCAGCAAAGTTCTAAAGCAAGGCTTCTGTTGTAACTAGAAAAGTTTCAGATTTTTACAAGCACAGTCAGTATTTGTGGTTATGAGAAACAGAAGTTCTTTTTTTTTTACGAATCTGAACAAAGGTTATTCCTAAAGGAGGTGGCAGGTCGAGAGTAGGATCTCCTCTAGGAAGTGTTGCAGATACATAAATTAACAGTACAGTTCAAAAAGCCTAATTTTGGGCATAAACCTGATAGATCAGGGAGATGGAGCTGCAGACTTTAACTCCTCCTGCGCATTTCCAGGGTTGAGCAGTTGGAAGAAACTGTTGGACTGAAGGAGGGAAGGAAGGGAGTATATTGCATTGCACTGATGGAGCTGTTTAGATCAATTGAGCTGGTTTGTGTCGTTCACAAGGTGCTGTGATTCCAGATGTGTCAGAGCTAGTCATGGATCAACATTTTAAGCAACCTGCTGTCATATGAAGGAGAAAGATGATTGCTAAAATGATGAATGTGTTTATGCAGTGTTTTGCTTTATTTAAATTGTAGGAAGCCTGAGTTTTCATTGGGCATTATTTAAATTTCTCAAGTGCTCTCTATGCTACCTGAAAATCATTGAGGTACCTGTATAGAATGGAAATCAGCCATTTATCTAAACATTCAGATTGTGTTTAACACATTCATTAAGGCTCAAAATCTTCCTACAAGACAGATACTATGCATTTTATAATTATCTTACAGCTTAGCTAGTCCAAAAGGCTTCTAGAAACACAGGAGAAAGTAGCAGAAAGTATTAATAGTCAAGTAGCAAAGTGATTTCCCTGTTCTCTCTTTAAGCCTGTAAACTGCACATTTATCCTGTTTTTATTAGAGAATATTTGATATTGTGGTAGTTTCCTAGCTGGTTATAGTGCTAATGAGCACATTTCTTTTCAGGCTGAGAGTAAAGCATGGTAATGATTGGGCCACAATAGGAGCTGCCCTGGGGAGAAGTGCTTCATCTGTAAAGGATCGATGTAGACTGATGAAGGATACCTGCAACACAGGTGAGGTAAATGCTGGTGTCAGAAATGGATATTCTGGTTAAAGTTCTGTCCCTTGGCTTAATGGTTATAAATTTACATTGTATGTTTGGTGTCAAGAGAGAGCCAGATGCACTTCAGGAGTAAAGTACTGTTTATTTTGTAATGTATATAATACAAAATACATATACATTACAAAACATAATATATTCAAGTATAAAGGAAAATTCAGTCAGACCTCATGTGAATAATGTCCACTAAATTGTTGCATGGTTAATTCACTCCAGCTAATACAGTTCAGATAGCTTGGATCAGTTTGCTTTGGTCACTATTTAGACAAGTTCTGTGTGGCCTTACTCATCTCTGAAAGGAAAAGAGAAGTTTGGTAGCAGAACAATGGAATTGTTGCTTTGTTAATCAAGAATGGATATAATATAAATGGTTAGTAATTAAGAGCAGTTACATCTGCTTCACAAGTTAATATTGGCATCTGGAATAAGGTGTTGGACATGGAAGTTAAAACGTCCGCTGGCATGTTACAGATCAGAACAGAGGGTATGTGCTGCTAGTTAAGTTGGAGGGCTTCTCTGTCTTTCAGGAAAGTGGACAGAGAAAGAAGAAAAAAGGCTGGCAGAAGTAGTGCACGAGCTGACAAGCACAGAGCCAGGTGACATTGTCACACAAGGGGTGTCGTGGGCTGCCGTGGCAGAACGGGTCGGGACGCGCTCAGAGAAGCAGTGCCGCTCCAAATGGCTCAACTATCTCAACTGGAAACAGAGTGGGGGCACCGAGTGGACCAAGGAGGATGAAATAAATCTGATCTTGAGGTTGGTTATTTTAGTTACTTTTAAAGGTTTGTAATATGTGTTGCTAGCAGGATTCCATTGGGGTCCATTTTGCTGGTTTCCTAGACACTGAAAATTCTAGAACTTTCCAAAAATCACTGCTGTGTTTACAGTTCCCAGAGATTTATTATTGAACATATTTTTTGTTTTTTGTTTTTTTAGTGAATGTTAGTGTTCGTGAAAGGTGTCAGATTGAAAACCCTGGAGACTGAAGTCTTCTTTATTCCACAGAAAAGGTACAGCACAGGCAGCAAACCGTGCAAGCTTCCCACACGTTGCCCCACCGATGCGCTTTAACCCTTAACTGGAGGGTAGCTCAGTCTCCCTGCCCGTTCAGTCCTTGGCCTCTCTGCTGAGATGACCAACAAGGGTCAAGTGTGGTGGTGGTTTCTGTGATGTGGACATCTTGTCTACAAAGAGCTAAACTGAGACTGCAAATTAATTTCATGTAGGCCACCAAACACTGATTGGATATCAGCATCTCTGACTACATTTGAACTGGCAACCTGGTAGTGACTTTGGAAATCTTTTGCTCTCTCCAGTACCTCCTCCCATTTTGAATGCCTTTAACTCAGGCTTTTTAGCCAGTGGATTTTTATGGTTGGGTGGGAATAAAAAGCCAAGAAATCCAGGGAATCTAAGGATTACTTACAAAGTGGTATTAACAAATTTACTGAAGCTGTTTGACATGTACTCAAAATGAGGAGCCTGATTCCACATTTCAGAATGTGCTGGGTGTATTTCTTAGTATTATTTCTGATTTGGTCTGTCCAGATATCCTTTACTCATCCTACAGGGTTGGTTTTGGTAGGTTTTTTTCATTTTTACTTTTTTTCTTTCTTTAGCTAGCAAGAGTGCTCTTGCTTTGTGAAGAGGACTTTTCTTAACTTCCACAAAAATATTTTCCCCTTGCTATTCACCTCTCTTTCATATGCTCCATGTACAGATAAGGGCAATTCAGAGATTTTTAGTGATTTCAGACAGATTCTGGTAGAGAAGACTGTCCCTTATCTGGAGAGCCTGGTGGGATTGATTTATGAGAAAGTGTTTAATGCTGTAGTTAACTTCATCTACTTTGGCTAAGAAGCATCTGAGAGAAGGCAAAAATCTGTGTTAAGGATGGATGGTTGTTACTTAGAAGAAAACAAGTAAATATCACAACATGAAATTAATTAAGTGAATGTTCAGAGTGAATCTCAGGAAGTATTTCCTGCCTTGGAGATGTGTTTGGGGAATGTTTTTTCAAAAAGAAAAGACTCAAGTACCACCACTTGGAATGCTTCACAATAATCCGATCTAAGACCTAATGAATAAGTAATTAAGGAGAATAATCCTGCATGGCAAGGAGATGGACTGGATCATTTTAACAGGTCTAGTCCATCTTCTGTTGTTTATGATTCTGCTTGACCTCTGGCAGCGTGGAGCCTTGGAAGCCTGTGTCGATTCCTGAGCTCTGGTGGGCTGGTCACTAGCATGTCGTTCTGCGCTGTTACGTGTGACACAGCCGGACATGTGCGACACCCCTGCTGCTCTGGGGGGCAGTTTCTAACAGCTCCATATTTTCTGTATCCTGCCAGGATAGCGGAACTTGAAGTTTCTGATGAGAATGACATCAATTGGGATTTGCTGGCTGAAGGATGGAGCAGTGTCCGCTCCCCACAGTGGCTTCGGAGTAAATGGTGGACCATTAAAAGACAGATTGCAAACCACAAAGATGTTTCATTCCCTGGTAATGTACTACTTGCACACTTCTGAAAGCTGCTTTCATGTATGTCAGAGGAACAAGGCTGCATTTTGTTGCCTGCTTACAGCATTGCTGGCCAAAGAGCACATTGCTCCTTTGCTGGAAGTTACTGGCCCCTTGGATCTGCTGGCTGAATTGCTCCTACAAGCAATCCTTAAGTATTTCAGTCAAACAGGCCAAGCTGATATGTACAACTAGACAGCCTTTGTCATCCCTTCTTGCTTTGGCTAAAGTAAGAGCATGTATATAAGCAGCTCAGCTGGCAGATCTCAGATGATGCTGATCTTTGATATGGAGAGCAGTGACCTCCTCAGGTGGAAGAGGATATTATGTACCTGCAGCCTGACTATGGCCTCAGGTTAAATGTGTTGCTCTTATGATGTTAGAATGTAAACTCTGTCAGGTACTGAGCCTTAGCTGTAGACAGAAGGTGGATCTATTACTAGCTGCGAAGAGGAGGAGGGGAGGAATCAGGAATATAAAGCTCCCCCAAATATGTTTCATACCATTTTCCCATTCGGCTTGGAGAAACTAGTGCCCAAGCCAAAAGGGTGTCTGTGACCTTCAGACTTCCCTTTGTCTGACTTGGGGAGAGGAAAAAAATCAGAGATATTAGTCATGTTGTGATTAATGAAAGATGTAATTTAATGCACACTTGAGCTGTGGTTGACAATGTGGTTGTATATTAGTCCTGCCTCAAGGCTGCAGCTGAGAGGAGAGCCCCTGTTACATTAATAGGCAGTTGTTGCATCAAATAATGCATAATATAAATGCAGCACTGAATCAACAGGCTCTGCTCTCTTTTCCCTGACAAAGGGGAGATGTTTAGGCAATTTGCTGTAATGAATTCTAGAAAAGCTGAGGCCTCAGATTTCGTAACCTGCTGTTACATCAGCTGCTCCCTCAGCCAGGCCAAAGCAATCAGAGAAGAAGGGTGAGTGGTTCTGTTAGAGCATTGGGCCTCCTCATGCACAGGTGAAGAACTGTAATATAACCACTGTGGGATTCATTCTCTCTTGCTCCCTATTTTCAGTGACATTTCTGTCAAGCTCTTGAACAAATCTGCTTCCATGTTATAGAAGATCAGAGGATTTACTTCTGGTAGCAGTATTACACAGCTAGTGATACTGGCACTTGATTGTAGCTTAGGAATACACCATGCATCCTTCTAGAGACTTCCAAATTTTTATGGGCTGTGTGTTCTTTTTCCCCCCAAGCATTGTGAAATGTCTGGGTTCCATGAGAAAATCTAGTTTACTGCTGCAGCTGACTATAAATGTGCTAAATTTCTAGTTTCTGTATCTCTGGAGATTGCTTAAGTTTCAGATTCTGTAGAATGTTGTTTGCTCTTTTCATCTTGGGTAAATCACCAATTGCAGCATTTCAAATGTGCTTCCTCAACCTGCTTTAGCATGAGTGTTTTTTTCCTGTCTCAGTGCTGATAAAGGGTCTTAAACAGCTCCACGAGAACCAAAAAAACAACCCAGGGCACCAGCTTCCAGAGAACAAATGTGGCAGTGGTTTGGCAAACACCAACTCCAGCTCTGGGGTGCAGCACGTGCAGATCCGGGTGGCTCGTTTGGAGGAGAGCACGGGCAGTGCCCCGAGCCCCATGGCAGCCCTGCAGATCCCAGTGCAGATCACCCACGTCTGTAAGTACTGGAACAAACCTGGAGCCTGCCTGTGCTGAGGTGGGGAAGGCATGTCTTAAATAAGAGTTGTATTAATTCTCCCTTTGTCATGCTACAACTTCAGATGAAACGTTTCTGTGTTCTGTTTAGCTGTTTCTAACTTGGTTAGGCAAATGTAGATATTGCTGTGACAGTAGTTCCAAGAAGCTGCAATTGGAGCGCCTGGACACAGGTATTGTAGCTGTCTGTGTGTGTGCACACAGGATTTTGCCCATAACCTCTTCTTTGAAAAGCCTTCAGTGCACCAACCTCTTAATGAAGATGGAGTATGTGTTTATTTATTCCTTAAGTTGTTTCTGGTCACTCTTGTGCAGAACAATGAACATCATGTACTAGATCTCCTTATGTAAATTATGTAGACCACTGTCCCTAAGTTCTGATGCACTGAAGGGAAGGTGTGTTTTTTTCTAGTCCTTTATCATGCAGTAATTTCTAGGCAGAAACACTCTGAAAAGTGTCAGCTGCTAAGTCACAGCAACATTTAGCCAGCATTCTGCTAAACCACTGTATTTTTTTTTTAAGTTGATGCTTCCCATTCTCTTAAGGATGAACTTTGCTCATTATCTAACACTGATTACCAGGTCTTTTCTATGTGTAGTTCTTATTGATTGATTTTGTAACTAATCTTATTAAGTAACTCCAGTCACATGCAGTCTGTCATCTGCACTGTATATTATTTTGTACTCCATTTGTCATTTGTAAATTTTATTAGGAAAATTGAGTGCTTTGATTTTGCTGATTACCAGATTAGTTACAGAATATTCTGAGATTGAAGGGATCTACATGGATCATTGAGTCTCAGTTCTTAAATGAATTTCCTGTACAGGGGTTGGACCCATAGCCCTGGCATCATTAGCACCCTGCTCTGGCCAACTGAGCTAAGTTGATTAGCCTACAAACTGATTCTTCAGACAGAACAGGCATTTGGCAAACAATTTTCTGAATAATTTTATTAGATCAATCTATCTTAATCTATTTATTAAGTGCTATCTTCATTTTATGTGGTTTATTTTCTGATTAGAATGATAGATGACACCAAGCCAAGAACTTCTGGTCTGTCATACTATGTCAGTAGTCTCAGACATTGCAAAGCTGATGGATTTTGATGAGCAGGCAAGATGGGCTGGGATCCAGGAACCTCTAGTCCTTTCTGAATTGAATCCTGTAATGGTTATTTTGTGACTTCACTTGCCCATGTCTGCCTAACAAGCCTTTTCCCCCATTTTAGTCTGCTTTTTTTGAAGAATTTCTGGTTGTGTAATCACAGTGAATTTTGTATTGTGTATTTCACAGTCCCATGAGAGCTGAAGCTATTAGCCACTTTCTGCTGCTGCATTTGGTGGAAGGCTCAGGGTTTCAAAGGGGCAGTTCCTGAGCTTTTATGAATATATTGGGTGGGTGGCTGACAGGCCACACTTTATAGCTCTCTGCTACTGAGTACCAGGAAATCTGCAGCAGGAAACCTTGAACATGCCACTACAACAATAAAAGCTTCAAGAATGGAGCTTTTATCTTCTTAAGAGACCAAAATTAATGTATTTTGCAGCCACAGAGTCTGAGATGGCAAAGTTTCCAGTGCTTGGGTCACTGTTATCATCTTGTAGATCTTTTCCCCTTTTGGCATTTAGGAAATTACTGGAAAGCTCCAGGCAGAGTATTAATTTGGTTTCAGCTTCCTGGAACTTAGGATTTTTTTTAAGAGTAAGTCGGAATCGTAATTATGGTTATAAAGTTTTGAGTACAAGTTGTTTGGACCTGGTGATCTTAAAATACCTGGTACATCAACTGTTTTCAGTGCTTCTCTTCACTACTTCTAGAATGAGTGGAGCTAATTGCATAAATAATTACATAGTTGTAGTAAGAATACTTACAGCTCTTATACACTTCAGTCATAACACACAGGATAGGCAAATACGTTGGGAGGCATCTGATCTTTCATCAAGGGTGGACATATTGTGGAGGACAGAAAAGATTAAAAATACAAAAAAAGAAAAAGAGGTCTGTGGGAAACACAACAATATTAAGCCTGACATCAGTTTAAAACAAGCTGTACGTGATCCAAAGGATATAATTACACCAAAGGATATTGTTACATTAGAACCTCTTGTAAATCTCATTACAAAAAGTAATTAAATAGTGTAAGAAACTTTATTTGTCTTCTTTTATCTCTGTGTGCTAAGGTCATACTTACTTTCTTTTGCTCTTTTAGATTGTAGAATGCTCTCTTTAAATAGTATTGTATCTTGGGTACCAATTAGAGAACCTTGTCATTAGGATTGCAGCCAGTTTTCTTTTTCCTCTTAGGGGAATTAACAGTACCCTGCTATGTATTAATTATAGTATGTTATGCTTTCTGCAGGGCTGAACATTCTGGTTTACATACTTTCCTTTTCTTTTTTTTCCTTCCTTTTGCAGCCTCAACTGATTCCCCTGCTGCTACTGTTGACTCTGAGACAATAACACTGAACAGTGGAACACTACAGACCTTTGAGATTCTTCCAGTAAGTAACTGGTGTTTGTTACTGTGTGTTTTTCTTTTCAGCCCAGCTACTTCTTAGACTATAAGACTATAGAACTTTGCATTAAAAAAAAAAAAAAAAAGGAAGGTTTTCAAGTAGAAAGAAGAGTCCTAAAACTTATTTCTGGAAGTGTAATCCATTTGGGCTGCTAAGTAAAGTGTGAATTATCATTAAATGCTTTAAATTTGCTTTAATGCTACAAAGTTTTCCTTTGTGCTTGGATTTTTTCATTGTTGAAAACAAAGGAGACAGAGAAAGCTCCCAGCAAGTAAAGATTGTCTCGGTTCCATTGTCCTGTAATTTGTAGCATACTTTCTCTTCCATCTCAATGCAAAAGTAAGTTGAATTTGTTCCTTTTTTACCTGCTGTTGTACAGCATAATACAGACCTGCTGGGATCCTGCCTTTAATACTTGCCTTAGTAGCCTAAGGCTACAGATGAGTTTTTTCCTGCTTTTTGAGTGCAGTGCAGCAGTCAGTGCAGAAGAGATTGGATTGGTGTGATTTTCCAGGGGAGTCACAGTTAGGCTGGTTCATGTAAATCAAAATGTCCTGAGCAGTGCATTTGGGTTTTAAACCTGTGTTGTCTTTTTAGTCTTTCCACCTCCAGCCGACTGGGACACCAGGCACCTACTTACTGCAGACCAGCTCGAGCCAAGGCCTCCCTTTAACCCTGACCACGAGTCCCACCATGACGCTGACGGCCGCGGCTGCTCCCGCCTCCCCGGAGCAGATCATCGTACACGCCTTATCTGTGAGAGTCTGCTCGGGCACTGGGGGCAGGGGAGCATGGAAATGTTCCTTGCAGTGCATGTTAAACTTGAAAAGCAATTCTTAAGTCATAACAATGGTTATTGTTAACTTTGCTTAACATCCTGAAGACTGAAAATTTAGGAGGTTATGTATTGTTTTGGGAAAAAAGCCTCAGATTGCTTCAGAACTTAGCTTAGTGAGCAAGTTCTGCACATAGTGTCTCTATTTAGTGGTTTGGTCCCCAGCAAAACCAAATCTCGTTGTTTTGTGATGTTTTCATTACTCTCACAAATAGATATTGGTCCACAACACTTGGATAGTAGCAACAATTATTGGGTTTTGTTAGAGGGAGGAAAGGGGAGGCAAACTGGAGATTGAATCACAAAAGTGCTGAAAAATTCAGGGGGAAAAAAACTGACCTTTGGAATCTGCAGTGATCCTCACCTGAATGGTTGCCTCTTTCATATTATGTATTTACTTGTGACTTAAAGAACACATAACACCATATTCAATCTACAAAGTTACCCTTTAGGAACAGGAAAGGTCAACAGATGATCTGGGCTGACATACTGTATTTATAGAACTCTAAATTACACTTAAAAATTGGAATATTTTTGCTTGTATTTGCTTGAAAGATGTGTAGATAGTTACAGGAAAATCTCTGACCTTTCTTGGGGTTTTGTTTGTCTCTTTTTTGCAAATGCTGCTCACAGCCAGAGCATTTGTTAAACACAAGTGACAACGTCACAGTGCAGTGCCACACGCCGAGTGTCATAATCCGCACCGTTGCTGCTGAAGACATCTCCTCCTCTGTCACCCAGACAGAACTGACTGTGGATTCAGACATTCAGGCAGCTGACCTGACAGATCCTCCAGACACCCTAGGAGCAAATGCTTTCCCACATGATATCCATCAGTCCAAGCTGAGTGACGAAGAGCAGTCAGCCTACAACGAAGACGATGCTTCCAAGTTTAGCAGCAGGAGTAGTAGAGAACTGATGGATGGAGTTATGGTAAGAACAGAGGAGGAGATTGCTGATGCTAGCCTGAAACAGAATGAGGATTCTCACTCTGATTTACCCAGCACTTACGTTACTGAGGTAAGGGAGGGCATGATACTTGATATTTTCCCCATTTCTGCATTCTGGAGAATTATTTCATTGAATCTGTGGCCTTTATGTTAAGCTATTCCTCTGAAATATCTCAGGGATTTCATTTATATTGGTAGCTGAAGGGAGAAAGATGGAGAGAGACTCTTTGTAAGAGCATATAGTTAAAGAATGAGGAGGAATGGCTTCAAACTGAAAGAATGTAGGTTTAGAAGAGGTATCAGGAGAAAGTTCTTTCCTGTAAGAATGGTGAGGCAGTGGAGCAGGTTGCCCAGAGGAGCTGTGGGCTGCCTCATCTCTGTAAGTGTTCAAGGCCAAATCAGATGGGGGTTTTGAGTTATCTTTGAGGTCCCCTCCCATCCAAACAGTTCTGTGGTTCTGTATCACAGTTGTACGAGTATTTGCTGAGATCTTCTACCCTTGAGCTTTGTTAGTGTGTTATGAGTATGAAAGTAACAGCATTTAATTTGGTACTGAGGCTTATATTTGACTTCAGTGGAGCACTGAACACCTCACCAGCTGTGGAGCTGCTTCACTACTCAGGGTATTTCTGCAT
Source organism: Zosterops lateralis (assembly GCF_965231275.1). Lineage (NCBI taxonomy): Eukaryota > Metazoa > Chordata > Aves > Passeriformes > Zosteropidae > Zosterops > Zosterops lateralis. The sequence goes on from NC_139765.1 coordinate 66,719,711, forward strand.
GGTGACAGTGGAAAGCTGCATCATTGGCACTGAACAGTGATTCCTGTTCAATGCTGTTGCTTTAAACTGGGCTGTTAATTGTCCAACACACCTCCATCAGTAGATAGAATGAGCAGGGGAGGTGAGCTAGAGTATTTAGGTTTTGCTTTATGAGTCTAATAGCATACTTCAAGATGTAACTCAGTTTCCAGTTTCAAGGACTTGTCTTAAATGTACTGCTCCAGTCAAGTGCCTGTGAAGTGGGAATTTGAAGCATTAAGCTACATTAAAGTCTCTCTCTGGCCTCAGATTTATTCATCTCCAACACCTGAGATGCAGAAATGAGTTTATCCAAATGATTACAGATATTTGGATTGCTTCTACTAAATTCCTTAATCTTTCAGTTGCTGAAATTATCAAAATTACTAAGTCACAGAAAACAGAGGTGCTAAAAAGAGGATAACACTCTTTAGTAGGTAGAAAATTCCTCTTCCAGTGTAAGTTTGATTAGGTTGGAATTTGGGAAAATATGAGTTAGAGTGAAATACCCCTTCCTGTTTTTTAGAACACTGTTGTCTACAGTAGCTGCATTTCTGTTTTGTCAGCCTTGAAGATCCATCATTAATATGCTTTGGCTTTGTCTTTGAAGAAGCTTCTAATAGACAGTGCATATTCACTATGCTCTTACAAAAGGGAGAACCTTTGTTCATCTCAAGTTTGCTACTGCAGAAGCATCTGAATCCTGAATACATCCAAAGCTGGGGATTATTCTTGCATTTTCCTCTTTCTGTGTCATGGTTGGCATAATTGTGATAAGATTTTCAACATTTGAGGCAGACCCTCAGCTTTCTATTCTTATTTTAAAACTTCAGCTTCTCAAGGTAGAATTAATGAACTTTTGATATTAACCAAGTTCCTAATTTAACTTTGTGCAAGTTGCTCATGGCTAGCAGAATATAAAACTAAACTTTTTTTTCTATGCAGAAAAACAAACTGAATTTGTAATTCTAATTTGCCTTACCCTTCAAGTCAGATCCAAGTTTGACATGTGTACTTAAATTCTAGGAAATAGTGAACTGTCTGTGAGTAATTCTCTGTGTAAAGTTACTCTAGAAAAACATGCCTAAATTTTGTTTTCTTTAAGTCAGTGTTATTTTTATGAGCTTGCCAGGGTTGTATTGTCACTGTGGGTGGGTAGTAGGAGGCAGGCAGTCATGCTGCAGGGTTTTATTATTTCTGGCTGGGAAAGGTGCCCATTTGCCACAATGGCTCCTTTAGTTTTTCACGCCTCCTCTTCCCAGTTTGAAGCCTCGCAGGCCAGTGCTGCTGGTGGGCAGAGCTGTGTGCTCTGCTGAGAGCTGCTCCTGCAGGTCAGGCACACACTGCCCTTGTGGATGGGGCAGAGTGCAGTTTCCTGAGCTGCAGCACAGGCTGCCAGCTCTTCTTCAGGAGTTTTCAGGGAGTTGCCTTTGCAGAAACACTGTGGAGTCACGTAGGGAAACAAATTTTCCTACATAAACAAGGTGGAGGAACATCAGGATTTTCTTAAACATAGAGGGCTGAACCTCTCCTAAACAATTCCTGCTCCCTCTGAAAACAGTGATAAATCCAGGTACCTTCCATTGTGTCAGCAGCAGTTGCCAGCATTCTGCATCAGGGAAGTTTGAACAAACCTTATGCATGTTACACACAAAAGCTGGAATCCAGATCTCTCTGCTGGTTCTGGCAGTACTGTGTGGGATGACTTTACACTGCATTTGTGGAGCCAGGAGTGTGCTGTGACACTGAGTCAGCCAGATGTGTTGCTGCCATTCCAGTACCGCAGGAGCAGCAGCAATGGCAGGACTGGAAGAGAAATGAGGGTATTGACAACTTGTACCTGGAAGGAATCAGTGTGTTGCCAATATTCTGGTATCATGAGGTTCAGCAAAAAAAGTCTGGAGCCAACCTCCAGCCAATGACAGACCAAGCAAGGCATAGCAAATAAAGTGGGTCTTTTGAGCTCTGTGTTTAGTGTCAGTTAAAACTTGACAACAGGAGTTGTGAAACTTAAGGTAAAGCTGCTGGGTTTGTGGGACAGGTAAGTGCTATAAAGGAAAAGCTTCAGTCTCAGAACATCTAGACAGCAAGTAGTGGAAAAGCCTAATTATTCATCTTCACAGACATAGTATTTGACTTGCAAGGGAATGTTTTATCACCACCTTGCAGTGTCTCCCTTCCTCTCCACCATTGCTCAGCAGGGTAAAATTCTTCTCATCTTGTTTTTGGGTGCCTGCACTAAGATGAAAGGTGCCCTGTAAATGCTGAAATAAACTGTCTCAGGTGCTGACATTTCAATTTAATAAGATGAAATTCATCCAGAGTGTATTGCTTACTGTGGAGTATGGCTGAGCAATGCAGGTTTTTGTTTATAGCTACCAGGAATACACTTTCATGGCCTGTTCTGTGTTGTGCAGGACCTGGATTCCCCAACAATAGAAGAGCAAGTTGATCAACCTACAATAGATGATGAGACTGTGCTTATTGTTCCTTCTTCCCATGGTTTTATCCAGGCAACGGATGATATAGATAGTGAATCAGTCTTGCCCTTGACAACTCTCACAGGTATGACAGTCCTTTCATTAAAGCAGTGTGTAGAGTTTTTGAGTCTCTGCAGACAACTCCTCATAGATCCTTGCTTTATCTTAAATAATTTTACATATCAACTCTGTGAAACTTGAAGTAACCTAACAAATACTCCTCCCAGAGGAAGGATCTCTCCCTGTAGAGCCATCAGAGGTCAGCACTGATAGTGTAATACCTGATGGATGCTAATGTGAGTCACACCATTGCATCCATACCTGTCCATATTGTTCATCACTTACCTTATTCTCTAAAGAAACTCAAAACTCACCTGGGTGTGGTCCTGTGCAAGGTGCTCTAGCTGAAACCACTTTAGCAGGGGGTTGGACTAGGAGATCTCCAGAGGTCCCTTCCAGCCCCAGCTATTCTGTGATCTGTGAAACTAGAAACTGCAAACTGCCTAGTTTGATCAACACTGCCAGTAATTGGTTAGAATTCCAAGCTACTTCTCTCTGTCTCCTAAATTTGTATCTTCTGTCTTAATGGCACAGCAATAGTTGTAATGCTTTTTGTCCCTTGACAGATCCTATCCTGCAACATCATGGAGATGGGTCACACATTATTGGCTCATCATTAGGCAGTCCTGACTCGGAAGATTCGAAGGATGTCGAGGATTTAGTGAACTGTCACTGAGAAGCAGCAATGGTGTCCATTTTCTATTGACTACGTTTGCATTGTGAAACTAGTTACAACCCTGTGCCACATTTCCAAAGAAAGCAGTCACAGTTTGTCTCTTTGAACAGAAGCTTCCAGTGTGAAATGACTGCTGTGCACTTTCTCTGCTCAGGCTGTTTCCCTCATGCGGGAGGGAGGACTGAGCTGCCAGCCAAGGCCTGAGGTGCCACGACTCACTGGAGTGTTCAGTGTTCTGAAGAACCTCTGTTGCAGTGCTCACAGTGCTCAGATCCCTCCAGTCAGTTCTGATCTGACTTGTTACTGATGTGCTGAACTGCACACGTGGAAAACTGGACAGAAGTCAAGGATTGTGGACTGTAGCCTCTTAGTGCCGCAGCAAGTATTAGTTTGCACAGGTTTCATGAAGAATGGGTGAGGATTTTTGCACTTACTGACTCTTGTAATACATGGAGTAAAAGACTGTTACATTTCAGGAAGGAGTGAGTTCCATCAAGGACTTCAGGGAGCATGGGCAGCATCATGAAGCAATGGTGTGTATTCCCATCTCACCTGACTCCTTAGGATGTCTGTGGCATAGGAAGAAGGCAGAAGCTTATGGGACTTGCCTGGTCTGCTTGTTCCTGAGGAATCCATTGCTGGCAATGGACAGAGTTCAGAAAGATCACTTGTGGAAAATCTTGGTTTTTTCTTTTTTTTTTTCTCTCATCACTACAGCAAGCTGAATAAAAAGGGAAGGGCTATGAGAAAGGGAAGCTCCTGGGACCCACCGGCCTCTCCCTACAAGCTTGGAATTTCTTTGAGACTGTTGTGAGTAGGTTGGAACGTTTGTCTCTCTCACTGTTTACCTGACACTACCAGTCACCTCTCCAGACATGATTTCTGCAGCAAGTTAGTAAATGGGGAGTGGTGTGAAGGTGGCAAAGTCTTGGAGGAATAGCTCTGTGAGAGTCTGGACATAGGGCCCTGAGGCAAAGGAGGCCAACTAATTCCTGCATCGTTTGAAACAGACACTAGGCTGAACAGCAGCCTGTTAGCTAGGAATCAAGAGAAAAAGCTATAGAAACTAAAGACTTGTATAAATTATTTTATTTATTTCTGTAATTAGCTCTTCATAATCAAGAGTTGGTCTTTTTCAGTCTGTGGTTTTGTTAATGTGAAAAATAAGTTGTAGTTTTAAATGGTTGCCTAGGGAACAGAAATAATTGTATATTCAGTTTCAACAAATTAAAGAGTATTTGTCTTACTTGACTGTAAGATGCCATTTATTTATACTGCCACAGATCCTTTCAGTGCCGCAGTTTATTTGTACAGTAATAAAAAAGTGCAGTTTTTTCCAAAATGAAAAAGCTTGTGCCATTCTGAAACATCAGTACAACTGGAATGTTCATTAAGCGCAACAGTAGCTCTTCAAAAAAAAGCAGAATGTCACGTCTTATGGCAATAATTCTCCCCAACAAGAGGGACATTACATATACATTTACATGAAAATCATGTACTGATTTATCCTTGCACAACCCACTTCTTTCCTCTCAGGCTGTTGGTTCTCACTTAAATGTCTTGAGTAGAGCTGAGAGCTGAGCTGGAAGCAGTCTGACACAGTAGCATCATTGCTGGGTATTCCCAATGTCCTTCATTTACCCACTTCATGGAAGTACAGGTTGGCACATATACATAACATGACAATAGAAAACAATATGTAGTAAATTAGATTTCTGAATTTGGGTTCCAGGTCTCCTTGTCGATACCAGTAGATCTAGAAGAGAAAAGGAGTTTGTGTTATTTCAAAAAGCCAGGTATTCTGAGGAAACTTTCTTTGGTAACTGAATTGGCAACTTGCAAGTTTAATTTTGGAGGTTTTTTCCTTCCTGTAAAACAATCCAGCTTCCTCTGGCCACAGAGATTGTGTATGTCTGTATGTGAAACTGGCCCTGAGGACATGTGCTGTGTGGTCAGCTTTGCTGAGAGGGAGGGAGAGTGGGAGGCTTAGCTGGGGCTGTTTTAACACTCAAAGCTGGTGACACCCTGGGGGATGAGGACAAGCATCAGCTTTGCACTAACACAGTCTATTCTGGGCAGAGTTGTGGCCACCAGCTGTAGGATCTAATACTGGGGCAGACCAGGCAATGCAGAGCAACTTCCAGGGGTTCAGGGCTGTTCCAGGTCACAGCTGGAGGAAGGAGAATGCTCCAAGTATGAAAAGCTACAGCAGCACAAGGAGCCACCAATGTGCCTGCCCATGGAAGGGGAGTTGGACAAGATGGTCTTTGACAGCCCCTTCCAACTCAAACCATTCTGTGATTCTATGAGCTCAGACCTGCCAGTTCCCTTTGCCAGTGCTTGGGACCAACTCCCTTGGAATTCTGCAGTTGTTGAGTAGAGGAACATCTTCCACTTGCTGCAGCTTCCTACCCCTGTAACTCATCCCCTGTGTTTGAAAGGTCACTGACTAATGTGAGTGCACAGCCAATCCCACTTCAAGTGTCTTCTGCAGCGCAGTCCATCTCTGCATTCCCATCTCAGTGCTCTGCTCCCTGGTTCCCTACTCTGTGTCTCCACTGGCAGCTATGGGTGGCAGTGCCACAGAGGTGACAAGTCTTGCACCACAGCTGGAGTTGGCTCAGTTCACACACTTACTCTGCAATGAATACAAAACTCATTTCCACTCCCTCATTGTCAGCTCGTGTTACGGAGGCAGGAAAGCTTTTCTGGGAGAGTGTAAAAAAGAAGGCAGCACCACGTAAAGCAGATTTTATTCAGAGCCATCGACTCAAAAGCACGGCAAATGTGGCGGTACTTACAAGAATGCCAGCAGAAATGCAACACAAGGAGATGCAGAAAGCAAAAAATACATTCACAGGTTTTGGAGGTAGTTGCGGGAAGACAAAAGCACTGATTAGAGTGACCTGTATGGAGGGAAACAAAGATGAGGATTTCACTCTGGCCAGAGCTGCAGTGAGAAAAGGCTCAGCCCAAGGGCTGGAGCAGCACAGCACTCACATCCTGATCAGCACACCCCTCCCTGGTCTCTGACTCCCACCCCTGAGCAGCTGAAGGAAAATGTGCAAGTCTAGAGGAAAACTGCTTTGAAACAGCTGCACACTGAGAGGAGCAGGAAAAAAAAACCAACTAAAGCTTTGCCACGCTGGCTTATTCCCAGAAACCACCCCCCAAGCAGCAGTGAAGCCATCAGGCCCAGGGGTGCACATTGCCCATGTAGGAGAATCCCTTCAGCCAAGTGTTCCACCAGCTGGCACCTCACCTGTCCCCACAGCCCCCCTGCAATCCCCATGGACCACACCACTGATGGTCTCCAGTCCTGACAGCGTTGAGTTTGTCTTTAAAGCTTGGGGAAAGTACAGCTCAACACAAGGGGACAAACTTTGGGAAGACTTATATAAGGATAAATAGAGGACAATAAATCATAAATAGAAGCAAACACACTCTCCTGGTACGTAAATGCTTTGTTGTCTCACGCAGCCTCATGTTCAGCCAGGATGAACAGTTCACCAGGGAACTTCAAGGATTTTATTACAGCTCTTAGAGAAAGGTATTCCCCTTCTGTTGTCAAAGAGTTTCAAAAGACAGATATGTCTCAAAGTGACTGCCTGCCCTAAATCAGAGCCTCTTTGGTCATTGAAAGTTTAAACACCCATTTTGGGGGAGGAATTCTGGTTTTCCCCCTGTCACAAGATGCAACATGGGATGGGATGGGAGATACTTACTACGAGCAGTAAGGTTGTTAAGCCACCAACGACTAGATTGATGATTCTGTCCTGAAGAAAAGAGAAAAGTGTTATGTGTACCTAAAAAACCAACATTAAAAAAACCCTAAACCATATAAAACAGAGCATTAACCAACGACACTGAGAGCATCAGTCAGGATCCACATTATCCCCAGCACACCATCAAGGCTCCCTGGTCAGCTCTGCCACACAGGAAGGTTCCCCTCTCTCCATGGACCCCAGGGAGGTTTTAGTGGTCAAGGCCTCGTGCAGCAGGTTTGCTCATTGGCTTCTCCACTACATCCAAACCAATTGCAGTTGTGCAAATTATATTTAAATATTTTTTTCTGAAGTGGGAGTGCACAGATGGAGGTTGTCAGAAAAAGCTTTTTTTTAGCCTCACTGCGTGAGAATTAATAGATTGATAGAGTCTTAGGTGGGAATTTGTGGGCTGCTGGCAAGGACGTGAAGCATTGCCCACACCCCAAGTGCTCCACCCTAACTAACATCAGCAGATCTGAAGATGCCACACAGTGGCTCTGCTTGGACAGGCAGATATCCCCACACACTTCTTTTTGCTGCTCCTGACCAGTAGAAAACAACTGGGAAGAAAGATCCCTCAGTGACAGCATTGCAGTCCCATCCCAGTGGCATCAGGGCAGGGACTGGCTGTAACACTGGGCTGTGTGACCACGGGCTCAGAGGAGCACCAACAGCAACACCCTGTACTGATGAACCTTCTGGAGTAAAAAAAATGAAAAGAAGAACATTCCAATCCCTGCCAGCACCCTGCCTCCTCCCTGGTGCTGCTCTGAGTATAAACATGTATTGCCACAGTCACACTGGGCTGCACACAGCCCAGGTGTAACATCCCACATGGCTGACAACTCAAATCAAAGGCTAAAAGAACAACTACGGCAGAAAAAATGTGCAGAGAGAAAACACTCGAGACTGAGAGTCATTAAGTAGGTATGGTGAAAGGAAAGTGAGAAGAGAGTTTGAGCAGTGAAAGCATTTTGCCCAAGATATCCCAGCCCAGCAGAGCAACATGGGCTTCCCTCCACCTGCTCTTGCACCCTCCTTCCCTCCTAGAATTTGGATTTGCAGAGGGAGAAGTCCCAGGTCATGAAGAAGTAACACATGACAGCAGCAAGGCACTAGAAAAAAGCAAAGAGAAAGCAGCAAATCATGCTTTTGTGGGGCACCACCAGCGGAGCTCACATTAAGGTGGTTCAGGAACAGGTGGGTGCTGTGCCCTGGTTATGTTCATCCCCAAGGGATAGGGCTACAGCAAGCAGACTCTCTGACCTCTTTTATTAGTCCCCAACTCCTCTGTAAAACAAAACCATCGATGCTCCTGCAGCTCAGAGGCCCCAGGCTGTGGGGGAACAGCAGTGGCTCCAGCAATGGGAAGTGACCTCCCCTCCATAGGAAATTGTCACCAACATCCCCTGTGCAAGGTCCTCACCAGCCAGGCACAAACCCCTTCTCCTCACTGGCATTTCTGCACACGGAGGTGCTGATATGACAGCAGAGATAGCAGGGAATGCCAGGGAGCCAACTGCAGAACAGCAGTGGGTCACCAACCTGCAGAGCTCACCTGGTGAGCACAGTCACAGCCAGCTCTGCAGGGAGCTCAGAGGGATGGACACACAGTCACCATCCAGAGTCAGCTGTGACTGTGCTCATAATTAGGTAGAAACCCATTGTGCCAGGACAGACTGGACTGGCAGGAGAAAACAAGGGGATCAGATTTGGCAACGATGGTGGAGTGTAGTAGCATCATTTCTCTTGACTGTTCCAGTGTGGGAGAGAGCATCCCCCAGCACAGGGACCTCTCATCTCTCACTGCTGACTGATGGACTTCTCAGTGGCAGCTGGATCAGGTACAGATGTCAGCAGTGGAGCCCGTGGCATCCAGTCCCTGTGGCCAAGGCATCCCCTTCCCCTGCCTAAACCTGCAGTCACTCAAATTTCCCAAATGTGCTGCCAGCAGAAGAAGGTATTTCAGGATCTGGGGATTACAGACACTGATCCTGAAATCCTGGGCTTGGCAGAGCAGTGAGAGGCTGTATTCCTCAGTGCCCGCTGACACTTCAGCCCCAGGCAGCTTAGCACAGCAAAAAGGTTAAAAATACTCAAGCAGAGGCCAAGACGGCTAAAGGGATTGGGGATGATGGAGCCTTTCACCTCCACACTGTGTCCGAGTGCAGAGCCCAGGCCAGACAGACGCTCCTGGATACTGGCTGTGGTGAGCTTTGTGTCCCACATGTCACCCAGCTGGCACAGCCAGCTCTTAGAACCAGCACAGCTGATTCAGGAAGAATTTTTTCTCCAGCATCACTGTGTAGTGTAATAGCTGTGGAGTAAAAAGACAAAAAACCCCAGCAGACACGCCAAAACAGAGCCTGCAGCTGTTTGGGGTCACCTGGACCAGCACAGGGTACTGGCACACACACCACCAACTTCTGATACAGCCCAGCAGTGCTTCCATGGGGGTCCCCACTCAGCCAGCCAAGCTGCCAAGATGTAGTGAGCTGTTTGGCCAGACAGCAGATGGATTCCATGTTTCACTGTTGCACAAGATGCATTTTGAAACAGGAGGGTTTCTGCCCTCTCCTACTCTGGGGAGGCTGTTGCAGGGGCTGGAGGCATCAGACTTCTCCCAGGGAGCTTCTGCAGTGCAGAGGTCTCCCTCCATCTGCCTCTGGGAAAGGGACATAAGGTCAGGAAGTATCAAATCCTTGCAAAGCAGGAGGGCACAGTCCAGGATTCTTTAGGATCTGGGTCAAGGTTACAAGGAGCAGCAGGGAAACTGAGGCCAGACTGAGATTGTATCTGCACTGCCTTCACAGGCTTTGACAGAGTGGGAGCTTTGCTCTTTGTCCCATTCCAGCTCAGCACCTTCCATCTTTGAATCCTCCAAGCTGGCAGCATGTGGGCTGAGACCACAGGGATCCTGGCAGAGGCTTGGCCAGGACAAGGGCATGGGCAGGTCCCCTGGAGCGTGGGTACCTGGTGCCATCTCTGCAGGAGTGACAGAAAAGCCATTTTTATGCCTTACATCAGCAAGTCCAGATGGTCAGCAGCCATTGCAGCCTGCTGCAGCCGTAGGGGATACCTGAATGCAGTGCCAGACCCAAGCTGGTGCACTTTCAGGCAATGCAGGCTGTGCTCAGGGCCATGCTGGTCACCCCACCCACTGCAAGACATGGGGACTTTCCTGGTGTGTCCTCAAAAGCTCATTCCCATCCTGAGCTCCTCAGTCTCCTATTGCTTTCAGCTTCCAGCCCATAGCAATTAATTCCCACCCACTCAAATGCTCCCACCATGGAGGAACCCAAGTTTTCAACTTCTTTCCTGAGAAGTGCAGCACCTGTGACACTCTGTCCCCTCTGTGCCACTGTACAGCTGTGCCTTTGCCTTGTCTCACCCATTCTCTGCCAGTGCTGCATCCCTGGAAACCACGGCTGAATTCACAGCACCTGGCATCCATCAGGACCCTGCTGCCACACTCCCTCTTCCCCCCAGCCACTCCTTGGGTACCATCTTGCCCCATTCTCTGCTCAGCAGCCACAGGACAGAGTGAGCTTGGCAGGAGCAGCTGGACCACGGCAGGGCAAGGAGGCAGACGCTGCTGCCCAGCTCTGCCATCCCCACAGCGTGGCTTTACCCTAAAATCACCAGCTTGGAGACCAGGAGAGTGCAAGAAGGCAGGAAGAGGGAATCCCCATCTCTACATCCATTTCCAATTGCTGGCAAGGGTGGGAGACCCCTAATTTTGGCTGCAGGGCTTCCTGGGGCACAAGCACTGCCCCTGCCCCTCCCTGTGGCCCCAGCCCGAGCAGAGAATCCCGGTTTGCAGTATCAGTCATCCCTTGCACAGACCCAAAAGCAGAGCTGGGGCAGACCCGCTTCTCCCGGCAGACCTGCTCCCATTTAAAGGCAAAGTTTAGCTTTTCCATTTCTGACACAGAACATTCCAGCTCGGGACCTCACCGGCGTCCGTTTCTAGGCAACCCCAGTGAATCAGGGAGGGAAGGACCCCTGGCCAGCACAGCCATCCCTTGTCTGTCGGACACGGCTACAGCAGCGAGGGGCCACTGGCCGCTGCTCGGCGGTTCCAAAAAAGCCACAGGGGACAGGCAGGGGGTGAAGTGCAGGACGCTGGGTCCCCTTTAGAGCCCAGGAACTGAAATCAGCATCCCACGTTTTTTTATTTACTGCTCTCCTTTGCGAGCAGAGGTGCAGATGGAAAAAGACAGGGATCAGGGATGGAAGCCTTAACCTGAGGTGAAAAGTCTGGAGGTCACCTGCCAGGACCTGCCTCCCTGCCCCCATTGCACATCCCAGACCCCAAAAGTGCCCATCGCTGGGAGCTTCCCAAAAGCCCAAAATCCCTGACCGAGGACCGTCCAACAGGACCCCAGTGCAGGGCACTGCTCCAGCCAAGGCGCTGCTCCTCGCCCCCAGTGCTCCCCACCAGGGCCAGCTACTGCCAGTGGGGGATGCCCGTCCCCTGCAGGTCATCCTGGGGTCCTGCCTGTCCTCCAATGCCGCATGACTCTATTTGCCCCCGAAAATCCGATTGGTATCACTTTGTTTTCATTAAACGTTACAATTGTAGCAACAGTTCTAAGTTCTTGCGGGGAGCGCGGTGATGGGTTTGATACTCTTGTGAATAATCTCAGGCAGTTTCAGCTGCACCCCCCAAACACCGGCGTGGGTTACCCCTCCTGACAGGGGACAATCCAAGTCCGGGACGATGATGTGACACCCCAGGAGTGGTGATTCCCGAGGGATCCGGTGCCGGGCAGCCCCAGGAGCCCCGTCCCCAGCACAGACCCCGCAGGGCTGCCGGGGATTGACACCTGAGGAGCCGCCGCTGCCACCGCCGGCTCCTCCATCCCGCGAGAAAAATCACCTCCCGGGAAGGCACCAAACGCAGCCCCCCGTCCCCACCCGCAGCACAGACCCCCGAACAGAGCCCGGCTTGGGGGCTGCAGGGCACACAGATGGGACCTCGGCTGTGAGACCCCTGCCCGTGCCCGAACCCCTTCCCAGCCCCGCTCCGAGGGACCCCCGAGCCCGGGACCCCCAGCCCCAAGTTCCCGACAGAGTTTGGGGGGATGTTTGTTTGGGGGAGATTCTTTGAAAGTTGATTTCCTTGGGGGAAAGGGGAGGGGAATGTTTTGTGAGTTTATTTGAGGAGGGGTCTTGCTAGGGGGGGTTAGTTCTGGGTTTGGGTTTTTTAAAATTTGAGGCGCTGTTTGTTTGGGGTGGTTTTGGATTCTTTTGGTTTGGGGCGCTAATCGGGAGATGATTGTTTTTGTTTTATTTCAGAGGGGTTTTTTTTATAATTACGCCAATTTGAAGCCTTCTTTTGGAATCCGGGGGGCTTCTTTTCTATTTTTCCATTGGAGTGCAGCCTTTCTTATTTTTGCTGCTGTTTTGGAGAGGGATTCTGTCTTATTTCATAGGGATTTTAAATTTGTCAGCAGGGCTGGGGCAGGTTCCCCGCTCGGGCCGGAGGCTGGGCTGCCTGCGGCGCTCCGAGCCGAGCCCGGGCACAGGGAGGCTGCGGAGCCGCCGCTCTCGGGGCCGGCCCGGGGGAGGCTCCGCATTACCGGGGGGAATTTACTCCGGGAGAGCGGAGGGGGGGGAACTACGGGACTTTCTGCTGCATTTCCTCCGCCGCGGTTTGCTTTGGCGGGGGGTTGTTTTGGGGGGAAGGGGGGCCGGTGGGGCGGCGGAGCGGCGTCCCTTACCCGGGCCGAGGTCTCCCCGAAGAGCGGCCGGTTGTCGGCGCCGCCGGTGCCGTACCCGCGGGCGGGGAACCCCTCCATGGCGCGGGGGCGCTGCGCCGGCGGCCGCGGGGGGGCGCCCGCTCATCCTGCGCCGCCCCTGCGCGCCCGCTCCGCGCCCCGGGGGGACAGACCCGGTGCGGCTCCGACAGGGGCGGGACAGGCCCGGTGTGTCCCTGGGAGAGGCGGGACCGGCCCCGGTGCGGCTCCGACAGGGGCGGGACCGGCCCCGGTGTGTCCCTGGGAGAGGCGGGACCGGCCCCGGTGCGGCTCCGGGAGGGGAGGGACCGGCCCCGGTGCGGCTCCGGGAGGGGAGGGACCGGCCCCGGTGTGTCCCTGGGAGAGGCGGTGCGGCTCCGGGAGGGGAGGGGAGGGCGGGACCGGCGCCGCCGCTGACTGTGCGGATTTGTTGCTCAACAAAGTTGCGGTATTTGAGCAAATCTCATTAGGGATGTTGGTATGGCAGCTTGGAGAAAGGAGCTTGATTTGATTTGGTTTTGATTCGATTTGATTTTTCTTTATTATGGAGGTTTGTTTTGTTTTTTTTTTCCTTTATTTATTTATTTTCCTTTATTTATTTTCCTTTATTTATTTTTTTTTATTCCTTTATTATTTCCTTTATTTATTTTATTCCCTTATTTCCTTTTTTGTGTTTTACTCCCATAGAATCATAGAAGCAGAATATCCTGTGTTGGAAGGGACCCACAAGTAACATCAGTCCAACTCCTGGCCCTGCACAGGGCACCTCACAAACCTCCCCCAGTGCTGGGAGCCTTGTCCAAACCCTTCCTGAACTCTGTCAGTGCTGTGAGTCCTGCCCTGTGGAGCCTCTTCCAGTGCCCAACCACCCTCTGGGTGTAAAACCTTTTCCTATATCCAGCCTCACCTTTATTTTATAGTTGTTGTATTTTTATTATTTTTGTAATTTATTTTATTTTTACTTTATTCTATTTTGCGTTATTTTTAAGGGGCTTGTTTATTTATTTAATTTATTTATGTTTAAACATCTGATCCTGCTAGAGCTGAAAATGAATTTACATGTGCTATTCCCAGTTCTACCTAAACTAAATAAAAGAGAGATTATTCCTGGGACTGGCATTGGTGTGAATGAAACACTTTTGCTGTGTACATTCCTTAGCCAAAGTTATCCCATGTACTGTCACTGTTGCTGCTGCTTTGGAGCTGATGATGGGTTGGCATGTGAGAAAGCCTGGGAGCATTATTTTGTTGTGGGTTTAAAAATATTTATTTATTTAAATTTTCTAATTATAGTTTTATTTACATTTTAATTGCATTTTTATTTAAATTAAATTTTATTGGTTTGAGGATTTTTTTACTTTTAATGAATTTCATATTTTCTATTTACATCACTTGGTCTCAGAAAATAGCTTTCCTCTTGGATGTCCTCCAGACCATCAGGGATACAACCTTTCTCCAAGTGCATTTTAGGATGAAAATAAACCAGTTAAGATGCATTAAATGTTGTGGCTTCCAGGACAGATTTTAAGTTTTTTGTTCAAATGAGCTCTGTGGTTTCCCCCTGACCCTGCTCTCCCTGCCGTGCACCTCTGCAGGAATTCCAGGGCACTTTTTACCCTGAGAGACAAACTCCCCTAAATACCGCTGCAATTTAGCAGAAGTAGCACAGCCATTTCCTTCTTGCTGGATAGGAAAGATTTGTAGGCCAGGTCTGTAGGTGAAAAGAAGAATGAACTGTCAGAGCAGTTGTTCTCTTGGTGGCACCAATCTCTGTCACCCCCTGTCACCCAAGGTCCCCCTGCAGGGACCGGGGTCACGGCCCGTGGGAGCTCCGCAGCTCTTGCACAAGAGCCCAGTGAAATCAGCCTCTTCTCTTGCGAAACGTTTCTGTCACTTTGGGTCACAAGTGCTGCGGGGCCGTGCTGTGCACTCGGGGAGCTCTTGGTCTGCCCTCGGCCTCTGCACTCAGAGTACACACTCAGAGACCAAAGCGCCGCCACTTCAAAGGTGAAAAGTATTGAATTGGAGTAAGGCTGGCAAATTATCACAGCTTCAATGAGCTTTGCCGTGTCCTGAGCTGAAGTGCTGGGTGGGAAGGCACAAAGGTCTCCTGGAACCCTCCAGCCGCCGTTCCCAGGGTAAGGGTTGGGGAAGAAGGGCCTCCAGGACTCAGTGGAGAGTCTCTTCATGTCCTCTTGAGCCACTTGGAATAAAACATTCCCATGGTGTGAGGGATGTGGCTTCCTGACACACAAGTGCTCTTGACCTACAGAACTGTTGGTTCTATGCTCATTTTTCAGTACTTGTATATGAATTATATTTTGGGCTGTGCCCAGATTAAATACTCAGGGGTTGTAGGGTCTGGGTGGGGCACGGGGGTGACTGTGGGAGTGCCCTGTGTCATGTACTGCATTTATCCTTGGAGTTATGGCCTGGTGGGACAAAGGGACATAACCTTCTTCCAACATACACTGAATAACTGAGAACAAATGCAAAACACAGGGAAAACTTGCTGAAAACCACAAATTGTTACTTGCACATAATAATCAATGAATCAATAATCAGTGAATATTGGAACAGGGGAGTTATGCGTTTCTCAGCTCATTCTTTGTTATAGTATTTTTTTTTTTTAAGTGCTACAAGTCTTCTCCACTTAACCAATCTACATCTCTCCCACCTGGACCACTCACTTGTGCATCAAAATGCTTCCTGGGTGATGTGATCTCTTAGTAGACAGCAGCTCTAATTTGATGAGAGTCTGATTGAGCCACTAATGTAACAGATCAAACAGATTCACTTCTTTCTACAATTCAAAGAAAGTATATCAATCTTCAGTGAAAAGTATCTATGCTTCTCAGGTCTGAAATTAAAAAAAATCTGCTTTTTAATGGAGGAAGTAATTTCAAAGGAAATCTTGGATGGTTTAACACTGGAAAGATTTGTTCTGCTCAGGTTGGACACAACTCCCTTGGTCTCATTTAGTGTGTTTTACATTTATCACCGCTGGCTGCATCTGTTACAGCAGTTCCAAGGTTTACATGCCAAGCTTCAGCTCTCCTTCCTCAAAAATATTCCTGGCATTACTTCCTAGAAATCGATTTGGCCCATGAATTGCAGAGAGCTTGGAGTGTCTTCAGAACATCAGCACCATAGACTATAAAAGACTATATGCTTTCTCCTGTCTAATATTTTATTTATATTAAAAGTCATCATGTGTTTTTCTTTGCACTCTGGGTGAAGGTTTAATTCAGCATATATATGAGAATTTCAATATATCCCAAGGCTAATTATACATCACTGTCACTGATGCTGCTGCCTCTGTAACTCACCAGCTGGCTGTTGGAGTCCCAGGGTGGAGGTCAGTAACTCATCTGGGCCGGCAGTGCTGCCTTCAGCCCCCCACTGACCTGGCTCAGTGATGCTCTGCGTGTCCTTTCAAGTGATCTAATGTGCTGGGGCTTCTAATGCATCAATTTATTCCATAACTCTTCGGTAGCAGGAGCTTTCTGCTGCCATTTATCTTAGTCTCAGCTCCAGCAAGAGCAGACCCTGCTCTCCCGTCTCCTTCCCCGTAGCGATTTCAGCTTCCCGACACAGCCGTTACTGATTACAGCCTGGTAATTGCTTTTTGCACTATTAAATCAGCCCTCAGCTCCCAGCACGATGGCCCTGGGGCTGTTCTGTTTGGCACACTTTATTTTGAAAGAATAGCAGTTTCCTCAGAGCTTTCTAACAAAGCTTCCACAACACAAAACTCATCTGTTTTCAAGTCCAAAGGAAACCTGAGTAACAAACTCAGTTTGTTAGAATGGACTTTAATCTCATCCCTATCAGCCCCCAACCTGAGGAAATACTCTGGAAGAGGAATAAAAGGACAAGACATTTTCAACACTGAGGTCCCCCTCCATCATCCCAGAAGAGTTGGGTTTGACTCCCTCTACAGAAAGGGTCCTGGCAGATCATCAAGGGACAACCAGCTCGAGGACATCCAGCACGGTCTTCCCCCCCAGAGCAAGGGGCACGATTTTCAGTTAATCCTGCCATGCTGAGATTGTACATTTCTTGCTTTTGCTGGGGCACATATTCTGCTGAGAGGACAGGAACTTTCTGTAGGGAGTGTGTGAAAGGAGAAGAGAATCCAATACCTTCAAGTTTTGCAGTTTTTTTACAGAAAATTTTAGTTAGCAGCTGCCTATAAGGGCCAAAAGATTTTAAAACTGGTACCAAGTGGTGTTACAGACATAGTCAAACTTACCAAAAAAAAAAAAAAAATCAGTGAAATATTTCCAGTATACCCTGGGTGTAATCTAGTGATGTAGCCAAAGGTCTCTGCCTGCATTTCTCAGTTTATGGTAACTTCCCTTGAGTCTCTGCTTTACTGCTTTCAAAGTTTTTCCCCTGGACAAGGATGCTTTAATTTAGAGTTAATGGAGAACCTGAGTGGCACTGGGACCCATGGGGCAGATGCCACACAGGGAACACAGGGTGGCTGGGGTGACACCCACTGACACCGTATCCGACAGCTCCTCAGACTTTACTGTCATTGCTTGGGACTTGGGGAGGAGCATCAGCCCAAAAGGAGGGGGAAACAACTACGGCCTTTCATGATTTGCAGCCAGGAGAGCGAGGTCTGGGTAGGCAGTCAGCAGAGGGAGGCACGAGCTCGCAGATCCGGTGCAAACCTCAGCCCATGGCGTCCCTCCAAGCTCCAGAATGAAGGCAGAGGGCTTCTAGCAGTTCTGAAAAACTATTTCATTTCACTTTTTCTTCATTCATGTCCAGCTCTTGGAGATCAGATGAGAGACTGAGCAAATGAGGAAGCTGAAACATTCTCATTCAAGGATGTATTGTCTGAATTATTCATTAAAATCCTCATTCTCTTGTGGATTTTTCAGCACTTGAGTTTTATGAGGATCGTGGATTCTCACACTTTTACGTTATCTAACTTAATGTATTGCAGAAGCTTTCCCATCTGCTCCTTCATGTTCCAAAACCTCAGCACAGAGTCAGTGTTTGATAAATTTAGAGAAAAATATCCTCAATATTTTTTATTTTTGAGAAAAAATATCTTCAAAAAAGATAAATGTTTCATTAATATATAGATGTGTATGCATATATAATGCAAATTTCCCTCCTGGGCTTCTGATAGATGTATAAGGACTTTACCAACTGCTCCCCTGAGCTGGTAGCAGGCATTAAGTGGGGCAGCAGCTGTGGGGCTGCTTCAAAACACCCCTTTGAAGAGCAGAGGATAGAGCTCAGTGTGACACCGGTCATTGCACACCAGCTGAACAGCAAAACATCCCTTCATCTGCTGCATCTGCAAGTCAGACATCACCTGTCACCCCACCGAGGGTGGCAGGAACATCACAGGGAAATTTGCATTGGTACTGATCTTCAAGGAGAAAAAAAGCTATTTTGAATAGTAAAAGGACAGAGCAGTAGGAGCACCTCCTGATTTTGCAGGATTTCCATCTTGTCATTTAAGCTTTCCACAGTGGGATAAACAGAAAATTATCCACCTATTTGTCCTTCCTTCTTATGTGCATATGCTCTCCTTTGGCACTACCACAGCCTCGAAATGCAGGATTTTGTGATTTTCTGCAGAGAGGTGGGATGAAAACTTTCTTTGCCCACAGCAAGCATGCTTTGAGAGGTCATCCCACCAGCAGTGAGGGTCTGTGTGGCTCATCCATCTTCCCAAGCCACCTCGAGGCTACCTCACCCAGGAGAAGGAGATTTTCTTCCCAAAACTTGATGTTCCTGAGGCACATGCTCCATTAAACAATGGCTAGCCAGAGGCTGACTAAAACATCTGCCTGAAATCCAGACTGCTGCCTCTTGTGCTGAAATGTTTCCAGCTGGCACTGCCCCAACCTCAGGCTTTTTTCCTGTCCATGGGCATGTGCAATTCAAATCCTGCAGTGGCTACAGCCTCTGAATTGAAAAGCAAGTCATGCAAATCCTACTTGCACAAGAGAGCTGTTATCTTACTGAAGTTTATGGAGTCTGAGGGTGGAGGGCTCCATCCCAGTTGAGAGGTGTGAACTCTCATCTCGGGGTCTCACACAACACAAGTCACTGCTTATAGTCAGGTAACTCTGGGCTGAGACTGATGACAGTGTTTGGAAACTGTGTTAGTCCTTAGGCAGAAAAATAATGTTCCAGAAACAAAACCTCTTCCTGCTCTGTATCTGTGTTACATCTCCGTATCCACCTTGTCTGTATCAGAGAAGATGGGTCTGATCAGTGAAGCACAGTGGAAAATACTTATTAACCTCTATTGACAGAGTCCCAGTGTAACCACTTCATTAATTTATCCCTGATTAGAGTCTGTTTATCTAGTCTAGTATCATTCCCTTTTAAGTACTGGTTCATGTTGACTCTCCATCAGTCCTCTGGCACCTCTCCAGTTTTCCAAAATTTGTTAAGATCTAAAATTAGTGAAATTATAGTACTGAGCTACTGGTCTTAAGACTGAAAGTGTACATGACCCCAGACTTCTAAACTGAGTGTTTGTATTTAGCAGGTGATGTTTCACATCTTCCTCAGCTACAGATGGTGAAATATTTCATCTGGTATAAATGGATCCTACTACCTTGCTCCGATATAGTAAAGCAGGAATTATGAACATTTAGTGTGATATTTTTCCCCATATGATGGATATAAACGGTAAGATTGTAAATAACAGAGAAGCTATTCCTAAGTTAAGATTTCCAGTGATATTTTAATGTCTTCTTACTGCCTATAACACACTTAAGTTTTTATATTTCTTCTGTTTCTGTTGCCTTGCATTCTCAATAATCTGTTTACAATATACATTCTATAGCAACGAATATCTCTTCTAAACACCTCTTCTGAACTCATCCTTCAGACCTGTCTATCTGTCCATCATCTGTCTGCCTATCTATCTTCTCTGTTGAAATACTGCTCTGGTCTGACAAAATATTAATCCACTGAAATTTTAAATAAATCTCTGTAGTTGCAAGTGTAGTAATCTTTCTCATTTGCTGAGACCAAAATTGTGAGTGATAGGCTATCAAAGATATATTTCATGATTTTAATTAGCATCTCCTTCAAACAGTGATCTTTCAGCTCTGGTACACAGATCTCTTCCTCTTTGAAGGGTCCAGTGCAGGGAAGAAGAGTCTTCCTGGATTGTGACTCAAGTTCCTTCTGAACAAGATGGACGTGTATCTCTCAGGGAGGTTAGGATAGGAGTTGGCAGGTTGTAACCACCACAGAGCAACAGCTCCACTGTCTGTAGCTTTAGGAAACCAGAGCCACGGAAAGAGGCTGATCTGCAGGGGCACCAGGCTGTTTTCTCCAGAAACGCTGCCCAACACAGCCCTGTGTCGCTCATGCCTGGCTCCAGCCCATCTCTCCAGGCACAGCCTCCCAGCACTTCTCGCACTCGCAGCCCACCTGCTGGCTCCTCCTCGCTCACGTCCCAGCACTGGCTGGAACATCCTGTACTTGGCACGAGGTGCTCCCCAGGACAGCACAGCAGACATCCTCTAGACACCCCGGGCAAACATGAAGAGCCTGCCATATATCCAGTCCCCCTCCTTTTTGCTCCATCCCCCAAGCAACTGGCAGCAGTTTATCCACCTGAACACGACAGCTCCCCCTTGGATGAGGTATTCGGGTACTCCTGCCAAGGCAAGAGGAACATCTGCAGCGAGGAGCTGGAACCGCATCCTACTTCCCCAATCAGCAAGAGCTGCCAGCAGGGGAGGAGCTTTCTGTGAGTACGAGATTGCTGGCAAAATGCTGATGCATCCGTGTGCTTGACTCTCTAACCTGCCCGTCCTTCCCTGAAACTGTCCCCTTTCTTCCCTTCCTTCCCCCTCCTCCTTCTGCTTCCAGGCATTCCCTTCCCTGTATCTCCACGTCCTTGGAGCTGCCGCCTGCCGGGACACGCGAACAGCGGCGGCACCGCGGGGCTCCGGTGCGTAGGTGCCTCTACATCATCGCTCAGAGCGCAGCCAAGCCCTGCCTCGGGGAACGTGCCACAGGACGTGTGAAACTGGAGAGCATCTGCTTCAGTAAATTGTTTGGTTATTCCGTATCACAGACATAGCAAACAACGAGGAAAACAGTGATTTGAACACACAACCATTAATGTGCAGGTGATTAGAGAGACAGTAAGGGAAGCCGGAGCTTGCCAGGCACTGATTGATGAGCCATTAAAGAAACTACTCTGATTTTGGAGAGGACCTGCCTCAAGGTTGTAATGGATCAGACAGAGAAAACACGGTTAGTGTGAAATTAGAGCACAGGTGTGTTTGGGGGGGCTTGGGGGACTGAACAAAGCTTACCACAGGATGTTTAGGGAAATTACCAAAGACACAGGAAGGGAAGGATCAGGGTGGAACGAGTATGGGAAGATGACAAAGAAGGGGGTTGGAGGTATCAAACATGACAGCAAACGTTTGGGCAGGACAATCACCTGGCTGGGCCTGGCCCTGATCCATGCAATCTGGCCTGCCTTGTTATTAAATCCCATTCTTAATTACCTTTGCTGTGTGCCAGCCCCTGGAAAAAACTGAGGGTCTGAGCCAGGGCTGGTTAGGGGAGCCAGGACAGAGGACACTGAACAGGCTTTTCAAGGGATCCATGAGTGTGGAGTGCCAGTGAAGGTAGAGAATATGGAAGAGTATTGAGGGGGGAAAAAGAGCCAAAAGCAACAAGCCACAAAGATACTCTATCTCAACAGTGAGAGTTGTAAATACACTGGCAGAACAAAGCATCCATAAAAATGATTATGTTTGTTCAAAGTTACATTGCAGTGATTTTTTGTGTGCCACCTTGGAACTCTGCTGTCAGTAGACATTCCCCAGTCACCATCCCAAACACTGTTTGTGAGGGTGCTCTGCTTCAGACGTGAACTAAATGCAAAGTCTCAATTGCAACAAGAAAGAAATTGTGGGATTTTTAAAGTAATTACAGTTGCCAAGAGGTGTTCAGCACAGGCTACTGAGAAAGCAGATCCAATGAATAAGATAAATTCAGAGGAACTGGAGCACCAGAAGAGAACCTGCAAGGAGCATAGGGAACTCCATTCCAGCTGTTTACAGGCACATTTGTATCAACAATGTGAGGAGCAGCACCAAGAGCTGCTGAATTAGAATGTTGTTTTTAATGAGTTTGAGGCCAACCACTTTCAACACTTTGAAACAAGGGAATCATGTTTGCAAACCAAAAAGTTGAGGTTCAACTGTCTTCAGAGATGGAAAAACAACTGTCTATTTGGGTGCTTAGTGAAAATCAAAACAATTCTAACCATCCTTCTGTGTGGAGCTTTGCACTGCTGGGACTGCAAAGCAATCAAATCACAACGGTATCACTGTCAGAAAATACCATTCCATAATGGATCCCAGGAAAGTCTGAAGAACAGAGCACACCAGCCTGGAATACACAAGGTTGCACTCTTGCTGTTTCATATGTAGTAGTCAAACACAAAGCCTGAAAAGTAGGTCTCGGAACTTTGTTTTCCCTACTCTTGTGAGCTTCAACAGGCACAGAAAGGATTTATTCTTCTTGTACAAAGCTATGAAGGGAATTAGAATTAGACCAAGTAGATCAGGCTTTGGCAGCTGCAAGCTAACAGAGAGCCTTGCCACCAGCTATTCCTTGAGCTGCTGCAAATGGCCATTGAGAGCAGTACATACAGTATTCCCTGATAAGAGAAATACCAACAGATAAGTACCTGGGAAAGTATTTTTACAGAATTACTTTTTACTAAGACTCAAATCAGAAAAATAGCACATATTTTCATCTCTAGGCAAGAAAACTTGAGATACGTGCTTTAGCTCTTTAAAATTCAGTTTAAAAGTTTGTATAATTATGGAGCACAGCTTCCTCAGATTGCTTACTTCTGACACTCCTTCATAACTTAGCTTAAGAGACAAGTGAGCTCACAGTTCTCCACCTGCTTAAAACTGAGGTAGAGATATTTCAGTTACAGATGTATCAGATAAGAGAAAACACTGAGTTCTTTTGACAGCAGCACCCAGGCAGCAGAGGAAACCTTGTTGGTACTCAGGTATCAGCTTCATGCTCAGCCAGCACAGCTGAAGGCCAAAGCCTGGTCAGGAGGAACTTTGGCAGGCTGGAGGAGTGGTCACATTACCCTAAGTTTAGCATGAACTGGATGTCAAAGGACAATTATAACTGAAACCAACACTGCCAGTACAAAACCTGCTGTTTTGCTAATGAACTGAGAGAACTCCCAAATTCACCACAGTCTTGACAAAGGCCATCTCTATAAACTGGTCTTACTAATTACAAGGCTTGTCTTCCTTTTTCATCCTGTGAATCTTTCAAATATGACAGTGACCTTCAATCTTTTTCACATTGACAGTGCTGATAAATATAAGTAATATCTAGGTAATTCACTCTCTCAAAGTGGGAAGGATCTGTCAACTCATATAAAGTGGAACATGAATTCCCATGCTATTCATTTGAAGTGAAATATCCATAGGCTGCATGAAATGCACAGTCATGGTTTTAAAATACAGACAGGAGCATCCAGCAATATTGCAAAAATATTGAGGAGTAGTCGGGTAAAATGAGGGAATCCCAGAAAATCTCTTACATGTGTTTCAACTTTTTTTTGTTTGTTTGTTTGGTTGGTTTTTTTTTCTTTTGTTTTTCTTGAGGAAAAAAATCCACATTAAATCCTAAAAAGTTATCTGCAGTTTTAATTCCTGTTCTCAAATACTCAACTATGTCTTTTTTATAGACTGAGAAAACGACTGTACCAAATGTTCTCACTTCTTCTTGTGCGTGCTGATAGCAATAACTTCTGACAATAAATTTGAGCTGGCTGTACAACACATCTATTTTTTGTGGAATTTTTTAAAGGCTGTTTTTATGTCCACTGGAATATTTTGTTTTTAGGAATCTATAAAGTTAACGAAGTGAGATCCACTAAACTAAAGTGACAAAATGGATAGGTTATCTGGTAATTGTTCTGTTCCCACTATTTAACTGCAAAGTATCCAAAAAGTCCTGTCTTTTAAAAGTGCATCCAGAGCACTCCAAGCATAGAAGAAATCATAATGAAAGGTTGAAGTGACATTCACTGTAGCAATGCTTTATTTCTCTACATTGCAGTAACACTTTCTTTATATGCCATTAAAACCTTCTGGGAATATAAGTTTCATAGTTGCTTCAGAGTGTCTTTCAGTCATTTCTCTAACAGAGTTAATACAAATTTAAGCTAAAACCTTCCAAGTAGTATAAATAAGATGAGGATACCATCAACAGTCATTGTCAATGAGGTCTTTTAAATATTGCACTCAAA
Organism: Zosterops lateralis; assembly: GCF_965231275.1. Lineage (NCBI taxonomy): Eukaryota > Metazoa > Chordata > Aves > Passeriformes > Zosteropidae > Zosterops > Zosterops lateralis. Next base: position 66,743,764 of record NC_139765.1, read on the forward strand.
CTATTTATTTTGACTAGGAGCTGTAAGTCCTTTATTTCTCATGTTGAGTCTGCCTCCATCTTAGGCCCAAATAAATGAAGACTATCCATAAGATAGGTGGTCAAATGTACATTGTTAATTCATGCCTAAAACTAAGTTTAGATACCCTTGGTCAACAGTCTAGAGGTAGGAAATATCAATAAGAATTTTTTTGTAACTACCACAGAAACACCTACTGGTTTATGTAACAACAATCTATTCTAGTGGTCAATTTTCAGGAGTTTTGGCATCTCAAAGTTTTTAATTAAACCTCCTCATGAGTGAAGGTAAGTACAGTCCCTCATTTTCACTGAGTGCCTCAGAGTAGCCCAGGTATTGGCAGCTGCTGCAGAGCTGATGTCACAGCAGCACATTCAAAGAAAATGTTACATAGCTGCACTTAAAATAAATTAATTGTGTCCACAAGAGCTTCTCTCTATTCAGAACAAAGGCTGTCCAAATGACAGGATCAGGTGTAGATGTTGATAATGCAACATTTGAAGTTAGATGAGATGAATTCTGCCCAGAAATCCCACATATCATCTGTGTACCTCACTTTCCCCTAAATATTACCAAATGTGGATTTCATGTTCTCCCTGGATTTTATACTCCATGTTCCCAACCTGTGACTCCGTGATCCACCTCTGTAAGAAGGCAAATGTTACTAAGTCAATTAATACTTCCTCTTTGAGTAATTAAAACTGGCACCTGACAAAAATACTTTGGGGATAGACAGAAAGACATTTCTGTTGTGACTTTCTATCACAATAGCCAGTCTTTATAACTGCAGCTCAGCACTGCCATTGTTACTTGATTGTTCAGTGTCCTTCACTTAAATTCTTTGCTTGTTTTTCTCACTCTGCTCCAAGGAAATGTTAGTCAGTGCTCTGGCCTCACTTTGGCCCTTTGGAGTCTCATAAACCTTAACTACACCAAGAGACTGTGGCTGACATTAACCAGTGTCATAGATTATATTGTTTGGAATAACAATTGATGCCTGTACTTATAATGAATGTTGTATAGGTAACTGAAATATATGATGCCCATTTACCAGCTTTTTAGCTTTGTAGAAGCATTTGTAACCAGGAAAATGAGGAATAATAAGACTTTTGCTTATGAGAAGGAAAAAATGAAGTTTCTATGTTTTAGTTCAGGCTTCTCTACATTTCTAGCACTCCCCTTTCTAAACATGACATGGATACTTAAGGTAAGCCAGATTTCACAATTCATTTACTTACAGGCCTTAAGGAATGATTTATAAAACAAACCAACCAACAGTAACAACACTAATACACATAAACTTTCACTTTAGGGACGTCTTTGTCTTCACATTCTCTTTGCCTATTGTAATAATAGAATGTATTGTCCCTTCTCTGAAGTTTCTTAACAAATCCAGTTTCTGGCCAGCACTCTACCTATAAATAGAACAAAAATGTGTAAAATCACCTGAACACGTTCACATTAAATGATGTTTGTGCATGACATTGCAAGTAATGTAGGGTATACTTCCACAGGAAACCCTCATTTGCATCTAAATACCATTTTTCTATTAACTTGCTGAACTTTTAAAAACAGATTGAGAACAAGATGACAGAAACCAGTTTTCAGGTTTAGTATAAAGTTATGTGATCTGAAAAGCCCAGAAATAGGAATATAAGGATATTTAACAGGCTAATTAAAAATTGGACAAGCTTTTTAAAGCACCTTGTTTAGGCATATAACATTGATGCCATTCAGTTATTCAGTAATTGGAGAGGCTGCAAGAGTCTGCTTCTGTAAGACTGACAAACACTTAAAGGTTTCTTTCAGATCCTTCTGACCATGAGAAATGTGATTTTTCATTAGCAATTTCATGAAAATAAAATAAGCTGCAGACTGTATCAGCCTCAAAGACAGTGAGATCAGTCACATATAAGCCCAGCATCACCCAGGTGCTCTTCACTATTCCACAGTGTAGAGCCTTAAATTAAAGGCTTCAGCATTTGCACATTCAACAGCTTCATGGCTTTAGTAGCTCTTTCAGCTTGAGCATCTATGACTGCTTCTGATTAAACTGAACCTTAACAATCAGGTAATAAACATCTTATTTCTCTTCCAGGCAGAGCTGACAAAGGATGTCAGACTGGAGCATTCACTAATTGGAGAACCTCAAAAGTGGTTTCATCACTTACCTTATGACTTCAGGCATACAGCTGTGTTATCTACATTGTCTGTCTAAACATAGCAGACTAAATATTAATTCCACCTACACTATAATTACATCTTTAGTAACAACTGCATTATAGAAACACAACATGGACTAACCAAGACATTTAAGTTGAAAGAGAATCAGTGCCAGGCCCTGGCAGGCTGGGACAGAATGCACACTCACATTACAGTGAGTCAGTGGCATTCTTTAACTTTCATCAGGTTTTAACTGCTGGAGGTTGTGCCATAAATCATAAACACACAGATCTTACCACAATAATGACATGATTTCCTTCTGCAGTTACTGAAAATCATACCACAGCCCTTGCAGTGGTATCAGAGCCCACAATAAAATAATAAACTGTATCTTATTATGCACATCAACATGTTTTGCTGTGCTCTGAGTTAACTGGATGGGGAGTGAGTTTCTTGGAACTTTCTGTGGTTTCTTATGTGCACAGGAGGTCAACGTGTTTTAAAAGTGTGTTCTTCATACTATATTTGCTGCTTTGGAAGACAAATTTCAGGGCTGTAATAAAAATGATATATTGTTTGTTGTGTTAACCTGTCAGTAGCCACTGGATATTTGACACTACTCAATTGATGTGCTGGGGAGCATCACCACCAGCTGTGGGGAGCAGAGGCACAAGCCCTTGGTGCTGACAAGAGCCACAACTGCTCTTTTACGGCAGTTTTTTGTCACAACTGCCTTTTACAGCTGGCATCAAACACTTCCAATTGTGGACATCATTTTGACACAGGCCAAGCTGTGAGTGTGCACAAGCCTGACTGTGCCACCACACAGCCCAACTGCAAACTGAAGCTGCAGCAATGACACAGGACTGACTCCATGGACAGTCAGTGAGTTTCCCATCGAGCCTATTGACAGACAAATGGGGAAGATTCAGAGAACTCACTTGGAAATATTTCTTCCCTCAACACTGAATTATTCCTTTGGAGATCAGCTACATCTGTTCAAAGAGATCTCTGATGCTTCTAAATGCACCAGAGAGGGAGAACAAAACACAGGCTGGGGAGTGTTTCTGTTTCACTTCTGTGAGTTATCCTACACAGTTAACAAGAGCTCAAGAATTCAAGTCAGACCTGTGAGGAGACACACACTATCAGAACCCAGCCTAAATGAAAGGAAATAAGCAGCACCTCCATTTTTAGTTAATCATTTTACATGAGACAGAAGTTTAAAGTAGTAACTCTTACAAAGTTCTAAATCTTACCTCATCAACTTGTTTTACTTGTTTATATTCCACCTCATCCCTGTATCCAGCTTGCTGAAATCTGTACAAGTTCTCTACATCATCTGACCATATTTTGGCACGATGCATAGATTTTGGTTTGATGTCAGCTTTAGTCACGACTTCAGAAACTTTGGACATCTTCCTGAAATTAGACTTAAAAAAATTAAATAGAGAAGACAGAAGCAAGTGATTTTGTTGGGGATATAGGGTAATGGATAGAACGAAATTTTAAAATAAAGGAATTACAGAGCTCAAAGTCTGAGGTTAAAAAAGGAAAAAGTTATAAGCAGTTGGAATCAAATTAAATGCACTACTTGATCTCAAACAAACCCAACTCCTCTGTACTTCCATATACCTCTTGACTCAACCTTCCTAAAATTTAATTGTGCATATTGATGAATTAAAAAAAATATTAAATGTGGCATTTTTGAATTTCACATCTTTGCAGCTGCTGTCCCCTTGGGGCAGGCAGGCAGATGTCCAGATTTTTCTTTCTTGCTCCTCAAGTGACACCAAACTGGGAACCACAGAAGGAAGATTTGGGCAAACACTCAGGATGGGACAGGAGAGGAGAGGAGAAATGCACAGTCAGTGATGTGGGCACAGTGCCAGTGACAGAGATAAGGTCTTCAGAGATAAACTGGATAAGGAGACAAGGCACACAACCCACCAGAATTCACCCCTTTCTACCTTTGTCCAATCAGACTGACTGCCACTCACTCCCCCTCACACAAAACCCATTTGTTCAGACACTGCAAACAGGTTAATCAACTGCTAAAGCTGAAAAGAGCAGAACTGGGACAAGCTGAAACTCAAACTGAAAAGAAAATCAATTAAATAGAGAAATGAAAAAAAAAAAAAAAAAAAACCCAAACAAACTAAAAACAACAGCAGCAAAAAACAATTTAGAAAACTGCACAGTGGATACTCACCAGGGATGGATTTGAACTATATTTAAAAAAAATAAAATCATTTGACTTCTGCCTTATATCTGAATTTCATTGCATTTGCTTTCTTAAGCATCTTTTTTTTTTTTTTTTGCTACTCAAATAGAACTTTTGTTGTTTCTGCAAGCAAAACACAGACATCACTATCATGGCTAGCAGGTATGATCAGAGATGAGTCCTTTCCCAGTTTTGAAATGTCACCAAGCTTCAGCTTCATAATTAGGAAAGTATCTCCAAGAAATGAAAGCTTCTGGATTTTGCTGTGAGAGGATGAATACAGTCTCCTCCCCTGTGGGTTGGATGCTGTCTCCAAACCTTGCCCAATTTCTTTGCAAGTTCTTATATCAATAGAGAGCTTGAAAAGTTGAATGCTGAAATCTTATCAAATGCAAAATGCCACTAGTCTTTTAGAAAAGCAGAAATTGGGAAAAAAAAGTATTGTACCACAAGATAAAAATATTTGGAAAAATTTTGTCAAGAATTATTGTTATCACAGTGTGGAACTAGCAGAAAGAAGTCTGCACAGCTGTGCAGAGAGCAATCTGGAAACACAGAAAGGGCCTTTCATCTCTTACCAAATACACTTTATTAGAGATCAATAAAAATATGTAAAAGGGCATTTTTCTGGCAACACTAAACCATTTATTTCAGTTCATTACTCCAAGCATTCTTTTACCAGGCACTGCAGTATTTTACAATTGAAAGCAGCCATTAATTAAAATAAAAAAGTAATTTTCCCATCTGGTTATGAGGTATCAAATACAAATTAACAGGATAAGCACAGATCCTTATTCTAAATTTAGGGTAGTCTTTGAGATATCTATCTCAACACAAGTTTTTTCCTCCTGTGTTGCAAAGGGCTCTTTTGTAGCTGTCCCAGGATTTTTCAAGCTCTGTATTTGCTCATCACTGTTTGATGAGAACTGTTGTCAGTCAATATTGACTTTAGACAGTCAATATGACTAGCAATAACATTAGATGTTAATAAATGCTAAGCTATAATGAAATTAAGTGTCTTGTGACAACTTACGTGTCATTAGTGTTAAGTTCTTCTTTACAGGACGTGCTGGATTCACCTAATGAATGTTTTTCTTCCAGACATGTGGGGAGGTCTGGCACTTTGTGAGTCACCATTAATTCCCAGTGCCTGTCCACAGGCCTTCCTGCCCAAAAAATAAAGACATAAAGATCATGGATTGAAAGTTCCAGCTCAGTGACTTCGTATAATGAAAGCATCTCATTTGGGGGCTGCTATTTAAAAATTGTACTCTTTGTCTATTATGTGTCCAAGTTCCAGGCACAGAGCTGTTTTCATTGTAGCAGAGCAGAGCACAGCTGTAATCCAGCCAGGAATTCAGGGAAGAGATGAAGGACAACAGACTGATAGAGGCAAATAAACAAGACAAGAGAATGGTAAGAAAATACTCAGTTTAATATTAATGATTTTCATTTAAGGGGAAAATTTTGAGCAGTGAAGTGGACTTTGCTAAGATGACAATGTTTGCCTGCCCCTAATTTAGGGTAAACAGTGAGTGCTTTGGCCTCGGGAACACATTTTTTAATGTTAATCATAACACAATTACTGTGGAATCCTAACTAGCCTGGGCTCACTGGTGGTTTCCTGAACATTACACAAGCTGTCAGGGTTTGTGGGAGGAGAGAATCTGTTCCCTCAGGGCATCTGCTCAAGGACCATTGTCACTGCAATATGGAGTTACAGGAAAGGGAATAACAATAAAACAATATATGGGGACTCAAACCTGAGCAGCAAATGGGGAAGGTGGTGAAGAGAACCACACCTGGCCAGTCATGTGAAGAATGTGAAAATGTTTATTCCAGCAAGGTTATCTGATCATAAACCTTGTCAATTGGGAAATTTGGGGAAAAGTGGAAACAAACAAAATATGCAGAGACAAGGACTTGACAAAAAACCCTAGACAAAGAAATCTCAACTCTAGCACTAATAGATGGGCTATCAAGAAACTCCACAAATGACATCCCAGGAGATCAACCTGGACTTTGCACTGGTAAGACTTAACCAGGGGGACCCAGACTTGGAGAGGTGTGGGAATCCATGGAACTGTATAGATCTGTGAGGAATGTGCAGGAGCAGCGAGAAACAAAGATGGGAATAGACAGAAAGGAGTATAAAATAAGCCTGTTCTGTGTAAAACAGGAGCAGTCAGTATTACATGCCCAGCTAAGCCCCACACCTGAGCATCACAGACTGTCCTAGCCTATTGTGTCTTCTTAAATCATAACTATTTCTCTGCACAAACTCTGTATTCCACGTGTGTGTGTGCTGCAAGGACAGTCTTCTGGTGAGACCTGTGTCTGAGTGAACACTGGTGCCAGCTCCTGGAGTCAGGCTGGGGGTATGAGTATTCAGCCACTGGAGCAGGAATAGGATGTGTCCTGAAAAATCAGCTGCTGGGGGAGGGCTGTCATGAGTGAGGGGCTCCATGTCAGCAGGTGGAGCAGGACGGTGGGTCACAGCCTGTGTGCCTGGTGCTGGGGAGGAGTGGGGTCTGCACCTTCACCCGTTTTGGTACACCTAAAGTGCACACCCATATTCACCAGCAAACTTGAAGCTGAAGAGCAGGGGCACCTTGGGTCCAGGCCAGGGTATCAAGTGGGACAGGGCCCCTGCTGCATCCTCAGCCCGGACAAGGAGCACCATTGTCCCCAGGCAGGAGAGGCCCTGGGGCAGAGCAGCGGGAGGAGACGGCTGTACCTCTCCTACATCACTTAACCCACGCCAGCAAACACAGCACCTGCTTGGGTCTCACAAGAGCCAGGAGGAGATTTCATACGCTGTCAAAGATCATCTCTTAAAGATCATCTCTTTCCAACCCCCTGTCACGAGCAGGGACACCTTCCATTAAATCAGGTTGGTCAAATCCTCATCCAACCCGGCCTGGAACTGTCCCAGGGCTGGGACAGCACAACCTCACTGGGAAAACTGCCCCAGTGCTTCACGGCCCGCGCTGTAAAAAAAATTCTTCCTAATATCTAATCTAAGTTCCCCTTTCCAGCGATTTCTACCTCCTCTACCCGATAGTTCCTAGTACATTCCGAGGTGCTCAGGCAGACGTCCTGGCCTGGATCCTTAACTGCGCCGCGACCGTAATTTCACCCTTCCTCCCCCGCCACGGCCGCAGCCCGCCCTCCCAGCCCTTAAGGCGGCCCACCTCGGGTCGAGAGACGCAAAACGGGGGACTCTTCTCACTCGGGGCGGAGCGGCGGCCAAGGCCCCCCCTTCACGGCCGCCGCCCACCCCCAAACCCCCTCCAGGCTTGTCCCCTCAGGGCTGTCTGTCCCCTCAGGGCGGTCTGTCTGTCTGTCCCCACACCGCTGTCCTCTCACGACGCCAACGGTCACCCAGGCAACCGCCCGCCGCGGCCCCTTTAAAAGGCCGTGCCCGCCCCTGATAGGCCGGCGCGGGGCGGGCTCGGCTCGGGATTGGCTGGGGGGCCGGGCGGGCGCGCGGACGGAAGCGCGCGGGGCCCGCCATGAGCCGGTTCGCGGGCCGCACGCGCGAGTACCCGGCCGTGTCCATCGACCGCTTCGACCGCGACAACCTGCGCGCGCGGGCCTTCTTCCTGTCACACTGCCACAAGGGTGAGGGTCCCCCCCGCCGGGGTCCCCTCCTGGGTGTCCCTGCCCCCGCCCCGCTTGTCCCTGCCCCCTTCCCCTGTGTCCCCGCCCCGCGTGTCCCCCCGCTGACCCCGTGCCTCTCTCCCCAGACCACATGAAGGGGCTGAGGGCCACCGCCCTGAAGAGGAGGCTGGAGGGCAGGTACGGGCCTCGGGGTGCGCGGCAAAGCGTGAGCAAAACAGCGCCAACAACTGTCCTGGGGCAGATGTCCCAGCGTGGGAATGGGACAGGGACAGCTCCCACTAGACCGGGTTGCTCCAAGGTCCCATCCTTCCTGAACTCATCCAGGGAATGGGGCGTCCACAACTTTTCTGGACAATTTGTTCCAGTGCCTCACCATCCTCACTCATTTTGAAAACTTCTTCCTTTTATCTCATTTAGACCTGCCCCTTTTCAATTTTAAGTCAGCATCCCTTGTCCACACCATGTCCGTGTAGGAAGTCCCTCTCTATAATTCTTAAAAGCCCCCTTTAAATGGCAAATGGTAGCAGCAATGCCCCTCCAGAATTTTCTCTTCTCTAGGCTGAAGAACCCCAGCTCTCTCAGCCTGCCTTCATGGGAGAGGTGCTCCAGCCCTCTGGGCATCTTCTTGGTCTTCTCTGGATCTGCTCCCACAGGTCCCTGTCCTTCCTGTGCTGGGAGCCTCAGGGCTGGATGCAGCACTGCAGGTGGGATCTCACAGGAGCAGAGCCTTTCCTGCTGCCCACAGTGCTGGTGATGCAGCCCAGGATAATAGTGGCTTTCTGGGCTGCATGTGCACACTGCTGGCTCATGCCCAGCCTCTCATCCACCAGTACCCCAAAGTCTTCTGCAGGGTGGCTCTTAACCCGTTTATCCTTCAGTCTGTTTTGATACCAGGGGTGGCCCAGACTCAGGTACACTTGGCCTTGTTGAATTCTGTGACATTTGTGAGCTTCATGAGGATCTCTCTGTTGTTCCCTGGAAGTGTTGGTATACAGAGAGTGCTGTGCCTGCTCAGTGAAGGGGCCAGCTGTGCTCTTTGAAGTGTATAAACAAGCAGTTTGAGGGAGACAGTTATTCCCCTCTGACCAGCATCTGTGAGACCTTTCTGGGGTACTGTGTCCGGCCCTGGGCTCCCCTGGATGATAAATTGATAATTGGTGTTTTGGGCAGCATCACCACCCTGTTCTGGGGCCAGGACCATGTGATGAGAGAGGCTGAGAGAGCTGGATGTCTTCAGCCTTAGGAGTAGGAGACAATCAGGTATCACTGTTTGCAGGTAGGGGTAGAGGAGATGGACCCAAACTTTTCATGGAAGTGCATAAAGAAAGGGCAAGTGACACCTATTTCACTATGAGGATGATCAAATGTGGCAATGGGCCCAGGGAGGTTGTGGACCAGTTCCTAGGCTCTCTTTGATTCATTAGAGTAGATATTGCATCTCCTCTGACGCAAGCAGAGAATCTCTCTTTGCTCATCAGGTCTCTGTGCATAAGCTCAAGTTTCATAAGGAATATTCTGTGTTCTGCTGTGTGCTGACTGTCCCAAATGCCTGTTCCAAGGGTGTGTGCAGGGGTACAGAAACAAGCAGACAGGCCATGACCATGTACCACACAATGCATTTATGTCAGCACAAAACCATGAGGCACATGGGGCACACAGGGGTAGGTTTGGATTTGCTGTGCAGAAGAGAAGCCTGCAGGCTTCCAGATCTGCAGCTCTCCTCACATGAGAGGTTTCTGAGTGCAGGCTTTGATGTACTGGGTGCCAGGTGCTGATGTGTTGTTAGATTGTTCCTCATGTCTGCTTTAAAAAACACTTATCTGTGTTTTTTGTCTCCTCACAGCTTGAAAGTTAAACTTTACTGCTCGCCAGTAACTAAGGAATTGTTGTTGACTAACTGGAAATACAAGTTTTGGGAGAATCATATTGTGAGTTTGTGTTTATTTTGAAAATAGCACTTTCCAAGAGTGACTCTCAGAAAGCAGCAGCTCCCTGCTCCTCAGGAGTGTCTAAATATTGGTGTTGATACAGTCTTTCGGGGCTGAAGTCCTTCCAACAACTTCCCTTTTCTGCTGCTTCCTATGTGGGATTGGTTTATTGCCGTTTGTTGTTTAATTTTTTTCCCCCACCACAACATTTTTCCTTTTCTCTCAACTTCAGCTTTACGTGGCCTTCATCTTAATATTGATCATTTGTACATTTGAATTTGTATTCATTTGTATTGATCATTGGTATTCATTTCCTTACCTTGCTCGTGTCTCTTTGCTTCTGTCTCTTTCTGTTTGCTTCATTTGAAGTCTCTTATTGCTTGGAGTGTATATAATCTAAAGTTTTCTTTTTGCTTTTTGGAAAATGGACTATAACATGAAGAAGTTTTAGTATAAAATCACTGAAAAAATTAATAAACTTATATGATTTCCAGTGTTTGGAGCCGGACTGCAAGGGATCAGTGTTATGTCAGGTGTGACTTGAAGTTATTTCCTTCCCTTTGCAGATACAGGCATTATGAAATTGAGCATGAGTTTTTTTACAGAAATAGAAATAGTTATCTCTGCAGAAACACAGGAATACGTGCTCCTGGTGATTTGTGGGTCTGGTAATAAGGGGCGGTGGGAAGTGCTGCACAGCACAGAGCTGTCCTAGCAAGATCCACTGCTGTGGGACTGGGATGTTTTGGGCTTTGCAGTCATCCAAATATAAGGCATGTGATCCATCCAGAGGAACAAGAGCTGTTGCTGATAGAAGTCCAACATGCTCTAACTTTCTTAGGCAGGCACACCTGGCTGAGATATCTCCATTTAATTTTTAGATAACTTTTAGGAAAATTTATTCCACTGGAAATGGAAATTTATGACTTACTATGGGAAAACGAGTTTAATTTACAGGCTTAGCATTAGCCACAGTGAGTGCTAGAGATGTCTGCATAATGAATACCATGACATAAACATGAAAGAAAGTGTTCAGTAAATCCTATAATGCAGTTAATCATTTTGTTACAGGTTGCATTGGAAGTTGAAACTCCAACTCAGATTTCTTTAATAGATGAAACATCTGGTGAGGTAAGTTACAGGAAAAAAAGGTTCATATGTCAATCATGGGCAGTAATGCTGTTCACATGAGTACAGGAAACACAGCTGCAGCATCTGAAGTGCACAAGCTATTTTTAAAATATATGTGCCCCTCCTCTCCTCTAGTGACAGAAAAAGGGGTGATAGTTTTAAACTAAAAAAGAATTGATTCAGACTAGATATAAGGAAGAAGCATTTTACAATGAGGATGGTGAAATGTGGAACAGGTTGCCCAGTGAGGTGGTGGATGCCCCATCTCTGGAAACGCTCAAGGTCAGGATGAGGCTCCGAGCAGTCTGATCCAGCTGAAGATGTCCCTGCTTTTTTGCAGGGGAGTTGGACTGGATGAACTTTAAAGGTCCCTTCCAACCCAGACTATTATGTGATTCTGTACTTGCTCACCAGGAACCAAAGAAGTAAAACTCTTCTGTCCAGCCTGCTTTATAAGCACCATACAATACTTGGTCCTCTCTTCTGCCATGACAGGATGGCAATTGCTCTTTGGTGCTTGTTGCAGCGTGAAGAGACTCTCTGGTTTTAAAAGCAATGCTGAGTGCTGCAGGAGGCTGTGGGGAGTAATACATTGCTCTCACTGTGCTGACAAAAGTACTGGTAGCACTTACTACAGTCTGAAAACAATGCTAACCCCTCTCTTCCAGAAAGAAGATGTAGTGGTGACACTTCTGCCAGCTGGTCACTGTCCAGGTTCAGTCATGTAAGTCCTTTCAGTACTTTAAATGTTTCACCACTTGGCATTTAATGGGGAGTTTGACCCAAGTGTTGCTGTTTGCAGGTTTCTGTTTGAAGGCGAGAATGGCACAGTGTTGTACACAGGGGATTTCAGGCTTGCCAAAGGAGAAGCAGCCAGAATGGAGCTTTTGCATTCAGGGACCAGGTGAGCTATTTGTGGGGTATAGAAAGAACAGAAGATCATATGGCATGGACAATTTGGCTAGGTATTCATTATTTTCTTCCTCATTTTTTTATTCTGGATTAAATATAATTGCAATACTGCAGTTACAAGCCCCATTTGATGTATTGTTTCTAATCGAGAGGTAGAATTACCTCCTTTTGAAGAGAGAGGAAGTGGTGTATCTTAGCACTGTGATGCAATGTTTACTCTGATATCACATTTCTATCCTCCAGGGTAAAAGACATCCAGAGTGTGTATTTGGACACTACTTTTTGTGATCCCAAATTTTATCACATACCAAGCCGGGTAAGTCTAATAAATTATGAGAACAAAGGCCCTTAAAACTGTTAATTAACTACCCACCCCTTTGTAAGGTAAGTCTTGCAAGGCAATGCCATTTTGCATTACTAAATCACAGCACTTTAGAAGTATTTTCCAAGATGATTGACAGCATTTTCTACACTTTTCAGGAGGAATGTTTAAATGGGATCTTGGAGTTAGTGCGAAGCTGGACCTCCCTGTCCCGCACTCACGTTGTGTGGCTGAACTGCAAAGCTGCTTATGGATATGAGTATTTATTCATAAACCTCAGTGAGGAACTTGGAATCAAGGTAATGTTTCTCTAATTGTGGCTTTGGAACAGATCCTCAGTAATGACTGTGGCCAACACTGAGCTGGCAATGGCTGTTCAGAGGGCTGCTCTAGGTGACAGTTATGACTGTTTTATTAACTTCCCTTAAAAAGTGCAGTTGTGCTCAGAATGAGGTAACTAGTTGACTTCAGTCTGGGACATCTGGACTTTCCAAAAAGAAGTTAATTCCCAGTTTTCAAGCTCAGTGTTTACCCTTTTATTTTGTGAATGATAAAAGTCATTTGCATACAGCATTAATAGTTAGTATACATATTCCGATTTTCTCATGAGTATTCATCCTTCTTTAGTATAGGTGTTATGTTCTATTGGTTCTAGATGTCCAAGTTTTGGCTGACACATCTCTGCTTGGACATTATTGGGAGTAATAATTTAAATGCCTGCCAGCATTTGGGGAGAGCAGAATCCCATCTATATACCTTCTCCAGCTGCAGCCTGGCAAACACATTGACCTAATAAAGAGTAAATTCTGGCTTTCTCTAGGTGCACATGAACAAACTTGACATGTTCAGGAACATGCCAGAAATCCTGTGCCACGTTACCACAGACCAGCACACGCAGATTCACGCCTGTCGACATCCTCGGGTGCGTTCATTCTCCCCAGCTCTGCTGTGAGAGTGTGGTGATGTTTGGGGCCTGTTGGGTTCATGAAGACTGGTGAAATGGTGACTTAATGTGAAGCACAGTGAAAATCTTAGTGAGTTGAAGTTTGTGTTGTTTTTTTTTTTAAGAGAAAATATATTAGCTTATGCTAGAAGTAATTTAGTTGTATTTGAAGCCTAAAAATGGTGTTTTTAAGTGAAGTGAGACAAGCAGCAGAGTAGATCAATCAGGTATTACCCATTTCAGTGTATCAAAAGCAGCTCAGATGGTGCCTGCTGCAGCCACACACTGTGGTTTTAGCATGTGGCCATCCATTTCTGGGATGTCTGTCAGGCTGGAGGCTCCAGCTTGGAGGAACACAGGTAGAACCTGAGATGGCACACTGGGGCATTGGTCTCCCTGACTGATTTGCTTTGCCAGCTGCACTAAAGAACCAAGGTGTGGCAGGATCTTTCAAGAGAATTAGAAGTGAGAGGGGAACTTGGTTTGGCTAGATAGTATGCTGCTTAATTTCTGGGTAAAAAAAGGTCACTGTTGAACTTAATTTTATATCCATTGGACAGGATGAGGATTGCTTCCGAGGGAACAGACTGCCCTGTGGGATGACTTGCTTTAATGGAACTCCCCTGCACATAATCAGCATCAAACCCTCCACAATGTGGTTTGGGGAAAGGAAAAAGAAAACTAGTGTAATAGTGAGGTGAGCATTTGGACAACACAGAAACGTCCTGTTGTTTCAGGTTTGTATCTTGCCTGATACGTGTATAATTGTATCTCAGAATGGACATCAAGAGTAGGTTATGCTGGTCTGTTGACCACAGATGAAGAGCAGTTACCTACTTTCTGTGCCTCTTCTGTTTTTTTAGGACTGGGGAGAGAACATACAGAGCTTGTTTCTCTTTCCACTCTTCATACAGCGAGGTTTGTATACTTCTAGTACTGACTATACAATGATCTAAAAAATGTAAAAGAGTTTTGGTTGTTCTGGAGTGGATGACATGACTTGTCATAATAAGAAAAAAATCCTGTCAGTAAGAAGATGTAAGGAGACAGGAAGTTCAGAATGCTGAAGACAGAGAAATTTGTTTTAATATAGCTGCAGAGAAACTTGTTAGGGCAGGATTACAAGCCTATTTCCTGTTCTCTGTTCTCAATGTATAGGTCACTTCTACAATTGTTTTGACTGCCTTTCTATTTTTGATTATTGTGTAAGTATGCAATGCTTAAAGCATGGAGTTTTAGCTTACAATACATTGTTTATCTATTGTGACTCAGATTTGGGTGGGTTTGCCTTCTTTTCTCAGCCCACACATTTAAACTGAATTTTCTCACATCTTGACTGCTGCACTTGCCCCTTTTCCTGTGTTAAAAGAGTAAAAGGAAATTGGTCATGGCAGCATCCTCCCCACAATCACACACTTTCATTTAACATGACTTGATACAGCTCAATACAGCTCACTACTTTCTCCTAAGAAACTGAAACAATGATCTGTCACAAAGTCTTGCACTACAAAATGGAGGAAGGAAGTACTGTTTTTAAGATCCTGATTATGTTTAAATTTGCTCTGCCATGCAGGATTTTAGATGGAGGTCCCAGTGTGGAATTTGCTGACAGAATATGAGAGGCAGTGTAACGCTAGCACTCCTACCTCAACATGCAAAAACAGATGGTTCTTGTCTTGGTTTGAGACAATTTAAAGGAGAAGACTCTGGAAGGAGTTGTCTTGCTTTACAGGTTCAACAAATCCCTTTCCACCAATAAGGAATCAACAGGAGTAGATAGAAGTGAAAAAGTAACAAGTGCAACAGCAAAAGATAACAGTAAATAACTGCTAGATACAAAATTGCAATAATGTTATGGGTCACCCCAGGACAGTCAGCTGGCAGTGTAGTCTGCAAGTGTTTCCAGTGTTCAGCACTGAAAAAGCCTCAGCAGGAGTGCCCCAAACCTGACACAATTCTTCAAGAAATTTACTGGAGATCATCTAGAAGAAAACAGAGTAAGACTTGCAAAAAACTGTGTTTTGTCATAATGGGCTTTTAAAAGGTACTTAAGGAGAGACTTCAGGAATAGGAAAGGAATACCTGATTTGCATAACTGGAGACTTGAACTCCAGTAAGAAAAATGCGTATTTAAAAAGATCAGAAGCAGTAAGGACAAGGAAGGACTGGAACACATTCCAGCTCTGCCCAGCCTTTTCTTTCAGACAGTGATGGTCTGTGTAGTAATTGGTAATTGCAGTGAGGTGTTAGGTGAGGCTGAGTTCTCAGCATCCTTTCAGGCCTGTTTCCTTGTTCCAGAGACATCCACTTTGACAGAGTAATGGGCTATATTGTCTTTACATAAAGACTACTAGTAGTACTTTTGGATGTGCTTGCATCAGTGCTGCCTTTAGGTGACATTATTAACTGTTGATGTAATTTGTTAAATTGCTTTTTCTCTTCTGTAATTCAGATCAAGGATTTCCTGAGCTATATCTGTCCTGTGAACGTGTATCCCAATGTACTGCCAGTGGGTGTAACAGAGGACAAAGTGATGGAAATGTAAGTGACAAGTGGCTGCTGGAGGGAGGTGATCCAAAGGTGTTCCTGTAAGGACAATTCCCCTCCTGAATCCCAGCCTCTCAGGAGGGCCATTGCCTTTTGCTTTACTTGTCTGTCAGATTTTTATTCTATATTCAGTCCCACAGACTTGGGTTTTCTGAAGCACATGTGTGTTGAGCTGAGTATCAGAGTTTGTATTGTACTTCTCTCTGTGTGTAGAGGCTTTTCTGCTGGTAAGCTGTTTGGGAGGAAGCTGAATACAGATTCATCTCGCTGTGTTCTGTGACCCATTTCTATTTGTCATTGCTACTTCTCAGAAGTTTCTTTTAAAGGTGGTTTCTCTGGGGACTTGAACTCCTCCCCTGCACAGCATCAGAGGCCAGTTCTCCTGTAGATGTTGGCAGCTTAAAAAGTGCCCTCGGGGAGCAGGAGACCTGTGGTGTCTCTTAATCTGGACAGAACAAAGATTCCTGTTCCTTTTTCCTTCCCTCCTTAGTAAGAAAGGAGACTTCCACTTAATAATCACTGAATCAAACTATAGTCAGATTTTGAACCCTGTCAGCTTGTCTTCTGTAAGGAGGGAGCTGCAAGATAAGTTTCCAAAAACTGTACATGTTTTAAGGTAAATATATTGAAAGGACAGATTTCTACCTTTCAGCTGCTGAAGCTCACCCATGAATCAAGGACTTTGTCCTAGGTATTGCTGCCTTTGCTTTTACATTTTTGCTGCAGTGCCTGTGAAAGGCACAGAGCAGTGTACTTAAAACAAGTTAAAGGATTTACTTTTGCTCCTGAAAGCATCTGCTGAATTCTAAATATTAACTGTTTTTCTCATTCCCTTCAGACTAAAGCCATTATGCAGGTCTAACAGGAGAATCATGGAACCCAGGTACAAGCCCTTAGGAACACTGAAGAGAGCCCACAAGAGAGAATTATCTGATACAGGTGAAGGTTCTGCTGCTGTTGCTGCACCTTAAATGCAAGTCTAAGACTTAAGCAGAGGTGCCAAAAGCTTTGGTGTTCACCACAATCTGTCTGTACGTTCATAGCAACAGAAATAGAAAACATGTGAACTTAGGAGGGTGAGAGAGCACTAATTGTGTAAAAACACAGTTGTTTGCAGTCTTAAAATGTACTTAATGCTCAACAGCCCTATAAGTTTTTGGATGGAGTTCCTTCCCGCAGTCCTAGACCAGCCCTGGGAAAGTTTGTTCTAACTGTCTCTGTGAGGCACTGTGCTAACCAAGGCAACACTGTCAATATCATCCTGCAAAATTTCCAGCTCCAGTTAAAGAATATTTTCCTCAACTTACACTAAATTATTTTTTATTAAAACTTTGCTCTCAACAAGATTTTAGTAGAGGTATGAACTTTGCTTAGTGATTTTCTGTTTGTTTCTTGCCAGATGAAGATGATCTCTTTGATTCAGAATTAATTTCTATAAGGCCTAAGATTGCAAAACAGCAGGGAGGAGAGGGCAGGCCCTCCAGCACAGGACTGTCTGAAAATTCTGAAGGAAATGTTAATGAGAGCACAGGAAGTTGCAAAGGGACCACAACTTACACCTCTCTCAAGGTAGACTTTGTGGACTGTGAGGAATCAAATGATGATGATGATGATGAAGATGATGAAGAAGAATCTGAAAAAAATACAGTTCAATTTGTTTCCCGTGAGCCAGATGCCACTTCCACAGCCACTTTCAATGGAGTAACTAGTGACCAGCAGGAGTCTAATGCCAATATCCCTTGCTGGGATGAATTTTTTACTGTTAATAAACTAGAGGAAAGCTCTGAAAATGAGGACAACATCCCATCTTCAGCAGATGCTGGTGGGTCCCAGTCACTCTTCAGCGATTCAGATGGACTAAGTGACTCAACACACATCTCCTCCCAAAATTCTTCTCAGTCAACACACATATCAGAGCAGGGGAGCCAGGGCTGGGATAGCCAGATGGACACAGTGCTCATCACATCCCAGGAGAGAAGTGCCCTGGACCTCAGCAGAGGTGCGAGCAGAGCTGTGGCTCCTGTGCTGCAGGAGAGTCCCAAGGACACTCAGCTGGACAGCAGCTGGGGGAAGCCACCAGGCCAGAACAGATCTTGTGCCCATGATGGTGCCTGTGGCTTGAAAAGCAAAGGCTGTGAGAAAGCTGCAGAAGATTGCACTGCCCACGTTCAGGATGTGCTGGTGGAAATAAGTGATGACTCCAGGACTCCCGATCTGGAGCTGAGGAGGGACTCCCAGAGCTCCTCGGACTTTGAAATTCCCTTGACCCCTGATGCTGAAGCACCTCACCCAGATAAACTGCATCTTTTATACAAGAAACTTGCAGCAGGTGAAAACATAATCAGTGAGAAAAAAGTCTCCTGAGAACAGGTACAACCTGTTACCTTGTGGTAATACCCAGCATATCTATTAATACCTGAATTCTTTTTCTGTGGGTTACTGTCTGCAGCCATGCTGAGTCGTGCTTTATTAAGAAATCTCTTACTGTCAGAACTAGGAATTTGCAGCCTGTGAACCTTTATTGTTCCTTCCATGAAATACTGAAGTGTTCAGAAAGTATTCCCAGGAGGGGCAGCAAAAGCCTTCTACCTCCCAAGGTTCAATTCTCCAGGACTGTAAGTAGACAAAAAATGGACCAGACAAAACTAAAGGTAGGACACTAAATGAAATTTAGTGTTGATCATGAGCTCTAAGAGTTTGCCTTTGTAATGTGATCTCAGGTTTTTAAAAAATAGCACACTATTAACTGTGGGGAGGAACACCTAAGAATGACATGCAAACAAAGCAGCTGTAATTGGGCTTTAATCACTATTACAATTATTTATCATTCATATAACAATTTAACTTTTATTAAAAATCTTTAATAGTTATTTTTAAAAATAACTGCAGAACAGATAAGAGAATTACTGACATTGTGAGGGGGTTTTAATTTGTTTTAAATCAAATTGTTCATTTCAAAAAGTCCCTCTTTACACTGAGCTGTAACTCCGGAGTTAGGTACTGCAGACTGCTGTCTATGCTTCACCTTCAACTCACTGCAAACAACTTGTCATCGCTTCCTCTGTGTTCTGGTTTGTTCTTCAGAAAAACTTAAAATCCTGTGGTCCCCAAATTACTAGCCCTGTCCTGCTCTGGCAGGTAACTCAGCCACAGAAGGTAACCTGGTATACCAGACAGGCTCTTGTACTACAGAACTTCACCTCCTCTGCAACATTCTGTGGACGTCACTGTTTTAATTCAAGACAATCTATTCTCCATGCATGTGTGCCATCATAACTCTCTGCCAAAACTCTTCTAATGTAGAAATGCAATTTGGGTTTTTCCTAAAATGGAGTGCCTACAAAATATCCAAACCACAGAAATCACCTAAAAATCTCTGAGGTTTTCCATCCATGGTCTTAAGTCCCAAAGAATTAAACATACTTCAGCACATCTCTGCCCTCAGAGTGTGCCTTCAGTTGTTGTGCCATGTTTAGTGACATGTGAATGTTAAACCAACCACCATTCTGCCACAGGGAACAGAGGCAGGAGGGACAAAGCACTGCCATAATCTATCTATGATTTTCAGGATATTCAAGATCCATGAATTTCTCCTTTCCTGCTGTTTGTGGGATTTGCTAACTTAATTTCCAAACGTGATCTACCGACTTTGTGAGTTTTTTAGCAAGCCTGAGTGAGTGGAACTGCTGCTGGAACTACCTCTGTGAATAAAGTCAGACAAAACAGAACCTCTGCTGTTGCCTCATTTCATATCTGAAAACTGCATTTAAGTTTAGGGCTGCCTTTAACAGGATGCTCAAAAATACAGGAATCCAGTCTGTTCAGGCAAGTGTTAAATTTATACCAGTTTTCACCAGCCCTAAAGTGAAAGCACATCCTTTCCTCATGGTCCCTCTGCTGAAGTCCTTACAGTCCTAGAAAATTTGGGTACGGGCCAGGAATTAAGAGGTTGCACAGTCTTAAAAGCAAATTCTACTGCTACAACTAATTTTGACCAGGCTAATATTTTTTTAAAAATGACAACAACAAGAGAAAAACTAAATTTAATTTATTTTATCAAAAACTATAGGAAGATAGCAATACTAGAGATGACACAGTATGAAAAGAAAATGTTCCTGAGCTTACAAACTGCATATTCTAATACAGTTCCTAAAACATACATTAAAAATAACCAAGATTAACTTAACTTGGAGATTAAATAAATAGGCAATAGCTTTCCTTACAGATGATCTTTCAGCCTTAATTTTGCTATCAAAAAACAAAACCAACAAAAAAAGAACAGCTGGAGGACAGGTCACAGGTCACCAGCCCCCAAGAAGTGCATACACACGACTGAACTGGTGACCATGACAATGCCAACAGACCACAAAGCAAAACAAAGGCAGAAGCTGGGCTGGTTTAGCTTCCCTAAGAAATTTAAAAAAGCTTTTTCTCCATTTCCAGTTTGGCAATTTTCTGCCAAACTCATAAAAACAGTAAAAGGAGTTTTAAAAGCGACAGTGTCTCATTAAGCTAATTCACTGACTGCAATCCAAATACATTGTGAATATGTAAATATAAAATACTGTTCGAGGCTCCTACGTTGGAAACTGGATCCATGGGTTTCCTTCAAATAAATACAAAATACTGCTACCTCGCAGAACATAAATTAACAGTTCTTTATTTATGGCAGAAGATAACACACATTTCCTTAACAAACAGCAGCATTATTCCAGTGCTGGTGATAACATCTCTGCCTCTGGAAAAGGCAGACGCTGCACTCCAGTACAGCTGCCACAACCGTTACCTTCTAAAATGCATCTACTTGTAATATTTAAATCAAACTTGCAATATTTAACTCAAACTGGCCATGGGGAGAGAAAGAGCCTGGGGCCTGCCCTGTGCCCCCAGCACAGGCGAGGCTGGAGTAAGAATCCATCTCTTGCCGCAGCCGCTCCATCCTGCAGGGACAGCGCGGGCTGCAGACTGCGGAGGATTAAGGAGCTGGAGACTGCAGATTCCATCCACATGGAATGCACTGCTCATCTGAGCTACATGCAAGAGAAAGCACTAATGACTCCAAACGAGTTTGCTGACATTAAAGCTCCACATTCCACTTAAATTAAAAAGAAAAATCGTTAGAGATAGGGCATGATAAAAACGGATATGATTCAGCATTCGTCAATTGTGTGGATACAGGTGAGCCTGATCACATCAAATACTTTTAAATCTAAGCAAACTTTTTCCTATTCATTAAAGAATATAAAGTCTCTATTTCAAGTGTATCTCTGTATTGTAGATTACAAAACTCACACAGCATTTCCAGTGGCCCATGCTCTTCACCAAAAGTGTAAAACTGATTTTGGCTAGTAGCATATAAAATGTCATTTGCTACCAAAGAGCCAGATCTTCAGTACAAATGCAACTGTGCTTCTTAAGGAACAATCTTGAAATGCTCTTTTTGAAGTGCTAGTAATTAACATGGAATTTAAGGCATTTTCTAACAAATTAAGTAAACAGTTACATGCTGGGTACTTGACTTCATTCACCTGAGCCAACAGCTGTGCACCTTATAAAGGTAACTAGCTGACATATGATACATAGCCAGCATCCAGCTATGGAGCATCCATTTATGGAGCAACATTATTCTGCCTGACCCTGTCAACATTTACATGACTGGTAAGCAATATGCAAGTTTTACCAGCTTTGAATCCATGAGAGAAAAGCAAGTGGATCATCCTTAGAGCATGGACCCTGGCTGTAATTCCACTCATCACCTACCTCAACTGTTCTTCAGTGGTTCTGAAGCCAAGCAAAACTTAGCATATGTTATGAATAGATTAAGACAACTTTTAAGATGATCAGGAAAAAAAAAAAAAAGATGACTCAAGCAGCTGAAGAACAGCACATTTCTCAGCCTTTACATTCAAGAACATCTTACAAATGTCTACAGCAAATGGGTAATACTCACCCCTAGTCTAACTTCACTGAAGTTAACATTTTTGCAACCAGAAAATACAGGCCTAGTAGCTTAAAAGTCTGTCACTAGGTAAAAAAGACACAGTATGTAAAAATCTAACCCAAACCAATTGTGAATATACATCAATCCCAGGGCTCTTTTGCACCTAACAGATAGCAGAGCATATCTCCACAATTCATTTGCTTTGTTAGACAATGGGCTGCTCTCCTTAACCTTTTGCTATCTATTTCCAAACTGCAGCCAGCAACTTGTTTCAGCCATGACTGCCAAATTTCTGCAATGAAAACAAACAGTGAATGTTACTTCTGACAATTCCATATTTACAAATGCTCTGTGGAACTGCAGTCCTCCTATAGAATCCTAACTAAAAACCAGAGCATAACAACTGAAAACATCCTACATAACATCAGCTAAGAAGTTCAAATTTTACACTTGGGATCTGTTAATACCAGTTACAGAATCAATTAGGCTGGAAAAGGCCTTTGAGATCATCAAGTCCAACCTATGACCAAACACCACCTTGTCAACCAGACCATGGCACTGAGTGCCACATCCATGCTTTTTAAAACACCTTCAGGATGCTCCTCTCTGAGCAGCCCATTCCAATGTCCAATCACCCCTTCTGTGAAGGATTTTTTCCTAATGTCCAACCTAACCATGCCCTCCACCCAGCACAGCCTGAAACTATGCCTCCTTGTTGAACTGCTGGTTCCCTGGGAGACTGACCCTCACTTGGCTACACCCTTCTGTTAGAGTTGTAGAGAAAGTTAAGGTCAGCCCTGAGCTTCCTTTTCTCCAGGTAAATGATGGAGTGGTTTGGTGGGCTCATCTGCCAGCTCCCTTATCACCCTAGGGTGGATCCCATCTGGTCCCATGGACTTGTGAGCATCTATGTGACTCAGCAGGTCTCTAACTGCTTCCTCCTAGATCACAGGGAGACTATTCTACTCCCCATCCCTGTCTACCAGCTCAGGAGGCCAGTTGTCCTGAGGACAGAAAAACTGTCTTAATGTTGAAAACTGAGGCAAAGAGAGTGTTAAGTATCTCAGCCTTTTCCTCATCTTTGGTACTATAGTCCCCTACTGTGTCCAGTAAAAAATGGAGGTTTTCCTTGCCCCTCCTTTTGCTATTAATGTATTTATAAAAACATTATTTACTATCCTTTAAAGAAGTGGCCAGGTTAAGTTTTAATTGAGCTTTGGCCTCTCTAATTTTCTTTCTGCAATTACTTCCCTTGCATGGAGTTCCATGGACATTTTACAACTTGCACTCCTGTGAACATTTATTTACACACTGGCTCTCCTTAATCCCTCACCCTGGTGCCATGAATGTTATTGCTAAGATCTTCAAGCTTTTCATTATATAACAAAAAAGCAAAAGAACTGTCAACTAAGATTTAGAATTCAAATCAAATGCCTCCTGATTTCTCAAGGTAGAGAAAACATGTAGCATGGCTTCATCCCACTGGAATCAGCTCCTGAAGGCCTGTGGCTGAAAGCTCACCCTCAAATGTCTGTGACACTGAACAGGAGCCAGCAGTGCCCTGGCAGGAGGGCCAGCCCTGTCCTGGGGTGTATCAGGCCCAGCATCAGCAGCCAGGCAAGGGAGAGGATTGTCCTGCTCTGTTCTGCACTGGGGCGGCCTCACCTCGAGAGCTGGGGCAGCTTTGGGCACCACAATGTAAAAAACAACGTTGAACCATTAGAGAGCATCCAAAGGAGGCCACGGGGATGGTGAAGGGTCTGAGGGGAAAACTTATGAGGAACAGCTGAGGTCACTTGGTCTGTTCAGCCTGCAGAAGATGAGACTGAGGGGAGACCCCACTGAGCTCTTCAACATCCTCACAAGGGGAAACAGGGGCATGTACTGATCTGTTCCCTCTGGTGACCAGTGCCAGGACTTGAGGAAACAGCCTGGGGCTGGGTCATGGGAGGCTTAGGTTGGATATCAGGAAAAGGTTCTTCACCCAGAGGGTGATTGGGCACTGGACCAGGCTCCTCAGGGCAGTGGTCACAGCACTGAGCCTGGCAGAGTTCAAGAAGTGTTTGGACAATGCTCTCAGGCACAGAGTGTGACTCTTGGGGATGTCCTGTGCAGGACTAGGAGTTGGACACAATGACCCTTGAGGGTCCCTTCCAATCCATCTTATTCTATGATTCTAGGAATATTCAAATCAAGGTACATTCTTTGTATACATTTTACAGCTTCCTAAACAACTGCTCTAGAAAAATGGATTTTTAATCCCCATTATCAGTTTTGTATTGGTTTGAAACACTACAATCTCTTTCTTTGGCCAATGCCATTTCAATTACAAACACAGTACCTTGTTTTCACCATCCTTATTTACATTAGATGTAAGAATACTTGAATATATGTGTGAAAGAAGAGTCTTCTTAAAACACATTAAAAAAAGAGCAAAATATTTGTGACTTTGGATACCCGAACTCAGTTGAGATAACCTCTGCAACACACGGCTCCACATTTACAGACAGTTCTGATCCTCTTTTTGGATGGGCTAAGACCTTCAGCAGAGTCTGAAGTCAGATCTATTGAACCTGCAACACAGATGAACATAAGTAAGGAAGTTCTAAAAGATAGACCAAGATAGATCATACTCAGTATTCAAACAGCTTCTAAAGCCCTTCTAACAACCCAGTTCAAAGAGCTGTGTATGAAGCTGTACTCAAATTCTACTGACACCCTCATTACAGCTACTTGTACAACACCTTGTACATGCATCAGAATCCAAAACTCAGACTTGAGCTTTGTATCCCCCAGGTATCAGCTGAGAGTGCAGCTGGCCTTCAAGGGCCTTCAATGTCAGTGTCACAAACAGAGAGACAGAGGAATTTTAAGACTCAAGATCAATTCGTGGTTTAAGCCTAGCTGGCAATGAAACACCACACACACTCACTCACTTTCACCCCAGTGGAGCAGGGAAAAGAACCAAAAGTAAAACTTGTAGGTTGAGATAAGAACAGTTCAATAATTGAAACAGTAAAATATTGTAATAATTATGATATTCTGATTATGCTGATTATTGCTGTTATTAGTAATTGTAGTAGTAGTAAAAGAAAAAACCAAACACAAGTGATGCACACACAATTGCTTATGGCTCATTGATGCCCAGAGGCCATCCCTGAACTCTGATCATCCCCTTCTGGATTTCTCCCCAGTTTCTACTCTGGGCATGACATTCTCTGGAATATCCCTTTGACTAGTTCATTTGTCTATGCTCCCTCCCAGCTTTTTTTTTTTGCTTTTTTTTTTTTTCTTTTTTTGAGTACCTCCTCACTGGTAAAGCATGAGACACAAAAAAGTCCTTGACTTAAGAAAAGTCAAGAATAATGTTATCAACATTATTCTCATACTGAATCTAAAACACAGCACTGGACCAGCTACTGAGAAGAAATTAACTCTATCCCAGCTCAAACAGCTGTTCCATAGGACCTACATCCACAACTGAGGCCTACAGATATCAGAACTCAAACCTATGGTGACTCATGCTGCTGAGCTGTTAGAACTCCCTTAGTATCTATCTTGGTAACTATCACTAGCAGACTGCCTAGAAAATAGTTTACCTGAAATGCTGATCTGAATAAAGGAAAGCTTTATTTAAGGGCAACCTGACCATTCCTTTGAGCATTCCTGGGACAAAGCTTCAAAATCATTTGCTTCACCAGACAATCCAGCCACAATCCCTGATGTGCTAGGAGCACCAAGGGAGGCAATGCACTAGAGATGCAGGCAAAAGCTTCTGGGTGTGCTCTTCTCTGCACTACACGCCATGAGTCATGACTGTTCTGAAAGCCAGAGCTGTGTTATAAAAAGCCAGGCCTGAGCTGAAATGCTACCATCATTCAGGCTGCAGTAAAACCCACCAGCACCCCAAAACTCCCACAAGAACCAGGTTTAAATGTGCAGACCTTTCATCTGATAATCAAAGGTTAGCTCTTCTCCAGCCTTGATGGTTCGGGTAGAGAACAGCGCTATTCGAGGAAGACGCAAGTCGAGGTTGTCAATAAACACGTTGAAGACTTGAAGATTTGGATCACACTGTAAGCAAAAATTAAAGCAGTTTCTCTTTAGAAAAATTAACATTTAATTTTGCTGAAGTGTTTAAGTAAACCAAGATCATAGCAAAGAAAGAATAAGTTCTTGTCTCAGTGACAGAAGCCTGCAATTAAGTTATCTTCTCAAATCAGCAAATTGAAATAATGTTCCAGGAGAACATTCTTAGCTCAGATTCAAGTCCTTCCAGGAAGGCAACCTTTGCACAATGTGCAGACTACACTAATATGCCTATTACACTAATACACTAATATACCTAATAAAAAAATGGCACCTTCAAAGGTGACAACAAAAATGGTGACAAAATAATTAGAGCTACATTCATATGCTAGTATGTACCAACGAAACCCATAAAAGGAATTAAAGTTGTAAAAACAATCTAGTGTTTCAAACCCCACAAACTCACTACTCTGTACTGATGTTTAAGCATTGCTTCCAGGCCAGAGATAACATCTTCATACTGTGCATGAATTTCCACTGCAAACAGCAAACCTGCTTGGCTTCTGAATTCCTTGCCATGGCCTCGGAGCTAGGAAGAGGGTAAGGGTCACTACGATGGAACTAGAAACCACTCCCTCATTTTCTCTGGATTAAGTGTCAGAAGTCAGTAGTTCCTGAGACTGTTAAACTCTGCATGCTTTTTTTTTCTTTAACAGTGAAATATAAGAATCAGAAGTGAAGTTACAGAAAATGTATAAAATGTACATGTCTTTACATATATAAAGATGTAATTATTTCACATTAAATAATCAGAAGTGAAGTTACAGACATTTAACTTTACACTGAAGGCTGAGAATACTTCACTCCCGTTTGCAAAAGTGAAGAGCAACTGTCTGTATCTAAAACTGTTCTTCATCCTTCTCCCTGGCAAGCCTCCATGAAATATAAGTATCATCATCTCATAAACCTGAAGACATGAATTTTCTGTATTTGTAGAACACTGACTGCATACCCCACAAACACTGGATCAGTAAGAAATAATAATTTTTAGTTCAGGAATCCTTACAAATGCAGCTCAGCCTTCTTGCTTTACGTACTTCAGTTGAACAAAACACTACAAAAACTGTGTATTAAAATTTATTTCTGAGTTCTCTGGGAAGTTTAGATTGGGAGGGAAAATTATATTTCTCCCCTGTAGATACCTAAGAAAGCACAGGAATTTTCTTTTTCCTCTACCACGTTTGCAGGACAAAATACAGAGTAACATTCCCTCCTGCCTGGCTACAAAATAACACATCAATTCCTGTCATCTCTGACTCCTGGCTGATTTTATTTACACCTGTCACATGTTAAGAATTTCAGGTACTCAGAATAAAACACACTCAAACCAACCCTATTTTGGTTGTCTAGAATCAGCTGATTTAGTGAAAACTCCAGTCCTATAGGATGTCCAGTTCAGGCAGCATCTCTCCCCTAGATTTTTGTAGGCAGTCTCAATTCAAGGAAGGCCAAGATTTCTATTTATTATATAATCTGATTAATTGGAGTGAGCTGAAATGAAGCAAACTACTCCAGAAAAACTGTGAACATAATAAGGAAATGTTTACAGTAGAAGACTGCACATTTAGGATAATTCTCCAAATTCTTAGTATAGAAAACAGGGTCTTACACTGTGGTTCACAAAGTGGGACACATTTCCATATCGAGCTGCATCTACTGTAAATTCATCTGAGTCATAGTCCAAATCAAACAAGTATGTATTTCCCTGGTTGTCATAGAGCTGGCCTCGCCTCTCTGCTTCCTCACTTGTAATCACCTAAAAAAAAAAAAAAGGAAAAAAATGAAAAAAGAAACCTGCATTATATTATTAACTATTACTAACTCAAAACAAAGATCACAATCAAGTTAGAAAAAATACTTAGTAAAAAATGCCACAATAAGTTTTTGATGTTGAAATAGGATTCCATCTAATGAATGAAGAACACATAAGAGTACATACAGCTGAACTAATTATTGACTGAGCCTTCTCTGGATGCAATTTGTCTACAGCTGATGCACAGCACTACCTTGTCTCTGGAAAAAAAAAAATAGCAGTACCCTCTATTAATCATTTTGATGATGACAATACAATCAACTGTTATTACCTGAAGTTTCTACATACACACTTTTTCCATTAGACCCAGAAAGCCTCATTTACTTCACATAAAACCAAGATTCAACCTTTTCCCTTTGCACAGATGATCACCAGGTATCACTCTTTAAAACCCAGGCACATTTACAGCCCAGTATTCAGTTCCTCTCTTCCTGCTATTTTGGACTGCAATGAAAGATCCTATTGATGGCAGCTCAAACAGCCATCACTTCCCAAAGCTCAGTCTATTCAATTAGGTGAGTGTGTCACTGTGGACAGATAAAACAGCTTAAACAGCTTCACCTGCAGCCTGTCACATTAAACACATTCTGTTGTGCAGATTCAGCAAAGAAATCATAATTTGGCAGCAAGAGAGACACAAGATGTGATGGAATTGGACAACAAATCCCTCTAAAATCTGACAGATGAGATTTGAGAACTCAGCAGTAGATATTAAGTAGATTCAGGTGAAACAGTAAATACACACTCTTTCCTTTAAGCAACAAAATTACATAATCACCTTTCTGCATTAACAGAGATACTTGGAGTGTCTGACCTTTTTCATATTTAAAGGAAATGGATGAACATGAGAAATTAGAAACTTTGGGGCAGGAAGCCAGGAGGAAATCTACTTAAAACCATGAACACTGTACAAAGGAACAGAAGGAAATACTTTGAGTCAACATAATAGCAAGGCAGGTTTGTGGTAGAAATGCAACACACTGTAACAGAGAGGCTGCCAGGAACTGCTGGTGTGAAGAGCTGGAACAGAGCAGAGGCTGAACCGCATAAACACAGGGCAATACAAAATCTCAAGAGTAACTCAAGGTCTGTATTTTATAACATAAAAGTTGTCTTTGAAATAGTATGAGATTGAATAAATAGAAAATGTCCATACTATGAGTCTTATTCTTGCTAATAAAAAGTCATATAAGTATTCTTGTTAATCAAAAGTAATAAATATGCTTGGAAATATTACCTTAGAAATTCAGACAAAACAGAAAAGGGACTGAAAGTCTGTGCAGGGAGTTCCATAATGACTGTGCTTTGGGAATGGCAAAAACTACAAAAAGATGATCAGGGAAGAATGAAGAATATGATTGCCATGAAAGAAATTAAGGACTTACCTTTAGAAATACTATCAGGGCATGTATCTAAAATAATTCTTTAGAGCCATATGAGACAAATATTCTCTTTACTTTTCACCTTTTACAACTGCTCTGGAATGAGGGAATGTTGTGGACAACATAATTTTGCTGTCAAGTCGAAGGTCCCTTTATCTCTCTACTCAAAAGCAGACTGATCTATTATATAGTGAAATTGTAGAATATCCTGAGTTGGAAGAATCCCACAAGGATCATCAAGTCCTGGCCCTGCCCAGCACATCCCCAGGAATCACACCATGTGTCTGAGAGTATTGTCCAAACACTCCAGGCTTGTTGCCATGATCACCTCCTTGGAGAGCCTGTTCCAGTGTCTGACCACCCTCTGGGTGAAAAAGTGTTAAATTTGAGAGAAAGCTCATTAAGATTTTACCTAACACTCCCTTGATTGTATCTATTTCACCTACACGAGATAAATACATACCTACCTCTCCAACATACTCCATCACAAAACTGTTGGTTTTAATTTTCTGGAGGGTTTTGACTCCCCAGCCACGGCCATTGTTGGTTCTGAAGATGCAGAGGGAATATGGGGTCCCCTTCTGTACAATCCTATTGGGGCAGTCAGGCCCACACCTACAATATGAATTGCACTCATAGATGGGCAAGCCGGGCTGGATTTTCAATTTCTTACGTTTATTGTAAGCCAAAATAAACCCAGCCTCCTTTGGACAGCACTTCTCAGCAGGGCAGTCAGCACATTCACAGCCAGTTGTTATTCCATTGAGCACATTTATTCCTGGAGCAGGTTTATACTCATTGATGTAGTAGAAGTCTAAAGGAGGGCCTTCAAGATCCACGGTGTTTTCTACCAGAATCATTGCTTTGTGATTCTTTTTCCTGTTGAGTTCTTCTTTCCACCTCTGCAGAGCTATTCTTTGTTTAGCCTTCTTGACAATATAATCTGCAATTGCAGGTTTCAAAGTTTTAACGTGGTTCCTCACTTTCATTGCTTTGCCTTCTCTCCCCCGAGACAAGTATTCATCCCTGTCTCTAAGAAAGTTCTGGACAAGCAGAGGGCAGTTTAAATGTTTCCGAGGTTCCCAAGTATTTGAAGATTCTGGCCATCCTTTCCATTTCACAAGATAGTAGGCTTTGCCCTTGAAATACAGAAACAGATACAGGTTTAGCCAGAGTTCATGGTGCTGAAAATCCAGCATCACAGAGCACACAGACAAAACAAGAGCTCTGGTGCTAAGGATCAGCACACACGGCAGAAAGCCTTGGTGTCCCCATAAAAATTACAGCTGGGGAGAAGAGAAAAATCAGGTTTTCTGTTTGCAAATTAACTTATAGCACAACTTTGCATACTTTGCCAATCATCTCTAAGGGCAAAGAAATCAAAAGCTGGGATGAACTCTGGTTGCTAAAGGCATACCTGGAGGAGGAGGAGGCTAGTTTGTCAGGGCAGGTGGTAAGTTATGCTAACTTGCTGTATGACCCCTATGCACAAGCAGAATGCACTCGTAACACATACAGAACAAAAAAAATAAATCCAAAATTTAGCAAAAATAAAAGTCTAAACCCCACTGTTGGTAATATCAACCATCCTCCCAGAACAGTAATTAATTTGATACATGTAATATTGTTTTTACAATGAAGCAGCATACATTTTGTACTTATTTAAAAAGGACAAATAACTCTAACAAGGACAAATCCTGAGACTGAATTTCCCAGGAATCCATTTGCAGCACATGGCCCTAATTCTTTGTCAGACTACGAGAGAAATAGTTGCCTGCAAATAAAGGAAAGAAATCATAATTCATACTGAGCTACCATCCTGAAGCATCAGCATCAGATATGCAAAGATGAAACATTTCATATTCTAACATGTCTGTAATTTCAGGAAAAGATCTTCCTTCCACATACTGAAAGTAGCAGTTTACACCACTTTCTGTTTACAGTTCAAAGTTCAAAATATATTTAATTTGATGCCAGCAAAAGCTTTGTCCTCGCTGCCTGCTGCTTTATATTATGAGCTTTGGCTCGCTTCCAAATTTCAGCTGAAAGAGTGATCAAATTGGTCCGTGTTTCTCTTACCTCTTCTACCTTGTAGTCACACAAATATTCCACCTCATAACTCTTTAGACTCCTGTCGGTGATTCCAATGGATTTACATGTGAGATTTTCCTTCCTACATAATTCTTGGAGGGTCTCAAGTGAAGCTAGACATGGCACATACCAGGCTACAATAAGAAAATTGGTAAAGAATCCTATTTAATGTCTCAGCTAAATTGAAATCATTATGCCTCATCCCAGAGTCCCCACATTACCATTTGTGACAGCAATCCACGAGTCTCCTGTACAACTGCAGCGTCTCCAGCTCAACCCTCCTCTAACGGGTCAAGCGAAACACGTTAATGATTCCCTCCCTGCACCTCTATTCTGTACAGAACACTTATAAAGAAATATTTTGGAGGGCAGAGACTTCCACAAGCGAAAGATAGACTAAACACCGGGCAATTTTTCTACAATTACAGCATCGCAAAACTGAACTACGGCAAGCAGGAAAACCTCCATTCTTTAACGAGACCGCCAAATTTCTGTAGTCAAGCGCAACTGAGCACTTGCGATGCAACCATGGTGACTGGACGGGGAGATAGAGACCCACGGCCCCCATCCAGAAGGATCGCGAGTGCCTATCAGCCAGGCGGATTTAGAGGGACGAGACACTCCGCAGGGCGCCAGCGCCCGGGAAACACCGGGATCAAGGGCTGGATGAAGCCCAGAGCGGCTGCAGGGCCGTGCCCGCCTCCCCCCGGGCTCCGCGGGGCTCTCCCGCCCCGGCCCCTCAGAGCCCGGAGGGGGCGGCGGTGCCTTTCCCGCGGCCGCGCCGGGACCCAGCGCCTCTCCCCGCGTCCCACCCCCGCTCCAGCTTTACCCCAGGCACCTCCCGCCCTCCTCCCAGAGCTCCCCTGAGGCAGCGGAGCGGGCAGAACCCCCCCGGCCCTTCCCTTCCCTCCCCGCCCCGCCGGGGGTCTGTGGGAACGGTCCTGACACAGCCAAGCGACAGGGACCGGTAGCGGCTCCCACCGCCGAGATTGAGCGGGAGCGTCCCCGCCCGTCCTCCTTCCCAGCCGTCCCGGTCCCGCGGCGCCCGGAGCGGGGCGGGCAGAGCGCGGGGAGCGGCGGAGCCCGGGCAGCCCGTCCCCAGCCCGCTCCCCCCTCACCTCCTCGCCAGCCCTCCATGTTGGGGGGGGGGCTCCACTCGGGCCGCGCCGGCTCCGCCCCCCGCCGGAAGGGGGCGGAGTGCAGAGGGGCCCGGCGCGCGCGTGGCCCCGCCCACCGGCCCATTTCCCGCCTCTGGCGTGAGGGGCCCCCGCGGGACGGGCCCGGGAAGGCGGGACGGGGTTAAAACCATTTCGGCTTTTGTTCTTTTAGAGCCCCGCAGTGCCTGCGAAAGGCGGGGGAAACGCGAGGCAGCTTCTTTCCCAGGCCCCTCAGCTGCAGAACTAATGGTCCTGGCCCTTCTTGGAAGAAAAAAAAAAGAAAAAAAAAAGAAAAAAAAAAAAAAAAAAAAAAAAAAAAGAAAAAAAAAAAGTGACACCGTCATCACACCTCGCTCCTCGGATGAGGTGTTTGCCACCTCCAGGCTTTCCTTAAACACCTGCGGGGACGGTGATTTCATCACCCCCTGTGACAGCCCATTCCAATGCCTAACTACCTTCATTGTGAAGAAATTCCTCCCACTGTCCAACCCAAATCTCCCCTGTCACAGCTTTAGTCAGCAACCTCTCATCCTGTCGGGCCCTTTCTCCCAGGCAAACACTGACAGGAAGGCTCCTTTCAGGAGGTTGTTGAAGTGTTTTGAGTTCAATTCAAACCCCAGGTAAAGGAATACAACCCTCTTCAAACCCAGACAGGTATCTCTTGCTTTATGTTCTCTAATTTTGAGGCTCTCCCGTGACACTTTCACTATTTTACAAAGTAACGCACTGTTGTAAGAACTGAACTGAACTGTTGTACCTTAACTGCACTTTGGGCTGAGACCCTCATATACCATAACCACACTTGCCTGCTCCATCTCATTATTATTATGCCAGCTTATACCCAAACAAATGTATGACAATAAAACAGTGCCACACAGAATGAAGATTGCCAGGATCTGCATAAAAAAGTGTATTTTTTAATAACATATAAATAAGCACACTTAACGCTTACATTTCTCAGGCAATGTCACAAAACCATTTTACAGAAAAAAAAAGTCTGAAAAAAAATAAATTCACCTGCTCAAGAGGCCAGGGCAAATGGGCTCCACCTTCACGGTTTTGGGCAATATCAAGACCACACAGGATTTCAGTGTAATTACCAGAGTGGATTTTCACCAGTCTCATTCTCACTGGTTCAAAGCCAGACTACTGAAGCCACAGATGATGCACTGGCTGAATGGGTACAAGACCTGATTAGCCAAGGAAATATTTTCAAACTGTGTAAAATGCTTGTTGCTGAACCACAGGGACAAGCATTCGTGCTTTGCATTTTGTAAATCAAGAGCTATTAAGATAATTTAACAATCTGCTGTTCACATGTCTTGACTAACATTCTGTACCACACTCTAAACAGACTTGGTGGTAAATTATCTTGGTGGCATTTTACTTTAGTTTATTACAGTCCTCTAAGAATCATGAGAGACATCACAGAGAGCCACTGCTTTGGTAGAAAAGCTAGTAAAAGACAAAAATCAAGTTAGAAAAATGTTGTCTTCCAAAATAGACTATGATGCCACTTCAACAGTGATGATTTCACACTTCCCAGTATCTTGATCTGTGCAGGTAACGTGCAAGGACCCATCCCTAGATAAAAGAGAGAGAATTATGTTTAGTATTATCTCAACACATCACTTACTATACTACTGCATGTGCCAGAGAGGATAAACAATAGTCTTCACACAGGTGAAAGGATGACAGATCAGCATCAAAATATCCAGGGACAAACATGCTTCAACACAGACAAAACTGGTTTATGAAATTATGTTTAATTTAGTCAGTGTTTTTATATGCACTTCTCACTCTTAAAGCATCTTCTCTACATATGCTGGAATAGATCTAGGGACACATTTAAATATTGCAATTGAATTTATTTTGTACAGGTTTATAGATAGAATATGTGGTAATATTATTCAAAATATTCTTTGTGAGAACTGAGTAACAGCAATGGATTGAAAAATATGTCTTGTCACAGCATGAGAACTTGACTTCTGAAGTGTAAGTGGTCTTTAAATTCCAAGGATTTCCTTCAACAAGGAAAACCTTAATTGTTGAAATCCAAGAATTAAGAAACAATATTGAGCCCTACTTCAGCTAGACATACAGTCACAAAAAAAAAAAAATTAGGTACAAATAGATGTCCTCTACTAAGCTTCCTCTCCCCTTTTCACCTAAATATTACTTAAATCTCCTTCCAAATAATGCTGTTTTTTCTACATGACAGAGTTCCATCTGTAACCCCCAAAATGTTTCCCTTATCAGTGCTCAGTATAAATCTCTGTATGACAAACAAGGCACTTTAGGTGAGGTCTATTAACAGGTATTAACACACCTGAATAGCTAACGTAAGAAAATGAAGTCTTTTGCAACTTAAACAGCAAGTAGAAATTTCCTGTGGCACTGTTTATCTGCTTAACAACCCTGCCTCTGAAAGAACAGAGTCACTGTAAATTCTACAATCCTTCAAATCTAAAAAAGACAAAATCTCCTTCAGTTTTTCCTAAGAGTGTGGGCATTCAGCAAAACTACCCAACCCATTTCCACAGGAAGTCTGAGATCCTGACTGCTCTCAAGCATGGTTAAACTGATCAACGGTTCAGAAGTTGCTAAAAATAATCTACACCATTGTATGAAGCTTTGTTTCTTTAGGAATCAAACAATGACAGAACCAAAGGTAGTGCAGAAAACCCACATTTCTACAGAATTTACCCCTGCTAGGACTGTACAGCCCTGTGACCAACGAAATGCTGAAATTCCTCAAAAATATTAAATACTCTGTAACAGGAGCAAAGACTGCTTGTCAGAAGTGTGACATAGCAGGGTAAACAGCAGAACAACAAGTGCTTTGGGTACCTTTTCATAGTGAGAACAGTTAGTATATCATGTAGGCCATCCTCCTTTTTATCTAAATCCTGGAGTACAATCTATTAAAAAAAAAAAAAAAAAAGTTTGATTATAATAGGTTATTCAAGTGCAGCAGTTCAAAGGAAGTGACAACAGTTAAGATGTGAAAATTCATGCATTTTGTCTGTGTGCACTATTGTTTTTGTGGTTTGGTTTAGGATCTATCCCTAGGACCTACCACTCCCACAGTGTCCTTTAGAATAAGTACTGTAATCATTAGGTAACATCCCCTCCTTATCCCCTTTAAAGATATTTGGGCAGAATTAAGGTGCAATAACAATCTTCTTAAATATTTCATCAATTTCAGACACATCTGCCCCTTCCCTGATGCCTTCAAAGTAAAGTACATCAAAACTGCTTTAAAAAAAAAGCTGTGCTCTCTCTGCAGGTTGACTCCTTAACCAACAACTTTAAACCCTCACTTGACAGAATCATTTCATCTTACCACTGTGATAAATCAAATTCAATATTTAATACCAAGATCCTGTCCAAGGAAGATCAAAAAGTAATCAGCACATTAGCTATGCCATTTTCTTCATCAGTTTTATTTTTAAAATGTTCAAGGATCTGTGCACTACTGGAATAACTGGTAAAGGTCTCTCAGCCCAGGTGATCTTATTACAGTAGTGCCAAGTGTCAAACCCTGTCAGGCATTTAGGAATTCAAAAGGGAAATTTCAGTTTCTTTACAAAGTAGTTCAATGTTTTGCATGTCCAGAAGAATAACTAGAAGGCCAACAACAGAGAGATGCATGTCACTGTAATTTTCTAACAACAAGTTTTGGAATTGGTGGAATTGGTTTCCATTTCTTTTCCCAGGTCCAAGTGATTTCCAGGTGGCTGCTGTTAGAAGTGCACAGGAGTGTGCACACACTCACCTGTGCAAATTTCTCCTCTTCGTTCATGGGACTCTTCCCCAGTGACTCGTACAGCTCAAGGCACACAGAGGAAATATTCCCAGGAGCATGCAGGGTGTGCTGCCTTCGAGCTGGCAGTGGTGTCCCTGATGGAAACAGCACCGTGAATTTGTCAGCCCCTGACTCGTCTACTCCCTGAAAATGGAAAAAAGAAGAATATAGTTCATTATTTTCTTTAAGTGCTCCACTGAGCTGGAAGTGTTACAACAATGCTCCTCAAGAAAAGAAATCCAAGCTTCATTCCCTCTGTCACATTTACCATCACAGCAACTCAAACCCCAACATTCCTATAAATGAGATATCCAGCTATTACAACACAGAAAAGATACAATCTATCTCCCCTTAAAAACAGTTTTTCCTGTTAATAAACCTAAGTTACTATATACTGATAATCTATAGTAAATCTGTAGAAGTAATAATAAAACAATGCTGTTTCTCCAACACCAGTCACACAGAATTAGTGCTATATATTCACTGCAGTAGTAAAATTTCCTAATATTCTAAATTTAGCCTTACCTTAAGAAGAATATCTTTGGCAGAACACTCAATGAGTGCATCTTCTTCTAACAAGGTAGTTTCTTTCCCTAGCAGGATTCCTGCCTCTATGGCTGCACCAATGGGAATAACTTCATCTGGAGGAATTGAATTCAGTAATTCTACAGTTGGGAAAATATCTTTGATCAGCTGCTGTAGCTTTGGGATTCGAGCAGACCCACCACAAAGAACTACCTGGAAAACACATCATAAAAATTTCAAATCTTTAGTCTGTGAAATAAAACAGACAGGTCACACCCTGCAAACTGCTCTGGGATATTTTATCATCTGCAGCTGTTGAAATAAAAATTTATGTAATCTTTGGTTGACTTCTGATACTTTTGCTTTTGATATTAAAGGAAATACGATGTCTTTGAAAAGCTTCTTACAGTAAGAATCACTCAGATAAAGTAACACTTTGAAAATTGAAATATTTATCACAAAAAGAACATCAGGTTGAAAGGGACTTCCAGAGGGGATCCAGTCCAACCTCCTGGCCAGAACAGGCACAGTTACAGCAGGCTGCTCAGGACCTTTCCTCCACAGATATGAATTCCACAGACTCTGTAGGCCCCTAAATCAGCATCTGATTTTCCTCATAGTACACATCCCTTTCCTGGAATCTAAAATTTCCCCATGTTGTAACTTGGCTGCTTGCCACTCACCCTTGTATCATGCACCTGTAGGAAGGAGCAAGTCAGGTATTATCCTTAAGTCCAAGCCTTATTGCAGTGACTGTTGAAATCAGCCAGATCTGGAAACAAAGCTAAGTCCCACTTTTCCTCATGTAAAACATACACCTAATTTACAACTCTGAAGTTATTTATCTTTACATTTAAAGTGTTTCACTGCTCTCCATCCAAAGCATTAAAGCCTGAGAGCCTAAAAGGCCACCTAAAAACCACTGCCACCAGAACACAAAAGCCATTCTTTGAACAGTGGCCTGGGATACTTCATTACCCATCAGAGAAACAGATGTGACACAGCAAACAGTAATTAAGACTCTGAAACAACATCAAGTGTCATTAAAAGCACCAGGCAGCTTTAGCTGCAGACCTGATAAGCCAATTCCTCCAGCAGGAAATGCAGCACCATTTGCCAAGCACAGGTACAAAGGGGGTGAGATGAATTTCCTCTCTTATACCAAGGCAAGAGAGACATGAATTAAACTACTTATGTTTGCTGCCCTGCTCACCATCTTTGGGATTAAAGCTCTCTGGTTTGGCACCTCAAAAACTTCATGTGTTTTTTAAGGCAGCAAGGAGGAGCACAGGCACCGACACTAGTGATTTGTTCAACTTTAAGTCAAAACTTTGCCTTCCTTCAGAAGTGTCAGCAAACCCTGTCCAAAGTTCAGTGAAAGCAGAACAAAGCTCACAGACTGAACTCAAGGAAAGTACCCCTCAGCTTAGATTTGGACAGAGCTACACAAATGCACCAAATGGAGACAGATCCTCCCCATCTACTCAATATGCAGCAGTAAAAACACACAACTGAATGTGACTCTACTTTATACTTAACTTCAAATACCTGAAATGAAAGCAAATATAGAAGTTCTAAAGATCCTGAATCTATAGACTTTGTTTGATCACAGTAAAAATTGCTTAAATATATCAGGAAATAATCAGTCTGCAAGGAAAATAGGCTGCATAAGCATTGTTCTTGTGGAAGTGTCGTAGAGACAAATGATTTCTATTATTACCTTATTAATATCATCTGCTGTAAATCCAACTTGCTGCAAGAGCTTTTTAATTGCTTCTACACATTTACTAAAAAGTGAGGAACAGATAAGTTCAAACCTGGCCCTAAAAGAGAAAAACAAAACATTCAAAAAAAGAGTTCATGTCATCCATTAGAGACAAATACCTGAAATGGAAGAAAAATAACTTTTAGAATATACTTTAGTTCTCCAGCTAGTACTAAAGGATTTAAAAAAAAATCTCTTCACATTATTAATCTTCAAGTGATTTTGTTGTGGAAATATCTGTGCTATTTGTTCCATCAACAACACCTACATAAATGCACATTCATTCTTCTTCAGTGTATTTTAGAGGAAAAAAAAAACAGTATTGTTGTCTTGACAACACCAGTATTGCTGTCTTGACTCATGCCAAAAAAATAAAGAAGAATCCTGGA
The DNA here is from genome assembly GCF_965231275.1 of Zosterops lateralis. Classification (NCBI taxonomy): domain Eukaryota; kingdom Metazoa; phylum Chordata; class Aves; order Passeriformes; family Zosteropidae; genus Zosterops; species Zosterops lateralis. Next base: position 66,782,536 of record NC_139765.1, read on the forward strand.
ACTGCTCCATGATCTTTAAAATGGACACAAGGACTCAATTTTTAGAAATGTGTCCTGATTTTCACATAGAGAGTAGATTAAGCAAATTAAAAATCAGATTTTGCTATTTTTGTCTCTTTCAAACCTGCAAACGAAGTTCTACTCTGCACAATACAATGACTTTGACAAATCAAAGTCTGCAACACTGATCCTCAGGACTGGCATCCTGATCCAAAAGGAGCTGACTCCAGTTATACATTTATTGCTTTTCACACTTTCAAACATGCTGTGCCTTATTTGAGCAGCTGCAACTCCTGGAGTTCTGGAATGGAAAAGTCTGCTTCATCTTGCTAAAGCTGCTGCTGCCTGGAAGAGCAATCAAAGTGAGCTGAAAATCTCAGTGAGAGATCATCCCAATGGAAAAGAGACTGAGTAGGACACAGCAGTAGGAACAAAAAGATAGAAAAGATCTTTCTACTCCAGCTCTCACTGAGAAGCCACATCAAGAGTTCCAGAACTCCTACCATTCTGGATCTCATTTAGATGAAGAGTCCACAAGCCATCTTTTCTTTAAGAACAGTATAACAAAAACAATAAAGGGAAGGAAACAGGCACCTTGACTCATTACAGTATCTACTCCCCCTCCTATCAACAACCAGACTCTGAAGATGAGGTCTCCTTGTGCCTTTTTGCGCTTCATTTTCTAACCATCAGGGCAACACTGTTGGTGTGACTGCCCTGACCACCAGATTGCAGCATAACAAACTATCAACATGAAACAGCAAATCTTCCTTCAGTCTCGCTTCCTTCTCTAAAATAAACACCATCAGAAATCAAAGCTTACTGAATCAACATCTATAATACCACCTGGAAAGATTTCAGAAGCTTCAAGATCTGCCTTACCTGGAGACATTGCAATCAAAATCCAATCCATCATACAATGAATCTACAAAACAGTTTGCACTTCCCAGGGTTGATAAAGAGTGCTTTGCAATATCAGCACTGTTCATTAATTTCATCATGGCTCTGGGATTTCCTCTAATATCATGTTTACAAGACCTGTATTTAAAAAAAACAAGACAACACCAGTTTAAAGAGGCAGAAATTTCACTGGTAACTCTTTCTGAAAGGAAAAACGGATTAGAGCTCTTGAACTGGTTCTTTGTAAACATTTTAGTATTAACTACAATGCCAGTACTGAAAGTTTGCACACATTTTGACACAGCAGAGTCCACAGCTGAGACTTTACAGTTCAACACCAACTTCAGGCAACATCCACCCAAACTCAGGCATTTCCCAGCCTTCCTCCTCAGACCCAAACAACTGACTGCTCCTTCAGCATCATCTTTATTTGAACCATTTCACTCACAGAGATTCTGCTAGATTTTTTTTTTTTTTTTAAGCAAGCACCACATAATGAAGGATCCAGTCCTAACAGCAACACGCTTGGAATTCAGATCTTACCTCTGAAATTCAGAAGCTAAATGTTGTGCTAGAGCTTCTGTGAAGCAAACTCCACCAATGCTGTCATCTGTGTTTGTAGCCAGCACACGATATATTCCACTGTTTACTTCTAGGACTGTGATAGAAAGTGATGTTCCACCCAGTTTATAAACCAGCACGTTGCTGCCACGTTAAAAAAAATATTGAAAGTAGCATTAATTTTGACACATTGTCAAAAGATTACCACCGTGTATTGAAGGTTTCAATCAGACAAGTATATGAGAATGGTAAAGAAACACCAAACAACAAAACAAAAAAAATTCACGCTGACAGCAGCCTTTGCTATTTTGAAAGTGAATTATCTGTATATTCATAAAGACAACCCAGATGCACTGATTGAACCCAGGAGCTCTGCTTTAGTTCTTCCAGCCCATGTAAAATGATCCCATCTCCCACAGTTAAAACCAGCTATGCCAAAATATGTTTAAAAAGGAATGCATTTTTCTTCAGGCAAATCAGATTTTTAAACAGAAAGTTGGAAACTGGAGACAAATCTTTCAAGAAAATTCTCAAAATATAAAGATCGAAACAAAGGGATTTAATACACTACAAAATTACAACTTTTAAATGCTTATTGTCTTGATTGAGAGAAAAAAAGCAAAACAAGCCTCATGCTAAGGCAACATAGCATTCCCTCATTTAAGATTTCTCAGGATTTAGGTACAGCAGCTTAAAAAGAAGTACAATATTAGGATTTTACCTTTTCCCAGTGGGTGAGTCTTGGCCAATTCCATAAGCAAGGAGAGCTGCAGACGGTTCATGAATTAATCTCATAACATTGAACCCAGCAGCTGCAGCTGCTTCCCTGCAATGAGGCATAACAGTATTTAATTTTACTTTAATGATCTCACTAAAGTCACACACTATCAAGATTTCACCTGAACTACATGTGCCACCAAATCAGACCTTGTTTATAGCATGGTATTAATAAAATTGAGTGACTGGAAAAGTACCAACAAGGTCAGTTGCTACTGTTTCCTTCAAATAATTGGATCTGCTGTGTGCTCATTGTCAAAGAAAACACTGGTCTATCTGACTACACACCCCATAAAAACTGCAAAATACCCTGCAACTACACCCTACCCTAAAATAAAGGTGGTAACTTCTCTTCAGGTGTGCTATTAAGACTCCTTGATACAATATTTCAACAGGTAACAAAATTACTTTACTTGCCTAACTAACTTGCAACATTTAACTTACATGTTTTCTTGAAACTTCAGTGACCCTGGGAATACCCCACAACTTGTTTCCTCCACTTTGAGGTTATACCCGAGCAATATTGGTATTCTGACCAACTTTTAGGTGTGCTTTATTTATTTCTTTCATGACAGTTGAATGTAAAGGCTTCTACATATCAGAAAGCAGAAATAGATTTATCTGCCATTTATGCTCAGCTTTAAGCATGCTTATGTTTTCCTACTGAGGAACTGCTAGAGCAAAAGTGTTTCACAACAGAATTTCCAAAGAGAAAACTGGCATGTTTTCCATACCTGCACTCTGACAAAGCAGATATAAAGAGCCCATGCAGCACCACTTTGGGGAGTATGAAGGGCAGGGAAGGGAAATTATGGAGGAGGATGAGAAACTATTTGCATTTCAAAGGGGTCACTGAAGATTCTGATCTGAAATGAGGTTCTATCCTTGATGAAATTGAAATTTCCTCTCACTTCAGTGATTCAGAATTTCGTTCTAGTCACATCAGTAAACTCCATTAAAAGTTTCTCAACTCAGGATTTAATCTCTTGCTTTCATATTTTCTCAGTTTAGACATCCCAATATCTTAACAGACTGTCACAAGTTGAAGTCCAGCAGCAAAATTCCCACTGCTGATCTTCCAGCCCATCTGTTTTAGGCACATAAAATAACAGAAAAACCTCAATGCTCTTACCCAAGGGCATTTTTCTGATTCTCTCCAAAATCAAATGGTACAGTGACAACAACATCATTCACATCAGAACCCAAAGCAGACTGGGCAGTCTCTGTTTAGAAAGAGGCAGAGCATGGTGAGTAAAAGCAAAAAAGAAAAAAAAATACATGACATTTTAAGAACTTAATTATTATATACCTTTCATTTTACTGAAAATTAGTTTTGCCACATCTTCTGGGTTAATAAGTTTGTTATCTATTTCATACTGAAGTTTTCCATTCTTCTCAACCACCTGTAGGCAAAACCAACATACTTGTGTTAGATAGTGATTTGGTTAATAACAAAAAGTAATGTTAATTCAGGGTCTGTTTTAAAGTAAAAAAGCACTAAACTGTGTAAACACTCTCTGCATTAGTTTTCTACCACAAGGGAATAAATGCTTTCCATGCTTATCAAAGATCACAAAAAGACTTGTAGCATATGACAGGTACAATAAGGACACTTAAGAACTTAAAGGGTCCAGACTTTCCCTTTCTATTAAGTTTTCCTGAGTACAAAAACAATGTTTAGAACAAAAGTACACTCCTGTTATATTCCATAAGAAAACCCCCAGCTATTTATAAAATCACAGCAATGTGAACAGTCAAAACCCAGGGAAAAACTCCCTCTTTTGTTATCAATGTATTTTCCAGGATAATTTTTCTCCTGTTTCGCAAAATTTTCTAGCAACAAGGATAGTATTATGAAATTTAAATACTGAGATTTAATCAATTAGTTGAAGATGTTAATCACAAGGTGCTGCAACTTGGATATCTTCCAGCAGCTCTAAGAAAAACCACAGTGCTACTAGCTAAATATATTAGGATTCATCTCTCTGGAGAATGGTCAAGAGATAAAAAAAATTCTGTTGTAACTGACTGTATTATGCTGGCAGACCCCAGAACAGACAGTTATCTACTGGATAAAACCAGAAACATTCCACATAGCAGCAAAGGGACAGCACAGGATGAGAGCTGATCACTACAGAACACAGACATGGTGTGGCTCAAACAATGACTGGAAAAACACAAAACTTTACAAATCATCATACTCACAGAGCATTTGCTTTCTGCAATATATTTCTTTGCCTGAGGGTCACCAGAGCTGTCCATAAAAATTCAAAATAACAAAATAAATCATGCGTTCAAGGTTAATTGCACAAATGCATATTGCTGATATTCCTCTTAACATCTCCAACACATCAAGCTATACTTGAACCAAAAATTCCTGTTTTCACTCTACAGATGCAGTCAGAGAGCAGAAGAAAACTAACAGTTCTGACTGGTGGCATCTTTCATTCTCCTTTCCCAAAACTTATGATTGAAAAAACACCTACTACTTATGGAAAAGGAAAGCCAAAACCATTGTTGTAACCTGCTATCCCTCATTAATATTATATAAGATTTCAGTGATGTTCTGCATCTGAAAAGGGCTGAGAAATACACCAGAATGGGCAACATCCTTTTGGCTGCTTTCTATGGAAGGGCTGTAACACACACCTGGGTCATCACTAAAATGCTTTGTCATATCTCTGATGTTAACTCCAAACCAAGAGGTTTAGTTCTACTGTCACTGTAATTGCCAGTGCAAATGATCACAGCTCCACTAACAGGAATCACAACAGGCACCAATCAATAGTTTCACTATTGCAATAAAAGCAACACAGAGCTTCATGCAAACAAAACCACAGTGGATTTTACACAGAGAAAAGCAATCAGGTGACAAGAAATCATAGTTAAGAAAATTACATATGAAAAGCACGTATGCAACTTATTACTGTATTTTACAACTTGATTTTCACAGACAAGTTCAGACATAAAATACAATTTTTCTTCTCTACTTTCCTATTTTCAGAAGCATCTCTTTGCTGCCGGAAGAAAACACAGGCTGAGAAGCTCATGGTACCAGTCGGGTCTAGGGGAAGGTGTCCCTGCCCATGGCAGGGGGTGGGAAGGGAGATGATCACTAAAATCCCTTCCAAACAAAACCGTTCGGTGACTCTTTGATAACAGAATGATTTTTTAAGAAATGCCTTCTGTATGAGTGCTGAGACGTTAAAATACCCTTAAAGGGGAAAAATTTCTCACCACTCCTTTCACCCCCCCTTCTCTTACCTCCGCCCAAGGATCTGCTTCACTTTCACCACAGTATTAGAAATATTTCTTATCCTGCTCTGCTTCGCAGCTAAGCCAACAACCTGAACGAGAAATAAAGGCAAACAAAAGCAGGAAAAAACCGAGTAGCCGACGGATCGTCCCTCCCTTCCTCCCTCCCTCCTGCCCACCCCTCACCTCCTCGCTCTCCGAGAACGCCACCACCGCGGGAGTCACCCTGTCCCCGGCGTCGTTGGCGACCACGTCGGCGCGGCCATCCTGGGGAGAGAGAGACACAGAAGGGGGCACAGCCGTGAGCCCGCGGGGGTTTCACGGCCGAGGGGGAGCCCCGAGCAGCAGAGTCACCCCGCGGGCGGCCCCGGCCTCACCTTGTACACGGCGGCGCAGGCACAGGTGGCGCCCAGGTGGACCCCGATGGCCGCCATCGGCCCCGACGTGCCCCGCGCGGGCCCGCTCCCAGCCAATCCCGCGCCGCGCTGCGCCGTCGCCGGCAGAGCAGCCAATCAGAAAAAGTAGAGAGAGTGGCGTCATGGCGCATAGCAACGGGGGCAGACTGTGCGCGGGGCGCGGGGTTTTGGCGGGAAGCGGCGCTGAGGGGGCCGGGGGGGGGGGAGGCTGGTCCTGGGGGTTTGCTAAACCCAGGACACCCGAGCGGAGAGAAAATGAGGGTTAAAGTGCCGGAATTAGAAAATAAAGACACTAAAATAGGAAATCGAGAGTGCAGTGGAGAAAGTAGCAAGCGCGTGTGTGGTTTATGGCCGTGGCGCCTCTCGCGGTTTTATTGCCGGCAGTGAAAACGAATGAAGGGAGACGCTGTAAATCACAGAATCACAGAACCTTCTCCATGAGGTTGGAAAAGACCTCTGAGATCACCGAGTCTAACCTACGGCTGAACACCACCCTGCCAACCAGACCATGGCACTGACTGCCACATCCAGCCTTTCCTTAAACATTTCCAGGAATGGTGACTCCACCACCTCCCCGGGCAGCCTGATCCACTGTCTGATCCTCCTTTCTGTGCAGAAATCCCTCCTAATGTCCAATCTTACTATATTTCAGAAATATCTCTGTATCTAGGGCTGGATGTTGAGCAGGAGTGCTGGTTTTCCATCACCTAACAAGGCATGACCAGTGCCTGGAAGCAAAGCTCAGTGTCCCATAATGTTACATGCTGTTGGAGAAATTCATTCTCAATGCTGCAGGACAGAGAAGTAAAACAAAACAAAACAAAACAAAACAAACAAACAAAAAAAAACCATTAAAAAAAAAAAAAAAAAAAAAACACAAACACAAACCCACCAAAGAAAACCACAAAAAACCCCAGAAAAAAAAACCCCAAACCAAAACAAAACAAAAAAACCCCAAACAAAAAAAAACAAAAACAAAAAATAAAAAACCAAAAAACCCCAAACAAAAGAAAAAAAAACCACACCAAAAAAACCCACCAGAAAAACAAAAACAAACCCAAAAACAAACAAACAAAAAAACCCCCAACCAACCAAAACAAAACAAAACAAACAAACAACAACAAAACAAAACAAAAAACCCCCACAAACAAACAACAAACAAACAAACAAACAAAAAAAACCAACCAAAAAAACACCTCTAATAATTCCTGGGGAAATCAGCATCATTCACACAGATTTTCATCCTGGCCAGAGCTCTGTGCCAATGGCTCCTCACATTTTGTGTGACCTGATAAAAGGAACTGCAAAGTTGTCACAGGACAGGCCACCTCGTTTGCAACCTCACACTCTCCAGGTGACAGCATTTGTGTAGGTTTGGGTGCTTATTTGTATCTTGTTTCCATAGGAAGTCTAAATGCTCCTCTGGGAGCATTTATTCTCACTGCATTGCTCTGAAACAAAGATTGTCCTTAACCTGCTTTATAAATGGAATGTGGAAGGTTGAAGGAATGGACCAAGATCACATAGAGGAGAAAGGTGTTAGCTGGAGTTGCAGAGGAATTTTCTGTCCCAGAACACATCCCACAGTCCTTGAGCCACGTGGCAATCTTCCTTTGGGTAACTGAGCTTGCTGAGGGTCCCAAGGGCTGGAGCTCAGAGGCCAGCAGTGTGTGCTCCAGAGATGATGGCAGCGTGACAAAGCTTATACAACTGGAAATAATACCTTTGGAGTATGTCCAAATTGTAGCTCCTTTCTGTCTTCTCTTGTAAACGGAGGAATGAACAGAGAAAAAGGGTAGAAGTGTGCAGGAGGGAGCTGTGCACACTGGAAAAAAGTATTGTGGTAGTGGGGGGTGAGGGGGCACTCGCTGTGATGCTTTTAGCAAAAGAAAAGGGAAGGGAGTCTGGGAAGACACTGAAGATGAGAGGATAAAGGAGAACATAGGCCCCAATACAGAAACCAAGAATATTTTTCTTGTGCTTTCGTCCAAATCCTAACACCGTTTATTAGGGCACCATTTATGTCAATACACTGGTATTTACAACCCAAGCCAGAATGTGTAATCTGTGTATTACAAAGTGCTTGTGGCCACACTGGTAACAACTCTTGAACTGCTAAGCACACCCACAGTTATTTTGCCATAGACATGTCCATATGGACAAGAAGTTCTGCTTATCTTAACCTTTTGGAAAATCGCAGCTCTACAGAGACAGGGCAACTGAGAGGTGTTTCTAAAAGATTTTATCCCATTATCAGTCGCATAGAAGGGTGAGACATAAAAGATGTAAAACTCAATGCCATTCTATCAGAAGCCAAACTATTTCTTTGTTACAATACCTAATAAATGTTTTTCAGCCTATTAACTTTAGCCACACAATGCTGCTAATACTTCTAACACCAATCACCTATTATTTTACTCCACATAGCCTTGCTACAATGCATCTTTCACAGTTCTAATTCTCAAAAATATCTGGTGTGTTTGCAAGGCCATAATTTGAAACTTGTTTCCAGTTCAATTTCTCTCTCAACAATGCCCTCTCTATTTCATGGTCTTTCTGAGTCAGCACACCTTATCTCAGAGTTTGCATATAGATGTAGAAGACTATGTGAGCTTTCAGTCAGGCTTTGAGAATCCTCTACAAATCCATTTCTCACATCTCCCCCTCTTCTTTGAACTGTAAAAACTTCTTTAATGGCCTTGTTCATCGTTTGCTGTGCATAGAGAAGTATACAAGGCAGCATCACTAATATTACTACTATAACAATCAATACATAAAAACCTATTTTGCAAAGCTCCTTTAGCCAAGGTGCAAAGTTCCATCCTTCAAACAAATCATCTAACCATGATCCATTGTCTCTTTTAATTTGATTTGCCAAATCTTTCAGTTTTTGAAGCTTTTTGTAGATGGATTCAGAATGGTCAGAAAAATTCATACAACACAATCCTCCAAATTCTTCACAGCCATGTCCATGTGCCAGTAAGAGAAAATCAATGGCAGCTCTGTTCTGTAAGGCTGCATGTCTAGCAGCATCAACATCTGTCATCATATCACTAATTACAATGGAAGTAGCATTGATTTCTTTGCCCAACCAACACCCCAATCGGTCTAATTGTTTCAATGCTACAGCTGAGGCAAGCTGAGGTAAAAACAAATCAGATGTAACTTGTTTTGCAGGGCTCCTGGGCTTAAAATTGTCATTACAGTTTTCTTCATAATGATGGGCGAACCTTTTTCCTCTGTAATTTTTCTTGATGGCCTTTTTAACACTAGGTGCTATCACAGTGAGCTGTCCAATGCTACATGGGCCACCTTTAATTTTTGAGGGAATGCCCTGCCAGGCTCTATCTCCACAAATGAACCAATATCCTTTTGGCAATTGCCGTGGGAATTCACCAAGATCAACGGTCTTACTCTTAGGGGGCACAAGGGTGGTAGAATTGCACCAAAAAGTTGAGTTTCTGTACACAGGATGATGGGGAATAACATTCAACTGCGGATTTCCCTGATACTGAAACTCAGCACAAAATTCCATTGTCAATGAACCAAGAATTTCCAGTTCTTGAGGTTCAAAGGGTGCCTTAAGAAGATCAGGAGCCCAGTGATACCAATCAGTTACAGGATTTGTCTCATTGGCAGCCTCACGCCAAAAATTGTCACGGTTGGGTATTGGCCACTCCTTGGCTGGCACCGGCACACCGACCAAACTGGCTGCAAAGGAAACCCTTTGCAAAAAACCAAGCCTGGTCTTGAATGAGTAAAACACATGGTGTCTGAGCCTGCTGAGTTGGCTAAAGCAACCCAAATGTTTGTTTTTGGTTGATTTACAGGCATGTCTGCACTGCAAGAGCAAGCAAACAAAACTAACAAGCACCGATACATTGTTTGATCAAACTCCATGTTTCTGTTCAGCTACTCTTGGCAAAAGGCTTTTCCATGAATTTCAATTTCCAAGCAAATCTTTTGGTGGGTTCAGCTTTTGTGTTTTCCCAAATTTGTTCAGGGGCTGGCCAACTACAAGGCACTAAACTGTCCTGTTTACACCCAATTTTGCAAATTTGGATATCTTGGGATTCTTTTTAACACGATGGACACCAGACTTTTGCTAAAAGAGCTCTACGATACCAACGATTTTTACAATTTTAACATTGACATAAAACCCAAGGTTTGCAGTTTTTGCAGGCTGAGCAGGGGACATTGGGCATGAACTGTAGTCTCTCTGTGTGGCTCACGTCTGTGTGCTCATTTCTCTTCTCGTGGAATTGTCAGTGCACTCCTGTGTGTGACGTGGCTTCACATTCTTTGCTGGAACCCACTCAGGTGCTGAACCTGTGGAAACACAAGCAAACCCTTTGCTCCAGGTTATTAAAAAAACCAGACCTTCAATTTGTCCTGTCTCAGGCTTTCTAATTAAAACTGCCTAAAAATTGGTGGTTGGGTTCTACAAGTGAGCTATTTAAAAATTAAGAACATATAAAGTTTTACTCAACCTCATCTGAGGAGTTGCCCAGGCCATTTCCCCCTTTTGTTGGTCTAAAATACCACCAATCCATTAGAAATGTGTTCAATTTTTTGAGCTGTGTATGCAGGGCTATTGTCTGTTTTGATTTCTTAGGGTACATTTAATGAAGCAAAAGCTTGTAGAAAATGTTGACAGGCATGATTTACTTTTGCTTGTTCAAAAATGTTTTGTATGGTATTTGCAACAACTATTGTTAATTTTTGCAGTCTTGCACTAATTTTTCACTCAAAAGCTGTGATTATTTGGCTAGGATTAATATGTTCTTTATTTAAAGCAAGAACAGATTCTTCAAAAGGAAACTGGACACTGTATAAACTCAAATTATTTTCTTAAGGGCATAAATCTGTTAGTCATTATGCAGTTGCTGGTGAGGCTCTTTTCACAGGTATTCTCAGAGGGTGAAATCACAAATCTTCAGAGATCAATGTCAGGGCTGGATGGTAATTAGATATTTTTTATTTTCTCTGGGTCTCATTCTTTTGGAGGTGATTGATGTTTGTCTAGATGGACAGGTAGTTATTTTGAACTTGGTAATAAAATATACGCATACCTTTTCTTTAGGTTAGTAAATTAGTTAGGCCTTATTATTGTATACTTAATTAACAATTTTAATGCAGAAATTTTAGAAATTGCCTCTGCACATTCAAATCTTCAAAGTTGTATCTTTCTGCTATGGATCAAATCTGATTTCTTGTTATGAACATGAAGGGAACATGAAAAGCAAAACAATATATGGCAAAACCATGAACTTACACTAAGAAGAAATAAATCAGAAAATACACACAATTAGTAGTACATGAGAGATAGAACAGTGATTTAAAACAATGGATTATTAATTCCTTAAATACTGCACCATCACCCAGTGTTTGCAGTAGCTGGCAAGCCTTATTGTAAAGCGAGGGCTTAGAAAATTATTCCTGGGTATGATTCTTAAATTTACTTCAAAAAGGGGGTCTAGCTATTATAGGTTCAAATTTGGCAAGTCAAAATGACCTGAGTAACAGTTTTGGTGCAGAAAACACCTGGGATTGGCACACTTCCTGACCAGGTAACACTAGGACTTGGCCAGGGCCCAGACCTGAACTGGAAAAGTTTCTCTAATATATTCTAAAAATCTCTTAGTAATAGTAGTTAGGAAAGTTTCTTAAAATTATACATGTCTTGTAGATAGATATACAAAGATATATTAAACTTTGTAAAGCAGCTGGCTTTGTTATTTATTTTTTATTTAAACGGTCAATGGTACCATAGGCAAATAGTAAATGAGTAAAATAATGCCTGTTATAAAAAGTCAGTGAATTCACATAATAATATTAACAACATAATTAGGATTATTAATATATCAGTAGTAACTGTCTTAAGAAATATTTTCTTAGACATTTATGCATATACGATATTAAAGCAAAAAAATAAAAAATAAAGCATTAAATAGCTTAGAACTATTAACAGTCATAATATGGAATTATTACTCATTCTTCAGTATTACTTATGGAAATAAAACACTAGAAATTGTTCTTATTTCTATAATAAAATAGCTGTATCTTGTAATTTAAATGAAAAAATTTTAACAGAAATCCATTTAAATTTGAGTCATTCATTTGTCAAGATAAACAACTTGCAAATAAACAACTATACTGAAACAGCAACAACATGGATTTACTGGAGGGATTTAAGTACTGCAGTTCTTTAAGATTGTACAATAGATTTTAGTTCGGCTTAATAAAAGTAATGGGATAAAAATATTGAAGGCTAAACTAATAAAAATTTAGTTATATAATAGTGCCATGAGTTTTACACAAATAATTTGGTTAGTAGGTGTGTAAGATTAATACTTGCATACAAACAATTACAAAGTCAGGGGTTCAGATTAATATAAAGAGTAAGCTACTGTTTACTGTATTTGTGGTGTATCAATATACTTAAACTGTTTTGATATCAAGTCCAATTTCGATTTAAACATGGCAAGGAAAAATAATTACACTTGAATCACTGAAGAGTTGTACTGAAAGATTTACAATAAAATCGCTTTGTTAAAACTGTAGAATAAAAGACAAGAAGCTGGTAAAGTTGATAGTGAAGTTTCATGTACTGATTATAGCTAAGTCTTATATAATTACTGCAGATAAAGTTCAAAGTTTGCTTTTAATGGGAGTAAAGGAATGCTAAATTTACAACTTAGCTAATTACTCTCAGTAAATCACGCAATCCTGCTATATTACTGATATGTAAGAAGACACCAGATTCACACAAACAACTTTAAACCTTTCCAGTAACAATCATGTTAAAAATCACAAATCACAGGTTAGTAAAATTAGAAGGGAAATTTTAACAGAGTTTCAGTCAGTACATAGCATTAGTTGATATTTTGGTGTGCTGTAGCTCCAGCATCCCGTGCAGGCTACAAGCCCAAGCAGGGGGGTTGCAGCCCTGCAGCAGCCACAGACAAAGCTACAGCCGCAGCTTCTGGCAGGCATTATGTGTGGAGATAAAGGTCTGGTTCTTTTTCAGCGTTGACAGGTCTAGGGTCAAAGGGGTATTCTTCACCCTCATAAACTCTAGTCTCGTAAATTATCCTCTAAGCAGAAGAATTTCAGTGGCTAAGGGGACTATTGAAGATGCGGCCGAATTAGACTGCTTAATAAAATTTTTAAGTACATGGCACGCTGGGAGTGACTTAGCAGCTGCCAAATCTCAAGGAGTGGTTGCATCATAGAGTTTAACTCCCACAGAGTCCTAAAAAGACACGGGAATACCAGACACAAGATCTGGTACCTGTATTTTATTATTTTCTGTATTAGGAATTTTTTTCTGCACCCAGTATAAAAAGTCTTTAAGCTCTTGCTTGGGTATGGCATGAGAATTAGATCTGATCAGAGCCTTAAGGCTCTTATAAACATCTCTGGGCTGTTTGGACATCTTGTGTCTTATCATGTTCCCCAAAGCCTACCTGTTGTTGTGCAGCAGGTGATGATATCCATCTCTGTCCGAGTCAAACCAGCAGGGCAGGCAGAGGTTCCAACTGCTCTTTCCTTGTAGGAGTGATGCCTTGGGAAGGCTGACCTGAAACAGAGACTGGACAGAGCTAGAGAATAAAGTAGGTATTTATTGAAAGGCCTCCAGGATCCACCTTGGGCAGGAAAAGAGCCTGACCAGGGCTACACCCAAGGTGGACATAAAATGGTCACAAAATGGCTAACAAGCCACGAGGTCTTACATTTTTATAAGTTTTGGTTCATTTGCATATTGGGGTTTAATTGTCCAATTACAGCTTCAGGTTGTGAGGTCTCATCCTTCTTGTTCCTCCCTTCAGTTCACTGTTGTTTATGCTTTCAGGAATGAAAGTTGTCCTTGATCTTCTGCAGGAAAAGAACTTGTTTTGTCTATCTACTCTGTGAAGAGAGCTTACTGGCACTTAATATGAGGCTCAAAACTACAGCCCTAGGCAGCACAGAATCGGAAAAACAAGAAAGCTAAAACTTAAGGCATCAGGAGGACTCCATATCTCCAGGGTTCCTGCTTCTTCTCAGTGGCACTTAGCAAAAAGTACTTAGAGGCATTCTAGCCAGTTGACAAATTACCTGAATCACATTCCTCAAATGGAAGGCAGTTCCATTTGTTGGAAAATCCCAGCTCTACAGAGACAGGGCAACTGAGAGGTGTTTTTAAAAGATTTTATTCCATTATCAGTCTCATAGAAGAGTGAGACACAAGAGATGTAAAACTCAATGCCATTCTATCAGAAGCCAAACTATTTCTTTGTTACAATACCTAATAAATGTTTTTCAGCCTATTAACTTTTGCCACACGATGCTGCTAATATTTCTAACACCAATCACCTACTATTTTACTCCACATAGCCTTGCTACAATGCATCTTTCACAGTTCTAATTCTCAAAAATATCTGGTGTGTTTGCAAGGCCATAATTTGAAACTTGTTTCCAGTTCAATTTCTCTCTCAACAATGCCCTCTCTCTTTCATGGTCTTTCTGAGTCAACACACCTTATCTCAGAGTTTGCATACAGATGTAGAAGACTATGAGCTTTCAGTCAGGCTTTGAGAATCCTCTACAAATCCATTTCTCACATTAATCAAATCAGTTAATGTTCCTGCCAGGTATAAGCAAACCTGAGTGGTAGCAGGCAAGAAATTCCTCAGCAGAGGTTTGTGGGGGCAAGTGGTGTTCCATGAGGAGTGAAATGCCCTTGTCTCTCTGTGCCCTTCCTATGTTTTTGGGAATTGTTCTTAGCTAATGAGAATTTCAGAAGCTGCACTGAGCTTGAGTGAGCCGATACGTGGGGCAACAACTCACCTCTAAATAAAAGGTGGAAGCAGCAGCCTGGCTTTGGAATTTGATCTTGCACACCTCTGTGGGAGCTATTTCTCTGACCTGGGAAGAGGAGAAGCACCCTGTAGAAATTTTCTGTGGATGGCAGGGACAAGGAACTCTGCAGACCTGAGATATTCCAGAAACACGTGGCTTTATTATTACAAGGGTCGTGGGTAAAGCGGGCCTGCTTTCAGCCACCAGCCTCGGCTGAAGCAAAGCCCTAAAGAGAGAATGGGGAGAGAGAGAGAGATAGAAGAGAGCTAAGGGGTAAAAACGGGGTAGGAGCAGGGGGAAAGCATGGGGAGAAAGCAGGAGCAAGCAAGCTGAGAAAGAGGAGAGGGGAAAGGCCAAGAGAGTGATCATCTTGTTACAATGCATTATATCTCTTTTTGTGTTGAATATTCTAATTTACAGTGACCAACCAGCGTGAGATACAAAACCTACAAACTTTGCATGCAGCCTATAAGAACTACTACATTACCATATCCTTTTATATTCTAAACTCTATAGCCTCCTTTCTTATGTACTTGTTCCCTGATGCCTTTGCCAAGGTGGAAAGGCAACATTCCCGTGTCTTTTGTTTTCCTGTTTTCAGCTAATCACTGTCTTCCTGCCTGCCATGCTCACATCTCGAAGCTGGCTTTCATTTCTATTTCGCTCACAGGTTTTATATCTGCAGTATTTCTTACCATGCAGTCGTATTCATAATTCCTTCCTGTCCCATCTTTCCCAACAGCACCCATCCACGGTCTGACTGGAGTCCTACACATCTCCAGGCACCTGCATCCAACACCCACCATCCATCAAACTCAGCTGAGAATTAGACGGGCACTCTGAAACCTGTTGGTATTATTTTCCTGCTGAAAAAGCAGTAGCACAAACCTTTCACGGTGTCAGAGCTGTCCCTTCTCCTCTGGGCTGTGGCACACTTCTCAGCCATCCAAAACCCAGAGCAGCTCTATATCCTCATATCTAATACAAATCAGCCTTCCTTCAATTTAAAACCATCACCCCTTGCAACAGGCCCTGCTAAAAACTCTCCCCATCTTTCTCACAGGCCCCCTTTAATGCCCTTAAGGTGGAAACAAGTGTCTCTATAGAACAAAGAATGTTTTGCAGCTGTTACATAGTATGTACACTAAAATGTCCCTTGGGGTAAGGAAGGAGGGATGAGAGAACTTCTTTTAATTATCATTTGTGTGTTCTGACTTAATTCTCTGAAAATTAAGCTTTGAGGAGACAAGATGGCAGCTCTAAGACTGTGGCCCGTGATCATCTCTGGCCTGAGGATGTGAACAGAGCCAGGGCAGTGATCAGGATTCAGGATTCTCAGGAAAGCTTTGTGAGAGCCTGGTTGTGGGGGATATTGACAGCAATCCTCAGTGTGGCACTTAGCCCCAGCTTTGAAAACAGCTCCTTCCCCAAGACAGAGGTGTAAGACTACACAGTCTTACTGGAGGTCCTGACATCTCTGTTAGAAGATTTCCATTTCCCTCACTTTGTATAAAAGAGTCTTTTCGGGCTCATTGTCTGAATTCCCCAAAGTGATTACACCATCATTATTCATCGCAGTGCTTATTTTGGGCACACATGTTATTGAGGGGGTCTGTATATCACTTCCAAGCCTGCTGGGCTTTGGGGGAGGCTGTAGCTATTTTTGGTTTTGCTCTAACACTTTCCACCCTCACAAAAGTCATTTAATAAAATTGATTTCAGTATCCCCTCTTCATAACCCCAGTATATAAATGATAGGGAAGAAGCAAGCTCAGTTAGTGGGTCAGATTAGTTAAATAATTGTCTTAATATATGATAAGTGGAACAAAATATTTTTATGGGTCAAAGGTCGGGGCTGACTGCTGTGGAGTCTTCCCTCAACAGACCACAAAAAAGAAATACACAGAAAACTTGGCAGGCAAACCCCTTGCAGAGCTGCTCTCAGTGCCTGTAGGTGGCAGAACTGCCGCATGAAATCACAGTGCCACAATTTACCTGCAGCATTCTGTCTGCTTGGCAGCTCGGTAGGTTGGGAGCAAAGCTGAAGCCAGATTAATTCTCTTTTACTCACACCAGAGTGCTTATTAGAGAGTATCCCGAGATTGGTTTCTATTTTAGAGGACATAGAGTATATTAAACATCTCTGATTTCGATTGTAAATCAAGAATGGTAGTTTTCTTTCTTTTCTTGGAAAGCCTTAGAGTGCTTTCAAAATAAACCACCGGGTTTTTTTGCACCCCACATCACAAACTTGAGTCACAAAGTAGGAAAAAATTGATTTTCTTATAACCTGAAGCTACCAAAATGTAGCTGGGGCATTGATGAATGCTCCTTGAATGAGCTGCTCACCCACACTGAAGCATCCCAAGGGAACCTGCCAATGACTCCACTGAAAATGATGTTGTCCTGAAATAATGTGACCTGTCTTTCAGGTCACTCTGGTACATTTCTTCTCTGCTGCCACTTAGCCAATTGTGAATTATTGTTGATAGGAGCAAGGAGGTGCTGAAGGCCAATTAAACACAGCAAACACACTCCAAGGCTGGAATGGAGAACTGGCACAAGCCACCTTTGACAAGGCTTTGTTTAAATTTGGCTATTAGGGAAATCAAATTGGTATGAATTACTGTAGAGTAAATATAAGCACACGCCACAGATAAATGCATGTACACTTGGTGTTAATAAAACAAAAAAATATGTAATGTTCTCATTGCTGTTTGGGGAATTGTTATTGACTATATCAGGCAGTACCATCTTTGGGCACATCTGTGATGATCAAAGTTGGCTAAACAACTTCATTACTCTTGTCAATCCTGAGAACTTTCAAACATACATACCACTATTTCCCCCTCCAATAAAAGCTCAAATCCACATATTTTTGTCCTTTTTCCTCTCTGTGTTCCAGTTTTTCCATCTCTTAAATGATGTCAAGTTCACGCTGCAGGAATGTTGAAAGGTTTTAATAATAGATAGGAAGTGTGCTGAGATCCTTGGCTGGAGGATGCTCTGTAAATGCAAAATGTTCTGGTTAATAATGCAAATCTGAGTTGTGACACGAATTACAAAGGGTGCCATGAGGCAAGCTCAGAGCTTCCCAAGCAAACTTCATGGTAAAATATGCCTGAAATTCACTTTTGTGCTCTCAGTGGAAAATCTGGTGTTCATTGAGCACCGCCATGAAGTTCGTACTCTGCAGGGCAAGGTCACTACAAAAGGATGAGAGGAAATGGCCTCAAGTTGTGTCAGGGAAGATTTAGATTAGAATTAGATATTAGGAACAAATTATTTGCTGAAAGTGAGGTCAGGCATTGGAATCACCATCCCTGGAAGTTTTCAAAAGGTGTATGTGTGTGGCACTTGGGGTCATGGTGAACACAGTGGTGCTGGGGTAAAGCTTGCACTGACTAGATGTTCTTAGAAGCCTTTTCCAACCTGAAAAATTCCATGATTCTGTGAAAACTGAGCTGCGTTTAAACCAGCATTTTAGGAAGAGGTGACCACCACAACAGGTTATGATCAGCATCAGATTAGACAGTGATTAGTGTGGGCAAAGAAAGGATTTAGGCATGAGGGTGCCAGCTGGAAACAAGGAGTTCATCCTGTGCACTGTCAGAGGTTTGCCATGTGATCTTGTGGAAGCCATTTAATTTTGCTGTTCCCTGAGTTCTTCATTTGAAAACAAAAAACAAAAAACAAAAAACAAAAAACAACCCAAACCAACAAATAAACTGGAGCAGCATTTTCCTTTCTCCCAAGGGTGTTCTGAGGATAACCACATTAATTAGTTGCCTGCTTAGAGGTGAGTGTAATAGGATGGAATAGCTGGAACACAGCTCTTATCTCTGCTGACCACTCCTGGTCAGTATCATGTCAACTAAATTGATTTCTGCAGAAGGTGATTAAACACAATTAAATGTCCATGTTAAAACCAACACCAAGATTAGCTTTACTGAACTGAGATCAAAGTGGTGATAGATTTTGAGGTCCTTTTATTTAAAAAAAAAAAAAGTGTTAATAGGATTCATGCAGAGCTGATAGAACGACTTCCTTTTCCACAATCCCAGTTATCTATAAAGCTCAAAGATGAAATTACAGTTCTTTAAACTACAGAGCAGTGATATTTTTTTTAAGTGTTAATGATCCCTGTCTTTAGCTAACTTGTTAATATTCCTTTGGCAATCTCTGCTGTTCAGCTTAAGGTTTTTATAGTTGTTGTATGTAAAGAATTTTTTGATAGATTTTACTACAAATTCACTTAGAATATAAGAATTCAGTTAGAGAAATTTAGTTCTTGCTGTGGACATCATAGCTGGTCAGCAGCTGTGGGGATCAAAGGAAAACAATGGCATCTGGAATCATTCTTCTTTGTTTTAAGTTCTGAGAAAGCCCTGGTTAAATGACAGAATTTGGGCTCAGAAAAAAATCTCTGTCCATCTGCACTCACAGGCATTCATTCAAATCCAGTAATGACAATAATAATGATAATTATGAATAACAGAGGACAGTCCTGCGGCCTGTGAGAAGCAGATTTGCGAGATTTGTGCTTGATTTTCAGCATATATGGCCGTGTGTTTTTGGACAGCCATTGAAATCAGTGGGACTCTTTCCAGCAGCTTCCCTGGTCATTGGCTGGGGCCCTAAACTGCCTATTACAGCAGGGGAGAATTAACAGAGCTGTTGGCAGCTCATCAGCTGATGACTGAATAGATATTCTGAAATTCCCTTCCACCTTTACAGAGGAAGCTGGGAAAGGCCGAGGGTGCAGAGGAGGGAGCTGCTGTGCTGATCAACAAACAGCTGCACTTTTCCTTAGCCACAGCTTCAGGGCTTCCCAGGAATTTCAGACGCCCAAGGATTTTACTGTGCTATGCTCTGGTTTTAACGACCTGGATCCAGAGAGCTGCCTCAGAAATAACAGCTGTCACTTCCGTGGAAAACTACACGTTTTTATGGAGACAGAACCACTTCTCATTTGGGCAAACCTGGGGCCCAGGCAGATGGGACACATTACATGGACTGATCCTCCCTCCTGAGCCACAGGAGGGCTGTGCAATCAGGCAGTTTGGTGTAAAATCTCTGCATGCTCTGATGTTAATCAGTTGTGCTGCAGGGACTCCTCACTCCTTTGGAAGAGGGAGGGGAATCCCCAAAGTCTTCACAGAAGAGCTGCTGCAGGAGACACTGCTTTTGGCAGCTCACAGGGGACAAATCCCATTCCATAGAGCAGAGGTGGCCTGGTTTAGGCCAACTTCAGCAGAGACATCTGCAGCACCAATCAATTGCATGGGTCTACCCTTTGAAGAAAGGTGTATGCTGAATTTTCAGCTCTGTATTTTCCCAGATTGTCATTTGGAGATTTCCCTGGCCTGTTCTCATGCCCAGAGGTTACTCCTCTGAGTGCTGTTCAACCACAGAGCAAAAAGACAAAATCTACTTGAAGAAGTTACAGTCAAACCAAGGAGAATTTCCTGGGGTGCAGAGAAACAGTGAATCAGTCTGGCCAGGAGAGAAGCAGAGGTTTCTGTGGTCCAGCCTCCTGCCCCTGTGCTTATCCACTATCCACTACAGTGGGACAGGCTAGGTGGGTAGAGCTGCAAGAGTCTCATTCTTTATTTAGAACCACAGGTGGTCTCTTTGCTGTAAAAGCTAGCAGAAAACCCCTGCTGCTTTTATGGGATGCATTGTACCATGAAGAGGAGAGCTTCCTTGCTGTATCACGTTACTCATTAATTCATTTAATTGTACATTCATCATGTTTGCTCATGTGACAGGCTGACACAATCCAAGGCTTAGCTTCAGGATTTATTATAGGTGCAAAGTTAAAACAAAATATTGCCAAATAGAAACAACACCATTCAATAGCTCCTTGAAAATTATTTGCACATTTACAACATCCATTACAAGCAGGTCTGGCACTGCTGTGCCCTTTGCTTTGCCATGTGTTTTACCCAGTGGAAGAGGGAGTCCCACGGTTTTAGACAGTGGCTTGTGGCAGTTAACATCCCTGGCATAATTGTGCCTTGTACTTCCATAGGTTTCTAGGAGTGTGCAAGCCTTCCCAGCTTTGCAGCATCCCCTACCAAAGATCTGTGAAAAATATAAGGTGGCAGACAGTTTGGTGAGCTTGGATAAGGTAGGTCGAGGTTCTAAAGCATAGTGCTGGGTTTTGGGGTCTCACTGTAACATTTGGGCCCCTTCCTATAGATTTTTTCTGTTCTTCAGCCTTTCTAAACTTGAACAGAAAGAGAAATAAATAGTTCTGTAGTCTCTTCCTCCCTGTTCTCATCTACTTACAGCCATAGCCAGGAAAAGTTTGGAGCTTACACTTCCCTGCTAGCCAGAGCAGCCTTTGTTGGAGGCCTGTCTGGATGACTCATGGATGTGGATGGGCACTTTCTCAGCTCTGCAGTGAAAGAGGAGCAATGCTGACTCCTTCAGAGAGAGGTTGCTTGTTCAAGTTGAACAGCTGTGCACAAAGACTGCTGAGTTTTAAGTAACTCAAATAAGTGAAGTCTCTTTTGCCTTTTCTTGTTTTCTTTGTACATCAAAAACCTGTGTTCCTCTTACCCAGGCAGTTTTTCATGGCAGACAAAAACTGAGTATAGGACATAAACAGCCATTCCATGGACTGAATGAAAACTCATTTCCAGTGGCTTAATGACTTTTGGATCTGCTACATTTTTCCTAGTAAAGTGCAGGGGTTGGCATGAACTTTTCTCATGGCTGGGCACTTCTCAGACTCATTCTCCTGTGTGATTTTTTTGGTGGCTAATGAGACTTATTCTAAAGCCTTTCTCTTGAGAAAAGAAATGAGACAGAGGAGCTGGTGCCACCCCCTCTAGAGATGTCATGGACTGATAAAGCCTTGGTCCTTGGCTTTAAACACTTGGAGCTGCAGGCAGATCAGTGTAGGATACAGGACTACAAGCCCATTTCATTTGGGATGCAACAACTGGTCTCCCTGGCTGTGCTGCCCTCTGTCACAGCAATTGCTCTACAGCACTGACATAAACTGGGTGAATTTTTTCCTCTCCACAGCACAGAGGAGTTAAGGACAATGTGCAAATTCACATGCTCTCTAAAGCATCTCTCACATTCTTTCCTCTTGTGGAAAGGAAACTGGATTTAAAGCACACAGAGCTCTCCAGGAGGATGAGGGAGGCTGAGTGCTGGAAGTACTGACAGGCTGGGGAGAAGTCAGCAGGGTCTGTGTGGAGGAAGCAAAGCTTGTTCCAAAGTGTCTGTGTGGAAAGCCCAGATCACGCCTTGAGCTGACACTGGTCCCAAGCCCATGCTGATCACAAACACTGTCTTAAAGGAGTGTTTGAGATTTTTATTAGGAGCTGCTTTTGTTGCATGCTAGCAGTGCAAGGCATCTGTCAAACACCTTCAGCAAAGATTTCTAACAGACATACAATCATTAATTATTTACCTTGCAATAGGTGAGCAGAGGTCCCAGTCTGCCAAGACCTGTACATAACACACACATCAACACACACGCACACAGAGGAGTTGTTTTTCTACACTATTCTCTGAGGATATGGTGTAAATAAAGCCACAGACAGAATCCATAAATAAATAAAAGAGCTCTGCCCTGTTACCAGTGAAGTCAAGGGTCTCTCACTGATGATACTGAGAGCAGAATTAGCCTTAGGATATTCCTGGAGCACATGGCACTACGGAATAGACACAGGGGAGGAGGGAAGTGCCAAAATGCAGTGGGTTGAAACTCATGTGCCCTGGCTCAGCTGCCTGAAGCACAAGGTCCAGGTCAGAGCTAGTTCACACGTGGCAGAAATGGGCATCTGAAGAGACACTTCCAACTCATCATATTCTGGACTGCTGGCAGGCTCCCCACACTCAGTTCTCCTCTATGAACACAGCCTGGCACATACAGATCCTACCCTGTGTTCTCTATTGCTTTTTCTGTCTTTCAGCACAGGTAGACAAGTGAGCAGCAATACAGATACAAATTGCAGCTCTTAGTCAGAAAATGCTAACCAAAACTAACCAGCCTAAAGCCTGTGTTGCTAGGAAACAATCTGCCTCTTACTATGCATCATTGCCATTTGCATGCATCTACCCTTCTGATTTTCTTATTAATATTCCTCACCTCAGACACCCTTAAGAAATTTCCACGACAAGCTGGTACAGAATCCAGTCCTCTCCAGGTCCCCCAATGGTTTAATTTAACCTCAGACTGCTGATGCAAGTGGCTTCAGTTACTTAATTCTAGTCTGGCAGGAAAGTGACAGAATTCACATGCACTTGGCCATGTGAAATCAGGGACAGCTGAGCTTTGCAGGACACAGTGGCATGTGCTGCCTTCTGCTTTTCCAGCCTGTCCTGGAGGTTTCTTCCTTTCAGTGTTGCTGTTGATTCTTACATGCCTTGAGGAACTAACCTGCCTGCTTGTGATTGTCCAGCCATACTCAAAGGGAAACTCCGGCAAAAAACTATTAATCCTGCTAAAATTATTTTTCCTAGGACAAGTCCCTTTAACCTACATTTTTATGTCATTTCTAGGGAGCTCTCGATTTACTATATTGGAATTTAAGTCAATGGAGGTAAATCAATACCCAACTGCAGCGGAGATTAGGTTCACCATTGATTTCAAGTGTGTGTGACACCGGTAGAGTTTGCCATTTACAAGCACAGGATTTATTGGTGTGAGGCAGTTTTAAATCTCTCTGGCCACGTTACACCAACCCTGCTAAGATTTAGGCTGGGAGCTGGAGGGGGATTTCCAGTGGTGCATTCCCAATCTGCCAGTGGTTGCTGATAAACAAAGTCTCCTGATAAAACATGGGGTGTCACTGCTTCCCAGTACAGTTCTACCAGGAAATTGAAGTTTAGCAAGAATCATGGCTTTTGCTTTTGTTTCAGTGTGTTTTCAGGTGAGGTAATTTAAAGCCTGTCATAATGCTGTCAGGATTAGGAAAGGGCTCTGCCTGCAGTGCCAGCAGCAGCCTGGGAGTGCCATGGCAGGGCAAGGACAGCCCAGCAGAAGTCACTGTCAGAGCACTCTCTGCTGACCCTGAGCAGCAGCAGCCAGCAATCACATCATCTTATCATCTCATATGGAGGTATTTGGCACCATCTGCAGCTTCCACAGGCAGCTCCTTAGCCACAAATCCATCTTTGCTTTCCTGGAAGGCTTTTGCCTTTTATCTTAGCAGTGAAGGAAGGAGGCAGGGATCCTGTGGATAACCCTGTCCATTGCACGTTACAGAATAAGGCAGAATCCTGGGGAAAAAAGGCTTTTTTTCCAAAAACCTGATTGCAGTGCACAAAGGACAAAGTGAGTGTTTCACCTTGCATCTGTAATCTTATAATGGATGGGAGAGTCAGTGTGGTATCAATATATATACATGTTCCCTTGTGAAGATTATTCCCTAATCCCTAGATCTTTGCTGCTTGGGAATGATTCTTGAACAAGCCTCTGTTTTCCTTTGCTTGTTGCCTCTGAAGCAGTTTGCCACAAATACACAGCCAAATTCACTTAAGGCTATTGTAAATGAAAACTCAAGCTTTTTAGACCAACTCTAAATACATCTCTTTCCACATTGTGTTATACTTTGCCAAAATCTATAGATATCCAAGGGTTTTGTCACAATCTTTAGATATCCAAGGGCTTTGCCACCTCACTCTACTAAACTGAACTTTCCAGAGGTTTTCAATAGAATTTGAGCTCTTAATTCTCTTATTGTTTTGGTGCTCTTCAAATCCCTTCCAATCAGGGATTGATACAATGGATGGCAACACAACCAAAAAATCCCACTACTCCAGGACATTCTGCTTGTTTAAAGGAGTTGTTGAATACATACAGGTAGAGGCCTGTGAGTTTAAGTATAGAAAATGTAGGTGCAGGAAGATCAGCAGAAGATAATGGTACAAATCACAAAAGGAGAGCAGAAGGCTTGTCCATTATGTTTCTACCTCAACAATTCCTGTGGGAATGAGCAGAATTCCTTCCAATTCCACCAGAAGGAAATGTGCTTTCTCTCATCCTGGGCTGCTCTGCCCAGGCACCATCATACTGTGAAAGGTGTGGGAGGCAGCAGGACAGGTTGGGACATGAGTCCTGAGTGAACAGCTTAAGCCCTGATGGGCAGAGCTGGTCCCAAAGTCTGAGACTGGCAGCAGATCCCTTAAGAGCAGGAAGAAACCTTCCTCTGGTAACTTGACCCATCCTGGAAAAAGTGAGACCTACTTTCTAGTAGCTGGAGAAGCAGAAGAAAACAAGATGCAGCACTTAGGAAGGAAACTAGTTCATGCACTGGCAGCCCTTTGAACAGTTTTTTATTTCACAATCAAACCCCATGGAAAAAGGATTCTGCAGTTGGTTAAATGCAATAGTAAAATTAGTAAAAAGAAGACTTCTAGTATGTCACAAATTAATAAATGCCTAAAAATTCACATCTGAACCTTGGCAGCCTTGTCTTGTCTGGAAATCCTGGACCTGAATCTCTTGACTGAGCAGACATCTCTAGGGCCATTGGGGAGGCCCAGCTGGGCTGGAAGGATGTGCATCTCCTGGAGGTCCCATGTCACAACTGCCCACACTTGGTGTCTCAGCCAAGAGGGTTTGAAATGTGTTGAGGTCACTGAATAGAGCCTGTCTTGTCTGGGTTTGCAGTGAATTTTCAGTATCTCCTGTCACAGAGGTACACACAGAGGTGAGTAACTATATATCTATATCTTTATCTATACCTATATATCTGTTTGTAAGTTACTTGGGTACATCTGCTTTAAAAAAGGAAGTGGAAGAGGAATTGCTCCTTGTCCATCAGTAATGAATGAAGGACCTACTTTATTCTTAATGTTACTTGTCTTTTGTGCTCTGTGACAGAAGTTAAGTCCATCCCTTCCACCTCTTAAAAATGTTCTATACCTTCATAAAAGAGCACAGTACTAACCCTGGGAATGTGGCCAAACACACCTTGCCTAAACCTTCCTGTCTACCTCCATTTCCCTCCAGGTACATCTGAATAATATAGTCTACACTTCCTATCCAAACCCACCATATCTTTTTGCAGTGAGGTGTAAAACTATGTACGAAATACATAAATCTGGATTTCATTGCCAAAGCATTTCAATAAATAGATTTAATTGTGTTGCTTAAGTTTGCAAACTTTTTCTTGTGGTCAAGAATATATATATACACATAAAAAAATATAAATAGATATTTAGGTCCTGGTCAAGACCTCTTGTCTGCTCAGCTATGACTGTGGAATAGGGAGTCAGGTGTGGTCCTAAGGATAGACTCAGAGTTGCCAGGAGTCAAATGAGCTCAGCAGAGCCCAGACAATTCCCATCAGCCCATGGCTTGGTGCAGGTTCCTATGCAGAACTATTTAGTGGGAAAGGTGCTTAAGTTGCACACAAAGTTTAAGCAGCAGTTTTAAAATTTTAAAATGAGGAAGGAAAATATTCTCTCTGAACAAAACATGGAAGTGGGAATGTTTTGTGTAGCAGGTGGGACTCCCTCATCCACTGAACTGGTGCAGAAATAGCTGCCATCAGCGTTCTGGAGCTGTCTCAGTCTGTGAATTGACATTTGCTGATGGCAGCAAACTCAGCAGCCTGAAAAGCTATTTTTTCCCTACTGCTGAGACCACCATTCCATAGACTCTGGCAGAGGAGGTGCCTTCTGTCTCCCAGCATGTCATGCCAAGAGAAAGCCTTTTGTCCACCCACAACAGAGGCTGTGGCAGAGCAGGAAGTTGTGAAACACTGACTACTGTTGCTGGCAAGTGAGCCATGAAGGAGGAAGGACACAGGCTGGGATCTGACCTCCCTTTCTGTGCTCACAGCCAGTGTGGATAGGTGAAGCCATCTCCTGAAGGGAGCACTGGAGGGGGCTGAGCTGGGCTGAGCCAAGAGCTCCCTGGAGTTAACTGCACTGTTAATGCTGGGGCAGAGATCCGGGTCTGTGTCGGAAGCACAGACAATGCTTCCCCTCAGTCTTGCCACTGAGAGATTTCTGCCAGCTGGGCACCTGCCATGGGTCTCAAAACACAGCTATGAAATTGGTTGCTATCCCAAATTAAATAATATCCTGGAGGATGGCACTGAGCAGCTTTCAGGCCAAATTTAGCATCTTTTGTATTTGCTAAAATCTGCCTTCTTAATAGTCCTTGCCCATGTCTGCCTTCTCTGTGCAGCATCAGAGTGTCCAAGCAGCAGGGTGAGGTGCCTTTGGGCACTGGAGATGTGTTGGGTTGGTCCACCCAGGTACCCCCTCTGTTGCTCCTCTGCCCTGCAGAGGCATCTAAATTGGGTAGGACACTGATGGGGTGATTCTCTGCATCTGCTCTGGGGTGTGCAGAGTATAAAAGGGGTGCAGAGTGGGACACTGTCCCAGTGCTGTGTGCTGATGAAGGATCTCTTCCCTCCCTGCTGAAGGGCCTTCACTCTCTCCTTCCTGCACAGGGCCATAGGGACACATTAGTGTGTTACTGATTACTCCCAGAGTAAACTTCAAACTCTGTTGCAAGCCCAAGGCTCAGAGACATATTTTAAATGTGGAATTTGCAGTTCTGGCATTTCACCTGCCTCTGGGAACCAGGAGCTTTAATTGAATCCTCCTCAAGCCTTAAACACTGCTTCAACTTCTTGGCTCAGCCTCTTCACATCTAAATCACACACTGGACCCATCTTTTCAGTAGACATTTTGCTGCAATAAGATTTTCAAAGTTGCTCTTTAAATTTTGTGGCTAATTTCACATTTGCAGCATGTGAATGAAATGGCCAGATTTTCCTAGCCTGAAGCACCTTGCAAGACCCCACAATTTTTTGTTCTTGCCAAATATTTGCTCTTGAAGGCAGAGCCAAACAGACCCGTGCTGTGGTTTATTATGACCTGATTATATTGCAGCGAACTCAAAGGGTGGGTGTGAGGGGAAGCAGCTATTTAAAACCACTTTTCTCAAAAATCAGAGCAGTCTGTGGGAGCAAGACAGCTGCTAGATGCATTGTGGGCACTGAGATGGGAATTCCTGCCTGTTTAATCAGGCAGCCAGCTGCAGCCAGCAAAACCGACCCCGACAAGTCAAGCGATGGAAAGCTGCACCTGTGAGCTCCCTATGAGCCTGTGGTGGGGTTGGGAAGGAAAAAAAAAAAAAGAGATGCCTAAAGACTGGGTCAAACCAATGAAACCTGAAATGTGGAAGCTGTACAGAGGTTAAAAAGTAATAGCACTGTCATGGATTCATCTTGTAGGCTTGGCTGAGAGAGGACTCAGTGCATCAATGGTGAGGAGTTGTCTCTGCTTGGGAAATTTTCCAAATGTCTTCAAAACCAGCAATCTTCTGCTGAAACTTGTGTAGCTGGGTTACCATTCCCACTGCCTGAAGTCCTGGATAATTAGTCTTAAGGACACCACAGGGATGCCTTTGTGTTGCTGCCTGTGATGTCTCAGCAAGGAGTGTGGCAGTGAAATGCCCACAGAGCCTCAGTGCAGAGCGGTAGCAAACACAGCCATCTGTGTTTTGCTCAGGCATTGTAAGCAAACATGGAACAAGTGCATTGCATCAACACACACGTGTTTCAGCCCCTGGTTTGAATTGCCCCTGTTGCACATGTGGGCAGGAGGCAGCAGAATGCTGAAGGGGAGCCCCTCACCAGCTGCCCACATGGATCCAGATCAGGCAGTCAGTGCAGAGCTTTAACTGTCAGACCTGAGCTGGTTGATTGCTGTGTTTCCTGGACTCAGCGATTGATGTTTAAGTCACCCACTTCTGTCTGAGATGGATTTAATGTGGTCATGAAGTAGATGACCCCAGACTGGGAGGAGGATCTGATACACCAATGGATTACACTTCCATTCAGATCTCAGTGAGCTGGAGAAATGGGCCAGCAGAGACCTCATGAAACTCAACAAGGAGAAATGCAAAGTCCTGTGCCAGGGGAAGAACAACCCAGGCACCAGTACCTGCTGGAGGCCACCCACCTGGAAAACTTGTCAGAAAAGGACCTTGGTGGACACCAAGTTGAACAGGAGCCAGCACAATGCCCCTGCAGCAAAGAAGGCAAATGGCATCCTGGGCTGCAATAACTATTACTAGAAATTGGAGGGAAGTGATATTTCCCCTCTACTCTGCTTTCTTGAGACCTCACCTGGAGTATTTTGTTCAGCTCTGGGCTCTCCAATACAAGAGTGACATGGAGATACTGGAGAGTCCAGCAAAAGATCAGGAAGACAATGAAGAGTTTGGATCATCTGTCCTATGAGGAGAGGCTGAGAGAGCTGGAGCTGCTCAGCCTGGGGCAGAGAGGTCAGAGGGTCTTATCAATGTGTGTAAAAACCTAAAGGGAGGGTGCAAGGAGGACAGAGGCAGGCTCTGTTCAGTGGTGCCCAGGGACAGGGCCACAGCCAATGGGCACAAACTGAAACACTGGAGATTCCCTCTGAACAACAGGAAACACTTTTTAGCTGTGAGGGTGACTGAGCACTGGCACAGGTTGCCCAAGGATATTGCCTCCATCCTTAGAGATATTCAAAACCCGTCTGGACACAGCTCTGGCCAACTGCTCTAGGTGGTCCTAGTTGAGCAGGGGGCTTGGAAAAGATGACCTCTGGAGGTTTCTTTCAGCCTCAACCTTTCTGCAATTCTGTGATCTTGTTTCTTGATTAAATACAGAATCTTGGCCACAGGCATGGCTGTTCATTTTCCCAAGCCTCAAGCAAGAGTGTTGCAAAGTAAAGAGAGCCAAGTGATGTGCAGACATGGCCAAAATTAAATTGAACAGAGCAAAATGATTGAGGACCCTGTTTGGTTTAATCACCTATCTCTGGTCAAGGGCATGGCAAGTGCAGGCTTTATTTAGAGTTTTCAAGAAAAGGCTTCCAAACCAGAAAGATAATTTCACAAAATACCATTTCCTGAAATGATAATTGCTTTGGTTGATTTTATTTTTCTTCACAGAAATGTTCTTATCAAGAAAGATGACTTCCTCATACAAATAAGAAAGAGGGGTTTCTTTTCCTGTAAATAATATGTTTTCTTGAAGTGTTTTTATAAATCACCTGGAGGTTTACAGGGCATTTGCATTTACAAATACAAACCAATTAAACAATTTTAGAATCTCTCACTATGTTGCCCCATAATATTGATTCTGGTTTTATTACTCACAAATCACTGCTCTGCTGAGTTGAAGAGCAGGTTTTGTTCAGCAAGCACTCAGAACACAAATTACAATATATGCCTTAAGTCCTCAATGATGATGTATTTTCAAGCCCCTGTGAGGGAAGAAGGAAATAAAGTGCTTTTCTTCGTGTCAGAAATTTCAGAGTGAGATTTTGTGGCCCATTTGTGACACAGGGTACCTGATATGGTTCCTCCTGGCTCTCTTTCTGTTAGCCATGGAGACTTGCTCAGTTAAGGGCTCGCAGAGTCAAAGGAATTGGGTGAACTTTTTCTGGGAGGCAATTGTTGCATTGTAATTAGCATAGTCAAGAATGAAAAGGTGATTTTAAGGGTGAGAGATAATGACAGCACCTTGATATTAAATAGCACAGGCAATATTTTTTAGATGGATATGGAGGCTCAAAGAAGAAGTCGGTGGGAATGAAAAGAACCTGAAAAGGCACCTTCTCTGCTCCCAGACCTTGCTCTCTTCTTTTTCATGCCTCATTTCTCTGCTTGCCCATCCATGCCCAAAACCAGATTCTGGGTCCCCGAGGGCAGGACTGTGCCATAGCCTTGGGTGCTGTGCCATGCCCCAGCTGCAGCAGCAGGCTGAATTACACAGCCATGGATCTCATCTGCATAACGGAGAGCCCATTCCCAGCACAGGAGGCCACAGAGCAGATTTCCTCTCTCCATGATTCTAATTAGCCATCTGTGGTGTGCAACTGGAAAAGGGCTCGGCTCAGCAGGCAGAGCAGGGAAGGAGCAGGCAGAGAATGATTCCCCCAGTCCAGCCTGGGCTGGCATTTCTCTGTACACGGGAGTGGAGCTCCCAGTGCTGCTGGAGCAGTGACACAGCTGCAGGCCAGCAAAGGAAGGGCTGAGACCCCCTGCCTTCCCATGACAAAAACTGGAAAAATCAGAGCTGTTTGATAATATCCCTGCTGGGAGAGCAGCCTTCAGTCCATCCCTTTCCAAAAGGGCATCTGGCAGTCTGCCTCATCCATATGCCAACATGTGTGAGCAAAGCGACCGTCTGGAATATGGAGAATGGCCCCAGGACAGTGCATCAAGCCATCAGGGTCCTGATATGTCTGCCCCATCAAAGATGTGTTTCCAGTCCAGAGAAGTGTGGCCAGCAGGTCAAAGGGCAGGATTGTTCCCCTCTGCTCTCCAGGGGTACTGCATGAGGCTGGGGGAACTCCAGTACAAGACAGACCTGGACCTGTTGGAGTGTGTCCAGAGCAAGGCTGTGAAGATGCTCAGGGGGCTGGAGCACCTCTCTATGAGGACAGGCTGAGATAGTTGGCGTTGTTCAGCCTGGAGGAGAGAAGGATCTAGGGAGAGCTTATTGTGGCCTTCCAGTACTTAGAGGGGGCTTGTAAGAAAGATCATAAAATCATAGAACTCTTTAGATTGGAAAAGACCTTTGAGGTCATTGAGTTCAACCATCTGTGTGTCTTTAAAATACCTATAGGGATGGTGACTCCACCATCTCCTTGGGCAGCCTGTTCCAACTGGGGACAGACTTTTTTAGCAGGGCCTGTTCTGGCAGGCCAAGGGGTAATAGTTTTAAACTAAAAGAGGGCAGATCCAGACTAGATACAAGGAAGATTTATTTTGCAATGAGTATGGTGAAATAGTGGAACAGGCTGCCCAGAGAAGGGGTGGATTGGAAGTGTTCAGGGCCAGACTGGACAAGGCATTTAGCAACCTGGTCTAGTGGAAGGTGTCCCTACTCCTTGCAGGGGATTGAACTAGATGACCTTTAGAGGCCCTTTCCAACCTAAATCATTTTATGATTCTAAGTTACATACAAGAAAATCCCCCCTTTTTTCTTTTAATTCCTTGAAAATTACCTGCCTTTTGGAATGATTGCTAAGAACCAGCCATCAGGCAAGTCTGTGTTATTTCAAAAGGGCTGCAACAACACTAGAATGCATATTTGCAAACTCAAAGGAAATCTTTCTATGAAGTAAAATGATTGAAACTCAAAGAAATATTTTGTCATTGCTCTTTTGTTTTACTTAATATTCGCAGTCACGCCATGTTATACCAGTGGGTGAGAGTGAAAACCGGAAAATTGCTATAAATGTATAAAGTTGTGAAGGTTGGATGTGTAATTGAGAAAAGAGCAGAAAGTAAATGAAGCTGATCATTTACAAAGTGTCAATTATTTGAAACTGTTCTGGCTCAGAGGCTTGAAGTGTCATTAGTGCATGAAAGGCCATTTAAAACAAAAATATGGGGTTTAATCTTGAATCCTCTAAACTACAAAAGAAAGAGATTCTACTGCTGCCTGAAGGACAACTTGTACTCAGACAGAAGTTTTATTTCAGTTGTTAATCCAGCTGCAGGAGCTCTAAATTCATCTCAGAAACTAGTAGCACTTGTTATGAAAGAACTAATTTATTAAACAGCCTTCTGATTTTTCCAAGTTTTCACTGATGGAAGCAACCTGCCTGGCTGGAAGATAGCAAAGTAAATATCACCATCTCTGTTGTACCCATTTCAAGAGCAGAATCAAGACTGATTCTACAATCTACTGATTTCTATAAAAGCTTCTGGCTCCAAGGCCCAGGACTTTGGTTTGGTATGAATATTATTTGCATGGCCAAAAATGGAAAATTCGAACAATGATTTTCATTAATATAAAGAGTGCATGTGTGCATTCATCCTGCTTCAGGAATCATCCAGCTTCTGATACTAATTCTGCAGTAGAATGGCACAATCTGTTGCAAAGGGCTTTATTTTAGCTTTTCATTTCCAGTCTTCTGTAATCTCACCACATGGGTTTACCTTTTAGTTGTGGTTTTTTTCCCAGCTACTCAGTAGGAATCCCTTAGGCAATAAGCATTTTCACAGTCCCTCAAAATTATAACTTTTCCTGGGAAGACAGAGGGGTGTACTCAGAGTCTGCCTCCAGCTGACCCAGTTAGTCCTGTCAGGTTTTGGCATTCCAAGAGAGGAGGTTTTTGTAGCCTCTTAGGAGTGAGATTTTGACAGGCATGCTCAAGACCTTCAAAAACTAGATTGGCAATGGAATGTGTGGGAGATGGGGTTGTTTGTTTGGTGTTGAAAATGTCAAAACATTTAGAAATTTCAGAAAATTAGTTGGGAAAAAACCTCTAAAAGTTTCAAATTTTCTGTCTAGAAAAACAGTCAGATTTTTTCCTGTCTAGAAAAACAGGCTCTGCCATAACTGGATGAGACTAATAGCTCCTCTCAGCCAGTCACCTGCCCTGAGTGAGGCCTAATAGCAGGTACAACAGAAGATGAAAGGAACTCTGAAATTATTAGGGAGTGTTTTGGCTACCATAACCATCTTATTTTTAACCTCAATCCCTGTGTGTCTCAGATGAACACAGGCCATCTTATCTCATTTCTTATCTTACTGGTTTCTTGTTGCATCTCCAGCTGAGCTCTTTTAAACCTTCCCTTATGAGCTGGTCCCTCTGGCATTTGCAATGTTCTCTGAACTATCTTCTGTTAAGCTCCATCCAAGTAGTGCCAAGTTGCTTCCAGCTGATTTAATGATTTCATGGTTTAGCAACACTCCCTTTACATCCTCTGATCACTGTTCCAGATCCCCCAAATCTGAAGGCAGTGGAACTCTATTGATTATCATCAGCTCTGATTTAACCTAAAACCTACTTTGGTGCAATGAATGTATTCCTTCTGCAGGCAGCCCTGAGGCAGCAGATGCAGGTTGCGGCTTTTGTCAGGATGAGAAAGAGGAGGTGCTGGGGAATGGTCAGTTATGGCCAAACCCACCAGACAGAAATGGGTTTGGGAGATGTTTAGAGAGGCAGTGCTACTGTAGGAGTGATGAGGAAAGAAGGGAGAGCTCAGAAGAACAAAAGCTGCAAAACAAAATGCTGCAAAACTCGCTCCTGTGAAGTGAGAGACACAGCTAGGCTTAGTTCCTGCTGCAAGCCTGGAGCATCTGAGCTAAATCTGACCTGATGTCTCCTGCTGAGAAGAGAGTATAATATCAGCCACGTGAAGGAAAAATCTCTCTTGAAAGGAATAATACTGAAGACAGGTCATAAGTTGGCTGCAATTCACCTTCTCCATTTACTTGACATGTCCAGCTCTCTGAGCTGTTAAGCCAGAACATTTCAGTTCATCATTAATTTATGAGCAAATTCAGGAAAAATAAAGCGAGTCTTGTCTCTTGTCCTAGTAATATCTCATCACACATAAAAAGTGGTTAGTGCACTTGATTGATTAATGCAAGGAGATCTGCATGAATGAAATAAACCTTGAATCATGACTTCAGTGTTAGCAAGAGTGATGGGCTTTAACCAAAACCCAACAGCCTCAAGCTGTGAGGAGATGGAGCTCATGTCTGGCTGCTGGGGCTCATGGCTGCCACTTCTTAGATGTCACCAGCAAGTTCATTTTGGACATTCTCAGCTTGTGATATTTCTCATGTTGTCTTTGAACTCAGGACAAGACTCATGGGTTAATTACTCTTGTCCTGATCACTTCTCTTACAGGTACAATGGAGCATTTAGCTCTTTTTGTTGGCTGAAAAGGTATCTCTGTGGCTCTCACAGCAAGCAGGCACTGAACATTCTCCCTCCTCAGAGGTAATACAAGCACTCACCTGATTTTTAGAACAACCACTCTTCAGTCAGACAAGCATCTGTGCCATGTGGTGAATTTAAGTGCAGCTAGTCTTTGTGTAGACTGGTGTCCCTAAAAACTCATTAGGTTCTCAGAAGGAGTTGTAGAAAAGCTGGCATGGCCAGCTGAAGACTGAAATAATTGAATATAGGTTGTTGGCTGACTGACTTGCTGAAATAATTATTTTAATTCCAAGGACAACTTACTATTTAATTAAAGAAATGTCAGATCATTGAAGTCTTAGTAGTGCATCACTTTGAAATTATTGTTTTTATCTAAGCACCAAAAGCTGTTCCCACATGAAAAACAGTTCTTCGGTCCTGCCTCTCCATCTCACCTCTCACAGCCACAGAGCTGTGCAGAGGAGCAGGGCACCCAGGTGGGTGCAAAACCATCTATTGGCAGTGAATCCACTTCCAAAGGGATCCATGTTCACCCCAGTGGATGCCAAGTGAGAGGAAGTTGCTGCATATCAGCACAGCCAGCCTTTTGTTTCCTGGCACTTGCTGGATGCTGATATTGGTGCTGATACTTTCACCTCAAGTAAAGTAAGGTGGACCCCAAACCAAAATCAACCTCTTCCATGATACAGGACAGCCAGACCCCCTGCAGGCCAAAATGTATTGCTGTGCAAGCTGGACGCCACTTTGGACCTTTCTAAAACACAAAACCAGCCACTGAGATGTGCAAGACAGTCAGAAAAGGGTACTAAGAGAATTTTAAGGTTATTGGGGATGTGAAACCTGAAATTGTTTTGCTCCCAGTGCGGAAAATTTACACATCAGGAATTTAACCCTCAATATCCTGCACTTTGGTTCCTGATGAGCTACTACTATTGGAAACATGAGTTTCTCTTAATATGTCACATTTTTTGCTCAGTGTTACACCTTACAGGGATATGAAAGAAACAATTACAGGGAGGGTCTGACAAACATCTAGAAACCTCTAACAGCAAACACGGCTAGAAAAACAAATGGAAGATTATGATCTTGTAGGGAAAGACTGAACCCCCAATTTCTCTTTAGAAGATGTTAGCAGGTAGATTCCATGTTTCTACTCAGAGACCTTTTGTACCAGCAGCTTAAAGGCAAATAAGAACAAGCTCCTGCCCTCAAGAGTTTATAACCTTTTACAAAGAGACAGGATATGTATAGTGGGTGGAAAAAAAGAAGTGATTACTCTCCTCCTTTTTACAGATGGAGATAGAGATCAAATAACATCTCTGCTATCACACAGGAAGCCTGTGGCAGCACAAAATAGAAGGAATTGGGATTTTCTGGGAGCAGATGCTCTAACCACAAACTCCCTTCTTCCCTCACTTCCCGCATATTTTATTTTAATAGCCAGCCTCGAGCCACTGCACTTTGAAAAAGGAAATGTCTCCTTTTACAACCACCCAAGAGCAGATGAGGTTTAGTAGGATGCTTCCCTGGTTTTCTCTGGGGAATGGAGAGGGCCAGGAAGAGCAGTGAGTGACTTTGAGGGGAGCTGGGAGATGTGATGCTTTGTGGCTGGAGGAGGAGGAGCAGTGGGGACAGACCCTGCCTGTGCTGTAGGAGGGTGTGCTGGACATAGGGTGCCCACACAGCACCCCATCTTCACCCTCCTGACCAAAGCACCCACTCGTTTTCCCATCTTAACCACGAGCAGCCCAGCCAGAGCTTGGAAGTACATTTTTGATCCAAGTCAGTGACAGATGAACGATTTGCGGGTTTATCGCTGATAAACACCCGAGCAGCGAAACCAGAGCCAGTTTTTTTCTATTGTTATGATGACACTGATACAGTGTTGATGCTGTTATGGCCGCAGAGCTCGGGCTACATTATCTTTTTGCCTCCTTTGCCAGGTAATTTGAGGCCGCAGCACTATTGATTGAGGACCGGCGGGTGCTGGAGCATCCTCTCCTGTAACCGTAGCCCGCCGGGCTATGGGGCTATTGTGAGGGCTTTGTTCAGCCGCTGACAGCTCCCAGCAAGGCTATGCCAGGGTTGCAAACCCTTGTTGTATTGTGCCTGCACCTCTTAGCCTTGCAGGCAATAGGAGTGGTCAGCAGGGAGGAGATACTGGGGCTGACTTTGGTGGAGGATAGAGCAGGAGGTGTAGTACCCCATCTCTGAATGCTCCTGGCAGCAGAAGAGGGGCTGCTCTCTCCCAGGAAGGCTGGAATGCCGTCATGCCAGGGCTTTCATTTTGGGCACTCTTCTGGATGTGAGTGCAGCCTGTTGATTATGCAGATGTGGAAAGCAGGCTAAGTGGATCCGATAACCTGTCATCCAAGATGCATCCTTTCCCTTGCTCAGCCCTGCTCACCTGCTTCGGAAACGCACACGAAAACACTCCTTTAGAGCAGCCCAACGCAGGTCCTGTGTCCATGGAAGAGGAGAAGGCAGAGGCAGCCCCAGCAGTGTGCCTGCAGCCCTCCACAGCAGCCGCCAGCAGCACCGAGCACGGAGGAGAGAGGGGCAGCGAGGAGATGTTCAAAAGCAGCAGACGCTCTGACAAACAGAGCCGTGCGAGCAGCAGCAGCTCCAGCAACCACACTGCTGCTCAGGCAGTGCCTGCTGCCACCCAGCCAGCAGTGTTTGCTGCTAAAGAGCTGAGCCAGGAAGTTATTGCACTCTGCACTCACATCCCCAGGCCGTCCATCATCCACGTGCCAAAGGTGAGTGCTCTGTGGGTCCCTGTGCAGCAAGGTAAGAGAACTGGCTCGCTTTTGCTAAGTATAAAAAGAGTAGGGAAAAAAAAATCCATGGGAGCATTTACCTTGTATTGATTGGCATGCAGTCAGGAAGGGACTAATGGCTGTTCTTACTAAAATAATAGAATATGACAGCTATAGCTTTCCTGCACTATTATCAGAAGCCTTAGGGGGTGCTTGTAATAATACCAGGCACTTTTACAATATGTTTCGATCACTTGCCTTCCTATCTTTTGTTGATCTTCACTTCTTTTGGATCTCATCCAAAATCCCTTGAAATGAAACAGGCATCATTTTTCCCCTCTGACTTAGGTGAACATTGCATTTTTACCACCTCAGCCAGGTGCCTCAAGGCCATGGCACCAGCTACAGAATTCCTTTTCCATGTTATTTTTAGTTTTTGTGTGCTTGGAGGTAACAGTAAGGTTTAGAGTGCAGTTTTGGTGAATTCAATTTATTCTTGCTTTCATAAGATCACAAAGTTGGGTGTTTTGTCATTGTTACTACTAAAATAATAAACAGTAATGGACAAATAGTGCTGTTCTCATTTTCTCTTGGCTAGGTAACTGGAGATCACAGGCTTTCCCCCCCCTGATAAACACTGAGGAATGGAAGCCACATGTGTGACTCAATTTTTTTATATCACAGCTTTTGTTTAGGAGTCCATTCCTCTCCCAATTTGCCTGCCAAATCACAGATATTCAGAATGCTGCTGTTTGCTTCCCCTTCACGGGTAATACTGTGTTTGGCAAAGATATCTGCCCTTCTTGTAGAACAAGTGCTAGAAAAAGGTTTAAAGTGAGATATATCTGCTGGAATTAAGAAACTTATCATAATCAGGGTTTCCAAGTGAGTTATGCTGCAATTACCAGAGCTGGGAGCTCTGTAGACCACCTCAGTCCTGTTGCTACCAACCACAGCTCCTATGTAGAATATAAGTAAAAAATCCAAGGAAGAAGTGGAGCTGCCCAAGAACAGTAATTTGTAGAAGGGAGGGCTGACTATGAAGGTGCTCTGGATTCTGAAGAAGAGCTAGCTGGCCATTATCTGGGGATGGAGTTAGCATATTTAGTCTTTCTGACATTCAAGGAGCCAAACCAGATGTTATCAAGGCCTCCCTCACCTGCTGTGGTTTCACTTTTTTGTTGATTCACTTCTGTGAAACATTTTTCTGGTTTCACTTCTGTTGTTGTTTTAGTGTTTTGTTTTTTCTTGCTTTGTTCTGTGGTAGGTTTTGGTTTTTTGGTTGTTTTTTTTCCCTTGCTTTGGAGGTTCAGGGTGGATGTTAGGAAAGGCATCCTCACCTGGAGGCAGTGCAGCATGGGAGGAGGTCACACAGAAGTGATGGGGATGCTGTGCTTGGAGGATAACAAGACTTGGCTGGACAAATTCTGTGCTGACCTGACATTCCCTTGACATCCATCTGGATTTCAGGAGGAGGCTGGGAAAGACCTCAGGAGGCTCCTTCCAGTCACCATTTCTGTGATTTTGTGATGTCTAGATTTTGATGCATGCATGCAGCTTATAAGCACAAGGCATCTCTTTGCTGTCACTGAGACCTGTGACCTGTGCTCTTGGCTTTACAATGGTTTTGTGACAATTTGTCCCTCTGTCTGCTCCTACCTGGTCCCTTCCAACCACTTCACTCTGCCTTTACTCACCTTCTGCTCTTCTCTATGCTGTCAAAACCACTGCCAACACCTCTCCCATGCTGTGAGTGTTCACTGTAGAGAAGATGTTCCTTATGTTTGGCACAGCCATCTCAAAACTCCACAGGCCTCTGGTGTTGGAACAGGCAATGCTGAAGGGTTGAGACCTTGGCAATCCAAAGATGCTCCATGCCTATGCAGTGGTGGAGCAGGGATTCTGCTGGCTCACATGAGTTCAGGGCTTTCTCCAGGAGTGCACATGGTCCAATTTTGGAGTAAAATTTTTATAAATCTGCAATCAGAGAAGTCAGGAATGGGCCCCATCCCTCTGGACAATCTGGGTGGTTCAAATTCAATCATACAAGACACCACTTCAAATCTTTCGTCATTGGTTTTTAGGGACTTTTAAAGAAAAAGCTATAAAAGAAACATTCATCAGGAACTGTGGTCCTCCCCTGAATATCTTTGTCTAAGTCCTTAGATGTTTTCATGTCACTGGGGACATCTGCTAGGAAATTCCTTGTTAGAGGAGGAATTGGGCTTTTTGCTGCCCCTCACCATTGGGATTTTCCTACCAAGGTCTGGTTGGTGACACTTGTGACATCCCACACACAAGGAGCATTTCTGTCTCCAAGGCACACACAGCCCAGATGTGGCATCTAATCAATCCCAGGCTGTCAGAGCACTTTGCAGCCAATGGGCTGAGATGATTTTGGTGGCAATCTGGGGAGAAACAGGAGACCCACAGAGTCTTGGTGTCTGAGTGTCCATGTTCTGCTTTTCTGTGAGACTTGCTTAGCAGCAGCTCTTGGTACCCTACAGCAAAGTCATGTCCTCCCTCAGCTCTGCTCATCAGCTCAACTGGGTTTAAAATGTTAGTACCATCACTGATTGCCTTCTCAGGTAAAGAGAAAATAAATATTTGAAAAAAAAAAAAAAAAAAAAAAAAAAAAAAAAAAAAAAAAAAAAAAGAGGGGGCTGGCTATTAATGAAGACTGTGTGATGCACTGGTTGGATGTCAGAGTACAGTGGGTGGAAGAAGGAATGCAGGATGTGGACTGACTCTGGTGGGTTGAGGGTGAAGGTGTGGCGTGTGGAGACACTGGGGGGTTTGGACTTTCTGCCACAGTTGGGGAAGAGACATAATAAATCTGGATAGGAAGAAGAGGGTGCCAGCAATGGGACTTCAGCAGGAAGTGGGGAAGAGAGAGGGAGGTTTTGGTCAAAGCCTGTGATGGGCTGGGGACCACACACACTGCTCCTGGTGTGAGAGGGAGGGAGAAGATGAGGAGAAAAGGTGGTGGGAGGCACACAGGACATCTGGTGTACATCTATGGGAAGGGACTCCAGGAAAATATGGTCAGTGAGGAGGGAAAGACGAGCACAGGGTCTCCATGAGCAGGGTGTGTGTGGCCTTGGTGGGAGGGTGGAGAGGAAAGAGAGGAGAAAGCACAGGGCTGATGGAGAATTGGGGCTGGAGGCATTTCAGTCCCAAAGCAGTGTTCATGCCTGTCCTAAAATAATAATATCCAGACATTGCTAAAGGAGCCAGTGAGGCCCAATGAAGAAGACTGAGATTTCCATTCTCCTTGTTATATCTGAATTTCCTTTTGTATCTCAGTTTCTCCAGCTATGAAGCAGACAGAATTTGTCCTATT
Source organism: Zosterops lateralis (assembly GCF_965231275.1). Taxonomy (NCBI): domain Eukaryota; kingdom Metazoa; phylum Chordata; class Aves; order Passeriformes; family Zosteropidae; genus Zosterops; species Zosterops lateralis. The sequence goes on from NC_139765.1 coordinate 66,823,059, forward strand.
TCCTTTGCAATCACAGTGAAATCTATAAATTAAATAAACATCTAGCTGCTAAGTGGCAAAGGCAAACATGCTATGTCTACACAGTAATCTCACAGTCCTGCACGGGAAATCCTTAATTCATGTTCTTGCATCAAATTTTTCAACAACAGCTTAAGTAATGTCAGGATAAACACTCACAGTATTTTGTATCCTTAATTTCTAAAATGGCATCATCAAGGAGCTAAGGACAAATACATGGAGAACTTCCAGCATCAAGAGACCTGCTGTCTACCTCTCAGCATAATCCTTTTCAAGGAGAGAGTATCAGTCCACTTTTCACTAAGAGCAGCATACAATTCTAATTTGAACACATAATATACTAATTAACGAGATCTTCCAGCTGACCCTCTCTCCTGGGACGTGTAGTCACATATTTTGGATTACAATGGAGTTGCATGCATGTAACCAAATCCAGAATTGGATCAATTATTCCTTTTATGAGAAGATTGCATCTGCTCCAGATGGAGCCAAGCTTAAATCTGATATAAACATGATCCAAACAGAAATTAGATTTGAAAAAAATTACCAAAGAGATTGAGTTAGAGTTGTTTGGTCACAATTACCATGGCAGCAATATGCTTGTAAATAACCAACCATCATTTTAATATTTAGGGATTGCCTCAGTAATAAAGCATGATTAAATGTCAATGAAATACTTGACATCTTGCATCTTTGTTCTGATTCTGATGTGTGAAGAATTAATTCTCTTGCATTTTGTGTGCTGGAGAGTCTTTATCAGCCCTTACAAGGCCATAAATCAAAGCTGCCAGAACTAAAGACAAGAACTTGCTTGCCTGATCTTTCAACCTCAGCTACAGCATAAAAAAAAATCTCATCTTTTATTTCCAAGTACAGTTTTAGCAACTGATAAACTCTGGGGTGGAAACTTAGAAGAAATCCTTATTGCTCTGAACCAACAACTGTGCTATGACTCCAATGAATGTTTCATGTTGACAAAAGCATATCAGTGACCCTTTCTACTTGCAATATCATTCACCTGACTTGAACTCTGTTGACCTTCACAGTTCGGATTGGTTTATTTTCCAAAACAAAAGAAACCCAAACATCATCCAATGCATCATGGAATCATTTTTTTTCTCTTTCAAGCTGTTCAGCCACCAGAAAATCAGAAGCTGAGACTTTATACCGCAGATCATGGGAATGATACATCAGATGAAGCTTCCCATTGCTCCTGGGAGCCTCAATGAAATTGGTTTCACCTGCAACTTCCTAGATAAAGTGCCAGTCATACCTTCAGGGTACACAGAACCCTTTGGAGGATCTCATAGCTACTTTCAAACCTTGAATGTGTAGTTTTTTATAGTTTGCATTTGCACTCTTTTGAGTGCAAATAGATATTAGATTAGTTCCTTGGCTAGAGAAGCCACACAGTGGATTTGACACTGTGAAGGTTATTTTCATGACTCAGACAGGCTCTTGGTACCATAATTCACAACAACTTTACCAGGCTATGGCCGAGAACTGATCTGAGTGTCAATATAGTGGTGTAAAACAAAGCCTGGCAATGACTTGTCACACATTTACAGCAGGGGAAAATGCTCACTGAGAGGAGATACAGAACTGCAAGAGATGAGGACAGCTGAGATGGAGAAAACCCACCAGATGAAGCCCTACACTGAAGTTTTACCTCATAGGTAAACTCCATAAATGCGTTGACTGTATCAACAGTCCATGAAAACAATGGGACTTCTCACAGTCAAACTCACTCATTGCTCATGGTTTTGTAATACCAGCTCCTAGGGACACAATGATTGTGAGGATTCCTGCCACTTCTCATGCTCTTCTGGGAAAACAGTGAGAGTGGTTGTGTTCAAACACCCCTCAGGTGCTGGCTGGCCCTGTGGGCCTGAGTGTCTGACTGCTGAAGGAAGCATTTCAAGCATGGTTTGGGAGTTGCTAAGTATTTTGATAAGCAGCTAAAAGCTAGCAGGAAAAGAACATCATTACTTGGTGACTGGCAGCTGCTCAATACTAAGCTGTCCTTTTGCTTACCTTGGCAAAGGCTTTGCTCCACCCCTCAGCAGAAGATGTTTGTGATCATTTCATCAGTGGGACTGTAGAACTTGCACAGGGAATTCTTTTCTCCAGCACAACAAAGAAAAACTACTTTTATTTTCCTCAGTATTACTCTGGTACAAATTTGCTTTAATTTAATCAAATTAAATCCACAGGTTAAACCCCATCTCTTCAAAGTGCTCAATCTCAGGCTGTGCTTGCCAGAGGAGCATTAACACCCTTCACTACTCTGACATCTGCAGGAGCTTAGCATCTCAAATAAAACAGTGTTATTTATACAAATTACATTTATATATTAATGCTTTGGCAAATTCATTTGGGAGATTATGGCTGTGGTGATTTGGCCAGAGCCCTCCAAGAGACTTGAGAGAGTCCTTGGACAGGACTGATTTTTTTTCCCCCACTCTATTTCCTTGCTCTCTATGACCAAAATCTCTTACTGGAGCATGCTACTGTGAAGTTTCCCCTCAACTCTCCCTCTTAATCTTGACTCGGTAGCTGGCAGCTCTCTCACTCAGGAGAGGGTTTGTGTGGGCTGGCAGTTCTGCACTCTCAACATAAACAGCACCTAAGTGAAACCAGACTTTCTCATTACATTTTTTCTTTGCTCCCCACTCCCACACAAACACAGAGGTAATGGCAGCACAGAGCCTTTTCTCCTGGCTAACTTACAACTCATTAATTTTCTTCCATGGCCTGCACATATGCAAAATAAAATCCATCCAAGTGGTAGAAGCAGCAGGCTGTGGTCAAAGGGATGCTGTGTCCCATCCCAGACTGGGTTGTCCCTAGGCTGGCACATCTCTGCACAGACCAGTGAGCACTGCCAACCCCCTCCCACCTGCAGAATTCCCCATCCAACAACTCTCCTTTCATCTTTCACATGGCAGTGCTTTAGTTGACCCCAACCAAAATGGTGCAGTTTCCCCTATTTGACAAGAAGGTCTTATTTTCTTTTTCTAAATCTCTCTCTTACCTCTTACTTCCTCAGCTTGGATTACCTGGGTTATTTTTTGCAGAGGGGTTTGCAGTTGCATTTCAGCTGCTGTTCTACAGCATCTCCTGCCTAGCAGAGTGATGAGGGACAGCCTAAGAACTTTTTTCATGCCCCCTCCCACACTGAAACCTATTCCAACAGCTCTTGGGAGTAATGAACCTCCTCTGTGCCAACAAAAATAATAGAAATAGTGGAGCTTTTAGGGAAGCCATGGGACCCTCATTTAAAGGAGATTAAGGAGAATTTGTGAAGTTTCATGAAAGGTACTTCTGAAAACAAGATATTGTAACAGGAGCACTTTGAAACCTCCTCTAGGAAATTGGAGACTGCATGAAACTTGACAGGTTTTGGGTTTCATCACCAACACAGAACAGCCCAGGGTCAGTGAAGAGTTCATACCCCTTCTACCCTCAGGGTGAGCACCAGGGTCCTGCCAGGCTGTTGTGTGAGTAAGCACTGGCATCCCTTAACATCCAGTTTTTGGCTTTTGCTCACTTCAGCACCTGCAGAATTGGTGCTGTTCACCTCCATAGATGTTCATGTCCTGTTTGCATGTTCTTGCTCTGAAGTCAGTGTGAATGTTATGGTAACATTCTCCTTCCTCCTGCCTTTCAGTAAATTAAAGGGTGTTTGCAGCTCTTGGGGGGAGATAAGATGCAGTTTGAATCAATGGAGTAATTACAGAAGAATATGATACTAATGGGACTGATTTGAATGCATATCTAAGGATGAATGCTGTGGCTCCCTGCCCAGACAGCACACACTTTCCCCATGATGAGTTATTTATAACTTGACACATCACAGCTCTGCTGTTTTGTCGTTGATAAAGCAAACTCTGTCAATATTGTGCATTCTTACTGATCCAGGGCTGGCTGCTGAGCAGTTTTCACATCTGCTACAGCCATGGCCACCCCCTCTCCAGCAGCAAAAGCAGAAGAGAAAGGCTGATACAGCTTCACCAAGGGCAAGTTGTGCCTGACTGAGTGACCACAGTAGTGTCCTGCCTTGGTGGAGTGATGGCACCAGTGGACATGAGAAGAGCTACTGACCTCATCTACCTGGACTTCTGGAGGACCTTTTATATGGTCCTCCACAATATTCTTGGTTTGGGGCTACTTTTAGTAACCTAAGGAGCTCTGCACCTGAGGAGCCTGATCCTGCACCAAAGTATTCATCAGCCAGAAGGACTCTGGGGACTCTGCCTGTGAATAAAGATCAAGCCTTACATGAACCTGACCTTGTATTTGCCCAGAGACATAGAGCTCAAGAAATCCAAAACTTTATAAATCATCCATCTATCTATCTATCTATCTATCTATCTATCTATCTATCTATCTATCTATCCATCCACACATACTATGTGTATCATTATCAGTTTATATTATATCCAGATACCATAGATTGCAGTACAGCTATTTTGAGTCCTTCATAGTCCACTCCATATGGCATCACACACTTCTGGCATGACAGCATTTATCTTGGCTTCTGCTTTTTTCCTTTGTCCCATAGCCATGTGTTGAGGACAACTGTACCCAGAGATATTGTTATATCTAATGCACTGGGGCTGGGTGTTAAAACAAAATATTGGTCTGAAAGGCCATGGCTTGGCAGCCCAGCTCTACACTGAGATCAGCATTCAGCCTCTCCCCAGACAAAACACCTGAATACTGAGCTTTAGAAAAGTCCTATCTATGCCGTAAGAAGACAGATCTAATTTCTTGATTATTTTTAATGAAAACATTTAGACCACAAACAGTGCACCAACAGTCCCAAAATCCCAAATCATCTGGGCTGTTTGTTCCTCAAAAAAAGCTCCTGAGCACAGCCAGATGCAAGGGCTTGATGTGGAGGGTCCCTCCCAAAGGAGACTGTCATTGATTTCAGAGCATCAGATGCAAAATTCTGTTGTTTGAGCTCTGCTTCAGGACATGCACACGGAGCTTTGTGTTGGGTAAGGACTCTGTGGAGGCTGAACACCCCTGAGAACAATGGCAGTAATTTGGGACTACACATTTGCAATACATTTGGATCGTAGCCCTGCTCTGTCACTCTCTCTTCCACACACCAGCAGTTAGGACTCTCCAGCTGCTCTGTCTAAATTAGTGCTTTTTTTTGTAACTAGCTCTAGCAGAAGGGACCCCTTTCCTGCCCTGGCACTTAGCAGACAGATGCTGTGGCTAAAAGGCAATGCCTTTCCAGGGGACAAGGCTGTCCTCTCACCTGTACACAGACATAGCTGCCTACATGAAGAGAAGCTAAGCACAGGCAGAGCTAACAAATAATTCAGTGGGTAGAAGTTGCTGAATGATATTTAGTCCCACATGACACAAACCGTGTGTTCCTTGCTCTGCAATTTCAGATCTAAATAGGGGGGGTTAGTAATATTCTGTTTGCTGACAGAATTCATGTCCTTTGGCCCAGTATCAAAAGCAGTGGCTAGATGCCAAAAGATAATTTTTAGATACCTGAAGTGAAATTTTAACAGATACGCCTTGCTGCTGAGTACCTTGAGTCCTCCACTGGGCATGTACAGGAACCAATCCCTGCTGACCAAAACTGGGCAATGAAAAGTAGTAATAGTGCAGGACCTTGTTTCAGTGGTAGATCTCAATCTTCCACAGCCCAGCTGCATGATCTAGAACCTTCCAGGGGAAAAAGAAAAAGCAATTAACTTCATTGTGACCTTGCTGTGCAGGTTGCAGCTCAGTGAGATTTCAGATGACTGGTACGAATCCTTAATTGACTGAGTGTTGTCTGCACTAGGAGTAGTGCTCAAGTGACCCAGGCATCAACAGCTGCCTTGAAAGACACTCATCTCCCACTGGAGTGGGGCATTTTCCAGACTTCAATTTGTGTGAGCAAAAATGCACCTTATTCCCTATGAGGACCACAGAAACATGTTCAGCTTTTTTGGATGTCTCCATGGGAAGGTCCTTTCCTAATATTAAGCTAATTTTGTCCTCCACAAACCCATCCAAAAGCTCCTCTGTCTGCTGCCACCTTCCTCTGCAGACCTGCCAGACCTTGACAAATCACTCCTTTAATATCCCAAGACTTCTTGGTACTCACTGTCCCAATGCTGAGTGAGTATGTGACCTTCTAGACATCAAAAGCAAATATGCTTTAAGCAAAAATCAGTTTCAGTTCTTCTTCCTTCTACTCAGCTCCAAAATCTGAGCGACCTTCAGTCCTTCATGTTGCATTTTTCTCCACTCTCTGGAAAATTTTCTTCCAATTTCTCTGCTATTATTCAATTATATATGATCCTTTGACAGAAGCATTAATATTTGTTATGTTGCTACCATAAAATTCCCATTATATACAAACCTTCACACTTTGCAGCTTTTTAAAACTGTGACATTTGTAAATGAGAAATTAAAAATACCCCACTATAATAGATTTTTCATGTTTCAGCCAAATATAATCACATAAATAATTTCAAATGTTGCAACCTCATAATTTCAAGACAAGTTTGTTTTTATTGCACAAGTATTCAGCAGTTCCTCATAGGGTATTATAACTTTGTTTAAAAGAAATAAAGTCCCAGACCCTGAGATTCTCCAGTCTGAAATCATGCACAATTTCTGAAAGGGAAGAGTGGCAGAACCAGCTCTCAGGAAACTCAAACAATAAACCAAACCAGTAAAGGAAAATTATTTATGCTGAGTCACCATCCATTGGCAGAAAAATCTCACTAGCAGGATGGAATCTGTTCACGTACAATTTAGAGTGGTGAAAAAGCCAAGTATTTAAGGTCCAAAAATTATACAGGTAAATGTATGGGGAAAAGAAGAGAATTTTTGCACCAAAAAGATTCTCTCTTAAAGTCAGAGCCCATGGGTGTCTGCTGCTCCTGCCCCAGCACTGCTCCAGGGATAGCAGGGACTGGAAATATTCATTTGGGCTCTGACTGAAGCCAGTGGCCTTAAGCAACTCCTTGTCCTTATTTTTCTGGCTATAAGTTTTTGTGGAATTCTCCAGTTTTCAGAGGGATTTGTCTTTCTTGTAGGAGGATTTTCCCAGAGGGCTTTGCTCATACATGTAGGGAAGAAAGAGGACACAAGCAGATTTTAATTAAACCATTCTTTCAGCTCCCCAGGCTTGTGCAATTTAACTTCTTCTCAGAGATAATATTAACACTTACGTCATTTTTCATTATTGTTAGTTTTGCTTGTGGAAATGCACTGGCAAGAAACCCCCTGGAAGCAAATGCTCATTGAGTCCTATTGTTTCCATTCCCTTCAGCCATCATTTCTCAGCCAAAGAACAAATGTTACCAGCAACAGGAAGGAGCTTAATTTTCCAGCAAAATCAGCAGAATTGCAAATGCAGAGAACAGGCATAATATCTCACTGAGATCTGCCTGGTTAAAGGCATTATTTGTCAATAAAATTTTTAAAAATAAAAAGAGACTGGTACTCTCTGTAGAGGACTGAGATGGAAGGCTTAGAAATCAGTGGCATTGCAGTGACAGAGGTGTGGAGGAAGGGAGAGCAGGGAGGTGGGAAGTGGAAGGGGCGTTCCACTGGCCCCCAGTCAGCAGCTCTCCCCCTCTCCTCACCCGTGTCAGCTCATTAGCAGCCTCGATTGCCATCTGAAATAATAAAATAAACACCACCCCAGTGGAATATCCTGGGATTAGCCTCTCAGGCCTGTCAGGGCATGAGCTCAAGCTTTGCCCTGCTCTGAAAAATGGACAGATAAATACGAAAGTAGATTGAGTGATCTGGTTATTTATTATATTCCCCTCCGAAGTGCAAACCCTGAGCCATTTCATGTCAGAGGCTCAGCGTTTGCTGCAAGCACAGGGGGAAGGGGCAGCTCTCATGAAGTTAATTGTAAAGCCTAGTTAGGTTCAAATCCCAAGAGGGAGGAATGCAAATGGGCAGATACAAAGAAGCATCTGGAGCCCGGTGTGCTCTTTCCAGGAGACTTTGGGTGCCAGACAAAGCCACGATCATGTCAGCAGTTGACACCGACATGCCGAGGTGATGTCTCATCACCATATGGGCTCCTGACCAGAGATATGCTGCCCCTCCTCCCTTCTACAGGGTGAAAAACGTTGAGGGACTTCTGGTGGGCTCCCCCATCTCCCTGTGCTGCAGGTGGATGCAGGAAAGTGATCACTGGCTGTACCTGCCCATGAACATCCACTCTCCAGCATGGGAGGAGGACTTGAGCTCACAGTGGTTTTGCACACCCAGAACTCTCTCCCCAGCCTGCAGGACCGTGTAAAACACACAGGTTATTTAAAGAAACCTTGCTGCTCTACAAGATGCACCAAGGCATTGGAGGAAAGAAGACTAATGTAATCTGATGGGTTTTTCATGACGAGTTTCTTTCCTAAAATACAGTGTCACTGTGATTTTCCTCCCTGCTCTGACAGCTGTCAGAGTAGGTGGGTCTGGCCCTTTGGTCCTCTTCCACACTTCTTGCTTTCCTCTCCTCTGAGCCTGCCTTTCATCTTTTATTTCTTAATGTTTCTCCCTAAAGTGCATGTGCTGTTGTAAAACTTAACCTGGCTTTTGGAATGCCTGTGTAATGTATAACAAGAAATGCTAGATGTGGGATCGGAGGATGCTGCTCCCACACTTCCTTCCCGCCCCCTCCAAAACAAACAAATAATTTAAATTTTTGGGCTGATGAGCTCTGTGAGCTGTTTTTGCTCATGGCTTTAGACCCAGTGCAGTTGGTTCAAGCACAACCAGCGGGGTGATGGACTCCTAGAAGGGCTGAGAAGTAAATGCAGAGGGTGTGAGAACTAACCCAGCCTGTCACCCAAGAAATCACAGCCCGAGAGCATGGCCAGCAGGAGGCAGAACTGGGAGGGAAAAAGAAACTCTTTATGCTGAAAAACTGGAAGTGAGGCAAGTTTTGGGTGGTGATTGAAATCCGTCTTCATCCTGCTTCCTCTCCTGTTCCTGCCGAGGTCAGTGAGGTTTGAACAAGAGCAGCACTGAGACCTGACTATGTATTTTGTGATTTCAATCTTTTATTCTTTGTCCCAAAACACAGTCATACCATTTCATGCCTGAAATTATGTCTCTTTCTGCTAAAGGAATCTTTATTGTTGTTTGGCAAAAAAACACAAAAAGCCAAGATAGAAAACTTGGATCAGGTCTAAAAAGTTTATTACTATTCACCATGACTGTATGTCAGAAAGCTCTAGTTTCATAAAATGGCTTCTAAAAGTATTGACGTTTGGTAACAGTGGGGGAATTTTGGCTCTGCTCTTCTGTCTTTCCTGGTTGTATCATTAAATGCCTCGCAAGGGTGACACCAGCCAACCTCTAGAAATACCCAGCTACAGTGATGCTGCTGATTGTCTGTAAATGATCAGCTCAAAGGCTTTTAATGTATTTTGGACCTCAGTCATAATGGATCTCTGATGATGGCAAAGGGTAATAAGATAATGGGTATTTATCCTCCAGCTCTGTGCTTCACTCCTCCTGCTGGCCTGCTCTGTGCAGGTGGAGCTGGGGGCAGGAACCCAAACCAGTGACATTGCAGATCAGGTCTGTAAGTGAAATAATGAGGAGCAGCTTAGCAGAATTACTGAACTGATGCAGGAGTTTGGCATCCCATCATCTTTCTGCTTACCCTAGGGGAGTGTGGTGAACATGTGTGATTAATGTTCCGGGTCTTTCAGAGGACACGGACAATCCAATATGGCAAGACAACTGTATTTCAACAAGAAATTAGAAGTGAGCTACTCCAATTTAGGTTTTTTAATCTCTTTTTTAATCTTTGTCTGTTGTCTGGCTTGAAAACAAGAGTGGGGAAGTTTGGGAAGGAATGTCCCAAGTAACTGGGATGCAGAGCTTTCCTTACTGCAAATTATAACATATCCTATCTATTATTAACAGGAGATTTGTGTGGCTGACACACTGCCAGGGTCAGATTAGGAGCTCTGGAAGTTTAGCTTTGGTTTCAAAGGGAGATATTCAGCCAGTAATCCTTTGCAGGTCTACACAGGAATGCAGAGGGGAGTTGTCTCTCTGCTGAGGGACTGACAGATTTATTACCCTGCTATCTGCAGTGAGCTGGGCTTGGAAAGGGCAGCACTGGAAGGCTGCTGCCTTGTCTGCAGAAGACATTAAGCCCTGCCTTGCTGAGAGAAGCAAATCATGGTGACTTCCCCCTCACAGCAGCTCCTTTCCCTTTCCCATCTTCTGTCCCCCTTCCCATCATAAAGAGGCACTTTACAGCAGCTCTGGTTGCTGCACCCCCAAATTGCTACAGCTCCACCAGTGGTTTCTCTTCAGTACCTTCTTCTCTCTAAGAAAAAACACATAGTACAGAGCATGGTGGCTTGTTTTCAACTTATGGAGCACCTCCTAAACCCACTCTCCTTCTCCCTGCTTCAGAGAGACTCTTACAAACAAAATCTCCTGCTTTTTATTTGCAAAACAGAGAACAGTTTGCAACTTCAGTAGCCCAAGCTTGCTAGGTGCTGCTGAAGAGGAGGGTGGCTGTTCTTTCTGGATATTACATCTGGACTGAATGTGATAGCAAGGAGATACTTTCTTATGGTTTTGGAGCATCTCCTTTTTCAACCTAGATTTTTCAGAGCAGCATATGCAGACAGCACATGTTTCAGGTTTGTGTAGTGTCTCCTCACCTGTCCTCCTCCCCAGCAGAGCCTTCCTCATCTCCAGAGTCCTGGGCTGCAGGGGGAGAACCCCTTTTTCCTCCAAGCTTTGGCCTGGAGGTTGACACATGGATCAACCTTGCCCCATCTGCACTCCTGCCTTCTTCATTTGTCCCCTCTGTTTCCCAATTTCTTGCCACAGCTGGGGGTCAGGACATTTGGAGCAGGTTTTGGTGGGGCAGGGAGCAGTTTCACCACAGTAACCCCACAGGTGGAGCTGGTGTTGTAACAGGGCTCTGCTTCAGCCCTGCAAACACTGAGGTTCACTGTGATCAGCAGTGCCTGGTGACACACAGGCTCCTTGCTCTGCTGAGCTCCCTGCTCCCCAACCCTGTCTCTCCTAAAGGTATCCCAAGCATAACTGGAGGATAAGAAGTTGTCCTCAAAGAGTTGGGGTGAATGGCTTCCCCACAGAGCAATATTGCTCTTGGACAAATCCCACCTGCACAGGAGGGCTGCTCCATCCTTTTATTTCCACCTTCCTGCCTTAATCCAGGACATACCCTGACAAGCAGCCTGCAGGCTCAAATGACCTGTTGGCCTCAATCCACTGCTTGCATAAATTCTGCAAGGAAGTCTGTCAATACTAAAACACCCAAGAAATGAGTTTGTATCAAATTCCTCTGGTCTCTCATGAGATATCTGAAATCAGACCATAGCTGATGGTTAAAGGTGTGGCCACTTCACATTCCTGGGAAAGGAGTTGCTTTCCTTTACCTCTTGCATTTTGGGAGCCTCTCATTTATGGTACTCCCACATCCCTGCAGGATAAAATTGCTCGTTTCTGCTGATGTGGTGGTGCAAAGTCCTCTAGAGAATTAGAAATCACTGCCTGTCTTTAGAATGTTGATGTAATAAAAAGAAGGCACTCTGAAAGAAATCCATGACAAAATGAATAGCCTGAAAAGGCAGAAGGAATCTTTATGCACATCTAATCTAACCTCCCAAAGAGCACAGCCGTTGACTATAATGTAGCAATATTCCCACAAAGACCAACAAGAAAATTCAGCAGCTTTTCAGCTTGTCTTTGAAAGAGATGTCTGTTTTACTCCATCAGTTTTGAAAGGGTATTGCTTAGAGCTAAGGAGCATGGAGGTTTTATTCAGCTTCTGCAGAAAAAGAAAAGGGGATTCAGTCTTCTTACTGCTGATGGCTGAATTTACTTCTTTCTCTAAATTAGGGTAGTTTGAACCTCCTGTAGGCATTTTTGCCTGGTTAACTTCTAGGAATTGTTCCTCAGTAATGAAAGATTCCTTGTTAGCAGCATCCTAAACACCGCATTCCTGATGGGCTTTTGAACTCATGGGAAGGCAACATCTTCTTTTTCTGGAAAGCAATTCTAGACCAAGGATTTGAAAGTTATTTGTGCCTGGAAAGCAGAATGCATTTGATAAGAATGCAACTGTTTGTTCCCAGCCAAAAATCACACCTGTGAGCCTTTGATTCAGGGAATCCTATTGTGATGAAAAAGGCTTTGTAAAACAGCAGTGCAGTCTCCCCCTGTGAAACAGAAGATTAAATCGTGATTACCCTGCTGTTGACTCAACTGTTAGCAGCTGAAATATTATTTGCTCAACACACTTAACTCAGTTATGATCTGCAGAAAGATGCTGTGGTTAGAGTGATTCTGAAACACAATGGAGCTGCACAACTTCCCCATTAAAAGAGAATTATTCATATTTACCAAAGGGAAAATTAAAAGCAGGTTTTCATGAGAAGTTCAAGTCAATCCAGCTCTGTCTGGCTGCCAAAAGGGACAGTCCTGCTTGCCTGTCCCATCCCACTCAATCCTATTCCTGGCTGTGCATTCCTGCCACTGCCACTGTGCGAGACTGTGGAACCTCATGGTGAGGCAGGTCAGCCTGTTAATCTGGCTGAGAAGTGATCCATCAAACAGATCCAACCAGCTGGTAGCTGCACCACAAGTCGTGCTGACACCAGGGAGCAAGAAGAAACATGCAGCCAGGGCAGGGAGTAGGCAGGACCACATCTTTGGGTGACAATATGGTCTCAGATTGGCTTAAACTGATTGTGAACCGGGGGAGTAGGGACTGAAGGGTCATACCAGTGCTGCTGCTGGTCCTGCTTCCCTCAGAGGGTTTTATAAGCAGAGACCAGAAAATCTCTTGACCAAAGTCAAGAGGAAGGCTGGTGCTGGCTGCAGCCAGAGCATGTGGGTTGAGTGTGATGGGACCTAAGACCAGCAGCCTGGCCAGAGGCCACATGTGGAAACACTTCACCAGCTCTGCCCTGCCAAGGCTTGTCATGGTCAGGAGCTGGTCTAGGAGATCCCAACCCTTGGTATTCATGTTGATATAAAGTTATAAATGCATGTTATAGCCCATGTGAGAGATGGTGCTGGTGTCTCCCATGGACAGGTGGTGATGGATTTGCTGGAAGGGACACAGGGATGCCCCAAACCTTTTGTTCTCCTTCCTGCACATGGATGAAAAAAGATGAATTTCCTGGGGCAATAAAGGAGGGAGTAACCCTCTCCACATTGCTACTACCCTGTGTAAGATGCATTTAATGCCTTGTGCAATATTAACAGCTCAGTTCCCACTGCAGCTGTGTCCTGTCCCAAAGCACACATTATATGGGCTGCTCCTGCCCCACAGGTTTTAACACACCCTCAGAGAGGGGATGTCTCTCCCCAGACAGCATTTCTGTGGTCAGCATTTCTGCATGTTTCACACTGTGCTGCAGGTTGTAGTCAGCCCCACTCTCAGCCCCTCCACATGCCACCTGCACAGAGAGGGGCTGGAGGAATTCTGGGGATAAATCACTGAGGAGGAACGTGCCCATTAAGGGAGGACATGACAAAGCCCTGCACTGAGGCACCCCAGGGCTCTACATCTTGTTTTCATCTTGTGAAAGCAGAACATTTTTAGATTGTATTTCTACCAACGCTAGTGATGTTTAGATAAAAGGGTTTTTCAAGACTCTCTGGCTCATTTTCCTGTCTAATGCCAGCAGAGGAGTGCAGTTCCTCTGATCTGGGTGCTGGGTGTCCAGGGAGTCCAAGCAACTGCTGCTGCAGCTGCTCATCCTCCCTGCACTGGACATGTGCCATCAGCTGGTTCCCAAACAGTAACCAGGATTTTCCTCTTAGCAAATCCCAGCTAAAAATGTGGGAGACCTAATCTTGAGCCAGCAGGAGCTGTAGGGACAAGGCTACAAGGCAAAGGAACAGGCAGAGTAGCAGAGGCTGACAAACTATCCTTTAAGGCTCCTGCAACATAAATTCAAGATCAAATTTATCGTTTAACTCCAGCCAAAAAGGAAACTCCATCTTCTCTCCCTCTTCCTTCCCTACACTGCTGTCCTGGTGCTGGCATTGGTGCATTTACAGAGTGACCAGGGATGGGCAACTGTTAAAGGGCCCCAATGCTGGCAGTGCCTGAGCAAAGAGCTTCACCCCAAACTGATTTGCTCCTCTGAGGGTCCTCCTGGCTTTCAGCACAGGCCCCATAGAACTGTTCTGCCAGACAAAACACTTGTTAGAATTGTTAAAGCTGCTCTGCTGATAAAGATCTCACAGATCTCACCACTTCCTCCCCCAAAAGCTCTACCAAGCTTCAGCAGAAATAAGAGCACAGAGGCTGCTGTTTTGCTGCCAGCTGGCCCATCCCACACTGTAGGGCTGAGGAGGAGTTTGGGGGTGATCAGTCTATGACTCTGTGGGGCCTTTGCAGCCTGACACACCCAGATGCCACATGCAGGGACATGATCTGGCAGGTCTCTCTCTGCCCCACTTCTACACAAGATCACCAGCCTGTTCCTTCCATCCTGTGGGCAATAATTGGGTTTTCTGTGGGGATGACATCTCACTGCATTTCCCATGATCGAGGCCAAGGGGTCTTTTTCAGTCTGCAGGTTTGGGTACCTCTGGCTCTGAGTGTATCTTCTGCAGCCAGTCTGCAGCCAGGGCTCACAGCAGGAGTGCACTCAGTGACAAATGGGGACACTCACTAAAGGAAAGGGGCTGAAGTTTGCTCAGACTTTCTCAAGAACAAGCAGAATGGAGAAGTCTTTATCCATCAGATTATAACAGACTTAAAGCAATTCTCTTCTGGGACAAGAATACAGTGACCACCATCTGAGTAACTGATAGCCAAGAAACATAGTTATTACACTAATTAATTTATTAATAGCCAAGTACCAGTCATGAAAGAAAGGTACTTGCTTTTCTGAGACTTTTATCTGAATGATTTAAGGTTGCGTGACTAATTCGTGCTTTTGAGCAGACCAAGCTGTGCATTAATCTGAGTTTAGTTTTTCCAAAGGGCAGTTCAATTCCAGGTTTTCAGCACTAATAGACTTTTATGATTGCAGAAGTGAAGTTGAAAATAAACCAGAGACTGCAGAACGTTCTTTACCCTGGAAGTTTGGTGACTTGTGGAGGCCAAGCAGATTTATGTATTTCTCCTTGTGGAGGTCACATATTTTTAGCTCCCAGACAGTTTTGCGAGATGCAGAATCTGAATCACCAGGCTCTGAGACAAAAGTAACCAGAGACTTTTAAAAGTTGGTTCTGGTGCCTATGTCTCTTGCTCTGGATTGTTGTGGGGGTATTTTTGGTTTTGGGGTTTTTTTTTTCTGTTGTTGTAGTTTTTTGGGGGAGGTTTTGGGGTTGTTTGTTTGCTTGTTTTTGTGGGATTTTTTTTGTTTGTTTTTGGGTTTTTTTGTTGTTGTTGTTGTTTAGGTGGGCTTTTAAATTATTCTAAGAATAGAACATCACTGGATGCACAGGGATAGATAGATGGATGGCAGAGGCTCTTTAGGAGTGAAGGGTGGTGGCAGAAGGAAGGAAAGAAGGAAGGAAGTTCTGCCATGAAGGGGCACACCTGAAACCATGGTATGGGAGTTGAGAAACCCACTGAGGAACGTGTAAAAGACACCCAGCATGTCCTCAGGGCCAACAAGGGAACCTCAGTGCTAGAGAATATCAGTAGGGGAGGTTTGCATTGGAGAGGAGAGAGATGGAGCACTCTGAGGAGCAGCAGGCAAAGCTTTTGCTTTGAGTTTTCCTGCCAAGACTCCGAATGGTAATTCATGGGGATGATGTATGGAAGGCTGGTGGGCTTGTGCATGTGGTACATCTGTATATCACACACAATGGTGCTACAGGACACATCTCTAACTAGGAAGATGTGCTTGGTGAGTTGTAGTGGTATCTACACACATGTAGGGCAAAGCCAGGAATCTGAAGTTACATCCTGTGTATTGTCCACAGAGCACCTCACTGCAGTGCTGTTTGACACAAGTGACATCTGGATTGCTGTGTCACTTGAGGCCTCTAGTGTACCACTAAAGGCCTGAAAATACTGGTGATTAAGGCTGGAAACATTCTTCAAGTTGTCTGTGGCATCCACTTTTGCCCTTACGCAGTGCTCATTTAACCACAGGACAGGCTTCTCCCTCTCTCCACAGCCTGCCCAGGTAATGTGCACCCACACTCACATAAAGTCTGGGATTAAGATTGATTCAATTGAGCCTTTGGGCTGCTCTGATTTCCCCTGGGAACTGCAGAGGTCCCTTGCAAGTCCCAAGTAATGCTGTGAGCATCCATCCCACCCAGTGGGGACACCCAGCACAAGGATGCAGGATGCTCATCCCACATCCTGGCTGGCACAGAGGCTGCCCAGGCAAGGGGCACACAAGGCTGGATGATGCATCCTGAGCCCCCTGCCCCTTCCTGCCTCCTCTCACAGCACATGTGCACACAGCATCCTCTGCCATCCCAGAGCAGCTTTATTTCCTTTCACTGCTGTGACCCGAGGGAGATCAGCAGAGTGAAGGGAAAAATTAAGAAAAAACATCTCAGCTGTTCCCCTGCTGTGTGGGAGCACAGAAACAGCTGCAAGTGGCTGTAGCTCCTACCTTCTGGGAGATGACTCTCTGGGAAATGATGAACATTGCCCTGAACTTTAAAAGCTGTTCTGGGGCAGTGAGGGGAAGGACAGTGCTGAGAACTTCAAGATTTGCTTTTATACTCTGATTATCTCCAGTATTTCTCTAGCCAAGGCAGCACTAGCACAGCACCTGTGCTGTGTCTGTCACCCAGCCACACTGCCTTGAGATGGACACTTGTCTGGGGGTCAGGGGATCCTCTAAGACCCAACTCCTGGCAGTGGGGAAATGGCTACTTTCACATTCCTAACAAAACTCCACATTTTTTGAAAATGCTTCCTGCACAGTCACCTGGAATTCTCTGAAGCCTTCAAGTTCTCTGTCAAACTGAGATGTGAAAAGTTGCTCCCACCCTGTTTCCTCCTTTTTAACCTCAACATGAAGGGCTGGACAGAGAAGGGAAAATGCACGAGCAAAGATTTGTTTGTTCTTAAACAAATTCCAATTGAGAAACAAAGGAGAGGACTGCAGCTTTTCCACCTGTCCCTTCCCCTGCCCCACCAGCTCTGCTGGCAGGGACCCCTCTTACCCAAACCCCCAAGTTCTGCTAATGCAGTAAAGCCCCTTGTGCAGCTGGGGTGAAAGTGCTGCTGCCCATTATTGGTGGGTTGAGGTGGGGTTCCTTCTTGGAGACTCTGCTGTGCATCCCCAGTGCTTCCCACATCAGTCAGAGGAGCACTGTGGTGTGACACAGACCCTGTATCCCCCTTTTTGCCATTTTTCATGTTCCTCCACTGCTCTGATGCAGTTAATGTGCAGCTGATACTGGAACCCTGATCCCAGGGGCATCAGTGATGGCAAAGGGGCTCTCAGGGGAGGGAGAGGAATGAGAGGTGTAAGTGGGTCTGGGGCTGTCCCACTCCCAGGGAAAAGGGAGGCTCCATGAAGGTTCCTGCCTGTAGGTCTTTCCTGTGAGTCTGGAGAAGCACCTGTAGTATATGCTGGGATGTCAGCAGCCTGAGAGTAGGAAGGAATGGCCCTGCTGTGGGACATTTTCCATTCCTGGGTGTTTGGCAGCTGGCTTTAACCACAGAAACCAGCAGCTTCTGCTTTCTCAATTCTTATTGCAAAGCCCTTTGCAGCATTGCACAACTTGGCCTCACATTTCAGCCATCTGGCAATATTGCTGCATCAAGGACAAATATATAAATGAGGATTTGATGAGGATTTCCTTTCTTTTCCTCTTCCTCTTCCCCCTTTGCTTTCAACTTTGCTTTTTTGCTTTGGGCAAACTTGCTCACTTGTCTTTGCTCACTATGGGACATAATGGTATGGAATAATAGAATCATTAAGGTTGGAAAAGACCTTCAGGATCAAGTCCAACCTTTGATTCAGCACCACTGTGCCCACTAAACCATATCACAGAGTGCCACATCTACTCCTTTTCCAGTTCCACAGAACCAGCAGTACCTTCCCTTGGCACACAGCAAGAGTGAGGGGGTGAGGGAATATTTTTATTCAAGGAAATTATCTTCTAGACTGTGTTCCTTAAATATCCAGTCTCTCAGATATAGTCACACACTGGCAGGATCACCAGAAGTAGTGTGGGATGCAATGGAAGTCGAAGGCAACTCTTCCTAGAAACTAAATGTCTCAAGGACAAGACTTTAAGCAAATGTCAATGAAAGTAAAGAAATGAGTAAAGAAGCCTACATGACTACTTCTTTGAGAAAAAATTGTGCAAATCCTGCTATTGTCATAAACATGATCTACTTCTGTGTCCTCTACATAGAAAGGTACGTGGATGTCTGCTGAGGGCAGACAGGGAGACCTGGCTCATCCCTCTGCCTGTGTCCAGCTCCAGTCTTAAATTTCCACTTTCCACTAGCCAGAAACTCCTGTGCTGATATTTTGCTGTCAGTTTTTTGGATGGATCTCCTGTGTTCTGCCTCTGGCCTGCTCCTTTATGCAGAGAGCAGGTTCCTCAGTGGCAAATATCTGGCCATAGCTCATGGCCCTATTTTGCTTGAGCTGTTTGTCACCTGGAATACAGTGGGTTTACACCTCTTCTTTGCCACTGGATGGACTCATTGTCAATTTCTGTGAGCTCTGGGCTCCCTTCCAGATTTGGGGAAAATTCATGGTGGTGCTGTAAAAGTCATAGAAATGGAATATAAAGGGATTTTATTAGGCAATACTTCCTGTTGTAGCCTCCTGTCTCCTTATCTTTTTAAAGTAACGACAAGTAGTTTTAATATAATTCCTACTCTCCTTACAAATTAAGCCACTCTATCATTATTAAAAATGTGGCTGTTTCAAGTGATGGTCAGTCATTTCTGTTTTGGATGAGTGGGAATCAGCCTGGACTCAGGAGCTCCTGTGTGTCTCTTTGCAAGTGCAGAGCAAATATTGCAGAAAAGGCAGAAATCAGGATAGAAAAAACTGATGTAAATCAACAAGTTTAGCCAGGGAATGCACTGTTGTTGCAGCAGTAAGTTGGTTATAGATGAGCTGTAAATCACAGTCTGTTTCTGGTGGTTAAATCATTCCTGGGAAAATGAAAAGCAGCAAAATTTGATTTTCCTCCAAACTGGTCCAAAAGCAAAAGCCTTCAAAATTTCCTATAAACATACTCCTTTATGCAAGAATTCTATACAATATCATGTCCCCAGTAAGGTTTTGCAATTTTTTAAATCCTGCATTTATTACAGCACCAGGGATCATCTCTCCTCCCCTTCATTCAGTTTGTTTCCACAAACCCTTTCTCAATTTAGAGATACACAATAATTGCAGTCCCAGTCTAATCTCAGGGCCACCTTTGAGACCCAGAGGGTGGAATATCAGGACTGATTTTCTGTTTTTGACAAACAGGATGGAGACTGGAATATGATTCCAAGCAGAGACATTAGAGTTAAGTGTTTGAGAGGCCTTTTTTATCTTGAGGTGGAATTAAAATTTGTTGATGCATCCAGTGCCTTTTAATACAATCAAGAGGCTTAGAGAGGGACAAAGTGAGGCTTTTATTTCAACTGGAAAGTGGTTTCTGCCCAAAGAAATTGTGAGAAAACGTTTCTGTAAGAGGACAAAGAGGTTTTCCAGGCAGAAAGTACAAAAGCTGTTTACACGGGCTTCAGCATTTGATCACAAAGCCTAGGGCTGGGCTGGAGAGAGCTTGTGACAAAACATTCTTCCTTGAGGAAAACCAGCAAGAGGGAGTGAACTTCAAGAACAGATCAGGCAAGACCAGTTTGACTGGCTATAAACCCCTTCAAAATGCCACCCTTCTTTGTAAAAATGCCACCCCTTTTTGTGAAAAGTCATTCTACCATAAAGAGGACCCTTTCCAAAGCCACTTTGCAGTGCTGGCTTTGCCACTAACCTTGTAACAGACACAAAATAAATGAGGTGAGAAGTCAATCCTCTCAAAATAAAAATTAAAAAAAAAAACTTTCTCAAATGTAATTTTGAGAAATAGAATTTATTGCTATACACCTATTTGTATATCAAAAATAAAAAAAAAGAAAGAGAAAGCAAATGAGTCCAGGAAATTCCCCACTGATTTGCTATTGATTTTATGCAGAAAGAGCTCAGATCCTGCAGCAATAGGAAACATACAAGCCACCCATAACACATCTGGAAGCTGAAAACCCCAAACCAAGAAGAGTCTCTGGCTCCCACATGCTTTTGGGCTGTGTGACTTGCACTGTTTATGGAGAAATGTGCTTGCCTTAGACCCACACCTTAAATTAAAGACCAGGGGAATATTCTGCTCAAGGAGCTCTGACCTGGGTGAGGGATGGATGGCAGGGTGGCTCAGCAGCTGTTTTCTGACCTTGAGATGAGGCTGGTGCCTTTGCTGATGGAATAGGGTGAGACTTTATTTTTTAGTTGATGTCAAGTTTTATATGCTTAGAATTAAACATCTCTTGGGATCTCGCTAGAGCCAGTTGTAGCCCTGAGGAAGTGAAGTTCTGACATATGGGTTTATCAAGGTGAATCATGCAAACAGTGCCAGTCTTGGTGGATTAGAGACACTCCATTCTCCACCACTTAAAGATTACACCTGACACCCAGAATGGCTGATTCCGGTCCCTGGTTTGGCTTTTGTCACCTGTCCTGTGGTCCTTGTGGGCAATTCCAAGTTTGCATGAGTAATGCATAGACTATTCTAAATTACTGAGAGCTCAGACTGATGATGATCAAGCTATAAACATGGGATTCTAAGTGACCTTCACAGTGGCACCTTCCTGCCACCTCAAGGAAGGGGACACTGGAAGTCTGTGTCTATATCAGGTGTCAGGGCTTTGGTCAGAACAAGCCAGAAAGTCCTTTCTGCTCAGGAGCAGGAATTCTGATAGTTCTCAGATGAGGACATGGACACTTCGAGGGCAGCTATTAGTCTCCAGGCATTTGTGTGAAAGGGCAGTGAGGTTCTTTGCTGGGATTTAGGAGAGCCTGGGAGCGGAAGCTGGAAGTGTGGGTGTGTGTGATGTCCCCCATGGTTTGTCCAGGCTGAAGAAAACCATCTGGCAGATCAAGTACTCCCTGCTGGCCTGGTGGGCACTGAAAAGATACAGCAGACAGGACATATGTGAACACCCATCCTCCATCCTTCCTGTGCATCCTGTTATCAATGGCTTTTTCAGGATCCCACAGCTTTCTCCAAGCTTTACTTTTGTCCCTGGAGACTTGGTGGGTTTTGTTCTTTGTCAGGGACTGAAGAGACACAGTCTGTGTTAGAGAAGCACAAAGGCAGATTTTCTGCCAAGGAGAAAATGCTGTGGTTTGTCTATGAGCTACAGAGGCACATCAGAAACATGTAACAATCAAAGCTAAAAGTCCAAACAGAGCCATAGTCCTGCTATCATCTCTCTCCTTCCCCTGACAGGGACCTGGGAGATGAATTAGGAGGGTTCACTGATCCTTTGTTCAGGTTTCTTGGTTGGTCACTCATCTACCACTTACCACAGCCTTGGGTTCCTTTTCAACTTCTTACCCAAGCAGAGTTCTTCCAGCCTGTGTCTCTCTGTGGGCAGCTCGTGGGGGCAAAGGGCTCCCTGGTGCTCTCCCCTGGTGTCAGACCTCTGCCCAAATCTTCAGTGAGCTGTGGCTGTGCTGCAGGAGAGGGATGGAGGTGATGAGTGCCTGCTGGACAGATTCCCAAATAACTCTTATATGAGAAGGGTGCTGCAGAATTTAAACCAGTTGTGGTGGTGGGAAACCAGAGGTGACTTTACTAGAGGAGGTGGGGCACAACAGAAGAGGGGAGAGGTAAAGGGCCAAGACCTGAGGTGAGGGCTGTGCACCCCACTGCTAAAACCATGGCTGGGTCTCAGCCATATGACCATTTCTTTGCAGGCTGATACAGCTGCATGCTCTGCTGGGCCAAGGGGAAACAGAAAGACCAGCTTTAATTATTACAGCCCAAATTACATGATGGAATGAGCTGATCATGTAGCTCCTCTCTATGTCATAGTTGGCATGTGGTGCACATACATTCATATCCAAGGATTATAGCTCAGAAATGTAGCTATTATAAATCCTCTTATCTATTCCACGAGGCCCGTAAGAAAACCTTTTGTTTTTATCTTGGAAGTGCAGAAATATGTATGAAATGTCACTGGCCCTGCACACACAGAAATATGGCTCTTGCCATATCACTATGCTTTCACTCAAGACATTATTTCATGCCCCTGGTATGTCATTAACCACCCCTTCCTTATCAGCCCACTCCTGACTGGGAGGAGAACTCCTGTACTGCTTGTCCTCTTGTTTTCTGATCCTTTTGGGTTGGGCATACAATCCCAGGTTTGGGTTGAGTGTGTGACCCTCCCTGCAAGGAGAGACACAAGGTTTAGTGCTTTCAACCTCCAGAGTGATTGATACACTGGAAAAGTTTACCTGGGTCCAAGCCAAGCTAAACCTGTGCCTGGTGGAGAGGTGACCACTGTCCTTCCTCTCAGAAGGGTCCTTGAGAGATGGCAGGGAGAAGACATTCACAGCACTTATAGGCAGGGAGTCTGTTACTACTCCATGTGGCTTCTCTCTGCCTGAGGTGGCTGCTTTTCTGGTAGATACAGAAATTAATTTATTCTTAAAAATAAAAAGCAGAAAAGTGACAACCTCCCCTTGGATCCACCCAGCAGCTCCTGACTAAGGAATCCTACATTGCCCCATCAAACCTGGCCTTGAACACTTCCAGGGATGGGATAGCCACAGCTTCTCTGGCCATCCCATTCCAGAGGCTCACCACTGTCAAGATACTTAAGTTTGATTAAACTTTTCCAGGAGAAAATGGTGGCCCCATGTAGTAGGGAGTTATATTTGTTTGGAAGCTTTGATGCTACGTCCTGCAACTACAATAAATGCCTCTCTCCCAAAAATTTTGGTCTGCTGTAGTAAAGACTCATGAGACTTATCTCAAGTCTCTACTGCATCGTGATCTGTGCCTTCCAGGATATTTGGCTTCTGTGTCCCCAAAATCTGCCTAAAATGTCCACTTCCTGAAAAAAAGGAGATGGTTTCAGAGACAGAGCATCGCTTGTAAAATGAGAACAGAGCACTTATAACATACCCACTCATCCATAAGCTCAAACCCAAATTAAACACCTGTGAGGCACCTTGGCAACATTTTGATTCACTGCCTTCAATGTCTGATGAATACTGTTGTTTTTAATTTTTCACCAAACGTGAAGAATTTCCCTATTTAGAATTTTCTATCCAGAATTTTCCCATGGGGAAGGTTCAGTTTGCAGCAAGTTTATGGTGCTGCCGTCAGGGTGGTGAGGCAGCCTTCACAGAGCTGAATGATGAGAGGGAGTGAAATGGTGCAGGGCATACAAAACCTCTGCCTGCAGATGGTGTGGCTCCCTCTTGGCATATACCTTTGTGCTGGACACCATCAGCTTTAATCTCCTATAGGGACTTTCACTGTGGCCAAGGAATGTTGCAGCAGGTGGAACCTGGTATGCTCCAGAGCAGACAGAACAGTGGAGAGCCAGGGAGATGGTTGGAAATGGATGGGAGATGGATGGATGGAGGGAAAGCAGAAGCTGGTGGAGTCTTCACCCAGCATGTCCCAGTGGCATTGCCTGCTCTTCCTCTCTGTCATTGTTGTTGCCATCTCCTCCCCTCCATCCCCACAACTCCTGCTTTGCTTTTCTCCCCTCTCTGTTCCGCCTCATTAAACTGATTTTCTTAAATCAACACAGAACTTAATTCTCATTCATGGCCTTCTTTCCCCACCACAACATTTTAAGCAAGCTTCCAAGTGGAAGAGAACATTTGCTCCTTGCCCCCCACATGGCTGCTTTGTGCAGTTTCTGTCAAAACAGAGCTGAACAGCAGCAAACTCTCCACTGACCCGTCACTCGAGAGGCTGTTGTTGTCAGCAGGTTCTCCATAACCACCTCATCCATCCTCCCACTCCACGTGGTGCCTTGGGTGTGTGACAGATTTGCAATCCACACTGCATTTTTAATAAGCCTGTCCTCCCTCTTTGGACGTCAAAGGCACCGTTCTGAAAGTCAATCTCAGCCTCTGACCTCTCTGAGCTTCCCTCTTATATTTAATCTGGAAATACTACTCTGACAGACGAATATGATCTGCCTGCTTTATGCTCCAGCAGCACTCCTGGCCTTGCCAGCAGCTCTGTGGCATTTTGCCACTGCCAGCACAGAGCCCTCCAGGCTGCCTCACTCACACTCGTGTCCATGTCCCCAGGTGCCACAACAACACATGGATTAAATACCTCCAAGACTCAGCCACTTCCCTGGACAGTCTGTTACACTGCTTGACAAACTTCATGGTAAAAAAAATTGTTCCTAATATCCAACATAAACCTCCCCTGGTGCATCTTGAGGCCATTTCCTCTTCTCATATCACTTGTTAGTTGGGAGAAGAGACCAACCCCCACCTGCTACAGCCTCCTGTCAGGGAGGTGTAGAGAGCACGGTGCTCCCTCCTCAGCCTCCTTTTCTCCACGTTAAACATCCCCAGTTCCCTCAGATGCTCTTCATCAGATTTGTGCTCCATACCCTTCCCAGCTCCATTGCCTTTTTCTGGAGTTGTTCCAGTCCTTCAATGTTTTTCTTGTCATGAGGGGCTCAAAACTCAGGATTTGAGGTGAGGCCTCACCTGTGCTGAATACAGGGGGACAATCCTTGCCCTGGTTCTGCTGGACACAAATTGCTGGTACAGTCCATGGCAGGGCTCATCTGATCTAGCTCAAATTTGACTGTGAACAGATTTTTCCTCTGAATGCTAAAAACGTTCACTTATCAATGGGTAAAATCACACAAAAATAATAGTTCAGCCTCTTGCTTCATTCTGTATTTGGCATGAATGGATTTTTTCAAAGGAATGGAGTATTTGAATAAGGAAAAGTAGAATAATTCTAGTGAAACTTTCTCTTTTGAAAGTGAGAGATAAGCTTAATGACTTCAGTGGGAGCATAAGACAGACAACACTGGGTTCAAGTGTCAAGATTAAATCTTAGATTTAGAGGTGGCTCCAGCCAGCTTTTTCAGTGTAGTTCTGTATGTTCTAAAATGCTGTGTGGTTCTCTGAGGCTTTACATGATTTCTGAGCTTCATCTCCTCCATATATAGTGCTGGCATTATGTGGAGGTGATGCCTGACTCAGGGCTGTTGGGAGCCTTGCTGTCATTCTAGGCATGAGTTACAACACCGTTTGATGAAAGATGTTTTTGATGTAAATCATGTTTCTGTCTGGTATTAGTGCTATTCATAATTTTTGTCTTGTTTTGACGAATAGTTTAATGCTTTGCATTTTCCCTCTTTTTCTTTTTTTTTTTTTTTTTTTTCTGCTTTCTATTGGGAAATGCAACATAAAAGGAAGAAGATGAAGAAGAAGAAGAGCCACCACAGAAGCAGCTGGATTTGCCAGTCTTGGAGCATGAGCCCTTGTCAGGTATGAGTGATGTTCAGAGCTTGCATCCATTCTGTGGACCAAATTGAAACCAGTCTTTTCTAGATGGGCCTGAGCTGGGATGATAATGTGCTGACATTCAGATCATGGCAAATGAAAGGAGAGGTATCTGTGAGATAACAGGCCTGGAAGTTGTTGCATGTCTATTACAGCTTGTCTCTTGTCTTGGGATTTGTTTCAATTTGTGAACACGGTGCTTCTCTGGTCAGGCATTTGCAGCTAATGCAATTGAAATTGGCTTTCACCTCCTCCCTTGCAAAAGACAGTGACTGTGGATACAGGCAGTATTTGATCTCTCCCTCAGTCTGTACACTGCAGAGAGAGGTTCTAACAGCATGAATAAAGAGGAATTTGTCCATGTCTTCCTGTAAAGAACTTCATTCCCTTTTTGCTTAACAAGAAACAATGGGCCATGAAACCTCCCTGTAAAGTTTTGGCTATGAATCACAGCCAGGCTAAAGGTTTTTAACTCCAGTTTGGTAGATCTTGCTGTTAAAATCACTGGCAATTCCCAAAACATCTGTTAAAAAGATATCCAGCAGAGTATTTTTTTTTTTTTTTTTTTTTTTTTTGCCAGTCTGAGCCTCTTTTGGTGGGAAATTTCTTTTCCTACTTTTACCTGCCCAGATTTATTTTGGGAGCATTGTGCACCTCCTGCTTCCAGAGATGTGTTGGGGGAAGTGGACAACAGGTATTTCTTACAAAGAGAAGCCATCATCATAAGAGAACATCCATCATCAGTGTTACTGTCTCTTCTCAGGCCCAGCTGCTGGATCTGCTTTGTAGATTCAAAACCTGGAGGGATTTTATCTTTCTCTTGTGGATTTCTAGACAAGGGAAAACAAAGGAGAGGACAGCACAGCTTTCAGCTGTGTAGGGTTTCCCCCTACCTTTCCATCCCTGCCTGGTTTGCTGCATGTAGAGCAATAAAATAAAAACAAACCTTCTGAGCAAATCTGTGGTTATAGATAGAAGGGAGGGGCTGTGTTTAATATGGGCCCACCCAGCCACCAAGTGAGACATCAGAGGTGGAAAAGGACCCCAGAAAGAGTTGCCTGGTCATCTATTTATGGTGTCTGAAATTCTCTGGGTGAGTGAATTAATTGCTTGGTAATGTCCAGTGCTGGGACATATTTGTGCTGTAGCCTGGTCTCTCTGTTTATTTATGATAATACAAGCCCTGGTGCAAATGGTTGTCATCAGCTGCAGATGCTGAGATTTAGGATGCTGAGACTGGAGAGGGGAAAACACAGCAACAACTGAGCAGCTGCTGGTTGGGGCAGTGCATCAGGACAAACCTGCTGAGGGATGGAATGGCATTGGAGCTGATAGAGATGTGGAATAAATGTAGCGGGGGGGAAATGCCCTAAGCCCAAGCTGTGCCATCTTCCCCACTCATGTCAGCTCTGACCCAGCCTGGCATGGACACACAGGGCTCATGTGCAGCTTCTGTGCCACGTCCTGATGGCAGCACTGCAAGGATGCAGCAGTCAAATGAAACATTTGTACCAATGTAGCTTTTACCCTCCATCAGTTCCAATCAGTCACAAGGTTGCTTTTATTTTTTGTGGCAGACAAATGAAAGGGAACCGCCTGGCCCTGGCATTTACAATCCAACAGGCAAATTAGTGAGCAGAGATGCTCTGAGAAGCACAAAGCTCTGGGACTGGTGTTTCAAGAGTCAAGTAGAGATCAATATTGAGTCCTCTGAACCACGATTTATCTAAACTCCACCAAAGAGAGAACATGAGCAAGGCTTATGTAATTTTCCAAGCAAAAGAATAACAAATATTTTCCGTGTAAAGTCTGAGAAGCTCAGACATAATTTTGTTATTGTTTTTTAACATTGCTCACAGGAATGTGTCTTTTTCAAAAATAAAACCCCACATATTTTCCTGACCTAAAACTAGAATGGTGCCAACAGAAAGGCAAGTTTGTGAAGAAAATACTCTTTTAATAAAAGCAAAAAACAAAGATTGTTTTTAATAAATCATAAAATAATAGAATAAACTGAGAGAATGGTTTGGATTGGAAGGGACCTTAAAGACTATCTAGCTCAACTCTCCTGCCATGGACAGGGACACCTCTCACCTAGATCAGGCTGCTTAAAGTCCCACCCAGCCTGGCCCTGAATACTTCCAAAGATGAATATCTGAACAAAACTCAGTTCAGGGCAAGATGCCAAGAGGAACTGGGAGGAGAGACAAAAGCTCTGGGAATCACTGCTATGTCCAACTGCTGTCCGCATCTGTCTGCAGATAACCCTGCAGCACAGAACAGCCTCTCCCAATCCAGGCTGGCCATGGAGACTGGCAGGAGCTGTGTTGGGTGACAGTGAAGCTGCTTTGCACAGTGAGGCTGAGGGACTTTTCCCCTCAGCCCCTCCTTAGTCCTCCCTCCAGGTAGGCACTAGATCAGTATCTTCCTCTTCTGTGACTGCAAAAAGAGGTTAACTCTGACCACAGGCAGCACCCATGTGTTGCTGAGGATCTTCCTGGTGAGCCTGTAGGTTCCAACAAGCTGCAAAGAGTGGAAGAAGTAGCAGCACCCCTGGTAGGGCCAGGAGGAAGTGGTGAGGGTGTTTGGTTGCCTGGGGGGTGAAAGAGTAGAGGAAGCTCTGCTACAAATTCCTCATCTTAGCACCTGCTAACCTTGCTGCAGGAAGCCAGCTCCACCTTCAGTCTCTGGGCTAGAGCAGGATGTCACACTGCTCCTCCTCATGCTCTTTGGTGACAGGTCCCTCCAAAGCTCTGGGCCACTACCTAAACATCTGCAGCACCAGGATCCCTGCTAAGGGCTTTAGTGTGAGCCCTGTACCATGCAAGGAGCAAGTTTTGTCAGCCTTCTCACCACTGGTTTGCAACTCCAACCTCTCCAGCCCCATCATCCATCACCTCTCCCTGCACAGACACCACAAGCAGTGCTGGCAGAGGCTGTGAATTCCACAGGGACACAGCATCCAGGGAAAGGTCAGCTCCACAGAGCAGCCAAAAACCACCCAGCCCTCCTCCACAAACCTTGAAAGCAAAGCCAAAGTAGGAAACCAAGGGGAATGAAGGAAAAACAACATTCTGGCTCCTTGCTAAAGAAAACCCTCAGGGTGGCTCCTCTTTTCTTGCTGCTGTGGTGTGGTTACAGCTGCACCACAAGCCAACTGGCCACGATCCAAGCAAAGCTGAAAGCACATTTCTGAGCAGGAATCAGGGGCTTTGCAGGTAACTGGCAATGGATGGATGTAGCTGCAGTAATTTAATATATTAAGGACTCTGACTGGATGCGCTGCTCATCTGCTTCTGCATCAGGGAAGATGATTAAATCTTCTAGTGATAAAGAATATGGAAATGCCAGCTCTGGATGGTGAGCTGCCCAGTGAGACAAGGGTGTGTGTTTATTCCTGCAGCCTTTCAGGTCAGCCTGTGCTGTTGGTGACACTAAAACAAACATCTGCACTGTTGCAAAATGACTTTTCTTTGAGATGCCTTTCTTAATCTAGGGTAGACTTCCTTCAATTCTGGCAGGATCAAGCCACAGGTATTTTTAACCAGCGCTGAAGCAACTGCAATTTTTGTTCAGCTGCAAAACAAGTGTTTTCCGGGTTCAGCAGGTCTCTGCTCTGCTCAGGGCTCTCTGCTGCTCACAGGGCTGCTCACAGTAACCCACAACTTCCTTCTACAGCTACCACAGAATGAAATATGTTGTGACCTGAAACTTCTTCCTTTTCTAAGATAGCAGCTACCATGATAAAAGCCTCAACTGCCCAAGGTGTTTTATCCTTGGCAAAAAAAGTTGCTTGAGCAAAACTGAAGCTGCAGGTTAAAAAATGGCAAATGAAGCAGGTCCTAAGAAAGTAACTTGCTGAAGGAACCCACTGGTGCAAAGTGGAGTTCAGCCTCTGATTTGGGTCTTGCAAACCAGCAAATACCTCATGATCCACATTGCAGTTTTCTTTGTATGAGTGACTGGTGGTCAAGAGTGTGAGTCTGTGGGTAGAAAAATCTGGATTCTGTTTCCATCCCTGTTACACAGCTCCTATTTTAGGGTCCATGTGTGTTCCCCTCTGCAATGCCATGTATAAACAGGAAGCTGAAAATCCCAGACAGTGCTGGAAATGAAAGAGAAGGAAGGGCCCAAGGCAGGTGGGTGTTTTATTACATGGAGCTCCCTTAACATGGTGTACCTTCCATTGACAGAAATTCTTTTCTTGCTCAAAACATCAGCAGCATCACAGATGCTCTTCCAAATTACAGTCTCTTTGTTTACACTGAGACAAAAATAAGGACTTCAAAAAAATCCCTTCCTGCAGCCCAGGATGCAAATATACAGCACACACCTTGAATATAATTTAAAATAACAACCCATGGCACATGTGACTTGAACCAAAATACAAACATCATGTAACACGTCAGGGACCAGAGAGCAGATCCTTTCATGTTTGGTGAACTAGCCCTGACCTGTTTTTCCTTTGTCACAGCCCATCTGAAGGGGGGCAGAGAGAGGGAGCGTTCCTTGGCAGCTCCTGCAGATGTCAAGGAGCTGGGGGTGTCCCTCTGCAGGGTCCCTTCCCTGACATGGGGAAGGTGCAAGGCCTGAAGCACCAGCCAGCTCAGGAACAAACTGCTTTGGGGATGGCTCTCCAAAAAGCAGATGGTTTGCAGTTTCCCTTTTGGTGTGGTTGATAGGTAAGCACATGTTGGGAGATTTATCTGTGTTTCTTGAAATGGAGTTGGGAATCTGGTGGGATTTCTGGTATTTCCTACTTTCAATCAGACTAAATATACTTAAAGGATGACCTTTATCTTGATATCTTTAACCCCTACCTCTTCTAATCCTGATGTGAAAAACAAAGCAAAGAGATTCCTGGAAATGTGAGGTTGAAGAAAAAAAAAGGTGCTGGTCCTCCTCTTTTTCCATCTCTGGAAAGGGAACATGGTCATTAAGGGATTTGGCAGTTCAGTCTGGTTATTATTTTATTCCATATAAATCCAGAGTTCTTTCATTGTGCTCAGTGAAACTTTCCTCACCTTCTGCATTTTTTTAATAGAAAATGTAAATCACTTCTATTTAAACTACTTTTGGACCACCATAGATCCCTAGCCATTAAAAACTTCTTACTGGAGGAATTAATGCTCTCAGTTAAAATATCAGTATCCTTGAAACAGAGTCAGCAAAACTTCTGACCAATTAAAGCTTTTGCTTGTAATCATAAAAGTTATTTCCCAAAGCAAATTCCAGGAGAACAATCTGTCGTCAGCACTGCTTTTAGGGAGCACTGAACCTCTGGCAGACCTGCTAGATAGAAATCCTCTTCTGGAAGCTTCTGCAAGGAGTTTTCCTCCAGCCTTTTGTATTCCAGAGATTCTTTCCCTCCAGAATTAGGTTTTCTTCTGTGCTCAGTGAAAGATCAGCCACTTTGGCACAACAGATTTGATCCAGGTTTTTATTTCTCACTTGGGATTCTCCAGCAGCTCCAAACTAAAGTTCTTAGAAAAAGACTTTAGAAAAGAAAAAAAAAATAGTAAGTTTTTATATTAAAAATATTGCATGCCATGCCATATTTCAGGAAAGTCTGTGTGCAAGGATCCAGATGAGCTGTCCCTCTCCACATCTACTTGTGTAAGGAGGGGCATTCCCTCCCCTGTCCTCCTGGAGAGTAAGACTGGGAATATTCTTTATGTGTCCTGAAAGGCCTCAACCAGACAGGCCTTTCAGTGAAGAAATTGTTCCTAATATCCAACCTAATTTCTTCTTCTTATATTCTCCTTTCTTTTAACTCAAGACAATGGAGCACTAGGTACGGAGGAGGTAAATGAAGGCTCACATAATGTTCAAATTTTTAAAATCCTTCAGTCTTGAGACTCTTTTTATGAGAGAGTTTGGGAGATACAGAACTTGTATGGGGCTAGTTAGGGCAGGAGAGATATAAAAATTAAATTTTAAGCACCAAATTTAAGGGTGTTTATTATCACTTCTAGAAGGGAAATATAATCTTCACAGCTGAAGGGATATGCTTATCTGCTCTTGAAGTCACTGGTTTCAGGCTTCTTCGGAGGTTAGATACTCATCTAGCTGGACTTCAGGTCAGACCCAGTGTAGTGATCCTCATGTTGTTCCTATCCATGTGCATGTCACACTCCCTGCAGCTAAACTCTTCCTGATGAGTCAGTTTTGTATCTAGGTTGGATCTGTCCCTAATTCTCTCCTCTTAAAATCCCAACCAGCCTCTCAAACTGAGGGCATAAGAAGCGGAAAACACCTCAGGGTGCTGTTGGAAAGCAAATTTCAATAACAAGGAGCTGCTTGCACACAGTTCAAGGACTTGGCAGCTCCTCTTACCCAAGGCAGTAGAAAAAAGCCACCATTATCTTCCAATCTTTGAGTGTTGCTCTGCACATTTAGTGGCACTGTGTTTACTAGTCAGTGCTGGTTTTATTTGTGAAAGGGGAGCTGCAAACAAAGGTCCAGCTCTTGTCTCCAGGAGTGGGGGAGGCTGGATTTCCTGTGGGGAGGAAGCTGGGCAGGTGGTGAAAACTTTGTGGAAATGTTTGTTTTGCCAGCTGTGGTGTGGTGGGATACATCCCAAGCACCCCACACCTATGGCTCCTGCTGCTTGTCGTGCAGCAAAAATAAAACCTCAAATCTCTCGGGGTTTGTTCAGACTGGAAATTGCATCCTTCGAGCCAAAAAGATCAGCAGAGTATTTCCTGCCTTCAGCCTGCAGAGAGTGGGATGTCAGTGAGCAGCAGCACATCTCCAAGGGCCAAGAGGAGAGAGGGAAAGCCACTGAGGAGTTACACAAAGCCAAGTATTGCTGGAAACTACAAAGAGCTGGGGACTGTGTAATATCTGTGATGAAAGGGCTGACTAGAGCAGAGAGAGATTAATTTCTATTCTTTCTGCTACAGACAGTACAAAAGCACCCACACTCCTCAGCACCAAGCCAAGCCCTGAGCATAAGACCAGTTAGTTACCCAAGAAGGAATGAAAGCTCCTGGGGTCAGAGCAGGCAGGAGACCACCAAGCAGGGCTGCTGCTCACAGCACAGGTTGAACAGCACTGCAAAAAATTCACATTCCCCCCTTCCTGGACCTCTTGTCCTATTTCAGTGTGGATAGAGAGTGGGAGGGTACAGGATTGGTGCCAAGAGGTACCTGAAGATCCTCCAACAGCAGTGAGGGAGGAGTAAATAAAGAAGCAGATGAATTTAGGGGCTTGGTTTTCCAGCTCATGCAATGAAATACTGTGGTTTTTCTCAAAGGGCTCTCCTTCCCAATGGCTGGAACTGCATGAAGCATCCCAGTCCCAGGCCATGCCTGGAGCAGGGTAAATGATGTGCTCTGTAAAATATGATCAGGTTTCTGTATCAGATTGGCTAAATATGCTTCTGAGGCAGCAGGGTCTTCTCCATGCCAGACTTTGCTGATGTGTTTAAAATAGCTCCTACGCTTCAGCAAATGCAGATTCCTGCTCTCTCTGAGGCCCCTCAGATCCGTCTGCTCAGGCTGGCAGAGCCCAACTGCAAGAAGCAACAAGCTGCAGGACCATCTGGCTTCAAAACACCAGTGCCAGGCAAAGCACAGCCCAATGCAAAGGAGCAAGAGCAGGGGCCATCCACCCAGGGTGGTCTGTGCCCACCACGTCCAACAGGGCCACACAGTGTCACCAAGGCACGCCTCCACCTGCTTCCTATGGGAAAAACAATCTCTGTGCCATGAGCCTGAGGGACAAGTCACCTCCCCTGTGCAACCCCTCAATACTCAGCACTGGTGCAGGGGTAGGTTTGGGCCCCATTGACTGGAGGGAATATCAAGAGGAATGAAATAGGACATTTTTGTTTTCAGCATGAGAAGTACTTGCTGTGGCATGTCAGATAGATCAGGACTCTGATTTCTACAGGAGCACTCCTATACTGGTTACAAGGTGAACATCCCAGGTTCAGTCATTCATTCATTCATTCATTCAGGACTGGAAGAGAAGAACCATGGATGTGAGTATGGTCCAAGGATTAGAAGAACATCTAGGGGACCTGAGTTCAGGTTTTGTTCTGCCACAGTCCCTCTGTATGAAGCAAGAGAAATTACCATCCCTGGAATGATTTAAAAGACATTTGGATGTGGCACCTGGGGACATGGTTTAGTGGTGGACTTGACAGCACTGGCTTAATGGTTGGAGCTGATCATCTTAAGGGTTTTTTCCAACCTAAAGAACTCCATGATTCTATGATCATTGCCCAATTTGTGTCTCACTGACCCAGTGTTAATAGAAAGCAATGCCATTTTCCATGCTGACAGTGATCTGGAGGAGGAAAGACATGCAAGACTGCGAAGGGCTGAGCTGTTGCAGAAGAGCACAGGGAACAGCCAGTGCAAAGAAGCTGAGGGTGTACAATACGTCCGGCCCCGTGGTAATTTATTCCGTGCTTTCTTACATTTCCACTTGGCTTCCTCTCCTGCTCCAAGCCAGCTGCCCACCCTCTCACTGAATATCTGATTTCCCAGCTGGTAACCCTCACCCTGTCCACATCCCTGCTGAATGTGGTCTAGACAGTCTAATTGTATATAATCCTAGAGCTCTACCAACACCCCACACTAAACCCTGCAGTTCTGTGCACACAGGGGACTCATTTGCACACGTATCTGCTGAACAGCCAGAGCAGTCTCATTAAGGAGAACGTTGGGGATTAAAAGGTGAGGTTGAGGTGAAGACAAAGGCACATCCTTCCCAGTATGGGAGACACAACACTGCCTCTGACTGATTTTTGCTTATGATGCAGCAAATGTTGAAGGGAGTCACGATGTCACCTCAGAGCACCTCGTGTTGCTCCTGCTCTGCTATTGCTCCTTGCATCTCTCACTCTCCTCCTGCCACAGCCTCCCCTGTGACCCAGCCATGGGTACCTGTGCACATCTGAGAGGGGCACAACCCTCTGCACCCTCTGCCTGCCTCACAGGGGAATCCATCGTGTTCTTCATGGGTACAAGTCAGTGCTGCCTTGTGGTTTCTGCTGCAGAACCTAGGAATCTCTTAAAAATCTCTTTTCCTTTTTGTCTCCCTTCTCTTATTAATGAGGGAGTCAGGCTCAGAAGGGACCCCCATAAGTGATGCTGGGAGACTCAAGCTGAAGAGCTGATCTCTGAAATGACACTCTGGCCTCTGCTGAACAAAATAAGATGCTGTGGGAGGTTCTGGGAAAGACAGTGAAGACCTGGCTGGCGTTTTTGCTTAACACAGGCTATTCTCTATCAGTCTCAAGAGCTTGTCAGTGTGCAAGCTTCAAGTTTTGGAAAGTGTGAAAATGAGATGGATGAAATCAAGAAGGGAACTTATCTGGCTTTGCAGCAGAGACAGGGGCCAGATGCCGAGAGGTTACTGGGAAAAGAGATGACAAGTTTTTTTAATGACAAGTGTTTATCTTCAATTGCTCACAAACACTCTTTGTCAGGAGAGGATGGGTGGGGAAGAACAACATCTTCTATGCTTTCAAGCCTTAGAAATAGAGACACATTCTTGCTATGGCAAACACCCTTGCAAGTTCCAATAGACACATGCCCCAAGGAAGCACTGGAGCAAGTGGGAGAGTTCTCTGGCAGATCATGTTGAGGTGTCACACAGCTGCCACTATCCTGAAGCATGTAAAGGCTAAAGGGGAGTCAGGGGAGTCAGGGGGAAAGGGCAGAGAGGGAACAACCTTGCCTTGGGACTGGGATCTTTGGGGGGCGACAGGGAAGGTGTTGGAGTCAGGTGATGGATTTTAGGGACCTGTTCACAGCAAGAAAGACTCAAACATGGCTCCTCTTACACAGAGGACATCCTGAACGAGATTTATGAAGCAGGGAGAAGTGGGCAGTAAGGGGACTCTTGGTAGAACTGATCTGCAGGTCAGTGTGACAGGACAGCCAGGGCACATCCATGAAGAAACCAGCTCCTCACAAGGACATGCACAGCAATCAAAATACTGCTGGTGAGGCCAGGTTTCATTGTTTTTCCCTCCCTTCACTGACTTCTTTTTTGCCCTTTCCTTTTTTCTTTACTCTACCCAAAGTAAACACTCTCTGCTCAGGCTGCTGCCCTGACACAGCAAGTCAGGCTGGGTTTAACAGCAATCCATGTTTTCAAAGCTCCACCAGATGAAGTGTGAAGGACTTCCAGCCCTGCTCACAGCCTGACTCCCAGAGGGGTCAGTGGCTGGTGCACAGAGAAATGTGTTTCCTGCCCTGCAGCAGCAAACGAGAGGTGGATGGAGGAAACAGATGTGGAAAATACAGGCCCCCCTCCTGCAGCCTGTCTCTCAGAAGCTGCAAAAAGCAGATTTGGGCTCTTTTTCAGTGTGGTGGTAACGACTGCTCAGTTTTGCTAATGGAAAAGGGCTGCTGATTCTGGCAGTGGGGTTATCATGTTGCCATGCAAGCACACAAGGCAGGAAGAAAATAGATTTTGTTTTTGCCTCTTGCTGTTTTTCTTACCATTAGTCAGGTAAGAAAAAAAAAAAAAACTTCACAGGGCACCAATAACAAGTCTTCTCTTGAACCACTGACTGCAGTGGGTGTGATGACTCTGGTCATCTCCCAACTCCTTGCAATGACAGCTGGAAGGCTACATATCAGGTACAGCCATCCCAAGTGAGCAGAGCTATTTTATCTCCAGGTAAATATCTCCTGTCTCCAGAGGTGAGTGTTCCTTAGAGTTTGCATTGTCAACAGCTCAGCTCTCTGCTTAGAGAATAAATACATCACCCTCAGATGCAGCAACTGCCAAAAGCCTGGGAGCATAAACCCTGAAACACTCATTGGGTTTCCTCTGAAAAGAGAATTTGACAGGACTAAACTTACTTGCATGGAAAATTCCCTAAAGATGGGGACTGGAATCTGCTCTGAGCAGAGGCTTGCTGATGCCCATTAAATATTATCTTGTACATTATAACTGATGCACATGCAAATTCTCTCATTCTAATTGGAATATCTAGCTGAGAAAAGCCATTATGGAAATTCCTGCAATTATTAGCTATACACTTTATTTAGTCTTGGATTGCTTTGAATCAGGAAGAGAAACCTGATAAGGATTTGGAAGAGGGTTTAAATACATCAAAATATTCCATCGAGAAAAAATCCATGAGGGATATGGTGAGTGTCTCGGTTAAACAGATATACATGGTCCTAAAATACCCACACAGCTTTCACTTTTGGTGAATTTCCCAAAGAAATCCCTTTTAGTTGATGCCATCTCCCCCAAACACCTGGGAACCCAGAAGGCTCCCAGTGCATCCGTGGTGCCTCCACCTTCCTCTTTTCTTTGGAAGAGAATGGACATGGTCATGGACAAGAGAAGTTTTACAAGCCAAACACAGAGCCAACAGAGCTGGGACCGCTGCCTGGGACTCAGCCATCAATCAAATAAATAATCACTAAATGAAGAAAGCACTGCTGTTGCTGTCAAAACCAGAGGAATTTTTATCTTCAGTTTCACAGGAAACTGGATGGGCCCCTTAATCTTCCTTACTTAGGGAGAGGCAGGAGTGGGAAAATACAACTTTTGCTTAGGAAGAAAAAAATTATGCAGATAATGTGTAGTGTTTTTGTCAGGCTTTTAATTGCTGTTGCCAAGGAAATGTATACACTTGGGTCAGGGATAGTGTAATGACAAAATGCAAACAGCTTGATTCATGTTTGTAGAGAGACAGAGCCAAATTCATCCCTGGTGCAATTGGGCCGAAATGCAGAGATGAATTTGGCTTGTTATCTAGCTAGCAGTTCTGTGTTAACATGTTCTCCCAAGCTATTTTACAAACAACACCTAATTTATTAAAAGGGAAAGTTTAGGAAATGTTTTTTTTATGATTTACTGCTACTTGCCTGCCAGTTGTTCGAACAAGACTCCACCAGTCTGTTCCTCTTTGCATTTTTATTTGCTGAAAGAAATGCTCTGGGTTTGGGATTTCAAATCTGCCTCAGCAAGCTTTTAAATCAACAGCAGTGATTCCCTTCACCCTTGATTATCACTTATTCCTATGTCTTTTTTTACAAGGCAACATTTCTAAAATAATCAGCAATTATTAAATTCCCATTTGCAATATCACCCTGACTGCACAATACTTTTACTACCAATCTGCTGCATAAATTATTGCCACAGATCACAGTTACAATTTTAAAGCAAGGGTAATTAAAATACTTATAAAGGTCTCCTGTTCTTTAAGTGTTTCCTCAGTCCCATCTCACTCATATCCTCATCCTGCATAATGAAGATCAATGGGAGCTTTGCCACAGTGTGGGATCATGTACATCAATCCGAGCTGTGATCATGGAATAAGCTCCAGATCTGGGTCTGCAAAGGACCCACTTTGGCTTCAGCAGAGTCCTGAGCACAACTCAGTCCTTGTTTGTGATTTCAGTGCCCCAGTGATGCACCCCTGCTGGGTGTCAGCAGTCAAGGCCTCTTCCTGTGTTACAGAAAGGGGGAAAATGGCAGCACCTTGATGCAAAGACAAGGAGTTTGGGGCTGCTCTCAGGGCAGGTCCATGCCCAGCTAGGTTCAAGAGCTCAGATCTCTGTGTACCTCCCTGGGTATACATGCAGCTCTTCCTCCTCTAGCAGAATCTGCAATAGATTTTTCCAGCAAAGCAAAGGTGACATTGATTCCTCCTGATTTTCCAGACAAATCAGAGAGAAAAGATGGGCTTCTCCAAAACCAAAATGTGTTTTCAGAGGAGATACGTTCTCCAAGAGACTTCTGATGTAAATCTCACAAAGAAAATGTTCCAAAGTTTGCAATCCAAAACTGAAAATTTTATGATTCTAATCCAACATTTTTTTGATTTTGGCCATTTACAAAAAGCCCCAAAAATGCCTATAGAGGGAACCTCCAGTTAGCTGTCACCAGACTGGAGTCTTGCAACTCAGTGATGCAATTGATATTGATATGGAAACTGTCAGGGTGGCTAAATCTTGTTCTAAAATACCACAGAGGAAGCAAGCTGAGGAAGAAGAGAGGGAGGGGTGTGAACAGATCTTTGATAAGGAGAGCTTTTAGCTGTGGAATGAGCAGTTAGGGGAGGGTTTGGATGCTATCTTTAGGAGCCAGGAAACAGGAAAGATTAATCCTAATCTTCCAAAAGACCTTGCTACCCCAGCAGAAAATGACAGACGCTGTTGGAAACTCTACATTCTTCATTCTAATTGTCACCAAAAATGTCCACAATGTTCAATGTTGCAACTGGAAGCAAAACTAAAAAAAACCCTATAAAATTAATCAACACATTAAAAAAAATAACTGAAGATGCAAAGAAGTTAATCTGCTCCCTATTTTATGTGATAGATGCCTCTGTAGTACAGAACCTGATGGAAAATCCTGAAAGATTGGTGAAATTCCCCACCAGCACTCTCCAGAATTGCAGCACAGTTGATGTTTTATGCAGTTTAAAGAATTGGAATGTCATAGAATCCTAGAATCACAGAACACCAGGTTGGAAAAGACCTCAAGGATCATCTCATACAACTTCTCTTGGCAAAAGCACGGTCTAGATGGACCAGGACCCTGTCCAGTTTAATCTTATAAGTGTCTAATGTTGAGGAATCCACCACTTCCCTGAGGAGATGATTTCAGTTGCTGATTGTTTTCACTATGAAAAGTTTTCCTCTTGTGTCCAGCTGGAACCTCCCCAGGAATAACTTGTCTAACTCATCTTTTCTATGAGACTCCTTGTGAAAACAGAGTCTCCATCTCCTTTGTAGCATCCTTTGAATACTGGAACATGGTGATAAGGTCTGCCCTAACATTTCTCAAGGCTGAACAAACCCAGATTTTCCTCATACAACAGGCTTCCCAATCCTTGGGTCATCTCTGTGGCCCCTCTCTGCACCCTCTCTAGCCCACACCTCTTTTTGATGTGTGGACCAAAACAGAACACAGAATTCCCGGTGTGGCCAGATTAGTGCTGAGTAGAGTGGGATGATGACTTTTTCCTCTCTGCCCTTGTTGATGCAGCTCAGCACCTGTTCTTTCTTTGCAGCAGCAGCACAGAGCTCACTCATCCTGAGCTTGTTGCCCACCAGGACCCCCAGGGCCCTTCCCACAGAGCTGTTCCCCAGCTGGGCTGGTCCCAGCCTCTGCTGCACTCCTGGATTGTGCTTTCCCAGGTTCAAGACTTTACACTTATCCTTGGTGAACTTCATATGGTTCTTGTTAGCACATCCCTTCAGCCTATCCAGGTCTTCTGCAGGGTGGTTCTCCCTTCCAAAGTGTCCAGTTCCCCACTTAGTTTGGTGTGATTGGCAAAATTTATTAGACTTCACTCAATCCCATCATCCAGAACAAGGATTTGTTGCTAATCTGTCCTTCACAAATATCTGCTGTTATTTTTTGCTTATATAACCCTGATGCTGTATATTTTTAACCTACTGTTAAGTGTTATCTGTTGCACAGGAATGCTGGAAAAGCTCAGGTTTAAATAATTTGGAATGCCCTGGAGAGATCTTATTTTGTTGGCTTTGTTTTCAGCTGCAAGTAGCTGTTACATTTTGTAGACATGTAAAACCGCATTTCAAAAAAAAATTAAAAAGTCCAAGATCAAATTAGGCTGGTCCTGGGCAAACTTAACAAAGTTTGTCTACTTCCTGTCAGACACACAGACTGTTCTGCTCAGGAATTTGTGCCTTTCAGTCCACATTTAATTCTATTTGCTGCCTGATTTCTATTTATAAGGTACAAAGCAATATTATTTGCCAGTAACACTTTAAACAATGCCAGCAATACACTGCAATATGAGAAGTATGGGGAAAAAGAGAAGACTTTTCTAAGTGAGTTACCCGACTAAATTTCTGTCTTGTTTGAATATAGAGAGAACCACAGGAATGAACTACAGGTGTTCAAGGTTCACACTGGAGCCTGACAGTTCTGTGTCAATAAGGGGCTGGGGAATAAAAGTTCTGTTAACCCTGTGGTGGCCAGAGGGGGAGGTCTCTTCAGACAAGATCTTGTTTTCCTCAAGTTTTGTTGTTCTTATGATCTGTGATTTTCTTTATTCTGTGTATACATTCAAACCAAACTATTGCAAGCTGAGCACAGACCTAAATCACAGGCAGAAACCAAATCTCTGAACCTTATGCTTTTTTTTCCTCCCTCCATCCCACTGACATCTCCACCTATGTCACTGACATCTCTACCTCTGTGCATACATCCTCACCAGAGCCACTCATTTTCTTCTCACAGTTTTCCTTTCCTTTTGGAGTATGTCAGTCTGCCTGCTTTGACATTTCCTCTCACCATCTGAACATCCAAACCTTTGTTGAGTGTCTCACTGGGTTACACAGATAAAAGCAAAGTTCTTGAGCCCTTGAGCTGCTGACTGAATGTCTGTGTCTTCAGGTGATGTCACCTCAGTCAGATCCTTCAAACACATTGGAGTTTTCCCCATGGGCATCTCAACTTCAGGAGTAGTGGTCAGCAGTCCAAGATGAACAAAAAATTGCATCTCTGATGTTGGTCCCAATTATATCATTCTGTCAATTAAACTACTCTACAGCCCACACAACACCCAACACCTAAATACTGTGTAGGAGGTGTAGTACTGCCAAACAGCAGGTACAGATCAAATGAAAGCAGGGAATTCATCACAATGTTTTGTTGACTTATGGGGTGTTTGGGCTGCCAGCAGTTTACATGAGTTCGTTAATGAAAAACTACATAAAAATCACTGAAATGACGGAAGGTTGCTAAAACATAAAAATACCATCTGTGGCTTGGCACATTCCATACCTTGTTGAGGACTGGGAAACCACTATAGTTTTATTCTGTTCCTACATACCTTCACTGCTGGGCCTTGTGGAAGACATAAAATAGAAAACAACCATAACGAGGCCAGTCTCATCTTTTAATGACATTTAAATGACAACTAAATGCAAACTTCATTAAACAATGACAATTCCTGCTGCACAGCCTCAGAAACGTGAGGTTAAACCAGCAGGATCTTACACAGGACAAGCCCCCATCTCCAGCTTTGCTGCTCCCTCAGGTTTGCTGTTCAATAAAATCACAGTAATTCAGAGCAGAGACACAGTCCAAAGCAATCAGCCCTTAGCCAGGAAATCCCCCCAATGTCAAGAGCATAAATCTCCCAGCCCACGCAGAGCTTTGCATTCCTGCAGCACATGGGGCCCATTAATGCCCCTCACAGCCTTGAGGAACAGCAGGGCTGGAGCAGCTCTGCTCCAGGCTCCTTCAGCTGCTACATCTCCTCTGCTTGCCCCTGGTCCCTTTGGGGCTACTGAGGATTCCTTTCCTATCCCAGAAAAAGCCTGAGTGGATCTTCTGCACTTCCCCAGAGCCTGTGCCAGGTGCTGCAGGAGGGGCTGGAAACTCTCTTTCTTGGCTGCTTTGAGGACAGTCATGGTGCTGAATTCCTGAGCAGTGCCAGCAAACCCTGTAATTTTGCCTCATTATGTTCTAATGAAGCAGAGAATGAGACAGAGCTCCAAATTTAGTGGTGTTCTTTTCTGACAAGGCTGAGAAATGTCATCTGTCACTGAGCAGTGAAGCTCAGAGGACTCAGCTAAGATTCTTCCTGTTCAGATCAGTTCTTTAGAAGCAAGAGGCTCCTACCACACACACCAAAAAAAAAACCACACAAAAAAGGTTCTTCCAAGTTCCTCAAGCTCCTCATGCCTTTCACCAAAGTTTTCATTGCCATATTTACAAGTAGGTCAGGATTAGCAGCATCAGTGGGGGAAAGTGCTCTGGTACCTGGTCCTGGATGTGGACTAGAACTTTTAAATCTAAGAGAAACCCTTCATGGTGAAGGACCTGCAACAGCAGCTCTGTGAGAGACAGGTCTCACTGCCTGCCTTGGCCTCAGCTGTGCTGCAGCATGGAAAGGGAAGTGGGAGCCCAGTGTAGAGCCACAGACATCTCTTCATATGGCTACACTACCAGGTTTCCTTCCACTACAGCTGCCCAGGGCTGTTTGGTGGGGGATAGACCAAGTGGGTTCTTCTCATGTGATTACAGCCTTAAAGAGGGAAATGAGTTGTAAAATATGTGCACTGTTTTCTCACATGGAGAAGGATAATGCTTGTGTGTATCCTCTTACTGGACAAAAAGGCCCACAGCATACTCATGGAGCACCTCAACTCATCTGAACTAACCCTGCCTGAATTTCAAAGTTATTTATGGTTATTAACAGACATTTGAAAAAGAAACAACACCAGCAAAGCTTTTTATTAGCTTTGCCTTGGTAAGATGGGATGCACATTGTGTTTGGAACTTTAAAAGTTTTATACCACTTTCAGTCTAAAGGGAGGCCTGACTTTGCCCTGTCTAAATGAAAGCCCAGCTGTGAACCTCAGTCTTATTAAGTCCTGTGAGTGCTGAGGCAATCAGACTAAAGCTGAGTCAGACAATTTCAAATGAGGACATTGAGAAGGAGGCATTGCAGGCTGGACATGCACTGGAGATGTGAGAACTCAGAGTCATCTAGGCATATCAGGATTTGACCTTGGCTCCCTCATCTTAAGAAAATACCCTAAATTCTGAATTCTTACTATTCTGATGTAGGACAAGCTGATTATCATGTTGTGTAGATTTTCTCAGGAATGTCATTGTTGCTGAAACTGGTGTGAAAATTCCCACAGAAACCCCTTAGCTCAGATGCATGAGTTTTCTTTGTTTTCTAGTAAAAATCCATCTCATTGGAAAATTCCTAGTCCTGTCTTAGCATTATCCTTATAATTTGCAGCCACAGACACACAGCTGCAGGTGCATTTTGTTTTCCAGAGCTGGCCAAAAAGGAACCAGTGCCTGCAGTTTTGCTAAGCCCCATGAGAGGCACAAATTATCCTTCCCTATAACTGAGGACAGAAAACCACACTCACAGTAATTTGCAGGTACAAAGGAAGAAAATAGTATAAAAAAAGGAAGAAAAAAAGTCAAGGCCCTGGTGCATAGCAGGGATCTGTGTCTGTCAGGTTCAAATGCATATTCAGAGTGTGAAAGAGCACAGAGGAGTGAAAGGAGAAGGCATGGGTGAGAAAGAGAAGTACCTTCAAGCAATTTAAAGCTGTGTCAGGAAAGCAGGAAAGCAAGCTGAGGAGGTAAAAGTCATTGTGAAGGCTGTGTGGTATTTAATGAACTCCTTGCCCTTGACATCTACTGACCAAAGAGCTGAGCACAAAACATTCTATAGCTGAGCCTATAGAAATTAAATCACATTTGCTGTCTTTGTGAGGTTCTTTCATTCTAATAATAAAAGTAGCAAAATTCTACTCATCCTACCACTTTTAATTCATGGCACTTCTGATGGTGGAAAGCCCACCTCCTGTGTGAGTGCCAAAGAATCCATGTAGTAGTCCAAGCCCATGAGCAGGGATGTGGGATCTGACATAGATTTTTCAAACCAAAACCAAGGTGAGCCAATCTATGATGGTGTCACAGAACCACAGAATGGCCTGGGAGGCCTGGTGCTGTCATGTCCCCAGGCAGAGCACCTTGGGCAGCAGTGCTTCAGCTCACGGATCCCCCCCAAGAAGCAGCTCTCGTGTTGCTGTACTTATTATAGTATTCAGGGATAACTGTGTCCTTTAACCCAGCACCTCAGTGAACAGACAGACCTCAGTCATATCCCTGCTCAGCTGCCTCTTCTCCAAATGGCAGCTGAGTTTCAGCCTTTTCTGCCTCTTTGTGAGGCAGCTTCTCCATCCCTTGACTTCAGCTGTCTTCCTCTGCACCTTCTCCAGCTCCAGCTCCCCACTCTGATACCTCAAAGCTGAGATGAATTGTGC
Source organism: Zosterops lateralis (assembly GCF_965231275.1). Taxonomy (NCBI): domain Eukaryota; kingdom Metazoa; phylum Chordata; class Aves; order Passeriformes; family Zosteropidae; genus Zosterops; species Zosterops lateralis. The sequence continues at coordinate 66,867,346 of NC_139765.1, forward strand.
TGGGTTTGTCCTGCAGAGCCTTCTCACTCGTGTGACAAAGGGACACTGTGCAAATCACAAGTCACACAGCCCTGGCTGATACAATTTGGAGACCAAGAATTATCTCTAACTCATAACATATTGTATATCAAGTATTCCATCATTAATAAACGTTTCCTCATTTGTTTGTTTTAATTTCTGCAATCTGTTCATGAATAGTTTGTGAATATAAATAGTACAGAATTCAGAGAACAAATTGTGTGTGGAATTATCTGCTGAGCTCCCTTTGTCACGAGTTTCTCACCCTTGTTTCAGTTAAATTGGCACTTCTTGCACATTCCTTGTTTTTAATCACAACCTTGTGAGAATCCCCTGGAAATACCTTGCTTGCCTGCTCCTAACAAAACAGATAGACTTGCAGCTGGATTTAAGTACAGTTGATGAGAAAAGCATTTCATTGTTTCATCTAACTACCCCCTTCTCCTTGTTTCCTTCCACTCTGAAGTCTCTAGTTAGCAGATTATTTCCTACAGCAGAAAAAAAGCCATCAGGCCTTTGGGAAGACTCCAGCTCTGCTAGGAAAACTCTTGTGCTGATGGACAAAATGCTTCCAGCTCCACCCTTTTCCTCTGTCCTTTCTTGCCATCACCTCAGCACATTCCCATGGTCCCAGGCACCCAAGTGGATTTTCAGACCCAAGTCCTGTATCCTGTAGTCAGACATAGAGCTGTACCAAGGGATTGCAGTATCCAGTAATATAGGAATTGGCTGAAACTGTTGTGTCATATATGAAATATGACAATCTCCTAACCCATATGTACTATTTATTAATGATGATTGAGATGGGAGAAGATAAACTGATTATATAGATATTCATGCTTTAGAGCCCTGAATGACCTAAAATGTCAGAAGCACAGAAATTCAGCCTAATTCCATAGATCTAAATAGCTCAGGATTCTTTTAATTGGGTTATGTGTTTAGTTTAAATGAGCATGAGATGGCTCTAAGTAGTCCCTGAATAATAAGATTAACAAAGGAGATGGAGTGAAACCAGAACCAGAACCATTTGCCTAACACCTCCCAGTCAGGGACTTTTGATTATATCCCCATCATTCCCACTTTGGATTTTGCAAACAAAAATCTGGCATATGGTGCCATATGCAAACAGGGCCTCAGGTTCAGTGCTTGGACTGGTAAAATCATGTTTATATGCAAGATGTGGCAGGTCCTAGGAGGGCTGGTGACACATGGTAAGTTTCAGCTTGCTCCCTCTGATCCCTTGATCTCAGAAGTCTCTGAAATCAAATGTGCCACAGGGAACACTTTTGCCAGCCTTTTTCCGTTCATTTAATTGCTAACAAAATGTGTGTCTCCACTCTGGATGCTGTGAGACCAGGACAATGACATCAGTGGACAAAAACAAGGGGCCATGAGTAAACACTACTGAGCTTCCCTCTCCAAAAAATTCATTCTGTTAACACATACATAAGTTAGAAAAAAACCCATTGATTTTCCATTCTGTCTCTTTCTGGGAATGAACACACGGAAAAACACCACTCATCATCCCTCCACTGTCATTAAGTCCAGGGAATCCAGACAATGAGAGACACACAGGGAATGACTTGGTATTACAGGCAATGGAAATGCCATTTATCCAGGGTTTAATGCATAGGAAGCTTCCATAAGGAAGAGCAAACAGAATCACCCACATCACAGGGTCAGCCCAGGATCACCCGAAGTCTAACATCAGTCTTGCTAAGAGAATTGGTATTTTGAAAAGAAAATTTATTTTCCCCCAGAAACACGTTTTTAGACTAAATGGAAATATTTGTTAACAGTCTTAAGAAGGCATGTGGGTTGTGGTTAATACATGAACAAATCCTGAAAAAAATGTTTGATTTTAAACTGAAACAAAATTGTTTTCAATTTTTCACTTAAGTATTTTGCAAGAAAGCCAGAAATTATGTCTGAACAGCTGTTTTTATCAGATCAGAGTCAGCTTGAATATTGTATGTGTACCAATAAAGACAAATTTGCAGCTCAGTGTAACTCCTCTCAGAGGAGTTTATATAAACTCCTGCCAAAACTCACCCTGTAACTATGTCCATCCAAGTGCTGCACTTTCCCCTTATGATTTCCCCAGCAGCTCAAGGACATTTAGTTTGAGTAAAGACTAAATGCTTTCTGCAGGGTTATGATGGTGAGTGAATACACTGGGAAAACTCCACTGTTTTCTACAGCCAAGTTGTTCTTTCTCTCACTTCTAGGGCTGTATTTTTCTAAAGATTGATTTCTGATGTTTTATAACCATCCTTTATTTCCGCAGGATACTGAAGTGAATTATTTCACTTCTGTGCTTCCAGGAAAAGCCAGCAGGAAGCCTTTTGTTTCCCTTTCTTCCTCCTTTGTGCTAAGGGGATTTATTTAATACAGCTGGGAGGTCAGGCCCCCAGAGGTCTATTTGTACGTAATTCTACAACTGCCTTGCATTATAAAAGAATGCAAATGCAATATGTATTGACTCTATGGGTCACAGTGGCACATCTTGTTTGGGGAAATATTGAAGTTATCTGTAAGTACATAAATAAGAGAGTGCACTGAAGTATGCTGTAGTTACAGGGTGCCTCTGCCTGAGTTAATAACACAGAAGAAACAGCTGATCAAAACCAGAATACAAATGGCATAAATTTGAGGGAATTACAAGGAGATAATTCAGATTTAAATTCTCTGATAAAAGGAGACACAATGTAGCAAGATGAGTCTTGTAGCCACGTAAATGAGAGCAGAGCTTTTTATTGAACCTATTTGTTTCAGTAATTGTCGTGGGCCAGCCCCCTCACCACTCAGCCTTTCATCTATCTTTAAAAAACACTCTGCAGCTTTTTTTGAAGTGAAATTATTGTTTTGATGAATCCTGCTAGAAACTAAAGCAGGATTACAAAGCCAGAACTGCAATAAAGGGTACTGGGTACTTAGGGAGAGATGAAGCTTCACTTGGACTAAATTACAATCTGTACTTCTTTTTCTAGTCAGCCAGGAATTGTGGACCTAACAAAAATTAACAATCTCTTGCTGATTTTGAGGGGGCTTGGATTAAACAATACTGCTGAGATCTAACACCAGAGAAGCCTACAGAAGTTTGTCTTCATTGACCATAGGATAATGTTTCCTTTAAGTAGAATTGTACTAAGCAACAGTGATTAACATTTACAAAAAACCTTACTAAACAGTGCAGAATGCAAAGATTACTAAGCTTTGAAATTTCTTGCCAAAAGATACTGCCAGAGTCTCACTTGAATTCAAGGGGAGGCTGGATAGGTCCAAGGGAAAAAAAAGGATCGATGCAGGGTTGTATCTAGAAATCTTCATCTCTTTGTAGAAATTAGTAGAAATCTGCAGTCAGTTCAGGAGGCTGAGAGGGGGGTATCATGTATGATGTTTGTCCTTTTCTTGTATCTTGTCTAATACCCCTTGGGAATTTACTTTTGTAAATGGGTTGTGAAAAATTTCAACCTGAACACTACAGCCACTCTTTACAGACTTTTTATGTCTTTATACTATGATTGATCAGGAGGAAGCACAAGAAAGGTTCCCAAGAGGATCCTGTGAGGGCTGTCCCAGGACAGGCAGTGTTTCCTTGGGCTGATGAAGGATGATCTGTTTGTAGTCCCACCATGCCCTCAGATGAGTGTTCTCTTTCTGTTGTCTGACATCCCAATCCAGCTCAGGACAAATAAATGATCTAGTAAACAGCTCACATAGATGGCAGCAGCAATGAGACAGATTGTTGATTTCCCACCAGAGATGTCAAAATTCACTCTGTATTTGGAGCTGGGTGAACAATAAACTTCTCTTAGACAAAAGGAAATGCTGTGCAATAAACATAATCTGAGACATTAATGCATAATTAGAATAAGTCATTAATGTTATCTTGAGTCAAACTGCCATGTAACCTTGGTGTGGGTTTACAGATTTCATTAATTTAATTCCTAAATGCACATTTCCCTCTGAATGAAATAAATTCAGTTTCTTCCCATTTATCCTGGTGAAAATATAAAGGTATAAATAAGCCACCCATCTAACAGTGTTCAAACATTATTTTTGTATTTGCATAAAGTCAACATACAATGTAAGGCTTTTTCCAGAGAAAGGGCTCTCACAAAAGGAGAGGTTCAAGACAGGTCAGAGCTCAGACAGGACCTGCAAAGCTGGACTTGGGTGCTGTGGGGTTGGTATAAGACCACAGAAAGTGACAGCAGTTGTTTGAAATTGCTTCAAGTTACTGGAACTTGGAGTAGATACTGATCCAACAGGAGCACTAACAGGTTCCTTTCCTCACCCTTTTTTCAGTATAATAGGATGACTCCACTAATGAGATACTTTTGCTCCCAGTTATAAGATGGACTAACTCATCTCCATCAGCACTGATGTGTTGAAACTCATCCAGCAATCCAGAATGTAATTTATCTACCTAACACAAAAAGATGTTAAGATAAGCTTATCCCTTTTCCATTTGCTCTCTCACATTCATTGATCTCATAAATTAAATGTCTTTTCTGTATTTTGGCATGGCCTTGAAGCATCTCCCAAGGACTTCTGTGGTAGGCTGGGGACTTTAAAGTGACTTACCCAATACATTTCCTAAGGCTGCCACCTGAATTGTCATGCATGTTGTTCTTGCAGATAGAAATACTGACAAGTAGTTCTACTGACGGGTAGAACTTTCAAACTGATTTTTAGAACTGATTGTGGTGAGATAACAGTCAACATTAGAAGGAGTGGTGATATGTTTTTCCTTTGGAAACCACATGAAAATCAGGAGACTGGCCCTGAAAATGCTTAGCTTCACTCTTGAGTAGTCATGTTTACCTTATGTAGGAATAGTTTATTTCATTTCATATTCACTGGGGAAGCCACTTCTTGAATTGTACTCTCCAATAATTTAGGAGACGTGCAGGATTAGATCAGGATTTATAATGAGGGGAGAGCAGCCCCGAGGCAGATGCTCTTAAGCAGAGCTATAATTTACTGGCAACCTTATCTAAGATATGGTCAGTCAATAAGACAGCCTCAGAGGACTTCAGGGTAGCCACAGCGTCAATCAACCTGCTGATTTCTTCACAAGGAATACCAGCTGGTTACTAAACCACAGGGGGCAGACAATAAAATTGAAGAGTTAGGGACAGAATAATGATTTATTTCAAGTGGGAAACCAGGAAAATAGTTTGAAACCTATTTCAGTTAATTGCTTGCTTTGCTGTCATTACTCCATTACTATTTGTAGCAGAATTGGTGACAAGAGACTCAGCTGAAATTCTAAACTGATTAAGCTGAAATGGACCTATTGTGCTCACAGTGTGCCTTCACTACCCATTGCTGAAGGCTCTGATACAGCATTCCCCATATTTTCTTTCTCGATTTACACAATACACTAATACACAACCCAGCTTCTCAGCCATGGTTGGAAGTGCAGACTATGGCTCTGCTTTCCCCTGGGATTCTATCCCATTTACTTTGTCTCTTCAGTTTCTTCCCACAGTTCTCCCCATGTGTCTAGAGGACCAAGGCAAGCACTCCCATGATGAATGACTCACTGAGAAAGAATCAGAGAGACTTTGAACTTATTTTAGCACAACTTCCCCAGGAAGAATGACCCCAGAAATCCCAACTGCATCCAGGACTAGAGATAATTCAGGCAGAATTTTATGGTGTGACTGCCTAAGAAGGGCCTGAGACAGTTGGTGATGTCATGTGGTGATCACAGACACAGTTCTGGGGTGAGCACACACTCCAGTGTGCAACCTGCCTGTTACTGGGACAGTGAGAACCTGGAGCTCTGACTCCTGTTCCCAGAACTGCTACAAGGCCCAGTGTGTTGGCTTGGAAGTCTCTGTCACCTCTACCACTTCTCTAATTCATCTGCCATCCTGTGGCTTTTTTGTATTCATGGAAATTATGGAAAAACTAGAGCAGCTTGGCTATATTAATTATTTCTAGGTGCTCAGCAACTAGAAATAGTGGTATGATAAACTGGGCTAACCTGCCCTGCAAGGGGATTTGCACACACACAAAACTATTTAGACATGGACCTGCCAGTTCTGCAGAGCATGCAAAGAGGGCCGGAGATGCTGAGTTTGCTCAAGACTCTCTGCTTGGCACCATAATGTTCATGGATTTCTGCATAGGAAATCCCACATAGAAATATAGGAAACTCAACAACTAGAGATTCAACTTTTGCTTTAGATATCAAAGGCCAGCAGGTTTGTTTGGTGGGTTTGTTTTTTTGTTTGTTTGTTTGTTGTTTTTTTGGGTGGGTTTTTTTTTTTATTTTTTTTTTTTTTTAATTTTTTTTTTTTTTTTTTTTCACTTTATTTTTAGGCATGGCGATCTCTCATTCTCCTCTTAGGTTCAACTAGGGTTGAAAGTTGAAAATCTAGTTTTTCATTTCTAAATTAGACATGCTTATATATTCTGGGCATGAATTTTCCTCCTAGCAGCTGATACTGTAAGATATCAATAACCATGGTGTTTGCAGCATGCCCATGGTTGTTGATATCTTACAGTATCAGCTACTAGGAGGAAAACTAACTCTATCCCAGCCAAAACCAGGACAAATTGTTAGGTTTAACCAGCACTTTGAAATCCTATGATGGAGGATGCTGTAGAGTCTTGATCCATGTGCATGATCCTCTGCAAGTGTGCACCTGGCCCATTTAAAGTCCCCACAGTGCAATCATTGCTGCACAAAAGACAGAAATAAAGCTACTTGCCCCTTGCAATTTTCATGTCCTTTACGGTTTAGAGCACAGAGAATATCTTCCCATCTTTCCTTCCACGGAGGAAAGAGCACTTGATTATTTCTTGTACTGGGAAATGATGTGAGATTGTCTGCTCCAATTGCTGTAGGGCCACCCCAAGTACAACCTGCTAAGAGCCTGGGTAAATAAACCAGCTTGGGAATGGAAAAATCTGCCCAGCCTGCACAACAGTCCAGATGTGTCCTGGCTGGAGGCAGGGACAGAGCCTTTGTCTCACGTTTTTCTGGGTCTCCAGCTATTACAGCTGTATTTCCACAGACTTTCCTGTATCATCCCTGGGGAGACAGCTGGCCATGTCTTTTTAGGCCCAGTAAAAGAAAAATTTCTCATGATGTCCACAGGAGCAGGAGCAGTTTCCAAGCCCTCACCAGGCTTTATTGTTCCATCTCATCTATGAGGCAGGCAGAAATACAGGTTCAGTCTAAATTAACTTGAAGGCTGTGGCAATTTTAGCAATGGCTTAATTAGCTGAGTGAGGCTTTCTGTGTCAGACATGACTCTAGAGAAGTCAAATGGGGAGGAATTCTGGTATCATTACTTGCAGCACCTTCAGGCTTTGGCCCTACAGAGGATGCCAGTGACGTGTTGTTGAGTCTGTTAAAATGTTCTGCATTATAATCCTGAGCCCACTGTAAATGTCTAAGGATCTGATTTTTTTAGAAAAGTGCCACAGAATGCAAGGCACCGTGTATCTGTATTTTACATAGGATGTGTAACCTCTCCACAGATCCTGTGTCCTTCAGGATCAAACTGACATGTTTGCTCTTGGTGCTGCTTACCTGTGCCAGTGCCAGAGGTACAGTTTGTGTTACTAGAATGACGTAAGATCACTAGAATGACAGGAGAAGGCAAGCAAAGGCACATAAAAATGGCAAGATTAGGGGAGAAGGTGGCCAGAAAACCACAATCCAAGCATATCTACGATTTTCTTACCTAATCTTATGAGACTTTGAGGCTCTAGAGGTCAATATCTAATTTTATCTGAAGATGAACCTCAGTGTCTTCTACGTGCAAGTTCAAATGGTGTTAGTAAGGAAGTCACAGTTATTTTCTCCATTCTACTAGACCAGAACCTGAGGTAAAATGACTTATTTCAGGTTGCCCAGATAATCAGTAGTGGAGGCAGTATAAGAAGCTGGGTCTTAAGTCCTAGCAGAGGGAGTGCAGAACAGCTTTTTAGAGCCCAGACTACAGACAGGGATAAAATCAGCCTCAAAAAAAGTGATCAGGTGAGATTCTGCTTTTGGAAGGTAAATTAAATCTCCTTTTTTTTCTGCAGCCTGAGGAATGAGCATGTTTTGGATCCAACTGTGTGACATTAATCACAATATGGAATATTTGAGCCAAAGGTCATCCACAGGGGGCCAACTATTAACATATGGGATTTATCTGTCTACTTCTTCCATAAAGATGCAGCGTGCTGGATAATTAAACTTCTGAGTGCCAGTGTGGAGTGCAGTCTGTTTTTTTCCACTGCTCTTTGTGATTCGATCCAGAACCATTTCCTTTCACTGTATGCTCAGAAGGGGAGGAAGCAAAGGTGGCATCCTGATCTTCATTATTAATACACAGGAAAACTTGGAGGAAATCCCTTCTATGCCCCTGGCTTTGTGTAAAAAAACCCCTGCAAGCTCTGAAGTGATATTGTTTAGCTCCTATATATATGTTCATCTATGTGCAGAGCAGATGTTTCTTCAAATACGTAACTGATGTTTCTGAAGAACTGTGGTATGGAAAAACATCCATAGCAACCTGCATTCCTGTTGATTTACTTCTATTAAATTAAAAATCTAGAAAATAAATTACATTTAAAATGGCTACAGGGGAATACAGAAAACCAGAGTCTCCTGTGAATCAAATCAGTATTTGCAAAGGGGAGCAGGCAACAGGGAGGCATTTTACCACTCTGGGTGAAGGAATTACACAAAAAAAGCTAAAGAAATTCTGAGAAAGGCATCTAACTGAAGCTGGTCAGGGGCTGCCTTGTACAACCAGCAGAAGCACTCCCAAAGCAATTATAGTCCAGTTCTAATACAGACATTTAGGGCAGGAGGCACAAATCTCTCTCTGAGGGTACCTACCTCTTCCCCAGCCTTCATGACCTGCTTAGACGAGACGTCTGCTTGCAGACAGCTAAAACTAAGCTAGGGGAATCCCACAGCAGCTGACTCCACTTGTGTCTGCCCCTATAAAATATTCCACTTTGTTTCTGCTACGGTAAAATAGTTATTACTATTATTTAAGGTTATAATGTGGTAACACTCAAAGGCCAGGTATGGTGCAGGCATGGCGTAAAATGCAACTCCCTGCCTCACAAAGAGGGATTTAAATTAAAGGATGATTTTGCTTTTAATTCTGTAGTTTGACTTAAAAAAAAATACAAATAGCAACATGCAATTAAAATACATAATACTTGATTCATGTGATATCAAAATGCCAAAGTACATATTACAAATGTCCTGTGATTATCATATGATAGAATGTCTATGCACTTCTGGCTATAATATTAGCAAGAAGGGAATTTTTTCACATTATTTCCAGTGAATCATTCTGTCTAAAGTGCAGCCAGTTTATTAAATTTTTTCTTATTCCAATACGGCGCTTTTCATTTAAAATAAAATGGTAATGTTTTACATTTGTATATTGCTTTTCATCTAGAAAGATCCCTGAGGCTTTTTTGAGCGCTTTCTAGAGTTTCAGTACCCACAGCACTGGGGGGAGAAGGCTTGTCATGAGTAAAACACAGTTGTGGCCAAATTTCTTCATCACGTGAACCATGGACTGTAATCTTCATGTGGGCAAAAGGCAAAAGGCCCATTAAATGTGCCTTAAAGAAGGAACAGGAATTCCAGGAATCTGAGTGGCTCACAGCTGGGAGACAATGCTGACCACTCATGTGTTCCTCTCTTAGGGGCTGCAGCTGAGCCAGACTGACTCATTCCCCTGCCAGGGGTCTGAGGTACCAGGCAGCTCCTGCACCAAAACCAGGCAATGTGATGACTCAAGTTATCCCTTAAATTGCTCGTGAGATGTTTGACTCAGAGATATCATTTGACCACTGTCTTTTTTTGTGAGGCACTGAGTGAGGAATTGAGACAATGGGATAACAGATTGATCTCAGCCATTGCTGGTCTTCAGGTGTGTCCCTGATGAGTCCCTTCAACTTTCTGCCCCTCACAAATCTTCCCCTTTCTTGCTTCTGTCCAGCAATAGTTTTCAGGTCTGGATACAGCCATTGCAGCTTAGGGGACGCACAGCATTACAGTAATTTCATAAAACACAAGATAATTCTGTATGTGTGTGGATTTTGCTAAATCTGCACCTGCCAACGATGCTCCATAACCACACACTCAAACTGAATGTAACTCTGGAACAAAACACCACGAAAAATGCCCGTGCTCCTTTGACAAGCCATGGCAAGAGACCCAGAGTTTTTTTGTAATTTTGCTTCAGAAAAGTGTTACATTCCATTTAAAAGTGTGGATGTGCAGGATCTGCTGGGAAGACCATACATATCACAACAAAATAGCTGTCTGAGCCGAGGAAGGGTTGGGAAACACTGATGCAATGTGTCAGATTTCAGAGCAGGGACAACTGCCTGTTCAGTGTCTAAGGCAACAGAGATAAAAAGCTTGATCAGGGCTACTACAAAGTGTCTTTAGAATACAAATTGTTAATGCTTCCATACAGAAACTATATGGAGAGGTCTGTAAGGTCAAGAATGCAAAAGATAGGGAAATCCAGCATTCTGCTGGCCTTGCAGTTCATTTTATTTTGTTGCTGTTTGCAATTTTCTGGCCATAAACTATTTCCCCCTCCCATGCTTCAGATGGAGGCTTGCTCACAGACCAGGGAACTAATCAATATTTATACTGCCTCATTCATCCAGGCACATAATTTTACCACATTTATTTTAAAAGAATCAATTTTTATGAGGTTTTCTCCCTACAGTGTCCATGAACACCACATACAGAACAACTATATCTCCCAGTTCTCCTATAAAGGAAAGAATGCTGGGGAATGAGGCTGCCCATTGCCAGGGCTGACACTGTGGACATGGACAACACAAACTGTTGTCCATTGGCATGTCATGAGGGATTTTTTGAGGAGCATTTAGCATTTTTTAACATTTCATTTGTTCACAGGACAGCTCTGATTGTGCATGCAGGTGCTTGGCAGCGGGGCTTGAATGGAACCAGATGTGACAATGGCCACTGGTGCCCTGGATTTCATCTATTTCCCAGGTTTCAACCCGGCTGCCGTTTATTCCTAGTGGAAGAACAGCTGCACACAAAGTCCTGAACAGCCTTTTAGTCCATACCAGCACTCTGGATCTCAGCCCTGCCTCACAGAAAACGTGTTTCTCCAGCTCACTCTCTTCCCTTCCCATCCTGGGGCAGAGGGTTATTTAGGATAAATTCGGTGGAAATAGCTCCATCTGCTGAGCACCCAACACGGTTCCTGCTGGGACCTCTGGGGCTGGGGGTTTTGCAGGGGAAGGCTCTGTCTCCTCAGCCCAAGGGATGCTGAACGCTCAGGTTCTCAAATTCCTGAAGCTTTCTGTAGTATTTTCCGTGGATGGCAGGGACAAGGAACTTTGCAGACCTGAGATGTTCTAGAAACACGTGGTTTTATTACAAAGGTCGTGGGTAAAGCGGGCTCTGCTTCCAGCCACCAGCCTCGGCTAAAGCAAAGCCCTAAAGAGAGAATGGGGAGAGAGAGAGAGATAGAAGAGAGTAGGGGGAAAAAGGGGAGAGGCATGAGCGTAAAGAGAAGAGGGGCAGAACAAGAGAGTAAAGAGAGCGATCACCGAGTTACAATACATTATATCTCTTTTTGTGTTGAATATTCTAATTTACAGTGACCAACCCGTGCAAGATACAAAACCTACAAACTTGGCATGCAGCCAATAAGAACTACTATATTACCATGTCATTTTATATTCTAAACTCTAAAAGACTGCTTTCTTATGTACTTGTTCCCTGATGCCTTAGCAGGGTGGAAAGGCAACATTCTTGAGTCTTTTGTTTTCCTCTCTTTCAACCCATCTTCAGCTAATCACCGTTTTCCTGCCTGCCATGCACACATCTCGAAACTGGCTTTCATTTCTATTTCACTCACAGGTTTTACATCTGCAGTATTTCTTACCATACAATCATATCCATAAGTCCTTCCTGTCCCATCTTTCCCAACATCTTCCATCCCTGAGATGACTCCAGCCGCTGTGCTGTGATTCAAGTCTTCCGTTTTGAACGAACGCAAAATAATCCCAGCAATAAATACACTATAAATAAATCTATTTAATCCCAGCGCGTACCCCAGTGTGTAAACATACATTTCATCCCCAAACGTCTTTGTTTGGGTTCATTCCCAAGTCTGTGCACGCTATGGCGTGTCCCAGACCCTTTCTCATGTCCCCACCGTGTAAATGTTCACTCGGAGATGATTTTGGGTACATTGAACACATGTTGGCCGGGCCGGCCGTGACCTCTTGGCCTCTGACATGGATGGGGACCTTAATTCCTACAGAATGAGAGATGTGAGAACATCCACAGGGCTCCGGGGCTCGGGGAAGGAACCCCTGGGGAAAGTTACAGGCAGGCACAGCTGGGAAATCCTTTTCCAGGGAAGGCGAGGGGCTCCCGCAGGTGAGCGGGCCCAGCTCAGGGCACCCCCAGCCCCGCAGGACTCTGAGAACCACCCGCGGCCGCCCCACACGCGTCGTCCCACCCGGGCCGGGCTGGCTCACAAGACCCAGTTTTCCCCCCCGTTTCCCTGGGGATTTCCCCCCAGCCATCCCCTCGCCACCCCGGATTTTTCCACGCCTGACAACAAAGGAGGCGGCGGGGCGGCCGCGGCGGTGACTCAGCGCCGGGCCCGCCCCCGGCCCGCCCCGCCGCTCCCCTCAGGCGCGGCCGGGCCGGCTCCGCGCGTGTGGCGGGGCCGGGCGGACACTCCGGCGGCACCGGGCGGGAGAGCGGGCAGGCAGCGGCTGCTTCTCTCCTGTCCTTCCTCGGCTCCCCCTGCTCTCGTTCCCCGCGCTGCCGGGCGGGCAGAGCCGCCCCGCCGAGGTAGGTTCAGTGTCGGCTCCGCACACAAAGGCGCTGGCGCGGAGGGACGGGATATCCCAGCCGGGGGGGCTGAGGGACGGCGGGTCCCGGCTGGGGGGGCACCCGCGCTTTCCTTCGTGGAGGGAAACACGGGGAGTTCGTGGTGGCTTTGCATAAATGAAAGGGGGAGCGAGCAGGAGGGTGCCCGGGGCTCCGGGTGCTGCCGGTCCCGCCGCCCCCCGGGGGTGTCCCCGGCTCGCCGGGGCCCTGGAGCCCACAGGGGGTGCTCGGTGTGTCCCTGGGGTGTTCAGTGTGTCCGTGGGGTGTTCGGTGTGTCCCTGGGGTGTCCAGCGTATTCTTGTGGGCAGCTTTGGTCCTTGGGTGACTCTTGCAGCCGTGGGAGCACCCCCATAGTACAGCGGGTACTATGTGTGGGTACAGGCTGGCAGGACCGGGGGAATGGATGGTGGTGGAAGGGAAGAGGAGTTGGAAAAGCAAATAAAAAATTATAGATATTTTATTTCCTCTACGCGGTGCTCTGTAAAATTGAGCATTCAGAGCAGCTGAACTTCTGGTGTGGGCAGTGGATGTCTTTTTTACAGGTCTTTAAAACAAGTAGGAGCTGGGAGCGGGACAAGCCCCGAGGAGCTGCTTCTCCTGTGCTCCCACCGCTCCCACCTGGCTCTGTCAGACTTTCCTCAAGGAGCCCGGGAATTCAAATGTCCGGGTTTTGCTGTGCCTTGGGTTGAAAGGCTGAGAAGCTGGACAGGGAGACTGCACAGAGAAACGCGTTGTGAGGATGCATAAGGGGAAGGGGAGCTCTGTGTGCCTGAACTACTTGTTTGCTTCTTCAGCCATTGGATTTTTTTCATAGCTTAATGAGTTCTGGCATAAATCGATACTGTGCAAATGTGGTGTACGGCCATGGCTGGCATTGGAGCAGAGTCTGGCCCTGTAAGCCCAGGGCATGCTTGTGGTGAGCTCGAGAGAACAGCAGAAACATGTCAACTTGTGGGATTTCGTTGTGAATTCACATGGTCAAACAAAAATGTAACAAAAGGAGGAAAAGATGCTTCTGTGTGAGCATAGTGTGATCGCAGTGTATAGTTTGTGGTGGGAGTATTGTTGAATAACTCTTGGCAGTGGAGCTGCTCGGCGTTGTGGTACATCTGTGTGTGCACTGAGTCCTGCAGCACCACTCAGGACATTCAACTTTCCTTGACTTGGCACAGGAGCGTGGAAGGATGTTGCTGAAAATGAGAATGACTGCTTGGGGATCTGGCAGGCAATTTGGGAGGCATTTAAACTGCCCTTAATTTCCTTGTGATATGAACAGGACAGTGGGAATCTGTTGCTTTATTGATGGATGTCTTCCCATGGACAGACAGTGTGGGCTCTGAATGTGATGGCTGCTTGTTTGGTGTCAGCAATATTTGCTTAGGGACAATCAACAATTGTTTGCTGGGCTTTATTATAAAGGACCAGAAATTCCCCATATCTCCTGAAACAAAGCCTTTTTTGTCTTAATGCAACTGTGGGCCAATTTCATGCTTGGTGTAGCTCCACTGATGATGGTGGAGTTTTGCCAGGGATGATTTTGGCAGGTGAAATGTCACTTCTGTGTCCATAATGCTCAAGAGTAATGCCACTATATTGTCTTCAGCACTTGAGTATTGTTAATTAAAATGGCATGCTGATGCTTCCCAAAAGTTAGAAGTGGGAGAACCATCTCATCAGGTCCTCACGATACTTTTCCTCTTGCTTTCTCCTTTCTGCTTCACTCTCATATCCCTTAACGTATTCTCTTCCTTCTTTTTCAGTCTTAGCGTCTTTCTTCTCTCTTCAAAATTAGGAAGTTTCTCTGAAGTCCAGTTTCACCTCCAAGCATTTAGAGGTTTTTGAGCCTGTGTTGAGCCCTGCAGCACCCCTGCACGACTGGGTAAGTGAGGAGCTGTGTGGCAGCTGCAGTAGGGAGCTCCTTCTCGCACGAGCTCTCCTCCACAATCTGATTTGTGTGGTGGCTCTGGTCGGGGCATTTGCTGAAGTGGCAGATTGTTTGTCAGAGTCACGCAGTGGAACAGCCTGGCTTGAGAGAGAGTGATAGACAGGGCTGGGGGTGGGGGAGTCTCTTGGTTTTCACACATTGCCCATACTCAGGACATTGAGAAACTGGTTTTGAGAATAATCCTTCATGACTTCAGTAAGGACGTGGAAATTACCTAAAAATTGGGGCAGAAAGAGAAATGGAGAAAGAGAGAAGGAAATAATCATGTTTGCTAGCTGTGGGAAGAAGAGTGGAACTGTTTAACCAGGAATTGGCTCTGACAGAACTTTGGCTCTATCAAAGTTTCAAAGAAAATATTTGATTGAATAAAGCCATGTTATCTTTGTACGCGGTTAACAGTATTAAATACATGTGGCCAACTCTTAATCTGCTCTGGGACTGTGGTAGCTGTAAACAGAGCCCAGTTTCAGTGCTCAGCTTCTGCTGAACAGTTTTGTATCTGACATCTCTGTGCTGTACAACTTTGGATCTGTTTGCATCTCATAAGAACACAAAGCAAGAGTGCCTGACACAGCTCAGGGCTGATACTGTTCTGACACAGTATCAAAGAGCAAGATACATGCAAGGTCTCACTGTGGAGGGGAAGAAAATGCTTAATTCTTCTTCAGCTCAGTTATTAGTCTAAAGTTTGTTCTGGTTTGGCCAGACCTGGCGTGTTTTTGACTGTCAGTGGAGCATGGTTTGCAGCACAACAGAATGTTGCAAAGAGCCTGCAGCTCTTCTGTGTTTACTTAAAAGGCATGTAGGTCAGGGTTTTGATGTTTCATTTTGACACAAGACAGTGGAAGGATTCAGATGTGGAAAGAGAATTGTTCACATGCTAACCTGAACATAAAGCTGCAGATTTGATAGGAAAAATGTACTTTTAGGAGAAAGAGAAGTTATGTGTTTAGAACTACATTTATCAGTGATACTTCCACTTCCCATGCCTTGCATGCTCTTGGCAGGCTTATCTCTTTGAATGCTTCATTTGTATTAATCCTTCTAGAACCATTCTGAAGGGGAGTACCATGTGTTCCCATTGTGGGGAAGAGACACCTTTCCTTTGCAGAATGGGGAATAAAAGCACAAGCAAGAAAATGAGTTGTCCATGACCACACAGGAACTGTGTAGTGGTGGAAGAACTTGAGCTTGTGTGTTCTGAGCTGTTGGCTAGTGTTGAAATGAAAATACTGCCCCTGCCAGAAGGAGTGGGAGAAGAGGCACAGCCCAAAAGGCACAGTGTGGAAACTGGTTGGGTTACCTGGCTGTGATGTACTCAGGGGTTGACTGCTCTTCCATCACAGCCATGCTGGTCTTTGTGAAACTGTGGAAAACAGGAGGATTTTGTAGTGGTAAGTACTTAAACAAAGAGACTCAGCATAGACAGGAGAGAAGAGAAAAAAGAAAGGGATGTTTTTCTTCTCCTTTCTATACCTGTCTTCAAATAGTGGGTGCTGTTTTTACAGGTGGGTCTCTGGCTGGGTCTTTGGGGAGGTCCTTCATGTCCCACTGTACAGTTGTGTGTGAGCAGGTGCCAGCAGAAGGGCAGAGGAGACTTTGCAGAGCCAGGTGGGTCATGGCAAGACCAGGACTGCCTTTCTTTGACCCCAGCAGCTGAGTGAGGTGCTTTGAGCGCAGACCCCCTGAGAGACCAGGCTTGTCCTTTTTTTAAAAAAGTGCTTTCTAGAGAGGTGGTTGCTCTTCGTTGTGATACGCACAGGCAGTCACGTAGCTGCTCTTCTCACCTGGTTGGTTTTTTGCTTTGGGTTTTTGGTGTGAAGGGCTGTGGGTGTTGCAATGACAGCAGGGAGTGGCCCGTGGCAGTTCTGTGGCAGAAATCTTATGAGCAGGGAGCACTGGTGAATGCAAGAAAAGGAAGGATGTGGTCTTTTCTTCCCTTTTCTGTGTAACTCGAAGCACTGAAGTTTACCTGCTGCCTCTGTGCTCTATCACTTTAGGAAAACTGAAATAATGCTTTTCCTTGCAGTGCTCTGTTTGGTGCTTGATGGTTATAATTGTGAAGTCAGTCCTGTTTGTAACTTTGATTTCAAAACGACTTTTGTGCTGACAGGCTACTTCTTGTGCTTAGGCCAGTGCTGTAAGTTCTGTGCAATGAAGGGTGAGACTCTTGACAGGTGGGAGAACAGTGTTTCCAAGCTGTGTCTGTAAAATAATAAGTTGCAAAGGTTTTGGAGCATTTGTGGGCAGTGCTGTCTGCTGGTCTGTGTCACATTTTAAAATAACTTTCGAAATCAGTATTTTTTCCACTGGTTTAGCTTGGGTGTGCATCTGAAAGGGCAAGTGTTGTGGTGACTTGGTGCAGTTTGCTTGTAGCATAGGTCTACTCTGCAGTGGAGTTTACTGAGTCTTTAGCAGGTCTTCAGTTTGCTTAGCTGGGACAAGGATCCTAGTTTTGTGATGTCAACAGGGAGCACGAATGCAATAACTTTTGCCTTGTTTAGCTTTATTTATCCTAGAAGCAAAACTCCTGGATTTGCTTACATTTTTGAAATGTCTTTGACAACATGAAGGCAGAAGGTTGCCTTTTGTGCACATACATGCTCGTCATCAAGAAAGAAATACTGCAGTCATTTAGGAACAGTGGGACAAATCCCTTTCATTTAGTTGAGCTCAATTTCTTTATTTTTACATCTGTACTGCAATTTTTGGCAGCATATGTACTTTCAGGATGAACTGTAAAACTTCTGTGCTGTCCTTTAGCAAATCTCAGCCATTTCCATTTACAGCCTCTGTGTGAGCTGCATTGGAGTCCTGTAGAGAGCTTGTGATGACAAAGCATGAAAAATGCTGCTGCTGTGAGGGGTATTTTAATATCCTTCAGAACAATCTTGTTGCTTGTTGTGGTGGGGTGGATCTTGTGTTTTACCTTACTGGGGAATTACCTTTCTTGTGAGCTATAGAGCTGAAACCCAGGGATGCTTCTGAAGGAGAAACTGCCCTCATGTTTGGCTTCATTTGAAGCAGTCACTCATGTATATTTTAGGTAGGAGAAACTCAGTCTTGAAAGTGTTATTCTGTAGGAGGGAACTCACTTTGAGCTTCTTTTCCTTATTTGATTATTCAGAGTTCTCCTGTGCCCCTTGAAAGATGCCCAGTTCTCTGTGCTTGTGCCCACTGGTGCTAATTACCTCACCAGGTCAGCAGTGTCTGCCCTGAAGGGGAGGGAAACTCTGCCCATCAAAGGTATTTCAATAGTCATGGCATTCAGTGGGTTGGCGAGAGGAGGATGATGATGGCAAATAATAGAACAATTCCTTTCATTCCTTGCCTGTGCAGTGAGTGGGCATTTGTCAGACCTCATGTACATGCACAGGCTTTTTCTTGTTCTGGTGCTAATAATAAATAGAGTTCACAGCTCTGGGTAGCCAGGACGATGTGGCCAGAAGTGGGTCAAGACCATTCGTGTGTGCATAACTGCATTGCTAATCTAGGCCAGTGCTGTGCTGGATGCTTCTAAACAAGCTGAAGAGATTTCAGGGAGGCTGGAGTTTGTGCTGTCAGCTGGGTGAAGTGCACCTCTAGCTGACTGAAGCACTTAAGGACAGGGCTCAGAGTGAATGGTTTGGAGTAGCTTTACGTGTTAGAAGGATGTTAGAGGTACAGCTTTACTGTTCAGTACCTCTAAAGAGCAAGGAGTTAAAGTAAACTTCTGCTTCCTGGCAGGATGACTTGCTGAGCAACCCTTCAAACATGTGCACTGCTCTGCTGTTTCACTGAACTATGTCTCTGCTACCTCAGTTTCCTCTGAAGTGTCACTGGGAGCAAAGATGGCTTGTTGAATGTCACATTGTATTGTTGCCATGTCCTTCAGATTTGCTGCAGTGGTTGAGCTCCTTGGTGCTCTTCAAGGCAGAGTGGGTGCCTGGCCTCACCCGGAGATGCAGTTTGGGGCTTGGCTGCTGGTAGAAGAAGAAAGCCAGTTTTTATCTGAAGCCACTGGGATTTGTTGAGTTTATTTTTGGAGAGAATAGGGAGGAGGAGTTTGATGGGTTATGATTTCTTTTATGGTTCTATGCTTACGGGTTTTTTCATCCTAGAGCTTTTTGAGGTTACTTGTCCTTGAAGAAGATCTATGACTTATAAGGCAAGCTGTAATACACTTTTTAATTCTCATAATACCTGACACATCACTGCTGCTCCCTGAAAACAGCCTGTCAGAAATTTATACACAAGTTTGGATGGAAATGGGGGAAAGGATAGGGAAAGAGTCATCATAGTTTTGCTATTTTCATTGTCTGGAAGGTGCTGTTTTGGTATCTAAAAGTAAATGGATCTTTTCTCCCAAGCCTCAAGTACATTTGAGGCCATCCCTGTGTAACATGCAGAAGCAAACAAGTGCTGGGAGTTGTACCCAGGGTGTTGAGAGTGTGGGCAGTGGGCTTTGCCACATGAAGAGGTGACCTTTGGAAGGTGAGCATGGCTTTTCTTGGCACTGTCCCACCATCTCCTGTGTCCTTTGTCACAGTGAGCAGTGCAGTGACACAGTACCTGATCAGAAGTGCTCAGGCACTGGCATGTTTGCTCAGGTCTGGTGTGTTCTGGAAGGGAGCCCTGGCTGTGCAAGGGTTTGTCCTGTGAGTGGTTTGTTACCACAGATGGCAACTGTGGGAACTGGTGACTCTCCAAAGGCAATGTTAGTCTGCCCATTACTCTCTATTTATCTGTTTGTTCTTTCAAGTACAGGAAGGCTGAGCAAGTCATAAACTTATTACGCAAAATATGAGCAAGCATATTCTTCCTTTTTCAGAAAATACTTTGAAAGCAAGCTTTAGAATTCAAGAAAATAAACATCTCTGAAGAACAGAAAGCATTTATTTATCTCTTGGTGTGAATCTAAATCCTATTGAAAAGATTTAAAAAATACATTTTTCTGAAATATAGCAGCTAGAAAGCCAGCCTTGAAGCTTTTCATGAAGACTGGAGTTTGTGAGTGCCTGTGCCTGTCAGTCTTAGGTGGAGGATTTAGTTTAAGAGGTCAAAGCAGTGTTACAGATGCCATTGTATCAAAACTCTCTTTTGGGGAAGCTCCAATCTGAGTTGGGCCTGTCTTGCTTTGTCTGCAGTTAATGACTGATTCATCTGGGCATAAAGAGGGAGAGGTTAGAGACATCACCTGGCTATTTTATATGCTACATCCTTTTCCTAACTGGGCAAAAGTGCTGTACCTTCAAAGTTTCCTCTTAAATAAATTAATGAGTGTGCAATGACTGGTTGGATTTTGGTTTGCTGGTTGGGGTTTTTTTTCAGTATAGTATGTAAGCAAAGTAAAATAAATTTCCTTGCTCGAGGACAAGTTAGCAGATGAATTTAGAAAATAAGTGTGCCAACTATTGTTTTGTTTTCCAGTGGCCTGAGGGTCCTTCCCACTTATCACTGTTGTAAAGAGACAGTCTCTGCCCTGAAGAATTTACAGTTTAAGTAAGGAAGAGTGTATGAGTGGATATTAGAGACACAAAAAAGTGAAGCATGCTGGTGTGAGGGTTGAAGTGGAAAAATCTTTCTTGCAGTGAATACAGCTGCTTTGATGGGGAGAGATTTTTACTTGAACTTCCACTGTAGCATCATGTATCTGTATAAAGCTGTTTCATTGGTCATGATTATTGCACTACAGGAAGAAATTTTAGCAGTGTGAGCTGCCCCAGAGCTGTTCTATATAATTTCCAGCTAGTTAGGGCCTCCTTTTTTTTTTTTTTTTTTTTTTTTTTTTTTTTTTTTTTTTTTTTTTTTTTTTTTTTTTTTCTATAGAAGCACTAAAAAAGCATCTCCTCAACCTTGGTACCTATTTCCAGGTAACTAATAGGATTAACAGATCCAAGACAATGTGTTCCTTTAGCTAAATGTAATCCATTTGCCAGCTTCAGCCAAAATACTGCAGGGAGGAGAAACACTTGTCTATATAGTAAATCTAATTTTCAAAAAAAGCAGGGCTTAATACAAGTTAGACCAGTGCTGTTTTTCCTAGAAAATTTCCAAAACTGTGTCATTTCAATTATGCAATTTTAAACTAAAAGAACTGGGAGCCAGCTCAAAATGCATCAGAAGTCAGTCAGGTCAGTGATACTGGGATACCTTTTTAAGGGAACTGGGAAAAGCACTTCAGGATGGTGAAGTATTTAAGTTCTGGGAGACTTCTTGTATGCTGTGGCAGTGGGCCATATGGATCACTAAGCAGCTAAATTTTCTGTTCAAATTGTAATTCCTGTGGCTGTCTAGTCTCTTCCTAATCCACTGCCACGATTTCCTGTGGATAAGTAGTTCTTCCTTCTCCCAAAGCTGTCCCGGTGTTGCAGGCACGGGATGTCTGCAGGCAGCAGCTGCCAAGGGGAGTCTCTTATTTCTGTGGTGCTGAGGTCGAGGTGGGCTCAGTGTGTGATGTACAACAGCTCTGCCCCAGAAGGGTGCCCAGGTTTATATTGCTGTGCCAATTTAAAGTCTTGATGTCTGGTGTACAAAATTCTTAATTGCTGAAGCATCCTCATGTCAGCTTTCAGTCAAGTTGTTTTCCAAAGCATTTTAGTTTTCATTCCCCACCACACAATTATGAAAGAAAAAGGTGACTGGTTGCTGAGGAACAAGTGATGTTACCTGTTCTACTCTCCTGTGGTTTGTTTGTTTTCTGTATTGATGGAAGGCTTTGTTTTGATGCTTAATTCTTCTGACTGACAGCATCAGTGGCATACTGGGGACTGTGATGTGTAAGGCCTGTTCTGTGCACTGAAAGGCAAGAGTTTAGAATAAGCTTTAAAGTAGAGGAATGTGTCCTTTCAAAGACTTTATTCCTTCCAACCCTGAAATGGAGGTAATGAATCAAATTGGGCAATGGCATGCATTGATAAAGTGGTGCTTTGTTAAATGACTGCTCTAAGGAATCGTTTCAACCCCTTCCTCCTATTTTAGTATTGGATCTTAATCTCTTTATTGCAAGTAACATCAGCACCAGTAGAGTTGAGAATTAAAGTTTGAACCAGTGGTGTTTTTTCCTGTTTTATCTCTAATGGTGGAGAAGCCTCAGCTGATTTCCTGCTCAGGTTTGATGATTCACAAGGCTTGAGGTTCATATTTATTTTATCTCCAGAATGTAATTTGGTTTAGGGTATTCCCCCCCCCCCCCCCCCCCCACACAGGAAGCTGATTAATTGACTGGTAAAACAGGGACAGATGTAGTTAATTTATTTTTCAGTGCAGACATTTTGTGTGTGAGGAAGTTGGGCAAAGATTGGATTCAGAAAGGCCCAGATTACAGACACCAGTCAACAAAACATTGAATATCATGAAAAACTTACTGCTGTAAAAGCAATGACATAAAGAGCTCTTACTCCTCTGTGTATTCCCCCATGAGGAGGAGTTGAAAAAAATTCTGTAGTGTAATATACAGTCACTCAGATTCCTAAGATTAAATGTTTCTGTAATCAATGCATTCTTTCTTTTATTTTTTAAAATTTTTTTAGACTGTCACAGTTAGGATGCCATGAACTCAGCTCAGGGTAACATGGTTTGCAACATGGGAGGCTTTTGAAATGTACTGTAGGAAATGGTCTCCTTGAGGAAGGAAAGAATAGAGAGTTCCACAAGCCATTTAAAAAAATTACAATCATTCCAGTTAATGTGGGTAAACTGGGTAATTTTTGCATAGAATTTTGTAAAGTGATGTATTTGAAAAACTGTGTCAGGGTAAACACATCTTTCCAGTATCTATTTAAAGTACATAAATATTTATTATTGTCCTTCTTTTACAGATTAAGAAACAATGGCTGAATTGACTTGCCTAAAGCTATAACTAATTAATGCAAGGATAGAATGTGAACTTGGGACTTTGAACCAAGAGAAAAACAAACAAGATGAAACACTGTAAATGGAAGCATAATGAAAAGATAATATAAACTTACTCCAATATAGAAATCATCCTTCCATAAATGCCTTTAGGCAAGTAAGCAGCCTAAAAAGCTGCTTCTTACTGAAAACAGAATCTGTTTAGACCAGATCATTTCTTTACTTGCCAATTTTGTGCATCTAGCATTACCCCCAGTAAGCTTGTTGCTTTTGAGAAAATTCCTTAAAACCGGAATTCAAATTAAATTTTCAAATAATTTGAGTTCAAATGAAGAGAACCAGGCAAATTTCCAGTTCATCGTGAAAAGCTGCAGCAAAATCATGCTCGAAATTTCCTTTGCTTATCTCCCAGGTAGATGGTTGGTGTGAGTCAGCCAGAGCACTTGTACTAAATATGGGAATGGAGCTGATTCAGAGACAAGTGATTGGCATCGTTGTATGGGATGTCACCAACTGCAGCTTCAATAAATGTCAGTTTTCCCTCTGTCTTGGTCAGATGTTAATTTTCATTGCAATTTTGACTGAACATAGCAGAATTTTTTTTTTTTTTTTTTTTTTTTTTTTTTTTTTTTTTTTTTTTTTGGCATTTGGTAATTTCCCTGGATCACAAGGGCCACCCATGATTGTTGTTTTTAATGGAAAGAACGGTGGATCTGCAAGGCCAGTTCTTATTTCTCTTAAATTGCATGACCTTGAGGTGGTTACACAGACATGGTCACTGCACCACTCCAGTGTTTCTGCATTTTGGAAGAACAGGGTTGTCCTATAACAGGGTTTGCGATTTCTCTCCTCCTTTTCTGGACATTATTTTGGAAGGAATTTTGGAAAGAATTCGTTGCAGTAGTTTTGGTCAATGCCTTTGTGTCACTGGTAGACATTGAGAGATAGGGATTTTTTAGCAGCATTTCTGTATAACTTTAAGCAATTTCAGACTCTTGTAATGATATTTTTTTTTCTAAACTTGCCAAGTTAAAAGCAGACTGAAGATTTCCTAGTTTTCTGGGCTTTTAAATGTCTTCTGTAGTGCATGTTGTTTGAATTGCGTTCCTTTGCCTGAGCTGCCTTGTTTGTTCTGGTGTTTGTGATTCATTTGAATGTGCACCAGCCAGCACTTGAATAATGGAAAACCTAAAGTAAATAAGTGATAGTGCCTGCTAGAGAATCAAAAGCTTCTACAGTGAGTCGTGGTGCTCTTTAGAACAATTTAAATATCTTTCTGTAAACAAACTGCTGAATGAAGAGTGGTTGAATGGAAGCTGAAAAGCTTGAATCATTCAAGTTTGGGACATTAAAAGTCTAGACTAAATTTAAGTGTAATTACTATGAAGTTCTTAAAAGGGACTAGAGGGCGTTCTGAGAAGGGCTTTCTTTACCTTTGCCTAGGGTTTATAATTGAATCTGGGGTTTGGAGGATGAAACTGGGTTTATTCTCATTGCACCAGTTACAGTTTCCTCCCATATATGGCAATTTTTTAAAGGTTGGGTAGGTTTAGTAGGTTGCGGTTTTTTTCCTTAAAATGAAAGCTGCTTTAGATTTTAGATGCCAATTCTGTAATTAACAACAGGAGGTTTGTAAAATGACTGGAAGGGGTTCTTGAAAGATCCTGAAATATGAATCACGTTCATCGCATTGATGGTACGATAGGAGAGGTATTGTATTTTAAACAAGAATAATTCTGGCTTTTGGGGCTTTTTTCGTTTGTGATGGGGGGTTTTGTTTTGTTTTAGATTGGATTTTTTTGGAGGGGGGATTTTTTTGTTTTGTGGGGTTTTGTGTGTGTGTTTAGTTTTGCTTTTGTTCCTTAAATATGTCCCAGAAACCAGAATTGTCTTACAGGACACCTACTTACACCTACTTTCAGAAAGTATGAGGCAGGTAGGTACATCACAGTTGGTCCTTTCATCATGTTTGATAAATTTTGAAAGAAAATCGGTCACACTGTAAAGAAAGTGAAATAGGAAAAAACTTTTAAAAAAAATAAAAATCTATTTGTACCATATGTATTTCTGCTACATCCCAAAGCTGTACACCTTCTATCTGAGCTGTGTGAGATAAGCCTGTGAGAATTTTTCACACCATCATCACAAACTCGACCTCTTCTGTGTTGCTTAACCATTGTCATACAGTTCACATGTGGTCAGCATGGGGATCCTCCAGTTTTGCTTTCCATAAACCTTGGTATTGGGTTTTTTTGACAATTAATTTCCTGTTATTCAAATTCTTTGTTTGTTTGTTGTTGTTTTTAACATTCTGCCAAAGGCTGTTACTTGCAACTGTTGTCTGGCAGCTTTGGACTGAAGCCTGTCCAGAGCCTGGACTCCTGGCACCTTTCATTGCTCAGCCACAGTTTACTGGTGAAGCCTCCATGGGGAATTTCATGGAGGCTTCAAACCTCTTAAAAATTTGGCTGATACTGGCCAAAGTTCTGGGGCAGGTTTCGTGTGCATGCTTATGTTATCATACAAGAAATCTAAGAAGTTTGTTTAATGTAAATTCTTGACCTGGCTCTGTATTTGCTTCTGGTTTATGGAACAATTTCCCTGAATGTGCTTTTGCAGCTTTGCTTGGTGCCCAGGGAACTCCCTGTGGTGGCTCTGGTTTTGCTAGAGCCATACTGACTTCCTCAGGCTGTGGGCATCAGAATGGCATCCTAGAGTTGTCCTACCTCGTGTGGAAATGCTTTACTTCATGATTGTTACCTCTTCAGAAAGGCTCTTGTGCAGGCAAACCACACCGACTTCCTGCATTAAACTGGCAGTTTGTGGGTAGCGAGTGGGGAACAGTAGATAAGGATTTTGTTCTTGCTGACTTTCTGACCAGTGAACCATGTGAAATTTTGTAAAGCTGGAGGTGGGGAAAAAACCCCAGTGCTTTTCAGTCCCGTTATTTGGTTACAGCTGTAAAGGGTAATGTGCCTTTATCACTTTCCTTCTAGAAGCTTTCTGTAACTGCGTGAGCTATTCCTGCAGTTCAGTGACATGTGCATTACAAAGGCTTGAAAATTGGAATGGATCGGAAACTCCTGTTATTTCAAATTATGTAGTTGTAAACTGGCTGCAGGCCTTTGGGTTGAAAGACTAAGCATTGATTTCTGCATACTGCTGGGTTGTATCACAGAGAGATAAAAGCTGATTTTACGTGAAGTGGAAACTTAGGCATGCCAGTGTGGAAGTCAGTAAGCCCATGGTGAATACACGTTGGCTGCTCACAGATCGTATCATAAAGCAATTTATTTGTATCAGTGGCCTGTCACATCATGTAGGATCAATCTTTGCTTAAATAGAGAATACTTATTAAGGAAAGCTACTGCAGACCTGAGCTTGCATTCTAGCTGTGATATCTCTGTGGGCCAAGAACCACATGTTTTATCTGGTTTTCTTCCCAGTGCACGAACATGCCTGGTGAGTAACACATGAAAACCAAATATAACAAGGGTTGATACATTTGGCCAATTTACAGAGTGTAAGGATCTCATTATTTTTTCCTACTTCCTGCCTTTGTTTTTTTTTTTATTTGAATTGTATCTATCTAATTTCACTTTAGCAGCCTAAGTGAGGTTCTTTCCCATTTTATTTGCAGATTAGTCTTTCTGTGGGTGTGGCTATGATGAATTTGGTTGTTATTTATTTATTTTTGTGGTAGCTTTTTTACTTGGCTCTTGAAGGAAGTGACATAGTTATTTTCTCTTATTTTCTTTGTACATCAAGGAAGGTGAGGGTCACATTCTATAGGGGAGAAAAAATGAAGGATGTCAGAAATGCACTACTTACCACTATCAATAAAACTTTAATTAACTAAATGCTTTATCTGGCTTCTTGCCCATGTAATATATAAAAATCAGACAGATTCTCCTAAGTCATTATTACTGGTTATTAAAAATACTTATGTTTCCATTTACAGTGAAGCCTGAAGAAGAATTGGCTGACAAGTCCCAATATGCAAAGAAAACTTGATTATTCAGGTTATGCATTTCCCTACACTTGCATGGTTGCACTGGTGTGCTGAAGAGCTGCTTTATCAATCCAATCCATATTTAAAATTGCCTTCATATATTCAAAGTATGAGTCCCATAGCAGGACTCCTGTTCACATTCCTGTAAGGTCTGCCCAGGGTTTGTAGCATTACAGAATGGTTTGTGTTGGAAGGGCCTTAAAAGATCATCTCATTGCAAGCCCCTGCCATGGGATACCTCCCACTAGAGCAGGTTTGAGCAGTGCTCCATCCAGTCTGGCCCTGAACACTTCCAGTGTGGGCTGGATTTGCTGCAATATGAGGGATGCTCTCTGCAGAACTGGGAGGGGAGGAGCTCCTGTTGAGCAAAGCCTGTGCCTTGCCTCCTCCTGTACCATTAACACCGGGTTTCTCTTGGTGCAATGTCTTGCTGCAAGTGCTGTTCACCACTCAGGATTTAAACTGTCTGAGCAGGAATTGGGCAGCTGGGCTGCCACTGCAGGTCGTGACTCATTTTGCCACCCCCAGGAGAAATGAACCTCCCTGCTCCAAACTTCTGTGAGGTTTTTAATAACTCCCAACTTTTTCTGCTGGAGACCAGTAACCTCCCTGCTCACCTGTCCAGAAGGGATTGAACAGTTTTGCCTGTGAGTGGATGTCCTTTAGCTGCATTTACAGTCTCACGTGATGAAGAGGAAAACATCTCTGACTGCCTTGCTTTACTTTTTATTCCTGAATCTTCTGGGTTTTGTCTCTAATCTTCAGGCTCAGACAGTAAATGGGGTTTAACTGTGTATGGGTCCTAACACTGAGCTGATTAGGTGCAGATCTGTGGATCAAACATTAGCTGTCAGAGGGGAGTCTTGCTGTGCTGCCCAAGATGAAGTGGTGTCTTGTTAGGTCCCCATCAGACAAACCACATGTCACTGTGTTTTTCCAGGGCCCAGCAGTCCCCTCGTGCCATCCTGTGTGTGCCACAGGAGGGAGAATGCAGGGGCAGCATCCACACCACTGTAAGTGCAGCCCTGGCACCAGGTGGGAGCTGGGACTCCTGTCAGCTGCAGAATTGGTGTCTCTCCCTGGTCACTCTTTTGTGGGTTGGTACTGTGGGATTGTGGGCCCTGTTTGCAAAGGGTCACCTGCATCACCTGCTGCAGGAACTGGTGAGACTCTGCCCAGGTTGCCCTTGTGCAGTGTAGGTGCTGGCAGACAGGAATGAACTCCGGGCAGCATTTCCCACCACTGAAACTCCCCACAACAGGGGAGTTTCTTGATTTCCCATTTCCCATAAATTGCAGATACTGTCAGAGAGTCTCTTGGCTCTTTTCTTGGCAGTGTTGTTGCAAGAAAGCATTTTTAGTAGGTGCTTTTCACCATCAAAATGATTATTCTGCCATGAATCAGAGCTGACTTAAATGCAAGTGAAGGATGACTCCCTAAGCTGGGGTGTCTCTGCCAGACCCCAAAGGCAGTTGAGCTTTCTGCCCATGAGGTGTCCTGATCTGCCTTACATCATCTCTATGTCCCAGAGGGGGTTTGCCACAGCTGATAGCAGCCTGTCCTGACAGCCAAGGGTGAGGGAAAGGAAACACAGTCCTGAAATCCCACTCCCTACAAATGGAGAGCTCCGGTAACCATTATTATCTCTTGAGAGCCAGGACTTCCCAGGGCTGCTCTGTGGGGCACAGGAAAACTCATTGTTTTCTTCCAGCCCATTTTTTTCATTCCTTGGTTCGCCATTCACGTAGATTTCCTTTTAAGTGGTGTTTACATTTGCAGCTTGAAAAATGTGGGAAAGGCTCTGTTGTGGCAAGCTGTAATACAGTGGAAGTTACTATTTCAGAGCTGGCCTTGCATTGCCTCTTGCCCTCTCATCTGTCATCAGCTCCCTCCTGTGTTTTGTGAAGTTTTTCCTTCATTGCTGAGAGTGGCACAGCAAAAAGTGAGCTCACAGAGAGCTCCAATTACTATTGAGCCAGTTCAGGTCTGTTTAATGGAAACCTTCCTTCTCCAAAGCCTTTCACACTCCTTTTACTTGAGTCATAAAACTTCTTCTGTTTGAACTTAGTGAAAACAAACCCCAAACCCTTTTTGTTCTAGTTACAAAACACTTTAATTCCTTTCCCTGGTTTTGTTTCACATTATTTACTGAACTCCTGCTGGAGTAGTGTCTTGGGGTAAAAAGACACTGCTTCTTAGATGAGCAATTTAAATTTTTCATCAAGGGAGATGTATAACCAAACTCTTTGTGAGATGAGTTAGACATCCATTCTACTCCAGCTCCAAGTAGGAAGTGTGGATCATTTCAAAACCCAGGAGAATTCAGACACGATAGGGTAGGTACGTATGCAATAGTACTTCATCAGCTGTGGGCATGAAGAAAATCCTCTGGCTGGTTCTGGCAAACGCTGCCATAAATGTGTGACTTTGGAGGGCAGTGTGTGCATCTGAACTCCTGAGATGAGGGTGAATTTTTGCATGTTATGCTGAGTAGTGGTGTGTGAGCATCAGCCCATATTTACAAAGCGGTGGTACATGTCTTTTCCATTTTAATTTTTTTTTCCTGAGGCAGAGATGTGCCAGGATCTATTGTTGACCTTGTTAAGTAAATTCCATCTCTCCTTTTGTGTTTTAGTTTTGCTTTATGGGTTTCTGTGCTATTGGCTAATCTATTAGTGATGCTTAATTTTAAGGAGATCTGAGTTGCATGGTCAGTCATGTGAAGAAAAAATAAATTGTATTTACTTCTGAGTTTTTTCTCTGAACTTCTTATGTTGCTTTGGTTTTTCTTGAGATGGGTGATACTAAGTTGCTATGGCAGTGTGGACAGCTTTTTAAAATTATCAGTCATCTTGCATTTGTGCAGGAAAACCTTTGCTATCTTCTGCAGTCAGAATTTCAGCAAACTCACTATCAGTACAGAGTCATCTGGGTATGGATTCTCTCCACTTGCTGTGTTTGATTTTCACAAGGATCTGTACATATCTAGAAACATTTAATGAGAACTAGTAAAATATTTTAGCCCTGCAGACTTGCTTCTCTGTAAACATTCAGCCAACATTATTGAGATCAATGGTTTCCTGTGTTTTATTAGCACAGCAGTTTCAGCTGGTCCTGTAATCTCACATTTCTTTTTATAACTATTTTATAAGGAGAAGGACCCAGTTACAGGTTTCTCTGTTGCAGTGCTCTAATGCTTGCTCTCATTGTAACAAATCTGTCTTGGCTGTCCATCTGCTGTGCTTCCCAAGCCTTTGTGTTTTCTCGCTGGCACCTGCATTTGTGCCAAAAGCTCTGCAGTTACTTATGCAGTGTTATCTTTTTGACCATCTTTGTATCCAGATGTGTACACAAAAGTGCACAATGCAATGTTTGCTTGGTATTTTTGAGCCAGCACAGGCTGAGATTACAAGGTGGTTCCACCTCTCTGTGCAGGACTGCCCTAGGCACTGAAACCTCCCCTTCACATCCTGGGGACAGGGCAGGGCTGGTGCAGGGACAGGGAAAAGAGGGTGCAGTGGGAGAGAGGGTGGCAGCTGCTGCAGGGTGGTTAGGACAGCCTGTGCTATCTGATACAGGGAGCCAGGTGGTTTCTGTTGTTGCCAGTAAAGGTGGGGATAAAAGGTGGGCAGGAAAGAGGGGCCATCCTCTACCTGCATCCATTGCCCCAGTGCAGGTAGCTCAGCTGTAGCAAGAAGACTTTAGCTCTTGGGGTCTTGTGCCTCAAATATTTGTTTTCCGCTTCTCCAGACCAGAAAAATACATGTGAGCAGAGCCTGAAGGCTTTCTTCTCAAGACCTAAGGCTGAGGTGACTGATCCTGCTCTGGGTACCTGGTGAGTGGTAAAGCTGGGGCACTGTGGTCTTCTCTGCTCTGCTGCTGCACTGGTGGTGCCAGGAGGTGTATGGGAGCATCCACTATGTTTGTGCTTTAGTCTCCATGCAGAAATCCTGCCATTATTGTGGTGCAGGAGTGAGGGCAGGGGAGGATTCTTTAGATTCTCAGTTGGGGTGATAAGACTTAAATGCTCGTTATGAATTCAGGATTGGCAAAATCCTGTTGTAGGGCAGAATGGCTTGTCTTGTCCATGTTATGATAACTTCCAGGTATTTTGTTGAATGTATAAATGGGGTAGGTCTTTAGGATTCTGCAGGTCAAAACATTAATTTTAACTGGGCCAGAAATACATAAAAGTAATGGTGAAAAATATTATTTGTGAATTAGTTTTAAATAAATGTGTAGTTGAGCCATAGTGAAATAATTCAGTTTAACAGCCTTCCTTACCTGCCCTATTCTAAGCAACTCCAGGCTTCCCCCTTTATTACTTATTGACATTTACTGGTTAAGAGGTCAGAACCAGGGTTTTTTTTAGAAGCAAGCAAAATGTCTCAGTAATCTTTCAGATTCAGAGGTATTTTCTTGATTTTTATTACATTCAATGAATTCTGCAACTAGATATTTTCATTCAATAAAAAGTTATTCCAAAGCTGAGAAAGTGATGAAAAGTCAGGAATGTGATTAAGATAGAAAAAGACAGCTCTAGTAGTTCCGAAATCTGGAATCAGGACCAAAAATAATCAATTTGTGAGCTTGAGATAATAATTACTTTCATAAATTTTATCTATAAACAAGATGTCTGTTCTACTTTGTGCCCAGCCTGCTTCAGGGGGTTTTAGCTAAGTAAATAAAATCAGTTTCGCTTTGATGCTTTTGCAGACCTACTCTGCCTTCACTTACCTCTATTAATGCCACGTTGACAGGAATATCAGTTGAAAGTGTGTTCATTTAGAACATTGGAACTGAGTAATTTTCCATGTGTAATGAAGAATTTGGGTAAGTGTGTGTTATATGTGACTAATTAGTGGTGCAGTTTATCTGCCTCTTCAGCAAACAAAAGGCTCATGTTACAGCAACCCTTCTGCACAGAACAGCAATCAGGATTTCTGCTTAAATTACTTCCAATTTTTAGCATCTGTTCACTTCTAGGAAACAAATCAACACCAGTGCATTCTCCTCTGATATGTCTTGCTTGAATCCTTTTTAGCTGAACAGAAAAATGGAGGCATGGCGTTATTTTGGGCCTGTATGTGCTTTGCTCTTGAAGTAAAACTGAAACTCACAGGCTGCAAGCTTTCGATAGGCAGCCGTTGCCCCTGGCTGTGCAAGAAGATATTTAGATGTGCAGATCATGAAGAAAATTTGTGGTCTTTTAAGGAAAGATTACACTGGGTAAAAATGAGTTTGAAAATTGGAGCTTGCTATGATTTCTTTCTTAAATCTAATAGATGACTGGGTAAAGGGAGTTACTCATAAGAAGGAAGTCATAAAACTGGTTTGAATTAGATTTCAAAGGCGAGGGTTGTGTTGGTCATTTAAAGCCTTGGATTTCTCACCACCACCAGAGTCAATAAATAGCAATCTAACACAAGGTTCTGGCCAAGTATGGTCTGCTATGTAATGGGCCTTTTGCAAGTTAAAACTGAGTGATTTGGGATCATATTTAGCATCTGTGGCTGGTGCTGGAGTAGTCTGTGGGAGGAGATGGCTTGTTCTCACCAGCATGGGATGTTTGGAGATCCTGGTGAAATGGAGCCATTATTTTATTTATGCATGTTTTGACTTGGCCTTCAAGTTGGAGAATGTAGGTCAGCTGCACCACTGTGGCTCTGGGTTCTGAAAGAAGATTGCCAGTCCTGTCCCAGTGCCTCTTTCCAGTACCCTTTGGGCTTCATTAACAGTCTGTTTGCTGGCTCCCCTCGGCCCAGAGACTATTAACCATCTGACACTCCTTTGCCCAGGGGCTGCATGTTTGCTCAGTAATGGAGAAAATGGGTACTGAGTACCTTACATCTTTCCAAAGCTGTTACAATTTCCCTACCACCACCACTATCTTTACTGTTAATTTCAATATTTGATATCAACAAAATCACAGTAGACTAAATAATGTTTTTCAATTCCAATGGGATGTGATTGCTTCCAGGATGCCACCAGGACATTTCCATCTGAATACAAAACCTGACCGATGGGAGAGGGAAGAAGAGGCTGCTAATGAGATTATGAAATAAAATATTGGCAAACAACATTCTCTCTCATGAAGATTAGGGAAGGAGGAGAAAAAATTATGCAAAATAAATAGACTTTTTTTTTTACATATTAATTATGGATTAAAATTTGTAGTTTAAGCAGGGGGATTTAATTTCTTAGCTGAATCAGATTTTATAGTTAAAGTCTGTGGAATAGACTGCATTTGGGATAAATATTCAAAACATAATTATTGCAAGAATTTAAACCAGAAACTGGAAGGGGAAAAGGAATGGGGAGAAGTAGGAAGCAATTCTGTGTAAGGCTCTGAGACTAGGACTTATGTATTCAGTGGAGGGTTTTGCTTTGGTTTTTTCAGTCAATAATACATACCTTCTCTTCTGAGAAGTCAAGGATCTCTGACAGACAACTTAACCAGGGCTACCAAATGAAAAAGTATCTTTAGCCCCCATCTTCTATTAAATTGTTTCAACATCAAAGGGCTTTCACTGAGGATAAGTTTTTTTATGTTTTGCATGGTCCACGGTTCATTTTGGTTCTTGAATTCTTCATAGGACTGTCTGCTGTGAAGCCTTTTATTGCCTTGGTGAAGAGTGGGGGCTTTATGCTTAGAAAACATTTGCATGATGGTGATGCCTATTAAACATAAAATGCTTCTGAGATATCCACTGGAAAGAATATCCATAAATAAAAAATGAACCACTTAAATCTATACTATTACTTTTCATTCTCTGTTTTCTTTATCTTGCCGGTTGCTTTTATTCTCTTTATTAGCTTTTCATGATGGTGAAGTTTTCTTTTCCAAAGAGGCAATGTGTCTCTGTTATTCTCCATTGCTTTGTTTCATCTGCAGCTCACACAGTAATGTGATAGGGGCATTGGGAGTTATAATTTCAGAACTGTTCATGCAGGTAGTTTGTCTTTAAAACATTTTTTTTCCTCCCCCTTGCTACTACTTGGGTTTTTTTGCCATATCGTCTTTTCTATTTTACTGCTTTTTATTATTTCATTTTATGGTATCTTATATAGTCTGTGAACACAAAGTAAATTGATGGCCTTTGAATCAGAGGCTATTACAGCATTTTCCTGATTAGATGAGGTCCTTGCTCTCACTCAGATAAATCTTAAATAATCCAAAGCACTTTAGGTAGAAGTATAGTTTTAATAAAACTACCCTGTGTTAAATTCCTGGAGATTTTTGTCTTTCTAACAGCAGTCCTCATTGGGGTTATTAATGTAGAGTTATTAACTTTCAGGTGTTCAATAAGGCCAAGTTTCATTCACTTCTCTTCAGTTTTCTTTTAATATTTTAATAAAATAGCATCATAAGGTCTTTGTCACATCTGGGCTTGTCTCTTATGTGTGGGGGATAGAGGTGATTTACTGTCTTAATTTCAAAGTCCTTAATGCTGTGCTAAGTAGAGTGGCCAGTGTTCATTGCAGCTGATAGACCTTCCCCAGAGAAGGCAGGTTTGGTAATAACAGAGGAATGAAGATGGTGACAAGAGTCCCTGGGCTGGAGGAATGGGCAGGTGTCAATGCTGGGCAAAGAGCAACAAAGTGAATAGTGGCCACGTAGTGAGAGTGACCCTCCAGCACTGACTTCTGTTCAGACTGATTTTTCTATCCTATTCTTTTTGTGATCACAAAACTTGATTCTGATTTAGTTCTCTTCCCCTTCATTGCTAGCATGGAGGTGGTCACAGCTGGTGATGGCAATGAGCCTATGCACTGTGCAGTCAGGGGAGGCTGCACTTCATTGCTGCTGTGCCCATTTAATAAAGTTTGAGAGCATGCAGCAGCAGTGTGTGCATTTTATGGTGATGACAGAGCCTCTTAGGCTTTTAATGCACTTTATTTCCAGTACCATGACAGGGTTTTCATGCAGCTTGAGGCTGTGTCTAAGGTTTACCTCAGCATTTCCATTGTAAGCCCCTGATTTCCAGGGATGGTGCTGTGCAGCAGCCTGGTTACAGAGGACTTAGTGGGAAAGGATTTCGTCAAGATTAAGGGAAAATTTTCAACCCCTTCTTAAATTGTGTCGATTTCATCAAGATTAAGGGAAGATTTTCAACCCCTTCTTAAATTGTGTTAAGAAAACATATTGAAAGTGAAGAAAGCCTCTGTGTGTGATTAAAATGGTCTTAGATGGAGTTTGAGGTGTTTGGAATATGAGGCATGTCTGTAGTAGAGTGGGAACATGGAGGGGGTTAAAGGTAGAGCAGGACAGCATTTTTCATTAGGTGAGGACTGTGGAGTTGTTGGCACTGACCTGGAGCAGTAAACACAAATGTTAGCAAGGCTCCTGCAGTGAGCAGGGGCTGGAGTGACTGTAAGTGCTGTTCTGCTGGAGTTCACCACCCCCATGTGCCGGGAGCTGTTCCAGCCACAGGATCTGCCTGCAGAGATTTCTCTGCATTGCCATTTCCATTAGACGGGATTGCTGATGACCTCTGGCTCACTTTATTTGGCTTGGTGGTGTCTTCTGTTTGCTGGGAATTGTCTCTTGTTTGGAAGGGGAACTCTTGGATCTCTACTGGTGGCATATTTGTGACTTGTAATAAACTTTTCTGTGACTGTGAACCATGTACTTGACTAAAATGTAAGAGGAAATTAGTGGGACATCTGGCCTTTGCAAGGGTCAGACTTTCATTTTTACTTTCTTGACTAGAGTTTCATGAATTCTAAGTTAATCTGAGTTGAGTGACCTTTTGACTAGGGTGAAGGCCTATCTTGCCTTTCTTTTCCCAGTTTAAAAAGGTTTCACGTCCTGGATCTGTGAAATTGTAATTCTACGTGGTGTGTAAGATGGTCATTCCTTGCTCATACACTCAGATCTAAATGCACAATAGCTGGAGGCAGTTTGTGGTATTAATCAGTGGAAAAGGAAGACTTGAGTTAATCAGCTCTTAGGGAATGAAATCTTAATGATTGTATCACAGACTTCCAGTGCTGGCCTTGTGGACTGTTGTAGGAATTCAGCAGTGTGCAGGAATATTAATTTTCAAAATGAAATTCTATTAAAAAACAAGTACTGTTTTTGCATTGCTTCGAATCTAAATAATCTGTATTAATTTTTAATTTCACATTTTTAATGTAAATTAAACGAATAGTTGATTTAGAACTAATAAAGCAAATGATATGTCAGATTTTTAGAGTGAGAAGGGATTTCTGGCACTAATGCTAAACAGGCTTACGTGTTACTCGGCCTCCAACTTTAATCTGCCAATCAGACTTTGTTTTTCACATATTTTCTTAATAGTTTGCACATTCAGGGAATGTTTTTTTACAAGAAACACTGTAAAAATATCAAATAGAGGTGATTCATCAAGATCTGTTCTGATTATTTACAAAGGCCGTATGTGTGACTATGTATGTGCATTTGTATCTGTGTGTTTATGTGTGTTTTAAACCAGCAGGCCTTACCCACACACAGAATGTAATCACATCGTGGTTTTTTGGCCAGATTTGTGGCCAAAAAAATGGACTGTTTATTCTCCTTTTAAGTCTATTTGTGGACATAAAAGGAAAACAAAGAGATGTAAGCAAGATTGACATTTGGGATTATAAGGAATTCTAATACTCCCTGCCAGAGTTAGGGTCATCTTTTTCCAATGATGTAAAATTCATGAGTCTTGTGTTACAGTTTAAGTAGGCAGGATTTGAAATTACTGCACATCTAGATGTGTAAGAATTGGTTAAATGCAGAAGGGCTTTTTTTACAGGGCTCACTCTACTGAATTCCTCAAGTAAGTTGATTTGTGATTTGGATTTTTAGTTTGTTTTTTTTTTTAATGTTCACCTTCTTACAAAATAAGGAAGCTTGATGTCAGCTCTCCAGAGTGCCATGAAGGTAAATTGGAATGTGTTAGTGGATGAACACCATGTTTCTGCTCCTGCCTTTAGCCCTGGGCTGCCGTGATAACGATTCAGGTGGGGAGAGAAACACTTCCAGAAATTGACACCTTGTGTGTGTATATATATTTCCATACTGCTACCAGCTATAACAAGGAAGTGTTATAAATTCAATTTATAAACCCCTGTTGTGTGTGTGTAGGCTTGCAAGGGGAGCCCTCCTGAGAGCTGACTACCAGTACAGGTGCAGGCTCCTACACACACTTTGCACTCCAGAAAAGCTCTGGAAACT
This sequence comes from Zosterops lateralis, assembly GCF_965231275.1. Taxonomy (NCBI): domain Eukaryota; kingdom Metazoa; phylum Chordata; class Aves; order Passeriformes; family Zosteropidae; genus Zosterops; species Zosterops lateralis. Next base: position 66,904,232 of record NC_139765.1, read on the forward strand.
TGAAATAACATTGGTGTCTAATGAGAAGTCTTGTACAGATATAAACCTATATTTGATTTGAGTTTATTTAAATAACTGTGAGAACATATGCCACCAAAGCCACTTTTCTCAAGACCTAATTGCCTTTAAGTCTTGAAGAACTCATCCTGTGCATGCACGTCTGCGATTTTAAACAGCTTTAAGATAAATGTAGATTAATGAAATGTCTTGAGAGTACTTGCCTATACATGCACTTAACCTAAATGGATGAATAACTGAATATATGAATGTTTCATTACAGAGAGACAGAAGAGAGTCTAAAGTTTTTAATTTAAATTAAGAAGGCTGGGATTGACTTTCATACGCATCCAAATTGTATTCACGTGTCTCCTCGCTAGGAGTCTGCCACTCATTTACAGTCTGATCTCATCCCTCTCCAACAGGAGCAGATGGGGATTCTTGAACTTGGCCCAAATTCCTAGAAAGTCTCTGCACTGACATTTTGTAAAGGTGTGAGAGGAGCTGGGAATTTGGATGGCAGAGGGTGCAGTAACAGAGAATGCTACAAGGATGAAGCAGCAACACTTCCCTGCACATCATTCAACACTGTGGCAATGACTGTGAATACAGAATGCCTCAGTGTGGCAGAAAAAATGCTCCTCTCTTACCAGCTAGGTGACATTTGACATGGATATTCTTTGCTTGATTGTTATGCTCCTCATCACCACCCTCCCCCTTCCCCCACATTTGATTAGCTCAAAATTATCATTCTTAATGACATTTCCAAACTGGAACATCCTGATACTTGAGTTTTTCCCTCCCCCCTCTCTTGTTCATATTCATATGGGAATTTTGGCTGTTTTGTGGATATTTTGAGGCCCGTGCTGAAGATGGGTCTGAAAGCCACATGCAGATATTTCCTATTGCTCTTTCTCTGGTACATGCCTGTCTATTTCTTTGTAGTCCTGGCATTGCTGCTCCTCTCTGGGGAACCTGGGAAGGAGGGCTCAAATCCCAGGGGCTTTTGAACAAGAACTGGTTCTGCCACTCATTGTTATCTAATGGAACAAGAAGAGATGAGTATGTGTTTTATTGGAAATAAAATAGAGGGGGAAAATTTGGGTTGTTATATTTAGTTACAATAACATTTTCCACATGGAAATATGATTCTGCCTTTTTTTAACAGGGAATTCTCTCTTGCAAGTCAGGCTGGTAATCCCATTTGCCCACAGCTTTTCTTATTGAGTTCTTGTTTGCTTCTTCAGGGGTTGGAGTTTTTGTGAGCAATCTTACAAGCTGATTTTTCAAAATTTAAAGTGAAACATTAAAGATAACAGTGAATGCTTCTGGTGGAGTAACTTCTGAATACAAAATCCTTTTGCTTCTCTCAAAACATTAAATATTCACACCAGGAAAAGTCTGGAAGCTCTTCTTGAAAATGTGTGACTTCAGCCTCCGTGCCAGCAAGATTTGTGTTAGAATGAAATTGCCATATTGTGTCTGACTACAGTTGTCTCTATATTAATTAGGTGTCTACTTGCGTGGTAGGCTTTTCAAAGGAGAGCTGAGCACATCTTTTGTTCATTAGTAGCATTTAATTAGTAGCATTATTTTAATACATGGAAAACCTGTGTCTCTGCATGTGTGTAATTTTGCACACTAAGCTGAATTACTGCTTTGCAAATCATTTTCAGTTCTTCCACTTAAATTTGTTGCCTTTTTTCTTAAAGTTTCAATTTATCAGTTATTTGTTCCACTGTTCCAACACAAAAGTCAGATACTATTAATTAATGTATTTTAAGTCTCTGGGACTGGGTGACAGCATGTAACAGAAGATTGAAGCAGGAAAGGGAATTACTGCTGGTGAGTGATGAGATGGATGCTGCTTTTCAGTACCTAGCAAGAAAACTGGCAGATGTGTAGGCTGCAAACCTGGTATCTGTTTAATGCAGGCTGTTGGAGTTATTATCTGTCACACCCAGCTCTGACAAGCATGGGCCAATCTTCTGTGCATCTCTCAGAGTAGGAGCCCATTGCTGTCTCACTGCTTCCTTCCTTCCTTCTTTGTCTTTCTCTGTGACAGAACAGCCAGCACAGAGAATGGGTCCTGTCAACCAGCCTGCTGATGTGAAGGTACTGAGCCATCATCCTCAGAAATTCCACAGCAGCTTCCAGGCCCCTCTGGCACCAGTGCCCTGCTGTGGGCTCCCCTTCAGAGTGCCCCATAAACCATGTGCAGTTTGTACCCAGGCCAAAGGCACTCTGGTCCTGCAGGAAGCACGATGCCATTTGGCACTGCTGTACAGCTGAAAGCCACACCAGAGAAAATGCAAGGAATAGTCCGCCTTTCAAGCTCAATATTCAAGCAGCTGCTTTGGAGCAGCAAGCCTGCCAGTTCTCTGGATGCAACGGATCATAGTATCCCTTGCTGTTCAGTCTCCTCCCGTGCAAGGAACAGACCTCAGCTGACATTTCTCCTCAAGCTTTTTACCCCCATTTTCAGGCCTGCACATGTGTTTGTGGTTTTCTTTTTAACTGTATGATACAGTTTCTATAGTGAATCTTAATTTACTTCTTGTCTGACAAAGGTCCTCTTGTCTGTTTTACAAGAAGCATATGCTGACATCCACTCAATTAATCAAGTATTTGGCAGCGTAATTATATATGGAGAGTTGTTCAGACCATACACCTGCTGAAAGATCTGGCCTACAGTATGTACAGTATGTATTTTTCCCTGGGTTTTGATCTACTCAACACTTGGAAGATAATACAAATATGGTTGAGGCATAACCATCAGTATTCAAAATCTGCAATTTTTTGTTTCAGTCTTAACTATTGGTTTTGTATTTAGTTTACTTTATGAAAGCAAAAAGCCTAGAACCCACACTTGCTAATGCACAGATTGTGTAAAGAATTTATAAAGACATCAAAAATTTTAAGTGCTAAACCAAACTTTACATTTTGGTGACTGTCAGGTTAAATGCTCACTACTGAAAGCTTTCTGTCTCTCTTGGACAGACTGGGCCTTAAGGGATCTCTGGGATAAAGGAGACTCCTTGGATCCTTGTCTTGTTGCTTTCTTCAATGGTAAATTGGGACCTAATAAGAGGAAATCACCTGGTATTTTCTTACCCTCTTATAGACCAGTGGTGGGTTGTTAGACGTTCCTAACTCAGCCCTGGAAATCTCAGGGATGGCTGGCCATGGGCATTTTATCCAAGTTTCAGGTAATGTGGCAGCTACCAGTTGTGCAGTTCCTGTACACCCACTGCTGCCTGTGCTCTGTGGGATTCAGCTTAAATGGCTTTGTATGCGAAAGTCCTGGATCCCACATGGTGTCACTTGCTTGTTGTGAGCCAGCTCTGCAGTAGGCATTGCTGTCTGTCTGTCCATCTGGTTACCTCCAGAAGGAACAGCATTTGTGTGTCTTCCACAGTGAATACACCTGGAGAGTTTCTCTGATCAGTGACCTGTTTTATTGTTGTCTCAGCTCTGCACATCTGCAAGACTCAGCTTTTTTTCTCTCCCCCTTAACACAGATGCAGAACAGGAGGATGTTGTTATGAAATGGATGTGACATCTGTGTAGGTGGTTGAGAGCTGAGACTGAATCACAGAGTCTTCAGTGCTTTGTGTCCATCTTAGCTGTTGTCACAGTCTGTATGTCACAGCACATGGATGAGCAACAGGCAGCGATGGGAATGGTACTGGGGAGCCTTCTGACCTCTGAGGGGATTGGCCAACATGCTTTGTATGTGATACAGCCACTTGTAGTGATACAGTTATGAAGAGATCAGTGTTACTCCAGCTTCTACATCCTTTTTTCCCCTGCATTTGAACTTTTTAAGGAATAAGTGGCTGACAGACCAAATAAACCCAATAGATAGGGATGAGCTCCCAAATGAAATTCAAGGCAAGACTTCTGTAATCAATATAAGGACATGTTGCCATTTCCCCTTTCCATCAGCTGGGACAGAGCAACTGGATGCTCCCTGTACATGGGGAGCAGTTGTTTTTATAGCAGCTGCCCAAGGGGGACTGGTTGGGTCTTTGGGAGGGCATGAACTGGTGCAGGACCCCTCTGGCTTAACTAGGACAACTGTGCTTGTCCTCTTTCCAAAAACAAGGGGAAGCTTGTTGGGGGAAGGTCCTGTGCATGGGCAGCTGTGAGAGTTTGAGCTCTGGGATGGAAATCTGCCATTTCCAGCTCCTGACTACAGTGGGTACGATGTCTGTTGTGGGTCACAGGAGATACCCTGCCTGTCACTTGTACAGAAAGTGACAGAGCCACTACAGATGCTTCGTGTTCAGTTCTTTCCCCTTTTTTTGGTGAATAAGCAATTTGGTGGGGATTTTTAATGCTACCATCAAATTGTTTAATTTAGTGATTCTCTGGTTTCTAAGAAAATGCTTTGCAGTTCTCCATCTCATTAATGCCTTTATTCAAAGTGGTGATCCAAGCGGCAGACTAATAATAGAATTTAACAGTGTTGCTTTTGATTTGAGAACTGCATGAAGAATGGGGTCAAATTAAAATACTTTGTGTTTTGTGTGTTGCTCTTTGTAGTCTGAACCCTTTTTGTGACAAGCGGCATGAATTTTCTACAATTCTGTGACAAAGCAAATGGCTATCTATTTCTAATTGCTATTGGGTAGGAATGTGATATGTGTGTAATGCAAGAGAGATTGATTAGAGTCATTAATGACATGAAATGAAAATGTCAGAGTATAAAAATAAGCAACATGGTCATTGCATTTTTTTATTACACTTTTGCCTTGGGTTTTGCATACTTAAAAAAGGATCATATACACAAAAAGGAATCTTGCCCTGAAAAACAGAACATCTGAGAAGAAAAAAGCCCTCTCAATTATTGCAATAAACTGAGTCCCAGGAGATTGGGGAGTATGATTTTTTTTTTTAATAATTGCATGAGAAAAAAAAATGTAGGGGAAAAATAGAAGCAATATATATTCTGGTTTAGAATCACAGTGAGAAAACTGGGTTGCATCTCAACATGAGCACATGATTATTTTCAGGACTGGCAGAAGCAGTGGAAACACTTCCAAACAGATCCTAGTGATTCCATGCCTGGAAGATGTGGAAGGAAATAAATGTTCTTATTAGTGAGTTATTGTCTTTAAATAAGCTGCAGTGCCTTGTTACAAGAATTGAGGCCTTGCTTTAATAATTTAAAACTTTTTTAAGACTAGGATCTGATGTCCAGACCCTTCTCCCTTTACTTACCACTGAAGTGTCATCAGTAGCTGTTAGTCCTGAATCCTTCCCTGCTGCTGAGAGCCATCCAAGTAGTATTTTTGCAGAAAGCCTTACTGAATGCCTTTCCCTGCCAGCCTCCCCTTTCTTCCCTCCACAGACTCTTATCTCTGAATTTGTGGCCCAGGAGATTTGGAAGGCAGAAGAGCCAAGAGCTCTCTGCTCCCTGGGCCTCTCTCCTGAGCCTGTGACTTTCTGGTGGGAAAACAGAGGGAAGGAGATAAGGCAGGGGGAATGCCCCTCTGCCATTGCAAGGGGATTTTATGACAAGATTGTAAGAGCTGGGGAGGTCAAAACCAGACTTGGTCAATGCAAGGCAGGGGACAAGACCTCTCTGGGAACAGAGAGGAAGAGTGGCCTCTTCTGTATGGCAGAGGGAATACCTTCTGCCTCAGTGCCTGTCGTGGAGATGATGGCCACAGTGAGAGCACTGCAGGTTTCCTCATGAGCTCTGTGGTCTCCTCCAGATGTGCTAAAAATATCTACTGCAATGAAAATTTAAAAAAAATCTGCTGAACAGATTTTTAAATTTCTGCTACGTTTGACTCCTGCTCTAAAGAAATTGTTCATCTGCCTGATAATGTCTCTGCTGTCCCTGTGTTAGTGAAGGCACAGCTCCGCTCACATCAAAACTTAACCATCCAGTTTGATGTTCTGTATATCCATTAGCATTAAATGTCAATGCCTGGGGCTTAAAATCAGATCAACAACTGGGTTTAAATCACATCTTGTTTTGGATTAAAATCAAGAATGAAAAGTTTTGGCTCAAAAACCTCTTTGGCAGGAGGAGACTTCAGGGGTGTGTAGGTGAGCTACAGCTCGCCCTGGGGTAGGGAAGGGCTGAGGGGCCTCTTGAAGTTCCTTCCAGCCCAATTTTCCATGTTTCTACAAAAATGTGATTACAGTGGTTGCTGACTGTGCAAATTGCTGTAGATAAATTGCTTTTGGCAACTTGAGTGTGTTTTATGGCTGTGTCTATCACTGTAGTTGATGCAGTCTTCGTGGGAGCAGCACATTACAGGTGCATCCATGCAGGTCTGCAGCACCGTGTGAGGCTTCCCCAGGCCACTGCTCTCTCCAGCACCTCTGCATGTGTGACTTTGTGCAGAGCTGCAGTATTTATGTTGCCCACATTCCCTCAGGAGTCAGATAAGCTGAGGAAGATAAATTGATTTTACTAGACTGGCTCCAGCTCATGCCAGCTAAGAGTCTAACCTGATGCTGTTTGTAGTCATATTTTGTCTGAGTGTGTAATCTCAATGTAAAAAATTGAAATCTTGAATATATGGGTCTGAATTTCTGTGTACACCTAATTTCTGAGCTCCTTAACACAACCTGAACTGCATATGTAAGGTGGCCTTTATTTAAGACTGCAGATACTTAGATATTGAAAAGAAACTAAAATAAATAAACCCTCAAACCAATCAAAAAACCCCACAATCCCTCCCCACCCCAAAAAATCACACAGAAAATAAACAAAAAATTTGAAACATCAACCACAACAAAACTACCCCCCACAGAACCAGACAGGAAGAATATTAGGTTGATCACCTGAAAACAGAGTATTCTGAAACACTATCTTGACATTTTCCATCTATTTAATGCTGGGAACTCTGTTCCAATTTATTTTTAAACAAGTGTTCTGGGAACACAAACGAAAATGTTTCAAGTATTTCCACACAGATTTATTTTAGTAGAATTTATTCTGAAACTCATTTTTGTTGAAAAACATTACTGGGCCAGATTTATCCCTGGAGTAATTGCCCTTGATTTTTAATACCATTGCAGGAAGAGTAAATTTGGCTTGTGTTTAATTTATATCACAGGAAATATGTACAGCTACAGAACATCTTTACCCGGGGCATGGTGCACAAGGGGAAAACATGTATGTTTCTCTCAGTACTTTGTAAATTTAATTGCAACAACAGATGCAGCATTTCATTTATTTGAGTGTTGTTACTGAGTTGCTAATCCAAGTGTACCCCAGCTCTGGGGCCCACAGTGTAAGAAGAACAGGGACCTCTTGGAGTGAACACAGAGGCCCAAAGATGCTCAGAGGGCTGGAGCACCTCTGCTGTGGAGACAGCTCAGAGAGTTGGGGTTGTTGAGCACGGAGAAGGGAAGGCTCCGGGGACACCTTAGAGAGCCCCTTCCAGTATCCAAAGTGGCTACAAGAGAGCTGGAGAGGGACTTTAGATGGAATGATTTTAGACTGAAAGAGGGCAGCTGTAGATTATGTATTAGGAAGAAATTCTTTACTGTCATGGTTGTGAATTGCTGGAATAGGTTGGACAGAGAAGTGGTCCTGTTTCCATCCCTGGAAGTGTTCGAAGTCAGACTAAACAGAGTTTTGAGCCACCTGGCCTAGTGGAAGATGTCCCTGCCCATGGCATCTAGTTGGAACGAGATGGTCTCTTAAGTTCCCTCCTAGTCCAAACCTCTGATACTCAAAGTGTGTTTCTGTTTTCCCCAGCTACAACACTGAGTGAAAAGCCTCAGGCCGTCTTGAAATGTTAAGCAGTTTTGCAACTTCCTCTCCCTCTCTGCCTCAATATTCTATTACTTTTGCTGATAGCACTTGGTTTTGAATCTTTGAGATGTCTTCCTTTCTGCTTATACAAACACCTGTTTCTTCCTGTGTTCAGAGAAAGAAAAATGCCACAAGACAGACTTTCTTCCTCTTTCCTTCTTTGTTTTTTTTTTTTATTTTTTTATTCCCTCCTCTCCTCCATTTTTAGGTTACAGCATGTTCAGAGTTAATTTAAAAATTGAGCTCTCTAGGAGGTGCAGTTTAGGTACAATTATGTTCAGTGGCATTTGGTATCTGTTCAAGAAAGTGCTTCCATTAAAGGCATTTCTTAAATTGGAAAGCAGAGTAGTAAACTAGTGAGTGCTACTTGTGTTTGGTGGCCTGGAAATAACAGAAATATTTCTACGGGTATTTCCAGTGGTGCGGTTTAGATTGCTTTCAAACAGAAATTTGTGCCTCTTGCTTAACCAGGACACACAGAAATGAGATGTTCCCAGCTGTGTTACGGGTATGTGGCCACATCTGTGGCTGGGGAGAGCAGCAATTCTGCTCCAGGGTGTCCTTCACCTGTGTGGATGTCCTGGCTCCAGGAGAGGAGTGGCATCTCTCTCACTGTTGGACTCCTTCTGTGCACCAGTACAGGCACCCCCAAAATGTGTTCATCCCATCCTCATAGAAATGTCATCACTCAGAAAGTCATGAAGGGCTTTGAGTTGGAGGAGACCATTAAAGTTCATTTAGTCCAACGCCCTGCAGTGGGTAGGGACATCTTTCACTTGGTTGTGTTGCTCAGAACTCCATCCAGCCTGACTTTGAGCACTTCCAGTGATGGGGCACCCAGAGCTTCTGTGGGCAACCTGTGCCAGTGTCTCACCACCTTCATCATAGAACATTTTTTCCTTGGTGACCCTTCTCTCCATTCCTTCAAGCAGTTTAGCCTCCAGGTGTGAAAGCTCTTCTCTCTCTTTGATTTTCCCCATCTTTGGGACTTTCCACAGTTGCTTAAAGGTTTACTCACCTTCCTGTATAGGGAGGAAAGATCTTTTTTCATTCATGTGGAAGGGAGGGGGTTGTTCTTCAGTTCAGCTCTCATGCTGTAGATCACAGGAGCTCATTTCTCTCATTATTTAGATCACTACTTCAGACCAACAACATTAACAGCACTTGCAGTCATTCTGTTATCTGGATAATTAATCCACAAGGTATTGTACACAATGTGGTGAATAATACAGGAAATGATTAAACTGACTATTTTCTATGGCTTTACATCATACTGCATGTGAAGCTGGAAGTAATGGGCATACTGGAGATAGTGTAAAAAGCAGTGGCAGGTTGGATTTGTTCAGTATTGCTATAGTTTATGAAATTCGAGCTGCACTTTCTAACTCTTGATTTTTGAAGAGACCTTTCCCATTGCTTTAAAAAAGCAGTTTGGGAGTCTAAATTCTCTGGAGTTCTCGTAACTGGAGGGGGAAGGAGAGAGTGTCTGGAAGCTGCTTGAGAGTGGTGATATTTGACTTTAGTGCTGAACACAGCTACTTTGATTTGCCCTCTGGATAACCATGCTAATGCTATAAGGAGCTTGCCTTCCCATTTTAGCTGCAGCAGTTACCGGCCTAAAGGTAGGTGACATGAATGCTTCTATAAATATGTATGTTTTAATCAAGCCATTGTTTATAATTAGATAATAATCATAATGGTGTAAATAAGGGTTAGAGTGGGATGTCTAAAAGGTCTTAAGCAAGAGAGACAAGTGGTTGCTGTCTTTAGTTTTTAGCTGAGGTATTGGGTAAGATTTAGAGAGGGCAGTTGCAGCTGAACAAGGCTGATTCATCTCATGTAAGGAAGGGTGGAATGAGGTGTGAGAAATCGGATGAAATTCTTGTTGCCTTCGCCTTCTGTGTCTACCTTACTCATTTAATGTACTGTCTCCTCCTGCTTCTCGAGTCACTTGTGGAAGTAATGAAGCTGTCCCGTGGAAGGTTTTTGGAAAGGGATATTTAAAAGACACGTTCAGAGGTTTTTCTACTAAATGGATGTCAGCACTTTCTAGCAATAGAAAAAAACCCTGGATGGGATAAAAACCTCTGAAATCTGCATAGATGTCTTTTCTCTAAAAAGTCTGTGCTGTAGCCTTTACAAACTTACCCATCTTGGCTCTACTATAAAATTACAAATTTGTTACCTCCCTACTAGTGAGAGTAGTACTTCTGAGGGTGAGCAGGCACATTTGCTGGCATGAATTTTAGTAAAGCTGCTGTTACTGTGTGGGAAAGTTCATCCATTGATTTCAAACTTTTAATGTTCTTATTGTACTTTTTTATCACTGTGTGAATTTAACTAAACATTGTTTTCCTGGAAGCACTGTGTTTTCAGTGGTAGTTAATGTTTATGTTGAATGGAAGCCATAGGAAAGCACTGAGCACAGTAGGGTGAAGATCAAAATTAATTTGTAGACATACACTTCCTGAATGAAAACCTGCAATCCTGCCCAGCCACAAGGACTTGCTGTTTATTCCACCAGGCCCTGAAGTGTGTAGTTAAGTGTGTTGGTGAGAGGGAAATGGCTCTTGAAATGAGGGTGTTTCACTCAAAACTCTGGGCTTGATGGCTTAGCTACACATGAGATGGTGCCATGCTGGTGGGCTCTCATGGGGTGACTGTCACCCTGCTCAGAGACACATAATACTGTATCTTGTGCAGCCCAATTTGCAGCAAACAGGTTAGTAGTGCTGGCTGGGTCAGGTTTGGGGATGGAGGTGGCAACCAACATGTTTTTTATCTGGGAAATCAACTGAACAGTTACTTAAAATGTGAGCGGGATGTTACCTTTTTGTGAAAGATGAGCTGACAGTGTCTCTCTCTAAGGATACAATGTTGGCTGAGCACAGTCAGTAAAATTTGCAAAAGTTCTACTATTTCCAAGTCCCAAAGGCCCTTGGCTTCCAGGAAGATAGAGTATATAAAATTGGAATAATGATTCAGTCATCTGTGTAGACTTATGGAACATAGTGGTGTGAACAGTGAGGTTGGTCTAATTTTTGTTCCAATTGCCATTTGTAAAATAAGTGCATACCATGGGATCTAATGAAACTCGAATAGGATTGATATTTTGTCATTTCAGTTACTGAGATTCTAATCTTTTCATACAAGTTGTTCTGTAGGGTTCAAGGGATCTGAGTGTCTGCTCTAGCCAGTTGTGGTTTTGCTGGTACAGCTGTTCCCACTCTGGAGTAACTTTGCTTGATACTGATACAGATAGATCGCTGTGCTGATTTTCACTAGTACGTGGCACAGAAGCTGCAATCCCAGCTGACTGGGCCTGTCTCTTCTGAGGGTTTTGCTTCCTTGCAGGGCTGTTTGCTCTTGCAGGTACAGCACAAGCTGCTCTAGAGTTTCTCCAGTATGAGGAGCTGGGACTGGCTGGAGCAGACTGTTGTCTGCTGGAAAGATGCTTAAGACTCACACTGGGATGAGCAGACACTGTTCAGCCCATTTCACCCTCCTCATTTGCCAGTTGCAGGGTGCTGCCATTGGTACTTGTGGTGTTGTGCTGGAAAGGTGCAGGTGAGAAAACAAGATGTATGACAAATCTGTGCAGGGGAAGGCTCCTGGATTACTTCTGATAGCCTAGCTTTCATAAACAGATGCCTTCCTAAACTGGAAGTGGATCCTATTGCTGCCTTTGTTATGTTTCTGTGCAGCTTTTCTGACCTTCTGTGGGGATCATGGTACAACATCCTCTGTGCAGGCAGGCTGCTGGCTTCAGTGTATCAGGTCAGAATCCTGTGTTTAACATCACATATCTCAATATGAATATGAAAAAAGTTATGGCTGGTTTGTTAACATTCACATTAAAGGATGACTATTAACATTCTTAGATGAAATGAGACTTAATTGTAGCGAACATTTGCTTCAATCTTAAACACTAATGTACGTGTTAAAGTCACATTTGGGAAGTGGCTGAAGGTGCAGTATTTACACCCCGCTGAGCACCGAGGCTGTTGAGGAATACATGCTGTTTTAAAGAGGACAGATTTTGACAAATGGGCTCTGTCTTATTACGAACATGCTCAAAAAGAACGTGCTGTATTCACCAGTGGGATAGGAAAGCCCTCAGGCTCCCAGCTCTCATTCCGGCTTTTCAATGTGGATTTTTGTCTTGGAGTCATTTCTGAGAACATATTTACTAGTGCAGCTTAAAAAAGCATGTGTTTAATGTGCCTCTTTTTGTCGTTGAGATGATAAATCCACAGACAAATAACAAGAAAAAAAAAATCACTGGGGATTTTGGTAACAACTTGGGAAGGAAGAAATTCATAAAAATAGGCTTGGGGTGAAAATAGCGTCAATTCTTTAGGCATGAGACTTCTAAATCCCTGGTGTTTGTTTTGCAGCACCAAGAAGTTCACAGCCTCTGTGTTATTAACTCTTAACATCTTTCTAAGTTTTATTCTGTGTATCTCTTAATCCATAACTTTGTACATTATTTTAAACATCGTCAATTTAATTTTCTAAACTTCTTTCAGCAAATTACCTGTTTGGATTTTGTCTCTTGATTCTAAAACAAGCTTTTGTTCAATCCTAAAAAAAGAGTGGTTAACATGAAATGGCTCCAAAATGTCTGACAAAATGCTGCCTATAATAGAACAAAGCATAGTGTTGTTGTAATTTCTGATGTTTCTTATTGATTTGCTCATCCAAAAAAGCCTGTCTTGCTCTCTCTGCATTTGGTATCCAACATGTCCTGCGCTGACAACCACAGCTTGTTCCAGAGTAATTTAAGGCTCAGCAACTTGCTCAGCATCACAAATCCAGTTTTTTGGTAGAGCTGAGAATAGAGCCTCTCTTCTGTCATGGCTCAGTTCCTCACTGTAATTGTGGGGCAGCTTTGCTACTGACTGAGTGAGCCTCTGATGTGACCAAGCCCATTATCATGAACATTGCTACTTCAAATTTTGATGAAGTCCCCTCGTTCAGTAATTTTTTTTTGAAGTTATAAAATTCCTCAGTGAATCGTGGCAAAATATGATTGTCTAATTAAAAAAAGGAGCAGATGTTAATGTTCTGCTTTGCAGTCTCCAGTTCTCCACTGCTCGTTAAACAAGCAGGTTGAGAAAGTGACTGTGTTGTAAGATGATAGATAACTGTGGTGAATGTAGGAACTTGAGCAACTTGAGTTAAAATGTTTGAAAGTGTTGTGGCAGTTTGATCTGCTTTACTCGGGTTTATGGGACTAGTAACAGGCCCAAAGATTCTACAGTAAAGGGGCTTCCACCTCCTTTTATTTTTTTAAGAAACTGCTCACATTTGCAGATCACCTTTCTCACAGTGAGGTGCAACCCCAGGAATTAGCGATGCATGAGATGCCCTCATAAATATCAATTCACCTTCCACCCTTAGTCATAAAGAAAGTTCTTCTAGTAAGTCCATAACATCTTTGTAGGTTAAGCAGTGACAGAGAAAACTAGTAATTAATTTAGTGATAGGAAGCATGAGAGGCAGTGCTTTTGTGGCTTGTGAGCCACATGGCACAGTATGTCCTCTAGAATGCTGACTGTTCATCTGTGACCATTTGTTGGACTTTCCTAGAAGTCTTGGAGGCCACATGGGCTCACCGGAATTTTAATTACAAATTTTTTTTCTGTGTATGTGCGTGTGGTTTTTATTGTTGTTGTTGTTGGTTTTTAATACCCCATTTAATTATTGAAGGAGATCAGGAAAATGATGACAGAAACACCTCTTGCCATTTCTTCCTTCCTTCTACAAATGTCTGAGGCAGTGAGATGATATCCTGCTGAGGACACCGCATGGTGATATTTTTAAGGAGTCTTTAACATGCAGGTTTTTGCCAACAGAGAAAGTTTGCTTGCCTGAAATTTTCCCCTCTTTGGCTGCAGGCCTAGCAGGTGCTCAGAGCCCCCCAAGTTGTGTTTTCAGCAGCAGAACAAAGAGCAGGGCTGGCTTCAGGCGTGAAGAGATGCAGCTGGCAGTGGAGGTTATGATTGCCTATCAATAGGTATTCATCCTATTAATTAAGCTGCTGCTGTAAAACGCAGCTAGAGGACAGCTTTTCAGCCTGCCTGTTGTAAAGTAAGCTGAGTCACCTGTGAAATGATGTTAATAAGAGGCCTCCAAGGCTTTCGAGGAGGCTTTTTTCCAAGCCCTCTTCTCTTGGGACTGGCAGCAGCCTCTTTCAGAGTCGTGGCTGCCGGGCTGTCTGTCTGTGAATGACAAATGGCACTCGATTCTCTGGAAGCTCTGGGCTGTTTTTGTGAACCTTGACTAGCAGGAGCCAAGCTGTGACCTCACACTGCTTTTGTTCCTCAGCTGTAGGCATGTTATGATAAAGACTTTCAGCCCCTTTCTTGGCTCTACTGAAGTCTTGTTTTGCAGCCCTTTGGTTTTTGGCTTCTTTAAGGTTTTTCGTTATTTTTTGAGCATGAAAAAGCAAGAGTGTGCACATTTTATTTTCCTTTATGAGACCAGTGTAAACTAGTGTATGACCCTTTGGGATGCAGGTGCTTTGTTTTAACCGTTTGATGGAGATCCTTGTAGTGTCTCTTAGGACTACTGAGAGGTTTTTTTCTTGTTGAAATTACATACTTCAGAGTTCTAGCATTTCAAGTTTAGGTCCAGTTCAGTTCCACTTCTGTTGGGACATAAAGCAAGTGAGCCACCCTCTCTAAAGCCCTGGAGAAGGATGTGAGGAGCAGAGTGGGGGATCCTACAAACTCCAGCTCGCCCTCTTCACAAGTGCTGCTGAGGAAGGACAGCCTGAGACTTTCCTCCAGGTGGTCTCTCATGCAGAAAGGTAACAATTGTAGGAAATTCCTTTCCTGCCACCAGTTCACAAGCTCAACAAACAATCCCTTTGTCGAGGCATTGGGGTCATCCTTTTGGTTTCTTACTCTTCTTTGCTAACTACTTGGAATTTGTAAAACAGTTCCTTTCTGGAGGGATTAGGGAGTGGTAGTCTGTTTCTCCCTTCCTGAACCTTTTCAAGTCTTTCTAAAAAGACAAAAAAAAAGTTGACTGAAAACGTCCTAGAAACAGTCCCATGTCATCATACACAACAAATTGTTCTGCCGAAGGATATGCTAAAATCTTCCTTGTGTTTGTGCTAAGCTTATGTGACTGCTTTTGTTTTAGATATTGACATTCTGGGTTCTTCATTCCAGGGAGGCTGAGAAGCCAGAGGCAACTCAGTTGTGTGAGTAACACATCAATCCTGATCAGATGGAGGCTTGTTTCTTTAGAGAACGACGCCCTTCCTCCTGAGCGGCGAGGCTGCTCTGCCGCCCTTTCATGTGCAGCCTTCTGGCTGATACTCAGTCCTGCCCTGGTGCCACAGCCTCCTGATTTATGAGCTTGCAGGAGAAGCTGCTGATTGTAGCTGCTCATCAAGAGCAGCACTGAAAAGTCACCAGCTTTGACAGATGCGACCGAGTGTCAACATTTTTCTCCATTTTATTCTCTGTAAGTTTCTGGTTTTCAGACCTCTCATTCTTCCCATCCAACAGTGAGCAGACGATGTTCCTCTACATGCCCTGTGGCATGCTGTGTTCTTTGCAGAGCGCCTGTTGATCACTGTTGCATTTTAATAGTCATGTGTATCGGGCTTGGCTGTCCTGAGCCCACTTGTAGCTTCCAGGAGGCTTGTGCTGGCTGCCACACATTCCTACACCCACTCAATCCTTTTAAACCATTAGAGCATCGTGCTTTTGGTTAAGGTCATGAGTAGGGTGTGGAATAGGCCTTTTAAAAAAATTCTTACTCTACCTCACTTTTGGAAGATTGCTCATCAGTTTTAGTGGTGCCCTCATTTTTGCTTTTTCCTGCAGGTCTTGTTTTCCTTCCTTTGTAGTGGTTTCTTTTTCCACGGAGTTGCAGTGCAGAGCCTCATACTGAAATGTATCTGTGCCAGCTGAGAGTGGATAAAACAGGTCTGGGCAAGGAAGGGTTTCTCTTTGTGGACACAGTGCAGGCTGGAATATGGATGTAGTTGCCTGAGCCAAGACTAACTCCTTGAGGTGAAGGTTTTATTTCTTTCCTGTGATTAAGCTGGGAGTGTGTTAGTTTGGAGTAGCAGTAGGTTAAAGGAAATTATTTCTTTTTGTTTCCTTTTGTCTGTTTCTAGGAAATCTCCCTGTGTTAAGAAATTAAAACAGAGGCTAGATTCTTGCTCTGAGCCATTTGTCACCAAAGAAAAAGGAAAAAAAGCAATCTTTGCTAGTGCTGATATTTTTTTTTTCTTCCTAGGAAAAGGGTTTCTTCCTAGAAAATGAAAAGAACTTGAGTTGGCAGGTAATTGATACATATCTGCCCGGCCTGAAGAAGTACTTAACTTTTACATAACTACCTATGAGTCTGCTTAGGAAGCTGCCAAGCTGCAGTGGACCGTGTGGTTTGCATTATGTCAGTGTATTTAAACTTGTTGCAAATGGCCGCCTTTTATGGGTGGTTTAGAATTCCTTTTAAGTTGTCATTCAGAAAGCCCCAGAGGGGAGGGGAGCTGTGACAGCTCAGCAGATCGTGCTGTGCCCTGACTCTGGGCAGGATGCTGCTGTGCCCCGAGGAACAGCCCGTGGCACGGAGCAAAATCTGGTTCAGCATCCCCGCTGAGCTCCTTTGGCAGCACTTGGGGATTTACAGCGCTGGAGTAACTGAGGCAGCATGAGAAATACTTGGCTTTCTTGGTCTCATTTTTGATGCTGTAGCTACTGAATGCATAACTACCTGATTAATGCAGAGATTTTAATCTTCTGACCCCCTTGCAAACACTTATTAATTGCACTCATAGATTATAAATTTGTAGAACTAGAAGGGATAATGATGATTCTGTAATTTGGTTTCTCCGTGCAGCTGAACACAAATCTTTTATTAAATCGGTGGCTTTACTC
The DNA here is from genome assembly GCF_965231275.1 of Zosterops lateralis. NCBI lineage: Eukaryota > Metazoa > Chordata > Aves > Passeriformes > Zosteropidae > Zosterops > Zosterops lateralis. Next base: position 66,920,918 of record NC_139765.1, read on the forward strand.
CCCTCACTTTAAAAAAGTGTGCTCCTTATTTAAGGGATTTGTTTTCTAGCCTCAATACCCAGTCGTCAGAATTTCTCAAAGTTTTGTCAGACTTGCTGCTTATATGATTATTGGGCTGGTATTGATCTTCACTTCTTAAAAATCAAATGAGCAGAGCTGTTAGAACAGCCTCAATATAGGGCACGTTCTCCCATTTACAGATGTTCCTCCTCTATTTGCTTTTTAGCTTCCTAATTTCTTTTTAACAAATAAAACTTTGTTCACTGTGCAGTTTGTTTGCTGTTGTTTGTCATGTTTACAGGGTTGCTAAGTAACCTGCCTCTTCTCTTGCTCCAAATTTTTTTCACATATATCAAAGGTAATTTTAACCTTCTTGGCTTGTATCTAATATAAACTTCTTCCTGGTTGGATATTTGCTAGGACCCTCCATCATCATCATCCTCACTATCATCACAGCATCCAGAAGAGAATTCCTGTTCCAGGAGAATGACCTACACCCTTTGGTCCTGGACATTGTTTGGCCTCACTGGGACACATTAGTCTCTAATCTTTCTCTCTAGATCATGTGAGGAAAATACAGAACAAGTGGAAAAACAACCACTATCAACATGTTTCTCTCTTCCCTGGAGGACTCTTGCTAAAGTCCTCTGTGAACTAGATTTTAAGAACATTCAAACTTCATCAGGCTCCTTTTAGGTATCTCAGGTCAGATGCTTGAATTGTTTGCAGTCTCCCAGTTGTTAAGGGGCTGCCTCTGCTCTGGATTTCCCCCTCCCCCTCAGAAATACCTGTTTAATGTTCAACCTTTTATATTTGAAGAATCACTATTCTCTAATGCTGATGTTTGAAGAAATAGAATCTTACTTAGAAATAGAAGTAAAACTTCCTGCTAAAATTGTGGGGGATATAGTATGTTTGCTCTTTCAGTTCAGCAGTTCTGTATATAAACATGAATTTGGGTCAGTCTTCCCCCTTCTCCCTGCCATGTTTTTCTGTCATGTTCCTATTTGCAGGAAGTCCTTTACCACTGGGTGCCACTGTTTGATAGTTCTTAACATTTGCTTCAGTGACGCCCTGAAGAAACTCTCCCCTCACTCTCTGGACTCCTGATTTTAAATCAAGCTCAGTTTTCATCCGGCAGCCCATGTTTCATTGTAGTAAATTTTGATTCAAACAAACTTGCCCTGATTTTTAGTTTAGTGGCCCACACTGATGGGTCTTCAACAGTGATGGTGCACTGTAGCTGCAGGGAGCATAAACTGATCTTATTTGCTTTTCTGCTTTTAAAATCTCTTTAAAAAATACGTCATTCCAGAACTGCATATGAATCACTGTTGACCCATGTATAAATAAATTGCTTGTTACCTTTGGGGATTAATCTAGTTGCAAACTGTGCTGCTGAGTGCCTTTCCTAAGAGGCATAATTTCAATTATCATCTCCTGAAAATCATGTTACTGCACTGTTATAATTACCTGTGTAGTGTTTTGTTGAAAGTTATGTGTATATTCAGTTGTGTGCCTTTGCCAGTGATGATTTATTCCTTTCAAAGGACTGACAGATGAGAGGACAGTGGGGTGGGCACGACTTGCTGTTTTTCTGCAGGGCAAAAAGCACAATAGTCACTTAGGGCCTTTTGGATAAGAGGTGTCCAAACCCTTGGGTCTTCTCCTTGTCATCAGAATGGCTTTACACACCCTCAGCCCTGTCTTGGGGTTTAGATGATCACAAGATCCTGAGCAGAATAAGTATGGGGAATATAAAGTCCTTAAGAAATATGTAGGGAATTTAGGAAAGACACATGACATAAGATGCACAGTGTGTGTTATCTGCTGTTAGTCCCAGACTGGAACCACGGTGTTACAGTGGGTGGATCACAAACCAGGATTTAGGGAAGATGTTCAGTGTGCTGCTCTTCATCCTGAGTCTTTCTGTCTTTTCTACTGCCTGTGTTAAAAATTAGATGCTAAGTAGTTCGTTGCAGTGAAAGTCAACATCTGAGTTTTGCTTGTGTCTGACAAAGGGACCTTTAAGAAGATCTCCATCTTTTCCTCTCAGTGTTCTTAAAGCACCTTGTGTACAGACCTCTTCTTGCAGCAGAAGGGGAGAGGCACTTTCTGTGTTCTGCCTCTCATTACACACCTGCATTTCATACACCTCTTCTGCATTTCAGCCGAACAAGAGAAGAAAGAAATGCAGCTATTTAGAGCTGATCCTTTCAGCTAGTTTGAAACCCAATGCTAGAGGGCTTCCTTGCAGATCTTGCAGCCTGAGGAATATTTCTTTAGGATTAATACAAATTCCTCTCATTTGGGTTCCTGGGGGTTTTAGTGAAAGGTGTGAGGCCATTCTTAAGGCTGTTTGTGTCTTCTTGCATCTCTTTTCCAAGTAAACTATAGAGCAGGAGGAAGGGGCCGTTCTGACCTCACCAGCATTTCGCTCCAGGCCTTTCCCTCTGGGGGTCAAGGCTGTTCCCTCCACACCCAAGACTTGACTGAACTTCAAAGCCCCGCAGCAGAGAGTGCCTGATGCTGTTTGAATTGAATGGGAGCCATGAGCAGCTCTTTGCATTTTAATCGTAACAGTGTGGAGCACTGCCCCAGATCTTGCACTCTGCCTTCCTTTAGGTGTCGGTGCCAATGCAAACATCTTTAAAATGACCCTTTTTCTTCTGGTTTCTCGTTTAGTGCATGTTTTATCTGTGCTTTGTTGATGTTACTCTCAGCAGTGCTTAAGGAAAGAAAATATGTGTGAACTGGATTTCCTTCAGATTTTGAGTGGGTTAGGTCATTTTAGTATCGTCTAAAGTGACAACAGGAACAGCTTCAGGAGCCAGCAAGTTCTGCCTCTTTCCATATCCTTGACATCACTGGGATTGCTTTGGGCTGCCCAAATCAAGTGAGCCCGTGTTCTTCCTGAGAGAATTCTCTGTCTGTCAGCCTTTTGGCAGCCGTGGAATTAATGAAGACATGATACCAAGTGTCAGGGGGGTGCTGTGAGTTAAACTGTCCTGGCATGGGATGGACAGAACTTTGTCAACCTTGGGATGGGATGTGAGATTTTGAAGTGCACGACAAGAAGCAGCGAGATTGGACTTGCAGAAACGCGTGGTGGTTTCTGAGATGCTCTTCTCTAAAGGGTTTAAAAGCTCCATGTTAATTTTGAAGAATAGTGATGTAGTTAGTAACCTGGCAGTAAGATAGTAGTCAGTGGGCAATCCCAGGTCCATGCGCCCTTGAACGTGTTTGATTTTGAGGCAGATGAAGACACTGCTCTACAGATCTAAAAGCAAAGCTCCTGTCACGGGGAAGTGGCAGCCCTTTTGAACAAAGAACGAGGGGCTGGGAGGAATTGCAGCCACCAGGACCTCTCTGGTCCTCCCCTCTCCCTGCACAGGCAGTCTGGCTGTGTTTTGCCATGGCCCAAACTCCATCCTCCCCTTTCAGCCACAAAGAGTCAAATTCCTTTGTTGGTGCCTGGCTCGACCATTGTGGCTGGGAAGAGTATTTTGTATTCTGTTTTCAGGAACTCTTACTTGGAATTAAAGGATGAACTGTGGGAAGTTATTAATGATATCTATAATCAAGGATTAATCAAGTAAATCTCTCTAGTCGAGGGCCTCTTACTGCACTGAGAGCATACAGATAAAGACGATAGCGGTGTGAGCTTTCATGTGCAAACAGTGCTGAGGTGGTGCCTGCAAAGCACACTCTGCATTTAAGTAGCTCTTTTGCTTTCTACCCAAGCTGGCTGATGTGGGGCGGTGCTTGGTCCTGTAACATCTGAGCAGAGACATGCTGAAGAATTTTTATTTCAATTCCTCTTGAAATTGGAAGGGGAAAGTAAAACAAGATTTATTATTATTATTATTCCACGAAGATGCCTTTGGGTTCCTTGTAGCAAACGGCGAGTCTGCGCGGTAGTTTAAAAAGCTAAAAATATAAGTCTTAAAGTGTTTAATGGCTTACAGTACAGCTCAGAACAGATGTTGAAGCTTTTTCGTGAATAAAATCTTCAGTGTTTGAGCTAGAGGTCCTGTGGAAGATATTAGTTCGAGAATTAAGGAAATCACGTGAATTTGCTTTTAATGTAACTTTTGGATCCAGTATAGTCTATTATTTTCATGTCTGTTGGTGTTTTTAGGCATTTATTTATCTGCTTTTTAAGAGGCCTCAGCTCTACCTCTGCTTTCACAGCTGGAAATAATTGTGGGAATCATTTGAAGGGTGAAAATGCCATATATATGTGTAATAATATAAATATATGGTGTCTCACAGGAATTTTTATATTCAGATTCCATATGTAGAGGGTGATTTCTGGTATGAAGAATATCAGATAGAAAATAAATGCAATTCCCTGAATGCCATATAAACATGAAAGAGTTTGGGGTTTTGTTTGTTTTTTGTTGGTCTTTTTGGGTTTTTTTATGAATGTCTTTCTCCTGTGGAAGCTCTTTTGTACCAAAATCTGGCAGCTGCTGAATCCTTAGACTGGCATTGTTAAGATACCTGTTAAAAATACTGTCTGTCTGTAGTTCTCTTTGTACACATGTTTCCAGTGTTACTACCATTAAGGGACTTTTGGTGGAAAAAACCCTTCTGTAGATAGAGTAAAAAATAAATAACATTGGAAGCAAAGGTATTATCTGCTGGACACGTTCCCCCAAATGTGACTCATGCTTCTGGCATGCTCTGGTTTGGTTGTATCTCTTCAGCAGGACCAACTTTTGAAGGCTCTTTTCTATTTTCCCTTAATTTACTTGTGCTCCAAGGAAATTAAATGAGAGAGTTAGAAGTATGTGACCACTTGTTCTTGGCTCTTCAAAGCTAAGGTACTTCTTGATTACTCCAAGAGCATCTTTTTGTCTGGAAACATTAAACTAATGTCTGGGAGGATACTTGAAGTAATTTTTCTACAAAGGCATTTTGTCTAGTGGGATGTTGAAATTGCTTTGCAGTTGTTTGAGGAGTTAAAATTCCTCTTCCATGGAGGATCCCCAGCTTATTCTTTCTCCACATATACTGAGGAAGTTGTGGACAAAGACTGTGCGAGTTACTCAGGCACTACAAGGCAGATAAATGCTTTTGTGCTGCTTGTGCAGCAACAGCCAATTCAGCAAATGCACTGGGAAAGCACCTGCCAAATTAGTGGGTGTATTAAACTTGAGCCAAGCTCAGCTAAAACATCCCCTGAATCCAAATCTCCTTTATTTGGAGCAAGGTAGTGAGGAAGCACAGCAATGGGTTGTGCATTCTCAGTCGATCATGTAAGAGCAGATGGTTAAAAGGAGCCTCTCGGATGCTCTTCAGGCAGCACATTCCTGCTAAGTGATTATTTGGATTATTAATGTCCCACTGTAGCACCTAGTGATGATCTGAAAGCAGCTTTATGGGCTGTGACTTTTGTGGTGATGAGCACTAGAGACTCATGGAATTAATAATGTTTTAATTGTTATTGCTTGAACATTGATTAAACTTGTTTAAGGACTTTTAAGGGATTCTGTCATCGAGCTTGACTGGTTTAATGGTGTGAGCCTGAACCTCAGAAGGAAACTCTGGGGATAAACTGCTCCGTTCCTGTCTGCCCTTTGTGTGGTGAATCCTTTGTGCCTCAGTTTCCTTTTCATGTGACACTTGCCTGTGCTTTTGTAAATGTTAGCTTTGACAGGGTGTGGGGAGAGATCACCTTATATTAGTTGTATTGTTTGCATATAATATTACACAGTGACTGTGCAGGACTTTGTCGGTGGCCCCCAGCCAGGCTGAGGTTTGCAGAGGGTGTGAGAGAATTCACAGAGTGGAACTGGGCGCCCTGTGTTGCTGGCTCTGTTTGGAAATTCTAGTTGAAGTCATTTGCAGCTTAATCATACATGGAAAGACTCTTTTCTTCCCAGGGGAGTTTTTATTCATTCATGTTTGTTGCTAGTAGAGTTCATGTTACAGTAGGAAACCACAATTCCTGACCTCTGAGTTGAATACATGTTTTAAAAATAGTGATGGGACAGAAGAAAGAAGAATAAATAAACTTCACTTTAAGGGCTTGCTCAGACCAAATCGATGTGCTGCAAAATACAGCACCACACTTTGAGAAATGATTGAATCAAATTGTTTTTCAGGGGCTTGTGTCAAGAAACTTGTACATTGTTTATGGCAGTTGTAGAGTAATTCTGCGTTTCCCATCTCCACCTAAGCAAACAAGAACTATCTTGAAGAAGCAGCAGGTTATTTTTGGATTTAGTTTAGCAGAGAGCTGTTGATGACAAAAGGCTTCTAGAAGACTCACAGGCCTATCATTGCAGCAGGACTGATAGAGGAGTAACGCAAAACAAATATTTACAGAGAAGGTTTATTTTGGGTGGAGGTTGGATATGTAATATTTGAGTTACTTTAGTTGTAATCAGCCTGATGTGAAAACAGGAAGAATGAAATGTTATGTCCTTATGTAAGAAAAGAACTGCAGCTGGTTTATTCACTGTCTGTGCTAAAGAGAATAGACCTCCACAAATGTTTCATTAACATCACGGTGCTGTATGGCGTGTGTTGTTTTTGGTTTTTACATGGCATGCTATGGAACAGTGAGGGATCTGAGATGTGAGTTTAGCCAAGGCTCCCAGGATGGGCTGTGGTGGGAGCTGAGGGACCTGGGCTGGCCCAGCCCAGAGCAGAGGTTTGGCAAGACCAGACATCAGCCCCCTGCCTAGGAGGTGCTTTCCAAGGAGATTGACCCAGGCTCTGCACCAGAGTGGTTGGAGCATGGGAGGAAACAGGCTGGAGTTGACAAGAGGTTCATGGAGGTGTGAGGAAAAACCACCAGAAGAAAGGCAAGAGGGGCCATCCACAGAGGCTCTGCAGCCTTGGGGAGCTTCAGGGTCTTACTGGGAAATGTCCTGAGCAACCTGCTCTGATCTCATGGCTGTTCCTGCTCTCAGGAGGAGGTTGAATTAGAAGTCTTCCAAGCTTCTTCTGACCTGTTTTCCAGCGATCCCATATATTTGACATGTGTGGTGATAGCTGGTTGCTTGATTGAAGCAAGGAGGATTCTGAAGAGGAGACAGAGGTATTCTTATTCCATGATCAGTGTCAGTAAGAGATTTTTGCTATGTACAGCAATATATTTCCATAGTTTCAAACTGTGGACAATTTTTATAGTAGTGCCAGAGGTCCCTGTGAGACCTGACACACCCACAAAATTCAAAAATTCTTCATATGAACTTGCCTTGAAGAACTGATAAAGGAGCCACCCAAGAGCAGCTCACACTGGTGAGCTGTTTCTCATTGAAGTTGCTTGACAGAAATTTGGTGTGTGAGGTGTAGCACCACTAAAACACAGTTCACATCATCCATTCTAAAAAAGAAGCTGAAAGATCTTTGCCAGATCCACTGGACACATTCAAATCTGGAATATCCTTCTTGCATCTGCCGAAAACTTCCTTGTTGTTTTGTTTCCTCACGTGAAAGCAGCTGCAGCTCAGTGATGGTGGTACTGTTCAGTTTTAATCTACTGAAGTATTAAGTGAAAATCTTTCTGCTGTATCAAGTGGATTTGATCAGACCTGAGCAACAGGATGAGATTCTTACTGAAAGAAAATAGTTCGGGGATGAAACTGTGGCTGAACGTAGATTTTGTAGCCCATGGGGTGAGAAAGAGAGGGAAGGGCTGGTAACAGTGGGATCTGAGTTAAAGCACATATTCAGCTTTTACAGGAACAGCACAGCAAATCCCAGTGATTCTCTGATTTGTGAGTACAGTGTGCAGCGTTCAGCTGTTCTGCCAGTCAGGAGAATGGAAGCCTCTCGCCTTTGCTTTCATGTCCCATTGATTCATCTCTGTAAACCCACATGCTGTGAGATTATTTTTTGGGATCCATTTGAGAGGCCAACATTTCATCAAACTGACAACTGCAAATTCTGTGTGCAGGTTTGCACAACAGTGAGGAGAGACAGAATTTCTCTGAATGTGCTTGTTTTGGATGCTTGTGCTTGGTGCTTTTTAATGGAAAGGGGTATGAATGGTCACATATGAATGATTTGAAAGCCATCGTTTACTTGTCAGTTGTTGATTCAAAACGTTGTGATTTGATGTGTAGATAAGTTTTCTATAGCAGGATAGGAAAGTGCCACTTTTCCAGATTAAATAAATCATGAATTCTTTGCCTACAGGTCAGTGATTTCTGTGGATTTTCACTGGGGTGAATACAGCCTTTAAGGAACAACCTCACTTAACTTTTTTCTCTTCTGCTTTTCTACTCAGAAATCAGTTCCCCATCACAACAATTGCAGATCTGGCAATTTCCACATGGAAGCTTTTGCTTGATACAGTTCAGGGCTTGCTTATTCACAGAGCTGTTTTCCCCACAGCTGACATGTCACTGACAGCACAAAATGAGACTCTGCTTTTGATACACATTCACAGTATTTAATACAGTCAGTATTTTAAATGTCTTTAGGGTCTCAGTACTATTGATCCAAAAATGTCTCATATGTATAGGCTTATTAAAATCAATAAGAGTCTTCACACATTTAAACTAAATTATTTGTGAAGTTCTTCTCAAAATGGGGGAAACTCTTGTTTCCAAGTCACTGGATGAAGGCTGTTGGAGATGCCATTGTTATAATATTGCTGCCAATTTAAAAAAATGCTACTGATGTTTGCTCTGAGAGCCTTCACTTTCTACAGACAAAACTAATCCAGCAAAAGCATGACTGTTGCCAATGTAATATGCTGCCTTTGTGGTTTAGGACATCTTTAAAAGGCCTTTCAGTGTAGATTGACTACAGTTTTTCCTGTTTTACAGATACTGTGAACAAGGACACTGAACCCAAAGATCCATTTCCCACTCCAAGAAAGATTATGGCTGAACCAGACTACATAGATGATGACAATCCTGAATTAATTAGACCTCAGAAATTAATTAATCCTGTGAAGTCATCCCGGAATCATCAAGATCTCCATAGAGAGCTGCTTATGAATCAGAAAAGGTAAGAGTCTAAAAATCACTTGTACCACTCTCCCACCCCAAACACACAGCTTGAGTTTTAGTTTCACCAAAAAGACGTTGTCCGCAAAATCCAGCAGGCACTGTTTGTTAATTCAGGTCTTGTAAATTGAGAGACTCTGATTCTTAACCGTGGCATTTATTCCTGTTTGAATTTCAGTGCAAAAGCTTGCCTTAGAAGGCTTCTCATTTCATTTTTGTAAATACTCAGAGGGTCAGTTTTGAGAGGAAGCAGTTCAGTTCTCCTCTATTGCATTTCATATGAGCTACCTGGGCACTGCAGTTTGTCTTGTGCTCTTAATGTTATCAAGTATTTGACAAAATTTTGCTAATAACAGCAGGATGGTAAAATCTGTGGGCTTTCACCATTCCCAGTGCACTGAGTTTATCAGGCCACTTTTAAATCTGAGAAATCATGTAGTTTATTTCACATGAAACTGTTCTCTACTTATTTGATCTCACAATGCAGTGTGATAGTCTGGTGCCTGCTCTGCTGCTGCACAAGTGTTTCTTTGTATGTTTTGCAAATGCTGCCTGCTCCTCTCTGGGATGGGATGCACAGCTGTTGCTCTATATATTGCTTTTAGAGATGTAAACAACCATGTCTTCATTTCATCAACTTCAGAGACAGAAGCACCTGGCTCAGAAATAGCTGAAGTTCTGTTATTAAATCTCTTCAGCAACAGAGAAGGCATTTAGAAAACACATTAAGGAAATAGCCACCAGACCACCTGGTGGAGGAAAAGGCACTAAGCCTCTTTCTGCTCCTTTTTTTAAAACAAGAGAAACCAGCTATGATATCAGTTGGTGATTTGGTGCATTGAAGAAATCCAAAATGGACTTTCCAAAGGCAAGGTATGGGGATCTATAAAATAGAAGTGGAAAAGCAGTATTTCAGAGTGGGTTTGAGCAGAAGGCTGTTGGTATCAGCCATTCTGACTTTTTGAGACCCAGGACCTTGATAAAGTAGAGTAAAAAGCTATGACTTTGGCTACTCCAGCACAACTATATTTGTCTATTTAGCAGGAAGAGTTACATTATGGCAGTTTTTTTCTCTCTCTTTTCTTGTCTTAATCCTTAGACGTTGTAGTATTTTGAGGAGAGAAGGGATCTTTTCATGTGTAATAGCAAAATCCTCACAAATGCTGGGCTTAGAGACATAATTCTAAATGAATTGCATACACAATATAGCATTTCTTTAGTGATGAAGAAGGAGAGATATTTTACAGAATTCCAACTGAATTGGAAGAAGCTGGCCTAAATAGGTGTTTGTCCTATTTTTCATTAATGGGATTAAACATCAAAGTCAGTTCCTGGCACCGAGAAGTTTATAGTCATTGAAAGAAAATAGTTGAAGTTTCCTGATGATCTTAATCTAGAGGATGTGGAGGCTGCAATAAATTAAGACTATTTTTTTTTCCTTTTAAGTTTATGAAAGCATAAAGCACTTTTAAATAGTATTGGGTTCTTTTCTTTTTGGAAACTATCCTATTACACAGAAAAGTTGTGCAGACCTCAATACCCTCTCTTCTCTCATTGTAGTTTTGATTAGCTGCAGCTGTTAATTTTAGATTTTTATTTATTGGTGCAGAAATAGATACTTTGAGGATTTTCACCAGCAGAAGAATTGGTATCTTTTAGAGGAGGGTTAGTCTTCTGTGCTCTGTGTCACTGTACTAGCTCTGATAGGAGGCTTTTCAGTAATGTAGATATTAGGCTCTGTTCTGCTTTGTTACAGCAGACTGTCAAATGTGTGGCTCTTATAGAAGAAGTCTGCTGAACATGCTGCTTATTTTGTTGCAAAGAGTCAGTGTAGACATCAGCAGCCTCACTTGGTGGACCCATCAGTTCTGAACAGCCAGAAATGGATGTTGGGATATATTAGTACTGGTAGAGTCATTCTGCATGCCCACTGTGAGCAGGGTCTGTCAGGTCTAAAACTGGTATAGTTATTTATTTTTAATAAATAAACTGATATAGTTATTTATTGCAGAAAGAGTAGTTGTTCTGGGGAGAAGAAAAAAAAGTATTCAAGTGCTGCTACCTGAAGAGCACTGGTCACTTAAATTGTTTTCACTTACTAGGAGTCAACCTCAACTCTGCAGAGTATTGGTGCTGTCCCTTCCAGAGGTTTTAACCCTCTCAGCTCTCACTTGTGTTGTAACACACTTTGCTTTCCTATAGCAAAGCCTTAGGAATATTAATTTAACCAGAATAAGACCCCAATTATCCCAGTATCCACCAGTTTGTCCTTTTTACATGAGAGTGGAAACAGGATTGACTTTATAGTTCTGTTACAGATCTGCCACCCCCACCTGATTGGACTGAGGGGATTTACTTGTAGCTTCTGCAGGTTCCCTTTGTTACAGCACATCTGAACCAGTCTGTGCCTCTGCTTTGTTATGGTGCAGCCTCAGTGAGAGAAGTAGCAACAGTGATGTTACTTTGCAGCTGCTCTCTGGTTTGTGGCTGTTCTGAGTGCTGATTGCCAGTGTGGAAGCTTCCACTGACTCTGCTCTGCTCAACCCAGTAGTAGTAGTAGTAATAGTAGTAGTAAAAGTAGTAGTAAAAAATGACTCCAGCTTTTCCTGCCTGACTTCAGTTTTATGTGCTAAAATGTAATTAAAATAGCATGAAACATAAAATATGAACAGAGTCTTGTAGCTTCTGTTGCACTCAGGCCATGAGATCTATTATGAGAAATAGGGAACAGCATTTGGTGTTGCTAAATATTTGATTTTGCTGTCAGGGTATGTACAGGGATAGAGTGTTGCATAATATATGGAGTCATTCCTAGATATCACCATAAAATGGCATTTTAATGTTTTATTGGACATGCTGTCAGATATGCATATTAATGAATAATTAGGCAACCACAGATGTACAGCAAGTAGGAAGGGTAAAAATACGCTTTCTGAAAGCTTATTCAGATTATTGAGTTTCTTAAAGTGGAAATAAAAAATGGTTGATGTTAAACTTAACGCTGGATGCTTTCATGTAATCGTCTTCACAGGAAAAACAATAACAAAGACAAATTTCAGATCTCTCTGCTCTGCCTTAAGTGACGCTAATACCTGAATAACAGAGAGAGCTTTGAATCTTAAATTTTGAAACCATCATAGCGTTACAGAGATAAAAGAAATCACTGAAGTCACAAAAATAAGTAGGAGTGAGTATCCATGTGTGTGCCTGTATAAATAACGTCATGCATCTTCCCAAGGAATGAGCTTTCTCATTCCAGAGTAGCTGGCTTGGAAAGCAATTTGTGCTGAACAGGCTCAAAACATTCAGTTCATGTAACACCTAAAGGCTTGTCAGAGGGAGAATCCTCCAGGCTTTGTCTGGTCTCCAAGGTGATGGCAACTTTTTTATTCTGGATTTTTGTTGTCTTAGGCTCTTTGTGATGTTTATTGTAGCCTGGGAGCTCTCAGTGGAAATAACTTCACAGCCAGGCATGGGTAAAGCTGTCACATTTTCAAAGAAAGGAGAGAATCCATGATTTCCAGGAGCAATGGGACAGACCACTTTTTAGTTTTGTCTATGCAGACTTCTGTGGGCAGAACAGCCTGCACAGGACTGTCTTAAGTGCAGTCCTTCTGAGTTACCAGGCACCAAGCACATTCTTCTTGTCCAAAATTAGTTTCTAGCTCTGATAGTGTCTTGATCTGTGATGGTTTTTGCAGTCCATTCTTTTGGAATCAAGAGAACACAGTGAAAACTAAAGATGAAAGTTAATGAAGTATACAGGAGAAATACTAGTATGCACATTAAAGGGAAATATCTTTAGTGATTATATGGCTTAAATTCTAGCTTAGGGTACTGGTTAGAAATCAAGCAAATGTCTGCATGTTCTTCCCTTTAAATTATTTTTTTATATCCCAGTCTATCTAAATAGGCAACTAGTTGATTTTCATAAAGCTGCCTGTAATTCTGTGTGAATTCCCTCCAATTAAAACTGATCTCCTTTTTCTTTGTCCCATGTAATTTGAAGGGGTCTTGCACCTCAGAACAAACCAGAGCTACAGAAGGTGATGGAGAAAAGGAAACGAGATCAAGTTATTAAACAACAAAAAGAAGAGGAAGCACAAAAGAAGAAGTCAGACCTGGAAATAGAGCTACTGAAACGGCAGCAGAAACTGGAGCAGGTAAGATGAGGAATAACAGACTTTTACGCATCTGCATCTGAGCTACTCACCTGAGGCTCTTTTTGTAGACAGAAAAGAAGCAGCAGCCAATTTTTGACACTATTTCCCTTAGTTAAATTCAGATATCTCTTAGGATAAGTGAAATCATGCTCTTTAATTACCTGTTGTCACTTATAGGAGCTGCATACAGGGTCTGCCTTTGGTCAAATGAATCCTGCAGCAGCCAACAGGAATGTGTGTGGAGCACTGATGCTATTTAACTATTGAAACTGTAGTGATTTAGTCAATTTTTGTAGTCTAACTATGATCCACTAAGAATGGCTGTTAGGCTATAGTACATCAAAATTACATTTAATGAATTAAAATCAATTGATTCTCCTAGATTATGTAAGAAACTTGCTAACTTTTTAAAGATCTTTTGTAGTCTTTAAAGGTGTGAGCCCATTGGTGTTTTCAAGTGAAAGAAAAAGTCCTCAGACCCTGTGCATGGAGATGATGTGGAGCTGGAGTTCCTTGTGGTGGAGCTTTTTGCCAGGGATAGGGCCAGCCAAATGTCTCTGTGCCTCTGGAAGCACTTTGTGTGCCTGAGAGGAAATATCTCTGCAGTTAAACAGCTCATCAGAGAAGTCACTGTGCATCAAGCAATGCATTTATTTTAAAATAAATTAATGCTATAAATAAATGCTTTAAAACAGTACCTCCTGTGTTTCTCAAAAGAAATCAATTAAGCCAAATAATTACTGTTAAAATTACGTGTAATCCAATCATTATAGGTTTTAGGGTTTTATTATAGGTTGGTGGATTTTTGTTTTAATTAGGTTTAGAAATATTTTTGGAGAAAGCTATTGTATTTTTAAGTGTATCATCCTGTCATTTTTCTTATCTCTCTTAAGGGCCCAGCTTTGAATGGTTCAGCTTGTGGGAAGATTTGATTTGAAACTGAGCCATCCAACATAGATTATGTAGACTAGAAAATTCTGTTAGAAGAGGAAAAGCCTGCCCATTACAAACAGTGCTGTGACTTTGTAAACATCATGGGAATGGCATTAATTGACAACATGACTCATGGAGGGACCTTGTTGTAATTTATAGAAAGGCACATCCCTTGTCAGTGAACCAGAGACAAAGGAGAGATTATTTAAGTGAGCTGTACATGTTCCCCATTAATCAGGGAGACCTTGGTCTGTTTAAGAAGAAAAAAAAAACCAACTCCTTTCAGGCACTTTTGTTAGTTTACTAAAGGGTTTTTTCTCCCTTTCTGCCAAAACATCTGCCTTCCCTAAGGATCACTAAGTAATCCATATTTTCTGTGCCATGTGTGAGCCTGTGCTGGATGGGCACTGCATGGCCTTGCCACACAGAGCATTTCCTTTCCTCACATGGAAATTTCAAGGGTCTGCATGGGCAGGAGCTCCAGTTTGGTTAAAAAAGTCAGTGAATGGGCTCTCAAAAATTAATGGCTAAGGGCCAACAAATATTTTTGGGGATATTACTGCTTTTTTTTGATAGACAAACCAGATACTCTTAAAGAGGCAGAAGTTAGACACAGAAGTTCATACCTAAACATTCAGAAATCAGTTCTGCAAGTTGCTCAGTAGTAGCTGTTCACGTGTTCTCCCACGAGGCACATTCTTCCTTGTTCTGTTGTAAAAGCCAGAGAAGGGAATTACTGTTGTTTCTTTAATGAAGATGTCCAAGAATTCCTTAAAAAGTGCTTCATCTTGTTCTTGTACTGGGCTTGCAGAGTTTTTGTCTGTCTGGCAAAGGTGGACATCTGGAACAAGCTAGAGCCAAAGATTTGAAAAGATTTATTGTTTATGAGAACAGATACTCCCAAAGAAAGGCAATTTTATCTTTTCCATGAGACAAAGAAAGGAAGCAATTTAAAGAGTTTGGCATGGCCAGTTATTGAAATCTTTACTTTTTTGTCTTGTATTTCAATGATGTGTTTTCTATACTTCTTTAACATGTGATTCCCTTTTAAGCTGGAGCTGGAAAAGCAGAAGATACAGGAAGAGCAGGAAAATGCGCCTGAATTTGTCAAAGTCAAGGGCAACTTGAGGAGGACGGTCCAGGAAGCAACAGAAGCCCCAGACTCCTAGAGCCAGCCCCTGCTTAGACTTCCAGCTTTCCTGCAGAGAGAAGCTTTTGCAAGTTGTCTCACATTTGCCCCTCAAGAGGGAAAATAACAGCATCCAGCTGACACTTACTGAAGATGAGATTTTTAATTCCTGGGATGTGTGGATTAAAAAGACAGTATCGTAAACAGATCGACTTGCCAAATACAGTCCTGAGATCAATGGATAAGGAGTGTCTCTGTCAGTTCAGTGTCATTGGACCAGGCTGACATGTTTTCTCAGAGATTTTAACCAGGGATACTAGAGAAACTCCTTCAGTGTTGCACTGCTTTAACTCTTGTGATCCTTGTTTAGTGGAGATACACAGATTATATTTTGCTTTAAAACAGAACAAAAATCCTCCTGTGATATCAAGCTTTGCTGTGCAGGTAGATTTCCTCCATCTAGACCTACAGCTTGTGTATATCCCACAATAATTTGTGTTTAGTTGGAATTTTTATTAAATCTAGGAGGATATGAGGTGTGCTGATTACTGCTGCCCATCCCCACTCGGATAGGTAGGTGTGGGTGAGATGAGAATGCTTAAAATTCACCAGCAGTGAAAAGTTAAGCAGCCTTAAAGCCCATTTCTTGCTGTTTGGCATGTAGAATTTGGGCTATGAAAGAACAAAAATCTGACGATCCTTTCACAGGGAGACTCCAGAGGCTGATTTATCTGTCTGTAAACTTCCACTGTTGTGTACAGGCCTGTGAAGTGCTACCTGTGAATTTACCTCTCAAAGCAAAATGATCTGTCTTCTACTTTTCATGTTTTGAAATCCTACTTACTTTGGTGTTGTGGCCTTTCTCCTCCAAGGACGTGCTGAACAGAGTTCAGTGGTAACACATCACTTGGTAGTGTTTGAACTCATTTGCTGGAACTGATCTGCCATCAGTTCCTTCTCTCTGCTTGCAGACACTTGTTGTAGTTTCTGCAGTAGAGAAGTGTTTGAACCAGACCAAAACAATTACTGGAATCTACTGAAATGGATTTTTTTTTTCCCTAAAGTGAGGCACATAACATGAAATTAATTTTATCCCATCCTTCATTCAGCCTCAAGAAAGAAGGGAAGAGTGTTACCACTGAGACTTTGGGTCCAATTCTGTCATCTTCTGCCTTTCTACAAGTTGCCCCTGTGACTTGCCATTACTTAAAATATTGCTCACCTTGCACAGGGATGACAGAATCTGATCCTTCATGCTTATGACTACTAGTTATCCAGGAAAGCCTGGGATGAGGAGTGGGGAACAGATTGCTCATGTAGGATTATAGAACTGGATTCTTACCTGGTGTGACTGGGTGCAGATATATCTTCACAATCTGGGGAGAAATCTTTGTTTTCCTTGGTCAGGGTAGTCCTGGCTCTAATTGAAACTGTGTTCATACATACCTGCTGAGGATCTAATCCCTAGCCTTTGCCTTAGGATGCTAAACACAATAATTTCTACTTTGTAATTACGTTGGACATAACTGTTTGAGAACACTTTTTTATTGATATCAGCAGTGGCATGTTTGTATTGTAAAGGTGTGGTGGAGGGTTGTTGGTTTGGTTTTTATAGTTCCTTTTGCCTTTCCTGTAAGTATTGGACATTTAAAATACGATTTCAGATTAGCACTTGGGACAAAACACTCACAATTAGAAATGTTTCCTAGATACAGACTTCCATTTGTTAAGATACAGGCATTTTTTGTGAAGATATAATCAGATTGAGGGTAAATTGAATTGTGATAAGCATATTGCCATTGATTTAGACTTGCAGTGTGTCTCATGTCTAGAAGATTAAATGTGAAGATGGTCTAACAGACTGTTCAGATGATGGACATACAAAGGCCAAATGTAAGACTCTTCCATGTATTATCTCAACAAAGGAACACCCTGAATGCTGCAGGTTCTTCCCTCTCTCCTTCCCTTCTCCTGGCAGGAGAGTATCTTCTCTGGCAACACATCATTCCAACACTTGCACTGATTTTGTTTCATGTTGTTGAGACAGCTCTATGTCTGAGCCTTCCACACCCTGCTCACACTTCATCTTAGCTGTTCCCAGCCTACCCAACATCCTGCCTCTTGGTTTCAGCTCCATATTAACCTTCTGCTCAGTCTGGAAAAGTCTAGGAGTGAGTGAGGAAACCTTCCTCTGGCTTGAGCAGACCATTTTGTGTTAGTCGTTTCCCCGTGGTGATTATGGCAATCCTACCACAAATGCACAGTGAAATGAAATCAGTGGAACTGGGAGTGGTGGGGGACAAGGACCCCTGTTTTGGCTTCAGGGGGTGTGTTGGATTGAGCCCTCAAGGCTAAAGGCAGTCTGCTTTCTCCCCAGGTTAGCTTGTGACTGAGGGTAGAGTTTCTCTTTCTGAAACACAGGAGGCCAGAAATCTCCCTTGTACATACAGCATGAAGTTGTTTTTTTGTTTTTCATTGGAATTAACTCTCTGTGTGAACAGAACATCAACGTGTGTGTTAGAACATCTTTAAATCCTGCTAATCCTTTAGTCTAGGAACCCCAGCCACCTTCATATCAATTTTGACAGGCAAAAGCTTGTATTTGAAGTCAGGATTGGGCAACCCTTTAATGGGTGGCCAGTTAGTCACACCACAAGTGTCCTGTGCAGCTACTCAAGTAAGAAACTGCTTGGCAGTGAGTGTAAGCAATTCCTGCTCTGCTCTTCAGCTATATGGGTTTTGAAGCAATCCAGCAAATACTTCAGTGATCTGAAAATTGCTCACTTATCACTTTGTACTTTTTTAAAAACTCTTGCTTTTGATAGTATAGTAGTAAATTTTTTAGCATTTTTGTGGCTTTAACATTCTGTTAATATCTGCACTTGTTTGAGTGTACATATATAAATATATATAAATATAAAAAGGGAGCCTTAATGGATTTGTTTTCATAATTTAATATTTTTTGTATTTGCTCTTGTATAATTGTTTTTAACTAAAGGTATTACGAGAATGAGGGTGGAATACTTAGAACCAAAGTTATGCTTAATAAAATCTACTACATGCTTGGTGTATCTGGTGGTGTCTGTCGTATCCTGCCAAAAACAAAATCTTGGGGGTTGCACTGAGATATCCAGATTGTTTAAAATTCTGCAGTGTGGGGGGAAGTATCAAGATCATGATGACTCTTGGTTCCTTAAAACCCTTCATCCCTGTTTGTTGACAGAGTTTGCTGTCTCTCTAAGCAGTATTATCCTTCAAATATGTTGGATGCAGAAAGTTTTTAACAGGACTGTGCAACTGTTCAGGTAATCCAAGGTGAGGAAGAGCATGAGGGAAAACTTCTCATGGGAGCCAAGTAATTGTGGAAATCATTCCCTTCAAACCTTGGGATTAATTAGAGTTGCAATAGCTCCGTTTCAAATGGGAGTGCAAAGAGAGTAACGAGCCTGATCCTGGGTTCAGGTCCTACAATTCTCCTTTTAGTTTAGCCAATGCTCCAACATGTGGTTTTAGTAGGAAAGACCTGGGCATGAGAAAGAAGGTGCAGGCACAAATAATTTGCTGGGTTAGGGTCAGACAGCTCAGTGCCAAGGAGCAAAATCCAGTGGATAGGGAAGGTAGCAGGGCATGGACAGGGCTGGAAGAGGTGTGTGCCATCAGTTCTCCACAAAGATCCTCAGCTCACACTGGTGAGCCCTGGTCAGCTGGGCAGGTGACAGTGGAGTGGGAGCTGGAGAGGAGCATGGGGCGAAATGAAATGGGGGAGGAGGAGAGCAGTGAATTCAGAACAGATGTCAGGAAATGCTTTTTTCCATCAGAAACTGCTCAGCATGTGGAATGGGTCCTGGCAGTACTGCTGATGCAGTGACTCTGGACTCACTCCAGGAGCTCTCAGATGTGGGGGAGGTGAAAAAGAACAGAGAGTTAATAAGGGGTGAATTTCTATGGCCTGTTGGAGATACTGCCCTGTGCTCTCCTAGCTCAAGTGTAGCCAAATGTGTTTTGAATTACCCTTTGATATTTCACTCCAGCTCCAGAAAGAAAATGGTGAGGGCATGTGATCTGCTTTTGTAGTATGTCCAGAAGAAAAGATGATCCTCCTTTTGTCTGCTTTTTTGGATTGCATTGAGCTAATAGGTTTTGTCATGTGGCTTTGCAAGCACCAGTCCACTGGGGGCTTTGCCTGTGCCCCTGTGGCCATAGGCAGATGGGTTGTCATGCCATAGTTATGTGAAAAGAAGTACCTTGAGGTCCCTTAGCTGCTCTTACAGGGTCCATGGATAGTATCTGTCACCTGAAGTGGTACTTGTGGTGACCCGTTGCATTTAAGAAAATAACTAGAGACCAAAGAGCTGCTGCTGTGCAGTTTCCATAAGATCAGAACTGGTGTTTACAGGGGGAGGAATGGGAGGGCAAGTTGGGTTCTCAAAGCTTTGCAATGGAAAGAACACAAACACTTGATGAGATCTGGAGGAGTGGAAATACAAGATACTTTTCTCCTCCCCTTGCTAGTTTAAACCATTCATACTGTTTGGAATCTTTCATCTGTCAGAGTAAAGGTTTGTGGTGCTGTTGTCAATATTAAGGACGACTGTCCCCAATGGAAGTGGCAGAAACTGTGGCCAGAGGAAGTGTTTGGTGTTAAATAGAGCACAAATGTCCTGACTGTCACTCCAGTGCTTGTGTTCCACAGCTCATGTTTTGGCATTGCTTCAGACCTAGGTGAGGGCTGCACTGGGTCCCTCCCATGACCTCCAGTGCCTCTCTGAGGTTAGCAGGGACTGCTGCTGTCCTCTGGGCTGATTTTACTGAACCTCAAGTACATCCATTTGAGCTAATCATCCACTTTTCACTGATACCAGAGCAGAGCAATCAGCCCTGTGGATTATAGTGCCTTCCTTTGGCTGTGGAGGAGCCCCCAACACCTGACTGGGAGGGAACACTGTCTGCATTGTAAGGATTCTGAAGCCAGGCAGTTCAAGCACCACCTCCAAACCACCTGCTCTTTTCCATGGAGTTTTGCATCCCAGGATAGATGAGGCACTTGGATGCCTTTAATAAATTTGGCCCTTCATGTCTATGGGGTTCATAATGTGGTAAAGAGCCCATCTCTGCACTGTGCTCAGCAGCTCTGGTGCCTGGTGCCATGGAGTCAGCCCAGTGCTTGGAGGGGACACGTGGCCTCTGCAGGGGGCTGCAGAGAAGGGACCTGCCCCAGGCCTAACACTGACCAGCAGGAGAGGAGGTGGAAGGAGGAGGTTGTGAAGCACCTGAGAGGAAGCTACAACAGCCAGAATCACCCACTGCTGTAGCCACAGTACTTAATTATCTGAGTAATCATTTTCAGAATTAACTTCCATTAGGCACCCAAGTCTAATCTCTCAGGTGGATAGCTTGAGCAATTTAACACAGATTGAGGCTGGCACATGGAAACTTCAGCCTGATTAGATGGGAAGGAGAAACATGTTTCTTTCCCCCTCTTCAGCTACTCGGAAACAAATCTTTAATAATGCAATCAAAATGCCAAGTCTACTTTATTGTGCTCAAAAATTAAAGAGTGCCCAGAAAGCATAAACCCCTTAGTGGGGTTCATTTAAGGTATGGTATAGAAAAGCAAAGGGAGCCGCCTGTGGAGGCAGGACATGGCAACCCAGCCCATCTGAAATGGTTTCCCTGAAGGAGGGGTTGTGTCCATCTGCTTGTCTCTCCTTTAACTCTTCCTTTGGTAAATGAAGCCTAAAAGATTCTCTGATAAAAAGCTGATCAGGATTTTGCTTTAATCAGTAGCAGCAGAAAAATAGAGACCCTTCAAATTTACATTGTTAAACCTGTAAAGTCCTTCATCACTGTGGTTGCGGATCATAAGGGGTGATTTTCTCTAATGTGCAGTTTGAGCTCTTGTCTTCATACAGCTTTGTTTTGGTGCTAATCCTTTCAGTGAATTCTGCTCCATACAATTCCAGGGAACCACCTTCATGAGCTGAGCTCAGCAACAAAGTGGATTTGGGGAATTTGCTAAACCCAGTGGATTACATTGCAACCTCTGCTTTGTTGGAGAAATTTTACTCTCATTTCTAGTACAGATAGAATTACCTTCTTATATTCCAAGGAGTAAATACTCTTCAAAGAGAGATTGTGCATTTTTTATCATGTTCTTGTTGCAAGGGACTTGCTTCTGCTTTATACCGAGAATTCCACTCCCTGTATGTTAGGAAATCATTATGATAACCAGACAAGAGGTGAGCTGCAAACTACCTACAGGCCCCTCTGCAGTTGGACCCAGTCAGTCCTGATGCTGGAAAGCAGGGGTTGCTCTCTGAGAAGGAAAAAGGAGCTGCTAAAAAGGAGGAACAGACAGTGGCAAGGCAAGTGCCTGACTGATGAAGGTTTCCACCTTGTACCCAAGGTTAAACAGCAGCTCTGAGGATGATGCACACAGCCTGCATCTGTGTTCACATCTAATGTACCGTGTGCCTTTTTATTTCCCCTGAAGCCTCATTGTGTTTTTGATTCCTTTCCTATTGTTTCCTTTCACCCCAAGCTCTTCCTGCCTATTCAGGCCTCCTTGCCTTTGGATTATTTCCCAGGGCTGGTTTGTAATGAAAGGCATTTAATTAGCAAAGAATCCTTGGGATGGATCCTGAAATGGGTGTTTGAGGCTGAGTACTGCGGCATGGAGGGAAACCCAGCCCAAGGCCTTGGTTTGTGGGGAATGGAGATGGGAAATACTGGGTATGCAGGATCAGGTGGGAATAAAAAATTCTGAGTGGCTGTCTGACAGAGCATAAACGAGAAACCAATATGGACATCTCAAAGCTTTTATCTCAGAGACCATGATGAGAAAAACCCTATGGAGGTGAAAAGGAGAGTGGCAAAAGTTTGTTCCTTGATTCCTTCTCTACTGCCCCTGACCTTGTGAGACCCCACCTGGAATGCTGCATCCAGCTCTGGGCTCCCCAGCACAAGGAGGACATGGAGCTCTTGCAGTGGGTGCAGAGAAGGCCACAAAGATGATCTGAGGGCAGGAGCATTCTCTCCTAGGAAGACAAGCTGAGAGAGCTGAGTTTGTTCAGCCTGGAGAAGAAAAAGCTCTGGGGAAACCTCATTGTGGCCTTCCAGTACCTAAAGGGCTCTTATAAAATTGAGGGTGAGCAACTTTTTATGTGGGCAGATGGTCACAGGACACGGGGAAATGGCTTTAAACTAAAAGAGGAGAGATTTAGATTAGATGTTAGGAAGAAGTTCTTAACTCACAGGGCTGTGACTCACTAGAACAGGTTGCCCAGAGCAGCTGTTGATGCCCCATCCCTGAGAGTGTTCGAGGCTGGGTTGGATGGAGCCCTGAGCAGCCTGGTCTAGTCGGTGACATCCCTGCCCATGGCAGGGGCTGGAACTGGGCGATCATTAAATTCCCTTCCAACGCAAGCCATTCCATGATTAGCAGGACGACTAAAATAAATACACAGAAGCGATGCGTGGGCAAACTCTACTTGCTCTCCTCTCCAAAGGAGAGCCTCTTGGAAGGATTTGCCGTGCAGGCGTTTCCTTACTCAGGTCCTTACCCAGCACGGAGCTACCGGGGCCAGGATGCTGCGGCGGGGCCGGGATATGGCCGGGATGTGGCCGGGATGTGGCCGGGATGCTGCGGCGGGGCAGGGATGTGGCCGGGATGCTCCACAGCCCCCGCTCAGCTCCTGCCGCCTGCTGCCCTCTCCTGGGCAAAGCGGAGCGGGAGCGAGGGGTTGCCTTTCCTTCCCCTTCGAACCTTTCCTCTAAAACCGCTGAGCTGTCGAGACTGAATGACTGGTGCGCTCTTAGGGAATTTGCCGTATTATTTCGTGATTTCTCTATGCAAATGTCATTAACGCTTCCGCTAAGGCGTGGCTGATTCGCTGTGTGTTTAAAAGCATTGACTTGACTGAGTGTGTTTCAAGACCTCGGTAAGTGAGGAGCTGGATTCACAGGGGGGTGTTTGGTGCCCTGTGTTAAATAAAGCACGATGGTTTTCCATGGAGAGATGTGTGATGGCCACTGTGGAGTGTCCAGGGCCATCCACCGGCAGATCCCTGCAGAGATCCAAGGTGTTCTCAGGACAGGCTGGAGATGAGATAAGCCCAAATGTGCCAGGGTTGTGTTTGGAACAGCCTTCTCCAGTAGCTGGTCCTTTGCCTTTCGTGGTGACAGCCACCACTGTTGCAGTTTGGGGTCGTTGCAGAGGATTTATCTCCTGCTGCAATTCCAGGCACATCCCTGTGCTATCCCCCCTCTGCCCCCTTCCACCACCTACACCACCTGCAGTGGTGTTCATCCTGTTGTCACCCCAGAGATGTGCCCTCTGTGGCCTGGCCCTTCCCAGCAGGAGAGACACCCCAGCCAGCCCCTCCCTGTGCCCCAGGGAAGGAGTTCAGTGCGACCATCAGAATGCAGGTGGGGAGAATCCTCCATTCCCACACATCCCACTCATCTGCCTGCCTTTGCCATCCTGGTTTCCATACCTACAACTTCTCTCTCTCCCCATTCAAACTCTCTCCTTTGCTTTCTAAAAATGTCCCCCATCCTCAGCTCCATCCTCTCGCTGGCAGCAGACTCCTCCTGTTGCTATAACAACGAGCAGCAGCCCATCCAAATCAGCCAGACCCTGCCACATTTCCCTGCCTGCATCCAAATCATCTCCCTAGGTGTGAACACACTCTCTTCTTCCTCAAGTCTTTGCCATCTGCCTGCAAGGGGGAGATTGCTCCCTTTGGGGGGCTGCTGGCCCTCTGCACCCCTCCTTGTTCCTCCTTTCCCCTCTGTGCATGCATTGCAGCCTTCCAGCTGGGTCCACACACATGAACTGGACCACACTGACTGTCCCACACACCCTCTGAGATAAAACACCACTCTTTTGGCCCATAAACCCCATGCAGATTAAATTATGAATGGAAATGGATAAAATTGCTTGAAATACAGTGGAAAAGATGTCTCCAGGGTTGTGTCTTGGTCTGGTCTGAAAGCTGGAAGGTGTGTCTAGCAGAAAAGTGCAAGGGAAAGAATTTTTTTTCTGAAGTAGAGTCTCAGGGTGTCTCTGTCCTGTGGCCTAAGCCACACATCCAGTCCAGGGAGTACCCACTGGTGCTGTGCAAAGCCTCTCTGTTAGGAAGGCTCCCTGCAAGGGTGCTGTGGGCAGAGCTTGCTGATCCTGCAGAGAGCAGGGAAACAAATCCTGCTCCCTTGAGGGCCCTACTAGCTGATATTTATGGTGGCTTTTCCACCCTGGATCATGACCTCCACTTAAAACTGCTTTCTCCAAGCCTTTCTGGGCTGGCAGCAGCAGACTGGGAGATGCAGGTGGAAATAGTGAGTTCCTCTCTGGCAGAGAGAGTGTGGCACAAGGCTTCTCATCCTGAGCTGCATCTCTGCTGCCCTTTCCTTGGGCAAACTGCTGCCCCAGGGCTCACCATGAGGATTTCTAACCTCCCTGCAGAAAAAAATGTCTAGGACAACCTGCTGGGATAATGCCAGACTGGAGGGACATCAGGAACCACACCTGGAGTGCTGTGCCCAGTTCTGGGTCCCTCAGTTCAGGAAGGACATTGAGGTGCTGGAGCATGTCCAGAGAAGAGCAATGGAGCTGGGGAAGGGTCTGCAGCACAAGGCTGATGAGGAGCAGCTGAGGGAGTGGAGGATGAAGAAAAGGAGGCTCAGGGACAGATCCTATCACTGCAACTCTCTGGAAGGAGGCTATAGCCAGGTGGGGGTCAGGCTCTTCTTCCAGGTATAGAGCAGGAGGAAATGGCCTTGAGTTGCACCAGGGGAGGCTTAGACCAGGAAAAAAATCTTCACTAGAAAGGTTTCCCAGCATTGCAACAAACTGCCCAGGGAAGTTTTGGAGTCACTATCCCTGGAGGCTTTGAAAGGACATGTAGATGTGACTTGGGGACATGGTTTACTGATGGACTTGTCCAGCATTTGGATTCAATGATGTTAAAGATCCTTTCCAACCTGAATGATCCCATATCCTCTGCCATCTTCTCACCTCAGGACAGCTCGAGCTTTACCTGTAACATTTTTCATTTTCCATTCCTAGGCTGGAGACCAGAGGAAATCTGGGGGTTTCACAAAACATATTAAATAGTGTAGCCTCCTCTAGTGAGTGAGCTGGCAAGGTTGAGAAGCTGTTCTCCTCCAACATTTTTTGTTTGACAAGCAAGGTACATGGCCAAAGAGACCTGCTGAGAGTTTGTTCCCTAAAAGTACCTTTGTGTGCATTTTTTAATTCTCCATCCCCTTAGCATTTCTATCCCACCCTCACTAAGTGGAGTGAAATCATTTCAAACCCAGAAAACTGGAAAGCTCTTTAGAATATTTATGGCAATTTCTGCTCCTTTTAGCAGTGAACTGTTTTTACACTCTTGGCTGCAGCTGGAATTAAATATCCGCTACTGTTAATTTTGGGGGGTTTTGTGGCCTCAACTGCAATATAAATTTACTTCTTTATATATGGAGCCTTGGATTAAAAACCTGTTCTTTCAGTTCATCTTGGATTTCTGGGTTCAAGAGCTCCCTTACTCCAAAGCTACTGATCTCTTCTTTTTAAAAATCACTTTTAGGTGCAAAATGTTTTTGGCTGGGTGTCCAGATGGACTTTTCACACAACCTGGTTTTGATAATTGGGAAAAGGCTCCAGACAAATCTGAGCTGCTACTGCCACTCTTCCATCAAGGGGAAACATATGCTCTTCCTGTGACCCCAGAGGACATTGCCCCTTTGTGCTGAGCTCTCCATCCTCCAAGGGAGCAGTGAGGATATCTTTAATGAAGCTGGTAAATGTTATGGGTTCTCTTACCAAAGAGAGGTTTGCTCCCATAACTGGAGACTCCCAGCTGCCCTTTTTTTTGCCTGCATTCTATGCAGGCTCAGTTGAAACCTCCACAGCAGCTCCAGGCTGTGCAATTCCAACAGGAGCAAGTGGGCTCAGATGTTCTTATCTTCACCTTGGCTGAGGAACCTGCTGCTTCCCAGCCTAATGTCCACCTCCAGTGGAGATGGGCTGCCTCCCTCAGCATGGAGATGCTCCAGAGACAGGGACAAGAGCAGCTGGCCCAGCAGTGACGTGGCATGCCCACAGAAAGTAGCTCTTGACCCAAGTTGACTTATCCATTGAAATGGAAGTAATTCCAGTTGCAGACCACCTTGGTATCAGAAATCCTGCACCCTGTTTTCTCCAGGGAAAGCATCATTCTTTCATTAATCCCATCCAAATAGGAATGTGTGAGGGATCCTGGCTTTCCACCTGCCATTTCAAGGGCATTTCAACCCTGCCAGGCTACATTAAGTTGTGGTTTTCTCAGTCCATGTATTTTCTCCATTCCCAGCTTTTAAGTCATCCTGGTACACAGGGTTGTGCATAGAGGAGCTAGAGAGGGAATTAAGGCTTGGTAGCTTGAGTGTCTTTTTCATCCTCTTGCTGCAAGATTTCAGACCTGAGCAAAGCTTCTGAAAAGCTGTTTTTACAGGCCCCCTTCAACAAGTTTATGCCATAGAAGTTCTCCAAATTTTGTTTGTTCTCACCTTGAGTTGGATTTGTGCAACCAAGCATTCAGGAAAAGATAATGGCTTTTTTATCAGTGGTTATTCTAATTCCTAAAGATTTTAGTCCTATCTGCTGCATTTCATTCTGGCTGAGTTTGTAATTGGGTTTTTTTTTTGCCAGTGAGTTAATATGCAGCAGTGATGACATCCCTAAACTTAAGCTAATATAAAATTGAAGATATTTGGAATAGCTAAGCTTCCAAATAAGAGGAAATAATCTAAGAAAATGCCTGCACAGTTTAATGATGCTTTTCAGTAAAGGAATTTTTTACGTGCAGCTCCTTCAAAGCAGCTGTCTTCATAAAGGCCAGTATTCAGCCAAGGAAGTTTCAAAAATCCCTCATTGTCTTCAAAATGCCATGATTATCTCAAATGTGGGAAGGAGGGGACTAGCAGACATGCTTGATCCTTCTTCCAGCCACAACTGACTGATTATTGTGTTTCACCTGTTTTGAGGTGGGGGTTATCTCATGGAAAGGGCACCAAAGGCAGTTCAGAAATATCTCAGCTGGTGTTTAAGTTCAGAGATGTTTACATTGCAGGCATGTGAATGTCAGAGTTTTCCAGGAGGTGCTGGGAGTGGTGCTGGAGATGTTTGCAGAGGGTGCTCTGCACACGAGGAGCTCCTGGAGGCTGCATTGTGTTTTAAATGTGACTGGAGCCCACAGCAGAACGAGCAGAGCTTGTGCAGTGTGAGGTTTTGTGTCTGTGCCAGGGGGAAACTGCCTCAGGATAACTCATTAAGCAAAACAAAGTAGAGGCAGCTGTTTGGGTCATCTCATATGTGTAGTTTGTTCTTTTCCTTTGTGCTGAAAAAAAAGCTTTAATGAATGGCTTTGGGTCGTGAAGGGCAACTTTAATAGTTTCTTCTGTAAAAAATTAAGTGTTCCTTTTTATGTGTTTTAACTTTTTTTTTTGTAAGAAGGGTTGAAGAAATGTGGTGTTGAGCCTCATTCAAATTTGTTAGTGCTCTTGAAATTCTAGAAACGTTGCATTCCCTGAAGTTCATTGTTTTGATCACATATCACTGCCGCAGATAATACCATGACCTATGTGTTTAATTATTTTTCATCTTAGCTTTCAAGCCAGTTAATTGTGCAGTTTTATTTTCTCTCAATTAGGTATGTTCAGATTTGTCACATCACTCTCCTCAAATATTTTCTGTGTTGGTTACCTGGAACATCAGTAGCTGTGAATGCAGAGATGCACAGGCATCCTGTGCATCATATCCCCAGATCATTCCTGTGGGCTCCTGTGTCATCCCTTATTGCTCTTTCATGAAATCAGTGGAGAGAGGAAGCCTGATCCTGTGTCTTGAATGGGGAACAAAGAGCCAGGAAGCTCCTGGGTTTTATTTTTGGAGCATTTTCTAGCTCACTGTGTGGTCCTGGCCTCCTCCTCAAGGCTCCAATTCAACCAACTATTGCAGCTTTTTGCTCCTGGTGAGATCCTGAACATCCCACCGAGCTCAGTAGGAACTCAACAGAATAAATGCTTTTTGTGCTTGGGTCTGAACCTCCTGGTACCAAGTGTTCTGGTGTTGATGTGTTGTGCATGTCACATACCCAGAATGGAAAAAAATGAAGGTGCATGAAAAATGGGAGGGAGTATCTGGATTTCTCACTGCTCTTTGTAGCTTAGAAGGTGAAAATTAATGAGGTATAATTAAACCAAAAATGCAGCATGTGAACACAAGTCCAGAGCACCAATTAACCTGACATCTTGTCTGTGGAGTGAGAGGATATGGATTGAGATGCCATTTTGGCTGATGTATTGTTCATATAGGTGTAGACCTGTGGAGTTAACATCTGTTCTTTCACCCTGTGTTAAAAAACAGCGACTCTGATGCTCTGTGGAGTGGGTGCTACAGGGAGCAGGCAGCAAAAAGATTACACAGAGCTCCTGTGAGACACAGGTCCCAGGGATGAGGATCCTGCTCCTGGGATCCTTCCTAAGCATGTGCAAAGACTCTGGACTCCTCAAGCAAAAAAATCCTCAGGCTTGTTCTGGCACCCTGAGTTTTCCCTCTGCCTTGCTTTTCCTGGGCAGAATAATGAGCTGCCTTCAGGTATGATTTAAAGCTGGTCATGGTGATTTAGGGATGGAAATACCCTTACTTTTTAACATGATTTGTCTGCCTCTAAGTGCCACTTTGAAAATATATTCCCTGCTGATTAAAATTAATGAGGAAGTCTAGGAGAAGGGAAATAGTGTTCAATATTCTCTGCCTTCTGAATTTTGGAAGGTTGCCTGGGAGTATTTCTAAATTTTGGAAGCTTTCTGAGAAAAATCTGTAAAACTGAAAAGCACGAGGAGAGTTCAGCTGACATGGGTTATTTTTGTGCCTAGCTAATGAAAATCAAATAAATACACTTGTTCTCAAGCTGTGTTTCCTCTCTGGAAAATCAAACCATAACATGACACTGGCTGAGATGCAAATCCCTCTCCCCATGTCTTTTGGAAGGTCAAGAGCAAGACCTTTTTCTGGCAATCCCAATCTTATTTGTCTGTCCTGTGGGCCTCATCCCATCTGTTAGCCTGAGTTGGTAGCATAATCCAGGTTGGAAGGGACCTCTGGATTTGTCTGATGCACCCTAAAGTGGGGGCCAGCCTAGGGGAGGTCACTCACAGCCTCCTCCAGCTGAGTTTTTATTATGTCAGTGGACTCAGTGATCCCTCTGGGTCCATTCTGCTGCAGGATATTCTGTGATTCCATGATCTCCAAGGAGAAGATTTCCTTTCCTCTCAGACCAGCCTGTTCCAGTGCCTCATCACATTCCTCACCTTTCAGCTGTGTGTCTCTCTTGTTTTTCTGGGTTCTTTTGAGCTTACTTAGGTAAGGGCATCAGCAGATTTTAGTTGCCTCAACATTGGTGTCTGGTCCCATTTTAAGTGCCAGTGGGGAATGTCACCTCAGGTAAACCCCTTCCCAGGGTTGCCTGGGGAGTAGAAATGGGGACAGCTGGAATTACATGGCAGCCCAAGCCATGAAAATGTTCCTGGTGGAGACCTCCATGCTGTCTGTGGAGCCCAACCTTTCCAAGCCCAGCAAGGATCAAACCTCCTTCCCCTGCCTGATGAGCTGTGCTGCCCAAGGCTACAGGTAAAGCTGAGCTGGGGCTCCATCTCTGGAGAGCTGGACAAGGGGTGAAGGGGAGGAAGCTGCTGCATTATGGTGTGAACGGGCAGAGCTGCTGTAGGGGTGGTGCATCCATTTTGGTTTTTGAACCAGTTGAAACTCTGGCCCATTATGAGAGGAATATTGTATAATTACTGGAGCTACAGCCTGAGGAGGACATGACAGTCAAAATCTCTTTGTACAGAGTTCTAAAGATTTAATACATATAAAACATCTTATGTCGGTATTATAATAATACAGATATTTAATGTATAATGTTAAATTTATGACATGACCAAAGGGTTTATCCTCTGATAGGTGACATCCTCAGCTGTATGAAGGGCTGATGGTGTGGAGCATGATGAATAGTCAAATGAGCTGCAGGGGACAACCACAGTCAGGCAAGCCATAAATTTAAGCTCTTTGTTCTCTGCTGAGACCAACCTACAGTGTTTATATAAAAATATGACATAGGTGAATATTCTACCTGAAAAGGAGGGGGTGACAACACTAAGATTTCCCTGCACAGAGCCTCTGTTTTTCTAGCCAGAGGTACATTGCAATAGACACAAACATTAGCATTTTCTGCTTCACAAGGCAACTGCTGGATGGGGAATTTTTCATCCAATAGTGTGGAAATAAAAAATGTTTGACAGAGGCAGAGCCTGAATGGCATGTATGAATAATCAAAGGCACCAGCCTGCATCTGGGGTTTACAAAATGCTGTAGCACACTGAAGATTCTTTTCTAAACAACCTCCTTGAAGTTTGAATTCTTGAGCTTCCAGACTTCTCAAGGCCCAAAGGCACTAAAGAAAAAAAAGGATGTACAAACAGAATTTTAAATAAAGCTCTCTCCAGAGAGGAAACTAAAAAAGAATGAGACTTTTCTCCTGTAAAGGAGAAAAAGAGCTGAACACACAGGTCCTTTGTTGCATTAGACCCTTGAACTTCTCTACATGGTGCTATCATTTCCAGTGGCTTTGTCTTGGGGTTGCTAACACCAGGAAAAAAACAATGCAGGATTTTATCAGCTTCATTTTGAGGGAGACTTCCAGGAACTAGAAATCCCACCTAAACTGTAACTATTTTATTTTTGTGAAGCAGCAAAACAGAGTCTGGAGGAAGGACTCCCTGTGGAGTCAGTCAATGGAGCAGCTCCCTCTGCTCTGGCAGTCAGCAGCAGAGCAGCCCAAAGAGCTGGTGGTCTGTCTGAACTCATAGACTATTGGAGACTTTGAACTGCTCTGTATGTTGGTCACCAAAGCTCTTACCTCTTGCCTAATTATGTAAATCTCTAATTATGTAAATCTCAGTCCTGATGTGAATGGCCAAACTGCAATTTATCAGTGACCGGAGTCTTGGCTTTTAATTCCTAACAAAATCCCTGGAACATGAACATGCATCCAATATCACCACCCAGAACATTTAACTTTGGGAAAGACTGCCTGTGTCTGTCTTCAGAGAGATGCAATTGAGTGGGAGTCCTCAGCTGGGTTTGACCCCTGGAAATCCTTGAGGAATTTGGATACTTCACTAATTTTTTAATTAATTTTTCCTAATTTTTTAATTAGGAGCAAATATGTAGTAACTTGTTTCACACATCTGGCCCCTGCTGCTCATTACAGGCTGGAAACTTAACAGAGAAGCTTGTTGTGGTCAAGAGACTTCAGCAGAAGTGCTGCAGATATCTGAGGGTCCCATCCTGCCCCACTGACCTGTATGGGATGGAGCTCTTTGCAAGAGACACTCCTGACTATATGCAAATTTTGAGTAAGGAAAATAAAAGTCCAAGGAATCTGTAAAGGAAAAAAACTTGTTCACAAGAAGTTACAGGTAAACAGCTGGTGCCTAAGTGAATTTTGCAGAGAAACTGGCTGGTTTCAGCACATTAAGGCATTGAACAACCACTGAAATGTGGATTGTTGTTTTTTTTTCTGAGCTTCTGGCTCAGCAGATGAATGGGAAAAAGAATGAGAAAAAATGAAGCGAAGAAAAAGCTGCTGCCACCTCAGAGTACTCTGGGTTTAAGTATTTCCTTGTGCATTGCCACATAAGCATTTTGATCCCTGACAAATAAAAGAGCACATACCCTTGGGAAAGAATGTAAGGAATTGTTTTCCAGGAAAACCCTTTTAGGGATGATTTGCATGCTGGAGAGAGGAAGCAATCTCAGTTGTGCAATTCCTAAGGTATTGCAAAAATGTCTTGAGATGTACCTGTGCACTAATGATTCCCAGGACTACAAAGCAGAGTAAAAGGAATAAGGGATAAGCCTAAGAATGTTCCTCTGGGAAATTCATTGCCCTTTGATGAGCAAAAGGCCTTTAACCCTTTGAAAATGCCTCTAACATATTTGAGATTTAAAACATGTTCCCTGCACAGCAGTTCTCATGTGACAACTAACAACAAAAAAAAATGGGTCATATTGCACCCACATTGTTACAGAACACTGGTTTAATTGTTGCTGAATAGAATTTCCTTCTGGCCTGGAATTAACAATTACTTAAATAAGAGGATCCCAGTGTTGATATTGTTTTATACCTCTCTTTCTGCCTCCCCTGTCCAAGGGAGAAAGAAAGAATGGGTTGCTGCCCTTCAGCTGCCCTGACATGGGATTCTGTCCTGCCAAGCTGTTGCAGAATGTCTTAGGGTACAGCAGGCACCAGCAACCAGCCCTTCCTAATCTAATTCTCCTGCCAGAAGCAGCAAAATCAAGAATCTAAAATTGCTGTTTCCAAACATTCGATAAAATCAAACGGTAATTAAAAAATTCATGAAACAAGCCTTAAAATTTTGCTTGAAATACACTCAGTGGGATAGTTTCATTTTCTGCCTATAATTTTTCTACAGCTTCAGGGGCCAGACACTGAAAAAGATGGATAAGCTGTCTATGCAGTCAGTATGGTCAGGAGGCAGAAGTATTAACAAATATGCCAAATCTTTCTGAATACCAAAGGATTTACCAGTTATTTATATACAGCCCTCAGTTTTGTAGAGCTGTTGGTGAAAAATAGGGAGAAGTGTCTCTGGAGAGCCTTTCTCCATGGTGCTGTGTTCCTAGGGAACTCCTGATAATTCACACTTTTCTTCTCCATGGTGGTATCTGAACAGCTTCTTGTTGAGCCTAAAGCACATGAGTAATATCTGTCAACACTGATTACAGCTTTACTGCTGCTGAGACACTGTAATGTCAATTCTTCTTACATTTAGCTTCTCAATAGCCCCACTCTGAATTCAGATGTTTGCTGTAATTTAATAAAATACTCTTACAAATATATTTGTGTCAAACAGAAGTGTCCTCAGTGGTAAGTAATAAAACACTTAATCCAGCTGCAGAAGCATGAAGTGTAATATTTCCTGTAATCATTTCCTTTTCTGTCTAGCAAGATGACCTTAAAATCTCTCAGAATGTGTTGAGCTCCAGTGTTGAAGCAGTTCTTCTTTGCTGTTCATCATCTAATGAGTATTTTTTTCCTTCTCTGGTCTCCAGCCTGAAAGGAGAAGATATAAAAGAGTAAGTACTGAGCCTATCACAGCACTGAGTGATCTCAGCCACACATTGCTCAGTTTATTTTAAACAGATTAACACTTTCTTTTTATTTGTTTTGATTTTTTTAAATGCCCACAAATTTGGAAAGACAGCTTTTAAAAATTGCTTTCATTTGAAGACAATCTATTCTGCTTTGATTTTTAATTCCGTTAGGAAACAAATATTCCCCCCTTTCACTGCTTTTTTTCCTGCTTCTTTTTCTTTTATCACAAATTACTGCAGAGTATCTGTTAACTACCTGGACTCCAGATCCTGGAGGAACACTTTCTGTTTCACCCTAAAGCTCATAGGAAGGACAGGAAGGGTTTTGGGTCCCTCCCCCTGAATTTGGGATTGGTAGCAAGTTGGAGATTTTTCCTTTTTTGATATCCCCCCCGGGGCCTTTAAGCAAAAGAAAATTTCCAATTAGGAGCTGCAAATAGCAAACACACGAGGATGCAGAGGAGTGCAGCATGGAAAGGTGTGAACATCCACTGCTCCAGCCTGGTATTATTAATGACTGCTGCCAAGGGAAGGGCCTGTACCAATTCCTCTCATGTTTTATTTCTTTGTCTGGTGCATAGAAACTTCTTTCCCTTCTGTGCTGTGGCAGATCCTCTCCCAGATCTTCATTTATTTACACAGCCATTTAAAATACATATATTTAAGAAGCAAGAAAGGAAAAAAAAAAAAAAAAAAAAAGAAACCGAAAAAAAACCCAGAGGGAGGCACTGAAGCTAAACTTCAAAGCCATTCCTTCCCTGCTGCCTCCTGTGACTCCACATTTCTCAGTTATGGAACACCAGGGCTGCATTTAACTCCTGCCACCAGCACAGCGTGACCTCCCCGTGTTTATTTGGGATGAAAGAGGAACCTGCCCCTCAAGGGAGAGCAGAGAGCAGGTGGAGGAGACCCAGCCTGGCCATGAGATTGTGACACAGGCTCCTGGCCCAGGCCAGGCTCAGCACTTGGCTCTGCTCAGACATCTGCTGCCCTTCCCCAGCTCAGCTCCCCGTGCTCCCAGCGCAGATGGGACTCCCCGGGAGGCAGCAGGACCTGGTTGGGATCAGC
Source organism: Zosterops lateralis (assembly GCF_965231275.1). NCBI lineage: Eukaryota > Metazoa > Chordata > Aves > Passeriformes > Zosteropidae > Zosterops > Zosterops lateralis. Next base: position 66,955,412 of record NC_139765.1, read on the forward strand.
TGCTCCTCAGTGGGATCCTGCTCCTGCCACCAAACGTGCTGGAGCTGTCAAGATGTAGTGAAGCAGATCAGAGGATTTCAGACAAGCTGGAAAGAAGATGAAAAAAAAAAAAAAAAAAAAAAGAGCTACAGTGGGAAATCAACCTCTCTGCTGCTCTTTATGGCTACAGCACATTGGGTATCATTCAGCAAGGGTTGGTGGAGGTTGAAGGAGATGGCAAAGCTCTTAATTTCTACAAAAGGTGTGTGTTCTGTGGTTTTGATCTTCATTTCACTGAAGGTCATTCCTAGGAGTCACAATTTGTTTAGGCTCTGCACTCAGACAAGGGAACTCTTTGAGAGTGGCTTGAAGAGAACAGGATGTGACCTGGGCATCTGGGGACACTTCTTAGAAGAGCATCACAGCCTTGGGAAGCAGGAATCTAATTCTGAAACTGATGCTGGCATTTCTGGAGTAACAGTGACTCTCCTGGATAACAGGTCTACTTGCCAAAGCAGAATCCGAGGTGCCTGAAAACTGGGGCTGAAAATCCTGAGGCTGTTGTGCCCAAACCAGATTAAGCTCTGTCACTGTGCTTCCTGTAGGCAACTAATCTACAGGACAAAGGACAGGGTCAGATTTCTTCCCCCGACTTTGCCTATTGCCAGTTTTACAGCACCAAAAAATTTCAGCATCTAATTCTAATTCCCAGTGATTATGTCCCGGGTTAAGGTTTAGCAAGAGGCACAGACAGATTTTTGAGTCATATAGAGGACTAATAGCCAGCAATTAGATCATTCTCTCGAGTGTGAAAGAGGCAGGTGCTGGTCCTTCCTTTGCTTCGCCTGAAATTTGCATCGAGCTCAGGCTCCTGCCCCCAGGGACCCGCCTTCCTCCTGGGCATTCAGGGATGTCATAAACTGCGTCTGTCTTCACTGGCATTTATCCACTTTCTATGGTAATCGAGATGATGGAAAAGAGGAAATAAATGAGAAAGCTTGGGAGGAGCAGCAAATGTAGAGCATTATACAAATACTGCATTTGTTTTAAAAAGTGTAAAACGATTTAAAGGTCCAAAACTTAACATTATGCCCCCATTTATTGTTAAAGAGAATTCAGGGCTAAATTTTAAAATGACATAGCCTGTTTTGTTGCCAATTCTTTAAAAAAATATATGCAGATCATCCCTTTGTGATGAATGGGTTGGCAGCATGAGACCAGACAGAGCTTTAAGGTTGAGCTCATTATTCAGGCCACTGTCCTCTGACAGATACAGAGGTCCAGGTTAAAAGCTGATTTTATGGCTTGCTCTTTGGGTTCTTGGTGGCTAGGAAGAGTGACCAGCAAGAGCAGCAGCATATTTACCTTGAAATAGCTTTAAAGATTTTATTTTAACTGTATGTTGTGTGTCATAGAAAAACTTCAGGTGTGGTTTCAGTTTTTGTCTCTCATTTTCACCTGCTCCCATGAGATTTGGAGAGGTGTCAGTCCCCTGCAGGTAGGGCACTTTGTCTTAAATTAGAATAATTCCTCAATATTCAACAGAGTCTGGTGTAATTTCAGTCACAGCATCCAAGTGGGATTTGATCCATGCAGACTCTGTGGATCAGTTCATTACTCTGCCCTGATTAAGCAGACACATCAGTGCATCTCTATTCTCAGTCACAGACTCCTTGGAGTTCTCTCTTCAGGAACATTAATTACTCCAGTGCTTGATTCTGGGAAGCCCCTTTCTCATCCCTTCCAAATGGTGCTTCCTCCTCACAGGGCCCAAGAATGGCTGGAAAACCATCACATCCCTGCAGCTGTGCTCAGAGCACAGCTCTGGGGAGGGACCTGTGTTCCTCTGCTGCATCTCCCTGATGCTTGTGCAGGGAGCAGATCTGGGGAATCACATGCACAGACAGGGAGAGCCAGCAACAGGCCCCTCAGACACCTGCAATACATCACAGGAAAATGAAATGCACCTTTAATTGCTGTTGAGGCTTGTGAAATAATTTGTCTCCTCCAAATCTGACCACATTTTATTTCCTTTTTAAACAGCAAGGCTGATGTATAACTACCCCTAGATGTCTGCTGCTGACAGCTACTCAGATAAACCTATTTGGTTGTGCAAAGATGAGTTTTGTATGAAATATGACAGTACTTGGTCACTGCAGTATTTTTTTTCAGGTGAAAAACTGATGAAGGATAAAGAGCATGTGGCTCATGTTCCTGCATGCACAGACATGCACAGCCACCTACCCCAAGTGTCCCTTTTGGGAACAGCCTGGCAGGAAAATTAATGCAGATATTATACATATATATATATATATATACATATATATACCAAAAGCAATCTTTTAAGTCTAATTTCCAACTCCACTGTGTATGGTTAAGAAAGGAGAGCTTAAGCTGCAGTATCTGTAATCTGTAGTAATATAGATTCTCTGGAAGATCAGTTTCCTTCCAATTGGAAGGCTGCAGAGGGTTTGGATGCAGCTGGATCCATATCTCCAAACAGGTATGAAATGCAGAGTCCAGGATGGTCCTGGAGCAGCTGCTCTCTGCCTGCTCACATCTACCCCGAATCACAAAATATCAGGTACTTTCAACAGAATTCCAAACACTGGATCAAAAAGTACAAGGAGAGAGCAAGAGGAAGGAAGGGTTTTATCAGCTTGCTGCAGCTGTATTTATAACTGGATTTTTTGCATACACTGAAGTTCAAGTAACCCTTTTTGAATCTTGTTTTGCAATTGCCAAGAAAAACTAAAAATAATAAATTTTTTTTCACTTTATCTTTACAATAAGAATGGGGGCGGGGGGAAGGTCATCTTGAACAACATGAAATTCAAAGTATTTTCAAAGTTAAAAGCTTTTGCCTTTTTTTTTTTTATGGGGCAAAATTATCTTCAAATCCACTTAATGGAAACAATTCTCAATATTTTCCAGCTTGTGCAGACTGGTGACTGTGCTGGTGACCATGGGGGTGACTGCTGACACAGAGTCACTGCCCCTGGCCTGACAGCTGAACTTCCCAGCTTTGCATTCCCCTTTGAAATGAGCTGCTGTTTGTGTTGGAAACAAAAGCCACGAAAGTTTTGTCCTGCTCAACAACGAGATGAGCTATTCATTATTTGGCAGAATTTAAAACTTAGCCCTCACCTTTTTCACCAGCTCCTGAGCTATTGGATTTGACATTTTCCCACTAGGACACACGTTGTCCAGGCTGGATTACAGCAGACTTGCCTGGTTCTGGCCTGCTGTCTGCAGCCTGATGGGCCAAGAGCTGGGGCCAGGGCTTGAGAAAAGGTGCAAGGTCAAATGGAGGGGAGGTGAGGAATCATCCTCTGCAGACAGTGCTCTCACAGAACTGATGCTGCCTACTTCAAGTCAGTCTCTGACCACCAGTGCAGGAGCAGTGGGCTTTGCTGTAGCTAAGAGTAATCCTTTGTAAATGTTCCACTGGAAATAAACTTCACAGCTGGAAGTGGAAGCAGGAAGAAAACCATTGCCTTGTCTTTGTAGCACCAAGGCTGTTCTGGAGATAAGAGGAAAGAAGACCTGCACTTCCTTGAGCCCAGAGGTAGAAATAGTCCTCCCTCTTGTGTCCAAGTTAACTGTAGGATTTTCCAGTGGGATCCTGTGGTGCTGTACAAGCCTACCCCTGTGCATCCCCCTGGTGCCAGTTACCCCAGGGCCACCCCTATGATCAGCCATTCAGACACTCACACTGAGAAAGGAGACTCACCGGGGCAGGAGGAAGAGGAAAAAGGCCCTAATTGACAGGAGTAGAAAAAACCCAATTACAGAGATGAAAGAGGCAGCCCAGGCATATGTTTCTCGGCTTTGGATCATCAGAGCTGCCAGTTCTCATTATTTTCTAGCCAGGCTCACTCTCTCTCAAGAAGGGGCTGTGGCAGTGTCTGGCCCTTTGTGCCTGCCTGACTCACCTGAGCCCGGGTGAGCAAAAGCACCTGGTGGCAGAAGCAGCATCATTCCTGTGAGGGGTGAAAAAAAAAATGGATTGGAGGTAGATCAAAGAAAGGAGGAGGAAACGAGGAGAAGAGGGAGGGGAGAAGAAAAAGCCTATCCCTGGAGAACAAACTAATCAAAACCGTGGCATTAAATAAAACAAAGCATCTCCCATTAATAATTGAGGAAGCACGCCTGTGCTGCATGCGCCGGGGGTAACTCATCTGTCTGAAGAATGGAGGGAGCAAAAGGGAGAGAAGCAGGTCTGAAAGGCATCATTTCCCTGTGTCTCTAATGAGCACTGCTGCTTGCTTTTTTCCCCCACACACATCCTCCCCTCATTAAGCTCCCTTTCCCCCTCACCTATTTGTCACCTGCAAATGCCTGGCTCTTAGGAGGACACTGGTGTGGTTCAGGTCTGAAGGAGGCAGCAGAGCTGCTTTGTCCTTGTGTCATTGTCAGGACTGTCCCCTGATTAGGGCGTTTCTCCAAAGGAGAGGGAGGGGTCAGTGTGTGGCATCTTTGTGACCCCAGACATACCCAAGTGTCTGATACACACAGAGACTGATTTTCTTGAGCTGGAAAGACACAAGGATGGATGTGTGAATATCTGGCTCCCACACACTGCATATCAAATAAAGATTTGGAACATTAATTTGGAAGAAATTGGTCACTTTAAATTAGGAGAGGGCAGGGTTGGTGGTATAACCCAAACAGATCTTTTTCACATGAGCAGATCTAATTATTTCTTGTGTGAATGGCTGTTATTTCCATGCAGAGAGATGAGTGAGGCTCATGGTACCCTGCCTTGCTGGCTGCAGCCACGGGTGATTGCAAAGGTAGGAAATGGACTTTAATCCCGTGGCTAAAGGAGGCAAATACAGCCTTTCAGAGCTGTATCCCATGTGTCCCTAGTGTGAGGAGTTCCATGTTAGATGGTGGCACACATGTCCCTCTTCCCAGGATGCCCCCTGAGGAAACTGCAGCTCTGTTTAGTCTGTCTATAAACATCCCCATCTGCAGGGACAAAAAAGATCTGAAAAAAAAAAAAAGCCTGCCTCCAATCACGTTCCTGTTTGGGTTTCTAGAGTCTGCAAGCTGATGTGCTGCCCCAAGCCTCCTGCCTGGCCAAAAGAGAGGAATAGGAAACTCCTGACATCCACCCAAGAGTTCTCATCCTGGCCCATGGGCTGAGCCCACCTCTCCCTCCACAGCACAGGGAGCCCAGGGCCACCCAGATGGCCACAGCTGCAGGAACACAGGCTCTGGTGAAGAACAAAGCTGAGAAGGGAGCTGGGGCTTCTGACTCCTCCCAGTGCTGCTGACCAGGCTGTGCTGCTGGGCAGGGAGACAGGGCTGTGCCCTGGTGTCTCTCCAGCTTCCTTTCCAAAGCCATTTCTCCAGGCGGTGACCACTGCCTTTCCCAGCCAACAAAGGAGAGGCCACACACCAGGAGCAGCTCCAGACAGGGCGGACATGGGAGACAGACACCCTGTGGGCTCACACTGCTCTGGGCAAGATAAAGGAGATATTGTGCAATGGCTTGTCGAGAGGCAGGAGTTTTGGGAATGTTTCTACAAGCAGTTAAAGAAAGCTGTTGCAATATCAGATACACAAAGGATGAGGCAGACAGCAGAAGGTCAGGCAGGAAATTTCTATTTTAATATTTTTGACTCTATTTATATATATTTTTTACAGAAGGCAAAAGATTGGCTACACAGGTTGCCAGTTCTTTGACCTCGTAGGTGAACATCACTATCAATCATATTTCTTCTCCCAGAGGAGAAGTAAATAAACAGAGTAGATAATTTTAAATATATACATAGTTTACATGAAGCTGCATGAAAATCTCCACTACAGAATTGCAAACACTCACAAGGCAAGAAAACTTAGAACAACAGAATCCCCCTAAACCTCCAGCCACACAGGATGGGGATCCAGTAGCCCTTCTTGGGGCCTAGAAATTGAGTTATTCCTATTTTAGTTTACATAAACAGAGTCAAAACTGGACATGTGCATTGCTTTCAAAAAACACAGAGCAATTTTCAAGATTGTAAAGTGTATCAAATAGCATTGAGAAACCCAGCAAGGATCAGAGCTTTGCTTTGGTAAATTGAAACTCTTCTTCCAAAAACATGTAGTCTAAAGCTTCAACTTCATTAGCTATTTGCTTCCAAGCTTTGGTGAGATTTGGAACTGAATTCCCCAGCAGCAGCCCCCATGCAGGATTTGCATTGGTTTTCATCCTGGGCTTGGTGTGCATAGGTTGAGTTCCCTTTGGAGGACACACAAGCTCTGCCACCAGCACTGATTCTGTCTAGAACCAAAAAGAACCCTGCAACTTGCACAGGCTCACCTTCAGTGAGCCCCAGATTCCTGGTTTACAGCCCTGCTGAAGGGTGTGTGGATGGAGGAGAGCCAAAGGAAAATTTCAGTTTAAAGGAATTCCAATAGCAAATTGCTAAACTACCTGCAGCAGTGTGTAACCTATCACTGGTTACAGCAGTGATATCAGCTGAGAAATTCTGTTAAGAATCAGTTCTTCATTAAAAAGGACTCGAGGGGATCCAGAGAACTATTACTTGGACTGAAATAGCTATTTGCTATACCAGTGCAAATATGTTTGTTTGCTCGTGTGTCTGATGAGTGTATTTGACTTCCACACCAGGAAAATCATTTAAAGCTATAATTTAAAATAATCACTGGACACAAATATAGATATATCAAGGGAGTAGGCATGACTTTTGTAGAGAGAAGCCATTCACCACAGGTGTGTCAGAGTTCTTTTGGTGTGTTTAGGGTACAGAATAACTGAGTGTTCTCAGCTGGTAGAGAGGTGTCTGTGGGGCCAGAGGGGTGAGCAAAGCTGTAATGTCCCTGTGGAAAGAAGAAGGTGCCTGAGGCACAGCTGTTTTCTCTTTGGGTGGCAAGCATTGCACCAAAAGAGATCTGCAGGTTCCAGGTTTTTGAAAGTAAGCTGAAGGACACACAAAAAACCACTGCAGTAAGAGTGAGGAGCAGCAAAATGCACTGGAGGGACTAAGCTGCTTTTTCCACACAGCATAGATTTAAATTATCAGACTCCTTGCCAAGGGATGATCTTGAAAGTTTTCAAGGGTTCAAAGAGATATTAGACAATTTGATGGAAGAAAAAATTCTTAAAAACTGTGTAATACAAAAACAGTGAATCAGAGACAGGAAGCCTTTAAGTTTCATATTTCTGGGCCTGGGGGAAATTACTCAGGAGTGGCTTAGAACCCTCTCAGTGTCCTACCCTTGTCCTTTTCCATGGAAAACTTACAGACTCTCCTTTGGCCTTGACTCCTGCATCCACCACATCCATGTGCTTTTACTGCACAGTGCTCAGGGGTCACCTTCAAAGTGAGTAAGAATAATATCTTAAATTAGCAATGGAAATAAATATTCTCAAAACACCAGAACAGTGGCAGTTGCAAAAGTTATTCAAGAATCCAAAGTTAAACTGGGTTTGAAACAATCTGGATGGATCCATGGCAAATACATCCATCCTGGACTATTAGACATGATGCCCCAGAGGCATTGAGAGGCTTGGAAGCGACTGTGCTGCTGGTGCTTTGGGGCCCTGTGGAGGTAAGGAACACTCAGTTTCCTATCTCCTCTCTTAATATCCAGCATTATCTGTTGTAAAAATATACAGCATCCATTCCAGCAGACCACATTAAAGAATGTTATCTTAGCCCTCATTGCTGCAGGGGCCCAAGGAGACTTTTATCAGCTCCAAGGTTTTATCACTCAGAGGAACCAAATATGCAGGAGGGGATATGATGCACTGGCACAGGTAGAGCTCTCTGGGGAATATTGACTCCCTGAACGTGGTAAGCCTGGTGTAAGTGGAAGCCTGAGCCTTCAGTTTAAGCTGAACTGCTAAGCTAAGTCACCTCTCCAGCTGATACAGGTCCAGCCTCCTCCATCCAGCTTGCCTTTGAAACACTCAGTGCACAGCCTCCTCCAGGGAAGATGGACCCCATCACAAATGAATTTTTGTTCAAGCTGAGCCTGAAACACTGGCAACATTTTTTCTCTAAGCAAGCCACAGACATTTCTTCAAGCTGCACAAAAATCTGTAATCACTAGACAGCAAGATCTAAACCAGATCTTGAAGCAAAGGAAGCCTATCTTAAAAATACTTTGGATTTATGAAGATGCTACTGCATTATAAAGCCACTATATTCAGCATTTCTATAAAGAGATTTTTACCCAGGCAATCACATTTAACTCCAGCTTCCATCCCTGCAGCTCCCTAATCTGTGAGGGCGTGTTGATAACATACAGGTTTTTCAGTAGGAAATTCACTAAGTTCTAAGAAAAAGTCATTTTATTTCCATGAAAAGCACAGAGCAAATTTGCTTTGAAACCTTTATTTTCCCATAAAAATTGATAGAGGAAAAGTCCATGGTCTTCCTGGGGTTCAGCTCTATAGAAAGAGGTGATATGGAAATAGAACTGAATGGAAACAAGATTTTATTGTGTTCCTATTTGCAGCACTGCAAACCTCATTACTATAGCAAAATAATACATTTTTCTAATCAAAAGAAGGATTATATGAGCCACTGGCACCAAGAGGAAATTAATTACATGTTTAAGTGCTATATTTGATATTTAAAAGGCTTGGTAGGGAAGGTAGGGGGTTCTCTTTTCTTATGAGTGACATTTCTCCAAAGGATGCTGGGATTCCTATGAGAGTAAAATACCTTCAGTTTATATGGCAAAGTGTCAGAAGTGTATGTCTCATTCCTGATACATTTTTGATTCCACAATATATTCCTAATACGTCAGACATGCTAAGAAGTTGCTGAAAAAATGTGTTGATGGAAGAAATATGAGTTGAATTCCTGTAGAGCTCCTCCAGAATATAAATGAGTAACTGACCCATCAGAAATATACACGAAGACCTGATGCATTGAAAAAAACCCTGTTGCTGCAAGTCGTATGATTAACAAAGCTGTCAGATGCTTGTTGTTCTCTCTCTCTCCCTTTCTAAAATCATAGTTTAAAACATAGATTTTCACTGTCATCTGCCCTCAAAAGTCAATGCAATAATTTTATGCACTCCAGAAATGGTTTCGCTCAGAGGAGCTCAAAGCGCTTTACAGGTAATGCCCAGGCCCTGCCTGAAATCAATAGAGTGGCTCTGAAATGGAGGAGAACAACTTCAGACTGACTCCAAAGACATTCAGCAGTTTCAGGCAGAGCTGGACTCCTGTTTTCTCCTCCCTTCCCTGGGAACAGGGAGCAGTGGGAAAACACTGGACATCAGCAAAGAGGACAAGACATGACCCAGTTGTCACAATGTCTTGGGAAGGCTGACCTGGATCAGAGACTGGACAGAACTAGAGAATAAAGTAGATATTTATTAAAAGGTCTTTAGGGTGCACCTTGGGCAGGACAAGAGCCTGGCCAGGGCTACACCCAAGGTGGACCCAAAATGGTCACAAAAAAATGGACAACTGGTCATGAGGTCTCACACTTTTATAAGTTTTGGTTCATTTGCATATTGGGGTTTAATTGTCCAATTTCAGCTTCAGGTTGTGAGGTCTCATCCTTCTTGTTCCTCCCTTCAGCCACCCTTGTTTGTGCTTTTGGGCCTGAAAGTTGTCCTTGGTCTCTAGAAGGAAAAGGATTGTTTTGTTTCCCTACTCTGTGAAGAGAACTGAGCAGCACTTAATATGAGGTTCAGAACTACACCCCTAGGTAGCACAAAATCTAAAAACCAAGAAAACTCAAGGCATCAGCCACCTCTGGCTCAGGGGTGACATTCTGCAGTAGGTGAAGGTAATTCACAAAGGAAGAAAGTGACCAGGATTTTCCTCCCTTAGTTCACTTCTCTACATGCATATAAAGAAATCTTGAAATCCTTTTGTCGTGCTTGTCATCAAAAAAATGCCTTTTATTTTTTGCAACTTCATGTATTAAGAAAGTACTTTGATTTTGGAGAGTGACTCAGCGATCTCTGATGCATATTATGGACTTTTTTCAACGTTTATTAAAAAAAAGTAGGGATACAATGTCATTCCATCAAAGCCTTTTTCTGAGTAATTTCCCCCTGAGGTGTATAAAGATAATTAATGGAATCACACATCAAAACAAGGCAGAAATCCTGAGCCTGGTGGCAATACTTGTGTTCAGTATATTGGTAGTTTTAAAAAAACCCCTAAAAATCTTCTCTCCTCCTAGGCATTTAATTTACTCATTCTTTTATGCCAATTTTCCAGTATTTGAAAGACTTTTTAATAAAATGCAAGTTTTAAGAGTATAATTTCTAGTTAAAAAAGACAAGACTTCATTCTAAACTCTTTAACTGTGGTTGGAAAAGGGCTCTTTGGCCTCTTTTTAATTAATTCTCCCGGGAATGTCTATGGACTTCCCCAGTTTCAGCACTGATCAAGAACATCCAATGGGCCATTGTTTCTGTGCAGTCTCCAACTCAACATAAGTCATGGCAAATCCCAGTTTTTCTAAAGTCCTTTTGATTTCCAGACCAAGAATCTGAACTCTAATGCTGTAACATCCATGCCCTTACAAGAACATCAAAGTGGACCAAGAACTATGAGGATTAAAAAAAAAAAAAAAAATTAAAAAAGAAAAGAAAAGAAGACAAGTAGTTTAGACTGTATCTCCCTGATTTGGCTTTTGTGCATAAACTCACTGCACTGAGCTTCCTCCTTTGATCTGGAGAAGTGGGGAAAGTAATTTCTCTTTAAGTGATCAGAAGTTCTCACTCAAGGTAAAGTGTTTTAAACCTCACTGGAAAAATAATGCAAATCCCTGTAACTCCAAAATTTTAATTCAAAGCAAACTGTTTGTAGAAAAAGCAGAGATTCTTATCAGCAGGTCTGGTCAATATTGTCTCACATCTCATTTGTGGAGCAAACAGATTCTTGTCCAGGTGGAGCTGTGATGATGAGATTGATGCCAGCCCTCATGAACTGTGTCTGGGTCAGCCCAAATTTAAGATTTAACACTTCTGCCAGGGGGAAGTCTCCCTTTGGTGAGCTGGCCATGAGGAGCTTCCCAAAGAGCTCTGCTTTAATATAAGGTCTGAATTGTGCTGATACTGATCTTGTACACAGACAATGGGAAGACATCCCATCCATCCATGGAATGATGAATAAAAGAGAGAAATGAGGGATTAAAGCAAAATACAACAGACAATAGGAGATGTTCTCGTGCTGTATATGTTTGACTACTTCTGTCTCATCTGTTATGAGGTCATTAACTCTTCAGTTTGGGATTGTATCTGTTGGCAACAGAACAAATAGGTCCCATTTTTTCACAGTGAAGCCTTAAGCTGCTGCAACCTCTGGAGATGTTGCAATATAACCAGGAGTATTAAAAGAAAGATTAATGTGAGGGAATTTGAACAGTAATGGAGGTAAGAAAACGCCATGCAGAGTTTCATAGGTGAAGTCTGAAGTGAGTTAAGGAAATGAATCTTTCTTACTGTTGTTATTATTCATTTATATTGAGCCATAAGTGCACGTGTCAAGTCTGCGGAGCGGAAGTCACAAGAATCAATGTTTTCTTATTGCATTTATGTATTTTTGTCAAAGCTTCATAAATTGCTGCCATTTTTGGAATCAGGTTTTGAACTTCATGCCAAATCCAGCTGTTGTTCTTTTTCTAATAGAAAGCATTGCTGCCATTTATTGTTAGGCATAAAATTGAGAAACTAACCATAAAAGGATGCTCAGTACTGTAACTCTGACAAATCCATCTCAATGAAGGCTGTTATCTAGGGATATATAAATATTGAATGGGGAGATGCTTGTTTCCTTTCAGCACATTCTCCTGGATAATCCATTCGGTGTCACAATATCAAAAGCTTTATTTTATATATTAAAGAGATTTGTTTCTCTGGTCCCTCCTCATTCTGCCTGTGCTTTGCTTTCCCATCAAACTGGTTGAATTTCAATTGCAGGTGCCACGGGTAGGAGAGAGGGTTATTAAAATACACCAGGCTGAGCAGGTCTCTCCCAGCCTGACACTTGTGTGTAAGAGCTGCCACTGTTTAAAGCTGATTTTCTAATTACTGCTGGGCTCCTGGTACAAGGAGACAGGACAATTCACCATGGAGGGGCAGCAGTAACTACAGTGAGTGGGACCCGTGTAAAAGGAGAATGAATGTCAGGAGATGTAGGGAAATTATTAACTCACACCCTTGGAACACCAGCAGACCATATACATCTGAGCAGCCATCTGCATTTGAACACTCCCCTGTATGGAAAAGCACATGTTTAGATTAAATATGTCAGACCTCCTCAGGGGATGAAGAGATTATTTGAAGAGGGGATGGGGGGGACTACTGTGCTATAAATAGCAGGCTCCTTGAATATGCCAAGGGACAACTGACTGGTTTATCATCCAGACAGGCACAGGAGAGAGCTGCACAGTCCTGCTGCTGATAAACAGTGATCCTGTGTGAGGCTTTGGCTTCAGCTGGTTGCCAAAAACAGAACTAACAAAGGAAAAGGGAGAAAAATTTCAAAGCTTTGAATGAATTTATGGGGCATCACTGCCCATCAGAGGAAACTCTGTCTTCAGCCTGTGAGTCAAAGGGTCCCTCTGCCCTGTGTTCTTACAAGCAGTGACAAACATCTACTTGATGGCTTTTGGTGCTGATACTTTCCTGCTGAATTCTGAAATCCTTTTCAGCCTCACGGTCTGCTGTGCCAATAGGAAAGTATAATTTTGAAGGTCAGCCATATTGCCTTTATTTATGTGTATAGAATTAACCCAGGAATGTGTTTTCCCCATTAACTTCAAAATACAGGAGTTTAGGGAGCATTTTGGTGTTCAGCATTGGCTCTTGCACAAAGACAATACTGGGAAGGAATCCACAGCAGAAACACACATGAGGGAGAGAATGGAAATGAATTAAATCAGAAATTGGCTGCTTCATGTTCCATAATTCTTGCAAAAGCTGAAGATTTCAGAGGCCTTCTGTGAATGTCATTCCAGATGACCCAATTAACCCTTTTAGATGGGCAAAAGAAAGAGGGGAGGCCCACAGAAGAGTGATCTGTGAGTCTTATTTCTGGGTCTTCAGCTGACAATTTCTGTCAACAACATATTCCATTTCCATCTTCTGTGTCTTCTCCTGCAATTTGTGTAGCTCAGTTTGCAAACTATTTTGGCTGAGTTCTTTGAGTCAGCTTAGTTTTCTTGCAGGGAAGTGCAGCACAAAGAAAGTGGCACCCCTGACTGTGTGGAGCCCTAGGAAATTATTACACCTTTGGGATATTAACAATTAACTGCATAGGCTATAAGTTTTAAGGAGATGCCATTTTGCAAATGTTTAAACAGATGCACCAAGATTTTTTTTTATATTTTTACTGTCTGACCATCTGCAAAGCCAGGTGTCCAAATTACATGCCTTAAGAAGATTAAAATAGACACATATATAGCTAATACAGTCAGAAGCTGATGAAATAACTTAAAATGCCTCTCAAGCACACAATTGTATGGCAGCTCTGGTCTGACATCTGGGCTGGCTGTAGGATTTCTACACGAAGGAAAGTATTTATTATTGGAGAGCGCCAAATAGAGGGACACAAGGATGGTTAGGATATAGAGAGGCAAAGGGAACTGCTCTTGGTTAACTTGGAAGAGAAAAGCAAGGGTGTAACAGCAGCTTTCTGAGACATGGAGGGGCTGCTGTGGAAACTGAGGCCAGACCCCCTTCAGGGGTGCAGTGACCACATGGTGGGTGGGAGAAAGTTCTTGGGGGCTTTCAAAACTCACTCCATGTGATGCTGATTTCTCATGTACAGTTGGTTCTGGCTGCCAGAATAATTAAGTACTTTAAAAATGCCTATTATGCCTCACAGCTCCTGGCGGGATGTGGCGGAGTTATTATTTCATTAGAAAAATGAGGGACTTGTGTCAACCTTTTCTCATAAAAGGGAAATTAATTTCAACCCCCTTTAGCCTTTAGATAGGAGTCTGATTGATTTGCAACTGCAGCAGTGAGTCCATGCAAGACTTCCCTACACAAAATCACTCCTTCAACCAGAACTGAGAGTAAAAAGTCCTTTGGGGCAGAGAGAAGTACCTGAGCTGTTTTTTCATCCCTTTGATGCTGGACAAAAATTTTAAAGTGGGAAATGATGGACCTATTAATGGACTTTGCCTCATTAACTGCTACCAATTATCAGAAGAAGGCAGCTGTGGCTACTGGTTCTGTCCTCTGGCATGGGGGAGTGAATTCCAATTTATTTTATTTAGGTATTTTTGAAAGGATCTTCCAAATTTATACAAAATTCTACACATTTCCCCAGTCTTTGTAGAATTATTGTGGTATTAAAATAGTATTGGTATTAGTTATGGGGAGATTATCCATCCTCCAGAGCTTCTATGTGCTGAACCTGGTGACCTGGTGCACCTAATTTATGAGTGGGGTGTTAGAACAGCAGGGTTTGGTTGGGGTTTTTCTACCTGCCAGAAACATCAAGAGATGATTTCTTCCAGGCAGATATTTTGAGAACTGCCTATTTCAATCTGGCAGACCTGAATCACTGCAGCCCTAGACCCACCACAGTGTAATTAACTCTAGTTTTGGTCTGTTTGTCCCTCTCCATTATGGGAACCAGCCATTTCCCTGTGACAACACCAAGGAAATTGTAATTGTGGAAGACAGAGAAAATGGGTAGTCATCCTGTGTGGGTGTCTTAGTAAAGAATTTTAGCCCATGACATCTGAAAACATTTATGGATTTTCCTTTTTTCTTTTCCCTGATGACATTAAGAAAATCCCCATTGGAATCTCTCACTAGAAGGAGATGCAGACAGCACTGATGTGGGTCACTCCTTGCAGGTAACTCTAAGTCATATAGAGATGACTTTCTAAGGCACAGATTTATATTAATATTATTTATATTTATATTTATACGAATCAGGCCATTCTCAGGAAGTTCTGAGATGAGAAGAGCAAGGATAGACAGTGACTCAGATGAGTGGAGACTCCAAATAATGTCCTTCCACAGCATGATCCCCATTCCTTGCTGTCCCATCTGTCCATCCAGCTCCCATAGGAACTGCACAGGCTACAGGATACTCTGTGATTTGTGCCCTATTTGTGCTCAAGGCCAGGGTGGATGAGGCTTTGAGCAACCTGGTCTAGTGAAAAGTGTTCCTGCCCATGGCAGGGGGTTGGAACTACATGATTTTTAAGGTCTCTTCCAACCCAAACCATTCTGTGATTCTCTTTACAGCCCATCATTGTGAGGTAACCTTATGTGAGAGCTCACCCCAGTCTCATGAATGCATTATATGTATTTTCCTTTTATTCTCATTCTTTCAGCCTCCACTTGCTGATAATAATGAGAATAGTAATTCCACCAGGGAAATTTACTGAACTGAGAGAAACACAACTAAATTAAGATTTCATTTTAGAAGACATCTAATAGAAAAAAAATAATGCAGAAAGAAAAGGACTGATAGAAAAATAACATTTTAATTTATGCTAGTGCCATTAAAATCTGAGACAGCTTAATTTCCATCTCTCTTTGCATCCCCTCAGTATGCCAATGTGTGTATTTCTGAGATAATTATGTCCATGGGATGACCCAGGGATAATAGATTCAACTAATTTTAGAGCAGAACAGCTGAGCTCTTTGAGGTTGCAGGAAGGTTTTGCAATGGGCAGGCCATGCATTTGGCCAAAAAAACAAAGCTACTGGGTAGTCCTAGACCTCTGCCCATAAGAAGGTGGTTCATGAGCTCTCACAGAGCTTGGGATCTGGGGAGTGGCCGACAGTAAAATTCAGTCACCCAGTGGAGTGGTGGTGTTTAAGTTCAGCTGATGTTGCTCTCAAGAGCTGTCCTTTTCTTTGGGAAACTTGGAAAATTTACTTTCTGTTGTCCAGCAATTCAGATAAAGCAGGAGTGAATCCATCACCTCGGGCTACTTTCCCTTTCTGCTGTGCCCTTGCCACTCTCCTCCAAGCCATGGGTGGGCTGAGAGGGTGATTCAGCAGCTGCAGAGGAAGGAAGGAAGGAAGGAAGGAAGGAAGGAAGGAAGGAAGGAAGGAAGGAAGGAAGGAAGGAAGGAAGGAAGGAAGGAAGGAAGGAAGGAAGGAAGGAAGGAAGGAAGGAAGGAAGGAAGGAAGGAAGGAAGGAAGGAAGGAAGGAAGGAAGGAAGGAAGGAAGGAAGGAAGGAAGGAAGGAAGGAAGGAAAGACAGCCAGCTGGTCAGACACACATCAGCCCTTCTCACCAGTGAGCAGGTGAAATCCAGCTGCAAGGTTTTGCTACAAAAGGCAGTTTGGCTTTTGCTGGAGTAATTTAATGGGAGGTTCCTGACTTCCTATGCATTATATTATCCAGGGAGGCAAATCTGTGCCATGAGCATTGAGGCAATTCCCCAGGGGATGGGAAAAGGGTCACTTTGGCCTCCATCACCATTTGAGATTTACAAGTTCCCTTGTGGTTTAGAGAGCTCAGCGTGGTGAGATTTGCATTACTCTCAGGCAAAATCCAGCTCTCAATTAACAACTGTGCTGTGGAATTGGAGGAGACATATAGAATAAATGCCTGGGGTAGGAATTTGGCCAAGTGACTTAATGATCCCATTTAAACCAGCCTATTCTTTTTCCTGAGCACTGGAACTGTTTGGCAGGGAGCCTGTGAGTTGCAGATCGAGCCTGGCTGGCAGCAAAGAGCCCTTTAGCTGGGGTAGCATTTGTACATCACAACCCATTTTGTGGTGATGCCTGCACAGCAGCCCCAGAAACAGCATCCCTGCAGCCCCTTCCAGCTCAGGGATGCTTTACTGTCACACACAGGCAAAAGGACAAGCACAGAGTCAGCCCATGCTCGGGCTCACCCAAGCCCCCCAAGAGCACCAAACATCACAAGATAAAATCAAATCCCAAACCAGATTTTTGAAGGATTCATCTCCAAACCCAGACTTGTGGAGGTGCCAGAGGCATTGGCATACAACTGAGCTCCCCCAGTCTGCTGATCCTCCCCGAAATTGTGTTGTGCAATGCAGATGAATTGACATCTGCACGCTGATCCATAGATGCTCTTAGAAAAGGAAGTGCAGTTCTGCTCTGCAGATATAGGGCATGACTCATCCTCTAATTAGAAAGGACACTGAGAGTGTGTGAAATTTTATTGTGCTGCAGAGTTCCATTTGTGGGTCAGGCATGATCAGCAGACCATGAGACTGAACAGCTTGGGAACATGTAACAATTAATAATGAAATACAGCTGCATTCATTTGTAATTTGTAGTCTCTTATTATCTAGCAGGGGCAGAAGTTTTGTAAATACATGATAGGAATTCTGTGCAAAAGGCGTTTTCAGCAATATGAACTTTCAACTGCTGGCAGTATTTTGATTATGAATGTTTTTAAGGGCTGAACTCTTTCCGCGGGGAAGCATCATCCTGGAGATGTGAATCCTGTTCTTAATCCTGTTCTTAATCTATTTCTCCATTTTCTCTAGAAGGTGATTCCTATGAAATGAACATGAAACATCTTGGGAGAATAAGTGTTTCCATGGTTGTGCAGGAAGGGTACCAGGTGAAAGGCAAGGGAAGATCAGGGGTGCCAGGCTCTGTTTGTGCCAAGGGCACTGAAATACTGTTCAGTTTTTAAATTCCATGACTGAAAGTTAATATTTGAATACCAGAATTCCTTCCCCTTCTCTTTCTTCTTCTCTTGTCCTTGCCCTTTCCTCTTTATGTTCCTCATTCCATTCCTTGTTTCACTGAGTCCAATTCATATTGGTAGAAGTTGCATGCAAAGAAAGAGAAAAATAAATGGTGTTTCTTATTAACATGCATGGAAAAGCTCTTCCAGTTACCAGAGCAGGCAAGCTTAACCCCAAGCCCAGGAGTTAATAAATGGCAAAATGAGGATAACTTGGTTAATCCAAACTCTGCCCCTTTTCACATATGCACCCTCACTATCTTTTTAAAAAATGTGTTCTCAGTGTGCAGTGTAGCAGTTTTGAATTTCTTCACATCTTCATTCATTGAATGAAATTCTGTTTATTCATGCCTCAACTAAAAATTAAATCCATAATTCCCTTTCACTGGAAATAGGGAACTTATAATTTCTACTATACTAACAGGGGACTGGGATGAAGAAGGGATAAAAAAAGACTTGCTGAAGGTCAAAAGTTTTGGATAGATGAGAATCAAACCTGCTTTGCCTTACTCTTGAATGTGGCTTTAGTCATTAGACACACAACAGAGCTCAGATCACTCATTCCACATCCTGATCCTATTGCCCTGAGAGAAAACCTACATGGGCTAGGAAACCTAGGAGAGTGGAGAGACAGAGATCAAAGAGCCAAATGTTTTTCTTGTATGATTCCAGAGGTTTTGGTTTCCCTTCATCAACACTATATGGACACTTAAATTAGAAAAACAGCCTAACTGGCACCTAAAATCCAGATGCAATGTAGATGCCTGCATTACATAACATGGATTCCACCCTTTGCTGACAAGACATAGACTGAAAACTTCACTTCTGTTCTGGGTCATTAATTTTACCCCATGTTCCATGTTAGACTTTGAGGAAAGTGGATCAGAATAATTGCTCTTGATTAATGACATTTCCTAAATGCCATTGAGATCTGCTCCCTGCTGAGACAGTTCCAGGAGGAAATTAACCTTCCATTAGGCCTGGATTGCCCCCTGGATGTGTTTCTCTTTCTGGTAACCACAAAGTGAGCAAAGTGGCTGATGTATTCTCATCTCAGATAAGAAGAAAAACTCTAAAAACTACCAGGATGGAAATAATATACAAAATGTCTACACATCATGGGTTCAAAGACCTTGCCAGCTTCCCACATTGCAATCCCACTCTGGCCAGAGTGTTTCTGTTCCATGAAATCACCTGTCAGACAGAAAGATTTCTTATGAGCTCTTTGTAAAAGGGGTCTGTCCACTATCACACAGGTTATGTGTGGGAATCACCTTTCATTAGCCAGTGCATGAGGTTGCTCAATGCACAGAGCAGCCTGCTGAGGAAATCAGGTTTGGTCACACCTTTATACAGTGCCAAGGAAATTGTGTCTCTCCTTGGCCAACATTGTTGTGGAGTTTAGACTTCCTTGCTCCCATTTTAGCTGTTGTGACTTTGGTGGTGGTGGTGGTGTAACAATCTGAAACTGGAACGAGGTGAAGGGAAACAAAGGGCTGTGATTTCAGAGGGTGACCATGAGCCAATTAATTAGTCATGTCAGTAAAGCTGTGCTAAGAAAATAGGTCAGTTGCTCCCCTCATTTATACCTTTGTAGGCTCTTGACTCCAAAGGACCAGAATTGATTTTTCAGCAGCAAAGTCTCAGGACTGCTGTCTATCTGACATGCTGCTCCCACTATCAATGTGAAGTCTGCCTTTGCAATCGTTTTCCTCCCTTGAAATGATTTGAAAAGGGATGTGTGAAGTCAATAAAGAACAGGCCATTTTTTCACTGTACATTTCCTGGTTTAGTACCAAAAAGGGAAAAAAAAAATTACTCTGCAGACAATAGGAAACTGTATGGCCATTGAAAAGATAAAGTCTTGCCTTAAAGCAGGTATTATTGTTTTTTTCAGGGTAATGAGACCTCTCTGTGAGCACTAATAAAACCTGCAATATGTGAACCTAACTCTCTTTGTACATGTAACAAAAACCATGTATGTCTTAAAAGGTTATGTGGACATAAAAAAAAAAAAAATCTAGTGTAGAAGCCACATGAAAGTCAAGATAACCTCCTGAGAAATGTAACATGAAGTAGCAAACAGAGGGCAACATTTCAGGATAGAATATATAGATCATACGGAGCACATAATGAAACACATAGATTTTATGGTGAAATTGCATTCTTTACTGATACATGTGTTATGTGGATGGGGTATTAAAGAAAATAGATGCACTTTTCCAGCAATCGAACACAACACTCCACAGCACACCGAGTAGAGAAACATGACATCAGTGAACTAAAACTACAGGGCTGTGGAACTGGGAGCAAAACCAATTTCAGCTCATATGGGTGGATGCAGGGTAACTGCAGCTTCCCCAAGCCAACTCCCCTGCCTCTACCATAGGGTAAAAAGCCTATCACATTTTTTCTGCAAAAGACAGAGCTGGGAAACCTGGGGGAAAATTACAGGTGGAAGCCGAGAGAATGGCTGGAGCTGGGATAATCAGAGGCGTAGGCAAGACTTGGTAATTACAGCTCGTGTGCTCTGGATTCACTTTCCCAGAGCTGATCCCCGCTGCTGGGTTAACATACGTGCATTAGCATTGTTTAACATTAATATGTTTGTGCTTTTGTAAGAGCCCCTGGTGAACTCAGGCCGGGATGTGGGCTTGATGTAGGACTGCAGAAGGTGTGAGGCCAGGGCTCTCTGCTCAGGGTAATTTAGCTTGTCACATGGTGCTGAAAAACTGGGTCAATTAGTGCCTGCTGAGCAGTGTGTGCCATTGGAACAGTGGTGAACACTCACAGCCTTCCCATTTACTAATGTTTGCAGCGTTCCCATCTTTTCTCTTCTCTTGACTAGAAATGCAATGTAGTTCCAGCTTTAGCTCGAGGGATAAGTCACATCCCCTAAAGTAAGGAGAAATCAAAGATTCAGTCTGAGGACTTGGCTGGGTTTTGCTGAGCCTGCCCATTTGTGGGTGGAGTGGGAGCTTCAGATAAAGTTTATTAGGGAAGCCCTCCTGTTGAGTCATGAGCTGTGGAAAGGTCCCCCCTTTGCTTTCTAAAGGCCACATGGAACTCTCTGGGTGTGCCTGGATCCAATCTGAGCCCCAGGCTTAGCCAACATTTTAAATCTAATGGACTTAAGAGGTGTTATCAATGTTTTGTACAACTTTGTCCCCCAGGATTAAGAATGGCAAACCAGATGGATTTATAGAAAAATGAATGATTTATTATGATAAATGATCAGATAAAAATATGTCAAGTGGGATTATTTGCTACACAGTATAGAATCTAAAAACTACTAATGTGGTATAGTGTATGTATCAAAGCAATTGTATTAAAGGAAGCAAAACCCCCAAATTATTAAGTAGCAATTGATGCTACACATACCAACAACTGTGGGCAAATCTTTTACTCAGTTTTGAGCAGTAACCTTGAGGGTGTCCCCACCCAATGGAGAATATCCATACACACTTCAAGATAGGTATGTTAGAAGAACCTGCTGTTTAAAGGTGGGACTGGATTTTTGTACTTTGAAATGTTTTACTGTCAGTCATATGTCACCAGGCCAGCTGTGTCAGCTCAGCTTTTTTAGATAAGGAAATTTTACCGCATCTGCTGCATTTTCCCTCACTATCAGGATGTTTAACTTTGGGGTTGATGAGTCACACTGGTTTTAGCATAATTCAGCATCAAGAGCAGCATGATAACCCCTCAGTTCACCACTGACAGCCTTGCAAAATAAGGCATTTTCCAAGGTTTTTTAACCCATTCCAGGCAGAGCATCCTGTCTTATCCATATCTTTGCCAATAGAAACTAGAACTCGTGTCCTCAACCTGCCAACACCTTCCTTGAAGAATCCATGGAGAAATTGGATAAAACCTCTCCTGTAGGTAGTTGGAGAGTTAGCAATGAGGAAGTCTGAGGCAAAGGGGTGTCTTCACTGGTCCAGTATTAGCCACAGTCCTAAGTCATCCTGCAGCAGATGTGCTCCCTTGGGCCCTGAATTGAGGTTTTGTCAGGTGAAGCCTGAAAATATTTTTTTTCCCTAATGCCAGAAAATGTTGGTGTCTCTTCCTATGGAAGGTTCTTAAAAAATACAGAAAATAGCCATAAACACAACAGTAGCTAGAAATGATGCCAGTGAAAGAGTTCCAGCTATTAGTGACCTGCAGGGAATAGAGAGCAAATTTTCAAGGGAGACTTGCTCCAGAGCCCAGTCCATTCTCTCTCTCTCTCTCTGTGGAATCTCTGTGTACAGCAGCCACCTAGAGTGCTTTTAAAAAAGAGCTTTATCCTCTCATTGTGCCTCCTGTCATTGCATGTCTGCTCCTAATGAGAAGCTGGACATCACATTGCAGATGGCTTTCAATGGTTCTGGAGTGGTACTGAAGAAAATAGTAGAAATACTGCACAGATCTGATCATGAAAAGATTTTAATTCTCCTCCTGCCCATCTCTACTAAAATATTTGAAGGTCAAAGTCCTCTGCTTAGTTAAACTGTGGAAGGGAATTTGGTTCTTCATTTGAAGTCCTTCCTAAGGTCAGCAGAATGATCCCTCTTGGCAGAGGGTCATGGGCAGGGGGAAGGATGAAGCAGCCCTCCACTTTCTGGAGGCCAGTGATGAGAAGTGGAATTAGGTCTGTCCATAAGTCAGCCAATAAACCCCCATTAGTGAAATGATGACAACCTATTAGGGCTATTTAGATGTGTCCCTTTGGAGCCATAGAGAGCTGTTTAGAAAAGATTAAAGCTTGCTACAAAGGCTGTAAATGAGAATTATCGGCACATGATGACTCCAGCCCAACTCCCCTGTCTGCAGCACTTCATGAAGCCACAGGCAGCAATGGGAAGCAGGTTCCCTGCTCCAAGAAAGGCAGATCCTGATGGCTTGTATTTCCTATCTCTGACAAGTGCCTGGTCACCCAAGGGCAGGACAAGCTGTGGGACAAGCACACATCTGCAAAGAACCACTGCAGGCGTGAGGCTTGTCAGGACTGTGAAAGCAGATAAAAGGGATCACAATTCCTGCCTTGTGGCAGCAGGGAGATTGCAAAGAGCAGTGGCTGTGTCCTTTATCACTGCTGGCTTTACTAATCCCATCTCCACTGCTGTGAGCATCAGCAAGAGAAACACCAAGCACTGGTTCAACCCCGTGCTGGTTTGGTTTGGTCCTAGTGTGACTATGCTGACTCAGTACATATTGTGTGACACCAGCCAGAAACTACAAGCTAGTAGGCAAAAAAGATTGGAAGAAGAATATTTTTGGCCTAAATTACCTACCAAAGAAGTCCGGAATTCTAGGCAGAGTTGAGACTTTTCTGTTCAGTGGTTTTTCCAAAGTGTCTTCCTTCATTTGATGCAGCAAAACTGCAAAAAATAGTAATTCCTGGGGAGCTGGAGCCAGCAGAGTAGCAGCACCACATCCTCAGCAAGGCACTTGATTGTTTTTACTGCTTTCATCCAACCATGCAATTCCATTTCTCACTGTGACTCAAATATCATTCTGCTGATCTGCTAGGACTGGAAAATTCATAATGCACTGGAATTCAGGGAGAATTTCTTTCTTTGAGAAACAAACTACTTCCACCTGATTAAGTTTTGTGGGTTTTTAACTGACATGGCTAGAGATAGATTACTGGAGGAATCTACCAAAGTGTGAAAACAGCAAGGAGCTTTATTATAATATCTGTAATATTTTAAATAAAAGAACCCTGAGCAAAGTAAAGGAAGAGACTCACAAACTTTATGGCTCCAGCAGACTTTGGTAGCTATAAATCTGCTTGTGAATAAAACCACTGATCTGTGTGAGACTTGGTAGGAGTGGGATACTGCTATGATTTATAATTATGACAAAAATGAATATGAATTGATGAACTTAGGGTGCTCTGAAGATATTTTGAAGCAGAGCTCAGATGGACAGCTGGAGCCCTTCTAACTGCGCTCTTCCAACTCCAATTTGTATGCCATGCTGAACAAAAAGGGTCCTGTAAGTCACTTCCCAGCTGCCTCTCAACAGTTTGATTATGATTCTGAAATTTTGCAAAGGTCACCAATGATTTTTATTATTTATTGAGATTTTGGATAGCTGCCTCCCATCCACCTCAGACAAGCACAAACAGCTTGAGGCTGTCAGGTGATGATGTGAAGACATACCTATCATATTGCAAAAGCAAGCCATGTCTGCATTAATTTCCTTTTCCATCATGATCAATAGCTATGAGGTTTATTGACTTCACACTGCACCCAGCCTGACAATAAAGTATATATCACCCTACAGACCCATCATCCCATCTATCCTTATCTTCGTCATCAGACAGCCCTTGTCTGAATCACCCCAGCAATAGGGTTGGAAATAAAAGGACAGGGTCTTAAGGTAAGAAACAATAACATTCTTTTTTTAATTTCAGCTGAAAACAAGCCTTTATTTAACCCTTCTTTTTTTTTTCCCTCGGTACAAAGTGTTTTGTAAGGCAGTCATTTCCCTTCACCTGCACTTGAACTCCTGAAATTTTATCTTCTGGTTAGGAACAGGAAATCATACTCAATATCACCTCGACTGCAGCCTTGCTGCAGTTCATCAGCTGTGATCTGAATGAAAGAATTCCAGTGTCTCCATTTGCTTGGGCACTGAAAAACCAAAGGATCAAGGAGTGTTAACAAAAACTCAGCTTGGCAATTAGCATATCTGTCTGAAAAAGGAAAGTTCTGGGCTGATTGTCAGTGCTCAGCACCTTTTATATGTTTGATGTGAAACAAAACCTGGGAACACCCCTGCCTTGTCAGCCCCAGGCTGATGTCCTGCTGCTGAGTGCTGCTCCTGGTTGGCCTTGAGTGCTGCTCTCTGCCCCAGAGACTGGCATCCTTTGCTGACTCTGCAGGAGGACGGAGCTCACATTGCTCTGACCCTGTCTTTGGGGTCATCTGATGAAAGACAAGGGTTTTCTGTGGCACACACACTTACTGGAAGCCTCCTACAGCCCAGGCTGGCCATGGAGTGAAAGACAGGAGGATGGACATGACATGATGTGTTTCAAAAAGCAAAAATGGGGATGTGCTCAGTTCTTGTGAGAAATAGAGACCTGCTAGGGTCAAGAAACTGTATTCATCTGGATTCAGATCTGGAGATTTCTGCTGGCAAGCCTGGAAGAACTTCTGTGCTCACTATTTGCATTGCCCACCCATAGGGACCTTTTTGCTCCAATCGCCTCCTCTTTTTGAAACAGAATCCCAACCCACCAAACACATTGCAGAGAGAACTGTAGTGCCCCATAACTGCACCTGCAATGCAGCCTCTGCAATATATGACAACTGAATTAGAAGCTGAAACATCTCCAAATTCATACTCTCTTAACAAACACATTACTTATATCTATGTGTTGTATGAATTTCTAGAGGATCCATGATCACAACAGCAAAGGGTCATTTCTGAACCAATGTAAAGGAGAGGTTGGTCTGCACTTGGTTTCTAGAGGCCCACTGTGAGATAAGGCCAAGACAACCATGCTGCAGGACAGCCAGACCCCAGTGAAGCCTTGGTTAGAGCTCAGTTTTGTAAAGCTTTGAGCCCTCTGGCCTCTGTCCAGCAAAGCACTTTAACACATGTTTAATATTAAGATTGCAAGTAATGCTGTTGACTGCAATGGGCATTTGGAAAAAGTATTCTCCTTTGATAGAGGTCCCTTTATTGCCTCCCTTCAGGTGTTTCCAGACTGTATTTCCATGGGTTTGCCAAATACTCAGTAGTTTTTATGAAGGATGTGGACAAAGGTGACCACTGAGTACACCTTCTAAATGCACCCTATTCCTTTGCCACACTCCAGGGACTAAGATACTGCCACATGCAATACAGCCTTTTCCCTCTAATCACAGTCCTTAAAAATATTGTTTTCCTACTGTTTCCGAGGCCAAGATCTAAGTTAAGTGAATGTGCACAGAGCATTATGAAATCCACAGGCAGCCCCTCTTCCATGAGATTTTCCACTCCACTCCATCAAATGACTTCTCTCTGTATAGGAGAAACTAAACAAGGAAACTGCATTTTAGCATGGGTAATTTCAGAACGACTTCTCTCTTCTCATTAGCAAAATGCATGAGAGATGCATCTTCTGCTGCATCTAATGGAGTTTAATCAGTTTCAGCTGAGCCACATCAATGCATATCCCAGCACAGTGACTCCAGACTTCATTTAGTAGCTGCATATGTAAATGCATGTTTATAAAAATCGTGTTTCTTGAGGGGCTTGTGTGCCCATTTATTCATGTCTCCTTCATATCACAGGAGCAGAGATATGTGTTCTTCTGACATAATGAGGACAATAAAAAATCACCACTGACTTCTAAATATTGTGTTGGTATTTTTTGTTTTACAGATAATATTTTTTTTGGTGATATTTCATGGATCTTTCTCATCCACACATTTCTCCTAGAACTGATAAGAAGCCTTATAAAATTTTATTAAGTATTTCCATGTGAAGGTTAAACTTGGCAGTGTAGCTAAAGAACTACACTTCACCATAGTGTATGAATAAGATTGTCCTTCTGTCTTGTTATATTCCAGAAAATTGCCACACAATGTAAAAATGTAAACTTTAAAAAAGGGTTTTATTTGATAAGTGCTGCAAAAAATTGTATTCACAGAAGCTGTAATTCCCTAAGTGTGTGCACACACCTGAACAAGCCAGGTCACTCCTGACCTGCCAGGATGCCTCATTCAAAACCTCTCCATTCAGTGTTGTTATTTTAGGGAAAAGAACCAAATAGAAGAATATGGGTGTGAATGGGTAATTCCTCCCATTGATTTCTGCAAATAATTACTGATTCAAATTGCCATGGAGAAGTGTATTTTTTGTTCCTCACCTCCTGCTTAGAAGAAAGGAAACCTAACTGTATTCAATTATTGTATAGCAGTTCTACGTGTGACAAAGACTTGACTCTATTTTTGAGGCAGGAATAATTACATTAGCAATATTGTTACCATGGTGTCACCACTGCTTCGGAAATTTATTATACTGTAGTAAATAAAATTCAGGCTCCACAATAGCTTCTACAGACACGTTTAATAAAAATTCCACCTCATTATGAATATATGTATAAAACATCTGTAACTCTCATGGCTTAGAGGAAAGTGTAATGTGTTGTTAGTTTAGGAGCAGCAGAAATAGCTATGAGTGAAAAAAAAGTAGGAAAAAACCAGTGATTTTCCATGGTCCAAATCTTCTGCTATCTCTTTTGGGACTGAGAAATGGTTGTTCTTTCCCACTCCTCTCCCTTCATCTGCTATGGATGTCACTTTCTCAGTATTGGGAGATTTTCTCTATATAATTTTGTCACCCTTAACTGTAAGTCTCAGCCCTTGTCTCAAATTCTCAACCCTTCCAGGCTGCATGAGATGAGGGGTTATAATGACAGAGGTGAGACCTCATTCATGAGGAAGGCTTGAGCCTTTTTCTGCAGAAAAGATTTCTGCAGTGGTTTCTTTGTGATGGAAAGCTGCACAATGGTTAATATTTTAGCAATTTATTCCCCATTAGTGCAGTTGTTTCATATCAGTAAAACACCACCTGTTACAAATTGCTTCATGCTTTTGAAATAATTTAGCTGTTTTTTCTGCCCTTCAGTAAGGAAGGAAATTGTTGCGATAGAAAGGTTTTCTTTCTTACAAATATGCAAGCATAAATCAATGCCAAGGTGCAGCCTCTGCAGGATTATTGCTGAAATGGGACCCTGCAGGCCATCTGGGTAATGGTATTGTGTTAAGCAACAAAGAAGAGCAATGCTTTAAAAAAAACAAAACAAAAAAGCCCCAACCAAAACAGGCAATGAAATTTCATGAAAATGATGATTTTAAACATCACTTTTTTTACAGCAGATCTCTAAGGAGATTGACTGCCCTGACTGCAATGCTGTTGACTGCCAGGTGTGTTTGTCACAAGTGAGTGATTCAGGGTCTCTCAAAGAATCATCACCAAAGGTACTAGCAAAATGTTTTTTATATAAATTTATCAAAGTGTGACTTCGCAAAGTTTGATGGCAAGGTTGACAGTGCTAGTTACTGTACAGATAGAACATACAAAGGAAAGTGGAACTGGAATCAATTTAAGGTGATTTATATAGACACCAGAGGTACAAAAGGGTGAGTTAGACCTTCCTGTTGAGCCACGAGGTTCACAGTGCCCCCCCCCCCCCCCCCCCCCCCCGCCACCCCCACCTTCTTTCCAAAACTCCTGATGGAGCTTAGGTTGAATCTCAGTCTCAGACTTGGACAATGGTTTATGTCAAAAGGAATTAACTACACAGATTTTATTAGCACTGATTTGGCATGCTATCAGCAGCTTTCTGAGAGTGTGTTGTGAATAAGAGGTCTCTTCACCTTGGGAGAAGAAGGGTTTCTTAGGCTCAGGTAAAGAACACCAAACCTTGAGAGACATCCCAGCTCAAGAGTCACCACCATGCAGTCCAATTGAAACTGAGACAGAGCTTGAACTGGACTTATCCAAAGATAAGTTATTAAGGTCTTTCTGCTTCAAGGGACAACTTTGAGGGGTGTTCCAGCTCAAGAGGAGATCACCACCACACAGCCAGGAAGGGAAATCTCAAAGTCTCAGGCTCTCATATTTATGGGATAAAATGGTTGACTCATAGTCAGATTGCCATACTCTGGGAAGGCTATGAGACTCTTGTACCCACAACTTTCTTTTTTCCCTGACAAATGAGTCTTGGAAAAATCACTGCTGTTCATGTGTCAAATGCATGACCAGAGTTCCAAGCTCATGTGCATTGATGCCCACTGGGTCACTTTGTCCCTTTGTGAGTTTCCTGGAGGAGGTTTTGACCTGAATGTTACTCATAGAATCATAGAATCTTAGAACTTGCTGAGTTGGAAAGGATCCATTAGGATCACTGAGTCCAACTCCTGGCCCTGTGCCTGACACCCCAAAAAATCCCAGCATATGCCTGAAAAGGCTGAGGCCTTTACCTCCTGTGGAGATTGTCAAACTTCTGCTGCTTTGGCTGTGGGGGTCCAGTGCATCCCTCACAGTGTTAACACTGTGAAAAGATTTCTAAAGAAATGGGAATAGTTATATTTATATACATTATTTTGGTAGTGGAAGCGTTTAATTTAGATGCAAAGTTAATTAGCATCCTTGGTACAAAGATTTCTTGAGAAAAAGTCAAGGGGGAAGAATTTCCCCCACGTTTTTCTCATTTGATGCCTTAAGAGAAGCTTTAAAAAATGGAGGTCGGAGTTTTTGTGTACAGCATTTCTTTTTACTCTTTTTGCATCTTTCTGGATGCATTTTCAACTATGTAGCTTATGAGCCTGTACTCCTGTAACTGGGAAAAAATTTCAGAGAAAGTTAGGTCAGAGTAAGTTAATACTTCTAATAAATAAGCAAACTTAAACAAAACAAGACCGAACTCCTCAATTCCCAAATGCCAAAGATATTTAATTAATGTGAGCTTTGCTTTCGTGCTGATAACTCCTAATGAATATGAATGTCTCTGAGTAATCCAGGAAAGGATTTCTGAGAATTTTGTTTGCACCTGAGGCATTGTTGAAGGGAGCCTGGCATGGCATCAGTGAGCTGAGGTACAACACACAGGAGCTGCTGAGAAGAGAATGATTTTGATTATTTTGATTTCTCCCCTTCAGCCACAGAAGGTGAGGGTCCCTCTCAGGGAGCTCTTGCACAGCCATGTCCCACCAGATCCTCAAGCTGCCAGAGAGTCCCTCTGGCTCAGCTCATGGGATGGAGCTGTGGCAGCCTGGAGGACCAGACACACCAGAGATGCTCTGCCAGAAGGAGTGGGAACCAGTTTAGCAAAAAATAAAGTGAAGATACAGCTGTGAGAGGGGCAGTGCAGTGTCCCCCTCAGTTTCTATAGTGAGAGGACTCAGTTTTCAGGGTGCTTTGGCAAAATGAGTAGAACCAGTCACTGCTTTGTCTTAAACATTCACTGCTCTGCTTGCAGGACTTGGGGAGTGAGATTAAAACAAACCTCAAGCAGGGCTTACTTAGTTTGGCATTTAAGCATGGACCAGAACCTTGTTTTTGTTGCTTTCTTCTTTCCATGTTCTATCATGTTTTGTTTTGTACAGGAAGTCTCAGGAGGACACTTCCAGGACTTCCAAAACCCAGATTCTGTACCCTGATTACAATTTTTTTTTAAAAAAAAATCCTATCTTTCAATAGCTGCAAATAAATATCTTTATTTCTTCTGGAAATAGGTATCTTCACACACCTAACATTATATGCAGGGTCTGACCCAAAAAATCACTTATATATATGCCTCTCTCCCACTTTCAGTGGGCATTTGGTCAAAGGAAATGCCCCAATATCTCCCACCAACCTCAGTGTAATGGGGGCTTTAATTAGGATTGCTTTCATTAAGATAATTCCTTTTATATTCCTCATTGAGCTGAAAGACCATCCAATCAATAACAATTTTATTTTACAAATCTCCACCACTCAATAGAGAACACATTTTCAGTAAAAATTTTCAATATCCTCTCCCAGAGGGTAGATTTTCAATAGAATATGTATAATCAGTTTGCAGCCTTTCAGCAATTGTGGCTGTTTCTCAAAGGGCATGCAAGATTTGAAGCTATTATGGGAAGGTTTTGAACCAGCAGCAATTGCAAGAATGACTCGTTGGGGTTTATTTTCTTCTCCTCCTGGAACAGATGGGCACAGCACAGAGCCAACATTTAGCTGGGGCTGTTTGGATCCACTCTCACACACCTGCCTGCAGGGGTTTGCTCTGCCCTCAGTGCCCAGGCAATTCAGCACATCTATATCCTGCCATGGAAGGTATAAAAATACCTCTGTCAGCTGTCACAGCTGCCAGCCTCACTCTGCAAGCTGGTCCTTGCATGCTCCCAACTCCAGCCCGTGGATCTCAGTGTTTGGCCAACTTGAGCCTTCACCACATCACGTCTCCTTTTACCTCTCATTTTTCAGCTCATATTAATGGCCCTGAGCACTTCACATGTTCTTCACCCAGCATTTTGCTTCTGAGGTGTCTTCTCACTTAAAATCATAACTTATGTGGGGGGTTCCTGTGGCCTAAGTTGAGATGTCTGCAAAAACGATGACTAACCCTGAGCCAGCTGGCTCGGCTGTCAGCACTTTTTTCTGTTGCAGTCTTCCTTCCTACCACTGTTTGGCAACCTGGAAAAATCTGGAGTGAGTCAGCTTGTAAGACATACTTACTGGCTGGCTAATTAATTTTATTCAGCAAGATGGGGTGAATTCTTCCTCTTCAATTCCTATAACTCCCCATTGACTGTCAAGGGGACCAACTCATATTTTTTTAATTGAGAGATTGAGAGGACCAAAACCCACCCAAAGGCCTAACAACAGATTGGGTACATGCTCCAGCACCAGGAGAGAATAGAGGTGTGTATCTGTGTATGAAATTGCATGGAGGACACTGCTGCAAGAGAAAGAGACACCCCAGACAGTGGAAGAAGGTTCACAACTCAAGACTATTGAACCCAAAGCTTGTAAAGAAATTTCCTTCTCTCTGGAAGGAAACATTCCACTTCCAAGGAAAAATGGTCCTTAATAATGTTTTTCTTTCTCCTATGCTATCCTACCATGTAAGCTGTCTTATCAGGTCAGTGTTTTGCCCTACTTGTCAGATGGCAGCAGAAGGGAAGAAGAATTTTGGCTGCAAGGCAGGAATGATGGGGCTGAGGTTGAGCAGGGACAGCCTTGTCCTGAGTTTGCCCACCACCAGGAGCCCCTGGCAGTTTTTTTTAGCTCAGACATTGTTACAATGGAAAATAAACAGTTGTGTTTGTCCAGGCTGATAGCAGGCATTTGCCCACAGCAAATGCATCTATATGCAAAAGGCCCTCTTGGTGGATGTGCTCAGAGAAAGTCTGGATAATGAGATGCTTATTGCTTCACTGTCAATTCTCCACCAGGCAGCAGTTTAAATCTTTGCCCCCCATTTGTGTGCTGTATTTGGTCCATAATGTACTTATTTTCAAGTGTCATTTTTAATTTAATGCATGAGAGAACTTATTACCCCTGGCAGAGTTAAATAGTTAAACCAGGTTCTGTCAATTCCTCCCGATCTGTTGACAAGTGGAATAATATTGCACTGTGATTAGTTTATATGAAGACTTGTGGACAAGCTGAAGCCCTGGGAGTCATGCAGGCATTTCTGCTCTGCATGCAGCAGGCAAAAGAGGCATCTGGGTGTTTTTCTTGTAACCTCCTGTGGCAGAAAGTGGCAACTTGAACTTAAGTTTGGTCCCTGAGCATCCCAAAGTCTGAGTTTGCCTAATTACTGATGTTCCCAGGTGCAAAACTTCACTTAATGATAGTATTCAGTATCACTGAAGGTGCAGGTACAGATCTAGGTGTGAACTGCGGATAATACCAGTAAAAGACTTCCATGGGGATTGCTACAACTTTTAGTTTCCTCATCTGCATCTTCCACGAGCTGAATGAGACACTGTGAAATAATTCTGTGTGTCCTTCTTCTCCTTTTTTTTGCCTTGCATGAGGGCTGTTGTGGGCTGCCCTTCTTTTGCTGGGAGGCAGCCAGAGAGTTGGAGGCAGCTGCTAGTTTTGCTCAGCTGCTGAGAGCTGTGACACACAATGTCCTGTCTGGTGAAGACTCCTTGCTGATTTTTATTTTGCTCCTCCTACTAAGAAATGAAAGGTCTCTCTGACTGAAGTAGCTGGTAGCTCTTTATTGCATATGGGGAAGCAACACTTAATGCTGCTGTGAAGAACCCTTAAACAGGAAATTATTAAGTAGGAAAACCACTTCCCTCAAAAAGACCCCAATGCTTTGGGTCACCCTGAAGAAAAACTGTCATGAAATGATTTTATACAGACCTAAATTCATGAAACAAGATTATATTTTCTTTATTGCAAAGGATATTTGGGAAAAGCATCCCAGCTGCTGTTTGGGTGGGGAAAAACCAATGAGTACCAGTTCTTATGTCAGATTTTTCACCAGTAGATCTTATAAGAAATCCATATCCCTGGCTCCATTTCACAGGAGAAGAAATTGAGGCACAGAGCAGGAAAACAACCTGTTCCTCTCTCACTCAGAGGCCAGTGACCGTTCCAGAAATGGAGCTCATGTCTTCTGAAACCTCATGAGCTCAGTCTGACAGCTGAGAATCCTGATCTGCATATATAATCCAACTTAATGTTTTAATTGATTTTTTGTTTGTTTGTTTGTTTGTTTATTTGAAGTGAGGAAATATTTATTTCCCAAGAGTGAAGCTCTTTTGCTTCCCACATAGCAATTGTGATGGCAGATGATGCCTGAGAGCATAGCATCACCTCAGGGGGATTTTTCTTCTGGTTTGCCTCCTCCTTGGCACATTTGCTGGCCTTGCCATCACAAGTTATTTGCAGTGGTTGTTCCTGGAATGGAGATGTTATATGTGTGTATTATAAAATTGGCTTTTCGCAAGATGTATGCTATATGATTAATAACATAGTAAGGATATAAAGACATAAGTTTATTTCTGCTATTGGTAAGACTAGATATAAAGGGAGTAGTTGATGTAGCAGCTGCTTAAACTGTCTGTTTGGTTGGGATAACATCCAGTGAACATGTAAAGAAGACTCTGCTACTGATAACACCAACTATCAGCATCTACCACCCGCAGAAAGCACAGACCAAGGCCCAAGCTGGACGCGATAAGAAGGACACAGCCACGAAACACGCATGCTCTAAAAAGGCGGATCCAAGGAGGGACCATGCAGAGCAGTTCCTGGAATATGGAAACTAGTTTATGGAATTTTATGAATATTCATATATCGATATAACGAAAAGGGTATTTAACGAGTATCCCTGAGAAGGCAAGGTGTGGACTTGGCTGAATGCCAAGTCACCCGGCCGGCCGTTTTTGGTTTTTTCTTATCTCCTAATTGTCTTAATTATTTTATTAAACATATTCCTTAAAATTTACTAAAAAGTGAACCTCGTTTTTCACAGAGATGTGGAGAAGGGAGAAATGTCCAAGTCCCTCAGACATGACCTGGAGGAAATCAGCCCTTCAGTTGTCTCTTACCTCAGTGCAATGCTCATGGCAAAGGTTTTGTTCTCCTTCCTGGGAAGGTGACCCTACCTGGTGGGTCTTTCTGCGTGGTGGGGAGCTGGAACACTGCCAGCCTTTCCCTCTGGGATGCAGGATGGAGCTGGAGCACTGTGTTCTCACTGACAGCCTGCCTGGCAGCCTGGTCATGTTGAGTCATCCCATAAAACCTCTGCCCTTGCAATAAACAGAATCAGGACCTGCCGTGGAGGCACCCAGGGAACAGGAGAATAATTCTCCACAGACACCACCAGGCTTGGGTATTTCTGCAGGCAATGAACTTGCTCTGGTGGCCTCACCCTGCTCAGCAGTGAACCCAGAGCTATAAAGAACAAAATGACATAGAAAATGTCCTGGCATTCCCCAGAATAGCTCTGCAACAGACAGCCTGCCAGCTTTGTGAAGAAGAATTCCCACATCAGGTGAGACTCTTGTTGGGTTCCTATTATTGAGGTGCAATATTTTTAGTAGGAGACTGATTTGAAAAGGGGAATTACTTTGAACTTTCCTGGTTTAGTTCTACCAATTTTAAATACAGTAGATTTCAAAGGTCTCTGTAATAAAAAGTGTGGCACAGCAAGAGTCACTGCATAGTGAAAGCAGTAATTGATGATGGTTGAAGCTGTCACATTTGCTAGAAGCACTGATCAGCCAGTCAAGGGAAGCAAAATAAATTTCACTGAGACCATCATATTTCATTGGATGTGACTGGAGTGAGCAAGTTTGCAGCAGCAAAGCCACTGTGGGCTGACATAGGAGGCCCTGAGTTGCATTGCAGTGGTGCAGTGACTGATGGATGTTCTTGCACCCACATCTGTCAACCTGCAGGCTGAGGCTGTGGGGGTGCAGTGCACAGAGCAGTAATCCAGCCTTGCTCCTCAGCAGGGTGTCCTGCCTGCTGTTTATGCTCTCCTTGCAACTTCAGGTGATCATCTTCCTCCAGGGATGAGGTCACAGCCAACTGTCCCTCTGGAACAATGTCTCATGTTGGAAACACAGCTTCTGTTGAACCCCACAGCCATATTTTTGCCTTGCCATGCTGAGCCAGGACACCCTCCTCATTTCCACTGCCCATGTTTTGATACAGGGATTATTGACCACTCCCACAGTCCTAAAAGAATATTTGTGGTCAGCACCTTTGTCACTGCATTTAAATGTTCATACTATGTTTGTTATTGTGCAGATGAATACAAAAATACGGTTCAGAACATGAATATATTTCATACAGAGAGGAGGGAGGGGAAGTTTTCCCTCCCAGAGTCCAGGACTGTCAAGGATGTGATATTTGCACTAGCAAGGCTGTGCTGGCATCTCCAAACATGTGGGGCAATTCTTGTTGTTATTAAAGACACATCAGTCTTTTCCTTCTGAAGACATTAGAAATAGGTATCTTTAAACAGGAAGGAGTAAATCTGGCCAGACACTCCTGAGGGCTCTAAAAAGGAAATTACCTACAAAATCTAGTGTCATCTACCTGGAACGGATTCTTTGAAGGATGAAGCTCAGACTGGGGACCTGACAAAGGGTATGTTGGGGTGGTTTATGCAGTTGGGATGCTGTGGGAGAGAGAGACAGAGAGACCAGGCAGAATTAACCCGCCTATGACCAGACTGTTCAAGTATGTTCTTTCATTTCTTTA
This sequence comes from Zosterops lateralis, assembly GCF_965231275.1. Lineage (NCBI taxonomy): Eukaryota > Metazoa > Chordata > Aves > Passeriformes > Zosteropidae > Zosterops > Zosterops lateralis. The sequence continues at coordinate 66,990,747 of NC_139765.1, forward strand.
ATCTATGTCTTTCATGAGAATTGATAATTATAATTGTGTTTGTTGGTTTGGTTTTATCTTTTAGGTGCATAAATAAATATATTTCTTTTCACTTAATCTGCATAAAAGTCAAAGGAGATTTCTGGTTGCATGGGGAGTGACAAGACATCCCTTTTACAGAGCCCCTCTGTGGTCAGGAAGAGGAAGAAGTTTCTTTTGATAACCAGAGTTGTCCAGAAGAGCCTTTGAGCTGGGGAAAGAGACTGGACCCAGAGTGTCCCCATGATGTCTCCTACAACAGATTTCCCAAAATCATGTGCAGGTTTGTACTTTTACAGTCCTGACGGTAGCAGGACTTTGCAGGACTTCTAAGATGCCACTCAAAGACTTCTAAGATGTTACTCAAAGACATTTCTTCTGAGGATCCTGTTGGGAGTGTGTCTTGCTAAAGGTGTGACCCCAGGTCCCACCCCAGTTCAGACTGAAGAGCACCAGCTGGAGGCACACACCTGGCTGTGAGATGTGTCACAACTCTGTGCTGCAGGTCACCAAAATCTGAGTCTGTGTCAGCTGGGCTGAATCCTCTACATGCAGAGAAATGGGGAAATAGATTGAAATAAACAGCAATCCCAGGTACCTTCCTGCTTTGCCCAGATCTCTGTGAGAGGTGCAGTGTTTTGGGGTGCCCTGAGTAGCAATTGACCATTGCTGCCCATCTGCAGGTGTTTTAAGCTTTGCAGGAGGGAAGGGAGACAGCCCCTCTATGTCCTCTTCAGGAACTGCTTTGTTCTCCTTCTCTACTGCATTTGCACATAACTGATGCTGCTGAGTGTCCCTGTGGAGCAAATAAGAGATTCAGCCCATAGATACCACATACATGATGTACAAGAATGATTTATGGGATCAGAAATTAATTAGATTGCAATGATAGGGTGTAAGTGCTGTGTCACTCCTAATAATTGGGTGATTAAAGTCAGTTAAAAATAAAGCTACCGTGATAAAACACAGTGGAGCTGAAGATGGTTGTTTCCCACAGCTATCAGGGACAGAGAACCTGATTTTGCAGAAGAGAATGTTTAGTCTGGAGACTAAATAGAACAGTCTGGAGGTGACCCAGGGGAGGAGACAAATCCTGGACAATGTGCCCATCCCAGCTGAATGTGTGGGGCTCTTGTGCATCACCAGCATGTAGGAGATGGATGCAAATGGAAACAGCAGTGCCTATTAGCTCCTCTTGTGAAGATGCATTCACTCACAGAGGCCTTTGCACCAACCTGAACAGGGCATTTCTCATGGTTCAGGGGTTGCAAGGTTGGTGTACACAGCCAGGCATTATGGAAGAGATCTTGGAACTGCACTTCGCACTTGTGTATCTACCTGCTTTTCACCCTTCACGTGTCCTAAAGCATTAAATTATTAATGTTAGGAGTGTCTTTACCAAAATACTGATTTTGTATGGCTGTTTTGGTTGTGGGATGAAGTCACTGAACATTATTGGTCCTTTTTCATACCACACCATAAGCACGTGTGGTCTATACATGAACTCAGATCTATTCTTTACATATTTCCATTTCTATTTGCTGGATGAGGAGCCCTGCCCTGAGTGTAAAGGCACATTTGGCCCTGTGCTCTTGTGTAAATGTCAGCCTGGCAGAGAGGAGCCAGAATGGCGTCAGGGACACGTAAGAAACAAGTGAATCTGGAGAAATGTGAACCTGTTGTTTTTGAAGCCTGGTGAGTAGGAGTCTGATCCTCCAACTCCAATATTAGTTAATGGGATCTGAATGCTTGACTCCCACACACAGCTCTGAAAATTTACTCCATCTGCTCCATTGCTTGTTATCTTGCCTTTTTTCTTTTTTTTTCTATAGCAGAAAAGACAGAGCCCTCTCTTTGCCTGAGATAAGATTTGAGGACTTGTAACAGTTTGAGTACAAGTGCTCATCTTACCAAAGACAGTTTTAATACCAACAGGGAATTTGGTTTCTTCTCTAGAAGCACTATATCTACCTTTAAAAATAGATCTGTGTGGCAAATTAATGCTCAAGTTCACAGATATAAGATAGCAGTAATGGCCAGATTAAAACCTTATACTGTACTGATTTTATCACCCAACTAAAAAATGGATAGTGATCATCTGCAGGGTCAAAGGGTTACATTTTATTGATCTCCTAGAGTTCATTTTGTTTTTCTTTGTGTTGCTGTTATTACTTCTCTGGCACACACAAACACCTGGGTTGTTGTAGCTCCTTCCAACCATGCTGGAGTCAGCTGAGCTCAAGAGTGACTTACTGGTGCAACTGAATTCAAAGGGAGCTTCTCGATAAAACAACAGTCAAAATCTATTTTGTTTTGTGGCTAAAATCTCTTTTTACACTTTGTTCTTTCAATAGCTCTTTTCACTCTTTTAAAAAACTGTTGTCAAATTTTCTTTTATGTATTTCTATCTGATTTTTCTTTGTCTTCTCCTTTCTGATATTTTTTGCTTTCTTTTGTTCTTGCAAGATTTTTTTTGTTGGTCTTATTAAATGGCTCTAATAGCAATAGCAATGACATGACCCCCCTCCCCCCCCCCATTTTACTTCTATAATTTTACAGTCTCTGATAAAGCAAAACAGAAAATTTTACCCAAGCTATTGATTTCCACTGAGTATCCTTGAAAAGCTGTAGAAATTATATTCCTCTCTTTACAACTCAATAAGGGAAACTCAGGCATTCTTGTGCTAAAGAAAAAAAAGACATCTTAAGCTAAGCTAAAGCCCTAAACTAAGCTTTGTATTAATTAGCAAAGCAATAAAGACATTCTGGCTCATTATTTGTGAAAAGGCACACAGCACTTACCCTGATGTAGCAATCACTCAGCCATTGGTAATATTGAGGCTACAGATTGCTTCCTTGATGTATTCCCAGAACATGAAACAAATACATCACATTATTGTTTAACAAATATCACTGCCTAATCTGAGCTATACAGGCTTTTATTTATGCCATTTGCAGTGAACATAGCATTAAATGTGATGTTTGGATAAAAACTTTCCTAAGAACACTTGAGTCATAAAGAAAGCTAGGAGCCCTAAATTGATTGTAAGTTAATCTGACATTTTAAAGGAAATTGTCATTATCTAATTCACCAGGAGCTGTTCTGATTGACTGTAAAAAAACTGTTTTCATTTTGCTTAGATCCAGCACTGTAAAAGGTCACATATTTCTAAGCAGACCTCCTCCAATTACTCAAAACATTTGGAAAGATTTGCATTAGCAGAATTGGTATATTTAATTGTATTTTAATGAAGACAGTCAGTGTTCTTTGTCTCTGAAGAAAGGGAGGAAGGAAAGGCAAACTGTGATGCTGAAGTTCAATCACCTATTTCTGTGTGTGTCACTCATGAGGCTTAGCCTATAATTGACTTTTTTGATTTTCTGTTTGATTAAATTTAGAAGTAGAAAGAGCGTTTTAGGTCAACAAAAGAAAAAGAAATCTTTTCATATTAATTAACTATTTTTTTCAATTAAATTCAAGGATAATTTTTTTCCAAAAACACATACATCTTTATTTATCCCATCAGGGTAGAGTGGAAATTCACTTGTTCTTAGCTTGAAACAAGGTCCCTGTTTGGTCCAATTTGTTTCCTGATGCAAAGCAGAAAAGTTCCTGACTCTGTTCATTGACTTTACCTCTCTCCTGTTAAGCCCTGGTGCATTGGTGGTGTCTGGACAGAGCTGCACCTGTGCTTGTTAAGGTGTGTCCCAGGTGAGACTGATCCACAGGAAGATCCTTTGAAGATTTCAAATGAAGGAATAAGAGGGGGTGGAGAGAGCTAACTGGGGTGGTTTGTGGAAAAGAAGGAAGAGTCTTTATGAGAGATATCAGGGGAGTGTCCACCATCTCATTGGCCTTGGAAAACAGCTTTGTTTTGGTGTATGTTCTCAATATTATGTTTGTATGGAAAAATCTAACACCCTGAAGGAAGTAGCTGAGTGGGTTACAGAATATTAGCATTCCCCTGCCCAGGAGAGAGGAGATATAGGCTTTGTGGATGAATTTCAGTTGCTTGATTTCTGATTTCCAGATGCTAGGCTTGGCTCTTCCTTCCCGAGGACATCCAGTTTGTCATGGACAGTTAAACCCACAGGCCAAGGAAAGTGTAATTAAGCCCCCTGAACTTGGTGTGTGGATTCTGGTGGTTTATTTTTTGGAGTTTCAAACAGGTTGTGAAAATAGGTCTGTTACACCAAGACGGGACTCCCATGACATTTTAACTCTTTGATTGCTCCTGCAAGGAGCCATGATGAGCTCAAAGAGGGGAAGACCAAATGCAGCCACCCATGACTTGTGCACTGTCTGCTCAGATTAACAAGTAGGGCTGGCCAAAAGTGACTCTGCCCCTAAACCCAAGCTGGGTAACCAGGATGCATCTCCCCTGAGGGGTGGAGACATGCTCTGGTCAGGGTTTTGGTGGGTCAGGATGTTCACCATGACTCTGGATTTAGCCTGATGGTCTCATGCATCATATGGACCAGGAGGAGGTGGGACCCTCAGTGATACGTTGAACACAAGAACAGTGGTGTCAATCTCCACTGAGAAGGTGAGCACGAGGAGTCCTGAGCCACAGCAGAGATCTGATACAGGTTAGCCCGTGGTCAGAGTGTAATAAACCACCTGTAAATGTATCAATCTCTGAGGGTCCAGCCTTTGCAGAGAAGTGGCTGAAATTAATTAGCCAGACTGCTCTTCAGAGGTGTTTTGTAAAGCAAAAGGTTTAATAAGGAAAAATAACAAAATAACAAATGTTACAGAAAACAAAAGGATAAGCCACACACAGGTGTGCAAGTAAACCTTCAACACCCTGCTAAAACATTCCAAAAAGGCCTTTACTTAGTGCTCCTTCCTAAATAATGAATGTTCTTGGAGGGACAATTTGGCATGCAGCCAATAGAGAGAGATACGGAGTCTGAAGAGCAGTGACAAGGTCCAACAAAAGCTTATCTCTTGGCCCTGAGCCAATTACTGCCAAGAGGGTATGGAAGAATCCAGGTAAACTTCCTAAAATGTCTGGAGGTAAACTGAAACTCTTTCCCTATTTGGAAACACCTGCTGGGGGGGTGGGAAATGCATTCCAACAGAGATCCTTGGAGAGACTGTGTTGAAGTACTACTCCTTAGGATCTCAAGGTAACTCAATGATAAATATTCCTGTTCTCTTCTAAAAACCCCATGTATTAGTCATGCAAATGGAGTGTCATTCCCTGGTGACACAGACCCAAGCTAACACTATTTTTTTTTTTTAAGCTTTGACTCTGTGTTTTGTTAACGACCACTCTAAAGGCACTGCTCCTCCACTCCTACCTGTGCCACTCCACGCTCTGCTGAGGACACTGGGGACATGAGTGCTGTCAAGTTGTGGTAATGGGGCAAAATTCATGGTCTGAATATTCCATCTCAGCATGGCCTCTGCATATCTGAGCACTTAGATGATGTAGCACAGGGACTGTGCAATGTCACGCAGACAGCATTGCCCTCAGCTCAAGCATGTACTTCACTGAGTGGTAACATCTTGTGGAAATTAACAGGCATTTGCTTTATCCAAGGGAAGGCACTCAAAATAAAATGCACATCTCGGGGCTAGCAGCTATCTGTGTGTACCTAGAAGAGCTGGAATTTATTTTCTCAGTGAGAATCTGATCTAAATCCTCCTTAATTTCAGTAGGCAAATGTATTGAGCTCAGCAGACTTTAATTTAGACATCCAGTGTAGTTGAAAATGCAGAGTAAAATATTATTTCACATGTATTTGCTCTGGAAGGGGTGAAGCGTGTTTTTTCAGCTGCCTGTGTAAGTGAAATGGCATGTTTAAACTGCTAGTGCAAGGCAGGCCGGATTTAAACATCTATGTCTGATGAGGGGGGAGGAGAACAAAGTGCATTAAATCTGGAAAATTAAGGAAACAAGAATGCAACAGAATGAAACTATAAAGCATAAAGGTTATATGTGCATGTGGAGCCAAGTGTGCCATTAGCAGGTATCAAGGTTTTGATTTAGGAGGGTTCACGGCAGCTCTCCCATCTCCACTCTGTTGTTGGTTAAATGTTTTATTGAAACTCAGTGGGAGGTATCACCCAGAACACACTCTAATAATGTACAAAATTATGTCTTCTAAAGAAAAGCCTCTGCTGTACCTCACAGACAAAATATTTGGTTTGATCTACTTCTCTGCAATGATGAAGACTGGAGATGAACTTGCTATTCTGTGGATCTTGAAATCCAGAAGAGTCCCCTGGAATTCCACCTGTGAGGAGATGCACATATTCTCTGCAGGGCAGAGGGAGGTGTCTGTGGGTGGCTTAGCAGACAAGTCAGCTGGGTTAACACAGGGTCATAAGAGTTTGAACTCACTCCCTTGGACCACTGTGGGCTCCAGTCTGTGGTGTCCCACTGCTCGGGGGTGTTCCAGCCTCCTGATGCTTGAATAAGGCAATTGTCTTTTGTGTATTTCTCATTTGTACCTTCCTCCACTTTCTGGGTTTCTAAAAGAGCCTGTCCTGAGCTCATCAGGGCTTTTTGGATTGCAGACTCCTTTTATCACTTCAGGTTGGTCAGATGCCAAAATCTCCGAGGAGAAGGAGATGGAGCTTTTGGAGAGAGCTTAAACACATCTTATTGTCCCTTGTGCTTATGTGATTTGAGATGTGGAGCCCTTTGGGGTCATCACAGTGCTACACTCACTGATTTGAGATGTGGAGCCCTCTGGGGTCATCACAGTGCTACACTCACACCTAATGACTGTCACCTCTCTGCCCTGTGCCTGAGCCAGGGGCAGTGACTGATGGATGAGGGATAGTGAGGAAGAGAAGCTTGATAAGCTGCTTTAATGGCAAAGCCCAACACAGGGATTGGGAAAAGTCAGTGTTTCTCTTCATAAGCTGAGGAGGGCCGGGAAGGCGCCCTCCCAGCTGCAGACTGACACAGTTTCTCCAAGGGTATAAACTTGGTCTCCTAAAAAAGAGATTAATTTTGTTAGGTCTGGTCTCACACACACAACCAACGGATGAGAAGTGGTGAGGAATAGGTCTGTACACAGACCTGAGTCACTACCTTCACACCCATAGATCTGAAGGGATGGCAATTGCTGTGGTCTAGAACAACATTTAAATACATTTAGCTCTTCCTTTCTCCATAATATGAAAGCTACTGTGCATATTGTGCTCTATGGCAACCCCTGATTTCTTGGTGTAGAGCATCCCAGACAGAGCCTTGTATGTCTACATCACTAGTCAGAGATACCAAACATCCAAAAATCTCTGGCTGATGTGGCAACTTCTCAATATCCCACCAATTTTGGTTCCTGGCAAGGGGATAAAAAAATAGGAAAATAGAAAAACCTACATCTGTGGAAAACTGTACATGTAATGTCCCTATATGGCTCTGGAGACCCAGGTCCTGGGTGGCCAGAGCTGTCATGGAGAGAACCTGATTAGGTCAAGTGAAGAATAAAAGTGTCTTTCAAAATTGAGTTAGATGGGCAACCATAAAAGACTGGACTTAGTATTCATAAAACCAATATTCATTATGAAGTCGCTTTACTGTGAAATCACTGTTGGCTCTTTAATACTGTTAAACATAAAATACAGTAACTATTCTGCAAACTAATTGCCAAGAAAGAAGAGGCAATCCATCCTGGCATTTGTTTATATGCAGTGAAGTTTTATAATCTAATTTGCAGATTACCAGCCATGATATTTAAGGCAATTAATGGGCTGAGCTGAATTGCTCACTCCCTTATGTGAGGTTTTTACAGAACATATTTCTGGGCTAAGGAAGGGTACTTAAAATTCTGCACTCACTTCTGTTTATTAACAGCCGTGCTCCTGTGGAACTGTAGATGTTACCTTGTGAACACAGTTCTGGTTTTATTACTGGTCCTATAAATTAGCAACTTGTAGCAGTTATTCAGAAATGAATAAAACTAATTTTCCTTTTTATTTCAAAATTTACTTCTGTTGAATATGCCATTTTTACCCTGACTACATTATAAAACAGGAACTGAGTGATAAACTCTTAACGCTCCGATAACTCCCTCTGGCAGGCACCAACATACTGACTGCTGTAAATATTCTACATGCAAAAAACTTTTGCATCTTACTGCTGTGAATGTAATTATTTATCCATCTTAAACCTCTGTTCCTTCCATCTCATTGTGGATTGTCAACTCCTCAGTGTGAGCAATGCATCTTACTTAGGTCATGCCACAGCAGTCACTACTGAAACAGCTGTGATAGTTTGGGAGGTTTCAGTGCTGTGCTGGAATCCAGGTGAACAGGTTGTGAAAGTATTCATCACTTTCCTCTTCCCTGAGCCCATGCTTTGCTCAGAAGTGAAGGGTCATCCCAGGTCTGATAAGGTATATACACACCTTAAGGTCACACACCACAAGGTCAGCTACGTCTCTGATGGAAATCCAAGATGCAGCTGTGGTACAAACAAATAGTTTTGACAGATCAAGAGTGGATGTTATATTTTTAGCCGGTGCTATTTTTATTCCTCAGCCCAAGGGGGATGACAAACCTCTTTGCATATCCCATCCTTGCCACTCCTGGTATGGTTTTCTTGTTTTTCTAAGGGAACCTTCCCCATAATCACATTTGTCTCCTTGGTTTATCTCAAGTGGTGGCTGAAGGAAATAGTAAACAAATGGAAGCAGCCTGAGTAGTCAGCAGCCTCCAGGACCTGGGCCTGTGGTTTGCATGCACCCTCAAAGGCACACACAGCACTGCAGTGGTGCTTCCTGATCTCCCAGCATGTACAAACAGCAAGGATGGCAATTGAGGGCAGCTCCCAGTGCTAATGCTCAAGCTGAGATGTGCTGACAATGTTAAAGTGGTCATTTAGGATCCTGCAGTAGCCAATGGAGAGAGCTCAGACTCCCCAGAGAATGCTCATCCCATTTGAAGATTAATAGGGTGTGTAACCTATCCTCTGGAGCTGCATGTGGCAGTCCATTGACTGATGAGGAAGCTCTAATGGGTTATCTTTGGCTGGATGTCTTTACTCATAAATTGTTTTTACTAGGTTAGGTGACTCCTGGTCTGAGGACAGAAGCTGAGAATAGACAGCTCTCAGTGACACTTGCATTCAGGTACATATTATTTGATTTAACTTGTCTGACTGTCTGCCCTAAAGCACTGTGCAGCAGAAGTCACTTAACATCCATCCAAACAACACCAGAACGAAGCCCACACTGCCCAGAAGCTGCTCTGAGGCTGAAAGGCAGAAGCTCAGTGAGGAGAACAAAGAGATTTCATAGGGCAGGCCTGAAGAAATGGACATACAGCTCCTTATTGCATCATAGATGTCCTGAAGGATGGAGGCAACACTTACAGTGCTGCCCTGAAAGGTGCCACAGGGCGTGAGTTCAATGTATAGAGCCTTCAAACCCTCACTTTCCATGCCTTGAAAACTGGTCCACTTGATGTGCTGAAGTTTTTGCTAAAGAAGTTTCAAAAGGTCAACCACACCTTTCAGACCCAAGGACAATGCATGGGGCAAAGGTTAGAATTCCCAGACCCTTCATAATCCCCAGCCACTTATTATAGTCCCGTACAGACACACTTGTCCCTGTTTGTATCATGATTTTTTTAATCAGACTTCACTGCCATAAAGATGGCTGCAATATATTACCCTGAAACATATTTAAGAGCTGATTGAGTGCATAATGAGATGCATTGACTAAAAAAAGGATTGGAATGCTCACGTCTTTCCCAGAGACAGAGGAAATTGCATGATCTGTGGAAATATGAGGAATAGTGCACCAAAGGTGTCAGGTCTCATCTGGAATAATGTAGATGCTGTTGGTCAGTGCTGTTCACGGAAGATAAATCCTTGCTGCTGTGGGCAGCAAAGGGTTTCTAATGGAAAGAGACAGTCTTTTCCTCAGCAGACTGCTGGGAAATTCATAGAGAGCAAAACACAAGCTCAGAAATTTGGTTATCTCAAATGCATCTAGAGGTAAGTCATTAGGAGCTCGAGCTACTTCATTGAAATATATTTTTCAGCACAAAAATTAAGCGCTAGTTATCAATGTAAGTAGATTGGAAGGTAAAAATATACAGTAAAACAAAATCTGAAAGGTTTTTTAGCACAGCTACACAGAGCTTGACTATAGAAGAACTGGCCTTATTGATGAGAGATCACTCTCTTCAGGCTCTTTTAAATGAACACTATAATATAAAGACTGAATTGATTGAAAAGTGCTGCTTAATTTCACTAAATTCACTTGCACAGGTGCACATTAGGTCAAGTAGCACACGTAGAGCCAAACAGATCATGCAACAGCACTGAGGAATTCATTTCCAAAAAACAAATATAACTGCAGCAGTGATGCACATTTGCAGACTCCACACCCTCTATTGGGAGTCTGCTCTGCTGGACTCATGATATCTGAGTCTGCTGAGGCCATAATCTTGTAAATGTCAAATTAATATTAAACAATCATAATATGAAACCCAGACCTTTCAAATTGAGTAAGATGGTTATTGAATGTTAATTACTGCGCCGCTATTAAGTCATACTTCGAGTTACGACATGTTTATTTTTCTAGTTATTAACCTTCAGGGTTTTTTAAATTAGGATTGTCCCAGAGCACCATTAGTGTTAAGTTCTTGCATGGTAAATTAAATAGAATATAAGCTGGAAGAACATAGGAGTCAGCTTTCTGAATGCTTTAATATTAGGCTTTTCTTTAAATTACATCTTTTCTTGTCAGAGGATTAAATGCCATAGGCTGTTTCATGAAGTTAAGGGAGTTTGGAGTTTCTTTGGGAACTGGACTCCTCTCCTGGCTTGCTGGGTATGGACTGTGATAACTGGGTGGGGATGTAGTGAGTGAATGGGTGATGGGGGAAGTCAGATCTGGTTCAACCTTCCCTGTTTAGGACAGAGTTAGCTCATGTCCAAGGCTGCTCAGTCCTGCTGAACTCAGAAGTGTGGTACTGATGGATGGGAGATGCAGGAGGTGCTGCTGGGTGTCACCTCCCTCTGGCCAGAGCTCAGCAGGGAATACCAGGAGTTCAGGTGCAAGCTACCAGGATTCCTGAAATCTTGCACAGGCTGAAGGAGAAACCTGGAAGACAGGAGTCTTTCTCATGTTGAAAGGCAGAAGAAAATAGGCCAACCTCATCTCAAAGCTGAGGGAGGCAGTAGCACTGTGACAGATGGCCCTGTGCAAGGGCAGTTGGTCAGCTCAGAGTTCATTCTCTGCTGCTGATGGGAAGCCACCCCATTTCCCACTCATACTTCTCATATGTGAACATGGTCTGCTGCTGTAAACCAGAATCCTTACTACTGGCTTACCTCTCTGGGTGTTCCAGTTCTCATACCTACAAGAGTTTTTTCTGGCCTTTTGAGGTTTCTTGAAAGTGGGAATTTTCTTGAAAGGCTTGACATTACCTTGTGGTTGCATAGAGGTGACAAAAAGCCTCAATTCTCTTCCCACCCCAGGCAGCTTCTGCAAGGGGACTCTGGTCTGGTATTCTTGTTTTTCCAGGTATCACCCTTACACTTGTGCAATTTTTTGCACGGATTTTTGTACTCCAGTGATAGCCACCATCATGAGGAAGGGTCTTCTGAGAACCCAAGAAATGTCTCTGCCTCTATCTATGGTGGTATATCAGGAAAGTTTTGTGCAGTCTTACTCTTGTCCATACAAGAGATGATATTTGCAGGATTCTTCCTTTTCCAAAGCAGAGTCTGTCAAAGCTAATTAGTGTTCAGACATAAGTCATCTGGAGAGTGAGACTGCTTAGCAATGAGCAGCCTGTGGGTTGCTTGCACAGCTCTACAGACAAATGATTCAGAGGTTCAATCAGGGAAGCTTTCAGCACTTGGATGGAGCCAGAGCCTCTGGTTTATATCACTCATGAGCAGCACTATTTTCTTAGTGAACAGTTGCCAGAAAAAGCAAGGCAAGGGAAGTGTGCCAATCAGCAAATTAGAGATGAATTTGAAATCAATCCTTCTCCTAGCCAGTATCATATTCTAGGTGTTCATCTAACCTGGGTAGATTTCTAACAGTATTTTCTGTAATGCCTTCTCACTGAGGGAAGAAAGAAAATATTTTCTCTAACACTTGATAAGGAGCTCTTCACTAAGTTCACCCTCGAGAGAGTGGCACTGGAGGAGGAGGCTGACCAGAGATCTTCCCCCTCAGATATCCACATGTGGTGGCTTCATTTGGCAGTCTGCTGGCTCCAGGAATGACATTTCTCTTCCTATTTGGTATTTCTTTAGCAGCCTGGAGAGTCATCCTTATCACTGCATTTATAATTATCAAAAGCTTCTAAGAGAGTTTTCAGAAGGGATGGTCCCACCTGTGCTGGGATCTGTTTGTGGGGCATGACAAGTGACTTTTAGAGCAATTGGGTTGATGGAAGGGAGCATAGGAAGGTGAGGAGAAAAGCAAATTCAGTAAGTTCCTTCCAGATCTTTTTTAAAGCCGAGTGAATAATTCATAATGAATATTTTACCTGTTGGCATCAGGCTTTTATCTTCTTTGGGGATATGCTACAAGCAGGATGTAGGTCGTCACATTTGTCTGTTTGAATTATACGAGTATTCTTTTGTGCAATTCTCTATAGCTTGGTTAGGCATCTTAGACTTCCAGCTTTGTTACTTTCTTGTAGATCATTGTATGAAGTGGTTCCTCCTTTGTGGATTAAAGCAGAAGCACTTCTGCCATGGCCATTCATCAAGAAAATTTGATATCTGTGACTAACACATACTTGAAAATAATCATTGAAGTTCCAGTAAATAGTTTAGAAGCATGAGGAGCACATGAATGGGTAAAGGAAATTCAATAGACTCAGACAGCTTTTCATACTCTTACAACATATATTCTTTTCACACCACTGAAAGCACACAGTTCTTTAAATTTAAGGTTAAATATTTACAAGCATGGCATGAACGTTGATATATCTCAAGTTCCAGTGCTTGTTGGGCTCTCCATTGATTTCTTGGATTTGTAATTGTCTTGTAAATGGGTGTGATTCTGGTCACATCATTGCTTATAGTGGTATTCTCAACATTAATGTGCTATTTTCATGTCAAAACAGTGGCAGAACTTGCTTTATTAACTCCTCATAAATTGAGGTAAGGGCTTTAATTCCTCTGGATAAAATATTTTTTCTGTATATGCCTTTGCTGAAACGAGTGGCCTCCTGGCACTTGTCATATAACTAGACAACATTTCACTCAAACACACATCTGTGATGCAAGAAGGCAAATCAAAATTCATAACGAGATTTTGTTCACTCACAATTGTCACAGCTGACTGGAGGGACAACTTTGACTTTGAGTGGTTAAACAAATATGGCAGCAGTACTTGAGAAATTTACTTTCACTGAAAAATAAAGCTCCTATTTACTCATTTAAAAAAAGAAGAGAAAAACTCAGGAAATAATAAGAAATATAAGTTCTGTACCAGATGGAATCAAGTCTTGCAATTAACCCTGAACTCTGTCTTGCCTTTTTTCATACCTTTAGTAACACCTTCTTCTCAGTCTCCTGTTGAGGACAGTAGGTGCCCATCAGTTTCTGGATATCCATGAACAGGCAACATAATGTGCTTCTAGCAGAGGGTTTTCCTACCTACCACATTGCATTACAGAACCTCAAATTACTTGTCCAGCAACCACCAACTCTAACAAAGGTGACCCACCATGATATTGCATATCTATGCTTATTTACCCCTGTCAAAGTTCTACTAGTGATAGCACTGGAATTGGAGAACGTGTCTATATATAAACCAGTCTGCAAGTGCTTTGTTTCTTCTTACTGGTATCAGTTTTCCTATTAATCCACAGTTTGCCATAATATTTTTCCTTTGAGTGATTGTAAGCAGTTACTTTGCTGACCAATTGTAGGAGCTATTTATCTTAAAATACAGGGGGAGAAAAAGAAGACATCTAATCTGTTCTTTTGTTAAGGTCTCATGGAGCAGATAAACACAGAATCAATGAGGTTGGAAAAGACCTCTGAGATCATTGAGTCCAACCTATGACCGAACACCACCTTGTCAACCAAACCATAGGACTGAGTGCTACATCCAGATTTCCTAAACACCTTCAGGGTTGGTGACTCCACCACCTCCTTGGATAGCCTTTTTTCATGTCTAATCATCCTTTCTGTGAAGAAATTCCTCCTAGTGTTCAATATAAACCTCCCCTGATGCACCTTGAGGCCATGTCCTCTTATCTTGTCTCTGGTTAGCCAGGAGCAGAGCTCGATCTCCACCTGGTTACAATCTTCTGTCAGGGAAGAGTAGAGAGTGAGAAGGTCACCCTTGAGCCTCCTTTTCTCCAGATTAAACACCTCCAGCTCCCTCAGCTGCTCCTCACAGGACTCATGCTCCAAACTCTTCTCCAGCTCCATTGCCATTCTCTGAACCCCCTCCAGCACCTCAATGTTCTTCCTGAGTTGAGGGACTCAGAACTGAGCACAGCACTCAAGATGTGGCCTCAATGTCATAGTTTTAGGCCTTGAAACAAAACCACAAGTCTGTAGTTTTACCTGTCTATCCAACAAGTTTCTTTAAAAAAATGTTCTTCTTGTCTCTTGACAACCTGCAGTGAATAATGATCTGTGTTTTTCCTCTTGTGCCATGAAATTTATTCATGTAAATAGTAGAAAATGGCTAGGTAGCTGTAGGTAAGTTTGCAAATACACCTTGAAGCCATAGATCATATACTTGCATGCAGATGGCTCCCTACAGATGATCATAACTCTGAGACTTCCAGAGATCAGGAAAAACCTAGGATTTTCTCAAGGATATCACAAATCTTAACTAGCTTCTGGTGTTTGATGAATTTTACCCTGCTCAGCTCTGGAGTGAATTCAGGAGCTAGAGATGGAAGAACCATCTACACTTCCAGATTCTTCATTTTAGTTGAATCCAAAAATGTAGGAATAGGCTGTTTCCTTAAAATCTCTTGGCAAAGAAGAAACCTTGTCAAACTCCAGAGCTACTGAACACGTAATTTCCCAGTCCCCTCCTTATAGAACCTCAGATTGGGTTAGTGTGGGGGGAATGTAATAGCCTTGGGATATTTGTCATGGTGCTGTTGAAATAGATTCAGTTACATATTTTATCATCTGATGCCTTGAGACATTTTGAGACGTATTTTAAAACTTACCTTAATCTTTTATTATGCATATTTTGCCCTTTCAAGAGACATTTAAGTAGCATGTTTCTCCACTCCTTTTAACCAACAATCTGTTTGTCTTAGGGGATGAAGACAAATCTCTTAGGAGGGTAGGAGCAGACCACATTGTGTGACAGCTCATAGTTTCAGGGGGTTGTGAGGAAAGGGTGACCCACTGCTGACAGCCAGGATGGGCCCTGTGGTTAAAAAATGCCTTGAAACTGTCTCAGCTCTTTGATGGGTTGAAGCAACTGGCTGAAGGACAGAGCTCCTGATGTTTGGGTACCTTTGTGGATTTAAGGAATCTGGGCCCCTGTTCTCTCTCAGTGGACACGACTTACACACAGGGAGTGGTGACAAGCATAGCTGCTGGCACGTGTGTGATCACTGCAGGGAAAAAAGTCAGGTCTCAGAAAGAAATCAGTAAATGCCACATCCAGGTGTAGGATGAGGGACTTTCCTTGAGTGTTGATGCCTGTGACCCAAAACCAAGGAGCAAGGATCTCGGAAAATGCTTTGTTGTGTGTCCATGGGTGAGTTTAGACTGCCTCTTGAGAGGTGACCCCTTTTGCATGAGTGGCTTCCCCCTTCCACACCTCTTCTGGAAAACATGCTGGCAGAGGGAATCCCTTGCCATCACCACCCAGGCTTGGTGATGCACCTTGTGGGGAGGGGAGTGGATTTCACTGACCTGTGGATTTAAATGAAACAAATCAAGTTTCCCTGTCTGTTACATGACTCATAGGAAGGGGGAGGTATGGCTGTGCCACAGATGTCCTGGATGACCTTCCTAGGGGCAATGTCTGCAATCCCCCAGGTTGCTGTGTTCCCTTTGCTAAAACATAGTGAAAGGTGATCAAGACAGTTTGGAAAAACAAGTGCTCCAGAGCTGTACTTGCCAGAGCTGACCTGCCAGATGTAACTTCCAGAACACAGGGAAGGATTTCTGCTCTCTTCATGGAGACAGTAATTTGATTCTCGTTTCTATCCTGGTGCCAATTTCTATAAAAGTTGCAGGAATGACATCTGTCAGAGAATTCAACTCTGGCTGAATTTGCCTGAAACTTTTAATTGGGCTCCAAAATCACGGTGGGGGGGGGAGGGAGGGGAGTGTGCACGTGGGAGTTGGAAGATGAACAGACATTGTCATTAGATGGAGCCTAACATTTTAGGAAATTAAGCCAAAATTCTGCTTTTTCAGAGGGGTGATATGAGTGTTGACACACTGAAATCCAGGAGGCTTCTGAGCCCCACAAAACAGGGGTCTGGCAGGTCTGTCAGGGCACACCTGCTTCAGAGCACCGGCCTAGCTAGCAGGATGCTCTGTTTCTTATTAAAGGCTTTCAAGAGCCATCTCCCATTTACACCTAACATTTAAACAAGGGGCTTATTTTCAGGGCTAATTTGTCTCTGAGCCTTAAGCGGCCCCATTTTCACGATTAACCCCCCCGGAGCCGCGGGAGCCCGGCGGGGGATGGCAGAATGGATCTCCCTGGGATGACAGGGAAGGGAGGGAAGGCAGGGAAAGCAGGGAAAGGGGGGCTGCCTGCCTGCCTGCCGTCTCCATGCGGTACAGGCAGCGTGATCAGAGCGCTAACACCACCGCCTGTGTAATTACATGTTTCTGGGAAGTGTGTTAGCTCCATGGGGAGCTGAGTCCATTTGGAGGGGAAGAGGAGGAGGAAGAGGCTTTCTTTGAAGGGAGGGGATGTGGGGGGTGAGGTGAAAAGGGTCAGTGAGTAACCCAGCTCTCGCTCGAATGTGATAAAGGTAATTGTTGCTCTCAAGTGAGCACCGGGTGCTTCCTGGCTCTGGCTGCTCTCATTGCTCATGTCTGTGTGTTCTGCAGGCGTCTGCTCTCCCGAGCAGGAGAAGCGAGGGGAGAGGAGAGCTTTGATTGACCCTGTTGGAAGCGGTACGTGGCGATATTTGACGTTGCTCCTGCGCCAGCATCACCAGGGCAGGGAGGAAGATGCAGAGTCAGGGGCACGGCACTCCTGGGCTACCTGGGATTTATTTAGGTGGAGTGAAGACCGTGGCAATTAAGAGCAATTAATTGCAGTCCGCGAGCTGGGGCAGGGGGAGGATGGTTTGGACCTAACCTGTCATGTAGGTGTTTGATACATGTCCTATGCTGCTGCTGCTGCTTTCTGTGGTGGCGTGCGCCTGAGCTTTAAATATCCTGCAGTTCCCGATATCTTGTTTCTCCAGCCGGCTCTCTGTTTCATTTTCCTCTTCTCTCTAGTGTAAAATTTGGCCTAGCTTAAGCTTCTTTCCCTGGCTGTGAAGGTTATTTCCTTCCCTCCTCTCCTCCCCACCCCCTCATCCATCCTCTCCTCCTCTTGCAAATGCTCTCCGACCCTGATTTGGGGTTTCTCTCCCTGCAGTGAGCTGTGGGCTCTGTGGATGCTTTGCTCTGACGGAGGGCCAGGGCTGACCAAGTCGTGGGGAGGATTTGTATGTGGGAAGAGAGGAGATGGCTGTGCAGCGTGCTCCCGAATCTGCTCTGAGCTTGCTGATGGTAAGTGCTTGCTGAAATCCATTTGGGAAAGGGGGGGGTGGGCGAGGGGAGCTGCACCGCATGGATTCAGGGCTCCAAATCCACAGGAGGATTTTGTGTGAGCCGGTGCATGGCTTTTACAGGTCCCAGGGAACTTTGCAAAAGGCTCATCTGGGGCTTGCATGGAGACATTCCTCCCCTGATGGGGTTTAGCACATCTGGACCAATGCTGGAGGCAGGATTTTGGAGTCACCTTTACTTGCGTTCAGGGTTTATCCTGAGCAGCAGATTTTATTTTGTTCATTAAATCCCTGTCTTGACTTCTCATGTCCCCCTGCTTTTGCCCTTGCTGATTGTGAGACAACTTAAAAGATGAGAGGGAGAGCTTGATTTCTCTGCTGATTGGGAGGCACGTTATCAGACTCAGCTGTGGTATCACTTGGGGTATGGTCCTCTAGTGCAGTGAATTCGACTTGCTGCAGAGTGTGTCAGATCTCCTACTGACTGCAGACCACAGGGTAATGACTGGTATTTATCCGAGCTGTTTGCTACAACATGTTGAGCCACTGACCTACTTCTGGAAGTTCTGCATATTTATAATATTTTAAAGAAGATTATTTAGCAGAACACGTGGCTGACGCTAGAAACATGCCAGTGTCCTGCTGCAATTAAAATAAACCCTTTTGGTGGGGTATTAGAGAGTTGCTTAGCTTTACTGATTTTTTTTTTTTTTTTTCCTCTCTGGTACTTCTGTTGCCATTTTCTGTCAGCAGCATCAGAGATGGTTTTAGTGTAAGATCTCTGCTGGATGTTTTTCTGCCTAAATGTCACTGTAACATTTCCACTGGAGAGTTGTTATAAGTGTCGTGTGTGTGTGTGCACATGTGCGTGAGAATGCATGGATTCTTAGCCATTACATACATATTTATATAATTATTGTCATTACTACTGATCTCTCTTCTGATTACATTAGGAAATGGTCTCTAGCACTCAGAGACATGATGAGTTTAGTAAAGGGAATGCTGCAGGATAAGAGCCCTGCTGTGCCTAAGGTTGTTAACAAAGGTCAAGTTGAGAAAAGCAAATTTTATGTCCATTACTCAAAATGCTAAACATGCTATTAAACCTCCGCATGGTTTGTTTTATATTTGTCAGTGACTGACTTGCTGTGCAAGCTCATTTTATTTCCTCTTGCTTACCTCCGGCCTTCCTGACTTTTTAAACGACCTCTTTCTAATTTCTCTTTCAAAAACAAATTGATGAGTGTCTGTAACCCCTGTATCATTTTGGGCTCCGTATGCTTTTAGTTTCAGTACCCTCTGAATTCTGCAGTTAAACCTCTCTTTCCTCAATCTCTATACTCCTTGAACAGACCTTGTCAAACTTCAGTGCAGTGCCAAGCTGTCAGCACATTTTCTCTTCTAAAATGTGGCTTTCTGTGGCTACATGGCCTTGCCTTGGTTGTTATTTTTAGGTGTGTCGGGTGTTTTTACAGCTCTGGTCTGTATCCAGGGCTCCTTGGGTCTATTGACCTTGGGCACAGACCCACGTGGATAGACTGGGTTGGGGGTCCACAGACAGGGCCTTTGACCCTGTGGATGGCTGGGGGGTGATAAGGGTGGAGATGTATTTCTGGGTTGAGAATGGATTCATCTAACAGTGAATGGTCTGGTAGTAAAGGTTGGTTATTGGTGTGGAAAAGGTGATTTGCTATGGAAAATGCTCCACTTTGCAAACTGCTTCTTTCACCTTGGGTTTTTCTTGGGTTGTGAATGAGCTGACTTAGTTAACTATAGAAACATCATTTTTTCCCCTCTGCTCTGCCTTGGCTTTGATTGCATGCCTGTGCAGGCTACCCTTGAATCAATAATAAATTCTTGCATAATTCATCCCACAATTAGCAGCTATAATGGCATCTCTTCTAAAACTGCCACCCTCCAGAGATTCAAAGATTAGATGTCTTTGGGAAGTCCACAGAAGTAGATTTTAATACTTCAATGAGAATTCGCCAGTGAGAGAGTTTTCTTTTAGCAGTGAGAAGTATTTCAGTACTGCATTTCCCCTGCAATAAGATGCAGAATGTGCATCCAACCATCCACTTTTCATGAGACATAATCAGCAGCAGCATTTGGCAGTGCTGCATCATAGTCTGAAAATATCTCCTTCTCAATGGGGTACCTCAGAGCACTTTGTGCTGCAAATAAAGAAACCAAGGTACAAAGCCATTAATTGCCTTCCCTGGAATTTAATACGCTGAGTGATCCAAATCAGGAGTTTGCTCATCCCAAAATTGTTTCTGGTCGATGAAGAAGGATGGACATCTCTGGGGTGTGGGGCTTCTTTCCTGTAGAAGGACCATTCATGGATATCTAGCACCAGTATGGCCCAGCAGAGAACTGCTCATGGGACCAGGTGGCACTTCAGGGTGCCAGCTGTGCTGACAGCTCATGACTTACCTGTGTCCAGTAAATGCTGCCAAGAACATGGTGTTGGTATGGCCCAGAGCAGCTCCCAGCTGCAGTTTTCTTGTGCACCCATTATCTCATTACACCTGAAGTCTTGGGTGGACAGATCCCACCTCTCTTTACTGAAAAAAAAAAAAAAAAAAAAAAAAAAAAAAAAAAAGCTATATAATTAATTAATATAAATTTGTATTGTTTTCTAGCCAGTTCAATACTCTGGTGTGGTTTTTTTCCCCCTGTTTATAGTGATTATTTCTTCTTTTTTTTTTCTCCCAGACCAGGGAAAAGGCTCAATGAAGTAGAATTTCAGTCTTAAACATATATTCTCCTAAAATAAAGATATTGTTTTCATACAAAAACTGCAGTCTGAAAAAATAACTGCAACTTGTCCTTTCTGGTAAAAATCTTGTACTACAAATGACTCTGGAATGTACCTGGTCTACAGGACTCCTGCCTCTACCTTGCTCCAGAAATCACAGGAGATGAGGGATGTTGCCTGGTTCAGCATGAAGGAAATTGGGCAGAACTGTGCCCAAAGTGACTCTGCCTGTAGCATAATCAAATTATTAAAACAGAGCTTCCTCAGCTTCTGGGAATCAAGAGAAGGGGAGCATCTAAGCATGAAATAGCAAATACCATGTCTTGTTAGGACTGATAACACCTGCTGTGTTAAGATCATTAATACTGATGGGAGTGATACCGATAGGTTTTTATGTCTATCTTATTAGTATATTGTAAAATTTTAAAGCTGCAGACATATTGATTGCACATATTTTAACAGCACAGTAAGTTACAATACCTGGTGTCTCCTGAGACAGCATTACTGCATCTCATGAAAATACATCTTAGGGACTTGACTTTCAAACTATTCTAGGTCATAACACTAACACTAATTAATCTGTGTTAAATGACAACAGAGGTTCCAATGAGCAACCTATATATCTCAATGTTTACCAATTAATCTAAAATGATCTTAAAATGGTAGGGAAGAGAGGCACAATTCTCTGTTTGCAGTAAAGCTCCAGCTTCTGCCTTCAGCTAGCTGCTCTCACCCTCTCCATCAAGATGAAGTTTTCCCCTATTTATAATCCAGCTTTACTCTTTCTGATCTGTATATACAAATACTTTCCTTGAAGAAATAACAGTATAACATTTGAAAATAAATACACTTGTAAATTAATGGTAACTGCTTGGTGTTTGGAGGAGCATCATTAATTTCAGGGCTCTGTGTGATGCTTTCATGTGGTGAAATTCATTATTTTGGGTCTGAGTTACATCCAAGCTGAGGCTGGAATAGAAGTGCATGTGAGATTTCCTGAGTGACCTTCATTACATGGGACTTGGTTATCTCTATAGTTCAAAAGGAGAAAAAGGTCAGCAGGGAATTTGGAGCTTTAACTCAGTCTGTGGTGTTCACAATGCTCAGGGTGAAGAGAGGGAAATTGGGTGGCCAGTGCAGTATTGAGGCTGCTGACCTTGGTGTTTCCTTGTTCTGCTGGGAGGCAAACACTGGCAAGAGAAAGATGTGAAAACTGCTCTGTTTCTAAACTGAGTCAGAAATAACTGGAACGTCATTGTCCACTGAAAATCCCAGATTTCTGATGTGATTCCAGTCCTCCTCTTTAAGAAGGCTCTCCTGAGTCATCCTTCCATCCCTTAAGCAAAGCTACACTGGATCCGCAAAACAGTGTGAATCTCCTTGATCTGATAATTTTTCTGGAGTGTAGCAATGAATTCTACAGAATTGCTCTTAAAACACACTCCAAGATTTAAATGTATCCTTACTAAACCCTATGAGAGCCATGCCCTGCTTGGTTGGCTTCTGAAGTGTTGGACTTGACAAAATTCCAGATATTCCATAAATCATTTCATATGTTTAACTGCTACATTTTATGTCTGAAGTCTGCCCTTGTGAAGACAAATTTGGTAACAAAAATGATATAGAGCTTCCAAGCCCCATTTAGACCTAGAGCTGCCCCCTCCCCCTATAAAGCCGCGTTCTGTCCCCCTCAAACCTCTCGACAGATTGCGGCAGCACAGCTCAGCTTGGAGGATCATATTAAAACCTTTGGGAGCAGCAAGGTTACAGAGGAAGGATGAGGTCATTTTCTGCCTCTCTCATCTCAGGCTTAAATTATTTCTGCATTGACAGCATGCAAAAGCCCCTCGACACTCAAACCTCCTCGCTGCAACCTCATCCACAAACCCCACCGCCCTGGAAGGTCAATGCTTGGCACGCTCTTTCCAAGAAAACAAACCCCACTCATTGCTTTCCATGGCGTGGTGAGGAGGTTAATGCAGCTGGAGCTGATGCTGAGGCAGGGTGACGTGTCAGCAGTGCATGACCGATGCGCACCGCGCTTGGTGTGAGCAGCATTGCTGGGGAACGGATAACGCCTTCCCCCAGGAGCCAATGCTGACATCTGGCCTTCTTCAGCTTCATGCCCAAAATGAGGTCTGTGGGGACACTTGCACAGCAAGGGGAGGTGATTATGTGGCCCCCTCCGAGCTGCTTTCACAGATATTTGCACCGTGCAGGTGTGCGGGCTCCACCCGCGGCCTCGCCAGAAGGTCTGGGCAGGAGATGATAATGTGCCACGGCACCCGGAGGTCGCTGGGGAGGATCTGTGCTGGCAGGAATCTCCCTTCCTCCCTGGCTCTGTCCTTGCTCCAGCCAGGCAGCAATTTGCTAATGGGCTTCACGAGCAGCAGTAGCTGAGCTGTGCTGGTTGCTCTTTTAGAGGATGAGATGGGAGTAGCAAATTCCTGCCTGGTGCCGTGTGGCTGCGCGCTACTGTGGACTGGGAATTTAGCCATTTCTTGTTGGTAATTTCCCCTGTAGAACTGAATTATTTCTGAACTTTACTATTTGCCTTTGTAAACTTGCAGTAAGTCTTCAAACACAGTGATTTAATTCAGCTAAATGAGATTAAACACTCCCTGGGATTACTCTTGGCTTCCCTGTGGTGGATGTCACCTTTTAGCCATCTGAGCTGCACGACTATAAAATTGTTATCCTTCTATTCTGCTCTAGTGCATGCCATCAATTTTCTTTTCCCCATTCCTCTGCTTGAGCTGCCATTGAAGAAGCAGACCATAATGTTTGCATGTCTGAATTCTCACATTTATGCCTTAAAAAAGAAGAGGAATTACTGGTTTATCTCTTTTTTTCACTATGTACATAGCTTTTGCTTTGTATTCCAGCCGTTCATTCTGAATGACTGATAAAATTATCTCATCAGAGATGTGGTCATTGATTCTATTTTTTTTCCCCAATGCTATAGAGCATTGCTATTTGTAGAAGAGCATTAATGGGCACTCGAGTAAATGATCATTATGATTAATTGGAGCATTTCTGCAATTAGAAAAGTAACATACTAACAAGTTGAAAAGATCTCTAAATAAGTCAACTCCTTTTGACAATATATAAAAGAATCATATCACTTTGGCTTTTCAAAAATAAAATGCATTGGAAAGCTTGACTGGTATTCCTAAACTAAATTAAAATGTTAAAAATGCTATAATTGCCCTTGTAAAGATGCAAGGTTATGAATAGCTATTAATACATGAGAGGGACTTGTGACATTGGACAATTGCAATTTTTCCCATTTTTCGCCTTCTGGTTACAAATGTCATACTTCTGTAATTACTGTACTCTTAATTTCTCAGCATGGCAATGCTCCAGCCTGCTGACAAGCTAACATGATTAGCACATCAGGGCTCAGAGATGTACAGAAGTCCCATGTGGATCCTTCCTCAGCACACCCCATGAAAATGCAGATTTCTGTGGTGTGGCACCTAAAGCTGCTGTGCTCAGGTGGCCGGTCCTGCCAGCACCAGCCCCAACTGCTTTGTGTCGTGTGTCTTGCTGAAAACAAAAGCCCCCACAGTTGGTGGCTGAGCCCCCACCAAAATCTGGTTAGGGGGTGTCAATCAGAGAGACTGGATGGATATTTGGACTTTCACCAGCCAGCACACTGTTCCCAGCTCCCCAAAACCACCACAAAGGCTGCCATGGAATGTGTGTTTCTGGCTTTGCCATCACTGGCAAACCTTGGATAAACACCTCCCTGAGCTTCTCCTGACAGACGCATACATTCTACCTCCACATGTCTTAATTATTTCTGCTTTTAACTATCAGCAAGCACAGAAACTTGCAGAAGTGCACTGAGGTCATCCATTTCACAGAGAGGTTATAATGGCATTGAGGATCAAACTAAGCTGAATCCATCATGCATTTCAAGAGATATGAATTTTCTTGTTTAAATGAATTCTTGTGCTGGCCTGAAGCTGCAGCTCTCAAAGCATGTGATCAAAGCTCCTGCTTGCTTTTTTAGGGGTCTTATCATATCAGGGAGTCCTGCTCTGAGCCCTGTTAGCATGCACTTGTCCAGCAGCAGTACCTGAGACCAAGTCTTGATGGAAGGCACTGAGATACCAGTGTTTCTTGAAAAGCCTCCCAGGCACAAAGACACCCACAGAGTGTCTGTATTTCATGGAAAAAAAAGCCACGGTGAATGCCAGAAACATATTTAGAGGAGTGGATCTACAGGCACAATCTGATCAGCTTTTTGCATCCCTCATGGGATTGAAGCTGGTAATTCCCAAATTAAAGCCAGCAGCTCCTAGTGCTAAATGTAGTGACCAGCCTTAGCTTTTGAGGTCCCCAAAAACCTAGTGATAGTGCTGAAATACAGACAGCTGACCAGGAGCAATGGCACTTGAGCCCACAGTGCTTGGTTTTCAGGGCATCTTGCAAAAGCCTTGCAGAAACAATAAAATGTAATAAATAAACATTAAATTGGGAGAGCACAAACCTGGATGCAAAAATAATCTACCCTAATATCTTTGTAAACCTGTTGCAGGGATTTTGGGGCACCACAAAATTTGCTAAAAGCAGGATAGTCCTTCCCCTTCCTATCATTACTCCAGCACACACTGCCCACCTCTTGTCAGTGAAGGGATGCTCTCTGCAGTGTGTCCCTCACTGTTCTCTCTTCTACCAATCCATTTACAACCACCAGAGAGATAAAAATTATTTTTAGGGAGGCTTTTCTAGCGCAGAAGCAGAATTCACACAGAGCTTTGCTCCACAATATTTTTCTGCTGTCTGTGGGCAGGCTATGATAATCCTTCTATTGCAAGACACTCTGCTTTGGCTCCCCATAATTTGCACAAAGTTAATAGAGGAGTGTTGTAGAACATATGTTTGGCTTAATATAGGTTCAAGAGGTTTTTTAGTCTAATGTACTAAAAATAAAATCCAGGACACCTTCACAGTAAATAAGACTGACAAATTTTTCATTTTTTAATAATATGAGGCTAATTGAGCCATAGTGGTCAGAGCACATTGTATTTCCTGGTAATTAATTGCTGGCTGCAATAGTTGACTGCATAAAACTACTCCTCGGGCCATTAACCCCAGGTCATTAGTACTCAAGGAAATGTCTAGTGAAGGTCATTATTGCAGCTGCTATATAAGCTATTGTAATAGAAAAGACTTGGCATGAGCTTTTCAAGAACCCATTTTCCCTGTTCCGGTCTCATTTCAGAGATTTGGGTGCAAAGGCTGTTCCCAATTAGTCTGCATTTACATTCATTTTCAGGAGGTTAGAGTTTGCCCACTTTCATAAAAACAGAAATAATTTAATTGGAGTGTTTGAGAGATTGCTCATTTAGCTTTCTGTGGCCTTCACAAAAGATTGACAAAGGTTTGTGCTGTCAGTCTCAGGGGAATGGACAACAACTGAGTGAAAAACCAACAGATCCCTTGTGTTGGCTTGTTCAGCAGCAAGGCACAGGCTCTGGGTGGGTGGCTCGGGCAAATGGGGAAGCTGTTGCGCCATGTGGAAACTATGGTGTTTGTGTCCTGATATATCTGCTTTGGATTGGGTTTCCAAGGTTTTGGTGATGGAACAAAATCAGCCTTCTCATGTAAAACAGCATTTCTTTTGCTTATCCTGCCATCTCTGGAAGGGCTTCCAACTCCCAGATTAAGAAGGAGATATAGGGAGATTTGTGTTTGTGCTGTCCCTCAAACTGCTCTGTAGGACAGAGTTCCCAGAGCAGCAGAATGATATTGCTACTGAAAATAGAAGTTTAAAAGCCACAGTTGTGAGGATTAATTTATTTCCTTTCCTGGTGTAGTTGAAAATTCCTTTTTGTTGTTGTTGTTCAAGACAAAGTGCTAATGGAACAAAAAAAATGAGAAACATTTTTTAGTACTTTGCTTTAACAAAATATTAGTAACAATAGCACTTATTTACTGCCTTTTAAAAGTTAAACAGTTTTATGTTGAATGCTGTTTCCTCTAATCATGTGCTTAAAATGGGATGAGTATTTTGCACAAACCAAAGTCCTTGAATCAATGTTGTGAGACTGCTGGCTCTAATGACGTTGTGAGGAAGCACTTCAGCTCTAAATAGACAAAATTACAGACTGCAGAAGATACAGTGATGGCAAAAGAAAAAGGATGGGGGAGTTTTGTAATCTGCTGATGTTCCTAGCAGTGTTCCATTTTTTTCTTCCCCACTTTGAAATTTCATTTTGGAGTCAGGCGTTAAATGAAGAATATGAAGAGTTCTATTTTGCCCTTTTGATCAATACAGAAACTTCTTTTGTCACCATGCTTTACCATCCTCATATAAGCCAAGGCTTACTTGTTCAGAGTCCCCTGCTGATGGAATGCCTCTCTTCAACTCTCTTCCTCTGGATCTAATATCATGCACTGTCTTGGAAGAAATAATAAACTAATAAATAATAAACTAATAAATAAATAAATAAATAATAAACTAACTAACTAACTAAATAAATAATAAACTAAAAAATAAAATAATAAACTAATAAATAATAAACTAATAAATAATAAACTAAATAACTAACTAATAAACTAGTTGCTGACATTGGTTCCAACACAAATGTTTTTGTATTGTGGGAATGTTTTGAGTTATTCTTCCATCAAAGCTTTGCTACTCGACTTCTTTGGTCAGGCAGGGCTTAGGTCAGTTTAGGGAGTTTCTGATTTTTGGATGTCCCACTTAAATTTGAAGATCTAAATAAAGAATCACCCATGTGAAGTTTCTGTGAAAGCTTTGATGCACCAGTAAGAATTAAACCTTAGCTGCAAAGTCCAGAGGCGTCTGGTTTCTTGGACATGGATCCTGTTTAGAATGTTCCTGTTTGGTTTGTCTCTGTTTAGGGATTACACCTTCCAAATATAGGTTTTAAGATTAGCTTCCTAAACTTCCTCCAAGAAAATGTATACATGCTGACATTGCAAATAAAATGTGTCCACTGTGGCTAACCATGAATATATTTGGGGGAGAGAGGAGGAAATGAGTGCTATCCACTGGCACAATGAAATGTAAACTGATTGCAGAGTTACTGAATATTTTAAGACTGTATAACCACCCAGACAAATTGAAAAGCCCAGCAGTTTTGTATATGATGGGAGTAAGGAACAAATCCTATTTGAAATCTGCATCACTGACTATAATAAAGCAGGGGTGGCCTAATTGCCAAAGCTTTTGCAGATTGAATAATATAGTAATCTCTTATGAGAGTCAGTTTTAATTTTTAATAATCTTTAATTAAGTAAGCATTCACAACACATTCAGTATTTGGGCATTAGCACAACAGTCTCTGGGTAGTCAGTGTCATTCTTTCACGTGCAGGCTGGTGTCAATTGATTTTCCATGGTCAGTAGCTGTAGTTGAGTCTGTTTAAGTTCCGTAAAACTTCCCTCATTGCACAAAACCATTCCAGTCTGAGGGAGAAGGATTTGAGTCCTCTGCTCTTAGGATCATGCAGGGAATAGAGTGTAAATCTATATTATTCTACTTATCTCCATGACATTTCCAATTTCTACAGATGCAATCAAAAGAATTTGTCTCATTGATCTTCAAACTCTTTGACAATTTCACACTCTGAGCTGAGTGGTGTGAGCTGTTCAGTCGCCCCATTGCTTTTCATCAATAAAAGTTTTCACCTAGATCAAGACAGCACGTTTGCTTCATATGAGCTATGCATCTTGAAGATTGTTATTGGTTTACTGGTGGAATATTTATCTTCAAACTGAAATGAGTTCTTAGATGAGTCATTGCACACATACCCTCTCCTGATATTTTTAGGTGCTAAAGCCACTATTTCAATGAGGCTGGGTTGGGGAAAATTGTCCATAATGTTTCGGGTGTACAATTAAAGTGCCATCTGCCTCTGTGATGCAGCAGATGTATAATTGATATTCACTGCTGATTTGCCTCTTGATTTTCTGCAGACATTGAATGCTGTAATTGTTTATACAGTATGATCCTGAATACCCATGTGAGAATTTTCCTCCTCACGTGTTCCTAACAGAAATATCACTACCATCCTCTATACTCATGAGATGGATTCATTAAAAGATAATTTGCAGATAGCTGAGCTAAAATCTTACAGAAATCTAGTGAGTAAGTAAAAAACAAGTTTTCAAAAGGAGTGGCTTATTCCCATAGGATCATGTTTTAATATAGGAGAGCTTGTCAGGAAAATGTAAAATGCTGATGCAAAATCTGGTTACCTTTGTACACTAATTCCAATGCAGGTTGTAGCTAGGAATAAAAAAAAAAGAGAGAGAGTTGTTTTATTTTCCCCTCCTTTTTTGCAGAGATAGAAACCTTCTTCAGGGGAAAAATTTTATGTAGAGTAAAACCAAAAGGTCAACTGTAACATCAAAAGAACTATTTTCTCTAGGGCAAAGACTATTTAATAAAAAACAGACATAGAAACCACAGCAGTGAATTCTGAGCAGATATGAAAACAGAGGTATGCTACTTTTCCTTTTCTTTTTTTTTTTGTGGCCTGTCTTTCCAGTTCAAAATTCAATCACTAAAATCTTGATCAATCAGCAGGTGTTAATTTTACCCTGTGACTGGTTTCTAAGGTTCTTCTGAGAATACTCTAGACCTGAATCTGCTCACACTGAAATAAAAGCAAAATGTGACCAGTTACCTCAGTGGCAGGAGGTTAGTGGCTCTATTTTATATTGCTGCCCTTCTTTTTGACAGCAGTGGCTTTTAAGCACATTAGTCAAACTCACTATGAAGTGGCAATGATTGTCCAGGGCTTTGCATCCGGCTTCAAAGGAAAGAAAAATTGGTGATTTAGAACCTGAATCTGGTTTTGCTGCAAGTGACACTTTGAGTGATCTTTTCTTAAGCCTGTGCATGGCTCCCAGGAAGAGTCAGCTCTCTGGGCACCCAGAGAAACCAAGGCCCATTTTGGTGTGACTTGTTCCCTTTCTGTGAGGCGTTGGCTGTACTCAGTGTGATCCAGAAGGATCCTTTGTATTTTCCCAGGGCTGAACATTTGTCTCATATTTCAGTGTCTCTGATGGGAGCAGTGTAGCCTACCCAGTGTCCCAGATAAAGGACATCATGCTGATGGTTACAGCGTGTCACTTGTAGCCCTGGTTCCATGCCTGAGGTGTTTTGGTTTTCTGAAATTCTTTTCCCAGGGTATTTTCTGTAAACAGGAGAAACGTTTTTGTAACTGTAACTATGTTATTCATTCCTTTTCTTAGGAGGGAATTCTTCTTCTTGATGTCCCTCTGGTCTGACCAGTGTGATTGAAGAGGTTTGCCTTTGTTTCACCAATCAAATTGGTCTGTGTAAAATAGAATAAAAGAAGACACATCCCAAAAATAAAGGAATTATTTTCAGCCTTCTGAATCTCAGAGTCTGTGTCGTTGTGGTGTAAAACAGCACTGGTCACTCTTGTGTCAGCCTGAGCAAAGGACCAAGTGAGGGCCTGAGGGTGCAGCAGAAGGAAGGCACAGGGGATGCAGAGGATGGTTTGGGGAAGGGAGGTGGAGTCAAATCCAGGCCAATGAGGTGCAATGCACTGCTGATCAGTCTGGTTCTGTTCAAGTTTCCTTTCACATCTCTGTGGCTCTCTGCAGAAATTGACCAAATTAAAGAGAACCAGGGAGACAATGCAGGAGAATCTGACTATGTAAATGCTGTTGAACATTTGCAGTGGGGAGAGGAACTGCTTTTCTCCACGAGTCATTTAGCCTCGATGGGTGCTCTGGGATAAACACTAACAGAAATCCAGCTACAGCACAATGTATGGGTGATTTTACCCACATTTCTTCTTGCTGAGGTCTAACTGTGCTCTTCATCATGGAGAGGTGACAAGATGTGAAGGGAAGACATTTCAGATTGTTGCTCTTGTGTTCTTGAGGACTTTATTTTAAAATTTTATTTCCAGTATCTTTCATTCGTGTAACAAGCTTTTGGCTATGTTTATTGCAAAAAGATTCATCTTCAGTTTTGGTTTATATCTACTGAGAAGCTCACTCCTGAAGGGGAGGTTGTAGGCTCACAGCAGATGTAGGGCAAATGCTTGGATTCAGCACACAAAAATTAGGAGATGTTATGATAGAGAAGGGTATGCAGAGTAGACTGGACTGTGATTAAACAGAGCTGAAACTTGCAGAGGTACAGAGGCAGCATGAAACTGGGATCCCAGATCTTATGAGCAGTAGGTTGATCACCTCCCTGTGATAAGTAATACCATTGTCTTGCTGTTACCCTCTTAGATGAAATGTGGCTTATTCTCTTAATTGCACTGTAGTATATATAAATAAATCAGCCATAGAGAAATTGGTTCTGTATATTCATTACTCGCTGGCTGAAGTGCTCAGTTCCTGTTAACACAATGTGTCAACAAAATGAGCATTCTATCACTGTTTAATTCACATGCTTCGAAATGAAACTCCAAAGAAAATTTAAAGTTTTTATTCAAATCAAAATGTCAAAATTAATGTTCACTGATTACTTATCAGGTTTGCCTGCTTTCTTTTCAGTAGCATGAAGAGCTAAGAGACTGTAGCAGTGGAGGAGAGAGCTGCAGTACCCATTTGGGAGTGGGAATTCAGGGGGTGCTGGTTGCAGCTCCTGCAGCACGTTTGTGTTTGTATAGGACAGGTAGTAGGGAAAGAGGAGAAGTCATCCTTGGAGCAGGGCTGTAGAACACACGACTCCTGTCACCCAGCTGGGTGCATCCCAAACCAGGAGACTTAGGGAAAGAGGAAAGATTTGCCTTGTGGATCCTTCCTTTCCCGGTGGTCCTGGCAGGAGAAGGGGATGTGCTCTGGGAGACCTCAATATGGGGCCCTGCTGGGAGCTCACATCCCTACAGGTTTAGGAGAGCTAATGATGGTGATTTCTGTCTTTGGGGCCAAAATATCACATAAAGTAGTTGTGTGTGAGGATGTTTGGCAGGTTAATGGCACCCTAGCAGCTCTCCAAAGAGCAGCTGCCCATCAGAAGCTCTGGTGACACCTCATTGCTCTGAAGACATCACAAGTGACAACACACATACATCAGAAGCCTTTAAAGTTGGGGTTTTTTGCCCTCTGCAGCACTGCTGAGTTTATTTTGCATGCTAACCAACTGCAGGTTGTGATTCCCATTGGACCTCCAAAAATATGTGAGCCACCCCAGGGGATTAGTGCCTCGTTCCCCCCGGCAGTGGGCTGGAAGGACCTCCTTGTGGGAAGAAACAAATTTTCTCTCCTCCATACCTCTTCTGCTACAGTTCAATTCAGTTCTGGTCCTGCCAGTCTAAATAAGAAGGCAGCTTCCCCTCAGAGAAGCATTCAAAGCTTCACATAAAGTGTCTTAATTTTTGTCCTGTGGAGCTGTGTGTGGCAGATATGAGCTGCAGAGTGTACAAAGGCACCACATCCTGAGAAACCACAGCGAGGGCTCCCAGGGCACAACATCTGGTGAGGGAGTCTGCAGTGATTAGAAAAAGGGTTGTCTTATTGCCAGAATCAAATTATCTGAAGGTGTCCTGCTGGTAAGCATCAAGTACAAGCTGTACTGATTCTAAATTGGTGAGTACAAGAGAGGTGCTATTAGATCTTTAAATCCCTCTTTGGGTTAAGTTGGGTTTTGTCAATATTCTCATCTAAAACCTAATGGAACATGTCTTAAGACACAGGCCACAGCTGAAACACATTTTATTTTTGCTTCTACACATTAACATTCTGTTCCCCAGTTTTGGGGGAGGTTTCCCATCAGAGTTTTCCCATAGGAGTTTGAAGGGCTTTGGTGAGAAGTAGAAATCGATGGTTCACTTGTCCTAGCTGGTCCCTGTCTTCCTTAAAAATAATCTCTTCTAGTTGTGGGGGAGAAAATCCTTCAGAGGACAGAAGTTAAGATAACTGTAGCTGAAAATTAAGCTTGCAGGGAATTGGAACAGGATTCTATGGGATGATCTTTGCCATCCAAGAGATCAGGCCGGTTAGGTGTTACCTTCACCCCAGCTGAGATGCAGTCTCTGGCTGTGTGGATGCTCCCCTTCTGCTCTCAATGCTCTTCTTTGACAGTCTGTGTGAATTGATTTTCTTTGGCTTTGCAGCAGATGAAATTTAACTCCTGGGTGTCAGCTGAAGAACAGTAACCTCAGCTGCTTCAAATCCAGCAGTTAAGGTGGTCTTATCATTCCCCATTGCACTACCCATGCAACTATCAGAAAACACCAGAAATGTCATATTTTGAAAGCATAACTGAGTTCTTAGCACAGGATGAGGCATCACAGACAGTGGTAGGTGGATTTGCTCCTCCTGCTAGGAATTCACTGCTATCTCCCTTCCACATCCCAATACTCAGCTGGGATAATCTAAACCTTATTCCCCTACCCACAATTATGCACCTCTATGTTACTCTCCTGCTGCTGTGTTTGCACACCTGTGGCACCTTGGCTCTTGTTAGAGGCAGGGACTTTATTCTAACAGAAAGTTTGCAAACATAGTCAAAAAAATATTATTTCCTTTTCATCCTTGAGTCCAAATCTTTTAGATCACTGTAAATTGGACATTTGTCTCCCTTGGCTGGTAAGGATGACTGCTCCATTGCAGGTTTTCCCCTGGGGAAATTTATGGGAAGATTTAAATACCAAGTGAATGGTCCCCTTTAAAGTTGCATATGTTAAAGGAATGTGAGTTATGAATCCTGTTAGCACTAATGGCTGCATGAGAATATCAAACACTTAGTCAAATAAAGATTTTGCTGTGATACATCTCACACTAGAAGGGTTGCTATAAATTTTTGAACTGTGCCAAACATTTTTATGTACCTTGGGTATGCAGGCTACGTTTGATGCTTATAGAAGGTGATCCTGTTTTGCTTTTGTTGCTGACTACTGGAGGAACATGTGCATGTGTTTGTGTAGCTGAACAGAGTTAAAACTCATCTGGTTTGCAGTCTCAACAACAGAGAATGCTGCTGCCTGCAGTAAAAACAGGAGATAATATTAAACTGCAAATAAACCATCAACCTTGTGTCAGGAAGAGGACCAGTATTATTTTCATAATTTCTAGTGGCCAGCATAGGTGATAGAGCATAGGAGCATCTGCTATGATAGAGCAGATTCAGTGAAGAGTAGCAACATACTTGAAAATTGCCTGTATGAAATATTTGTATAAAACTTTGCTTCATGCAGGGAATATTTGAACAATTAAAAATCTGTTCACTGTCTCTTCCTGGCCTTGGGCTAAGCTGAGGGGCTGGTTTGAGAATGGTGGTGGTTGAAGCCTGCCAGCTGAATGGTACCTATGGGATCGTGCTGGGACAGATGGGAAGACCAGCAAACCTAGAGGACTGTCATGGTTTAACCCCAGACAAGGACTCAACCCCACAAAGCCACTCACTCACTTCTTTCCAGTGGGACTGGGGAGAGAATTGGAGGGGTAAAAGTGAGAAAACTCATCAGTTAAGAACAATTTATTGATTGAAATAAATCAAATCAAGTCATAAACTTTGGAGCCTACAAGAGACTTGGAGAGGAACTTCTTACATGGACATGTAGTCATAGAACAAGAGGCAATGGTTTTAAAACAGCAAAATTTTGCCTGTCCAGATTCCTGTGTCTCCTGGTCCTTTTGTGGGTTTATTTTCTTTGAAGAAAAGTCTTTGTTTTAATGTCATAATAATTGCTTAACTGCAGCAGAGATTTTAGGGCTTCTGCAAATTGTGGGAGCACCAGAGTGTCCCAAGGGCTCAGCCTGTCCCTCAGCACATTTCTGAGCTGGAGTACAAGTCTGCAGGTTTGTTTGGATGTTGTCTCAAAATTCCTCTCTTAATGATGAGGCCATTTCACAATGCAGTAGTGATATCGATACACTTGTGGCTAGATCTGCAGGAGGTTTAAAAACAAATTCTCCAACACTACATTAAAAAATACAGAAGGGAAGCAGGGGGCTGTGATTACACCTTTTTTGTTCTTTTTTTCCAGCAGGGCTAAAGAGTTTAGTTTCTTTCAGGTTGCCCAGTTGAGTCCTGCTGAATCAGGACAGAAAATTACTGAACGCATGAGAGGAGTGCAGTAATCATTTGGGGTCAGTGAGCTATAGATTGCAATATCTGGCAGAGTTACTGAGCTTGTGTCCCCACTGCACCTGCAGGGAGAGCAGGGAGAGGCTGCTCTGCATTTCTCTCCCTTGGCTTGCTCCTCTGTGCTCTCCGGGTCATCAGCCCTTCCACCTGCTGAAACCTTTCACATTAATGATTATTTTTAATCAAAGAGATCAGAGTTATTTTCCCCATTTGTCAGTTTGGTTCGTATCAGGCTGTTGATTATTGCAACTCACTGAGATGATGAAAATAACTATCCAGGTCATGAAGTTTAGACATAGCAAACCTGACTAGCCAAGGTAATCAGCTCTATCTGATCTGATGCTTGTTCTTTTTGACTCTGTCTCTGCATTCTTTGACGTATTTTACTTTGGCTTCCCCAAGGCAATATACCAATAATTCAGTGAAAGCTCCCCAATCTTATTCCTTGCTTTTTAAGCTTCTGGATACTAGACTTGAATTTTGAGGACCTGTTTTAAAGGACTGGCATGTATTTTCTGTATGCCCTTGGGCAGTCTCCTTCACTTCTTAGAATATTCATGGTTTTATAAAAGGGCTCAGTGTCCTTTTTGCAGGACCACTTTGCCATCTCCAGTGTGCCAGGTGTTTTGGCTGACCACTAATTCAATAATGAGAGAGAGGAGAAATAAAGGTAACTGACCCAAGCACAAAGATGAACATAAAGCCAAAAAAGGGAGATCTGGATTCAAACTCTGCCTTCTTACCAAGGAAGAGTTGTGTGAGCAGAGGTTCATTCCATGATAGTGCACCCCAGGCTGCCACTCACCATGGAAGATGGGACTCCTGGCTCCCTAAAACCATTAATTAGTTGGAATCGAGGCTCTCACTGTTGCTACCATGACTCAGTCTGTAACAGCAGTGGGAACTTTCAAAGTCAACTTTATGACCATACTCTGCCAGCCTGCTTATTAATGATATGCAAATTATAGAAGTTCAAACATTTGCATTTAATGCTCATAGCTGTTTCTTTGATTGCTAATGATGTTGATTCATGAAGAAAAAGCTTTCTAAAATAAAGAGACTATTTCATGTACCACACCAAAAGCAAATGAAAGGATGTTGCATACTGCATTTTTTTGGTCACGTTAAGCCCTGTCCAAACACCTCAGGACTCATAAATTGGGTGGAAATGATATGTGATTTACCAGCTAATGAGATAGACTTTAATTTTTAAACAGAATTATAACTTAGAGTAAACAATAAACATGCACATTTAGCCATGAACTCCTTCCTGAATTTTACTGCACAGTTGTCACAGATTTTTATTATTTATTCATGTTACAACATCAGCATGGCCTTCAAAAAACTCATTCCTGAAGCAAGTTTTCCATCTATAAATTTATGGTGTGAATTACCTTTGCTACCCATCCTTGCTAAAAGACATGGCATGAAAGACAAGATGCCAAGCCCCTGTAATAGAAAAAGTTTCTTCCTGAGGTACAAGGCTCAGCATCAGTACAGCAATGCAGTTTGGCCCTACAAATAATTTAGGCAATTGAGTGTCTGACTGGTAACTCTGGAATGTGCTGGTCATAAAGATGTCATCTATCCAAAATGTGTCCTCAGACTTCACCATGTCTCTGGTTTACAAGGAGCCTGGCTAGCCTGCTCTGTGGGCACATGCATAAAAAGATGATGGCTCAATGAATGATTAGAAAGAGAAGAAATTTCATTGAGATAAAGAATGTGAGTTTTAAAAAGTAGAGAAAAAGCTCAACAGGACTGATCAGCAGATCTTGATGATTCAGTTAGGTCCAGCCTATTTGAAGTTTATATTATCAGACAAACAAAAGAATAGTTTGTCCCCAGATAGTCTTCTTTAGAACCTCAACAAACAATATTCTACAGCAGAAATAAAAAGATGACCCTTGGGACTTTAAGTACTGATGCTATTACTTGAGAAATGCAACTACATCAGTTTTGTGCTATGTACAATACAGAATTTTGCTTGGAAATTCAGAGACGTTTTGCACTTCATAATGTTTCCTTTGTCTCTTATGACACTTTCAATCTCTTTGTAACACTATATTTTGCTGTGAAAAGGCTAAAAAACTGCAACAATAAATATTAATAAATGGAAACTGGATTGGGAAAGTTGTGGCAGACAGCCAAGTTACAAAAGATTGTCTGCTTTGACTCTTACACAATGATATTGAGAAAGGTAAAGTATAAACTATTTTCTGGCTAAAATTAAATAGTAATCAGGGTGTCTGCAGATAGAAACACCATCAGGATTGACATGATGCTCGGGGCCTTTTTTTTAATCTATCTTGGCAAATACAAATCAGAGAAATAATACCAGCAGTGCAAACAAGGAATGCAGAATAACATTTCTTCAGTCATTTTGAGCAGGGTTTTTATATAGAAACTCTCAAAGGAGATTCGTAGGCAACCTCAGTAAGATGCATATTCTAGTGACAGCCACCAAGATGCTCCATTTTGCCATAGGAAAGGGGCTGTTTTCTTTAGTAGAAGAAAAAGTTTACCCTGTTTTGGAGGAATTGACATGCTGAGATATGAAAGACTTCACCGTTCTGTTCCTCTTGAGGCATCCTTGGAAGAGGGGCCTGGTTTGGATTTGTAGGTGGATGTGCCCATGACTCTTGATGTGCATGGTCAGGTGAGCTGCCAGCCTGCTGCAGATGCACTTGCTGTGCAGCAGCTGCAATGTATGGATTGATTTGAACAGTTCTGTAAGCAAAAACATCTCAGACCACCTGGACACACCTCTGTTTGCATTAGATTTAATGTTATTTAAAGAGGGTATAAACAACTGGTGGGGGGGGAAATGTTAGGGGGACTGCATGTTAGCCAACCTCAAAGGATTTTGTATTCTGCTTCTGCAGAATACAAAAATTTAAAGAAAATGGAAAGACCAGCTGTCAGAGATCCCTTTAAGTCACCAAGACTTGGACCCATGTCTTCTAAGAGGCAGCTCACAGTTCCAGGCACTCTATTAGGATACCTGTATGTGCAGCACAGCTTTATGTTACCACCAGCAGTGGGGATTAGACAGTGGACATGACAGGTGCTCCAAGGAGGAGGCAACTTCTGTAGGCAGAACTGAGCCCCACTGATGGTATGATTAATGTGCAGTGAGTGAGAGTCAGCAACCTGGTCACAGGCATCTAAATCCACTTGAGATGCCTTAAGATATCCAGGGTATCCATTCACTTTTGGCAGGTGGCTGTGACCCAGGGCCAGAAGGCCACCTCTGCATCTCTGGAGAAGCAGCTGTAAAGGTCTGAAGGGATATCAAATGGATTTACATCCGTCTGTGTGTGTGCACATGGGCTGTGTTCAGAGAGTTACTGTCTGGTAAAAGGGGAGCTGAGAATCCTCAGACTTGCTCTTAACCATAAAGCTTTGAGGGCACCTTACAAGGTGTGAGTCAGCTGGCTCTAATTTGGATTTACCCAGGCAAAACCAGGTGGTTCTATAGGTGTATTTCTGTGCCAGCCTTGCCTTGCAGTCTGGGCTGAGGTTTAAGTTTGCCTCCTCAGGGCCAAGGCAAGATACCAGAACCATTCTGACAGATCAGTATTGATGCACATCTCTAAATCCTTGTAATACCTCAGGACAGGATTGTATCCTGGTTCTGTGCAACCACACAGGGAGGTCTGCCACAGGTTAGACTTAGGGAATAAAGACAGCTTTTCCAGTGTTTTCTCATTCTACTCTATGTAGGAGTGGGGTGGGAAATTATGGAATGTGGGGAAAAAAGGTACAATTTACACCTAAGAGAAAACACAGTGGATGAAGTGATGATTCTAAGGCTTAGTCCTCCACTAGAGCAGGGCAGCTGAATGCTAATATATCTCTGGGGAGAATGGATGGAGCTTGTATCCAAAGACACAACCCAGCCTTGGTGAACCTGTACCAGTTACCCTCACTGCTCTCTCTCCTGGCATTTTTAGCACTTTCAGATGTGTGTGTGTCTATTAGCTTTGAAAACAGAGGCAATTAGTAACAAGAAAACATGGGCAGGAAAACATGTGGCAGACCACATGCTTTAAAAATTGTGCTGAGCTGTTCTAATTTCATTTTAGTTTTTAAACCATTTTTTCCCTGCCACCTCTGCCAATGCTACAAGTAGGACAGAGCTGCACCACTGCACCTCCAAGACACAGAATTCATGTTGCGTTGGTGTGAGCCACTAATAGGATTCCAGGACAAAGCACTTTAATCCATTGCTAAGCAAGTGACAAGGTAGTAATATGGTTTGAGGACAGGACACAGCTAACATGCTACTTCTGCTCTTCAAAGACTTAGTTTTATAATCCTCTGCAAAAGTCTTTGTTCAGGTTTCTGGAAGTGTTTTGTAACTGCCCACACCTGCCTTGAAATATTGTCTCAAGCCAATGTATCTGCTGCAAAACTCAGTCTATAATTAGTTCTACTTTCAGTCTCTGAATTACCGTGTCATGGTGTGTTGTGTTGGAGCTGAAACTATTAGCTTTTATATTTCTGTAGGGTAATGGCTAATGCAATTTAAAGGACCAATAAAGTTGTCACCAGCAGATCAGTGGTTTTATCACCATCACTTGATGAAACCCCTGAGTTTGCATATGACATCTGGTCAGGTATAGTGTGTCAGCCTCCTGTCTGAGTCAGGGATAATGGATACTTCCAGCCTTATTGCAACCCCACAAGTTTCAGTGCTTGTGTGGGAATATATTGCTGTGCTGTCTGGTGGTTATGGTGAGGTGTTTGTGAGCTGCAGGATTTTCCTGGCATTTAAGCCATTTGTGCTTATGTAGTTGAGGTCTGCTGTTGTTGAGGACTTAACATTTTCCTCACCTTGACAGTATACTGGGCCACTCAAGCTGGATAAGTCTAATTCTTTTCTTTACCAAGTAATTAATTGTTAAATGTTTGGAACACTCGGTTGGGAATTGTCTGAAATACTGCAGTGCTGATAGAATATAAATCTAAGTGAGCCTAGGATCCCTTTATAATGGAAATAGAGCTATTCAAATACAGACTCTCATCAGTGCAATCAAGGCTTGACTAGATGAGTTGCACCCTAAACTCTGTTGATTGGACTTCAAAGGCCATGATGGAAATCTCAGACAATTGGATACCCAGCCCTGTGCTGTGGATTGTAATCTTAGGTGACATAGATCCTCTCATTGATAAGATTACCAGACTGGAAGCTCTTTCTCCACCATTAACCCATTAAAATGGGACATTATTACTGCACTGCTTTATATTGTGTCCTGTTGAAAGAAGTTCTGCATATTTCTGTTTTTCCATAATAGTATCCATATGACCTGTCTGGATGCCAAAGGCTCAGTCTAAAGAAGACTTTGAATTCTGTCCCAAAGCATATTCAAACCTGAGGTCTCACTGTGCTGCTGAGTGTGATTCTGAGTGGGATGCTCAACATCTTTACTGCAGCCCAGTGAGACTCACAGGAGTGTCTCAAGCTGGGGGATCTGGAGAATCCACTTTGCTGAGGTGTTGCCTTCACTTTCTGCTCAGTATGAGCTGTCAGCTGCAAGGAAGGTGTGTGTGGTAAATGGGCAGAAAACCTGATATTGTATGAAAAAATATGCTAGGGCAAGCTGGAATTACACTTGTTTTATTACTCTGCCTCCAACACAATTGGAAATGGGGATACCTGCACTGACTAAAACACAGTTTTGTCTTGTCCCTTGCTCAGGGACCCTGGCAGAGCCTCTGGGTGGGTGACAATGAACATCACTCTTCATGCTCACAGCTGTGTCTTTGCAGGGCCAGATCATGGACTGCCAACTCGCTTCTTTTATGCAGTATAAATAATGAACTAAAAAGGCTGATGCTTTCACAAATGATTTAGAAACTTTATTCCCCTGTAGCTCAAAGAAAAACAGGCTGTTAAATCACTGTATAACTCATGGAAATATTGTCCCTTTGACATTAGCCTACTGTATTAAGTAAATATCCTGGAGGTGTTAGCCTTGCAGTCAATGGCACTTTGGTTTCTAAATGCCTTTTTGAGTCCATTGATACCAGCTTTGCAGGAAGAGTTAATGTCTTCTACTACAGCAAATGATATCTGAGGGAAGGAGAAGAGGCTTTGGGGCATATAAACCATTCTTCAGGTCATCTGTATTGTGATTCTAGACTTTAGTTTCAAAGTGATGTATGAGCCCTTCAAAATGTCATTCAGGGAAAAGATTTACGATGTCTGACTTCCCTCTCCCCCTCCCTTTTTAGTGCTGGTGTAAATCAGAAGTGGTTCAGTGGAACTAGAGTGTGTCAAACTGTCCGAGAAACAGGGGCAATGCAGTATATTCTGGTACTTACATGGAGAAAGACAGTAACTCTTACTTCCTCAGTACATCTTGAAAGATGTTGGACAACCCTTAGCTCCCTGTCCTTTGCTTTTCTCTAGTGGTCTCAAAATAGAGAAAAGCCTGTAACTTAGGTAGGAAAAAAAATGAAAAAAGTGCCCTTTGGCTGGAAGATGGAAGCTGAAGAATTTCTTTTAAAATACTGTGCGCTGCTAAGTAAAGCCACGGCTATTTTTACCAAATACTGGCTTTTTGGAAGCTTAATTATCTTCATTCTGCTCACAGAAATCAAAATGATACTTGTTGGCAGGATGGACCTAAAATAAAATCTAGCTGCTGTACTGACAGCTGTGAAAGATTTAGATGAACCAACTTTTTTTCTTTTTTTACTTTTTTTTTTCCCCCTTGAAGCAATTATAGATATGTTCTGTGACCTGCCCTTATCTTTCTCTGGCTTGTCTGTGTACTGCAAGGCTTGTCACAGGCTGCGTGGGTCTCTGCTAGCTGTGCATGCACAGGCTGCAGGGGGAAATGCAAGCTCTGTGTC
This sequence comes from Zosterops lateralis, assembly GCF_965231275.1. NCBI lineage: Eukaryota > Metazoa > Chordata > Aves > Passeriformes > Zosteropidae > Zosterops > Zosterops lateralis. Next base: position 67,032,126 of record NC_139765.1, read on the forward strand.
CTATCTCGTTGCCAGGGAACAGTGACGAGGAAATGCCTGAGCTAAACTCGAAATTTGGGTCTTTGCAATGAGCTGCTTATGTGACCTTGGGCGAGCAATTTGTGTGGGGTGAGATTCCTCTCTTTCAGTGTCAGGCTCTCTGGAGTTAAGACTTCAGTTTGTTGGAGGACTCTGCCTATGGGGCGGGGGGGGGAGAGTGAGAGAGGGAGATTGATTCACTATTTTAGACATTTGTCTGAAAATGGGACAAACTTCCCAATGGGGACATCTGATTCTCTCCAGCTACACTGTGAGCCCAGATGACTACCTTTGATTGGCACCTTAGACACTTTTATTGAAGCTCAGACTGACACAAAATGTCTGGACTTTAGTGGGACTGTTTGAGCTCTGTGTTAATCCCTGTCTGAGCAAGATAAAATCTCTGAAGTCTCCACAGTTGTCACCAAGATGTCTCTCTGTGTTTGATGTTACATGACATGGAGTTGCAATGTCCAAGGTTTTTTTGCACATCCTTGTATTTCTGAGGGTTTTTGGAGATTAGCTTCGAAGGTGTGAAGGATTCCTCCCTCTTCCTCACTCTACTTCTGATGATCATTCAAAGTACTTTGTGGCCGCAGTCAGTCCTTGTCTCCAAGATTTTTTGACCTGAGTCACTCTCTTTAAAATTGCCATGAAGAGAACTTTTTCCACCAACGGGGATGGGAGGGACATTAGTGGATGGTTCATGGCATCTATTACCCAACAGTATCATGAGCCAAATAAATCAAGATGAGTAACAATAAACACACATCCGGTCCATGGCACAAAGATTATTTTGCAATAAACACAGTGAAAATCTGCTTTGAGAAGCCTGGAAGGTGGGACCTGCAGGTAGAACAGCTTCTTTCCAAAATCATGTCATCCTGGTGGGATAATTCTGCAGCTCTAAGTGCATGTTCTGCATGGAAGTGGATGCATCTTGGTTTAAAGCATATTATAAGGAAAGACTCAGACAGTTGGGGCTGTTCATCCCAAAGAAAAGAAGGCTTTGGGGAGAACTTAGAGCACCTCCCACCATCTAAAGGGGATCTACAGGAGAGCTGGGCTGTTTACAAAGGTATGCAGTGATAGGACAAGGCAGAATGGCTCCAAGCTGGAAGAAGACAGGTTTACATTGGATATTAGGAAGAATTTATTCACTGTGGCAAAACACTGGAAGAGGTTTCCCAGGGCAGTTGCAGATGCCCCATCCCTGAAAGTTTGAGGCCAAGTGGGCCTTTAAACAACCTGGTCTAGTGGAAGGTGCTCCTGACCATGGCAGAGGACTTGGAAATAGATGGTCCTTAATGTCCCTTCCAACCCAAACCATCCTATGATTACATGAGTTGGGGTGAGGAAGTGAATAATCAGTTTACAACTTTGGATTTCAGGTCAAGCAAGTTTTCCCCAGAAGGAGAACTGAAAGACTACTTTCCTCATACACATTTCATTTCAGGTTCTCTTCTATTTGATTTAAAGCCATTTCATTCCACCAAAGGGGAAATGTTTTTCCGGTCTCTTCTTATGAACTAAAGCTGAAAGATTTCTTCTGTCAATGCCTTGACAGTTTTCTGAAGCATCCACCTTAGCTTTGATCTCCTTCTCTCCTCTTCTTATTAATTTTTAACACTTGTTAAAAGATTTGTTCTATTTGTGAGTTGTGAGAAGGTGTCTTAATTTATAGACACCTTGAGTATATCATTGCTGCAATTTCAAAGTGTAATTTTTTCCCCTTCAAGAGTTTAATTCATGTCCTCAGCTACCATACTGCAGCATAAGTACTTTCCATCTTATGCAACTCTCTTGATATGCACCTGACAAGACTTCTAACCTTGTTACTAAGAGCTGACTTCTTGCTAAGAAAGAGAGCCCTCTGTCAACTACAGCAAAAAATCTTGGATTTTTAAAATCTTGGATTTTAGAGGAGAAAAAACCTCCAGTTTTGATTGCAGGGTTGCAGGAAATACCAAAATTAACAATATTCAACTAGAGTAATGAGTAATTTTTATTCAGAAAATATATGAAAATGCAACTTCCTTTTTTGCAAGCAGCAAAGTTTTCTGCCAACCTCTCAAATGCTGTGCTTTCATTTAGTAAGTGTTTCTCCTCTACTTACCTATTTTTCAGTCCTGAAAGTGAACAAGCTTGCCTGGGATACTAGTAATAAACATGAAAAATAAATATACAGTCCAGACTTCATTGTGACCTTTTGGAGAGATTAATAGTATTGGTAGGAACATTTCTTGGGAGAGTCCTGATTTTGTTTTTTATTTCTTTATGAATGTAAAGTGACCATATTCTGATCTCCTGATCAGAATCTGATTCCGATCTTCTGATCTCCTACCATTAAGTGAAGAGAAGAAAATTGGGGTTTTTTTTAGTTTTTTCATCTGAAAAATTCTTCCTATCACAGGACAACCTGCAGCAATTTTGACCATCGTAACTGCAATAAATCCAGGACAGGGATGAAGGCATAGATGGGGTGCAGTTTCAGGCTGTTGTTTGAAGGGTGAGGTGCTGCAGTTTTAGTGCCGAACCAATCTTTTTTTTACTGGATTTACTGTACTTTCTGACCTGTGCAATGGACAAAATGTCTCTAAGGTTCATCGGCTCAATGAAGGGCTGTGCTGCTGCTGCAATACTTGTTCTGAAGCAGCAAGGATGAAATATGCAGGCCATAGTCCAAGAGATGGTGCATCAGATCCCATGGAAGGAGGATTAGGGTCCCTCTGAGAGGGTCTGAACTTGCTCCATGCTGCTGATATTCTCCTGAAACCCAGTGGCCTCTCTTAAAGGGGAGTTTGGCATTTGCCAACAACCTTTGATATGAGGTGCATTCCCTGGGCAGTGGGTGTAGGTTAAAGCAGCAGGAGCAGGTTCTATTGCCCTGCCTCATGCTGCCTAATAAATGTCAGGTCAGGGAAGTCCCTTACAGATGCTTTTCAGTCATAAAATTCACTTCACCTCTTCCCCTGCTCTCTCCTGCCCTCCCTGCTATATCCCTTTCTCTCTTTTAAAAAATATTTTATTTCCCCTGGTCAGTGATATTTGATATCAAAGAACTTTTGTTGAAATGCAGCTCTCATTCATATCCTCAGCCTTTGCTTTTTTTCCTCCCCCAGACTCAGAACATGGAAAGCCCAAGCCTTGCTTTGGGGACAAGGCACTTGCTGGTGTTTTTATTACTAGAGCACCACAAATGCACAATTCACCCATCTGGGGCTCTGCTTACTTTAGTCCATGCCCAGGGACAAACCTGTCTAGCAGCCTGTTAACCTTCTCCATCTACTCCAAGGTTCTGATGGGTGCTGAATGGATGAAAAGAAAGAATTTTAAATACCCCAATGTAGTGCATTATTTGACATGAGGGGACATTCTGTTTTCAGGGGGTAGATAACCTCTGTCTAAAGGTAAAAGGTGGCATTGAGATCTGGTTGAGTAGTCTCTGCTAATCTGAGTTGCAAAAAAAAAATTCTTCCAGAATATGCTACAAGTGTTCATGCAAAGACTGATGCACTGTGCTTGCCATTGCTTCCACAGGACTCCAAAACCCCCCTCTTTTCTACTCAGCAGACAGAGGCACAGGACAGTCCGGATCTAGAGAGAGAAACTTTTCACATGTTTCATTGACTTCCACTCCTTCCTTCATTGGGCAGTTTGTGTTGGATCCCCTTTGGTGGCGCAGGAGCTTTTTGTGTGTGCATCTCTTAGTTTGAACCCCAAGTACAGACCTCTTCAATTTACCCTTTAGCTGCAAAATATCTTGTTTCATCTCTTTTTTTGGTCAGAGGTTTGCATGTCTCTGCTTTTGCTTTCTTCTTTTGTAAGTCCTTTCTTCTGTCATCTCTGTTTTTCTGTTCTACATGATGAATTTCTGTTGCTTCACAGGGTGGGGGAAAGAACACAGTAACTCCTTCTCCCACGTGCAGGTCCCTCCAAAAATGCTTGTTGTTGGTCTGGTCTCAGCACAGCCATGGAAGCTAAATTCTCTGCTAATTCGAGTGGAAAATTACACAAGATCTTGACAATAAAAGAATATCACAACTGAAGTAGACAAATTTCATAAAACTGTTTTCCTAGAAAGAAAATTTTCATGTATCCTGTAATTTATCCTTTTTTAATGAATTCATTCCCAAAATCTTCATATTTAAGAGAATAAAACTTTTTATTCTTCTCATACCAAGCACAAAAATGCTCCAAGGAAATCACAACGATTATGCATTATTGCAGTGAGCACATCTATACTTATTGACATTTGCTAATTAAATTTGTTCGAACAGGCGAGGTGTACCCTGAAGAAGGTGCAGAATAAATGTGGGCTTTAGAGGGAGGAAGTGTTGGGAGGGAATAATAGTCAGGAATATGAGAATTATTTGTTTCTTGTGATCTATTTAAAAGACAACAACAACAACAACAACAAATTTGCAAAAGGCTTTGAAATGCAAAATGTCCCTGTATCAATGGGCCTATGATCTGCCCTGAACAAGCAGGAGAATCTCAGCTTTGTTTATCATGAAAAGTTAAAACCATGGGATGTCTGGATTTCCGCATGGGTGCAGATGTAAGATCTATGTTGACAAAAGCAAACTGAATGACTTTATATCACCCTCCACAATGAGCACTAGTAGGAAAGATCCTGTTTCCTGTGATGTTATTATTTGATAAGCAATTTTATATTAAAGCAGATCATAGAAAAGCTGTAAGAGCCAAACCTTGTTTTTGTTCCAGGTTCAGGGAAGGGGCAGTTTTGATTGTATTTTTTCTTTTCCCTCTGCTCTTATTTGCTCTTTTCACTCATGCCACTCATGCTACACCAGAGCTGTTGTGTTTTGCAGTGCTTGGAGAAGTCTCAGACTTTCTATTCTGCCCAATCTGAGTTGTCTCCACCTGAACAAGCCTTTCTGGCTCCCCTTTACAGACAGACACAGAGCTTTGGAGCACGGCTCACCCATTTTATGTGCTTTTTTTAGGGTGAAATGAATTTGAAGTTGTATTTCTAGTTAAAAGGGAAGATAAATAACAGCCATTTCCATGTGTGAGTGGTCTGATGGATAGCAGGCAAGTTGTCTTTGTCTCCCTACCATCTAGGACACGTCCAGTATAGTTCGATATGTAATTTCTCTTGAGCTAGGAGCTGCTAGTCACTGCTTTTTCAAGTCTCTTGTTACCTCCTGTCAATATGGAGAGTCAATAGAATTTATGTCCCAGAGCAATATTTCCTCTGTGAAAAAAAAATCTGTATCTGACTTAGCCTATGAAGAGTGTTCTCTGTAAACCAGGACAAAAGACATGCCAGCTTTAGCAATAATATATGGTTGGAACATTCCCTACATCTGTAGTGTTACCACATTTTACTGGCCTAATCTGAGTATTTCAGGCTCATGAATTGAAGCAGAGGGGTAGGCACTGATCTCTTCTCCATGGTGATCTGGAACAGCAGGAAGTTGGGTCACGGGAGGTTTAGGCAGGATTTTAGGAAAAGCTTCTTCCCCCAGAGGGTGGTTGGGCACTGGAACAGGCTCCTCAGGGAAGTGGTCACAGCACTGAGCCTGATAGAGTTCAAAAAGTGTTTGGACAATGCTCTTGGGCACATGGTGTGTATTTTGGGGTTGTCCCACCTTAAATGTCCTGTCCTAAGGTGACATGGCCAACTTTGGCAGCCTGCTGAGTGCTGATACTGTGATTCCCTTTCAAGAGCATCTTTCTGGGGCTTGCACAGGCAGTTCTGCCTCTCTGAGATGTGGGGCCCAAAGTCAAGTGATCTGATTCCTTCTGAGCTTCCTATGGAAGCTGTGGGTGAAACTCTCCATGCGTGTCAAATGCATCACAGAACAAGCTTGAAAAGTCTCTCAAACAAAGCTTTGCAGTCTGCACATGCCTTTGCTGCAGCAAAACCCTGTGTGAAATACTCTTTTCATTGGCCTAAAATTAATAGTGTTTGAGAATCCCTTTGGAAATGTGTTTAATACAACCATTTCCTAGAAAAAGCAGAATTTCACCCTGTGGCAGGGGTTGATTTATGCCACACAGCACTGTGCCACCTGTAACTTACCTTATTGTTTTAACTCCTCCGCAACGTGCCTTCAGCTGGTCCTGCTGAGTGTGCCCTGCATAGCAAATCAGTCTATACAGAGCTTTACATTCCATAGGGGCAGAGTCTGGAGACATTCCAATGCATAAAAGAATACAGAGTTAAACCTTTCTCTCCACGTATTAGATACTCTCCATTTATTCACTGGAGCCCAGCGTGCAGCAGGTAGTACAGGGAGAACTCCAGCAATTTTCATTGCCAGATTATTTTATGAAGATTAATGAACAGGGAAGTGAGCAGGAGAGCTCAGCAATCTGTTAAATCAGGGTGTTCAGGCCTGTTTGTAACAAGCAAATGGGTCTGGGGACAAAGTGATACAGATGAGAGGTGTTAAGATACATTCACTGATTTCAGAGATCTGCAAACAAAATTCCTGCTGTGTGATCTGCCATTCATTTTGATTATGGATTACAACCAGCAGTGGAAGACATCTTTGGAGGGTACTCTGAGGAAGTGTTTTCTTATACTGACAGAGTGAAATGCAGATCCTGTGGACAGAACTAAGCTGTTTCATTTTAAGCATGGAGTAGGCAGTGGAGAGAAAGCTTTTGGAAGCTTAAGGTTTTGTTTGGTTTTGTTGTGTTTTGGGTTTTTTTCTTGTTTTGCTTTGATTTTTTTGCAAGCATCTTTAAGTTTAAAAGATTGAAACATGAGCCCCTTTGTAAAAAAAGACCTGTTTACATGAAATACCAAAATTCTTTCTTTTTGCTGCAAACCAAACTGCTTACTGTAACATTTCAAAGAGCAGTACCTGACATCTTTCGAGAGTACTAAAGATTGAAATTAAAATAATGCATTTTGTGCCTCTGACGCTAAATATTTCTTGCTTAGCTGTTTGTAAGATAATAGTTAGCAGAAACAATTTATAGCTGTGTATGCTGGAATAATGCCATGCCTGCTTAAATGTGAAGTCCCTGGGGTTTTGCAGATCAGTGATTACCAATGCAAGAGCAGTGCTGGAGCTGAGCACACTCTTCCTCTCACTAATGTCCAGTCCTGATGGAAACCTGTAGTGACACTGCCCATATATAAGCCCTAGACCCTCATTTCCAGGTACTGGGGCAGGGCATTCCCTCAATATTCTCCATGACTGATGGATTTCTCAGTAGACAGAGTGGAATCACCCACAGGAGTGGTGTGGGCAGCAAGAATCCTGTTAGTCATAGAATCATGGAATTTCCAGAGCTGGAAAGGGTTCACAAGGACCATAAAGCCCAACTTCTGTCCCTGGAGTCAAGGGCCAGGCATGGGCAGTAAAGGGCCATTCCTTGATTGCACCACAGAAAAGGAAGGGGAGTGTTCCTTCACCCCATGTGTTGGCAGGGAAAGGGTAGGACAGGCTCTACGAAAGACTATTCTATACCAGATTGAATCAGACCCTCACCAAGTGCATGTGCAAGGCAATTTCTTCCTTTCATTAGATGGTGATCTTATTTTAGTTAGAAACATGTTTTGAATTTCAAATTATTTAATTGATTGGTTTGGAGGGGGAAGGTCCATGAACTGACACTTGGGAATGTGATGGTTTCTTGCCTGTCCACATCATTCTATAAGCAATTTCAAAGGACATGTGGCAGCATTTGTATCTTCTCTCATCAGTGAATAGAGGCCCCTTCTATTGTGGATTTTTCAGACTGGTTTTGTCCTCCATCTTTCAGATGAGGACATGGTATTAAGGCTGCTGTGGGCCAGTGTTTGCTCACATGCTGCCTTTCAGTGATCTGGTACAGATATAACTGTTTCCTTCTTCCCCTCTTCTGCAAAATAATCAGAGTTATTTTAGCAGCTATCTGATTTTTTTATCATTCAGTGTTTTTTAATGTTCATAGTAGAAATTGCAGACAAATTCAGGCACACATGGCTTATGACCGTTATTGATACTTGTTTTCAAAAAATACCTCCTCAAATAAAATCAATTATGTGGTCAAAGACATACTCATTTCATGAGCTGGATGATGGAGTTCTTCCTTTATGGCACTTTAGTTCAATGGTGCAAATATACAGACTAATATATTTGTGTGTGTGTGTAGATGCTTATTTCAAAGTGAGGAATTTTTACTGCCAACTGTACCAAAGCAATATGTTAGGGCTGTAAAATAGGGAATTATTTGCATGTAATTAATTTTTCATTGCTGTACATGCATATATGTGCTTTATTGCCTCTTCACTAGGCAGAACGAAAAATATACACAGTTTTACCTATGGGCAATTCAACACAGTAATGAGACTCTTCAGGTATGAAAATTCATCTCTCTCCTTTCTCACTCCCTGTCACACAAATGGGAACTGGCTTCTGCTGAGGTATCAGCCCAAAATTGTTTCTTCACAAGAGAATGGAAAGAGAATGAAACCTAAGGTATTTCTCTGCAATTAGTTCTGTATTGTTACATGTGCTGAATGATAAAGCTTTGGCAGACAAAAATCAAAGCAGCCCTTTAGACCTGCTTGAATATTGGACTCCTCAACACTCAAATCCCTCTTTATATTTGTTAATATATATATTATAGATATATATATATGATATACAAATATGATCAATTTTTTATTTCTCTGAGTTCAGATCACATAATGTATTTATGGGGTTTTACCTGTAACAAGTAATAAAAGGAGGGAATTGTGGATATCTGAGCCACTTGCTGAGGAGAAGTGCTGTTGACCCATTTTATAAGAGATGTATTGAAATAAGGTCACAGCAGGCTTGCGTGACCTATGGGAGTCCCTGTAGGTTGGACTGTCTTTGTTGACTGCTTTGAACTCATCCTTTATTGATTTGAATGCCATCTTCAGATTTAACATAATCTTCAAAAGACAATTTAACTTCTCCAATAATATTTTTGTGTTGAGAGCAATGTTTAATTTCACAGAGGAATCGTTTTGCAGAGAAAGATGGCAAATGTTAACCTTTAAAGTCATAATGATTTATTCCACTAATTCGTTGCAGACCTCTACTGCTTATCATCATGAGCTGATGGAGCTGTTCTATTCATAGGTCGTTGCTGTTACTGGATTTACTGATGTTCCTAGACACATCTCCTTGGAAATTGGGCTCAAAGATAAGGTTGGCAGAGGTGTATTATAGAATTGCCAATGAATGGGCATTCCTGCCTTTCTCTGATGTGTCTGGTACCCAGCACACTGAACACAATGGGTTTGTGGCATGATCGATGGCTGATCTTAACAATTCCCAGTTTCCTTTGTTATTCTCTACTTTTGCTGAAGTAAAGAAAACAGCACTCTATCTGCCGAAAAAAGAGATAACAAGGTGTTCAGGTATAGCCTCCCAGAGAAATTATATATATATTTTTAATGTCTGTAGCACTAGCTGATAGGAAATCTTTGAAACATTTAACATTGCTGTAGCATCTGCCTCCTCCTGAAATTCTCTGTGCCTTGCTGCAGACCTCAGATGCAGCCTTGCCTGTTCCCCAGGTGAACGGGGCTGATTCCAAACCCTGATCATATTTCCATTTGCACTTGTAAGGGTTGGCAGTTCATCTATCAATCACCCCCTGCCACATTGTCTCTCTTCAGAAGTCAAGCTTTTGATACCTTTTTCCAAGTAAGCTCATGGGAACTCTAAAAACCTTTCTATGAATATACCCAAAGCATACTTGGGATTTTTTTTTATTGTGCTTCACTACCAAAATAAAAAAATCTACCTGACAGAGTATTATATATACTTTAGACAGATTACTGACTCTGATCTACCATTCCCCATTTCCATATGACCTTTTCAAGAAAAATCAGGATGTCATGAACTCTAATGATAATTGCTTGGGGTCTTCCAGCAAGTGGGTTATTAGGTAAAATACTTAGTGCAATAACTTCTATCTGGTCAGTGACAAGGGTTTTAATGGTCTGTTCTCTCCACATCATATTCCTCCCATTTGAATGTCTTGAATCGATAGAACAAGTTGAATAGAAAAATAAAGAGACAGAAACCCAGGCTCCTTTAAATATGAATAAAGTCTGCATAGTAAATTGGAGCAGCAGGGGGAAGAGAATTCCAATTAGATTTGCAAATTGACTCTCTTCCACTCCCATTTGCAGAAATAAGGCCCATATGCCCAGTAAGCAATTGCTGCTCAAGGTAAAGCTCTGCACCACAGAGGGTTTCTTGGCAGCAAATGAAAGGAACATTGCCACTCTGTTACGTATGCCAGCTCCAATAAATCTGTGGATTAGTTTCCTGGCTGCCACAATTGAACCCACTGAAAACCATATGGTTCTCCTTTCTTAAACATTGCCATTCGAAAGGAGCACGGCCACCTCCCCTCCAGAGCTGGTTTTGTTCTGAGGAGAGCTCCACAACAATAAGGAACCATAAATATGGGAGAAGTCTGTGACTTTATTTATCCCTCTTGCCTAGTCCAGCTGATGGCATGAGATCACAATTGCATTTTATTGGCCTTCTTGCAATTTCCTCCTGTTTACAGTCTGCCCTCTGGTTCTCTTTACGAATTGGAGTGCGCCACAGCATGTTCATCTGGCTTATTTATTTATAAGGAAGTCTCCCTGGGATGTATTCTGAATCATTCTTGTATAATCCTGGAGAGTCTTATGAAACAGTTTAGTAGTTCTTGGGATGAAAATGAGATTCTGGTTCAGGGATGTGGTCTTTATTTTATTTTCCCCAAGTCTCAATGATATGATCTTACTCGTTAAGCACTAACCTCCTTCTGTAAAGGTGCTGGAGCCTGGCCCAGCTGTTCTCTTACAGATAGATTTGGTTTTCACCAAAAGTCTTCATCAGCTGATGGGACAAACCCCTTGCAAGAATGACAGATACAGGACAAAGCCAAAGCAAAAGACTGAGTTAAAATGGGGAGTGCCTAATCTATTCATCTGGAAAGCAAGGAATACTTTCTGGCTTGAAATCAATCTTTAAAGTCTCTTCTAAACAGAAAGATCCCATTCCCAGGTGTAAATGTAGGCAACCAGCAGTTGGTGTGGCTGCTACATCAGCAGAGATTTCGGTCAGGAGCTGTGAGACTCCCACTGGAACACATAGATGGAAAATAGATTCCCTCTTGAATTAGCATAGTTTGAAAACTTCATCTTCATGCTTGTAGAATTGACAAGGCAAGATTTTTTTTTAAATTTAAACTCTGTATTTAATCCTAATTCTGTAGTAGTTTAAGCTTTTTTGGATAGTGCTTTAACTACTTTCGATTGGCTGCTTTTTCTCTCTTTCTCTCTCACTCTCTCTTTTTTTTGGATGAGAGCAGCTTAACCTAAATCTTGATACCAATATAATCTCCAGACCAAATATATCTATACAGGAAAGTTACTTACTCTCTTTTCAGATTCCTGCTTTTGAAATAAAGCTTCTTAACAGCAACATAAGTGTCTCCACATGGGTGGGCTTGTACACTTCTGCTGAAATTAATACCATTAAAGAAATTCATTGTTTTATGGAGACAAAGGTATTCTTTAGAGGGGCAGCAACAATTTAATTCAACTTCTTGTGTTATCACCAGGTAATCACTGTGCAAACCATTTTTTGTTTTGCCTGAGTGGCATCTCTCCTCTCACCTCTCATTATGTCGTCGTTGATTCTACTCTTCAAACAGATTTGGATGCATCACTTTGCACAATTCTTAATATAGTAAGGAAATAAGTGTAGATTTCCAATTCTTTTCCCTCTCTCACCTGTTGTTTTCATTATGAGCTAAGTAATGACTTACCCTCTTTCCAAGCAGTGTAATGGAGTCAGAGAAGTCTTAGAAGGTGAAGTGGAAAAAGATACCCCAGCTTTAATTCTCCTGGAAGGCAATTTTACTTATTCAGAGCCCAAACTCAAATACTCCTTTTGCAATACAGCAGGTTTCTATTTTTCCAAAGCCTTCAGTCTGAAATACATTTTTTCCCAGCAAGAAATAGCTTTTTCCTTCTGTTATCTGATACCATCTGATGAACTTCAGACCTAGACTCTCCAGAAGATTGCTTTTGGCAGTACAGTTGTTTGCAGTTCTGTGGTTTGTCACTAGACTCGCAATTCTGTACAGAACTACAAGATCAGCCATGCTTTATCTGAGGATCCTGCTGGAAAAGGGATGATCTTGTGCTGAGGATGCAGGAATGGGGCTTACATCCTGTTTCTGCCACTGGCTGCTTGTATGGCCTCTGTCTAATTTACATCAGTTGTTTCCTTTTTCTCAGCATTTGTTAGTATGAATTGATCTTTCTCAGCTTATTTTTCAAGCCTGTTGCAGAAACAGTTGCTCTCTCCTCTGCATGGATCCTGTACACACAAATCCCAGCTGTAGCTTCTGTGTGCTGCAAAATACACAAAACACATTTGCCTTTACCATTTGCCCTAAAATGCCTTGGTCAACTACAACTAAAGCTCTCAGCAAATCCTTAAACATCAAGTTCTGAAACTGAAAACCAAAATTGCCTTCTGTGTCTTGGACACACCAAAAGGGAAAAATTAAACCAAATAAGAACTTTGTTAAGTGAAATAACTGACCAGCAGAAAAAGATGAGCATGTGAAAGGTGGATGACAACAGAGAGAAAGTGAGTGAGCCATCAAATTGCTGTGGAAAAACACTGGAAGTCTGGCCTTACTTGGTGCTCTCACCAGCTCTGTGGTCCCAGTTTGGGTCTCTGGAGCAGAAGCTGGAATAATTTGAGCCCCAGACTGTTCAATTTTAGGTGTCCATGTTTAATTTCTGGGTGCAGGAGGAATGGTGAGACAGGTAATGAGAGTAGCTCTCAACTGGTGTTGAATGCAAAGTGCTCCTATGAAATGGAGCATCCCTCTGCAAACTTGCCTCTTCCAGAGTTCTCTCCTGCACCTTTCATACATCATGTTACTTGGTTCATTCACACAGCAAGGTACCAACGCTCCACCATTGCACACATCCAAGCTGTTATCACTTCCCCAAGGACAGCAAATTTCTTTGGGGCAGAGAAATCCTTTAAGGCAAATACATGGGACCAAATCTATCCCTGGTGCAATTCCATTGAAGTCACTGGGGTTTTACACCTGAGAGAGATGTGAAGCTATTGCATAAAGGCAGATTTTGTCCCTTTCATTTACCTCTTTATGAATTTTACATAAGCTCTTTTGCTTCTGACTTATTTATGTTTCAGCTCTGGGGTTTATCTTTTTTTTAAGCATGGTGTCCTTTTACACTATTGTTCCTACTGGAAACACTCAAATGATTAGGCAGCAAAAGGAAAACCTGGGCCAGCATCAACTGCCACTCTCTCCCACTGAAGCACCACAAGGGACTGCACAGTTTGGATTGCTTTTCATCCCTTAGCTCTCCAAGGAGGAAACTGCCATCAAATATGGGCAGGCTGTTGTATTTTAAAGGGGAACAGCATCCTGCAAAGCTGTCCTCAAAACACAGATTTGCCTCAGCATCATTGAAATGCCCTCAGCTGATCTCAGTGTATTTTTCTTACTGCAGGGGATTTTGCAGGTAAGGCAAACAGTTGTGGAGACAGAGATATAGGTTCAAAGCAACCTTTAGGCCCCCTGTTATCTGTGAACTTGCAAAGTGTGAGTCTTTCATGCCCTTTTCCTTCCATCTGAGCTCACACAGATATTGGCTTTCAGAGGAATATTTCTCTTCAACAGACAAACACTGAAGAGAAGTGAAGACTGGGGTGTATCTATGAATATAAAGAAAAGCTTATGGGTACAAGTGCATGGCTGTGCATGGATGTGATCCCCTTGATCAGCATTCAAAGTTCAAATTCAGCACCCTTCTCCAACCTGGAAGAATCCCACAGTCCTCTCACCAATCTTTCCTTTTCAAGAGTCTGTTCATTTTGAAGGAGTTTTCTGTGCTCTGTTTTTACAATTTGGGCAGAATTATTTCAGGAGGTGAAACAAAATGCCAGCATTTAAATAAGCTCCAGAGCTGGAAGAAATGTAGTGTCTTTGTCTGGGAGTGCTTTGAATGTGCCATTTGACCTAATGCCTTCCTCGGAAGAAGCGCCTCCCAAAAAGTGTCAGAGCAAAACTGCTGAAGCCAGGTATCTGTACAACCTTCTATGAACTGGTTTGGATTCATCAGCTTTACACTAAGACTTGGGCTGGTTGTTAACATATGTTTTCTGTGTGTTATAAGGTTCTTGAAAGTCTTCCAAGTGTCTCTTAAATACTGTTTTGTGCCCTGGGACTCTCATACCACAGGACTCCAAATTGTCTGCCCCTTTGCAGCTGTCAGGAAAGAGAAACAACAATGAAAATTATATTTTTTCCCTGAAAAATCAACAAGTGTTGCTATGGACAACATGGCAGGAATGAGTTCTTGGGGATATGTAACCCAGGATTAAGGCTTATCAAATACATTCAGGGGTTTAGCGTGGGGGGAATAATTTTTAGCAGAAATGTGAGCTAGACAACAGCAGAAACTTGCACAACCAGGTGGGATAAGACCTGGAAGAACTGGAAAATGAGTTAAGAAGGAAGACAGGTTTCTACAAAAGCTCAGTATTCTGAACAAAGCTGGCAGCTTGGTAGGTTTTTGTTATCAGTGCCTAGGGAGGCTCATTTGGATGCTGAGCAGGGAAAACATCTGACCCTGTGTAGTCTCTACAGTATATGTGCTTGCATGTGTGCTATTTGTCTCAACACCTTGTATTACCAGAGGAGAGAAACAGATGTTTTGAGGACCTGACTCATCTCATCCCAATTTAGCTAAAATGGGATGAGGTGGTTCATGACCTAAACACTCCCGTTTCCATTAAGAGCACAGGGAGCTCAGGCAGGCAGTTTGGATCAGGTGTCTCAGCTGTGAACATCCTTTTCCAACCTTGTGCTACAAAATTGTCTTCTCTTCAATGAAATTTGTGGAGAAAATAGAGCTGTGAGTACCCTGGCTGGTGCCATAGGCCACAGGGGCTGGTTTAAATGTGTGTAGTGCCCATTTTAAATAATGACATTTGTGTTTACACATGACTCTGGGAAATAGCTTTGTCTCATCCTTCAAATGCCCCCTTCAATAAGAAGCTGCATCTTCGCTGACAAAGAGAAGATTTAGTGGGTGTTTAGTGTAACTGATTATCTGCTGATTCAATCAATTATGTGAACCTGGAGCCAAAGGGAACATTATGTGGCTTTATGCTGGTATGGCAGCTGCTCTGCTGCTCGACCCTGTGACATGTTTGCTGTCTGGTGTAAATATTTGCATCTGTCAGAGAAACCTGCCCTGTCCCCTACTGCCAAATTGTTCTGCTACAGAGACTGAAATCTCCCTTATTAGTTTGCATTAGAGCAAGCACAACCTGATCAGAATTCAGGTGAAATAAATTGGACAGAAAAAAAAAATCTTTGAAAAAAATAAATGCAGCAACATTCCAACAATACAGCCAGAAAGGTTTCTAAGGTGGAGCCTATTCAAAGCCTGCTCTTGCCTTTAGTAGCCTTTCTATTCTGTCTTTACACAGTTGCCTTTTGTACTGAAGGCGTTTTCCCAGTTGCATGGATGTAAAAGCAAAGAAAATGAGGCTGACAGTGATCCTGTGAGGAGTAAATTGCACAGGCAGGTATCGACAAGGAAAATGACAAACAGTTCTGCATTGGAAAGCCCTTGGAAAGTGCAATTCCTTCTTTTTTTGTGGCTGGAACTTCTCTCCATGCAGAACAGCACAACCACACAGGGGATCCAACCAACTGCTTCAGTGACAGTGACCTTTTGCAAGCAGTGACTGACACTTTACAAAGACTTTAACACAGCAATTCTTAGTGTGTTCCACTTCAGCTGCCTGGAGAGTGGGGGAAAAATATTCATATATACACTATTGTATACACTTGCTTTGTGCTCACCATCCCCCATCGAACAAGAGAAACAAATGCACTTCCTACAGAGATTTGTTCATGTCTGGGCTTGGAAGGACCACAGCTTGGCTGCTGCTTCCAGCTCAGGCTGCGTGGTCGAGGTTAAGGATGAGCCTGACCTCATCCTCCCTGCCATTCCTCATCATCTTCCCTGCCTTACTCATCTTCCCTGCTGCCTGAAGAGCAGTGGAAATCCCAGGAGATCTGTCCCAGGTGTCCTTCCCAGCACTTCTGGGCCTCCCTGATTCTCCACAGCCCTTGCTCCTGGCAGCAGAGAGGTGGCACTGGCAGTCTGTGGCAGGGGGTGGAGAGCAGCTCTCACATCACCAGGCTGCAGGAGGGACACCCCAGGCACACAGGTGCATTGGAGGCTTAGGAAGCTGTGCCCTTGCTTTTCCTAATGAGAAGCAACAGTCTCCAGCTCTGACATTTCCAAAGCTCTCATTCCACTGGCAAAAAAACCCATGGCAGTTCATCAAACTGTTTTGGAGGAAGTGGCTGTGCCTGATGGAGATGGGATGCACAGACTCTGCCTGCCTTGGGTCTGACCAGGCAGTGCCAGGTGAAGTGGGACTTGTGCTGTGGCTGACACAGGACAGCTGGCAATTCTGGCAGCTCACTGCTGGAAAATGGCTTATCTGTCTCTTGCTTCCTCCACTCTGTCTGTCTGTCTGTCTCAGGCTGTAAATCCTTTAACTGAGGAAAGACACAAAAAGGGAGTCTTCCTGGTGTTGTAGCAGCATGGCAGCTGCTCCATGCCAGCTGCTCCTAAATACTGTGATAACACAGATAAATAATTGAAGTGTGAGGTCACTGATATAAACAGGGTCCAAACTCAACATCTATCTTAGCCCTGTGTCTTAATTGACTCCACTTCTCAATTACCCTGAGGAGACTGAGATAAAAAGACAAGACCAAAGTCCAGCTGTTATAATAAAGCTGTTTTACTGTAGGGATGTAATGCATTAGTTGTCATAGACTGTGAGGAATGGGTCATTCTGTGCTTGGAGTTGAGTTTTAATGCTCACAAGCTCACAAGCATAGGTAATGGCAGCACAGCCTGAAAACAGGGCCATGAGAAAGCATGAAAATAGGGAGCCACCCTGGCACATTGGTTTTGAATTTCTAAGCACTTGGGGGGATGAAATGGGAAAGTCCACATAAAAAAACCACATTTTGGACTACACTAATTTGAAAGACCCCTTGAATTAGTTCTTTGCTTCTTTTGGGGTTTTGTTTTACGTTTTTTTTTTTTATTTTTAAAAGTCTTTTTTATGTGGCCAAATAATTTCTAAAAAAAAAAAAGTTTCCCTAAGGATGATTAATTATTTCCATAGACTTTGAGCTCTTTGGGTAAAGAGATGTGACATTCTTGAAGGCTTTGAAAACCCTTCAGGACTGTCAAGAGAAGGATGGGAGAGAAGAGGGATCAGTGTGGGATGGAGCAAAAGGGTGAGACCCCTCTCATTGGAGCTGAGGGCTGTGTGCAGGGCTGAGTGCAGACCACAGCTCCAGGCAGGGGAAGCACAATGCTGGCTTCAACTCCCCTGACTCAAATAACCAGAATCAGAATAAATTCTGATATTTAAATATTTTTACAACTTCCATATCAGGGCAATGCAGCTTTTGCAGATAAACCTGTTGTAGTGAGGAAATAAATGGTGAGTTACAAGCTGTCCAGAGAGGAAGGAGTGTGTGGCATTTACTTGGCTGTAATAAACTATCTGCCTAATTACTTCACGTCCTAGGACATCCTTAATGTTTTACAAGAGAAGCACAAAGAAATGAAGGTACAAAGCACACTCCTACAGCTTATGTTTTCTTGCTGATAAACACCCAATCTTCTCTTGAGTTGATTTATGCAGCTGTGAATATTTGTATGAAGTGTCTATTGAAGTTTCCCTTTAATTTAAGACATGGTAAATACAGCTTTGTTTGGAAAGTTAAGAGAATGCAATACAAGATTTGTATATGGAGCTATAAAAATTTGTATAAATGGAGCTATAAAAAATACAAAAAGCATGGAGACAGTTCTGTTTTCAGTGAAAAGGCACATAGGTCATGAGAAATTACTCCAGCATAACCCATATACATTAGCTTCTAGATCCTATCTTCACTCTGAACATTGGACATTGAAGTGTCAAATCCTTCAGAAAAATCAAATGCTGTTTAAAGGCCATAGGTATTGGAGAAGCCACTTCATCCTTGGGCAAATTGCTCCAATAGCCAATTATTCTTGTTAAAAATATGCATCTTGATTTATCTTGCAAGCCTCAGCTTTCAGCCACTGGATATTGTTACAGCATTTTTTGCTAAATCAAAAAACCTTTGAGTAAAATCATTTATGTTAAGTGAATGCTTCAAGATGATCAAAGAGATAAATCATGTTCTGCTGACGATTAAAAGGCTACAAAGAAAAGAAAATAGCAAATTACACGTTTGATGTTCAGTTTAGTTGAAGTTTTGTGAACAACTGGACCTTACACAGGGCTTTGTTCTCCAAGCAGTTCCTATCAGATGTATATTCATGACATTATATACTCTGAGCCTCAGCAAGAGACTCCTCTAAAGGGCCTGTGTTTTAGATGAAGTAAATTCAGGATTAATTTCAGCCCTGCCCGTGCAACTCCACTCGTTCAGCAGAGGTTGCTCATCACCTGAAGTTGCAAGGTTGACTTTTACATGATTTGGCAAAGGACTCCTGTTGCTCTGGTACATAACAAAATGTTTGTCACCAATATTTGCTAATGGCTAAAATAGCCTTGGAGAGATGCAGCAGTTCCCTCCTCCTTGTAAAGGAAAGTACCTGTGGCACTTCCCTCCTGCAGAGTAGTGATGGCAAATACTGACCATGCAAAAGCAAATGTCATTCCCATCACAAGCCATCAGAGTCACATTCCAAAGGCAGAAGATAAACCAATATGGATGTAAAAATGTCATACTGCAGTTCATTCTTTGGTTTATTTAATTTTTTTTCTTTCATGAGGTTAGCAGCCAGAATGAAATTGCTTTTTATAGCTGCAATTAATCACGTTTATTACTGTAATAGCTGGAGCCCAACATGATCCCACAACCCAACAGAGGTTTGCTGTGACTGACGTTATGGATACAGAGAAGACACATTTGCTAAAGGTCATCTGTATTTCATGACAGAATTTACAGCCTCAGCCAGGGAGACAGATGTGTGTGTTTGTAGTGAGCTCCTCTGATGGCAGGAGCTGCCTGGATTCCCATCCAGCCTCTCACCAAGCATCCTGTGACCAACAGGATGAGACCCTTCAGCACAGCCATGCTGCCTGTCCGTGCTCTTGGCAAGGAGACTGTGCCTGTGTCACAGAGGTTTTGTTCCTTTCCTTGGGGATGAAGGCTCCCAGTTTGGTGAGCAGAACCCAAATCAGCAGCTGGACCATCTTCAGGCTGCAGTGTTAGCTGTGCAAATGGGTTTACTCAAAATACTGTGGCCAATAAAGGACACCTGTATCTGCTTGCTCCTATTTTGTTTGTTGGGCTTGTGATTTTTATCTGCTTTAGTGCACCTTACCTACCCCATGGGTAAGAATTAAAATCAGTTATTTTCCCCTTTCCTATGAGCCCAGGTGTTGCTGGTTGAAGGTTATGGCTGCTCTGCCGTGAAAGGTCTAACACAGGTCAAGTTCAAAGCTTGACTGGCTGGTGCTGACCAGTTTTGTACCAATAATAATGAAACCGTGAGATCTCATGGGAGACATAAACCCCTCCCAATTATAGACCTGGTAGATATTTATGCAATTGGCCTTGCTGTTGTCACTTCCATCTGTCCCTAGTTTAAAGTTTTCTCAGGTAATTCTGTGAGAGTAAATTTATCCTGTTTGGGATTCAAATCTGACACTTCTGCACTCACAAGGAAATCCACATGTTCTCAATACATCACTATTGATCATGGTTGGTGCCCAAAATCTTAAAGATGACAGAAGATACCTGCACACTGACCACTTGCTCGTATATGTGTCAAGCCTGAGGGGAAGCTGAGCTGACAGGGAACCTGCTATGTCCTGTCCATAATCCAAATATCCTGGAGCAGGCTGCTCTGGTGAAGTCTGATGGACCTCAGTTCTCTTCTTTTTTTACTTTACAAACTGCTTATTCAACTGTAGTTCCAATTGGAGAAAAAAAAACTGTGAGGTCTTTTTTTTTAATAGTGTGTGCTATTACAGTGTTCAATGCCAGCTTCATCTTCACTGCAGTTCTTGTTGCTGCTGTGAGGAATTGATCAGCCTGTCATGTTCTGCTCTCACAGGATAAGGGCTCCTCCACTCTGCACCTTGGTAGGGAGACCTCAAAGGACAAGGGGAGTTGGGTTTCTGTGTTAGCCTCCACTCATGTTTTGTACAAATCTTGCCAAGTGTTTCTCCACTTGCACTTCACAGTTAAAGAAACCCCTCATGGTTTATGTTTTTGAGAAATCCAAGCAGACCCATCACTTGGTGCTACAGGGATGTGACTGCTGAGGGCCTAACATGGGATCCCTTTGGAACAGCCCTTGTTGCTGTGGCTTTGTCTCACCAAACCAAGGAGATTTGGGTTGAGTGAATATCATGGTACATCCACACCACCAGCTGCTGACAGCTGTCCCAGACCCCAAATGTGCAGCACAGACACACGGCAGCAAGTCCTCTGCACCAGGACCCATATTCACTGATCCTTACCCTGCTGTTGACCTGTTATCACCCATTAGCAATCACAGTATTAAATACAGCTTCCCACAGCAAATCCTGGGAGATTTCGCTGAGAGATTTTCCTGTTGCCTCAAGAAACTCCAGTGCTCTTTGACTTTTAATAAAGCAATTAGGGAAAAAAAAAAAAAAAAAAAAAAAAAAAAAAAAAAAAAAAGGAATGAATAATATTAAGCACCACAGTCACTCACTTAGGAAATTCTTCGAGCTTCTTTGTGCAACTGCATCAATCAGCCTGCATGGTTGTGTCCTGCTGTCACACTGCCCTGGGGGTGTTTGCTTCTGTGCTGGGTCTGTGTGGCAAGGTTTTGGTAGCAGGAGGCTACAGGGGTGGCTTCTGTGAGAAGCTGCTGGAAGCTTTCCTTATGTTCAAGAGAGCCAAAGTCAGCCAGCTCCAAGGTGAACCCAACACTGGCAAAAGCTGAGCCTGTCAGCAGCAGAGACAGCTCCTCTGGCATAGCATGGCTAAGAAGGGGAAAAAGTAACTTTCACATATTCTCACCCCCCAGCTAAACTGGGGGGTGAGAATATGTGAAAGGAACAGCCTTGCAGACACCCAGAACAGACCAGAAGGAAGGGCAGGAGCTGCTCCAGGTGCCAGAGCAGAGATCCACCTGCAGCCCCTGGAGGACCAGAGCAGGGCTGTGCCCAAAGCCAGCAGAGACCCCATGGGAAGCCCATGCCAAGCAAATGTTCTATTTTTTGCAAACATTCACAGTTTAACTGAGTGAGAAGTTCTCCATGGGAGAGCAAAACTCTGCAGTGTGATTATGGTGCACAGATGATGCTTGATGACTTTCAAGTAGTTGCCACATGGCCTGAGATTTGTACAGTTCTACAGATTGCTGCAAGTGTTGAAGAATGTCTTCACTACACCTCCCTCACTGCCTTACAATCTTACTATAATAAACAACTCCAGCCCTTGCCTGAATTTAGTAGAAGAAAGGAATAATCATCCAGAATGAAAATTTCAGCCTGAATTATAAATCCCAAGAAAATCATTAGCAAGCTGGAAAGGGTTTTCCAGCTGAGAGGGAGACAGCACCCTTAATAATGTATATATCCATGGTGGTCCTAGGCAAAAACTATTCCTGACCTGCAAGTATCCTTTTATATCAAATATATGTTCCTGTTGCTTCTTCATTCACCAAATAAAGCAGCAGATTTTCACATAATGTGTTTTACAGATAGCACAAATATAAGCATTTGGAAAGTGATGCATTTTCTATTTCTGGACTTTTCACACCAACAGCCACATGGCCCCACATGCAAAGGGAATCCCTTTGTGTCAGATATGTTCTTTATTTCTCAGTACAGTCAATCTTCCTTTCTGAGTCTTGCTCCATTTTTAAATCTTTCAAGCACTGTGTTTATCTCTGCAATGATATATATAAATAAATTTTGTAATTCCTTTACTGTTTATTTTCACTTTTTTTTTTTTTTTATCCTCTTCTGGGCCATAAATTTTTTCTAGCATTGCCCTGATGATTTAGGACCTTGTACTTTTT
This sequence comes from Zosterops lateralis, assembly GCF_965231275.1. Taxonomy (NCBI): domain Eukaryota; kingdom Metazoa; phylum Chordata; class Aves; order Passeriformes; family Zosteropidae; genus Zosterops; species Zosterops lateralis. The sequence continues at coordinate 67,054,255 of NC_139765.1, forward strand.
CCTCTGTCCATGCAGATTTGACATCATAAAGCACGATTTCCTTAGAGCCTTTTTAAAAGTAAAAATAAAAAAAACACCAAAAAATAAATAAAAATAAAATAAAATAAACCCCCAAACAAACAAAAAAACAGCAATCCCCAAACAACTCAATGTTGCATTAAAAATGAGCAGAAAAAGAAGCACTAGGACTCATACACAAATACCATGCCTGAATGAAGTTCTCATTTGCAGATAGGAAGATGCTTTAATGCATCTTTGATCAGAGGCATGGAATAAATAGAGCCAGCACCTTTGTAAAAGAGAAAAAAAAAATCCATTTAAAAATAATTAGTGTCTAGTCCTGCCACTATGTTTTTCACATTGATAATCCAAGTGAGCGTGGAGAGCACTCACTTCTGGAACCAGCACTGAATAATCAGATCAGTCTTCATAATGCAAATACCAGAGCAGACAGCAAAAGTGAGTGCAAGATTGATATGTTTGGAAGCTGTGTGATGCACTCCTGGTAGTCTGGAAGGGTTGGCTGTAATATGAAGGAAGCAAGATCAAAAGCATGACTACTGAGCATGTTTCAGTGTTAGCAGAGCATGTCTCTGTTAGAGTGCACTACGCTCTGCTAACTGTCTGGTTATTTCCCTGTGAACCTGCATTGATTTTCTTGCAGATTGCATTAGTTCCAGTCACAAAAGAAATTGTATCTGTTCTACAGCTAATGCAAATCTATGCCCAGGATTTTCCTGAACACTGCTTTTTCATGTCCAATGCAGGAATTCAAATACATCTGTGATTGTTCATGGCCTTATAAAAGGAACATCCACATTAAAAAGATACCAAAGAACTGATATCAGTTAGCACTGAAGGCACTTGTAAGTCTAATATTTGCTCTATTAATTACTGTCTTCTCAAACTTATGAAACATCAGAGAAACCATCCTTAAAGTTTAATTCAATCTGTAGGTGTGCCTAATTGCCAAGAGCAATTAAAATTAAATGAAATTAAAAAGCCCTGAGGATCCTGTTGGGATCCAGAGACAAGGTTCTGTGACCTGTATGCTGGGATGAAGCAGCCTCATCCAACTGAGACAGGGCACCACACTGCAAAGTTGGTTAAATGCCTCTTTCTGTGCTGAGCTCCTTTGCCATTTTTAATCTCTGTCTTTCACCATGTCATTATGTTGATAAAAGATATTTTTTTCATGAATTGTAGTGTTTCTTAGATTTACTTTTTTTTTTTCACTCCTCTTTCTCTTCTTGAGGTTTTTTTTTCCTTCTTTTCACTGCATTCTTTCCCCAGGACTTGAATTGCTTTGCAATTAAGGCTCAACAAATCTGTGATCACCCTATAAATAACCAGGTGTTGAACCTCTCTGAAGTGAAGACCATGCTTTCCCTGCTCCTTTCCCTTGCTTATGGTGTTCAGGAGAAAAGGGGTTAATGCACTGCTTCTGCTATTCCCATCACCTCACACTTTGATGATTTTTAGGATCCTGCTGAAGCAATATGGTTTTTTTTCTGGGGTGATCCTTGGCTTCCTCTGCACAGGGGCCTGTGTTCACTGTCAGGGGCTGAGCTCAGCCCAAGGGCCTGTGAGGGCATTATATGGAAATCCTTTCCAGGGGAGATCTGTCCAGGGATGGGATGTACAGAGACATCCCAAAAGACTTGGGATTCTTAAGTGAAGCAAAGCAGTGTAAGAAAAGAAGGATTTGCCCATTTTCCAGATGGCTGTGTCTGACAGGAAATTGTTTGAGGAATGTCACAATACAGCTGAGATTTTTTTTTCTTCTTCTACTTCATAGTCTTTTCCTCTTAGCAGTAAAGGTGTAGACTTTTGGACTTCTGTCTAAATTTTGACACCTGAATGTCATAAGGCCCCACCATTTCCCTTTAAACCCAACTCATCCCAAGGGTCAGTGGTGGCTCTCATTTCTTTCACTGACTATGAGTAAGGGTCAAGAAACTGGCTCAGGGTTAGTCCATAGAATCTGTTTTACAAGGCTCTAAAACTGGTTGAGAAATTTTATTGCCAAAAAAAGTTCCTGAAAGCTGTGAAGAGGAGATTTTTTACTCCCTGCTGTATCCTAAGGATCTGATCAGGACTGAAGGCTGGGAGATACAGAAGGATATTTAATCAAACAAGGCTGAGCGAGTGATGCTAATTCCAAGCAGAGCAGAATAATTCCTTGTCTGGCAAATATAAGCTTGAAATTCCTGACCAATTCTCCTGGGAGGGAGCAACAAGGCAATGATTCAAATGTAGGATAAACAAGGAAATTCAAATCTAAGTCTGACATAAGATCCATAAATCAACCAGTGGTGCCTAAGTATTATGGCAAATAATATTTCATCTCTTGTGCTGATCTGACAGTTGTGCAACTGCTTACAATGAAGAGAATGTTGCCCACAACTTCAAGAGTCCTGGCTCTTTTGGTTTGAACCTAAATATTGCTCCAACATGGAGCTTGGGTGAAACTTGCCAAATTTGCAAGTTTGAAAGAGAGAGTGAAGAAATTATTCCTGGGAGACAAATAAAACACAAGGAAAATGGCACAGCACCTAATGAAGTAATTTAAATGCAAATGAGGGAAAAGGTATGTGTGAAAATTGCTGGGAAATTTGTAAAAGAAGAAAAGTTTGTGATGTCATTTCAGCGTAAGCCCTTCTGATGCCAAATTTAAGACCAGAGAGGGCTTTGTATATGTGGTTTTTGGATTTGCTTTAAGGCTAAGATGTCAACTGCCTCAGAATAGGAGGTTTAAAGTGAGTTGGCTGACAGCCTTAAGGGGAGCAGTGGGAATAGCAACTCAGTAATTGATTTGAGATGAAATATTCATATAATCCCCAGGGAAGAGGCAGCCCAATGCCCTTCTCAGCCCATATCACAGATGTCATCATTAAAGCTGGTGGTGCTCAAAACACACTTTGGCTTGATTGGCATAAAACCTCCATCACTTTTTTGGTTGGACTTTACCTGTTTGGGTTTTTTTCCTCCTTTAACCCAGAAGACCCTTCAGCATTCTGGCACGATGTGGAGACACCTAATTCAGAAGAACTGTCTGTGTTCCCACTGAAAATAAAAATGGCATGCTGGAAAAACAGATGAATTGTAGCAACTCCTTTTGTGGGGGAGGCTCAGCAATTAGATGGCATTAGGCTACAGTCAGAATAAAACATGAAAGGAGCATTAAGATCATGGCTGTAACCTTACAGGCAGACACATGGCACATGGCTCTGGAAGTGCATCCGTGACACATCTCAACAGGAGACTAGTAAAGGGATTTCTTTGTAGCACATTACAGAGGTTCCCCAGCCTCATTTAAAGACATTGTCGTGCATTTTAAGCAGACTGGGGAGAGGAGGAGGCTGTTGTGATCTTGGAGAACAAGCTAACAGCCTTGTAGTGTGAAAGGAGAAGAGATGTACGTCCTGTCCAGAACGGCCACTTGGATTCTGCTAAATTGATCATTTCTAATAATTGCTGAGCTTCACTCTCCATGCAGTGAGTGTCTCTCAGTAGTGTGGATTTGTGGAAGGGGGAAGGGAAGCTCTGTTTTCTCTGAGGTATAGCTGGAGCCCCCACAGTAAGCCGGTGGAAGCTTGGTTGCTACAGAATTCCAGGAAAAGATGCTGGATGCTGGCGTTGCCCCTAACAACGGTTGCTAAGAGACTTCTGCTGGCATACAGAAGGATGGAAATGGCCACAGATTATGGCCCTATTTATCATAGTTGTATGAATAGTCTTGTTAAGGGAATGCATGACATATAAATTTAGTGTGCACATGATAGAAATGCAATGCACACGTCACGAGATGAGACTGTTCTAGCAGGATATTTGCTGCCTTATAAATAGTTGTCTCAGCCCCTGCTTGCCTCTTACTGCTTTTGTGGTTTCTCATTAAAACTTTCGTGAGAGTCTATGAATTATAAAGCAGTGACTAACTGCTTAACAAATTGGCTTTTTATAGAAGAGTCTAGCAGGAGTGGGGAGGTGAAAAATCCTAACAGTGTCAATGTAACATCATTATTAATATTATTATTATTGTTGTTATTAGGTAGCAATGAGTGACAGGTGTGGTTGGCCCAATTCTGCTTCCAATTGCTGCAGCTTGGGAGTGGAGCAAGTCCCTCAACATCACCATCTGATCCAGAGGATCCAGCCCCTGCCAGCCTGGATCTTAACTGGCCACAAAATGAATGGCTCCTTTTCATCATTAGATCACTTTATTAGTAAATTACTGTAGCTCTTCTGATATAATTCACTTCCTGGGGTGAAAAGGATTTATGCCAATACTTGTTTTGTGTTTAATGGATTCATTATGCTTTTCATCATAAAATTCATCAATGTTAATTGAACGGATTAGCTAAATGTAATTAGAAGAGGGATATGTAAGGGGGAGGGAGTGTGTCTCTATGTCTCTGCTTTCTCCTACAGCTCTTTGCCATAACTACTGCCCAAATGTTAATTCCCCTGTTTCTATTACCCTTTCCAATTTGGCTAATCAATATAATCTCTGCATTCATGTAAGGGCTTGTATGGTGTATTAGACTGCAAGTTAATTCAGGTCCAAAAGAAACATTATTGACTTTCTAGGGCCAGTGGGTTTGGGGGCAGTGGTGGTGTGGGTTTTTTCCCTCAAATGTTTTGGTTTTTTTTGTAGCAGCTTCTTGGTTAGAAAATGATACCAGTTTCTTAGAAATGACCATGCAACCTGATTATTCCCTTCTTAATGGTGCAAAGGTTGTTAGCACATCTAATAATCAATTCCAGCCCTTGGTGGGGGAGTGTTCAGGGACAAGGTGCCAGCTACAGTTGCTGAGTGGTCTGGTTTTGGCTGGCTATAAGTAAATGAAGCAGTGATTAGATTTCTGTAGCCACTTTTCCTGCAGATAAGATAATTGAAGCTGCAGTAGCTGCCTGGGAGAGAAATGTCATACCTGCCTCACCATTTTCTTCATGTCAAGGATGCATTTATGTCACATCTTTATAGGTCAATAAACAGCTACAAGGGAATTTCAGCCTCAGGATGTTAAAGTAATGGAGCTTCCACCCTCACAGAACATTAATGCTTCTAAATAGGCTAAACCTGGTTGTTTCAAACCTCAATTACATTTACTAGAAGATAGGAAGGTAGATCTCGGATCAATCCTTGCAAGGCAGAGAATACAGACGAGAAGACCCTTGGGCTAGGTTCAGTAATGAAATTAACTGCTTGAAATGGAAGCATCACAAGTGCCAGAGCAGCAAGACCTCCTTCGCATTAGGAAATGTTAAGATACCTCTGAACTGAAAGTCTTGAAAGCTGAACTGTGCAGAGGTTTCACAATCACCTGCAGGCCGAGCTTCGGAGGGAGACGCGTCATTCCAGTGTGTGTCACAGCAGGAGAGGCTGAGCCAGCATCCAGCATCCAGAATTCAGCATCCAGAATCCAGTATTCAGAATCCAGCATCTAGAATCCAGCACCCAGCATCCAGAATCTAGAATCCAGCACCCAGCATCCAGAATGCAGCTTCCATCATCCAGAATCCAGTATTCAGCATCCAGAATCCAGCATCCATAAGGCAGCATCCAGCATCCGTGTCCTCAGGAGACCCGGCATCCCAGCACGGGGTGAGGGTGCCTGGGGCATGAGGCTGTTCAAGGCTGTCTGCACAGAATCCCTTCTTGTCTGCTGGGCTGGCTGGGGAGCTGGCATGTGTCACAGGAGTGGGGCCACAGGCAGTGGCAGAGCTGTCACTGCTGTGGGAGGCTGCAGAGCATGTCTGCACAGCAAGTTTCTCACCACACCAGTGGGGGATTGTTTGATGTAAAGGAATGGGACCACCTTGGATTCCTCTGGTGCACACATCGCACTGCAGCAGAAAGGTGACATCCTGGCTCTGGTGGTTTTAGCTTGACAATGTGACCTGTCTTTCTCCCATCCCTTCAAATGGATGTGCAGGGATGGCTGGGGAATATGAGGTGGAGTTTGTCCACAAGGAAGTGTTAACCTGCACCTGTATTTGATTTCAAACATCCATGTATAACTGCTTCCATTTTCCACCTTTACAACAGTTATGTTCTTTTCCATAGGAAGCATGAGCATGATGTTTTGTGTGAACATCTCCACTGTGGGCAATCAGGCATGTTTGTATTATCAGAACTGAGCAATAATCTCCTGAAAAAAAAAAAAAAAAAAAAAAAAAAAAAAAAAAAAAAAAAAAAAAAAAAAAAAAAAGAAAAGAAAATAAAATAAAATAAAAAAAAAAGGTCCTGGTGTAGCAATCTTCCTTTTAACATCCAGCCAGTTCTGATGAGAAGCTCTGTTAGCAGCCATCTGTGCTGCTTGGCCTCTGAAAACACCCCAAGGTGGTTTTGGGGAGACTTTCCCTCATGGGAATTGGAGCAGACATCCATCTGTAGTACAGGGGCTCAGCAGAAACTTGTCATTGCAGGTGAGAGCAGGAGATGATTGTGGCACAGAGAAGGGCACAGTAAGGTGACACAGTGACTTGGGTTTGCTGAGGAGCCCCCAGATGTGCAGTGAAATACTGATTCCTGCATGTGCAGCATGGTTTGTGTTTGGAACAAGGGCTGGATTTGTCCCAAGTCTTCCAGGGCCAAGATGTGGCAGCTGCCTCCCCAGCAGGCCAGGAGGGATCAAACTGCTCCAGTGGGGAGAAAGACACTGAATAATTATTTGAGTAATAAGTGGAAGGGTTAAACATTTTTCCAAGTCAGCTTTCCCTGCTTTCTATAAACAGGTTCCATCCTGAAAGTGAGCTGCTTATTCCTCACTAACTGATAAATCCTAGAACCTCACAGGACCAGATGTTATTATCCTTCAAACATACTTGTTTTCCCGGGGACATCACAGGGGTCTCCATGCATGTATCTGCCGATGAACCCCCACATCAGCACTCTCCCCACCCCTGCTCAGCCTGTCTCTGCTCCTGGGCACGCAGGCTGAGAGGAGAGGATGCTTTTAACCATCGGAGGGCAGGGCCCGCAGAGGGAGCTGTGGCAACGCTTTCCCAGAGGATGCCCGGCTCTCTGAGCCAGGAGTACACCCAGGTCCTCCCGCCGATGTCCCTGCAGAAGCAATGAGTGTCCTGCACCTGCAGCTTTGCCTTCCCAGGACAGCAAATCCCTCTGCAGAGCCCAGCCTTGATGCTGCAGCTGTGAGTGTGGGGACAGCCTGCCTGGAGAAACCATGGAGACTGTCCTTCCCAAAGGCAGGAGCAAGATTTGCCCTTGAGTGCCACCTCATCTGCACTGCTTTTTGGGGGTCTGTTGCTCACCTATGAAGTGAGTGACTAATTATAAGACCTTCAGATTAAAACACCATTAAAACTTCTGTCTGGTGCCTGGCTGCATTGCCCACAGGGAGCAGGTCTTGCAGTGTCTCCCAGCAGTGATGGGCACTTGTGTCACTATGTAGGGACACTGTGGGGTGACCCACAGTGGATTATGGCCAGCATATGCAAACGGAGATGTACAGCAATGAGGGAGCTCCCTGACCAAGCTGGGGCAAGTGGCTCCACCCCCAGGTACTTGTTTCATTGAGTGTAAAATCAGGAGTAGGCTGTTTGCATTTGCCTTCTTTGAAAAGGGTAGTGAGTTTCTTTCTATAACAGAACCATACAAGGGGACATTATGTACCTTCCAGATCTGTTTATGGGAACTTTTAATTTAGTATTTCGTTGCTGATGTTCAGCAATAGACATTTTTCAGCCCGTCTTGAAAGATCTATTATCAGTGTTCACTGGACCAGATCGAAGAGAGAAACTGGTGTCTTTTATTGCTTGATCTATACATGGTTTGCTACTTGGGAGAATAAAATATTCTATGCTTATTGAGAATCTGCATTATTGAGAATTTTATCAATGCTTGTTTTATGTTTATTGACATTGCATTTAGACTGGCTATTTGACTGCCATGTTGCATTTGATCAAGCTTAACTTTGTTTCTAGGTCACAGCAATCTCTTGCCCTGATAAAAGGTAAAGGGGGGAATTCCTCTTTTAAATGCTAAATAATTATAATTTAATTTTTTGGAGATATGCAACTGATGCATACAAGCCTTGCTATCTGCCCAGTCCACTGGGGAGTCATTTTGACTTTGAAGTGCAGAATTGTGTTCATATTTAATAACCATTTCTTTTTAAAGTGAAGCTTAATGGAGGTTTGTTGGTAATTATTCTGCCTCATTGATAGAGATCCCAAACACACAAGAGTTTCAAATTATTTCACAGCTGATTTATATGCACAAAGCATAATTAGAATCATGTAATTTCCTTGCTAGTTTGATTCTCATTTGAATACAGAAGGATGTCACTAAGAAAAACTTTTATACTTTCTTGTTTGACTGACACCGAGAAATCAAATATGAATTGCAACCAAAAAAACCATGTATAAAGTGCTGCACACTATTACTGAGTACTATTGAAATACTGCTTTGAAGGCAGAATTATAAATTGCCTCATGGGTGCTTTTAATGTTCTCCTTACTATATATTATCAGAGACCTTCACAAATGTCAGTTTTATAAACAACTCTGTGAGAAGAGAAGATGCTTTTACCACTATTTTACAGATGAGGAGCTGCTGTACAAGAGATTATAAGGTCAAAATGTCCACTCAATTTAGCTACATTACTGGAAACACCTAGAACTTGTTTTTTCAAAGCATTACAGAACACGGTATATCATTGAAACACTACCAAGGCAGACTTCAGTATACAATATTATTCCAGACCTAGTTCCAGGATTTTGTCTTGATTTTAGCCTGGAGAAAGGTGAGAGCTGCAGATTGAGTGAGGTAGCTGATGCCAAGCAGTGGCAGAGGAAGGGGCAGAGCCCAGGTCTCTCTCAGGGTGTCCAACAATACCTGACCAGGAAAACTTAACATCAGTAAGAATGTGTGTCATGATCACAAAAATTGTGCTTAGAGAAAATTGGAGGTTTTGTGGGAAAAAGAAGATGTAGAGAAATTTCCACATTTGGAAGGGAGCTGAGGGGATATGTAAGTGGCTGAAATAGCCATTGGTGACATTTTCAGATTAATAACTTTTGCATTGGGAGCTGATTTTTCTTTTTCCCTTGGCAGTTTTTCAGCATTACCAGCACAGTTAAAGTCCAAACTTATACTGAAATAGTGACTGCTACGTTCAGGAGAAGGAAGAAGCGTTTGAATTACCAGACAGCAGAACTTTCCAGAGACTTGTCTTTCCCTCCTGGCATCCTAATTTTGAGCTTGTGTAAGACAGGAGCCCTTGTTCAGCTCTCTATTTAACTGTCTGCACTTGTGTTAAGCCTAAGCCCACTTCTTTTTCTTCCTGTACTTTTTTGCCACATTTTTTGCACACTGCCCAGACTCAGCAGCTCTGTGGGCATCACCCTCCTAAGTTACTCATCCACGATACATTGCCAGCAATTGGCCATCCTGCATCCCAAATGAAGCAACAACCCTTCAGGGAGAATAAAAGAAACTACATGATCGTATAATGAAAGGCTGTTTCATAATATATAAGTACCAGGTGTGGGATTGAGCCTGCCTAATTTAAGGTCCCAATTTGTATCTATAATTTAAGTGCCTAGCAACTCAGTCCTGGGAGGTGGGGCTGAGAATCCCTGTGCCACTGGCTGACAGAGAGGAAGGTGCTTTTGGATGTCTCCAGATGGAGGTGCAGGCTGCTGCAGCTGGGTGCCTGTGGTGGGCTGCTGGTGGAGCCAGTTCAGCCTCCTACCCCTGCATCTGATGTTTGATTTCTCTCTGGGTAGTTTTCTCTTTGGGGTCTCTGGCTTGGGCTCTGGTTTGGACATGGATGCAGCACTCCTGGGCATACACATGTCCAGAGCTGGGCTGAGGATGCCTAGAGAAGGGAAGGCATCAAGGAAACCTTGGAGCACCTTTCAGGACCTGAAGGGGATCTACAAGGGAGCTGGAGAGGGGATTTTGGCAAGGGCATGGAATGGCAGAACAAAGGGGAATGGTTTTAAACTAGAAGAGGATAGGATGGCTTTAAACTGAGAGAGGGCAGGTTTAGATTAGATACTAGCAAGAAATTCATTACTGTGAGAGTGTTGAGGCTCTGGCACAGGTTGCCCAGAGAAGCTGTGGATGGCCCATCCCTGGAAGTGTTCCAGGCCAGCTTAGACAGGGCTTGGAGCAACCTGGGATAGTGGAAGGTTCTCTGCCTGTGACAAGGGGGTTGGAACCAAATGATTTTTAAAGGTGCCTTCTAACCCAATTCTATTCTGTGATTCTATTCCCTATTCTGTGATTCTCTGATGCACTGCTGGAAGTCACTCTGAAATCCCACATGGAGTATGGTCTCCCCACAGAGGTATATCTAGTGTTTCCCAATTCTTGGGGGTGGGGAGTCAGCCAACCTGCTGCAGCTGCTCAGCCTGGGAGAGGCGTCCAGGCAGTTTACAAGAGACGTCACTAAAAGCCACAAGAAAGCAGGGGTTTGTGATAAGAAAACTGACAGGATCTAAATTAAACAGTATATGCAAGGTGCATTTGTTTATAAAACATGTTCTTACTCAGAGAGAAGGAAAGATCTTGATGCATCTCTGTCTGTGTTTCTTTTCCTGATGTGCACAGATTAGACCGTGTACAGCGAGTCCACAGTAATGATCCTTTCTCTGTTTTTCCTAACTCAGTGGCACTTGCATCCTCTTACAGGAGGATGGAATTAATTTTTCAATCTCATTCCACTGTGGGCCCGTTCTGTCTATAGAGAGTCTGTTGAACTGTTGTGGATTCTGTTACACAGCCTGCTTGACACCTCAGGTCAGATCTGAACCACAGACAAAGTGAAATTGAATTCTTCCTCCTGAATTTCTCCTTTCTCATTTTCCTACAGGTCTCAATTGCATTCAAGTTGTGCTTTTACCAATACAGAGTCCAACACCACATGTATGTTAACTGCACTTCAACTCACAGGCAGATGAAGCATCGCATGAGAAAAGGCTCATTTAAATTCTGTGTTATAATGGATTGACAGATCCATACAGTCAAAATCATGAGTAATTTTCTTTCCCTAGTGGTATTGGCTTAAAAACCGTAATAACAGAAAAGTTGTGTTTTGTTGAGTTTGGGGTTTTATTTAATTTTATATTTTTCATCTATGTTTTGGAGTTCCACATCTGAAAGCTTATTCCTCGAGAACAAAGGTTGGAAACTTTCATTCCATGCTTTCTGGTTTTAAAAAAGATGAGGCACAAAGCTGAAGAGCACAGATTATGTGTTTAAAATACAGGGAAACCCATCCTGCTGTATATTTCACCAAAGAAAATACCTGATATAAGCTCTATATAGCCCATGTTCTGTTTATCCCACCCTGTTCCTTAACAGACTGTATGGAGCTGTCTCAGGTGTGTCAGAGGCAGGAGAGCTCTCAGCTCCATAATGAACTTTGGTCTATCACATATTTTACCCCAAACCTTATTTACCAGCCCATTCTTCTTCAGTTACCTAAATCAGCATTTTCTATCATGTTCATCACTCAAGAGCACTTCAACCAGACCTGATTGTCTGATGTGACCTCTGAAACCTCTGCAAAGTCCTTGACAACTTCAAATGCTGTACAAAGCAAAAAAACCCCAACAACAGCAAAAAAAGGTGGGGCAGTTGTTCACCACTTCCATGACAAGTGAGGTAAAAAAGAGCAGAGAAGATCCAGTAACAAATGGTTTAGCATTTGCCAGCCTATGACTTAGGGGTCCCTGTCTTGCTAAACTCATAAGCATCTCTCATGTGCCACTTAGGCTGAGTTAGTAGAGAGGCTTTACTTATACTCTTGCATCTGTGTTTTGACTTTACAGAGCTGGGATCCTCTTCTCTGTACAAGGGGAAAATTGTCTTGTAATCAGACCATTTCCTAAGTCACCCCATCATCCAATAAATTAGTTTTATGGTGGAGTCACAGTTTTTGAAGCCTTTGGCCATGTTTCCTTAGAAAGCAGTGTGACCTGGCAGCAGGAGGCCTGTGAAGTGAAACAGTTGGTGCCAAGGACCTCTCCTTTGCACCAACTTCCAGGCATTTAGTCCAGGAAGCTTTAACCACATCCCAAAAGCTCTCTGGTCCATCATTGTTTGGAGCACATTAGCTGTGTCCCTGCAATGCTTCTGCATCTTGTTTCATTTGGGGTTTACCTGGAAGGAACCTAGGTCATGTACTTCAAGACCACTTTGTGAGGTGAACCACACATCAACTGAGACAAACCAGAAGATTCAGTCCAAAAGAGCATTCCCCATGTGAAATAACACGTGACTGTAGTTCCTGTGTTGTCAAGGTGCAGTGGTTGGTCTGGCTCCACGTTTGTGCTGTCTGGCAGAGCTAGAAGGGTTGTGCTCCTTTCATTTGGCAATACCTGTGCTGCTGGTCCTCAGGCTGGCTGGGGAGGCTGCAGTCTCCTCCTGTGGATCTGTCACGAGTTGGGTGGGTCACAGCCTCACAGATGAGAGTTGATAGAGCAGAACATCACTAATCAACATGGCTTGTCCCACAACTCTCACTGAGGATAAGGTTTTTAGAAAAAGCCTCAGTATGGGCTAGAAATTAACAAGGAGTCAAAACAAATATAGGAGAAAAAACCTTGGTCAGCTCTCCCAATTGATAAAGCCCATGAGCTTCATCCTCTGCTCTGCTCTGCTCTGTGACATTGGCCATGTAGTCAGACAAGGGGTGTAAGACAAGAATTGATAAAGACCAAGGTCACTGTAGATGACTTGGTTTGTTGGAAACACCTTCAGGCTACTGTGAATTTTCAGCTCATGTGGTATTGGATGAACATCTCTCTACATCCACTCCAGATGTTGTATAGGTCTTAGCACTACCATGCAGTAGCTTCAATAGCAGATGCGGTCCTTCAAGTGGTGGGATTTCAAAAGACTTCTTAGGCTTTTTGAGTTCCTGAATAAAATTTACTGGCTGGTGGAAGGAGGTTTTCTTTAATCTGGTTTGCAAATTTTTTTTTTCCCCTCATCATACTGTAAATGAATGGCCTTTCATCAGGGTTTTATAGGTACATGAATCTTAAAGTTATGGACATAAAAGATTGTTAAGGACAGGGTTTACAAGATGAACCCTACAAGATGCAGCACTGGGACAAACTAAGAGTCATATGAAATGAACATTCTGAGTTTGGGAGTGATTTTCCAGATCAGAGCTGTGCAGTGATTTTCTTGAAATAAAAGGAGAAGGCTGATTATTGCATGGCTGCTTTGCTTCGTCCAAGGTGGATGCATCCTCACAGATGTTATCTGACCAATTTTAAGATGCCCCTTATGATGTTAGACCCTATCCCACAATCTCAGTTGCCTTAACAGATCTTGTGAATGCCTCTGGATCATCCCCTTATGAACTCAGTTAGGTTTAATAACCTTTTGCCCCACAGCAATCCTGAGTGAGCCCAGAGTTATTTTTAATCACACGTGGTGCCTCTCATTGCAAGTGATCCATGCAGCCCCAAAGATCAGCAGGCATCAGTCATCCACAAACCACTCACACACCATATGAAACGTGTAGCTCGTGACCTCCTGCTCCCTGAAGAATAGTCGATATTAAAAGCAATCCCACGATATTCAATGGCTCAGGCAGAGGTCAGATCAGACTGGCCCTCGTTAATGCACTGTGTCAGTATTTCTTTAGTGACCTCATCAGTCCTCTAAGAATTATCTTTCTTTAAAAGATGCCATGTCTGCCTCTTTATGAAGAAAACTGTCTGGATGAGATTTGATCTCGCATGTTCCCACATCTAAGAGAGAGGCAGTATCATGGAAGAGGCAGTTTGACCTCTTTAACTCAGGGGGATTTTAACTCTGAAACTTCATGACACTTATATTTCTACCTGTCCTTTAAGAGAGAAATACAGCCATTCTGGGACTGTGGGTTTCCAAGAGGTGTGTAAGGGAAGCACCAGTAAAATGTGCATGTTCTAAAAATGTGTCTGCAAGTATTTGAGATGAGATTCAAGAGCAGATGGTCCTTGAGAACGAGGGATTGGCAACTGCGTCACAAGTCCTTGAGTTCAGTGTGTTGTAGCAAGAGTAAATGATTTTCACTCAGCTCATATTATTCATCAGAGTGTGTATGTGTGCGCTTTTAAATAAAACATGATTGTGTTTCTTTGGGTTAGTTTCTGCATACTGTAAAGCTGAGTATCTTTCATCAGTTGGTTTGGCTTTCAGAATGGCATTTTAACCAAACTAAATAAACATTCTCAAAGTTTCTTAAACACATATGCAAAAATGCTGCAAAAGTTGTTTGCCATAAATGCCATATTTCCACAGAGAGGCAAGCTACCATTTTAATTGTGCTATCATATAATTCAAGCTGTCTATTCCACATATACATTATAAGGGAAGATCATTGTAGGTAGGAAATGAGTTGGATAGGGGTTAAGTCTGTTTGTTTGCCACATTCTAGTTGTATGAGGTTTATATTTTTGCTTATTTTATTGTTTTCTTTGCAACAGAAAGGCATTTATCTCTGTAAAAGTGAGCCTTATATTCTCTGGGGCTTTTGGAAAAAACCCAAATGTTGTAAGATTTGCAGTACAATGATGGAAGCTGGCAGTTCCCAAATAGTATAAAATTAGTTTAGTTTCATCTCATTCTTCTATATCTTTTACTCATCTACTGCCTACCCTGAGAGCCAGGCATTATCTGTGTTTTTTCCTAGTTTTCCTCTGATACTTTTGTTCTCCACTTGACAAATGCAATCAAAATATAGAGCAAAGCAGATCTGGTAAATTAAGGTACTAAAGATGAGAGTTGATTCCAGAAAACAGCCAGAATTCTGTGTGGTTTTCAGACAAAACCCACTTAAGGTCATGCATGACTTTTCAGCCAGTATTGCCAAATTGTCAGAGACAAGCTGTGGTTGTAGGAGAGGAAGCAAATTGTTCACTAACATTTCTGTCACTGTATGATTTGGATTTCCCCCACCAAAGAAGCTGTCTGGAGTTTTTAATTACTGCTGATTACCTATTCACAAGAGAGGTTCTTCACAGAAACACACATCTCCATGCCCTCTCCCACAATACATACATTGTGAAGAAATAATTGCACGAAACAGCTGCTTCCTATTTTCTCCAGGCTGGCTGTTCTTGAGGGGCTACACAGTGCAGCCCCCTCTGATCACGTCACTCCAGTGGGTCTGAGCACAGCTCTGCCCCCCACCACCTTCATGTCCAGATCAACCTCTGCTCTGCCAGTGCTCAGCAATTTGCTCTTGCAGATCTTCCAAGGATACTCTGAGATGTCCATGTACCTTGGGTGTGACCAGCAGGGACCCTGCGGTTGGTTATTGGCTTCTCTTTCAGATCCTGAAGGGCTGGCATTCCTCTTCTGAGATGGCTTGGAGGCACAGTGTAGAGAGGGGAGTCCCCAGGGAGATCCCAAGTTTTGTTTCATGCCATTGGAAGTGACTCTGAGTTTTTGGTCATATTACCCAAAGACTCTGCAGTTATAATATCTCTATACAGAGGTAAGACAACAGCCTTGAGCAAGTTTTGAAGACCTCAGAGGGGAAAATTCCCCATGTGGGCAGCTTTAAGGGAAAGGCAGCTTGAGGAACCAGCAATGAGGTGCTGCTTCTGTGTTTGGGATGGAAACTGCTGGGTCAATAGAGCACTGTGAGCCACAGAGAGATCCAGTGTGAGACCCATGACATGCATTTAATCAGGCTTGCTCATGGAAAGTGGTTTGATGATTTGGAGGAATGTTTTGTACACTGCAAATGTTAAATGACCCTTGATAAATAAGGAAAACATATTAACAGGCTGCTCTGAAAGCAATCAGCCTTAATTACCTCAAAATACAGGGTTTGCCAGACTATAAAAACCTGTTATTTATTTTAAAAGTTTTGAAAACATCTGTAAGCTAAATATATTTCAATGTGCATTTGTGTATTAACATGCCTATGTATGTGGTGATTATTCAAAGAGAATGGACTTCTGCTACTCATTTCTGTTATTTCTTACTCATTTCTGGCTCTGGTTGCATTTTCTGACAGTAGCATTTCAATGCTTGGTGTCAGCGAAATGCATAATTTTTCTCTGCATTTTTGAGCTTTTGAAGGAAGATTTGTTCTCACCCTCCCAAAACAAAATCCTCCCCCGCAACCTGTGTGAGAATCCTTTGATGTCTGCTTACTCAGTATAAATATACAGGATTCTACCTCTCAACCCTCCCCTGTTTGCCAGTCCAGGCACTAATTCTCCTATCTAATAAAATTTTGCAAGAGGTTAGAGTGAAATGCATCTAATCATTGGTCAGCCAATAATGAATCACATATATTATGTTAACACACTCATGCTTTTATCTCACTGTGAGCATCCTTTTTTTCTTTCTTATAAGGGGGCAGTGGGAATTCAGCAGACTTTTTTGTTGGTGTTATCAAGGGTAAGGAGTGGAATTATTTCAGCTTTTTAAAAAAACCAACCAAAATGCTGCCTCTTCCAGCTGCAGGATTTCTGTACACAAAACGAAGATGCCTGTCTGATGGCTCATGCTGAGTGTAGCATTGCATGCAGTCATTAGTGATCAAAATCTTTCTAATTCAGGTGTTAAATTTTAAGCAACTGTGCTGGTTAGTATCAAATAACACAAGGCAGGAATGGCTGCATTTTGTTGACAAGAGACTGGCTGCTGTGCTGATCTAGTGCTGCCAGAGCACCCTCATTAAACACAGCTCAGCTGTGCTGCATCCCCCTCCAACATCCAGTGGTGCCGTTTCCAGCCTTCTGTGCCATTTTCCCCAATATTCAAACCATGGGAAATCTCACAGGAATAACTAAATGCATTGTCAAGTTTTATCTTTTTTCCTCTTTGTTGTTGTTTTTGTGGATGAGAAACCTTTTGTTTGCTTTTAAGGGTGCGAACAAGGTAAGGAAGAAATAGCCACTGGTGCAATTTCCAACCTTTTCGTTCTGATGGCAAATATTTTGCCAGCAATGGCACACCCCTTGTGTTGTTTGCATGTGTTTGGTTAGCCCTGTCAGTCCCAAGGAGCAGGTCAAGAAGGGTGTTGAGAGCTTGACCGGCTGCTGCTCCGGGTCAGTGGAGGCCACACAGCTCCTGGCTCCCTTATTTACCCACCCGCCTGAGCTCCCGTCTAACTGGATTAAGTGATCCAATCCATCATGTTTGTGATAATCTCACTGAAGCAATTGATTGGGAAAGAGTAGATTAATGCAGTCCTGTGAGCCCCACTTCACTCTGGATCATGATAACAGCCACTTGCTCCACGGCTGTGGCCAGCTCTTTTTGAAACAGGCAGTGTTGAGGCTTGTTCCCTCCTCTCTTCCCACTCTCTGGAGAGATTGCCAGGCTGACAGTCATCACTGCTCTTCACACACCTGCCACTGCTGGTCACTAAGGTGCTGAGGTTGAAATATGTATCTATTTTATAAGCAAGACACAATATACCAAAGACAAGGCTAATCACGCCTTAATCTGAACCGCGAATATCCCAAAGTAATTAATTCCTTTATATTTACCCATTTTCCCCAAAATCCCCTTAACACTATTTGTTAACCTGCAAATAGATAAAATCATTTATTTACAAAACCCAAGCATGACGACACAGGTGCAAAGATGGCAATAACAAGTGGAAAGAAATAAAAGACCATGACTCTGCACTTAGATTATCCCTAGTGGCTTCTCTTCTGCTTCATTATCCACTCTTTCTGCTCTGTCATCTTGTGGTTGCATTTATTGGAAAGAGTCTCGGACTAGTGCACCCCATTTGATTATATATGATATATAATATATTTGATTACATAGTCTGCTTCCATCACCATGATTTATTTAGGCTTGATTCCCTTTCACCTCACTCGGGGCACTCCTGTCCTTCCTTTCAGATACCATCCACTTTGGTTCTGCTCATGTCCCTGAGCATTGGCCCAAGCAGTTCAGCCCTGCCAATAAGGGCAGGAGGTGATCTTCCTGACCTAATTCAGGGCACTTTAAAATTAGACATCTAATTCTGGGGTATTCACCCTCCTGTCTCCCTTTAGTTGATGAAAAGTAGTAGGTGTCTGCAACAGGTGGTTCATGTCATCCCAAAATTGGCATCTAAAATCAGGTAAGTGGCCTGTGGACACCTGTGGCTAAAAGAAAACATAATGTGAGGTGACCAACTTAAAATTAGGCACATGATTTTGACATGTCTAAGTTCAGATGAGAAAAATCCTTCCATTAATGCCTTTTTAAAGTCAGGTAAGCCTAGCTCACACCTTCAGGCTAGACTTGGGAAAGCTATGTCTTGGATGTTTGAAGTCTTTTCTGAGCATATTGGGATTTGGGGTTTTTCAGAGCCAGGTGATGACAGTCCCTTTCTTTTGGATGGAGTTAGGGGAAGAGAAAGTTTGTGGACTTGCCCCTGTGTCCCACTGCAGTTGTGGGGCAGAGGTGAGGATCTGGAAGGTTTGTCAGGGTCCCATATAAAGATAGGTCTCTCCCCCTGGTGAACTGTGGGGCCCTTGTGTGCTTTGGGGGGCTCCTTTCTGCCCCACTGCATCTGTAGAGCCAGTTGGGTAAATGCCACTCTGTGCTGGCAGCAAAGATCAACTCCACCATCACTGGAAATACAGTTTGCTGGGTGCCCCTGGGCCACCATCTGAGGCTGTGAACTTCCCACCTGGTCAGCAGGGATGACAGCCCAGGTGAGGCAGCAGCTGTACCTGGCTGCTGAGCCTGAGCTCCCGTGACTGCAGGGAATTAATCCCCGACAGCGAAAGCGCGTCGCGTGCCGCTGATTATTCACCACGTGTGGCAGAACAGGTGGTCTGCTGACAGGCAGAAGGACAAGTGCTTTACCCCCTCAGAGGCTGGAATCCAGAAAATGACTTTTTTTAATTATTATTCTTTAGCTGCTCCAACAGTGCAGGGTTTTCTGAGATCCCTTGGGTGGTTCAGAATTGGGAAATACAGAGATCCTTTGCATCCCTGATGGTTTGTCCAGTGCAGAACACAGCCAAAGGCTTGGTGCTGTCCCAGGGAAGCAACAGCAGAGTCCAGGCAGGCAGCAGCACATGTGGGAGAGGTCTCTGTTGGCTTTCCTACCTTTCTCACCTTTTGTACAGCAAGCCTTGCACAGCATGCAAGTAAATACATTTTTATCAATTGCAAGAGGTAAAAATGTTATGACTGAGGCTTGGTAGGCTTGCACAAAAGCAAGCCTGCCAGGATTTAAAAATGCAATGGATTTTAATGAATTTCTTGTCCCACTATTTAGCTTTCATGTGTTGACAGTAGCCAGGAGAAACTGTTAAAGGTGCAGTTAATGGTAATTGTCAAATTACCATTAAATGGGAAAAGCAGAATGGGTCAATAAATATAATAAGAAGGAAGGCCCTCCAGGTGGGATGGAAAAGCCATTGCTTTTGTTGGTGTGAAAATAACCTATTTTTCCCCAATATACAAATGATGTTTCATTCTGTAGAAAAACACAGGTGAAGTAGTAGTGAAGTGACTTTGCCTAAGACTGCTCATTGTGCTGTGCACCACAGGAACTGCATAAACCCAAACTGCTGCAGAACAAGCAGCAAAGGAAGCTCTCTTGGTTGCTCTTCTAGGTGCTGCTACCCACTATCTGCTGACTGAAACATGCCTCAGACAGGAGCAGCTTTTCTCCACAAACCTCTGATTAGCCCTCTGTGACTTCTCCCAGAGATTCTCATTTCCCCCCAGCACTTACCTTCTTCCTGCTCAGGTGCTCTGGTGACACCACTGGAGTCTTCTCTAATTAGACCTTCCACAGGCATGGTGCAAAACCTCACATGCACCCCAGGCTTTACCTCCAGCAATTCTGCACCTGTCCCAAGGAAAGATGCTGGTTCATCACTCCCTGGGTACCAGGGTGAACTCCCCAAGTCGTTTTAACTCCTCAGTGCAGACAGATTTGACCTCTGGCCTTTAAAGGTCAGAGGCTACAGCCTGACACCATTGTACTCTCCAACTTCCACTTCATTTGATCTGTTTATATGGCCACTATTTTCCACATCATTGACAAGGCACTGGGTGGGTGATTTGTCACAGGGCTGACAGATATAGACCATAATGTGTATAAATAGCCTCTGTTTTTTAAGGTAATCAATGGAAAAATGAGTCTCGCAGTCTGAAAGGTTACAAATAAATGTATTTGTTCCTGCCTTTTGCAGGCAAAAAGGGTGGGGGTCTTCACTGGAAACAACCACAAAACCCACTTATTTCATGGACCAGCCATGAGCCAAGACCTCAGCTTATACTGGGGAACAGCAGCTCTGTTTGTGACACAAGGGCTGCCTTTCTGTGCCAGACTTTACCATCACAGAAAACTCTGTTGTACAGTTGTGCTGCCCTTTTGGGATAGGATCTGTAACATCTGCAGGTGTATGAGGCACCCCACAACTGTGGGGGCAAGCCAGAAAGCCCAGGGTCCACCAAGGGTGCTTACAGGGAGGAATAAGGATATGGATAAACCAGCAGTGAATGAATTTTCTTCCTAAGCTGAAAGTTGCAGGTGGACCCTTGTGTTTATCAGCCATGGAAGGACTTAAGCACTCTAAAAATTTTAATTTTAAAATTCTATTTCCTTTTGAATCACTTACAGAGTATCTTTTTGCAATAGGTTTTAGTTTACTGGCATAGCATAAGAAAAGTATGGTGTGAGGTTCATTTTCAATCAGTGACATTGCTGCATGGTCAGTAGACCCTATTTTATGAGAAACAAACCAGTACTGTTCTTCTATTCCTCTTTGTTGCCCTAATTGTGATTTTACAAACATTTTGCTTCTCTTCAGCACTCTTCCAAGCCCAAAAGTTCTCTATTTTATTTCCTCCATTTTGTGGAAGTCCTGCTAAAGCTTTGATCATCTCTGTCTCTTGTCTGTCTCTTTTCTCTATTTTTTCAAGTTGAAGTCATGAGAACAATACAGATTCTTCAAAACAAGGGTGTAGAGTTTTCTACAGTGGAATAATGAAGTCTGTATTTTATTCTCAACACTTTCCCTTAGATTTACTAACATTCATTTTGTCTTTTTCACCACCACTTAGTATAACCCAATATTTTCAGAAAACAATCCAGTGTGTCCAGCATCTCTCTCATGACTGCTATCAGCACTTTAAAAGCAGCATTGCATACATATAGGTAGGTTTATTTTCTCCCCCACGACTCTCTTTGCACTAATAGGCACTGAATACCATCTGCCATTTTACTGCTATTTAATTCAGTGCCCTGAGATCCTCCCACAGCCCCTCTTGCTCTGGAATTGCCTCTCCTGAATGATTTGTGTCACCTGAGAGTTGTGACACTTGAGCACCTGTTCTTTCTGGGGTTGGGTACGAGGAGTTTAAGGGATAGCAGAGATGCAAGAAAACACACTGCTGTTGCTGTGAATTTGGCCTCCAGCCTTCTCCAGCTCTCTGCACAGGAGTCTGAAGATTGCATGGGGGTCAGCGGAAGCTTTCTTAATCCGGGGAGCAAACAAAAGAAAAAGTGACACTGACAGCACTTGTGCTGTAACAGGAGCTGTTCCATATTGCATGCACACCACGGGCTTTTTATGGCCTCATTAAAGTCAATGGGAGCTTGCCATCTGCTTCAGCAGGGGCAGCATCAAGGTATAAAAACATTGCACACTGTTTGGATGATGGTGTTGCCTGAGCACTGGCTGATCCTTGCTGCGACCTGAACTGGGTGTGAATTATCACTTAGAATCATAGAATCAAATGATAGTTTGGGTTGGAAAGGACTTTAAAGATCCCCTTGGTCAAACATCCCTGCCATGGGCAAGGATACCTTCCACTACACCAGATTGCTCAAAGTCCCACTCAAACTGGCCTTGAACACTTCCAGGGATGTGGCATCCACAACTTCTCTGGTTAGCCTGTTTCAACGTCTCACCACCCTCACCATAAAGATTTTTTTCCTAATATCCAATCTTAATCTACCCTTTTTCAGTTTAAAGCCATTAATCCTTGTCCTATTACCACATGCCCATGTCCAAATCCCCTCTCTAGATCTCTTGTAGTTCCCTTTGGTACTGGAAGGTGCTTTTAAGGTATCTCTGGAGCCTTCTCTTCTCTGGGCTGAACAATGCCCTTGCTCAGCCTGTCTTCACAGGAAAGGTGCTTCATCCTTCTGATCATCTATGTGGCCTTCTGTTTTTCAGGAGGAAAAGCAGAAACTGAGATTAACACAGAGATTTCAAAGATCTTGACTGTCTCTCATCTGGCCGTGTGTGTCTGAGTACAGGGAATGAGAAGCAGATGAAGGAATTCTTGGCAATCTGTCCTGTGTGACATCCGATGTCAGCAGGTCTCTGTGTCTGTCTGACTTTCTCTTTTCTTCAATCTTGCAACTTCACAGCAAGCTGGGAGTCTGCCGGGGAGGTTGTGAGCTAAGTAGGTGACAGTGAGACACAATTGCAGAAGCTGTAATAAGCAGTATTGATTTTGAATAAACACGTGAGTAATATTGACTTGGAGGAGCTCGCTCTTAACAAGTGGAAGGACTGACTGAATCCAAAGGATGGAAAAGTGTAAGCCCCTCTCTGGAGCTGGGTAAGGCAGGTTTTAGTCATAGATATGAAATCAAGGTCTATTTCCATCATTCTTTTTCTCAGTCCTGTTGGCAGATAAGAACTACAGGCTTTGCAATTGAATGAAAAATTTTAAAAAAAAGTTTTAGATGGATTAGTAGAAGAAGAGGGACAATGAAGAGAGCAATGTAAGCAAGTGGTGAACAAATCATGGTTCAGAAGGTGGCCATCTGCTACTGAAGTGTTAAAGGGAAAAAGAAAGTTCAGATGCAGAAAAAAAGAGCTCACAATGACACCATAATACTTATAAGTAATTAGAAATAAAACCAAACCCAAACTCAAACCTGAACACCATCTCCCCTACTGTTTCAGATCCACACACTCAGGTCCCCTCAGGATAAACGGAGATATGCCATGGACTCAGTGGACTTGAAACTGGGCTCACAACTCAGGAGTTAGTAGCACTGAAATCAGTCAAGTGAGACAAAATGGAAAATTTTCATGTTGCCATCATTGCTTGAACTAAGGCAGAAGTGCCTTAACACGTCCCATTTCTTGATGAGCACATTCCGTTTCTTTGGATTAAAGATCCAACTCTCACCTCTGAGTCTTGCTTGGGATACTTCCCTGTCCAGGCAAGCAGCCATAGAAAAGTTTCTGCCTTGGGTGCTGCTGCAAAAATTACTTCAGACCGTTAATGCAAAACTCAAAGATCACCATGGACCTCAACACTGGACCCCACGACCCTGATATCCCATGGATATCTGGATTATTTTATGTGCAGTAATGCCACAGATGCCTGGCACAGAAATAAAGAGTTTGAGCTCCTTTGCATAAAATCACAGAAAGGAAAAGTAGGGCATCTGGAGGCAAACCCCCATTTCTTACAACTCCCTGGTTGTTTTTTCTGTATGGCAGCAAGAAGGCTGCTGTGTGCAACAGGGGTCTGCTGAAATGAGGGCATCCCTTCTGCACATGCATATTCAAAGACTAAAGAGAAAGCTTTGAAATATTTTCAGAAAAAGGGGTCAATTATGTAGATTTTACATGGCTTGTTATTAAGGCCAAAACTCACATCATTTTCACAAGGGCTGGAGGATACCCAGGCAAAGATGTAAGGGCTGGAGTCCAGATTTGCCTGGAAGAAGGGAGGGAGAATCAAAACATTGTTAATTATATCCTCTCAAGAAAGGGCTTATGGTGCTAGGAATTCATCCCAAGAGGGTAATTTCAAGGCTACAAGTTGTAATATATATTATTGCTGGTCTAAGCAGGAGCAGGGAGGAACTCCAGCTGTGGCATCTTTGGCAGCTTTTTGCAGGGGACTCTAGTTGTAAGTTAAACAACTTATTTCAGGGAATATGATATCCTTCCCCCAGCCTGGATGAAGTCTTCAGCACCAATACAATAATGAATTGAACTAAAACTAGTCAACAATGATTTCTGTGAACTTTACAAATGCTTTGATGAATTTTATTACAAAGGCTCTCAAGGAAACCAGAGGCATTTGATGAAAGGTAAAGTATTGTGCCATTGATTAAAAAACTGGCCAGAACAAAAAACCAGAGCAGGAATGACTAGTTAGTTATTACAATGCCAAACACATAACAAAAGGATATCAGAGGGAACATATTAACCATCTTTTCAAGCATAAATAAAAGATTTCACTTAGAGGAATTAAGACTATTAGATTTCTTTTATATCCAATTAAAACTCCAGAAGTATTGCTTTTCTCAATTAATATCGTACACATTCAGAGGTTATTAGAAGGTTACTGAAAATATGGTGCCTTGAAGGGAAGAAAAATCTGGGTTTTATAATGTCCTGTCTTTTGTGTTTGATGTATTTCTTGAGTCTAGGAAAGAGGGTTGGGTCTTGGTGTTGGAAAAGTGTTTTTGTGTTCAGTTTACACAGTGCAAAAAAGGAGAATGGAGAATGGGTGGGGAAAATCAACACTTCCTACCTGGACCAAAACCTCACAGTAGGTACAATGTTACATTTGGATAGCAATGAAAATTTAAAATCCCAACGGAGCAGCTTGGTGTTCCACAGCTGATCAAAACTGATCACATAAAACCATCTCTCAATGGCAAAGCAGATTTCAGCTAAAGATTTAAAGATTATTAACAAGACCCATTTTTCTCTAAAACATTTGGGCCCAGATAGTAATTTTCAGAGGAAATTGTGGAATCTTATGATGTACACATCTTACATCAGAGGGAAAAACATTTTCTGATCAGCTTTGTAGGGCCTACTATTCCTGACTTCTTAGCATGAATCAGCTCTGAGTAAGGAAATGATAGGATAGTGGTGTAACACTTTTCTTCTAGAGATGTCAAAACATTTCCCAAAGGCACTGATGTCTCTTCACCATAGGAAGACTGAGGAGAAGGAGAAGGAGAGCTGAAGGAGTTTCTTAAAGCCAATGTGAGGAATGAGACCTGCATATCCTAGTTCCCCATGCAAATGCCCTTTCCAGTAAATTGTGGGGTATGATATGATCAAATGAAAACCTCTGAGTTGATTTTTCAGAGTTGGCAAAAAGAGGCAATGAATAGTCACAATTAGAAAGCTAACTCTGAGTTTTTCTAAAGAGGAAAAGTATAGGACTGCCCATTTATCTCCAAACTGAATCGAAGACTGTAGAACTCTGCGTGAGCATTGTTATTTTCCTTTATCAGCAAGGCATTGTTTTGTTGCATGAAATCTCTATGTTCAATAGATTTGATTTTCCAGGCAGCTGGGCTATCTTGCACTGTGAAGACTCTCTCTTAATCTCAATTGCTGTGCTTTTCTCAGTGCCGTTCCCAGCTGCTCAGAAATGAGCACAGTGCTTTCATCTGTCTTTTTGTGCTCTTATTAGGTGTGACAGTCTCAACAATACCTGTATGTAGGAAAATATGCAGGTTTTAATTTGTTGGGTTTTTTAAAAATATGATTGTCAAAAATTATGGGTGAAAAGGTGTTGCTTTTAAATACTGAAAGTTCTGCCACACTAATGATGTATTTCTTTAGAGGGATGGGCTTTTTTTTTTTTTTTTCAGTTAGCTCTAACACATAATTGCAGCCAATCCTTATTTACCCACAGGAGACAAGGGAACAGAAAAGAGCTGAAATATGCACAGTTGGGCCATAGGTGCTTTCCAAGTGAAGGTGATACACAATTAGGATTAATGTATGTATCTGATCGTTTGGCTTCTGGCAAACATCTTTTGAGACACTAGACTGTTGATCAGCCACTTTTTTTTCCTGTTATTATAAACCTTTTTTGTGTAAAGAACCCTCTTCATGACATGAGGCAGCCACTATTTTAGAGAACACCTATTGGCATGACTAAAGTACCAACTCAACAGGAGAGAAAGGGGAAGAAAAATCCTTGGGAGGATGGGATGCTTCAGTGAAAGACTCTTTGCTCTGAAACCAAACAATGTTCAATGCCATAAGCAAGTGCTTAGAAAACCAAGCTGGAAATGCCTGAAAATTAGTGTCAGCCTTGCATCTATCCTGGAGGCAGAGCAACTGCAATGGGAGACACAGATCCCTCTGAAAGGTTTCAATATGTGGTGTCTTGCCATTTCTGCTCAAGTTTGCACCTTTCAGTTCAAGGAACTGTTTCATAACCCAACTCCTGTGAAGGCAGAACCAAGGGGTTTGCTGTCCAGAAAGGACCAAGCATGTTAAATCTTCAAATATGGTAAAGTGGTGGCCATAGACAGACCTGGCCCATTTTTCTCCTTGGAGCCTTGGGGAAGAGAGTAAAGGGAAGAAGGCTTTGCCAGGAAGCAGGAAGCAATGTATGTAGGATGGAGGATGGAGGATTAGATTTGCAAAGATGTCCACATTTGCATTTCCTACCAGTAGTCACAGCATGCAAAGTAAATTCCCTTTTGGAGATTTTTCTGGGCTGCACTGTTGCCAATGGCTCAACAGAACAGGCTGCACTTAAACCAGAGTGAGTGAGAAGTCACCACACACCCAGCTCAGCCAGCCCAGCTATAGGAGTGCTATCCTGGGGGCCAGAAAGTCTTTGTCCCACTGCTGTAAGTCCCGCAGATCCCAGGCAGAGCTCTGAGAAACGTAGCACCACAAAAAAGAGTCTGTTCTCTTCTCTGGACCACAATCACACTCCTGTTGTTGAAACAAAATGTGTGAGACAAGGAAATAGTGATAGAATGTACATTTGCTCTGGAAATGTCACCATCGGGTCTCAAGTTAATGCCATTTGGATTAGAGGGGGCTATTCACATCAGCTGAAATGTGGCCAACAAGCTACGAGAGACAAGTAGGTGTGAAGCCAGTCTGCATGCTATTCACTTTGAAGTATTTTCCTATTTTCTTACTGCAACTATATTTATGAAATATGTGCTCAGCACACAGCCACTGTGGGCTTTTTAACGTCTATGCAATGCAATATCTGGCCCCTGTATTTTAGATGTAGTGATACTGAAACTTTAGATACCTGAGGCTACAATAAGGACTGTTAAACATTTTTCTTTTCTATGTGAAACTCAAGAACGGAGCTGATATACACAATAGCCTATTCTGCATTCTTAAAGGCTTATTGATAAAGGTTTGATCTACAGCCCAACCCTCCTGGGTTGGGCAGCCCAGGGCAAAAGAGACCTTTGTGTAATGTACTTTACTGAAGTTTTTTTAACAAAATAGATTACCAGCAAAAGCATTATTTTGCTAGCCCAAGTGTGCCTAAGGACTTTGCCTACATAAGAAAACTGATTTTAAAAAACCCTACACAACCAAGCAAAGAACAAAATACAGGAAGTTACTTCTCACCAACAATCTGGAAAATGACACTGCAAGCAGAAACAGGAGTCCTGCATTAGACTTTCTCTAGCAGCAGATCAAAGTCTCCCCTTTCTCATGAGTGTTGGCTCTTTCTGCTGTAACTTTCTGCTCTTCACAGGGCAGATAACATAAACCTCATTAATTCACTTTTACTGGTTTTTACCGTGCATGTTTTTTTTTTCTTTTACCTGCTTCTAATCCAACATCTCCCAGATGAAATGACACACAAATTTTGGGGAGTGAGGAATGGATTTGGGTTTGGACAGGATGAGGAAAGACAGGAGCCCCTTCACTTGCTACTGCTAGATAAATCATCCCCTGATATCCTAGACTTCGTGTCTGACACTGGTGCTTAGAGGCTGCAGTGCTACAGGATGAGCTTTCCTTGAGTGAGACAGTTTTACCTCCCAGATGGTTATCACCAGTGGCTAATAAATCCAGTGATGTTTCTAAATGACCTTTTAAAGTGAAGATCACTTAATTGTCCATAGGACACTGATTCAAAGAAAAGAAATATATATTCTGTACATTTTTTCAAAGCACAAGGTGTTAGGGCTGTTTTTGAAGTGCATTAGAATTAGAAAAACATCCTATAATAGATTTCCAAATCTACATGAGGTCCTGCAGGAATTAAGTGCCTTGAGGTGAAACTATGGCAACTTAGTAGAGGTCAGCTCTGGCAGCCAACACACCCTAAAGACTGACTGGATCAGGTCTATGTCTATGAGGCAGACAAGGAGAGGCTGCTGTTCCCTTGGACATGCAGCATTTGCCAGGCAAAGGCAAAGCAGTGGCCAAGGGCTGCCCAGGTGAGGGTGTTGAGCACAGATGGCCTCACTCCCCCCTTTCCACAGTGAGCCACAGATGTAGCTGGTACTGGTGGGGGTGCCCCATTAAGAGGTTAAGCAGGACTATAAGGAGCAGCTTGCTGGTGATTTTTAGTGAGGGAGGAAAAAAAGGATCTAAAAATGTATTTGTGCTGGCAGGGTTGATCCGCAAAACTAATCCTTTGCATTTCTTTTGCATCTTCCATCTGTGATTTCACGGTTAATTGACTTATCCATGCAATGTTCCTCTGAGGTATAGATTATCTCCACTTTCATAGTGATAAACCCAAGTGCGTGAGACATAACTTGCCCTAAACCCCCGAGGGATTACAAGGCAGAGCACAGAGCAGACCTGGGTCCCTCCTTTGCTCCCTCAATTTGGGTTCCTTTCTCCCATGGAGACACACAGCAAGTCATGCTCCACATGGCAAGGGGCCACCACGCTGCACCCACCTCACCATTGCCCAAAAGCTTCAGCCAGGATTTGTGGATCTGTCCAGAGTATGAAGTGTAGAGCTGCTCTTGTCCCACATGTGTGAGCCCTGAGGCACAAGGCAGGCCACTGCTCATGGATAAATACCACAGCCCCCATCACATGGCTGGGTTTATTTTTAGCTATCCCAGTGTCAATACCCGCACAGCAGCACCGGCCACATCGATCCCGCTGATGCTTTGAAGATCAATGTTTGTAACAGCCCTGACTCTTTGGGGTGATCAAAGCTCCATCCTCCACTCCAAAGGCTGAACTTCATCCCTCTGGAAGCTGTGGGTGACTTTCACCTGTTACATGCTTTGGGTTACACCTGCGTAACTCCTGTAAGGACTCACAAGCACCAGCAGCCTTTGGATCAATAGCAGACAAGCCCCATGCCATGTATTTCTTTCCTTTACAAAATTGACTCCTTCCCCAGACCTTTAACTGTGTCTTTGCACAGTGATGATGCCTTTTAAATTGTTTATAATAAGCAAAGTAAGATAAAGAGGGAAGGAGAGCTAAGAAGTGGTCATAGCATCACAAATGCAGTAGCAGATGAAAAGCAGGTGAGGAAACACTTTACAGGAAATTTGGAGGAAAGTTAGGTGCCTAGCAGTCATTACATCCAGGTGATGCTAAGACTTCAGTGTAATGTTAATTAACTGTTTAATTTGTTGAACTTTGCAAAGTTAATGACCTTTGCAAATACCTCAAAAAAGAAAAAGGTTTCAGGCAGATTTCAGGTTTTTGACATGTTGTAGAACACCTACCATTATTTTAAAAAGTTTAGCTCCATCATCACAGTGATTGCTTTTCTTATTGCATGCAAGGTATTTTAGATGGGCAATCAGGGTGTTAGGATAATGAGCAGAAACCTTAATGAGATGCTGTCATCCTTATTCCTGCCAGGATTGTGGCACAAGAAACACACAAAAAATTACATTTTTCTTAGGCAGTGAGAGCCTTTTCCTAGCAAAGGTCAAGGGAACTGAGCCTTAGGGGTGCCAATTCATTCCACTTGCTATAAAAAAAATTGTAATGGACTGGCTAAGCTGGAGCCAGTCGCACTGTAGATACTTGAAGCTGGCTGAGATGAATCCCACCTCTGACCTGCCTTGGTGAGTTTTCTTGTTGTTTCCAGATAAAGAAAGACTGAGGTCCCCAAATTTTAACAACATCTAATAGTGCCATGAAATCCAGCATTGGCTATTAATTCAAATGAGGCTTTTATGCAAGTGGGGATTGTTGTTTAGGCTGAAAATAAGCTGATGATATATATTCATTACATGTAGAAGCTCTCCTGTGCCTTCCTGGGGATACTGTGCTGGCATCTTTATTTTATATCTTTATTGACATCCTGGGAGATGCATAAAAGTCCCATTAGCCCCTGCCCCAAGGAACTGAATCTGGGAATTTTGTGAAAAGGTTTGAGAGGCCCAAGAGTTTAAATGAGCTGAATGGACCTCTGATTTGCTTTGGCTCTTGTCCTCTTTCCAGTGTCAGTGAAACCTTGGTCAGAAACAATCACAGCCAGAACATGCAGTGACCAATAGCCGGGTGGCCAAAGGGCATCACGGGGGACTTGGAGCACAAAATGATATTTTATAGGACTCCTTTTGGGCAATCCCAGATTACGATTATTATTATTATTATTATTTTGTTTTTCTTAACCCCTTTCTTACCCTTGTCCCCGTCTTCAATTTTTCCCTCATGTTGAGCCCTTCTGCTCATTCTCTCCTTTTCTCCTCTTCTCCAGGCCAAAATACCACAGTTCAGGATTTGCACACTTGTAACAATATTGCACTTCAGAAAAATGGCTATTTTTCTCTTAATGCCTTGTCTGCCCTGTGAGAGCTGGTCTCCTCTTCCAGCAAACACAGAGATGTGTCCAGAGAGCATCAAGTGCATTTATTAGCATTTGCAGAGTATCTGGGAGTCACTTTGCATCAGAGGTTGTGTTTTTACAGACATGAGGTGGCTATAATCAAGTTTCTAACTGTTATTTTTTATAATACATAATATCTGTGCTTTAGCAGAGTTGTAGCTTTGGGAAATGGTGTTTAATTTGAAGAGATATTAACAGGGATGGGATTGGAGTCTTTTACATTGGGAAAAAAGCTTCTGTTATCCTGTTTTGTTGATTTCTTCTTGCAAACCAAACACAAACAGTCAGTGTTTGTTGCTTTCAACATCATGCCCTGTTTGAATGGTTACTGAAGTGGATGAATAAATCATCTGACTGTTGAAACTGCATACATAGACCTAATGCTCTAGTGAAAAGCTTTGTGTGTGTTTTGACTGCTAAGGTCCAGAGCAGCAAATATACCCAGCAGCAAAAAAAAAATATAGCTCAGTTGCTATTTAGGGAAGGAAGCCCCTTCCTATTTCTAGCACCTGTTTTGTCAGAAGACTAAGAAGGATGCTCAGCCTTGTAGCTGTACCTGCTGGGAGACAGGACCACCAGAGGCCATTTTTTCTGCTGGGGCAGAGATTTTGCACAGCAATTCTCGATTTCAGTCTGTGAGCCCCATCTCTACAACCCCCATTTTTCATCTGTAGATCCTTAAAGAATCTATAGATCCTCCCAGTGAGCCAGGATGGAGGCAAGACAAAAGAAGGCAGACAGAGGCTTGCCCAAGCCATGAGCCAGAGCCTGATCCTGGGAATCTGCTTCTTCAAACACATCAGTCCCCATCTCTGCTGAGGTGGTTTATTTATGTGGTAGAGAGGCAGCTTTTCCTTCCTGAACTGCCACACTGGCTTAACGGGAATCATGATAACAATGGCTGAGATCATTGATGTGTCATAGAGATAAATCCCATTGGAGGAGGGTGGACAGACCCTGATGGTCCTGCCAAGCAGGGCAGGGTGCTGAACTGGTTCTGCTCTAACCCAGTCTTCTCACACTTGTGCAGTGACCTCTGGTTCTCAGATATGACTTTTTTATGTCTGCCATCCAGATTTGGAAGGCAGCTAAATCACTCTTATTAATACCTCGAGACTTTAATATTCATCATACTGCTTTTGCTTTTGTGGAAAAGGCCTAACTCTTCTGGAAAAAAAAGCAGGTCATTAGAGCCTTAAAGATAAACTCCAGTAAAATAACTCGTGTTTCTAGCCCTTACTGGAATTGGTGCCGTGTAAGGGTGAGTGGCAAATGATTGTGAAAGCACTTACTCATGCAAATGCTGCATCAGTGGAACAGCTTGCAAAGAGCAGGGGTGTGTCCCCTCTTAACCTCCTCAGAGCCAAGTCCCTCTCTCTCTGAACACACAGAGCAGATCTCAAAGGATTGCACTGGCAATCTTGGAGAGGAAAACTTTTCTTCATTTTGAAAATACGCCCCACGACCAGCAACAAATAAACACAACTCCAGTTTCTCAGTGCTGTAAAAGCAACACACCCAGTAGAGCAGTGCTCCTCCCCTTGCATCACCGACAAAGCTTCCAGCTGAACTGAGCCTCCATCCTTGGTGCCTTGGTGTGGTACCAAGCAGGAAACACAGAGATAAGCTTTTGGGATCCCAGCAGCTTTTCCAGGGCTGCTAAGCTCAAAAAAAGAGCCCAGTGCCTTGCTACTGGCCAGTAAAAAGAGCACATTTCACTCCTGAAATCATTGCTAAGAACGTGACTTTTCTGAGAACAAAGCTTTGTCTATGCCAGGAGATTGCTTCAGAATGAGAGCTGATATATCACATATTTTTAACCTTGGTTATAACTTAACCTATAGCTAAAGAGGAGACTGAAGAGGAAATGCCATCCCAGAGAGGATGCACCCAGCCATCAGCACAACTCACAGTTTGTGCCAGGCTGCATCCTCCTGGCACCTCTGGAGATGGGAGTCCCCAAGCTGGCAGTGCTGTGAGCTCTACCCACATGGGTGGGCACCTCTTCCCCATGCCACCCCAGCCAGTGCTGCTCTCACTTCCCTTTGCCATCCTCAAAAAAAAAAAAAAAAAAAAAAAAATAAAAATAAAATCATCTTGTTCATCACCAGGAGGTGCCAAATCTGCCTGCACAGCCTGGGCAGTAGCAGGTGGGACACACCACCATGTCCAGAACCTTTGCTTTTTAAAAAATGTGTCATAAAATAAAGCACATTAAATTGTTCATAGTTTGGGCTTTTGGGTGGTCAGACCCCTTTTTTTTCACTGCTCACCATTTAGAGGAAAAGGACAGAAGAAATTAATTTCAGGACATTTTCAGGTGTGTATTTTTCCTGAATGAGTGAATGAAAGTTTGATTGATTGATTAATTCATTTCTTTTCTGCAGCACAGGAAATTAATTGTTAAAAGCAGGTATTTTTAATGAAAAGGGGCGAGGAAGAAAGCCCTAAAAGGGACTGGTTCTTGCAGAGCATAAGCAAATCTTTCCCTTCTTCAGGTAGCCCATGAAAAGTTTGCTTTCATGAAATGCAAAGGAAGCCTGGAGAAGCAGTGATGAGAGAAGCACAGTGGCAATAATATTCAAACCATTTGGAAGCAAATGTTGTGCTTATGAGAAGTATGCAACAAAACTAAAAAAAAACCCAAGCATGAAAGGCACTCCGAGTGTTAAATATTCATTAGTATTCCCCGCACCGCCTGTTCTAAATATAAGATACGTTTCAGCACAGCCCTGGTGTTTTCCCCTCCCTTACAGGATGCTGTAGCCATTCAGCTGGCGGGGCGTTCCCATGGCAACAGGGCGATGCTACCTTTTGTTAGATGAATGAAATGACCAGTGCCGAGGTCGGCCAGGGGCACCCAGGCAGGGCAGGCTGTGCATCCATTGTCCCTGTTCCCTGTCACAGGCAGCTCTGGGGGCGGGAGGCAGGAGGAGATGGCAACTTTTTGCATCACAGAGGAGTGGAGACTGAGTGCAAATCCAAATTCCCTCCGTTTGTCAGGGCTGGTACAGGCAGCACAACTCAGCTCTGTGCTGGCATCCCCACCCCGAAGATTAGGAAGTGTTCAGCTTACAGAATGTGGATGCACCCACATGTATAAGAGAATTACAACACCCACAGAGAGTGAACTAGAGGAAAACTGAGGGCTTAAATACATATCACAGAGTTCAGCTGTTTCAAGGAGCCTCATCCAGTAGTCTGACAGTGAACATAAGGATTTTTGGGGCCATTTTTCCTAGCACTGGGTACACAGGGCAAGATTCAGCTCTAGAGACAGGCAGCTAAATTCAGGCATTTACATCTATTTGGGTAAATATCAGGGAAATCTCTTCTCTCCTTCTGGTCCATGGAGGTTTGTCAAGGTACTCAGCAGAGCCTAGAAAGAGATGGAGCTCCAAGGCTGAAGCCAGGCAGGACATACCAGGTTCTAGGCAGGCATCTGCCTTGGTTTGCTGTCTAGAGTCCAGCAGACATTCAAATTAGCATAATATATGGGGGGATTGCAGGTCTTCTCACTCCCATGACTACTTAAGGAGCAAAGGGTGATTATATTCCCATCTTCTAGGATATGGTGGTTTGAATCCAGGACAGGATGAACCTCTGCAGCACCTGTGTAAACCAGACAAGTTGGTCCCTTCTACAGATGGAGAGCCTGAGATACGCTGGGTGTAGCTGCCCAGGGTCTGAGTCAAATGCTGCTCCCCTCTTCAGAAATAGAATGAGGATGCAAGTGTTCACATGCTCCTTTTGCCTCTGCAGTGCCTTTGATCTGAAATCGCAGGAGCAGAGGCTGTAGAACGAGTCTGCAGTAATTTGAGCATTGCTGTGAGTCGCAGCCCAGCAGAGGAACGAGGTGTCAGACCATGGCACTGCTGACAGGCTGTTGGGGCACTGCTCACCCAGCTAGAGCAACCAAAGCTCTCATTTTAAAGTGAAGATAAACTTCTTTGGCTCCCACAGTTGCAAAATTACTGCTCTGAATGTGAAAGGAGGGGTTGCAAGCAGTCTGGAGCACAGTGAGGGTTCATCCTGCTCCTGTAGCACAAGGAGGGCAGGCTGGTGGCTGCACAGGCTAAAGCAGATCATCTGCCTAGATGCCAGTTC
The DNA here is from genome assembly GCF_965231275.1 of Zosterops lateralis. Taxonomy (NCBI): domain Eukaryota; kingdom Metazoa; phylum Chordata; class Aves; order Passeriformes; family Zosteropidae; genus Zosterops; species Zosterops lateralis. Next base: position 67,088,867 of record NC_139765.1, read on the forward strand.
AGCTCTAGTCCAACCTGGTGCCTGGAGCTTGAGAGGAGGATGATATGATCCACAATACCCACTGATGTTCCAGTCTTACAGGAAATTGCCAGGGTTTCTGAGGAGCCAAGACAAAACTACACACAGGCAGAACCCCTTGGGTCCCCTGGCCCCTCTGGATGTGAACAGACCTCACTGCCACACACACCACTTCAGCTGTGGCTCATGGTGATGCCATGCAGGAGCTGATAACTTGCCCAGGGACCCAGCACGACCTTGGGATGCAGCTGGGGGTCGCAGCCTGCACTCCCCAGATGGGGAGACTCACTGCTGGCTCACAGCCACGGGTGCTGCTCAACAGCACCATGCTTTTTCCCTTTCCTGCTCATCCTGCTGAGCTGGGCTCTGCTCTGACTCATGCAATATCAGCACAATTCCCAATCCATTCAGATCAGAGAGGCTTTGAGTGCTGCTGAACCAGAAAGGCCCCAGCTTGCTTTTCTGGTCCCAGACTAAATTACTCTTCTGGACTTTAAAAGAAATTTTTAAATTTTTTTTTTTTTTTTTTTTGGTGGGGTTTTTTTTGGTGGTTTTTTTTTGGTGTTTTTTTTTTTTTTTTTTTTTTTTTTGGTTTGGTTTTTTTTTTGGTTTTTTTTTTTTTTTTTTTTTTTTTTTGTGTGTTTTTTTTTTGTTGTTTTTTTTTTGCTTGTAAACAGAGATAACACAGGGAAGCTCATGGGGCACTGTGGTGTAAGCTAGTTCAAAGCAGAGCTGAGCTTTAAGAGAACTGGGTGTTCATACCTGCCATGGATGCATCGTCCACATTATCATATTGCATTAAATCTTGACCACCTGATCTGACATCTCCAAAATACCCAAAAGCTCCTCTCCCTTTACACTCCTCTTGAGGCTGTGGACAGTCAAATTCCCCAGACAATTTGGACAAGATGATGTTTCACAGATGCACAGATTTGTCTGTGCACAATGTTGTACAGCAGAAAAATCACAACGGCCTTGTCTTACTGGAGCCTGGAACTCCTGCTGCCATTTATTCAAAGTCTTATTAAAGTCTTGTAAATACCAATAGCAAAACACATTTATATACAACCAGCAAGAAATGGATGAGCCTGCCAGAATTCTACAGTCTCTAGCTCTGGAAAACTTATCTCTGCCTTCAATATGATATGATCAGATACGTTCACGTTTGATAAGAACCTGAATTTGGCTGAGAAGAGTTAATTATATTTGAAATTAATATTTATCACTGTAGGGGGCACCCCACCTCCCTGATTTTACTCCATAAAGAATAACAAGAAAAATGGCCTTAAACTGCATTATCTATATGGTGGAAAGGACTGGAAGAGACAGGGAAGGAAAAGGATGTGTGGGGTTGAACACCATCATATGTGTCACTGTCTGGGAGCACTTCTGCTAGGGCTTGAAGGGCAGGAGATTTGTCAGTCCTTGAGTTCATCCCAGGCTTTGAACCCTGGGATGCCATGAACCAACCATGACATCACCATGAACATTTTCCATTGCACCTTCTCTTCCTCAGTGTAGCCCCCACAAGCCTGGGCTGAGCATGAAGGATTCATGGGGTCAGAGATGACCCTGGCCTGAGCAGCCAACCACTTTGAGAAGGAACTGCTTTCTCTTTTTGGTTTTGCAGGAGCTTCAGTGGCTGGCTTGGACCAGAAAGCAGAGCTTTAGATGGTGAAAGCTAATTGAGGTGAATCCCCATCATCACCTAGAGGACATGCGGTATTTCCAGGAGTTAACCAGGTCCAGCCCGGTGCTGGATCAGACAGTGACTGTCCCTGAGCATGTAGCTTTGGGACCTAAGAGCTGGTGTTAAAGGGCATTAGAAATTTCCACCTGTAATATGCTCCAACCAGCCTGACAGTATTTTTTCTAACACAGAAATTTGAATTCTGGTGGTGTAACAGGGTTTTTAATTTTGCTTTTGGACAGCAATTGAGTACTGATATGTGGAAGGTCACCCCCTGGGCTGAGGAAGGGGATTCCTTTCATGTTTGTGTTAGGAGATGGGGTGGCTCCCAGGGGAGCTGACCTTCGGAGCAGTAATGGGCAGCTGTGCTGGTTTGATGGCATTACAAAAGGGTTTTGCTTTAGACTCGTCTGGTCTGGTCCTGTGGACTGAACACTGGTGTGTTTGTAGGTGTGAAGCTCGTTTTTAGTTGTATTTTTCTCTGAAAAAGCTTCAGTCGTAGCATCACTTCATGATGGAAAACAAAATGCATAAAGCAGGAGCAATCAGGGAATTTTCCACAAAGGAACGCTCAGATCTGAATTAAAACGCTCATAGAAACGCATTCAGGGGGTACCTTTTGCTGACCAACTTTGCAGGAGTATAATCCTTTTGTTTAGTGCGCTTTTCTTTCTTCCTTCCTTTCTCTCCCTGAATTCCCGGCTGACAATTGACAGGAACTCCCTTTCAGCGTGGGTTTGGTCACTGGCTGACAGCAAAACGCGCCCAGCACAGAAAATGCTCCAACTGCCGGCGCTTCCCGAGCAGGGAAAACCTCCTGGGCTGAGGCTCGGAACGACGATTACACCCTTTTAAGTCAGCACCGGGGGAATCCACGGATCTTCCGCGGTGACGAAGTTTTCTGGGCGCTTTCCTGGGAGAGAGAGCCCGGCTGACAATAGACAGGGCAGAGTCCCGCACCTTTCCCCGCCGAGCGGCTCCGGGCTGGGGCTGGGGCTGGGGCTGGGATCGCCCGTCCTGGGCTGAATGCATTACGTAAGGCAGGGCTCGTTTGGTACAAACATAGCTGCGGGCAGATTTGTGCACGGAGAGCCAGAGAGGAGGAGGGAGAGGAGGGAGGAAGGTCTCTCCAGGAGCGCTGCTCCGCTCGGCTGACTGAGGATCCAGAGTTGGCACTGGCGGAGCTCCCCTGGAGGAAAGGTGTCCTGGCGGTCCCTGACATGCTCCTGGTCGTGTGGGATGCTGGAGACGGGCACCAGATACTAAGTTGAGGGGGACGAGGATTTGGCATGAGGATCGGAGCAAAATGGAAGGGCTTCTGTCTCCGATGAGGACGAAGGTAGGGGAAAGATGTTCATGTCTTTTTTGGAGCTCAATTTACCCGACGAGGGGAAGGGGAGTTGCGGGGGTAGCTCTCTGAATAGGGGGCTTTTGTCTCTTTTCTTTTCAATCTCTCTCTCTTTTTTATTTATTTTTTTTTCTTTCTTATTTTTCCAAACTACTCTGGCCAATGTAACTCGGCAGAGCAGCGGCAGCAGTTGCCTCCGAGAGGGGGGCAACGCATCACTCCGCCTCGACAGAGATGACCTTTGTAAATGAGTTTGCCTTTTGGAGCAGACAGCCATATTTTTGTTTGAATTTGCAGTTGGAGGCTCTCATTGTGTCTGTGTGTCTGTGCCTGGTCTCCGGGGAGGCAGCGGGGAAGGCGGACCTGCGCTCGGGGGCGGATGGGGATGCCGGGCTACCCCAGCTCGGGGTTTCCAGCAGCGACAGGGGCACGGATGAGCAAAGTGGGTGATTCTGTGCCCACTTTGATACCCTGCCAGGGTGGGAGAACTCTTGTTGTGGACCCAGACCAGAAGGTTTTAACAGAGAGTGAGTGTGCAGAGCTAAGGGACTGCTGCACTTGTCTGCTGCCTTCTCATACTCTCAACTCTCTTTAAAGGTTTGACAGTAATCCTCATTAAAAAGCTCGAATTCCAGCAGAGAAAAAACGGTGATGGTTTAGTTTGTAAAATTTCTTCCCTATGCCATTATTTCTTTGTGGTCCTGGGGGATAGACTGGATCCTGATTGCATTTTATTTAGTCAGTGCCTCCATCCCATGTGGTAACTGCCTTGGCTAAATCCTTCTCATTTCAGTCCATCACCACATTCAGTCCCACTCTGTTGTATTGTATCTCAGGACTGGAAGAATTGGAATTCAGTGGCAATCCTTGCTGGCAACAGGGTGTCTTTGTACGTCTTAGTTGCAAACAGTTTGAAGGGAGAGTCAGACAAGAGTTGTTTCTATAAATGCCAGACTTGAAAAAATTCTGAGGAATTGTCTGGTCCAGCCCCTGTGCTGAAGCAGATCAGCTAGTCTGATCTCCTCAATTACATCCCTGCCATCCACTATCCTAAATTAAAGGCTCTTCAATGATTTAAAGTCTTTTCAATATTAAAACCAAGAAAAGTGATTTAAATAAAAATAATTTGCCAGCAAATATCTGCACTGCAATTCTCCAGGGGCATTTTTTTTCCACTTTAATTCAGGTTTTTTTGTCTTGAACAGTAAGTTGATAATTTGAAAAAGAACCTGACAACTTCATATAGTTCTCCATTACCAAGAACAATGCTATGGGCAGTTTTTAGAATGAAAGATTTATAAGGGATTATAGACCCAGCCATTCATATCTCTCATTACTAGGAACACATTCATTAATGTGTAGGCTTTGTAAGGCATTTCACAGTATTATTTTTCAAAAATCAGATAATAGAGGAAACCCATATCAGCTGCCCAACATTCCCATCTCATTTCCATTATTAGAAAACGTAACTTTCATCGCTTTAGCTGATGTTTCCATTCTGCTGCTCTAACCAGGCTTGAAAGGACTGCTGGAGGCAGTCTCTCCCAGGACTGGTGTGCTCTCAGGCTGATGTGTGGATTACAATCAGACGTGTGTAGTATCAGCACCTGCAGCATGTGTGAAGCTATAAAAATGACAGAGTAGAGTAAAGGAAGTGGTCCAGGACTGGGTATTCTGTTTGTTCATCTGACCTGCTTGGTAGCTGGGATGTAAATCCTATATAACACCATCCATAAGGTGTAATCTCAATTGCCACTATCAGGTAGTTTATTGATCCTATAGAAGAGTATGCTTGGGAATATAGACATGATCCTTTGGATCGCAATCTGCCTTAATAGGAGAGAAAGGAGGAGATTCTGACCTCCTTTGTGTATGGGAAAATCTTCTCAAGCCAAAGAAATGTGATTTTAAATCAGCTATTGCAATGATGTAAGATCAATGGGATTCTCTGGCAGATCCAGATCCTGACGTTGGTGTTACGTTGCTGTTAATCTGGAGTGGTTCCATGGCAGCTGATGGAGATATTCAAATAGACTCTGTGAAATAAAGGTCAGGATTTGGCCCTTACATCTTTACCTTTCAGAGAAATAACAATGCATAGATCACTTGAATAGATTTGAAAACTAATCTCATTTCCAAGATGCTTCGTGGCTGGCAGTGGCTCCCTGCTCTCTGCCAGAAAATCAAGTGTAAAATCTATTAACTCCCCAAACACAACGTTAATATGTGATGACTACACAAAAAAAAACCAACTTGACAACAGCGAGGCTGCCAATGTGCCAAGACCCCTGCCTGTCACACTCCCTGGTACTGCCTCCTTTTCCTCCTCTATTCCCCCGTCTGTCTGATCCCATCTGTTGTCACTTGTTTTACGCTAAGGCTGAAACTGTTGGAGGCTAGTTAGAAGTTTTTTTGTCCTTTGGTTTGCACAGTGACGTGAAGGACAGTGGGTTTCTGGTCATTTCAGGCAGAGCTGCCTGGAAAGAGCCTGGAGCTTCTTGGAGCTCCAAGAGTTGTACCTGTGTGAAAACATCTCCCTGCCAGAGTGAAATGCAAAAAAAGATTGTTTTATCCTTAGAGTCTCCTTTTTAGCCTGCTCAAATCTAGACAGAAAACTAAAGCCAAACAATTTTCTCTATTTCCATGGGTAAGTCAGAGCAAGAGCTGACTCTGCAGGTACTTCTCACAGCCTGTCACCAGCAGGTGAGGACAGCCTACATCTGCCTCTCACAGCCAAATGCAAGGGTCCCTGGAATTGAAATGAGGTCTAAATCCCTGCAGGTGGGCTTGGGTGAATCTCATGGTGGCACTTGAAAATAAGATTGCTGTGAGCTCTTTGGTCCCTATTGTTCACAGGGGTTGTCACTCCATGTCAGAGCTGACAGAGGGACAGGTGGGCACATCTTGACTAAAAAAGTCCAGTTTGTTGTGCAGGAGGGCTGGAGCTGAGACACTGGACAGAGACACAGACACAGTATCCTCACTTCTCCAAGCAGCTCCATGGCAGGGCTTGCCAGCAGAGGGCTGGGAATATACAACCAAGAGCATATTTCATAGAGTACTTGCTTCTCATTCCACAAGGTAATAACCCACTTGGTTGCTGGGCTGTGCTGAGTGATCATACAGTGGGTACTTTAGAAACTCTTTAAAATATTTGGCAAATTGTGTGTTAAACACTAAGCTCATTACACCATGTAATGGACTCCACTGCAGCAAGCTGTGGGTGATTAAAATATTTCTGCTTTTGTATAACCAGGTGCACAGATGCAGGAATTCTAGGGAAAGGAAAGGGATACATGGTAAAATGGGCTGATATATCAAAACTGAAGCAGATAAGTAGAACGCACTGAACAGGAAAGTTACTGCATTTTTTGTGTTGATTAAATTTCACTTGATTAGAAGTAATGGATGGGTTGTAAATATTTGGTAGGTTAATAGAGGTACTTAAAAATATTACCAGAACCAGTTAAATTCTGTAGCCTAGGATGTCTGAGCTCCCATTTTCAGAGCAAATGAATGTACACAATAGCAATGTCCCCATGCCACCTTAAGAGACTGTGAAGTTGATTGAGTACCACAAAGTGAAAAGAATGAAGAAATGCATAAATATTGCACTCCTTTTGTTAGCCTCCATTTTAATTTGTTTTATAATCCTCAACACATGCACAATTTGCTTTAACCCTCAGTGCATCGCCTTCAGCAAATTACACTGGCATAAGAATTTCAGTAATTTCAGTTTCTCTGCTGCTGACACTTGCCAGTGCACGCTACTGAATTTGCAATGAGCACCTGGCTCGAACCACGCAGAACTGGCTACTGCTCTATTTTCCTTTCAGAAGCCTGTGTTTGGTGCTTTTTTGTTTATCAAAGCACTGCTTCCCTTTCAGAGCAGCTGAAAGAACTTTTTCAATGAACTTTTCGTCTGTTCAGAAACACACGCGGAGGGTAAATGGAGATTAATTACTGTCAAATTTACTGAGCTTTGCATCCAAAGATAATGAATTTTGAGTGTTCCTGTGTACAGCAAATTCAGCAAGGGAACTCAGTAAATAAAGTGTGTAGTATTTAGATAGTGCTCTTTAAGCATTAATGGGGTTGTTTCTTGTTTATTGAATCTTATTAACTTTATCTGTTTATTGTAGATTTTGGGGATTAGCAAACTCCCATGGTGTTCCTGTTGGTTTGTTAAGCCCTGTTGGCTCTGCTTTCAAAGCCACTTAGTTTTTGACCGCTGGATCTCTCACAAAGAATGGTTAAGTTGTCCTTGTGCCTTACTTTGAGAAGTTCACAGTGGCTCGAATCAGAAAAACTTTGGGAAGTACACTATACCCTGAGAATCTTAAATAGCAAAGGCTGTGACAGCTGACCTTTGAGATTGTTGGGGAGGAAATCAGGAGGAGAAATTACCCCTGGGAAAGCAAAGTCTGGCTTACACCTGTGGATTGCTGTGGTCTTTCACCCTTCTTGGATGGCACTGAAAAGAAGTTTATATAAGCAGGGGTTTTTGTGCAGCTGCATGCAGCAAAACATTTAAACAGATTCTAAACTTTAATCTTGCGAGCTATCCTGCAGAAGTTCAGGTTGGGATCCTGCACTGTCTGGCCAGCTATGCATATTAAAATCAGTTTACAGCACTCTTGTAGAAGCCAAGAGGCAGAATAATTCTTTTGTGTATGTTGTGAAACCAGTCCTGGTGTTTTTAAGAATACCAAAAGACAAAAGTTACCCCCATCTCTCCAAAAGCATTCACGTTGCTCCTATGGAGTCTGAGATCCCTGTTTGGATACAACTGTGTTTTTCACTCTCATTTTGAGCATCCCATCATGAGAGACACATACCAATGCTAATGACACTTACAGAGTGAGATTTCCAAAGCCTTTTATTTCTGGGGCTTCTGGTTTCCCAGATGGAGTCACCTCACCTGGGCAGTGAGCACACAAACACAACATTGCAGGTTCCTGTGGAATCACCCACAGACACATGAAGCTCACAGCACAAACTGGGAAGTGCTGGTGTTCCCTCTGCAGCCCTTCCACAGGGCCCCTGCACAGGCTGTCGAGCAGCTGAAGGGGAACCTCCTTCCTTGTCTTATTATCAGTTTGACACACAGGTTAATGAGGCCATATGTAATTCTCTGAGCTTGTAGATAGTAAAAAAGAAAGGCAATTCAAGAAATAATGAAGTCCCGTGTCTGCTACTGTTGATCATAATTTTATAAATACCTGGGAAAGAGGATGTAGGGGCATAACTCAGAGCAGAGTTTGGCATTGGAACAACTGTACCATAACATTATGCCTCTGGAAAAGCAGAGCAGTTTCTGTTCTGTAACATTTCCTAAACCCATTCAGATTTAAAGACAATATATCACTGAACATAAAACTGAAAGGTTATTTTTCCTCCCCGGCTGGGCTTTGCAGCAGAGCAGTGAGCTCCATGCCTGACTGGGCCCTGTACTCGTGCCCAGTCTCGGCAGGGGTGGGTTATTTACTGTCCAGGGAGAGGAAACTCTGTGTATCCTGGGCAGGAGCCAGACTCTGCACTGCTAATAGGAATGGCAGAGCACTGGGAGCCCAAAATCCAGCATGGGGACTTGTATGTTTAGTTCTGGACCATGAGAACACAATCCCTGTCCCTAGATGCTCCCTGCTGAAGTTTGGGAGGAAATAAGAGCATTTTGCCTCAGTTTTTAAGAAGGAAGGATTGTGGTTCAGATTCTGCTATTTCCAGATTGTATTCATGATCTAAAGCCTGGGGGGTGCTGTCCATTCTCAGCATCCTCAGGAGCACAACTGAGTGCAGGCTACACTATCCTAGGACCTTCCCTTGGCTGCACACCAGGTTGAGTGTGTTCAGCCCTTGCTGAGCTCTCCTGTGACTGTCAGACAGCCCCTGAGATGAACCAGGATAATCACAATGCTGGGGTTGCTTTGGCTTTCACAGACAGTTTGATCCCCTCTCTGCCATCACCAGCTCAGCATGGGGACCATAGCACTGGGAGGTGCAGTCAGGCCTCGCACACTGTTGTGCTGGAGCCTGGAATGATCACAGTGTGCCTTAGTGACCAAAGCTCTCACAATGTGTATCAAATACCACTGGATCCTTTTAGGGGATGGAAATAGGAACTGCTTCCTTGTGCCCTGCTCACCTCCCAGTGCCCAGACACCATGTCCCAGCTCAAGCCATCCTGCACCCTGGCCTCAATTCTGTGTCCTGCTCAGCCTCTGCAAATCCAGGCTGTAGCAGAGGTGCCCAGGAGGGTCTTACATTCCCTAAATCTTCCTGTGGCTGAGGTTGCCTGAAAGTGCCAAAGGACCTTCTCTTGGCTTCCATAGGAGCTCACAGAAAAGCACACTGGGGGCCTATGCAAAGACCACAGAGGTACCAAAATGAAATTAATAATAGCAATCATAGCAATAACAACAACATAATAATTAATAATAATGTTTAAAATGCAGTATGGCAAAGGCACGGACTGGAGGGAAGAAAGCTGATGATGATGGTACTAAGAGCATAAAGCTTGCTAGCTCAGTATGTGGGTCACAGGCATTTTTAGGAAGTGCAGAGAAAATACACTGGTGAGCACTCATTTTCCCAGTCATTTCATTAAGTATTTTACTTAATGGCAGCTGTTGTAGAGGCAATTTGCCACCCTTTTCAAAAGCAGAACTCAGACAGAGACACCCACTCTTTAGCTGTGAATCACAGGTTGCATTCCCTGGGGAAGGTCACGAAGTCTTAACTGCTGCAAATATGGGAAAGCTGAAAAAAATCAGAGAGATATGAGTGAGATGATTATGAAGCAAAAAATGATGGTTGCTCCAAAATGCCAGCCTGGTAGTTATCTATGGAGGAAAACAGCTCTCCTACACGTCTGCCTGGTATATTGGGTTATTCTGAAGGCAGTGTTGGTAGAGACTGCATGTGTTTAATGTTTGGGAGTATATGGAAGGAAATAAAGCACTTGCATGATGCATATTTCATGTAAAAAATGTCTGATCCATAACCAGTTCATACCAGCATAGCTCTAAGCACCTCAGAATGGATTTCAGGAATGGTCAGCTATTTCTTACAGTATTTTACTGGATTTAAATAAATGTAAAATATGTCTGCAGCTGGGTGTGTGGGCTTTCTTCCTGAGAACACACACCTAATGTACCTTAACTTTCCCTGCATCCTTCCTTTATCTACATCCCAATATAAACCCCACCAAATCTGTGAGACCAAAACTCTGACCACATTTGGAGTTCAACCAGCAAGACAAAAATCCCAAGCCCTTCAGGTTGCTACAGTTCATAGGAGACCAGGACAGCTGCAGGTGTCTTTTTGATGGGATTTATAAACATATTACAATGTCAATAAACATACAAAGTCCTGTTTCCCTGACCACAGCAGATATCAACCAAATGAGAGCATTTTCACTCTTCAGGTTGGCTTCTTTCATGCATCAGTCATCCACACCTGTGTTTCCTTGGTGTCTTGGTCCTTGGCTTGGTAATCCTATGAGGGAGGGATTTCCCCCTCCCTTCTACAGTCACAACACACAGCAGACCAGTTCAGGGACTCAATCCCTTCTTCTCTTCAAGCCTCAAGTCCCCATTTGGGTGATTTGTTTGGGGATTTTTAGGGAAAGCCCTTGCTCCTTTGTGCAGGAGCTCAGCTGTTGTGGCAGTGCTGTGTTGCAGCTTCCCAGCACCCAACATCTCCTCATGTTCAGAACAGGAAAATCTCCCCCAGATGCAGCTGTCCTGAGGCAGAGCCATTGACTTGGGTCCTACATGACAGGCTGAACAGCTATTTAAGGCTGATTTAGTAGTAAATGCAGTATAAATATCAATAATAAAAATGCACCGCTCCTTTATTTTCTTTTTTTCCTACAAAATTTTGTTCATGGCTCTCCTGTGCAACACCAGAGGAAGGTGCTGGCTCTCAGGACATGACACGGGGTCCACTGGACTACACCACTGATGAGGCACAGTCCAAAGCAGGAGCCAAACCCATTCCAGTCCCTCTGAAAACAGGCAGATATCATCACTCTTCTCCTCTTGGTAGCACAAACACTTGCAAAGCTTGACTGTGCTGAAGGAACATTAAAGGTAGAAGACATCTCCCGTGTAGACAGCACTCAAACCACTTGGGGCTTTGAAGACAGGAGGTCAAAAACAATATATCAAGTCAGTTATCAGCCAGTCCTGTCTTCCCTTCTTCCCCTCCCTCTGGCTCAGAGCTGCAGGAGCTCAGGTCCTTTGATGTAAACCTGTCAGACACTTTGGTCTCTTCTCTTCTCTGCCCTGCCCTATTCTTCCATGCACACATTTGTGTGAGATTTTAATTATAGGCATCATGTTGGTAAGAAAACCCTTCCTTAATTACATGGTCAAATAATTCTAGTAGCTTAGGAGCTGAAATACAAAGTTAGGTGAAACCATTACTGCTTCATCTAAAGTTGAATCTCTCCATGGGCAGGTTCTGAATAATACTGTGGAAATAATTTTTCTTTAGAAAAATGGATTTCATTTAGAAGAGATTAAATTGTTTTGGATAGAGGGAGTTAGAGTATTATCTGGTACCACTGGTATTCTTTTTCAGAAAGACTAATTACTTATAAGACTAATCTTTTCAGCAAATATTCCATGACCAGGCCAAATAATTATATGGCACAAATAAGGCAATATTTAGCCTCATTAGGGCTGGCACAACCCCTCCCCTAATGTATTGTGGTCTTTAGAGAGAGATCAGGTGAGATGAGAGATTAAATGTGTCTTCATAACATCAGATACCTCTCCATGGCACCAGGGCCTCACACCCTCACTGGTATTTGGGTGGCATTTCTGCTGCTACTGAAGGCACCCTGGTAGGGTTTCCTGAGAAACATCTAGGCTGGAACCTGCTCATCTGAGCTTTAAGCCAGGCTCTGTTCTTGTCTCTGTTAAACTGGTGACTCCCAGTGTGTGAGACAAGGAAGCCTGTGTGCATCCCTGGGATCCCTGCTGACACCTGAGGCAGTGTGGAAAATAAGGCACAAGTGGAAGAGAAACACAATCTGAGCTGGAATAAACAGTCTAGGGGGAGAGGAGGATGTGGACAGAGGATTAGGGCTGGAGAAAGGAGTTGGAGAAGAGGCAGCTAGGACTAAAGAGATGAGTTCTGGAGGCAGGGGTAGAGGGGCAGAGATGAGGTGGAGCACTTGTGCCCATACCATGGAAACCCCCTTCAGCCCAAACCCCATGTCCCAGCTGGATGTGGGTGGTAAAATGCACACCTGTAAAGCTGCTTTTTTAAGAGGCAACACCATCAATATGCAAATCTGGGAAATACTGGAGCAAGAGACATCCCTGGAGCTCTATCTCATCTAACAATGCAGTCCCACAAATGTTTTTTTTCATGGGCTTCTTCTTGTCTCCTGCATAAAATGGACACTGCTCAGATAATGAGCAGCTATTCCTTATTTTGTATTCTCCTAATTTCCTACCGAATAACCCTAGGTCTTATTTACTGAATACTGCCCTGAAAACAGAATTACTCATTTTCTTGTATAATTTTCTTGTATGCTTCATTTTTCTGAAACATTAATTACAACAGTATCAAAGTTTATCAAAACCTGTAATCATGCTCTGGTTTGTCTCTATTTGACTGATGTAGAATTGAGCCATGAAGGAATCATTAAAGGTCTGTTTCAGATTTGGGCCATTTCTGACTTCTCTGTATCCTCAACATCACACAGCACTTGCTATGTTCAATGTGTCCCTCACCATTTGCTTCTGGTAGAGCACAGGTTTTCTCCAAGTCATGTGCCAGGGGTGTCTCTCAGAAACCCAAAAATAAAGCTTAGATGTCAGGGATCATTAGTAAAAGTTTGGGATATATGAGTCACTCATCACCAAACATCTTCACCCAAAGACTCCTTCACCTTCTGCAGCACTCCCCAGCTTCATTCCTCGTGCACCCTCTGTCTGCCACAAATGCCAAGGAGCCCTTTAGAAAGCAGACACCTTCCCTGATTCATCCTTAAGGCAGCTCCACCCCACACAAGGAAGAAGAAAATATGGGTGCAGAGGTTAGGGTAAAGGAAGCATCTGATCGTGCAATTAAAAACTGCATCATGAAACATCCACTCATCCCTGGCCTTTTCTATCTTTTCACCCTGATACCCACCCAATGCAGTGTATAATATCAGAAAGCATAATATGACTGTTGTCCTCTGGCTATTTTTACTTAAGCTAATGTTATAAATTCCCTCTAAGAATTCCAGATAAATTGACAGCAGTAAATAATTTCTCCTTGCACCTTTTTGGAGTAACCCAGGCTGACAAAACTGGCAGCCGTGGGAGTAGGTGTGAGCAGGGCTGAACTGACTGTATGGAAATGCCAGGCAGCTCCTGAATGCACAAATGAAAACAGAGCCCTGTGGAAAACCATGTGCTGAGGGTGGGGAGGGAATTTGTGTCCTCCCATTTGCATCTCTCTCTATGCCATCTTTGCCTGGAATAAACAGCTTGGTCCACATGAAAGCTGAATCTGATTACTTTCCCCCACTTGACAGGGCAGTAAAGAAAGCTTTATAAAATGGGTGTGACTTTTACTATGTGTTGCAACTCATTTTAGAAATATGTGTCTGCATATGCCAGTAGTTACCCTATTTTAAATCACTCTTGTGCATTTACTAATGGTCTTTGCATTCTTGTTGAGTGAAAAGTTTCTAGTTAGTAAACACATTATTATTAAAGTGGACTGTCAGGTAGATTGAGAAGAAAAAAATTACCAGAAATATTTTTTGGCATTTCTTTAACCTCCAACCAGCTCTTTACAAGTCTTAAGTACTTTTTTTCCTATTTTTGGCTTAGACCACAGTTTTATCACCTATGTCTGGGTTTGAGGTTTTTTTGAACATCCTTTTAAATGAGTGGTAACAGCATTCTGGTGCCTCAGCAAGTGCAAGGGGAAACATCAGCCCACATATTTCAAATCTCTTCCACAGATATAACAAACCTCTTTTGCCAAGTGAGCTGACTTTTCTCCTGGATAGAGCAAGAAGAAAAGGGAAAGGTGGCAGAACAAGGAGGTGAATGGGACTATATAGTATAGAGTCAGAGTCTTTCCTGGCAAAACCCCTGAAATTAAGTAGAGATAAACTGTACATTCTTACACACTCAGCTCAGTTCCAGGCTTTTTGGTAGGAATGACTCACATTAATTATGGGAACATCACAGATGTACAGAAAGATGGTAAAATTGTTTAGGAGGCTATCAAAGTCAGAAAACAACAAGTATCAATGCAGAAAAGAGCCCAAAAACGCAAAAGAAGACAACATTTTTCAGTCTGGGCAGAAAAAGAGGAGGGATTTCTTTATCTTTTCTTTCCTTTTCCTTCTCTTCGCGTTTTTTCTTTTCTTTTTTTCTTTTCATTTCTTTTTTCCCCTGTAGAAAGTATGCACACCATTAAATCAGCTTAAATCATTAATCTCCCCTGGGAGATATCACCCCCAGAACAAACAGAGGGGTGAAATAAAGCTGCATTGCCTATTACGTATGTTGTAAAAGAATTAGTGTCAGTGGAGAAAAGACCAAACCCAAAGGGGATGAAATTCAGGGCAGGGAGTTAGTGATGCAAACTTGTGTTATACCACCACCCTTGAGGGAACTGTTCCTTGCCAATTTGTCTTCAGCCAGGAGTGTGGTCACTCCTTTGTCTGTGATACTCCAAAAATTGCAGAATAAGGACTGAGAACAAGGAAATACTTAAAACTCTAATTTCCAGGAAATGACGGGTAAATTCAACAAGCAAAACCAAACCAAACTGAATCTCAGGGCCAGGCAGAGATTCATGCCGATTCACAAAATGAAAAACACAGAAAATACTTCCAAACCCTAAAAAAGCACTTAAAGACTCTCAGAAGCAAAAATTAATGCTGAGCATTTACATTGATTGGACAGAATTTATCTACTCCTCTGCTCCATAAAACCTGAGTGCAACACTTAACCTGCAACCCCCACAAGGTCTGGTGTGTGTTACTTCCCAGCCCCAAGGATGCTCAGGTTTGCTCTGGAACGCTGAATGAAGGATACAGTGGGGTCTATGGGCTGAAGGGAAATCATTATTACACAGTAATCAATGCTGTGCACCTTGCGTGGCTTCTCGGCTTCTCTGGCATCCTACCATAGCTGTTAGAGGTTGGGATTGGGGTTTTTTCCTGATTTGAATAAGGTCATAGTTTGTGGCATTTTGATTTGAATCGATTTTCTTCCTTTTATGATGATGACAACACTCCTCAATTAGCCAGCAGTGCTGAAGCCTCAGTACACACATTTTAGCACTGGGGGATAAATGCACTAATGGTGGGAGAGAATGTATTTTTCCCAAAACCAGTCTAGCTGAAAGTGCAGTATTTTGAATTCATTTATTCTATATATTTTGTAGCTTTTTAAATGTAGGAGTGATGCAGGGAGGAGTGGCACCAAGTGCTTTCCTCCCTATAACATGTTGATAAGGAGAACAGACACAGTCCTGCCCATGCCAGACTTGTAAAGGCAAGGACTTTTACCATTCCCAGGTGGTCCTAGAGATGGACTGTCTGGACACAGCTTGGGATGGACCATGAAGCCAAGATCCTCCTGCCAGACAGTAATGGGACACACTGGGTCTCTAAGAGCAACACGGGCTGGAAATTTGGCTTAATTTTTTCCTGTCAAAGCTTCTCCAGTTTTCTTGCTTCCAAGATGTCTTGGTCAAAGCATGTCAGCCTCAGACTTTCTCTCAGTCTAAGGCTGCAGCAGTAACTCAGAGCACTCAGCTGATGGATTCCCCAGGGACAGGGGCTCTGTGATAGCCCGAGAAACTCACCCACAGGGCCCCTGCACCCCAGGAGCTCTCTGGTGCAAAGAACTTTGTCATGGCAAGATCTTGGCTCTGGTCCTTTGGAATTTTTAGGTCATTTGGTTTGATACCAAGGCCCTGAAGAACACTGGGGTCCTTGCTGTGCAGTGTCTCTGTTCTTCCTCAGGAGGGATGAAGCCCTTGATAACTCTTGTTGTTGTCAGGGCTTCACAGGGATCTAGCTGATGGCCCTTTTTCTGGGAGTCAGGGTTACAAACACCCTACAGAGTGTGTGTAACCCCAGACAGAACAGGTCAGAAGTGAAATCAGCATTTTCCAGTCCAGCACCATCAGTTCCCCCTGCTGCCTCATCACCATCTTCTTCCAGCAAACAGGGACTTCCCAAGTTTTCCGCTGTGGCCTCAGAAACCTCTTTGTGTTGGCTCCCTGCCCAGCTCTGAATCGTCCTCACAGATTGGTACAAATGCTGTTGAAATAACACACTCCCATGGATAACACCCCATAAACTTCTGCTGCCTTCTCCCACCGCCCTCCCTGCGAGATGAGGAATGTTAATGCCTCCAGGGCGTCCTCTTAATTGCGTGGCGCCCATCCAAAGGCAGCATATGCACAAATTAGCTGTGACTGCTGGGGGCTCACAGGGCTGGGCTGCCCGGGGAGGCTTGTGGTGCTGCTATTGCACATCCAGGAGGTAATTCCACAGAGGAGTCAGCCATGGTTTGGCATCAATCCTCCAACACAAGACATAAGGATTTTCTGGCTTGACTCTTAAAGATGCTGTGGTAAGAACAGGGTCATTCAGCCAGCTGATTATGAGAGATTAATTAATATTCAGCATGGTGTTGGGGTATTCCATACCTTATGTAGAAAGGCAGAAGAAAGTGGACGGGTATTTTGGTGAAGGAGCAATTCTCAGTGAGGAAAAAAGGCAAATTATTGAATTACAGCTGTACTATTCTAAATGTGATTGTTCCTGGTCCCTCAAGGCCGTGGATGCCTTCTAAGTGAATTGAAAAACAATGAAGGGAATAAAGGAAGAAAGCAATGGCTGTCAATCTGAAGTGATACCACTGTTGTGTTTGCTGCTCTGGCCAGCAGACCTCTTATCTTTAAATGAGTTTGTGGTGTGCTCAGAGAATGCAACCTCCTTTGTCAAGAACTCACAGAAAAACCAGCCCTCACGTTATCCCAGTGCTATCTGAAAGATGATCATATCCTGAAGATTGCTCATTCCCCTCTGAAACTGACATTCTGAGCTGGCTAGGAATTTTTTTTCCGGGGGATTTGTTTAAGGGAATAGTTTGGGCAATCAATGAGCACTGTAACCTGCACTCTTGCCATGTGCTGATCATCTTCCAGGCAAGAAAACAAACTCTCCTCCAGTCTGATCCAGCTCTTTTTACTGGAGGTTTGATGGTGTCATTAGTGGCAGACTTTTGCTCACTGGGACAAAATCTTGGGTCACTCCAATGCTTTATGCAGCTCAGCAGAGCTTTGGTAGAAGGGTTTGGAGGCTGGTGAGGAGCTCCCTTCACCTGTCATAAGGCAGCTACAAACTCAAGCTGTGCGATTATTGATGTGGTGAGTAGCAAAGTGCTCAGGAGACAAAAACAAGGAAGCTGCCAGGCAACTGCATGAAAATAGAGCCAGATGAAAAGTGAGCCCCAAAAGGTAGATGCTCTGAGATGGAAAGGGTGGGTGTGGGCTTCTGAGGATTGTTGGATGCAGAAATGCTTGTAGGTGAACCTTGTCTGACATGCTTGTTGCTTCCTTGGCCTTAGGGAAATTACTTAACCCATGTTTTTCTCTCCCCCACTTTTCTACACTGAAGTTGTAATACCTGCCCACCTACACACCTTTCAAATGAATATTCTGAAGCTCTGTCTGTTTGTAAACTGCTCAAGAAACAGCATATACCAAACTGTCTCAGTATATAGTAAAATTTATTTAAAAATTAGGCTTTGAAGGCTCTCAGGCTTGGACAGAAAACAGGCACATTTGCACTGTCCACTGTAGGAGTGCACACAAATTATTCTCAATATTTCAAAGAGGAGATTTTACTCCCAGGTAACCAGCTCCTCTCTCAGTGCTCATCTAGTCTTACTCTTAAAGAGGTTTTCCTAAGCCCACTTCATTTCTCCCTGCAGAGTAAACCAGATTGTCCTTCTCTTGTAATTAATCCCTGCCCTATCTTACACCTTTCCACAACAATCTGTTTCACAACCCCTCAGGCTTCTCTTTTCTGGACAACAGAAACCTGCATCACTTAACCTTTCTTCACTGGTCATGTTTTCTAAACCATAATCATTCCCATTGTTTTCTTCCAGACATTGTCCAACACTTTATTAGAAGGTGCAAATGTGGACAAAATCTCTGTGTCCTACATCCTGAATCTCCCTTCATCTACATCCTGAGCTCATCTCTCACATGACATCTGCCTTAAAATATATATTTATATTATTTATATTCATATTCATATTTATATTTATATTATTGTAATATAGCACTTTGCTCTTGATTCATGTGCACTTTGGGATTCAAAACACTATTTTTGAAATCATCTTTTACATGTCACGAAGATTTACCCAGCTGGTAAGCTACTGCCTGTTTTTGTTGTGAAACCTCTCACATTTTTTCTAATTTGTCAGCCTCTGATATTTTTCTCTCTGCACATACCAAAATGCCAATTTTTATTGGCAAAGTGTTGTAAAATTTAAGAGAAAATGCTATTATTGCTACGGTTTACTTTAACCCTCCCATAAAAATTAATGTAAAATAAAATAAAAGCCCCAACATAAAACGCTTTAAAAGCCCATGAACAGGATATTCATCTCTGTTAAATTTTATAGGGTTTAGAGAGACTATAATCTCTATGAATTTAGGGTCAAATCTTTATCATGTGTAAAGATATTTGCTTTGACTTCACATGTAGCAATAAGATTCACAGCAAGAGAGGAGACAGCCTTTAACCTCCTCTGAAAGCCATAAAACTGAGAAACTGCACACTTTGGACCAGATCTTCTCACCCTGAGAACCTCATGCATGCAAGGAGGAGCACAAGTGGTGGGAAGAGATGACCTCTCTGCACCTCTGAAGTGTGACCTGGATTTCTCATTTCCGGGACAAGTAATAAAACCTTGGCACAGAAGTGCAGCTAAAACTCCCTCTGTTTCAAGCATGAAATAGTGGAGGTATCTGCCAAGTCCTCAGTGTTGTAAGTGGTTTTGTAAGGTGCTGATATTTTAGTCCTGGCCATCAGATCCAGGTCAAGTTTGTAGCCAAAGGATACAATCCCAAATCCCACACCAAACTCCACTGCAGATCTTCCCATTATGCTTCCAGTGACTCCATCACACCCAGCAACAGCAGGAGCCAAAATTAGTCTTTGATCCAAGCCCAAAATTCTGCTTGGCTCGTGGTCAGACGTTGCATCCTGGGACATATAGTCCTTGCTGGATAATTAAGGGAAAAGATGGACACAATTTGGTAGATAACCCATAAATTAGGCCCTTTGCAGTGGCTCTTGGCAACAGGCTGGTGAAACACTCAGCTGAGGAAAATTTGGCCCTCATCATTGCTCCATGTGAAGCTACCAAGTATCTTGTATATTGATTATTTACTAATGAAGAAATGTACTTTAACAAGTTTATTCCTGTATGAACTTCTCAGGCGTGCAGACGCTTAAAGCAGCCTACATTGCTACCAATTGTATTTTTAATTGCTGTATTTAGAGAGTCTCATTGATCTAATCAGAGCCAAATAAGCCCCATGGTACTTCCCCTAGTAAAGTTTACTGAGGATGTGTTTCTTTCATTTGCTGTAAATGAAGCCTTCTGCTGTGCTGTGCCTGGTCAAACGCAACGCCAGCGAGCAGAGGGTGATTCTCCATCCTTTAATAAATTTGTTTTTCCTGCAGTTCAGAATTCCTGTCACCCAGGCAGCAGGAAAGCAGCTGGGTGACATTATCAGTAATTGTTTAATATTGTCATTGCATTTGCTTACAAGGAAAAAAAGCCACAGACTATCAATCAGCCAACAGAATATTCATAGTCTATGATAACACTAAGTGCTTTTTGAATGTCATGGCAACAGTCACACAAGCAACGTGATCTTGTACTTGATTACTTCCTGCTGCATTCCTGATGGTGTCCATAAAGCTCCATTAATTTTGATTTTTTTTTCTTTTTTTTTTTCCTTTTTTTAATGTTTTAATATATTTGATTTGTGGTTGGCAAGTGTGCAAAACAGATAGTACCTTTTCCCAGAGTCTCCCAGTGAGCAGGGTCTCTTGGGGTATTTGCAGCTCTTCTGTGGCCTAAATGTGTCCTGTACTGGACCCAGCATTCCCGAGTGCATTTTAGGAATTATGTCTGGATTATTGCAGCAGGTAATCTCTAAAATCAGATTTAAGGCTGACTTCTGTGAAAAAGATTTAGGATAATCTCATTAAATAATTTGTCGGAAGGGCCTTTCAGACAAGGGAAAATAAATTGATTTGTCTAAGACACATCTGCACCTGACTCATTCTCTGTCCTAGTGGCCTTTGTTTTTCAATTGCTTTATCTCATGCAAATTTGTGAGTTCATGGATTTCAAGGGCCAGAAAACATCAGTAGCCTTCTGCATCAGAAAATTATCCAGTAATTTCTGTATCAAGTCCATAACCTTTGAAAAGCAAGTGGCATGCATTTTTTGAAAGAGTTGCTTGGAAATCTGCAGCTGGTTGATATGCCACTATATTCCCCTAGCAGACTGTTGCAGATATTAGCAAACATTCTTCTTAACAACATTTAAAAATAACAAAATGAAACAAGGACAAAGGTGATATCCTTATTTGCAGTCTGAATTTGCTCAGCCTCAACTGTTGTCCCTGAGAGCTCATTATGATATTTACTTCAGAAGAACTGAGTCCTGTACAAAATCTCCTCATGCAAATGCTAATAGGGTGTAATTGAGTTCTTAGTAAACCTTCCCAAGGATAAACCACTTTAGATAAATTGGTTTAACAAAAGTGAAAGGTTCTGTTGGGCACCAGTGTTGGAACTCATGTTAGACACCTGGAATAGTTTGGCCTCCCCTGTTTCTCCTAAGGACCATTTCTAATCCCATGAGGACCTGAACCCAAATGAATATAATCTGACAAGAAGGTGCAAAGGGGTGACAGGTGATTCTTTCATCACTTGAAAGGAGTTCTGTACACCTCTGGAGCAAATAGCCCAATTCCATCATTGCCCACCACAAATGATCCTTGCCTTCTTGATGTATTTTAAAAAATTAATTACATTGATAATTTTGTTGTAATACCTTGGCTATTTTCCTTTTCTCTTTAAAGATACAAAACAAAACAAAACAAAACAAAATCAAAAAACCCCAAACAAACAAACAAACAAAAGGGGGGGGAAATAAAGAAAATATAAAAAGAAACAGACAAAACAAAAAACCACAGTCAACAGAAGAAACAAGAAATGCAATACTTGACCAGAAAAATGAGGGAAATAAGTAGCTTGGTCTCTTCTGAAAAAAACAAGCTAACTTCAGTTTACCTTTTCTATTAGATCCATTTTTCTTATCCTCAGGAGCTGAAGTTTCTTGATTTCTACAGCAGAAATAATGGTGATGTTGAGAGGATTTGGTCCATCCCTGCAGTTGGGGCCACCTCTAGGGCAAGTGACCACTCACATGATGCTGCCCAAGGACTCAGCTGCTCCTCTGCCAACAGATTATTTGGTTGTATTATTTATAAAGTGCTTTGATAGGCTCGTTTACCAGGAGCTAAGTAATGGCAAGGCCTTTGAGGGCTGGATGCTTGTCAGACGCTACTACATTAAGTCTACAAGTGAAAATCAAACCTCCTGGCTTCAAAGAGGTTTGGTTGGTGTAAATTAACCTGTATTTTAGAAGTTCTGGAGCAGATGTCATGCTTTGCCCTGGAGATCTCATTACTGCTCAAATGTATGCACAGATTTTGCCACATTAATAAAGCAGCGGGGCCCCCTCCCCCAGAAAGCAGGATTAGTGGCTGATGTCTGTAGTTATTTTTGTCAAAAACCTTTTGAAAGTCTGTGTGAGAAGAGGAGGAGGGAAAGTTCAGAAAAAGCCAGTATCTGTCTTTATTAATTACAAGATGATTAATTATTTAATCTGCCCAGATATCTGTATGCACAACTTAGCTGATTCTCATTTATCAGGTTTTCAGCATCATTAATCAAGGGAAGTTTTAAATGTGAGGGAAGACAGGTTGATTTAAGGTGCTGTGTGGTGATGACCCCTCCAGAGCACACAGTGCCTGGCCCCAGCACCAGGGCCATTGATCACTGCAAGGGATGATCCTGCCTTCTGCTGAGGAGGTCTTGGCATTTGGGCCACTCCATGATTTGCTTTAGGCTCCTCCAGAGCTCCTTCTCCAAATTTCTTCATGAAGTTTGAAACTGTGGTAGTTTGAAAAGGATGTGATGGGCTCTCACTAAGCGAGAACACAGAGTGTTCTGAACACAGAGCAGCTGATAAGAAGTTGCCCCACTTCAGCTGAGACTGGTGAGGTTCCTCTTCTGGGACCATCTTCTGGGAAGGTGTACATTTCTTAGGAGTGCTGGATGGTTCCTTGTCTTAACCCTGCTCCACCATGGTGTGTGACCTCAAAAGTGCATGCAGGTTTCCAAGATGAACAGTCATTGACAAGGTACCAGGTAGTTTGCCATGCTACAAGGCTGGTTATACCTACTGAGCTCCTGAAGTACACATCCAAACAGAAGTTATTTTCCTACCTCCTTTAAATGTCTAGTAAAAACCCACAGCTGGGATTAAGGAGGGAGAATGATAAACATGCATGGACAACAAAGCATGGGTATTCTTCATAGAATATCGGATGGCCTGGGTTGGAAGGGACATCAAAGATCATTTCATTCCAACCCTCTGCCATGGGCAGGGACACTTTTCACTAGACCAGGTTGCTCAGAGCTCCATCCAAACTGGCTGTGTATACCTCCAAGGATGGGGTGGCCACAGCTTCTCTGGGATGCCTGTTCCAGTGCCTCACCATCCTCACAGTAAAGAACTTCTAATATCCAATCTACACTTACCCTCTTCCAGTCTGAATCCATCCCCTTTTCCTGTCTCTCCAGGATCTGGTAAAAAGCCTCTCTCCATCTTTCTTGTAGGCTCCCTTTACATACTGGAAGGCCACAGTTAAGTCACCCAAATCCTCCTCTTTTCTTGTCCAGTTGAACAAGGGTGCAAGAAAGACGTAGATGGATGTAAGCTCTAAGCTGGGTATAGACTGTGTTTTTCCATTTTCTTCCCCACCTTTTGCATAGGACTTGGAAAGTACCAGTTTATCAGACTGCAGGTGCCAACTCCAACAATTTTTGAATAATTTTACAATTAATCTGATGTTATCAGAATGGTATTTAGATCCCTAGATCCTGAAATCAAGTTTTACTAGAAGTTGCCAGATTTCATTTTAAAGCACAATTTAGCTTTATGATTACTACAAGCAGCTTAAGAGTAAAACCCAAAGGATTATTGCAGGCTTAGAAGTCAGATAACATACACAAACTTGAATTTTTATTTTTCGTGTACTGTTTTTTCCTGATTTATGGCAAAAATCAATGACTTAGGGTATGTAGAAATATTCATGAACAATTGAGCCAAGGTATCTGGAACACTTACACACTTCTCTTTCATGGCAGAACCTTCTTATTGCTGAGACTGTATTTCCTCATCCTGCTTAATTGCTTTGCTTGCCACTCTGTGGCCATACCTGGCAGTGACTTTGCCAAAATCTGCAAGTCACTCTTGTTCATCCATTTCAAGAGCTAGTCAGAGAAAAATATAAAATCAGTGTCCAAATTTGTGTGTGCTGCACTGAAGGTAAATGTAAGCCTTGCCTTTATAAATAAATCTCAGTTCAAAAAATGCAGCTGAATAGCAAGGAAGTCTTACAGATTAGTTATATTATTTTAGGATAAGGAAATTGGTGACTAATTAGAGTCTCAATCCTTGTTCTAGCCCTGGGTGGCAGAACAGGGACAAGCCTAAAATCTCAAATACAGCTCCCCTGCCATTTCACTCACAGATTCCTGTTCCTGGAGAAAAGACAAGAGCCTCACGCTCATTAGCTGTGGTAGTATCCTGCACATTAAACTTACCCATTAGGCCAATCTCCAGGAATGATTTTAGCAGCAGCAGGAGGTGTGTCCTGTCTGCCAGGAGGAGCGAGGATTATTTTCCTTTCTAAGCAGGGTTAGAGGTCACCTCTCGTTAGTCTCCTGGCAGTGAATAAGGTGTCCTCCTATTAGATGATCAGGGAAGGGTGGATCAAGTCAGCCAAGGGCACTGCAGACCACAGAACCCCACTGCAAACAGTTCCTGGAGCTTTACTAAACCTTAATTTATTTTAGGCTTTTCCTTTCTAAGCAGTCTTCCTCTTTCCCCTGCACACACATCTTGTTTTCAGGAATGGCTGTGCATTAGTCATTATTGCCATGCTATTTAACTGAAGCTACCAGAGCATGGGTAGCTTCAGTAGCCAAAAAAATGTGCAGAGCAACTCAGATGCCACTGAGACAACAGTGTGGATAGTACAGGTGTGGGCAGGCAAGAGCTGGCCTCCAGCAGATATCTGAATATAGGTTCTCATCCACTCCTCCTTCCCTCCAGTTCATCACAGCAAGGGGCCATGGGCTGTTTCTGTAGATTTAATACCATCCTGTGAGTTCAACCCCCCACCCAGACTGCAGTGATTCATGTGGCACCAGAGAAGAATGAACATAAAATCAGAATTTACCTTATAATGAGGCACCAAGGTAGGAGCCAAGGGATAGGAGTTCTCTTCCTACTTTGGCTGCAATTTTTGGCAACTCCCTTAATCTCCCAGTCCGCCATTCCCACAAAGAATGGAAAACTCCTATCTGCTTTTCCTCCTAATCTCTATGTAGGTAAATTTTCACTTCACTCTCCTCATTAATTCAACATAATTTGAGCTGGGAACTGCTGTTCAATGGACAAGCATCTGAACATCTCTGTGGAGTATTTTTTGACCTCCCTTTCTTTTTTGCATCTCAGAGATGGACTTGTGAGTCACAGAATTTAGCAACAGAGCCTCTTCCCATCACAAAATTCTAATTGCAAATTAACCTTTGTTTGATTCTTTGTAAAAACATTATTCTCCCTGTAATTGAAAAAGGAGTGCAGTAACAAAGCACCTGTTTACTGCTGAGCTTTCTCTGAAATGTTAAGTGTTATGTTATCAACTGTTGCCTAATTTGTGAACTAATTAAAAATATAATGTCAGTACATAGGATTTTTCAGGATTCTATAAGTAATAATTGGACTGCCAGGATACTTTGACATCTTAAAAATGCTGCTTTTGCATGGAGCTACTACAATATGTTTTGGATTTTTAGCATGACTACATATTCATATAATGAGGAAGAAAATTTAACAGTGCTTGTAGCTAAATTATCTTTTGCTATTAATCATTTCTCTAGCCTGACATCAATTCAGTTGTTCTAAAAGCATTTAAATGCTGAGGACCAATTTTGCAGTCTCTTTGCATGCAAAGTTTCAGAGAAATCATTTGAGATTTTTATGTACCATCAGCTTGCAGTACATTAATAATCTGACTTAAAACATTGTGGAACAGTGGGAAGCCTCTGTTTGATATCAACTAGGTTTTCATCCGGCCATAAGTGAAGAGCAGAGATATTCTTTCTGCTGAAGTTCTTTCATATGGAAGTCCCAATAGATTCCAATAAACTGAACATGTGAGTTGTTATGGAAAGATCAGAAAAAAGGCTTTTAGTTAGTGAGGAATGATATCCAGTATTTTCCTGATGCTTTTTGTAGACTTAAGTCAACATATTTGATGATTAAAAACATCTTTGGTAGCAAGTTCTGAGTGTAGTGAGGGGAAAAGATGTATTTCTAGTCGAAATTCTCACTGCAATAAACAATTCTTTTCCTGAGTCTGTAATGGACTAGATCAATAAAACAATTGATGGTAACCATGGGAGAAGAAGAAGTACAGCCTCCTTTAACACTTATAGACAGATGCTGCTGAAAGACTTTCTAAATGCTTTAATTAAGCATCACAACAACCCTATGATGTACCATACAGGAGGAGTTGTTATCTGTGTTTTACAGATGGAGATCTGCACCAAAGGCCCCTCACCAGGGTCTTGCTAATTCACCCCAGTCATTTACCCCCTACTTTGGAGGGGTAAATAAAATACCCTCATCTCTATATAATGTTATTTATAGGTCAAGCTTCAGAATAAATAGTCTTGTGACTAAGATTCAGATCTGAAAGAGCTTGTTTTGAAAGGAAGGTGTTGCTGCTTTGGGTATTGAGAATCTGTTATTCTGTGTGTGGGAAGATTGGGAAAAATCAGAACAGAAATTATGAGCAGACAGAGTGGGAAACTGCACGAAACCAATACTTTCAGAGCAATATTTGCTCATCACATATCCCACTGTGTTCCTAATGCATTTTTTGGTATTTGAGTCCAGGTTATCAAAAATTCTGGTTCATAAGAGCTACCAGGGGCCCTGGGTGGTCCCTAATGTGTGACCACCTGCAGTTTGCCAATGAAGAAAACAGACTTTACACCCTGACATTTTATTTATAAGTGTCTCCAAACTTCTCTTCAAAAAATTTACGAGGGGTTGTTCAAATGAAAATAGTACAGAAGTGAAACAATCCTTCTTTTCTTACACTGTTCTCTCCTAAGAAAGGAGGGAGCCAGGCTCAGTTTTCACCTCTGTCAGGAGGTGTCACAGCTTCCCTGCTCATCTCCCAGGAGCATGTCCAAAGGTGTCCTTGGACATTCCCACTCTCCATTAACCCTAGTGAGGCCTTCCCACCACATTATCCTGGAGAGAAAAGAAGCATTCAAGAGCAGGAGAGGTCTTTTCCTGGGACCTCCCCATTATTTTATCTGATGATGTTCAGCACAGAATGAATCAACTGTGGGGATTCTGAAGTAAAACTGCAAGATATATAGTCCTGGATACTCAATTGACACATAGCAAAACTGGCTCCATTCTCAACAGGAGATTTTCTGTCTTTGGTTTTCTTTCTCCCTCATCATTCATATCCTTTCTATGAAACATGACCTGTACTCTTTCCTCTGCTGCCTCTCTGTCTTACTAAACTAAACAGCAGCTTCTACCTTGCTTTACTTTTGGCACTTTTCTGTTGTGTTGGATAATGGGCAGCTCCAAGGGAGTGATGTGTTATGAAAATAAACAAGACCAAAGCACTTGCAAATGCAACACATCTACCAAGGACTGGAGCCTACTTCCTGCACTGGCTTTTCCCAGGCTACTTTCACTTACAACTTCAAGCCCTTGACCTTATCTGGCAGTGGCAGGTGTGAAGGCAACAGCAATGAATGTACTTCAGTGTATGCAAAGCTGTTCTTTCAGGCAGAGATCCTGAAATCCCCTCATTAGGTGCAGAATGAGCCATAAGACATTTATATATTCAGGGATGATTATGTCATCTTCCATTACAAGAACATGTGTGCCCAGGGAACTGAGCTGTGGCTGCTTTTCTACATCACAGACCCCTCTCTGGGACATCCAAAATGAGTTTCTCTTGGAACCACTGAATAACTACATGTCAAAAACCATTGCTGCACCTATGCATCCCCTGCACAGTGGCAGACACACTTGGGTCTTCTGGAGTTAAAATTGGCCTTTCATATCACAAGATATTAAAAAAAAAAACTGCTGTCCCTTTACTGTGGCTGAGCATGGGTCCTTCTCAGTGCCTCAGAGTGGTTTGTCTTGTCTTGAAAGTCTTTATCTACTAAAGGCAATCACTTTCACAATATTATGCTATGAGATCAGCCTCTGAATTAGGAAACTGTTTATTGAAATTAGGCTAAATTTCATTACCAAGTTTGGCAGACATCTTTCTTCTTCTCCCATCTCAATTAAGGATTTTTTAGACCCATCATGCCTTCATTCTCTTGAGTTATATTCTGCCTCTCACTGCAGCATATGTCTCTTCAGAGTACATCCAACCCTTCCACTGGGGCACAGAGTCACCTCCTGGGCCTTGGGCCTGACAGTTCCCCATCCCTGGCTGCAGATGACCCCATGTGGCATCTGTGTCCAAGCAGCTGTTCTCCCATCCTTGCTGTTGAATCAATGAGTTTCTTTCCTTCTGATCCTTTTCTCCTGTTAGGAGGAACAGTAGCCTGTATTTGAGAGAGAGAGAGATGGGAAGCTGATGGTGGATTTCTGTTTCCCATGTATTTTTTAGCTAAGCAGTGTTTGGAGTAGATTGCATTTACAGGCACCATAATTGCCTGGAGTGCTTTTACCAAAGAGTGACTGGTAAAAATGGCCTTTTGCTTTCCCCTGCACAGCCCTTTCAAGTATCTCAGTATGGAGTGCATCTTTTATCTTCAGCAAAACCAACCTAGAGATGGAATTTTAAGCAGGGATTTTTTTTTTCTCCTTGCTTTTCTGTTGCTGCTGTTGTTGTTTGCTTGGGGTTTTTTTTAGTTTATAAGCTAGTCTTTAGAGTCAGAAAAATATTTTGACAGAGAGGAAAGAGATTATAATAGATCATGTAGTAATCCATTTGTTGTGGCTGCAGTACTACTGGAATTTGTATACATTGGAGACTGCTAATAAAAATGAAGCTATTTGCACATAATTTTAGTTGATTGAGTTAGTTCTAACTCTTTTGCAGCTGCCACTGAAGTGCATAGTTACTTAAGGTTATTATTTTGAGAAGATTTTTAATTTAGATAGATGCCAGAGATGTAGGCTACTCTTACTAGGAGACATTCTGTGCTGTCCTTGTACTGTGCTTTATATAATTAGTACATACTTAAAGAGTACAGCTCTTTAATAACCCCTTTGTGTGTTCTATATAATGATTATAATTACATCAATGGCTGAGCACAGAACAGGGGCATCCTACAGGATGTTCTTGTGGTGCAAAATGTAAATTTTAACCAAGTCCTCACTCAGATTTGGCTGGGATATTCCAGGTACAGGTTACTGTAAAGCTCACCATGCTTTGTGGAAACAAAGGTCCTTGTGAGGCAATCCCAAGGACTGACCCTTTTCCCAGTCAACAAGTCACTCACATACTGGGCATATTTAAAAATGTGGAAATGCAGAAAGCCTTGGATCATGTTCATGGACAGTAGGAGCTGTAAGCAAAGTCATTCTCTGGCTGAGTCAGGCTAAAATCTAATTCTTGCTCCTCAAAATCAATTTTTAGTATAATTTTTTTTTTCCTTTTGAGTAGCTGCTCACATATCACCAACACACTGTCCATAGTTCTTGGCAGAGAGAGCTTTGCAAAGCATGATAGATTAGAATAAAAGTCTAGAGTGCAAGGGTAGTCGTGTGCCTACAGGAATTCAAATCAGCCAGCAGTCCCCGCAGTTCATTACACACTTCTCTGCAAGCTCTATTTCAGCAGCTGTGGCGTTTGAGCCAAAGAGGTACAAGGCAGAAGTGTGTTGAAAAAAAGCACCTTTCCTTTCAAGATTATTTTCCTAGTAGGAAAACCGAGAAAACCAAGCTCACAGCCCTTAAAAGTGTTAATTCTCTACAAGTTTTGTGTGAAAATTATCTTTTCTTCCAAGTCCACTGCTTGTTCATAAGCCAATCTGCACATTCCTAATGTAAGGTCTTGAAACATTCTCCTGGGAGGAATCACATCTTCACAGCAAAATGGCCCAGCAGGCCCCCTCCCCTGCCTCTTTGAGTTTGTGCTTCCTGGCACTGGTGACAACATTTGGCCAGTTTAAAAGTCGCATTAGGAGTAAGAGGAGTCCAAAATTCTCAGTGCTGCTCAGTGCCATTCCTTTGAAATCTTTTCTAAGAATAAGCATTTATATTAAAAGAACAAAGTAGATGGACCCTTCTTCACAGCTTTGTCCATTAGCAGAGAAAGCATCAGCTCATATCTGCATCTCTACTTGAGCTCAGCATGTGAAGGCAGGGAGGCCACTGACTGTGTCTGAGAGCTGTCCAGCACTTCCTACCTGTTCCTGGTGCCACAGGGAGATCCCCATCCAGCCTTCTTCCAGGTGGATGCTGCCCATGGCCAGGGCACCGTGGGCTGCTCTTCCCTGCAGTCATTCATTACTTTCACCCAATTATTCACAAAACAGTTTGTGCTAACAAACTTCAGCTGGTCAGTTGTTTCTAAGTGGCCTCACTCCCATCCCAGATCCCAGTACAGCCAGAGGAGACTCAACTATTTCACACCAGAGGAAGACCTACCCTCAAAATGCTGACATCCCTGATTTGCCTCAATGTTCTTCTCATTTTCCCCTTTTGAAAAGGAGAAAAGCAAAAAGCAAGTGACTTGCAGAATTATTCATGCTAAACTTCTTCAAAGCTCTTAGATATTCAACACATTCACAGGCATTTGTTAGATCTTGGAAAAAAATTGCAGAAAGAGTAATCTGATAACAAATCTTTCAGTTCATTTCCCTGCAATCCAGTCTGCTCCTCAAGTTACTCCCTTTAGCATCAAAATCCTTTCAGGCAAAATGTCTTTTATGTTCTTCATTGCCAACTTTTTGTTCATTATGGCTTGGGATGTCTAATTTCATTAACTTCCTGGTAAGAAGGAGGACATTGGTCTAGTGATTATATTTTCTTTGGAGTGATAAAATTGATAGATTTCTAGTGCAAGTTGTTGAAATGAAAGAAAACCATACCTGCAGAATGATAGACTGAGCTAATTGTATTTTGGTGTGGTACACTGACAAAAGTTAGACCTTTTCCTGCCTCATACAAAGGTAGAACTGGCTGTGCTGTAGCTAAGGGAGAGACACAATCCATGAGAGTGGTTTCTGCCCTGCTGTGTCTACAGCCATGCCCCAGGGTGTGGAGAGGTGGATAAATTTCTGTGCTCAGCTCACAAAGAGCATCATAAAACTGCATTCTGGATTGATCACAGCTGTTACTGTCTGAAACACCGACCTGAGAAGTGCAGTCTGCCTCAGGCTCCTTGTATACTCCATGGAGAGACAGACACACCAGGCAGGTGAGCAGAAGTTAGGTTGAATGTCACAAGTGCTCCTTTTTAAACATATTTCTGCTCAACTTGAGACTGAGATCTGGTGTGAAACTGTGATGTAGGTCCTTGGTATCTTTCAAACCAGCACCACTATCACTACCTATCAACTGAGAGCACCTTGAGACTCAGATCTCCACACCTCATGCAGGGAAGAGGGCTTTTATTCTAGGATTGACAGGAATGTTTGGGGAATAACAGAAAGAAGATTTGCTAAAGTGCACTGTGCCAATGAACAGAGAAAATGTGTTTCATGGGTTAGCATGTTGCCTGTAAGCAGATCTGACAGCTTAATTTTCTAACATGGTGCCTGGAAAACTTGAAATGAGCTTTTCAGTTAAGTGCAGGACACCATGTCTCCACAGTGTGTCCAATGAAGAATTTCAGCCATATCTCCTCTCCCTGCTCCTCACCTTCCTCATTCTGTCTCTTTCCTTCCATGAGATGCATTTCCAGATATAATTACCAAACCAAAAGCCTCTGTTTTTCTGCATGGCTTTACCATGGCAGAGTGTGGACAGAGATACCCTTACACACTTCTTTTACAAGAAAAACCTTCCAGACCTGAGTTCTGGGTATCAGCATTGCACATTTGACTGTTTCTAGCTGGGAGAATGATGCAAAAGTGCTTCAGCACACATGCAAATAAGGCACTATAATGGAGTTATCTTTGTGTTAAAAAAACCCACCTAATTTTCATGTCCAGGATGTACAAACTAGTCAGGACTGACATCCTTGTTCCTATAATGTGAGGAATAAATGGGACACCTCTTCCTGGCCCTGGGAGAGGGAGAGGTCTGAGGATCACATTGTCTAGCACAGGACACATATGGCTCAAGGTTCAAGGTAGATTCCCAACTGCTCCGTGTTGTTTCAGGACAGCAAAGCCTTGCACAATTCCTAGAGGAACAAAACTCAGAGACCTGGGCGTGTCTAACCAAGCACTTAAACTTACAGTGATTTTCAGCAGTTGACATTGCAGCACTTAAAGTTTTACCTACCATAATAATGATGTAAACTCTACATCCCAGCTGAAGGTCTTGGTGAGTAAGCAGTGACAACAAATAGTGCTGCAGACAAATGTAGCTACTGTGATCCAGGGCATTCAAGGGGAAAAAAAAATTCCAAGCAGAAGTCTCCAGGCTCAGCAGAACAAGGACAGGCATTGGCACAAATGTATTCCAAAGTGCTTGACAGACTTTAAAAGAAAGTCTTTTGCATGAGTCAGAGGCTTGGAAATTCATTCTGATAGTGGGTATCATTTTTTCCACCTAAACCACGTGTGCAAGCATTTGCCAGTCAAATGGCTTCTGATGCTGATAAGTTTCTGGCCTAAGACTCCCATAGGATGCAAGGATGAAGCTTAATTTCTGTGTATAAGAGAGAGTCTGTGGCAAAATGAGAGAGACTACTGCTCACTCTCTTCTTGCTTTGACTTGCTTTTGGTCACCTGCATGTGGCAATGCTCAGGACACCATTCCTGAGTTCCACTGTTGATGTGAAGCCACATGAAGCTGTCACAGGTGCAAGAACAGATGTTTCGGCCAGCCTTTCCCTTTGCTTCTCCTTCCCACCATGGAGTCAGGGATCTTTAAGGCTGAAAGGTCTGTTTTGAATATCAAGCTGTGGCCCTTCAGTTAGTCAGCAGCAGGCAGTAGGCTTTGCTGTGCTTGGAGTTAATGGAGAAAGAGGAGAGTGTATTTCCCCAGTGTTTCTTGCTTACCAAGGTCAGATAAAGGCCAGAGAAGATTTTGATCTAAGTCCCTGTGTAGCTCAGGAACAAGCATCCCCACCCTAAGATCATGCTCTTTTCTCTAGGGGAAGCTGTAGTGATCTCTGTTAAAAGTAGAAATAAAATACTTCAGCCTCAAGTGCTGGCAAACCCATGATATGACCATGGAGGATTCATTCCCACAGCCAGCATCCCTCCCAGTCAGAAATGAGTGCCATGTTCCCAGTCTAATGCTGTCTGCCATTCTCAGATGTTGGATCTGTTCTCCCAGTCCCACCCCTCCTTTGAGCCTTTCCTCCCTGCAGACAGTGGTGGGTTGTGCTGGTGGCAGCTCCTGACATACGCATTGTGTCCCTCAACTCCTTGCAGCTCCTGCGTGGTTTACAGAGATGCCACCATGAAATGCTATGGGAGCAAAAATGTTATCATTCCATGCTGGCAGCTTGAGAAAATTATAGCTGAGTTTCTGGGTTTTTTTAAAGCTGGTAGCTCTATCTCACTGCCCAGAGTAATTTAACTTTGCAGACTATGAAGGGAGAATGCTAAAGTGGTTTTGACTGGGAGTTAATCCATTAATTCCACCGAAGTACCCAAATATGTCAATCTTTGGCTCCAGCTTTCAGCTTCGAATAATTGCCCAGGGACCCAATTTGGGTGTTACTTCAAATGTGAGATGATGAGGAAAACGATCCAGGAGTTTATTGCAGAACATGCAGGGTTTAATCTTCATTATTAGCTCCTCCCCTGCAGAATTTGGGGTGCACCCAAGCAGCTGACAGGGAAGGCTGGCCTCTGCCTCCCCAGCCTTGTGGGTAAGCTTTGCAGTGTGCACAGCAGAGCCAGCCTTCCTGGGGTACAACACAGCTGGAAATCTCATTTGGCTGAGCTTCTCATTATCTCAAGGATTTTGTCAGTCAGAGCTGCAGTAACCAGAAAAAAAAGCTACTTCAAACAGCTCTGATTGTGTTAAAGTCCTTTAGCAGGAAGGGGAAATAATTCCAGGATGTTTTCATTTTGGCTCCCCCAGAATCATGTACTGCAGACCAGTACACAACACAAGAAGCAGTTAGAAACATCTTTACATGGAAATGAGTGAAGCAAGAATCAGGGCTTATTATGTACATCAGCTCAGCCAAGAGAGGTCTCTGGTTTTATTGCTGAAGGATTTTTGACCTTTCTGATCCAAGGAGCAGTGAGGTGAATCCAGACTGAGATGGAGTTTTTTATACAAATTATATTTTTTATACAAATTATAGTTTCAGGTACATGTTGGCTCTTGCCTGTCTGGAAGAAATGGATGTGATCAGCCTGCGTGGAGGTTCATGTGTGTTTATAGCTCATGATTATTGGGGTTTTAATTGATGTCTGTTCCTCTTTAACCAGACTGTGATTCCAAGTGTCTTCATGGCTTTCATGTAGTGTGTATGACACAAACTTATTGAAAACATTGCTCTTCCAGATGCAATGATTAACGTAAAAATTAATTGGGCAGCTAAGGAAACCCAAAGCGAAACTTTGCTCAAACAAACATGCTGTGGATATGAACCATTGGTGTCTAGTTAGAAATACACAGTACACAGAACTCACACACACAAAAGCATTGTTTTTGCCCACAGCAGCATGAAGATGTAAAGCTTTTTATTTCCTTGCTGATACTTATCCCAAGGGGATGTCATTTCTTACAGGAATCCTTCCCAGCAGAGTTTAGCTCCTGCAAACATGTGTCTCACCTTTACATTAGTGACAGGGAGAACCTTAGTTCTGTTTTGTGCCTTTACTCCTGCTTTGGAGTACAATTCTACAGATTACTGAGCACCTTCACCTTCCACCAACACCAGGGCACATCAAAAGGCACAGAAGGAACTCAGCACTGAGCAGGATCAGGCTGTGATGCATCAGTATTGAGGTCAGACTTACAATGCATTAATATCGTTCAGCAGAAATATTAGCCGTCAAGAAGCTTAGAATTATTCTTTTTATGGCTTAGGAAATAATATTATAGCAGGAATGATGGGAATATAAATTCAGAGGGTGTTTACAAGGCGGGAAAACACGAGTCAACATAAACAGGCTATTATCTGTGTTTGGTGTTGCCTGATTCTCAGTGAAATGAACATGGACAACTCGTGCTGAGTTGGCTTTTTCAAGGTTAGAAGAGACACAGACCCGTTCCCAGGGGAGGGTGAGGAGCAGGCAGTGATGGAGATGAGCTGCAATAGGAGATGTCAGCTTCTGCACCCCACAGCGGTGTTTCCAGAGGCAAATGATGGAAGATGACTATGGCACTGATGAAGCCATTTGGCTCATCATGATCTATGAAATACTGTCTTTCTCTCCTACCCCAAGCCCCCAGCAGACCTGCAAGGGTCAGTGGGGGTCAGCTCCTTCTGTCAAAAATGCTGTGGCTTGCCAAAAAGAGGTTGAGACAAGGCAGAGAAATTTCTTCAGAGAATGAGAAAGATAAAAAAAAAACCTTCCAGAACAGCTCCAAATAATACAAAACCTGTGAACTCATTGTGTATGTTGCTTTTAAAGCTTAACACCAACACAAAAATACCACCAACACAAGAAATCCAGAGGTGAAAATGCAAGAGGAAAAGAAGTGAAGTCAGCCACTATTTGTTAATAAATGTATTTCAG
The DNA here is from genome assembly GCF_965231275.1 of Zosterops lateralis. NCBI lineage: Eukaryota > Metazoa > Chordata > Aves > Passeriformes > Zosteropidae > Zosterops > Zosterops lateralis. The sequence goes on from NC_139765.1 coordinate 67,124,186, forward strand.
AAAAAATATTTTGCTCTTAGGCACCATTAAGTCCACTGGTGACATCAACTCTGAAAGTATGTCACATAAAAGCTGGTCAGGTCAAAGGAAACATTCTGGCCTGGACTTAAAAGGGAATGTTTTGAAAAACTTTTGGCAGATTGGAAAATATAACAGCCTTCAATTTAAATAAAGATGGCGATTCTAAATATTGTAATATCTTTCATGTAATGGAACACCATGAAGTTATTAAAATATCTGGCAGAGGAAGTAGTGAGACAAAAAGTAAATATTTCTTGTAAAAAAAGCCTGAAGTAATATTTGCCTTCAAGGGCCATGTCAGGCACACATATGGGTTGTGGTAAATCACAGTCAGATATCAACTTCTAGTTCAAAAATGGTTAATTTGATTGGAAATATTTTCCAATTATTTACCACAATCCAAAATGAAATGGAAAAACTTTTATCATCTTTTTCCCCTTTTCTGGAGATAATTCCACAAATTCAACTGTATCCAAAACTTCAAATAGTTTGGTCATTTTTCAGAGATGTTAAATCAATAACTGTTGTTATTTTACTTCCAGGATAGAGTTTTACACAAAGGTCATACATTGAGTGCTTCTGAAATAAAAAAATGTCTTGGAAAGTTTCTAGAAAATATTTCCTAAAAGAAGACTTCAAAATGGTTTTGTGGGAGTAAGAAAATCTGTGGTCCTGCCACTGAATTAATGTAAAAACAGAAATAGATTTGAAAGCAAGAATGATGAGGTGAAATTCTATGACCTGGTGTTTTCAGGTCAGGCTAAATAATGAAAATTGCCAAAGTGTGGCCTTAATAATCTATGAAAAATATCCTCAAGGTATCCCATCAATGCAGACATTCTTCCTTCTCAAAAGCAATTTTACCACACTGGGTTTTTCTCTTCTCTCTTCCTCATGACAAAAGGTCCCACATCTCAAATACATCATGGTATTCCTCCTGCCTCCAATTTAATCCACCAATGATCACATTATACTTCCCTTGTATATTGATCTTGATGAAGCCCTGGCTCCTGCAGCTCCCTTTGGTGCTTTTAGGTTGAATATCTTCAACCACTGCAATAAAGGCTGTTGTAATTAAAGACTTGGTGCTGGAGACTTCACTACACGTACATGAATAGTGTTTGGTATGCACACACTGAGTTAATGTTCACACAAAACGGGACTGCAAATGTTTGGGCTGCTACTAAAACAAAGCTCCAAAGCTGAAGAATTAATTTGCTTTTCCCAGAGTCTCTGGTGGTACCAACGCTATGGTAAACGCTCAGTCCTGAGAGATTCTGCAATGTGCAAACACAGCCCAGTCACACCACCCTAGAATGGGATTGGTTTGAGTTGGAAGTGATGTTAAACCCTCTTCTAATTCCAAACCCCCTTCCATGGTCAGGGATGCCTTCCACTAGGTCAGGTCACTCAAAGACTGAGTTATGTCTCATTCATGGTGCAGGCACTTGGCTGTGGCTCGACTTTGTGTGTGTTAGTGTAGAGTAGGCATGCAAAGCACTCCCACCATCTGATGATGGCTCTGATAGGTGTTAGATGTAGAAAAATATTACCCTCCCTTGCTTCAAAAAAACTTGGCATTGAAAGTACTTGATTGTCACACACTCATCACATTTATCTCTGCATTCATGTAAGAAAACACCCCACTTCTTAGGAAGGCTGGCTTTGCTTAAAAAAAAATTAAACCAAAATTAGCAAATATATCTTGAGAGACCTCCAGTCCAGCATTCCTCAATTGGTAAGACATCCACAGCAAGTCTTTCAATCCCCACACCTCAACAGTCACTCCTTTTGACCTGACTGAGTGAAAAGTTTATCCTCCAAACCTTCAATATTAAGACCTTCAGACATTTCTTCCAATCTGAGGGCTGAGTGAAAGCCACATCCCCTCCCTGACCCCTTCTGTGCAGTTTTTACCTGACTCCTAATCAGGTCTGACATGATCTAGCCATGTGAAATATTTCCTGAAAGGTCCTCAGTTCCTTCAACTCTATCTTGATATGTAAGGGTTAGGCTGTTCCTGTTTGGCTTCTCCATCTTTGTGAAGTTCATCTGTCCCACTGCTTTGGCATGATACAACACAAAACAGCTGCAGTTGCACAATATGCAGGACACAAAACTGATCTATATTTGTGGAACAGTGTTACTGTCTGTTCATTTTTCAAACAGATTAATCCCTGTTTTTTCCTTGCTTGAAGGCAAGTTTGGATCTGAGGTGCTCCAGTGCTCTTCATGGAGAACACAGAATTAGGATTGGCCATTTGTAGCTTAATTTTCAGGATGCATTAAATTCAGAGAAAGTGGTGGTTAGAAAGGTCATACTTCTTTAGCAATTAGCTATTTCTTATTTGACATGGGAAATAAATAGCTTTTTCTATATCAGAAAGAAACATATTGGCTATGTTTTAATGCAGTTCACTAAGCTCTTCTTTATAATAAAAGCTTTCTGAATGGGAGTTCTGCATAGAAAACATCTCATTCTGTGTTTGAGAAGCTGAGGTTCTCCTGGTAAAGCCAGGAGACTTTTTCCCTGCTCCCTTACCTGGAGTCTAGTATCTAGACTGCCATTCCTTGTTTGGGGTCTGGCTGTTAGCTCAGCACGCATCTCGTTCTTCTACCTGCCCTCAGCCCTCATCCAGATCCCCACCTTCTGATCACACTGGCATCCATAATAGTATTCTAGAGATTAAAAACAGGAAAAGGAAGCCCTGCCCCTTCTTTACTAACCTGTTTTAAAAAAACAAACTACTTTGGCAACTGCTCTTCACCTCTGCAGCCCCATGAGGCTCTCTCCTGTCCAGCTAAGGTAAAGGCTCCATAGTTTTGCCTGTTTCAGGGGGATCCACAGGGATTATCACATGAGCAAAAGTCATGCAGGGCAGCTGGGTAAACCACTTTTAGATCTAAAAACTTCTCTGCAGAGACAGTAAACCTTTCAGAAATGGGATCATCTATCTGCCTTTCCCTCACCTGCTGCACACTGACTTGCCTGGAGCAACTGCTGCCTGAAAGGATATCCTCCTTTTAATCAGTTTTGGGGGGCAAGGAGGGTGGAGGGAAAGGGACTTAATCTCCTTCCCAGCAAGTTTCACTAGATGGCAGTAAACTGAGGGAAATGAGGGAGAAACCCCATTTTTGAAGGACTTGGTAAAACCTCAATGACCAGCTGCTCTACTCGGCATTTCACCCCAAAAACAAGAGACTGCACCTTGGAAGTAGCACCTCTGTAAAAGACACCATGACTTGTTTACAAGTCTCTTCAACCTCTCTGGAAGCTGCCATGGTCAGGAAGCATGGTTCAAGCTGGAAAACTCCTGCCTTCACCAGCTCTGCAGGGATACAGAAATTTTCCTCTTGCCTCCCAGCTTCTCCCTCTGCCAGGTCGGCTCATCACATCATTTCCTGTGGGGGTCCAGCTCTTCTGCAACCCCAAAACAACCTCAAAGGGTCAGTTCATGCCCAGTAGCCTGGAAAATTTCTGTCTCCACCCTTAAGACACTTAGCAGGACAGCAGAGTAGTTTGGTTTTCCTGCTGAACTTAGATGCTCAGAATCTGCCATTTGGTTCAGGTGGGAGTTTTTCAGGTCAGTACTTGGTGTAAATACTTTGATTTGATGCTGGGGACCTGGCCTTGCCCCTCTCCTCTTCTTCCTTGGTGGCAGGATGGCTGGTGGCAGTGTCCTGCCCCACATACTGACTGGGGACTGCAGTGCTGTGTCGGACTGTGCAGGGATATCAGAGAGTAATGTAGGCACTCACTGAGTCTGACTAGAAGGTGCTAATTGCTGCCAGGAGGCTTTTCCCTGCAGGTTCCCTGTGGATATTGTCAAAGCAGGCTGGGGCTAGCCAGGGAAGAGCCACTGTGGGAAGTGCTGTCAGAAATGAGAGACTGTCAAAAAATTGTCAAAATAGGTTTGTTTTAACAAAAGTCTCCACAGGAGACTTCCCAGGCCAGCAGTGGGAAGGAGTGTGTTAGGGTGACTAGTCACTGGGTAGGACACTGTCTTCAAGCCCCTGTTCCAGGCTGGACTTTCAGTGCTGGCACAGGGACACCTCCTTCTCCAGGCTCCTGTGAGAAGGTACAGAAGTCTCTCAAGTTTTCTTTCCTCAAAAAAATGCAACAACGCCCAAATTTAAATTCACATATTTCTACCCCAGAAAACCTTCTAGTGGAAGGTTTCTGTCCGTGGCAGGGGGGTTGGAACCTAATTATTTTTAAGGTCCCTTCCAATCCAAACCATTCTGTGATGCTGTGCTCAGAAGGGAATTTGAGGATTTTTTTCCCTCATGCTCTCATCTCAGTCTGCACAATGGAGCCCATGAACCAACCTCCCTGTGAAGAGTAAAAGGACCCAACTCCCTGTCAGACCCAGGGAGAGCCACAGGGTGCCCCTGGTGCAAACACAAAGCTTGAGCACCATTTCACATTTGAGCATTGAGCTGAAAAACTAGAGAAATGTTTGCAATGAGTTATCACTATGTCAACACAAAGCTCACTGGAACAGAGGACAAGAAGGAGATCTGAGCTGCCCTGGGGGACACTTCTCATGGAATGGAATCAGCTGCAACATCCCTCCAAGAAGCCCTAAAATCCTGGTCTCCCAACCTCACAGCCAGTGTCTCTAATAGGTGGGAGGTGTTTAAATCAGGAGATGGGTTAGTTTAGATGAAGAATGCTACCTGTATAGTGGTCTCTGGAAAGCTTTCCCTCTTTCTGTTAGCTTTTGGGGAAACTAAGACTCTTATTTTAGGAGATCTGGATGACCTGCTTATGGCTAATCATTTCACATTTCAGTAATGCAATGTCTGAGTGAGACAGAAAGGCCCCAAAGCCCAAGGCTGTATGTCTCATATCAATCTCTCTTACAAACAGAAATAGCCTTCCAGGATCCAATTTTCCCTGCTTTTGTTATAGCCCTAAATAATTATTTTGAACTGAAAATCCTTTCTAAGTGTGATTTTAAATGAAGCATTTGCTACTTGGACAATTTACAAGCTGGGCAACACTCTGCAGAGATTTTCTCACCTTTTTGTAGCCTTCCTTTCCTGCAGGACATTGAAGTGTTGTACAGGTGGACAATGCCATTTTCAGTCACATAAAATCAACCTTACTTTCATGGGTGATAAGAGCTCTCAGTTACATCTTGGCCATTTCTTAGGGTTGACTGTGCAAGATCCATGCAGCCTCACTGGAATCAAGGATGATACTACGATGACTTTCCAGGACTTTACTCTCTTTTGTTCCTCATGCCCACTTGGAATGAAGTTGCTATAATGAAATGAAGATATTAAACCCAGCTATTTCTTATGCATACTTGTTATGAACCCACGAGCTGTTGTCCCAGGAAGTCTCAGCAATCTTTCAATCTCATTGCTATTAAGCCTCTTAAAATTACTACAAGCAAGCAACACCAGTGCTTGGATTTCTTTAAAATCAGAGGCAAAAAATGAACTCTCAGTTATAACACTGATGTTGATAATATCAGTCTCTCCTACCCTGGCCATGAACTGTCATCTTCTGCTCGTAACCCATCAGGGATTCCCAATCTGTATCAGTTACTGTGGATGTGAAGCTTTTGAAAGCACCAGCTGTGCCGTGTTAATTTGCTGCTGCAGAGCTTAGCGGGGCTGGGACACCAAACCGCCGGCAACGCTCGGGGTGTTGATGTGGCTGATCAGGAGCTTTCAAGGTTGGCTTGAGGTGATGTAACCCACACCTCACTAAGGAGATTAAATACGTTAAAGGGAGGTTACTGCAAGCACTGGGCTGTTGCATCCTTGGCAAGGCTCTGCTGTTAATTATTGCAAAGCCACCGGTCTCTGCTGCCTTTGACTTTGCTGGTTTAGGAAGCAAAGAGGCATGGGGTGCATTTTAGCATTCCAGTTAAAAAGGAATCTGTGGAAAACTAGCAGAGAGCTGAGAATACAACCAAAAAATGGACAGCATTGTTGTTTTCCTTGCATTCATAGGTGCTGTCCTTACAAGGAGCTGTTTTCTAAAAGCTTTTAGGTTGTCACATAGGAAGATGGAAATGCAGCCTGCTACTGCTAATGAGATTATAGACTCTAATGCCCTCAGAGAGACCAAAAATCCCTGTTCAGTAGAGGACTTAGAAAACAGGGGAGGAGTGATTAAAGGTGAGCTCTTACACAGCACTGCCATAGCAGTGTCCATCCCCCTGCAGGAAAACCTACTGCACACACCAAGGATACCTCCAAACTCCTCATCCCACTGTGGTCAACCACAGCTATTTATTCATAAATACTCTTGAGAATGTATTAATTGCCACTTGTTTCATGGGATGAAATCATTCAGTGGAGGAGGAGAGCACATACTCCATAGCACTAAACCATATTTTAGGTAGGGCAAGTCTAGACTAAGTAATTCAAACCCAGAAGCCCCTGCAACCAATCCCTCTCAAAAAAAAAAAAAAAAAAAAAAAAAAAAAAAAAAAAAAAAAAAAAAAAAAAAAAACAAAACAAAACTCAACAAACCACAAGCAAACAAACTAACAAAAAAAATCCACCAAGAAAAGCTCTCTTAAAAAGACTTCAAGGAATTAAGTTTTTGACAAGAGCAACAGAGGCTCTCCAGCCCCTGGAATCCAAGATGTTTTATCAGTTTGCTCAAAGTGGTGTGACGTCTACACATTTCTATATGTAGGGGAGGAAGATGGTGTTGATGTCTTGTATACTGACAGTTTCTGATGGTGTAAGCAAGAAAATAGGGCACAGTGATATTAAAAAGAGAAAAACCAGCCTCTGGTGAATTGAATTCCTTATGGCAGCTATAATGATGGGAAATCTGAGAAGTCTCATCTCTTAGGTCAGGCTTCCTGGCATGAGACATGAAGACTTAGACCTTCCAGCTTTAAGGGACAGGCAGATGCAAACATGGTATTAGTAGGGTCTCCATATGGACCTAAAACAGTGAAGTCAGTGATTTGGGTAACTTACTCCTACTTTTCACTGCAAATGAGAGATTAGCCAGGTCTTCGTGTGTGTGGTGGCTACAGTGGTCTAAATACATCATTGTTTGGACTAAGAGGAAAAGGGGGCTTTTCCATGAGAAAGAAGAGTTAAGGCTTTACAGATCCAATTCCTACTAACACCTTTGATCTCCTCAGGCAAAGTTGTCCCTATCTCTCAGTTTCAGGTACCTGATAATAAGATGCGGGTACCATCCTGCTTCTCCAAAGGAGAATGTCTGTATTGCTCAGAGTGCACATCCCTGGTCTGATGTACCCATTGACCCCACAGTGTGGAAGAATTCCACCCTATGAGGAGGAGCCGATGCAGGAGTGATATTTATTATTCCAGTAGCATCAGAAGAACGGATAAGTTCAGCACTGAAGCCTTTGGGTCTTGGCTCTTGAGATCATTTCTCTAGTTCCAATAGCCTCTGACAGGAGAGGGCATTTGCAGCTGCATCAGTGCAGACCAAAACTTGGCTGCACACAGACATGTCTGAGCAGTGTTTCCAAAGTGCTTGGTAAAACTTGCCCTGAGCCATAATTGTGTTCTTAATCGTCTCTCCATAACATTTTCCTCTTTCTCTCAGTATCATTTTATTTTGTCAAAGTCAATATTTCAGCTGTTGTTTGCTTTAAATTTGATGTTTATTCTCAGCGTCCAGATTTTATTAATTCAACTCCTTCTTATTACTGTTTGTCAGCCTTAATTCAGGAGTGTGTATCATTTGTAGGGGGAGTAGTATGACTACTAAAAGGCTCCCTGACATAATTTGCTGCCCTGTTAACAGCAGCAATAATTTGAGCAATTAGCAGGGCCTTGACATGGGCCTTAGCTTCTCTGTCACATAGGAATAGCTCCTCAGTGCAGCTGCCATGCTATTTATACTCCTCCAGCAAGTCCCAGACTGAAAGAGTGCCCAGGAGAGTAGCCTATAATCAGTCCCCTTGCAATGGCTGTGACTGGATGAGCACTAAATAAGTCCTGGCCTTGATTATATTAACGAAGCTCTGTGGGGAATGCCCACTGGGAAATCCACAGACAGAGGAGTGTGTGTGCTCACAGCATCCCTGACAGTCCCTTTGCCAGTGACCATGGCTTTCATAACAGAAGGGTCATTTCAGCTCTTGGAGATCAAACCTGGGGGATCCTCCCACAAGAGAAGCTGAACCAAAACCAATCTCCCAAATGCTCATCTTCATCTTCTCCAGTAACTCTTTGCAGCAATTATTTTTGTCCCTCATACTAAATACACCTCTGTGGCCCCTTGTATGAAGTGCAAGGTGGCAACATTAAATCTTCTACACCAGTAAGTACTGACAGAGTACTTACTTGACACCTACAGACTGACAGAGCATCACTGGTTCAGCCAAGTGGAGAGGAGATCTCCACAGCATCTGGTAGTCCTGTGTTTTACCATCTCATAGTTTGGACAGGGAGTTGAGACTGGGATGTCTCACACAGAATAAAAACTCATGATGGAGCTGGAATTGCCTCAGACCCTGAAGGTACCTCTGCACCCTGAGACAGTCCCTTTCCCTAGCAAGACAGGATTAGACCCTGAATTAGAGGAGCCAGGAGAGCAACCCAAGTCCCCAACTGGCCAGTCAGGTGAGACTCAGAGCCCTTGAGTCCCTTCAGTGCACCATGATACAAAACACCACGCTTTCACTCTAGGAAAAAAACAGCTTCCTTAAACACCCTGGAAAATTTCACATTAAAAAACCCTGTGCAATGTCAGAGCTTAAAGCCACCATGTTAAAGCTCTATTTTTGGATCTTATTAAAATAGATAAAATCTGTGCATAAAATAAATTACTTGCCTTACAATTTTCAGTTCAGTTGAAGATTTACAAGTGCAGTAATTAACAAACTTGTTCTGTTTTTTGCCATCAAGACTCTGATTCAGCACAGGGTTTTGCTGAGGTCTGTGCTTGGCTGGCTCCCCTCAGGTGGCTGAGGGCAGGTCATGAGGTCCTAGCCCAGAGGGATGCTCCCCTCTGCCTCTGCTCTGCAGGCTGGGAGGAGTCCACACTAGGCAGTGCCCTGTGAGCTCATTCACCCTCACCTAAGCCTTTCCTCTGGACAGCAAGATCCACACAGGGGAGTTAGAATCCACCTCCTCACCTCAGCAGTGTCTGGGATGCAGTGGACACAGGGTGACAATATTTACAGATGTCCATCCCAGAAGGATGTGATTATAGGGCAGATGGCTGAGATCCATGCTCGTTAACAGTTTGGGCTGCAGGCAAGTTTCAGCTGGCTTGTAAGTGTCTAACACACTGTGTTGATTAACTATAGATTATCTGTTCAGGAGAGATCATTATGATCAGCTAATCGGCCCTGCAGCCCGACAGAGTTCTGCAGCCTCACCCCTGCATCAGCAGAGTGAGCAAAGGTCTGTTCCCAGGAACCTCTCCTGCAGGACAGCTGCTTGGAGCCACACTTGAGTTGCATCCTAAACTTACCCTTTCCTTTCACTGAAGTTCATCAGCAGGATCTCAGAATGAGCTTAAAGCTAAGCCAGCTCAGACCTGATGAACTCACACCTGAAACAAATTAAAGTCTGTGTTTCACAGAAACAGACCTCAAGACTGACAGGTTGAAAGACTGCACAAAATAAGGTCAGAGCATACAAAAAAGTGCAGTCTGCTTTAGCAAACAACTGGCATCTGCAACCAGGAGCAATTTCATTATTTTCCTGTGAGTTGCTGCATGACGTGATCAAACAAGAATAAGTATTTGGAATTAAAGGCCAAAAAAATAGCGCAATTGAATTGCTGATTTCTCTGTAAGGCTCCCTGAGATAAAAGAGTTGTCCCCAGGGAAAAGAAAGACTTGGGGAAAGCATGAAAGGCATGGCTGATGTTTTTCTGCTTTGCATATAATCCCCTGAAAATTGGAATGTCCAAAAGCTTGCGACAACACAAGCGGGACTAATGCTCCGGGATCACATGAAGCCATTATCTGATTCACAGGTGAAGATGGTAATAAAGTGGCTGAAAAGCAAACTGCTAGTGAGAGAGGGAGGAACAGCAGCCTGACTTGGTTATGGGTTGTGCCAGAAACACCTCTTGAGATCAAGCAGTAAAAATAATTAGGGTTGGGAAGGCAAGGAGTGAGGTTCCCAGATGGTGTGGGCGATAGATAAGGAGTCGTCCTTTTTATCTGCTGCCAGGCCATCCGTTCATCCAGTTTTGTGGCTGAGTCAGATCTCTGTCAACATGCAGGGCTCTGTGCCACTGGAGCTGTCAGGGCAGTGCTGCCTCCAGCCTGCATTCAAGGCAAGGCAAGCTGTGTCTTGTTTTGAGGTTTGGTTATTTGCTTTTGTGTTTATACAACAGAGAAGAAACTCTTGCCAAGGCAAAGATGGGTTGACACCCCTCTCTGCAGGATCACAGCTGGAAGTTGTGTTATCCACACAGGTGGATAACCTGTCTGCCCCACACATGGCTCCCACACCATGCTGTGTAACACTGGATAATGCAGGGATGATCTTTGCCAAACCCTGTGGTCCTGCATGCCTCATGTGGAAGCCCTGCCCAAAGATCAGCTCCATCATTGCTTGTTCATTCAGCAAATATCAAACACAGGGGTCATCCGACCACAGTCATGACCAGCTGAACACCAGTCTGCCTTTCCTTTCCAGGTCTGCCAGTGTCCACACACAAAGTTGTGATTTGCCCACAGAGAAAATCACAAATCTTCTTTCATAGCTCCCTGTGTATGCAATTTTGTGCAGGTTTGACTTTGGTTAACGGTGCACCTGATCAAGATCTTTATTGAGGAGCATGTGGAAGGATTATGCTCTGTTGTTGCATTCACCTGAATAGCACTAGCATTTGAAATTACACTGGCTGCAACAAAAATCCCTCAGGCCTCCTCAGCCTCCAGGAGACAAGGCAATCAACCCTGAGGTCAGGAAAACACACAGTTCCTCAGGGCAGCATTGCACAGGCTCGGGCTCCTTTGCAATTCCAGTGCCTTTCTTTCAAAGCACACAGTCCTAAGCCTCCAACAGATGCTGGTAAGTTTTTACAGTGTGGAGATGTGTCTCAAAAGGACAGATTTTTGGGAGTGAATGAATAACAGGGCTGGTCAAAAGTAGATGTCTGTCTGAAACATGATAATCAGAAGCTGCTGGTTGAGCTACCCAAAATTTTTCTGGCTGTGTTGGTGGTGACAGAGCAGAGCAGATGCAGACTCTCAAGTGTTCACGTTAGGGTACCTGTGGTGGAGCTTTTCTTTATGGCTCATGCAGAGAGGACACAGAGTGCCAACATTCCCTACACCTCCTGCATTTGGTGATGTTCACAGAAACCTGATAAATGCTCAGAGAGGGAAAGGGAAATGTATGGAAATCCGTTGCAGTGTGGCTGTGAAGCAGCCACCTTCCCAAGCCCATGCTGCTTTTGAACAGCTTCTTGCTTCACAGGATTGTGTCAGATCCTCCCTCTTCAGACAAAGATGCAAGATGTGCCAAAGGTAGGGACAGAAACCTCTGGAGGGAGGAGAAACCTCAGTGGGGAGTAGAAAAGAAACTGGAGTTATAGAAGGAAACCCTGTGTTCATGGGAGCTTGGTAGGGGTAATACTTGCAAGGATATCCCCAGGAACCATCAGTCTGAGCAGCAGTGAGAAGCAGAGGGAACACTAGGTCGTGCTGTTTCCCTAAATTCTTGTGCAGCACTGCTGCACGGGACTGCACATTTCTCACAGGGATCGAGGGATCTTTTTGTGCTGTGGGTTAGCTTTTATCACACTGTTTGGGTGTTCTTGCAAGGAAATTAATTGCATTTTCTGCATGAAATACCTTGAGCACACAGGCAAAGGAGTAGGGCAGTTTTTTATAGGAGACCAAAGCTGCTGTGCTAAAATGTGACATAATGCCTCACATTGTAGGGAAGGAATTATGAGTATCAGCAACAGTTCAGAGTATAATTAGCCTTCCTGCTATTCCTATCAAGACAGGAAAATAAAGTTGGAGTTCTTTAAGGATACAAACTCAACGATGTGCTGACATGAGGCATTAATTAATGCCAACTGGGCATGGGGAAGAGGTGGCTCTCTGACTCTCTTTTACTGCTCTAGGTGTGTGGAACACTTGAATTCACTCTACCTGAGGGCTGAGCATTTAGCAAACTGCTGCAGAGTTATCCCATGTCTCAATAGAGAAAGACCTTCAAATGAGTGATTTATCAGCTTTGTTTCCTTTGCACAGTAAACAAAACTCTGCTCCCAGAGAAGAGTTTCTTTGTGCTGCCACTGTAAAGTGTGGCTTGTGCCTCCCAAGGCTTTTCAATGAACACATGGCATCAGTGGGGGCAGTTTCAGCTCTGTGATATTCATTGCTGTGTGTGCATTTGAGCAGCACACAGGAGCTTTAAGCATTTTTCTTCCATTTAGCAGGGAGCTGTTGCAGCTGCTGAGGCACTTCAAAGACCATTCTGTGTATTGCTCCTGCACCTGACTAGCACAAGGCCGTGGTGTTGTTAAATTGCCAGTTTGGAGAGAAAAGGCTTTTGCAAGTAGCAGCCAGTGCTGCCTCACACTCTTGGGTCTGGCTGTAGCCCCACTATGTTTGTGTGTGCTTCTCCATCACTACAAACATCACATGGCTTCAGAGCCACAGGAGGCATGTTGTGGATCTCAGACAGATGAAAAAAGTGAGCTCCATAAATAATTTGCAAGTTATAAATAGTGCTATCTCCCCCAAGTACAGGCAGGGCTGGACCAGCTCTTGAGAGCAATTCAGACTGTCCAGCAGCCCTTTTCCCACCACAACTAACCAAATAATTTATATGCAAATCTAATATTTACAAAGATATGCTCTCGTACCTGACATTTTTTACACCTGATCCCCGAGCTGATGGCTGCAAAATGGCTGTGACATGTAGAAAACTGGTAAAAAAAAAATTGAGAAGTTTCTGTTGTTTAGCTCATAGAGTCCTAGAGTGGTTTGAGTTGGAAGGGACCTCATCTAGTTTAACCTCCCTGCAATGACCAGGGACATTTTCCATTGGATCAGATTGTTCAGAGCCCTGTCCAACCAGACTGTGAATGTTTCCAGGGATGAGGCATCCATTACCACTCTGGGAAACCTATGCTAGTTTTAACCCCCTCTCAAAAGTAAAAAACTTCTTTTTTATGTCTAATCTACATCAACCCTCTTTTAGTTTAAAACCATCACCTCTTGTCCTTTGTCAACAGGCCCTGCTAAAAGGTTTGTTCTCATCTTTCTTACAAGCCCCTTTTTGATACTGAGAAACCACAATAAGGTCTCTCTGGAGCTTTTGTTCTCCAAGCTCAACAGCTTCAACTCTCTCAGCCTTTCCACATAGGAGAGGTGCTCTAACCCTCTTTGCTGCTCTCCTCTGCACCTACTCTAACACATCCACATCCTTTTGATGTTGTGAGCCCCAGAGCTGGATGCAGGTTACCAGGCTTTGTCCTGTGTGAGTCAGTAGCAGCCAATAGATGCAGATAAGGACAATTTTGGTCACCCAGGGGCATGAGGCAGCTGTGAACCTGGCTGAACCTGGCCCATGTGCCTAGCTGGGAGGAGAAAAAGCAGTGACTCAGTGAAATTGGACAGTGAATTTTTGCCTGCTTGGCATAATAAACATAATATAAATAGATAGATCGAGCCTGTTGGCTGTGAAAGGAAAGGTGTCAGCCCTGTGAGGGTAAGAGCTGCTCTGTGAGCAGGGATTTGTTATAGGACCTGCACCCACTGCCCAGGAACTGTCCTGGAAGTAACAGGGTCACAGAGCACACCACCAGAATGAGTCAGGACACATGCTTACACCACAAAATCATTTGAGGTTGGAAAAGACCTTTGGAGATCATCCCATCCAACCACCTGATCAAAGCAGGGTCACCTACACACAGCAGTTTGCCATGTCCAGGTGGGTTTTGAGTATCTCCAAGGTTGGAGACAACTTCTCTGGACAACCTGTGCCAGTGCTCAGTCATCGTCACAGTGAAAAGTGCAGCTCCAGCCCTGCTTCCACCAGCCTCAGTCCAAAGGACACCTTGCACAGGTTTCTTGCCTCCTGCAACAGAAGGCTGACACACCTTGGCAGGGCAGGTGTGACTCATTTTATCTGTGCTGTGCCTATTTCAAAAAAAGATTGAAAACGTCAAATGCCAAAGCAAGCAATCAGACTTCTAGAACATTGTCAAAATAATGAAAAGTATCTCTGTTCAAGCTGCATCTTTTAATGCTTTTTTTCTTATCTCCATTTCTCTTTCCCCTCCCCCCCCCCCCCCCCTTTTTTTTTTTGGCTGTAGAATGACAATTTTGAAAAGCACATAGCTCCCCATGCTTCAGCCCAGAAGCTACCTCTTACTAAGAGGGGTTAGGAACAATGCTTTTATTTTACTGCCTGGCAGGTTTTTTGGGGGGGAGCTTTTGGAACCAGGGGTTGGCAGAGACCTGCATACAGGATGCTCCACTGATCTCGGCTGTTCCTGCCTTCCTGAGCTGTTTTGTGACCATTTTATACCTCAAAGCTACTGAGAACAGGGTATTTGCTTACAAGAACTGCAGTCATATCTGTCAAATACTGTAGGATGTGATCCCTTCTACAACATAGTAACTGCACAAACGGGCACTGAGGCTGCAAAATGGAATAGCTTAATTGGTTTGCTTTCCCAAGGAGATGCTGTGCCAGACAATAAACACAACAGCTGAAATCCACGCTCAACAATAGCTTTGCCTATAAATAGGATATTTTTAAGCAATAGGAAGAGCACTTGGGTAGAACTAGATGGCATTTTTCAGGTGGATAGTTTATTTGCTAATAAATGCTATTCAGGCTGACTGAAACCATTCACAGACTTAGGCTGAATTCAGCTAATGTTTTCCGCTCTAAAAAGGGGAACCTCATTTTTTTTGACAAACCAGAGAATGTCCATTTTAGCATTTCAACATGAAAAATTTAAAACATGAAAAAAACACTCCATCTTAGACTTCAGCTTGATTTTATTTCTTTACTTTGAAAGCCATTTTATTTCTTTACTTTGAAAAGAATTGTTTTATTTTATATCCATTCCATATAAATCCTTTCTGTTTTATAGCAGAGAAAGCAAATTATTTCAGAGGGACTTTTTTTTTAGTCTGTTCCCACAGGCCTGTTCTGGGGCTTTGCTTGCTTTTTCCAATGGCTTTGGAGTGTGAACATAATGTGCAGCTGGTGAGCTTGTCTTTACAGCTGATAAAGCGAGTTGCACCAGGGTCATGCTGAAATGAACCCTGCACACAGGTCGAGTACATAAAATAAGAGTTCTCCTCCAGCGGCCTCATGTTACAGAGGTGATTTTATGTCTCCAGCACCTTGGTTCTGTTTGGAGCCTGGCATGGTTATGTGCAAACTGCCAAGCCAAGCTTGAAAGCTTCTCTTTTCTCAACTTGCTTGTGCAAGGTAGGGCAGGTAAGTGACATAAGAAACAGCCTGAAAGGTCGGAGATGGATGGAGGCAGCATCAGTGGGTCTTGCTGCACCAAATGTGCTCACTGTGTGTAACCTGTGGGAAGAAAACTTGCTGAAATACTTCTTGCAAACAGATAAAATATGTCTTTTTCCAGGCAATCTAACACTTGAAAAGCCTCATTAATAATGATTGCAAATTGTGGAGTAACTATAGCTTCTATCTATGGGTTACAAGGCATTTTTCAGGTATTACCTGAACGTCAGAAGATAAAAGAGAAGAAATCAATCTAGACCTGATTTTCACAGAGGTTTCACGGTGATGCCTGCAGAGATTATTAAAAACATCTAAGCAGATTAGGCACACCTAAACCCTCTTAAAAGCAATGGGGTTTAGACACCTCACTTGCTATTGCTTTTTTGCAAATCATACCCAGAAAATGGGACATTTAAACTAAGCAACTTCAAGTGTTTAATGCACGTGCTGTGATGTCCCTGTGCTGCTCTGCAGTCCAGGCAGGGTGTGGGAGAGAGAGAAGGCAAAGCTGCTGCACAATCCTGTGCTGAATCACACCTGGGAGGACTCTCCCTGTGAGATAACAAGACCTGTGACATAAGATCACAGCTTTGCTAGGTCAAAGCAAGGTCCATCTGCCCCAAAACAAACAGCAGCCAGCCACAAACACTTGGGAGAAGTGTAAAACAAGGCAAGGCTGGAGAGATGCTTCCACGGTACATCCTCCCACTGCCCAGGAGCCACCAGTTTAGCCATTGCCTGACTTCACCAGGTTTAACCACCATTTATGGAATTTTCTGTGTGATACTTTCCCTACTTTTACCACAAGCTTTCAAATAAGAGATTTCTCTTGTTCTAAATCTGCAGCCTCATCATGTCAGTTCTTAGGCCTGGTGCAATCGTATAAAATAACTTTTAAAAAAAATAATTCTTCTCTATTCACCATCTCTTTCTCCTTCTTGACTTTATACACTTTGATCATATCTCCCCTCTGTCATCTTTCCCATCCTGAACACTCCTTACCCATTGAATCCCAATGCATAAGAGATTGCTTCCTACCTGTACAGGGAGCCTGTGATTAAAGCTTGGTGTGGGTTGCTACAGTGAGGATACTGGATTCTCCTTGCCCAAAACTGAAGTACATATACTTTTGATATGGCAGACAACAAGCATTGGACTGTGCCCAGTGCCAGGAGTGCACAGGGAATTAATGGGATGGACAGAGCTGTACTCAGCTCTTGCCTCTGTGGAGGAAATGTGTGAGGCAAGAGTAGTAATAGGCCTGCTCAAATATACTGTCTTTAGGACACACATTTCTGCATCTCTGCACAAATGCTGCATCTCTGGGATTCACAGACCACAAAAAAGTCTGCAAATATTTTAGGAAAAACCCCAGATTTAAAAGTTTTTTTTCTTAGAAATTGTGTTGAGACCACTACTCTAATGCATTCAGACCTCAGTCCATGATGTCCTTAGTCCCAGCTCCCAGACAGGCCCTACAGAAATGTAGATTCTCCACATGTAGCATGATCAATCCAAATGTAAATGAGAGAGTCAAAACAAGGGTTGGCAACCACATGAAGAGTCTGGGTGTGCTTCTCCTTCAGCTGTGCTCAGGTGTTCTTCTCAGAAAGTGGATTTTTACAGCTGGTTGAGAAAGGCTTTTCTCAACAATCTTCTATGCTGCCTTTCCCCATCCCTTTTCATTTTTCACACTAGAAGAAAAATGAAAATCTTTTCCAGATTGGGGAGAAAACACATGGAAAAGAGAGGCAGAACAAAAAAAGTGATGAATTACAATAGGTCAGAAGTAAGTGGCAGGCTGTCCTAGGGAAGTGGGAGAGCCATACTCAAGATTTCTGCTGCTATCCTCCTCCATTTGCTGAGCACTGATTTCTCTGTTGTCTTAGGAAAAAAAGTCTGTCCTCACCATAGAAACCACCCCACCACAAGTTTGTCAAGATTTGCCAGACATCCTAAAACTATTGTTCAATAAATGTATTTTAAAAACATCATTAAAATATTTTTCTAGATGATCTACAAAGGGAATTTTTCCTTGTGTGTGACTGAATTACCATAGATTAGCTACTTATTACTGTTCATTTAAATTAATATGCTTTATATTACAATGTGCTGGAAGCATGAAAACATCTTCAAGCTGTTGACTAGTAATCTGTTAAGCCATGATAACTTCTGCTCTTGCAGTGCATCTGCTTTCTTGAGGGAAAAGCTGAAATATTTGATGATGGTTTAACCAGTGACAGGTGACTGCTGCAGTGGCATAAATAAAATTTGCATGTCCTTGTTGCTTGAGTCAGAGCACACCAAGACATCAGTTTGAAATGAAGTGAAACATAGATTTTAATGCCTGCAAACATCAGAAAGATGTTTCAAAGAACATACAGATCTTCTTCCCTTGGGGTTAAATGCTCCTTGAGCTTTCCCCCATCCAAGTCCAGGATCAGTTCAGTAGATGTGCTGGTGAAATCCAGCCCA
Organism: Zosterops lateralis; assembly: GCF_965231275.1. Classification (NCBI taxonomy): domain Eukaryota; kingdom Metazoa; phylum Chordata; class Aves; order Passeriformes; family Zosteropidae; genus Zosterops; species Zosterops lateralis. The sequence goes on from NC_139765.1 coordinate 67,142,120, forward strand.
AATCTCATCCTTGGAGGGTCCCATGCACCTTCTAGAAAGGGGAAGCAGTTTTACCATAACCCCAACCATCCTCCACAGATGTTAAGTGCTATTTTCACACACTTCAGCTGATTGCTCAAGTAGTGTGACAGGTTTTTCCATACAATCCCAGAGCAGCAGGGATCCCCAGAGATGTGGTCCCAGCCATTAGGCTGCTTCTTTGAGTGTTTTCCTCTTGCTTTTCAGTGCATGTCACATCTCTGTGCTGTGTGCTTTTTAATCTTTAGAGGTCTCTCACCACCCCATGCCGCCAATCTTCCCCTCTCCAAGCCCTTTGATCAGAGCACTTTCCCTGCCATACCCATCAGTGTCAGTGGACACATGGCCCTCTGTAACTGCTGGGGACATCCCCCATGGACAGTGACAGTTGATTTCCAGGCTGCTCTTCCCTCCTGGATTTGTGCCCCCCTTCCCCTCATGCCACTGCCCCTTGCATTCACCTAATGAAGCACAGGCTCATCAGAGCCAAGCTGCTCTCAAGAGAGCTGAGCTGGGGAGTGGCTGTAAGTGACACAGTGCTCCTCAGGACACAGTGACACAGTGCTCCTCAGGACAGCCTTTCCCCCCGACCTCCAGGCAGGTGAGACAATGATGTAGGGAATTATAAACTGAAGTACATGGTCAGGATGGTGAATGGAATGGGGATTCTTCCTTTCTGTTTTGGTGACTTTCCTTAAGGTGATGCATGAACCAAGCATCTCATCTGATACCTCTGCTTACCTGTTTTCCTCAGCAATACAAGAGTAGTCTGCCAGAGGTATCTGTCTGTTTGTTAGATAGGATTGTTGGAGGAGAAGGGATATATCAGTGAGGAAGATATTACAGCTCCAACATTGTCCCAGTGTCCCCCAAACCTTCTTCATTTCTTCGGGCCAGGCCAGAATGACATTTGGGGCTCAATACTTATTTTATGGTATATAAAGTGTGTAAAGTTATAGAGACAGACAGAAAACCCTTCTGTGGATGTTTGTGTGACAGCTCACACCCAGGGAATGCACTGCTGGGGTCAATGAGGTCCCTAATGTGACTTCTTAGATATGGAAAGAGGAGAGACAAAAATGAAGTGAATGAACATTGCTGAGAGAGAAGCCTCAGAAGGGACTGTGCCTCAGCAGAGAACACAGCCATCTTCACCTTATTAATAATTTTAAATTATTTTTTTTTAAGGAGCAAGAGGGTCATTTGAAGCTGTCTGGGCTTTGCTAGAGCACAGTGCTCTAATGAAGGGCAGGGTTAGGAGCATTTCAGGGCTGAAGGAATTAAGGATTCTGGCTTGGACCCAGAGTTGAAACAAAAATTGCTGTGGGGCTTAAACCTGTTTTTAACAAGAGTATGCAGCCTGCCAGACCTGGTGAGAGATTAGCAATTTAATTATACAGGCCCTAGCTTCCTGCTTCCCACTAAGTGCCTAAAACCCCTCTAAAGAGGCCCATTACCTTCCTTTTTTTTGTTTGCTCTTGCATTAACTAGGCAATTCAGAGCAGCATAAACACAGAGGATGGACAGGGGTTCCCTTGCAGAGATCTTGGGGTTTTATGGCTAAGTGCCTCTTGATGGATCTGTCAGAGCATCCCACAAGAGCAAACCTGTCACTCCCCGCAGCGACCATTAGCTTCATCTCCAGCATCCCTGGAAGCATTTTCTGTTTGTCCCCTCATGAACTCACTGATGAGAACGTGGGCTTTTTTCAGGCCCTGGCTGACTTTGAGAGAGAAAGAGGCAAAGTGAGCAGCACTCTGGGCACAGGGATTTGGGGCAGAAAGCCTCGGCAGGAGGCTTCGGGGATGGCTAAGTGCTGTTTCACGTGGGAAACAGAGGAAAGGCAGGCAGAAAGCTGCTGAGAAACATGTGACATGCAATCTGCTGAGCTCCAAAAGGCTGTTTGAAATAGGGAGCCAAGAGGAAGAAGTGGCAGACGGGAGCTTTTTGTCTTTTTCCTTCACGGGAAGCAAGTTTATTAAGGATCGTGAGGCTCCCATACCATAAGCAATGAATTCTCTGCAACTGTTTTTCTTTCTAGCACTGTCTGTGGGGTGTTTTCAGACAGTCCTGCTTCACTGATGCTCTTCAAGGTGGGAGTTGATTTGTGTTAGTACAGCAAGTTCATCCATGCATGCAGCCATTGCAGTCCCCTTGGTTTCCTGGGACTGTTTTGGTGCCTCTGTGTTCAACTCTGCTCTGCTCTCCCACCACCACATCCCCAACCAGGCACCCACTGATCCACAGTGTCTGAGTCCCACTGTTGTATGTACCAGAGCTTGTTTTGGCTGTGAGGTTCCTGCTAAGGAGTGCAGGGAGCAGGTACCATATCCTTTTAACAGGTATGCTTCTGATAAATGCCTTTATGATGCAGAAAAGTAGTGATTTGTCCATCTCCTACATCTTTGTACATCCAAAGGGCAGAGCTAGGAATGGACCACACCCCAGAGCACCAGGCTGCTGCTGACAGAGCTGTTGGCTGTTTTACTTAAAATCCTTTAAAAACCAGAGCAAAGACATCTACTTTGCAGGCAGCACAGGAAATCTTGCAAGAATGTAATGGAGTGTAATCAGTGACAGATTTGTCATCTCTGTTCCATGGCTGAGGCAAAGTGCTGTGATAGATGAGACCGTTGCTTCTTCAAGCTATTTTTATGTCATGCTAAGCCAGGCTTTAATTTCTGGGACAGCAAGGGAGAACTCCATTTGTCTTTGGCCAGCCACTTGGCCCTGGGGGTCAGCCCCCTTTGAGGTCATGCTGGGGTAGGGAGAGGATGTAAGACAGCAATAGCACTGATTGAGGTCCTGCAGTCTCCCCAGTGCCCAGTTTTTGTGCGCTGATTGCATCCTCAGAGGTGAGCCACACTCCAGATTTGGGATTGGAAAATCATTTTCCCCAGTCACACTGTCAGGTGTTTCACCCCTACCTGAGGTATCTTCCAGTCTGCTCCCTGGAACCATCTGAGAAATCTTTTGGTAGTGTGGGAGCATTGGCAATGCATTGGTGCTTTCTGCCGTGTTTCCAGCCTTACTTTCAGGTGAATGTTGGTGGGGTTTGTGATGATGGGAAGAAGATGTCCTCTGGCTTTTAGCCAGGTGAGGCCCACGTAAACCAAGATATCCCTTCTTGGATAGGGAAATCACTGAGGGTGAAATGAACTTGGGGGGGAACTGGATGTCAGGTCATGGAGAATGGTGTCCCTCTGAGACTCTCACACTCCCAGGACCTTTCCTAAAACCTTGACTCTTTCAACCAAGAGATTATCTGGCTTCAACAGACTTAGTAATAAAAAAAATTTTTACATTTCATTGTCCTGGGGAGGAGTATTAAAGTACAATGAGGTATAAAAAAACTAGGAGGCCATGAGAAACAGCCAAAACAGCATTTTAGGTTTTGAGTTCCATAGTTGGAGGATGGGGATTTTTTAGCAAATAAAATCATGCTGAGGTTTGGTTCATGTTTTTTTAATTCCTCAGAAGTCTGCAGTGTCATTCTCCTGGTTTGGCATCCTAATTCAAAGTGAAATACATAAAGCCAAAAGGAGTGTGTCAAGGAGTTTCTCTAGCTTTCATCATCTTTTTTTTTTCCGTCAGCAGACACCATTCTTTTTGAGCTGACTGGCAGTATGTAAAAAGGAATAGAGGGAAGGGTTTGGTAATAAAATGTTAATGAGATTTTTATTATTGTTTCCAGTGGTATCAGGATAGAACCTTTATGCATATAATAACAGCTAAATATTCCACTACAGAAACTTGTTTCTAGCAAGCTTGTAACAACTCACTGCAGCACACTCGCAGTGTCCAGCCTTTAGGACAAATTAACAGCTATCAGCACATGCTGCCAGCAACTGGATACACGCTGTAAGAGGAGTTTTATCTTTGCCAAAAAAAAGAATATGAAAAAATACGCGAGGATGAGGCACAAGCTGCCACGGCTCTGCAGAGCCCCGCCGAGGGTCCCGGCCGAGCTCAGGGTCTGCACTCCCCTGCCAAAGGTGAGCAGCTGCCACCAGGGTGGAGGTGGGTGCCAGGGGATTTGGAGGGTTGGGATGTGGGATAAAGCTGAATTCTGGACTCCTGTAGAAGTTTTCTGAAGCTGAAATTTTTGAAGGTGGGGAAGGGAGGGGGCTAGCATGAGATGGGGAGGTGAAGATTTCTTCTCTGTGAGATGAAGTCCTCTGGTTCATCTCTGTCCAGGTGAAATGGGAGGTTGCTTCACTACATTAAGTTTTCAAATTCAGGCTAGAAGAGCAAGAAGAGGCCCCAGTGGTTTGAGAGTGGTCAGCTGGGAGAAAGTTGAAAAACATCCTCCCTAATCCCCATCTGTGGTCAGCAGAGGCACAGGTTTCTGCTCCAGTCTGCCTCTACAGAAATCTCTCTCTCACATTGATTCTCTGCAGAGCAGCTGCCTTTACAGGGGGGTTAAAATCTCTGAAGATTTCCCTCCTCCCCCTGTCCTCCATCACCTCTACAGTATTATTTTATCCTGTGCATGTTTAGAGTTTCAGGACATTGCTTCTCCTTGAGTCATCAAACTCTGCTGTCCAAAATCCCATGCATCACACAGCAGGAAATACTACAAGTGTTTCTGAATGTACAAGGGAAACACCCTGGAAGTGCCTGAGGATAATTTCCACGAGCAGTGTGGATGTGAGCTAGAGGAAGAAGGAGGAAAGGAGATGGGATTTCAATGGTTTGAGCACAGATTGTTATTTTGGTACCTCTGGATGCATGGGGTTTTTTCTGTGGCGCTGTGTATATCACTGTGAATGGCACTTGTGAGCTGAGAGCATCATACCTGCCACAGGCAGGTTAATTCCCCTCTGCTTCCAGCATACCTGGGAATCTCAGCGTGGGGTGGAGGGGTGTCCCACGTTCACTGCAGCAGACCTGTGGCTGATAAAACCTGTCAGCAAACACAGTGTGATGGGAATGGCCTTGGCAGCCCAAAGCCCCTCTGTGAGGGCTCCAGCCACAGGGGTAGCCCGGCGATGGGAGCGGCTATTTGCATCGCCAGGGCCCCAACCCTCTCCCTGTGCCAGACTTTGTAGGAATGCTAAAAGCAGAATTATGAGCATGCATCTCCAGGGTACCGTAAATATCATTTTTAATTAACTGGCAATTCTACAGAGGAGACTTTGTGCAGTTCTGTGAGACATGGGAACAAAGTTCAGCCTGTCCCTGTGACAGAGCTCCAAATTTCCCCTGCACTTTCCCAACCCAACGCCAGCAAACAGATGTGCTCTGTGCCTCCTATTTATGCGCTCCCAAGAAATTAGCACCCCGTTAAGCTACACAATGCAGTGCATTTATTTTTATTTCACTGTGCTGCAGCCTTTCAATGGTAACTCCACATTATTTCTTACTGGAATCAAATCCAGACTACCATCAAGGGCTTCTTAAATCAACAGCCTATGAGGGTTTGAATTTTGTGCGGCAGAACTAGTGCCTATAACTTAAGATAAAGTAAGATAAAGCAGCTGCCAAGATGCTAAGTCCAGTGTTTGACTCCGGTTCAAAAGGGAAGGGACAGAGAGGAAGATTTAATTTCCAAATACCTGAAGCTGGGACTGTGATTTGTTTGCAGACCCAGTTTAAGGCAATAAACAGCTATATTTATATCTCCTGAATGTGCTTATTATTTCAAGATCTCACCCACCAAGTGAAAGTGGCATGACAAAGCAGCACTGTAGGGAGCCAAAAAATGTATAAAAAGCAATTGATCCATTATAGATGCAGTCTCAGGCAAGCTCAGTCTATTTTTAATCATTTTAATAATGCAGCTGATTTGCTACATCAAGGAAGGGAGCTGAAGTGGGATCCCTCACAGTGAGCTAAACAATAGGCTCATGTGGCTCAGTGGCATCTGGACATCTCCTCGAGTGTGAATGTCTCAGCCATGTCCCAGGGAAATGGTGCCACTGCAGCAGCCCTGCCCAGCAGGTCACCTTGAGACATGGGAGACCCCAAAGACAAATGGATGATGCTTTAGGAAAGCAAGGGAAGAAGTCAGTGGGACATTGGATTGAGTGAAGTGGGATTAGAAAAAGGAGGGTTTATCGAGAGCATTTAAAAGGTGCATTTCTGTTGCTGTGATTTGGGCCAATGGATTGGGGTGATGCAGGTTGCTGCCATGCAAGGCAGATTTGGGTACATGTAGCCAGACAAGGAGACTCTGATTCCTCTGTGTTCTCCATGTTCTCCATGACCACAGGCCCCTCTCTCCACTTGAAAGAGACAAAACCCATCTAAGCAACACCCACTCAGCTTATTTGTGCCAGAACAGCTCCTTCATCCTTGGGTGGCTTGTTTGCCCTTGGGGGAAGTCTGGAAGAAAGAAAACTTGAGGTTTCCCTTCCCTTGCCCAGAGTGGCCTTTAAATAAAAGCGCATGTGAGAGGGACAGTAGACAAATGCCTTTAGCCAAAGGGTGGCTTTTAGGACACTCGGTTAAATCATGAAAATATGACAATGTCTAAGCTACAGAGAGTGGTGGGAGGCCATCAAGGAGAGAGAGACCACCCATGAGAAGCAATACAATGGGGACAGTGAAAAAAGTCAGCCAGCAGCAGCTATGCCCAGGAAGAAGATGAGATGTTTGTTGAATATAGTGACAATAAAATAGAAATTATAGCCACATTTTTTGAACTTGAAAGCTGAGTGCTCTGCAGCACCTGGGACTCCTCAGAGGCAGGATGATCTGGGACTCCATTTTGCTGATTCTAAGCTCACTTCATAAAGCAAACAGGAACGTCCCAGTTAAGGGCTGTAAAAGGGTCGAGACAAGCCTTGGTGCAAAACCTTCCAGGACAGCCAGGACTGTGTTCCCTGCTTTCCTTGCCTGCAATATCTCAGAGCTGCTGGCATTTCCCATACAGAGACTTCCTTATAAAAACGTTTATCTTGTTGTCGTGTGGAAGCAGCAGTTTTTCCCCCATTATGGAGCTGTGTAAATCCCACTGCGGGCAAGAGGTCAGGAATGGGACTCCCACGCTCATTCCTCATGTGGCAGCACGGGCCAGCCCCAGCCTGGCAAACCCTGCAGATGGAAGCAGTGGCTCCTCAGTCCCACTGCCAGTGAGAGGACTGACAGACACAGGGGATCTCAGCTGGCCCACTGAGCAGCCCCAGATGTGCTGTAGCCTTGCCTGGCAGTGCACTGTGTACCTGCAGGCTTCTCCCACACAGTTTAGGATGGGGAGGTGCTCTTGAAGGAGAAGAATGTTTTACCATTTCCAAGTTGCACGCCATCATTCTGTAGGTCTCTTTCTCCATATTTTTTCCCCTTGGACCAAAGAGTCCACTTTGCTTACTCAGTAATTTCTTTATAGAAGACATTTTTCTTACATTTAATCTTTACTGCCTTTCCTTGAATCCTACCCCTCATCTTTATGTCTTTTCTGGAGATAAAAGGATCAAAAGACAGTATTCAAGATGTAAGTGAACCCTGGTTTGATTCAGTGGCACATTAATATTCTCTTTTATTTGCCCCTTGGTAAATGTTAATATTTTATTTGCTTATTCCACCACTACTGAGCAATGAACTGATGTTTCACGGAATTATTATAATCCAAATATCTTACTCCTGAGTGAGCCCAGAGCCCATAATCTTATATGTGAAGTTCAGAACATTTTTCCTGCTGTGAACATTACTTCACATTTGGCTACATTAAATTTAATTAGCTGTTTTATTGCTCATTTACTTAGTCTCATCATATCTTTCGGCAGGCCCTTGTTCTCACTAGCCTGAGTCCCTCAGTGTCACCTGGAAACTGTGCTCCCTCTTTCACAGACTGCCTGATAATAGATAGAGCAATTGTTTATCCTCACTCAGATCCCTGGAGAAAACTCAAAATAATCTCCCTGCTCATTGCCTTGACTGCATGAACTCAAGGTTTGCAAGATTCCTTCTCTGGAGATATACCAGAGCTGGATGCCTTCATCAGGTGAGGCTATTGCATTTCATCCTGGATCAGAGATTTGAGGTGGAGCTGTAGGCTGATGCCCAACCTTCGCTGCAGCACTAGTTTAATTAATTCATTGAAAAATTATCACCAAGGCCTTCAGGTGACTTTGAAAGCTACTGCAGGATGGGGCTGACTTACAGCACCATGATCCAAGGTGAGGGCAGATGGCTGTGCTCTGGGCCAGCTGGAACCTGAGTGGCTTCACACTCAGCTCCAGACTCAGTGAGTTACCACCATCCAGCCTGGAGGTGACAGGTTGATCAGCTCCAGTGTCCAGGTTTTTGTGTGGGAAGGGAAACTGGAGAAGGAAGTAAGACTTTGGAAGCTGATGGTTTCCTGTCATCCAAGTTTACCAAGAGTATGGGATGTCCCTCTTCACCTTCCCCAAAGAGAACAACTCTTTGTTGAGAGGAGAAAGCATAGAAAAACCTTGTGGAGGAGATAAAAAAGATTCATCTTCACATCCTCACTTGGATTATTTCAAGCAAAGAAGTTCACAAAAGTTCAATACTAGTTGTGTAGAAAGACAGCCTGACTTGCCACAGCTGAATTGGAGCCCACCCCACATCTGTGGGATGACAAAAGCACTGCCCCAAATGGACTTTTAGCCATATTTGTCACACAGGTTCACGACTGAAGCCTTGCTCCCTTGGCCAGAGCAGTGGAGGAGAGCCAGGATGCTTTTCCTAGTGGGTTCCATAACCCAGGAACATTTTTTTGCCTCATGGACAAATAACCTTCCCATCCTCTCTGGACTCCTCATCTCCTGTCTTTGCAAGCTGGGCTGGCCCAAACATAACCTCCTGGGACTAGTTAAACTCAGATTGGCTCATTAACCCTTTCTTGTCAACTTTTGGCCATACTTAGTAAACTTTTTTGTTCTATTTTTATACTCCTGTCTTTGTCAGCCAGTGCTTGCAGGGCAGCTCTTTCCTCACCAACCACCTTCACCCCTGGAACTCCCCTAATTCTGGGACCCAGTGTGTCCCCAGATAACACTTCAGCTTTTGAAAAACAGCATATTTTGCTGAAATCTCATTTTGGCAAAAATGCTACAATAATCTCCCCTTTTGAGCTCTTTTCTGGGATCTTATTCCCAAATGGTCGAAGAAAACTAAGAAGGAAGTGAGGAGAAAATGTGGGTGTAGAAGAACATCCTGTTCTGCACAAATACCCTGGTGTGTTGTCAGATGGATGCTCTGCTTTAAATAGGTCTCATGCTTACAAAGGCCAAAGTAATACATTCTCAGAAATTAGAAAAGATGGAAATAATGATTTAATAAAGAAACTGTTTGGACCTACTTCATTAAAGAATTAACCAGGTTAGAGCTTCTCATTGTCACATGTGATCTTATTTCTGTGTGCTCCTGAAATGCACATTCACAGAGGTTTTGGGAAAAATCCCTGGGGAACTCAGAGAAATTCTTTCTTGTTTACTCTATTTGAGTGGCTATCTCCATAAGAAAGGTCACTTGGGGTAAGCAACACTGAAGCAAGAGCTAGAAGAGATCCAATGGGATAGATATGGAGCTTTTATGTGTTTGAAGAAGTTCTGCTTTGATTTGATTTTTTGACTCTGATTTCTGCTATCTGCTTTTTCAAGGTTGAGTGAGTGATTTCAGGGTTGAATGAAACAGCTTTCTACACTTTGGTGCCTTTTTTTTCCCCATCAATACAATTTCACCACAGCTACACCAACTGCTTCGGTTATCACTGGAACATCGTGATTCTTTTTTCTTCTTTACATTTTCTGTATTTTACATTTTTTTTCCCACTGTGCTTTGCTTTGCATATGAAATTTCATTACAATTTGAAGGAAAAAAGGGAAAGAGATATACCCTTGAGTACCCTGCAGTACTGGGAATCAGGAAAATTCCACAGGACTTACAGCAAAGCAACTTTTCCCAGCAACAGTATTTTTACCCAAACTTCTGACTATCTCTGCAGACAGTTAATATTGATCAGCAGGAGAATTGCTCTGCTGAATATTGCAACTGCAAGAGCCTAAGAGCTGCTATATCAATATATATTCTTGTAATAAGGGAATCCCAGGCCATGTCAAGCTGAGCCTGGGTGAGAACCCAGGAATTCATTCATCCTCTTTACCATTGCCAGTGGAGCACGTGGTGTTTTTAGTGCCAGATGTTTCTTGAGTGGGCATCAGGGAAGGCATTATGTGTTCCCCTAAGCCATTTTCTTGTGCCTGACACTATTTTCTCCATCAGTTTTGAAATAATCTTGAAATTCATCTTCATGAAGACAAAAATGAGCCTGTGTTGGAGTCAAAGAGTCTGTCACATGGACACTGCGTTCTGACCCTGGAAGATGTCTCCTCTTGTTTATCTCTGTAACCAACACAATGCAGCTACAGGGACAGTCAAGGGCTACAAGTGACATGCTTGTCCTGATCTATCGCTACAGAAAAGAATCTTTAATTTTGTATTTCAGTATTTAACACTTAGCCTTTGTGCAATAAATGGGGTGGGGAGGACAGAAGCGATCACATGCTTGATTCCAGTGAAGTTTTTGTTGTGGTCAGATGGTTGGACAGTAGTTGGGTCAGTTAGAGGTGGACAAGTGCATGATTCAGTCTGGCTGGACCACTGCTGGCTCATCTGACACAGCCCAGACACTGGTGTCTGTGGGCCAGGGACCTGCAGAAGGCCAGTCATGTGTCCAGGTACTCAGCCTGGATGTGTAGAAACCACAGACTCCTGGAATCTCTGAATTTCTACACATGCTGGAGAGGATGAAGACCTTACCAGCAGTCAGGTCTTCTTCTGCAAATACTTCCTAGAGAGCAGAACACATGAAGTCCTCTCTGTGGTGAGCCCTGTGGTCATGCACACCAGCTTGCTCATTGCCTTACTGCATTCTGGCCCTGGGTTTCCATCGCCTTCCCTCCAAATGCAATCCTCTTAGTTTTGATCCACACTCATTAAAACACCCCTCCACTTCACACTGGTGAAGACAGACACTTTGTCAAAGCTTTATGAAAGGGCAGTATGTGAATGATTAACAGGCTTCTTTGCAGTAGACAAGCTTCCCATGTTGGGTTTATTTCTGGAGCAGTCAACCTATTATCTGATGTAGAGCCATGTGTGAATGAGAGTTGGTCCAGCTGGAAAACAAATGACATGTCCTTCTTTGCTGTTGAAACCATCCATCATAACATGCCCCAAATGGTCCATCATGTTGTTGTCTAGTAAAACTTGGCCATCAGAGGCAGCTCCTGATCAGATGCTAATGGGTATGTCTGAAAATGTGATTTCAGCTATAATTCTGAGAACATTTAGTTGGAATTTATGACTAGAGGTCCTTCTAAGCTCCATCAACCCTATCCACCTCACACCTTTAGAAATAATACTGGTCTTCAGTTTCTGAAGGCTTTAGAGTAGCCTCATAGATTTTTTTTTTTTTTTTTTTTTGTCTGGAATACATCACATGCAAGATTTCACTCTCAGATTTCAAACTACATGGGTACATGTCAAATAAATTAAAAACAATTTGGCTGAGCAATGTGAACATCATGAAAGGCAGTTGGATGAACCTGGCACTCTCTAGGATGCAGAAGACTTTGACACCAGTCCTGGCCAAATCAATACTTTCAGTATTTCTCCTTTTTGTGCCTCAGTTTCCTTTCTAGTTGGTTCTTAGTTAACATTATGCAAAGTCCTTGAAGGGAACGTCCACTAGGTTTTGCTTTGGTTGGGTCATGTCCACTAATACCTTCCCACTCCATTGGAGCTGTGAGAGCTACAAAGTGCTAAGCAAGCAGAAACCTTTTCTCCACTGAGTTAAGTGGGAGCAGATGTGTGGAGGAGCAGCAAGCACTTGGGCTCATGCTTTAAACTTTCCATAAATACAATAAATGGAAGGGTCTAGTCCTGAGAAGTGCTATGGGGACAGGGATGCTGCAGACCTGAAAGGGTTGAGTGGTGGGAGTATGTGTCAGAGTCAAACCCTGAAGTGTTATTTGGGGTTATTCCCCTCCATACATAACCTCAGTAATCACCACTGCACTCCAGTGCCTTGGGGAATGGGTAACGGGATCTATTAATACTCTTAGGAAAGAATTAATATCCAAACAACTTTTGTTTCCTTGTTTTTTACACGTCTGTGCTCTCCTCTGTCACTCACTACAGTGCAGAGCCTGGTATGCTGTGACAAAGAGCTATTGATGGGGAGCTTGTGTGAATTGGCCCAGCACTGGTCACAGCCAACTTCTGTGGGACCTGCTGCCCCTCTTGTACAATACACTCCAGTGTGCTGGGCCATTTGTGAAAGGTCAGAAATGAACAGAGAAATGGACTAGAGTCAAAAACAAGCAGTCCTATAAATATCAGTCATAGTCAAAGGCAGTTTATTCCATTCCTCCCCTCTCTCTCCTTCTGTGTGTGTCTCTCCCTCCCTCTGTTGTGGTTTCCCAGATATAACTCCATGCTTCTGGCTGGGGAGCTCTGAAAGGAAGGCAGCACACACACTGCAGCTTCTGCTCCCATCCTGCACACATGGAATAATCCTCAGTCCTGCAAGCAGGGCTGACAGCTGGCACCGAGTCCAGGCGTCATCTGGACTCTGATGTTAAGTTTTAATTTCTTGGATTTTCCTTATCTGTGAGAAACTCATTTGTGACAGTCTGAGAAGGAGCTTTGGCCACAGACACTTTGGATTGCGACTTCTGACAGCTTCCCTCTGTTTGACTTCACAATGACTTTAGCAGCTAAATTAGAGGATATCGAAGTGACACTGGAGCACCTACTAATGGATGTGTTTGTAAGTAAGCCACTCTTTCCTTTTTAAATTGAGATGCCAGCAATCCAGAAGGTAGTATACAAATTTTATGGCATAGGCAAAGTGTTATATTGACTTAATTTCTTTGCATTTCCTGATAAACTGTGTGTAATCCAACTCTACCAATATATTGTGGTTTAGGCATCTCCTTCAAGGCATAACATGCCAAACTGGAACAGTGTGAGATACAATAGATTTTGCACTGGTTTTGTGTATAATCTACTAATTTGACCTGAAAAGGAGGAGAGATTTGGTCAGGTTGAGGAATATCTCTGTAAGACTATTGCATTGACAGAGATTTAAATTGTGCATTGCTTGATGTCAAGTGTCCTTGACTTTAGGATTTTGACAGCTATTAGATTACAATTTTGACTCTTGGGTTATATTTTTAGAGATAAAGGAGCAAGCAAAACAGCTGTGTTTTCAAGAGAATCCAGTTTATTACTCCTGGATGTATCAAATGCTTTAAACCTGTGTTAATCTGGAATTGCTTCCTTGGAATCATCAAAGCCCAATGAAGCAATGTATGATTTGCTTCTATGTATCTGAGATAATAATCCATCTTTATAATCTCATATTAAAGTTTCTTAAAAATATCAAATCATTTCCAAACATATTCCTGTCTTTTCCAACACAGCTTGATGGATTGTGCCTAAAGGTCAGAGATGGTCATGTTTTGGAAGGTTTTTTGGTGGGAGAGGATGGAAAATAATAGTGAGGGATTGCCAGTTCATTTATCTTTGTGAAAAAAGTCATGCCAAGGTGATCTGTGCTCTCTGAATTCAGGCTATAAGAAATAAGATTGCAAGTGACCTTCTGGATTTTCAGAAGAGTTTTTTGGCATCTCTTAAATGGAATATTTCAAATTTCAGGGTCGAGTGATGAGGAATCTTAGGCATCAGCCACAAAAGTGGAAAACAGGAGATCTTGCCAGATTTCTAGCCTGTGGTCCAGTTACTGAGGTGTTCATCTGTGCTGTGAAATGGATTCAAGTTTCTCTGTGCTGGAATCTCCCCTCAGTACTTTGGAAAGTGCCTTTACCCCTTTCCCAGGCTGCTGAGATTGGGGTAGATGAACATTATTGGAGACTCCCTGTGAAAGATTCTATGCAGGGCATGAAATACTGAAATACTCTTTGGGCTGTAATATCTGAATCAACCTAATGATTATTTGCCACTCCGGGTACAACTCCTTTTCCCAGCTCTCAGTACTGTGAATCCCAGAGAAAATCCCCAAGGATTTAAATCACCATGACAAGCAAAGATGTAATGTCTGCCTCTCATAACCACAGCACATTGTGAAAGTTATTCTGTGTGGGAAGAGGCCAGTGCTTTCTTTGGAGTATTTGCAAATGTTGTAGGATAAACTTGGCACCACAATTCCTCTTGGTCTATTTATAGCTCAGCATTGCTTCACTGACTTGGGTGTTTGACACCTGGAGGACTGAGACCCTCCTGGGACAGGTGTTGTTGAACAGTGGGTGCTTAAAGCATTTTGTCAGGGCATCTCCAAGCAGAATCTCAGAGACTGAAAACATCCAGAAAGCTGGGGCTGACTGAGGCTGAACAATCCTACATGTGTCTGATTGTGCTTGAAGGGCATGAAAAGCCTCCTGTCTTGCTGGGAGCCACACAGCCCAGTCAGACAGGGAAGTGGGGAATCGTATCTTCTTGGCTCTTCATGTCCCATTGTCTGTTTTAATGTCCATGCCTTGATTCCATCTAAATGCCTCTCCTCGTGGGTTTTTGGGTTTGGTGTTTGGTGGTTTTTGCAATGAAGGCGACAGTTGGCCAAATAAAATATGGGCCAAATTCTCCAGAGGTGCAGGCAACCTTAGTTTGTGAAATCAATGGAGTTCTTCTCAGGTTGTGTTTTGAACTGGTGTCTCAAATTTGTAATTCTAGAAATCCAGTGGACAATCCCCAGCTGGGACAGTGCAGTGACAGCTGGAATTGTGATGTGGGGATATGTCTGTACAGTGCCATGCTGTGCCACTCCTGAACACAGCTGGGTCTGGAGGAGCTGGGGTGTGTGAGCAGCATTGTGCAGGGGACACTGCAGTAGTGTCACAGCTGTGTGCTCTGCAGAGCCTGGGGCTGTACCACCCAGGGCAGCATGTCCAGGCTTCACATCTCACCTCAGGGCTGGGAATCCAATCCAGCCTCAAAGCAAATCAAGGAAAAAAGTTTTCCCTTATAACCAACCATATTTGCAGCTAGCTGGGCTCTTCTAAAAGCTGCCGAGGAATTAAGGCAGGAAGAATTTTGGATAATCTAGATCAAATGCCACATGCAGAATCACCACTCTCAGGCACAGTTTTCAGTCTTTACTCATACATCACCTTGCCTTGCCACTGTGTTTGATCTTAAACCACCTATTCATTTAGCAGTGTTAAAAATAACCTCTGGATATACTAGATACAGAAAAGTAAACATAAAACTCAATATGAAGGAAGGGCAAAACGTCAGGCTCTGGTTGTTACAGAGCATTCCAGCAGCCAGATTTGTCCAAGGTCACTGATCCACTACCAAGTGCTTTGCTGCAGCAAGATGGGTATTTTGGTGGGGAGTATTGGGGCCAGACTGGTCAGGCTGGGTGGGCTGTGGGCAGACTGCAAGGTAGCAGGACCCTCCTGGGAATGATCTTGAAGTCTGCTCCATGCCATGCATCTTCATCTGTGTCAGGTTTATTGCTGAAAGAGGGAAGCCATCTGTCACTGTAATGCTCCTCTTCCAATTCTTCGGTGCCCTCCACTGCTCCAAACCAGGTGATTACTCACAAAATTGGGAAATTGTGGTCTATGGAGCCTTGAGTTATCTGGGGTTTTTTTCTGAAGAAACTTAGTGTTAATGCTTCTGGACCTTAGGGGCAGTAACCCATTCCTGGATCAGTGGACCCTGACAAAGCTCACTTTAATAGCTTGTACTAAACTATCAAGCCCATTTTGTCACAGTGTAAAAGGTTATAGCAGACAACAAATGAGAAGCAACCACCAGTTTCTAATGAAAACTGAGACATAGCTCAGCACAGACTGACACACCTTGATGTAATTTGGCTTCTGCAGTAATGCAGACTGGAGAAAAACTATAGGATTGGGCCAGTTTTTCTCTGAACAATCTTTTTAGCTAAATTCTCCTGCAGGAACTCACCTGGACTGAATTCAGCAGTTTTGCAGGGATGATGGCAAGCCTCGCCAGCAGATGTGTTAAACACTTCCTCTGGAGAGCTAGTATTACACAAGAACACTTTAAAAAACCTTTTTTCCTTTCTTTTTGCTGAAACCAGAGATTTCCATCTACATGGCACGAGCTGCCACTTCCTTCCAGAACACGGTGTTCTCGCAGCGTTGTCATTCCATTATCAGAGAAGCAGCTGGTGCTGCACTGACACTTCCTTTCCCCTCTTTCCAAAGGGCATTGGAGAGCTTTGCTGGGCTGTATGAGATGAGATAAAAGGGAAGCCTCTGACATGACATTTCATAATTAGCTGTCATCACTGGCGGGCTGCTGCCCAGCCGCCTGAGAAGCTGGGACTTGGATGCCTGGAGAAAGCTGGACAGGGAGACAGGGACCAGAGTGGGGAGGCAGTGCAGGGACAAGCTCAGCAGGTCCCTTGGGT
Organism: Zosterops lateralis; assembly: GCF_965231275.1. Lineage (NCBI taxonomy): Eukaryota > Metazoa > Chordata > Aves > Passeriformes > Zosteropidae > Zosterops > Zosterops lateralis. The sequence continues at coordinate 67,158,516 of NC_139765.1, forward strand.
GTGCTACATGGAAAAGGGAGTCTGGATATGAAATGCAGACCCTGAATCCTTGTGTCATAGCTTGCAAAAGGCATCCCTGAGCTAAACCTTCCTTGTCTCTGGACACAGTAATTATTCTTGAGCAGTCTGTGAATGAGACCTTTGAGGGAAACCTCAGGATCAACTTTGCTGCCTTCCAGGCCTTGCCTCAGGCACAGATAGAGCAAATCTCCAGGATATACCATGCCCAGTATGCATGGGGTACTTTCCATGGAATGTCTGAAAGTGAGAAGGGTTGTGGAGCCCACCCCGCTGAGAGATGCTTTTCCTTCCATTATGGATGTGGCTTTAGACCTGCTAAAAAACAGACTTTCAAGCAAACAAGCTAAGGGATAATAATCCTGTTAGGAAAGTGAGCCTGAAGTAGTCAAACATCAGCTGCTGTCAAAAAGGAAACTGAATTCTGAGGATAGACACGATGGAGCTGTAGTGGATATCCCAGAAGGGAAAAATACCCTTCAGATGGAGTTTTTAAACCATGAACCCTGTGTGCTGGCCCACTCCAGATATCACCTGGAAGACAACAAGCAATTTATCTCCAATGGTTCCTGGGGTCTTAGAGCCCACCCAAACACATCCTGTCAATCCACACTACACTCCACAGTCCTTCTACATTCCTGCAAACATCTATTTTCACAGCTGGTCCCTCAGGCTTCCTCCCACCACACTCCACAAAAAAAATATACACTTACGTGTATATGTATCTATATGTATATGTATATGTATCTATATCTATATGTATGTATAGAAATATTTTAAATATAATTTTTAAATATCTATTTCTATAGATATAGCATATACGTGTAGATATATATGAGAGTATCTGATGAAATTGTATTTGTGAGGGATTTCTGGCATGGAGAGAGGCTGTGATTGCTTTGCCCTGGGTGGATGTAGCAATCCAGATTTGCCATGCTGCAGACTCCTCTATCACCCAGAGAAACAGCTGCTCTTCTCCCTCCACATGTTGTCAGGTTCTGGAAGAGTTAACACCAAAATAGCAAGAGTATGAAACTCAGTCAAAATAAATTACCTGGGATGAACCAGAATTAAGGTAGGAGTCAAACTCCTTTATCCAGACAGATCTAAAGCTGGATATTTGAAAGAGAGGGACCCAAATGCTGAGACTGAAGGGTCTGAAATGAGGGTCAGGTCTCTCAGCCAGTGTCGCCACAGGAGACAGAGCTCCCTCTGGCAGTGGGGATGACACTCTGAGGTGGACAAGGCCATCATGTCACAGTAAGGATTTGGAGTGGTGGCTACCAATACCCACAGATTCCAGCTCTTAAAACTAAGCTGTGAAGAGAGGAGCATTTAGTTGACCTGACTCTTATTAATAATAGTGAAACAACAATAAAATCAGCGCTGATAATTTTTCTTGTTAGAGATAGAGAAGCTGAGACAGAGGGACATGGACCCATTTAAGTAGCATCTTCCTCCATCCTCCCACTTAGAAAGGAGTAGAAATACAAATTCCAGAAGCCTGGGTTGGTAACTTGTTTCCTCCAGAGTATGACTCCACACAATCACAGAATAATCCAGCTATCAATGTCTCACAGGTCTCTGATGCCAAGGATGAATTGTGGCTTTGAATCCAGTCCTAGCATGCTCTGGCATAGACAGCTGTGAAATTTGTCCATTTTTTGGGCAATTACACCATTAACCTTCCTATTTTCTCACACCACCAATACTAGTAAACAGTAGCCATCCTCACAGCTGGGACTGAGGACAATCTGGAGACAGGAGGGGTGCAGGAAGGTGGTTGTGATGAACTTGCTTCAACCACCATTTGCACTGTGAGCCCTGCAGCTCCCCTCCCCTCCCTGCAGTAATCAAACAAACATTCTTGCAGTTGCTATCGACTCCCAGTGTCTGTGTTACATTTTTCTTAATAACAATTGCAATAATAAGACATTATCAACATGTAAAGTGATCCATTAACCTCTACAGCAGCAATAAATTTTGTGGCTTTGCCAGGCTGCCTGGGCTTGCTAATCGAAGAGCAAGAAGCAAGTTCATACCCAGAGCAGTCACAAATCATACATAATGCAGAAGTGTGGGTGCTAACCTCACCCCCTGCAATATAATGGGTATTGCCATGTGCTTATTTATCTGAGAAATTGGTTCTTTAAAGCAGGTCTTAATGACTTTCTCTCTGGCAACAACAGCATCCCCAGTTTTTCCTCAGGATCCAGTTTGCAGGAGATTTAAAGCTTCACTCTCCACCACTGGTGTCAGCATGAGTTATGGCAGTGCAGGGAAGAGAAGCAGAATCAGGCCCCTTGATCTGCAATAAAAGCTGAGGTTGCTTAGCAGGATTGCACCATTAAAGAGATCTAATTAGGTAGATTGCCTCGGGTTTTGTTTAGACACTTCTGAAACTGAGAAATGAAAAATAATCAGACCAGGTCTTCCCATTGAATGATGTAGTCCAGCATCATGTCTTGAGCAGCAGATAACATCAGATCCCACAGACAGCTCCAAAAGAGGGTAAATGCATAACCACAATCCCCACAGTTACCTTTCAACAATCAGTTCCTTGTACTCAAGAGTTTCACAACCCGGAATTGGCACCTTCAAATTTATCAGCCCACAGTAGATGTACTTTTATGAGTCGTTGAGTCATTTTTAAACTCAGCCCAGGAATGCAGCTGCCATGGGCAGCCCTGGAGAAGAGGAAAAGCCATAGTGCTGTGCTGCCACCCTCCACACGGTGCCATCAGCTGCAGAGAACTCCCATCTCACTCCCATGAGAGTCAGGTTGTGCTGCTGACCCTCAGAAAGCCTTTGTGGAGAAGGAGAGGAAGAGTTCTGTGGAGCAACCTAGGCTTGGTCAACCATGCTGAGAAACACAGACACAAGACAATGAGAACAAAGGGCTGGGAGTGGGAAGGCCAAAAGGGATGTTAGCAAATCAAGGTAATTAAATACAGCTACCAAGGGACAGAGGAGAACCTCTGAGAGCTGGCAAGGCAGACAGAGTGGCCAGTTGTCATGTTTGCTTTGTTATTGGTGGGGAGACATCAACACTTTCAGGTTCCATTCAACCCCCAGTAAAATAAGCAGCTAAAGCAGGTCTGGTGTCTCAAAT